>NC_092417.1:139978716-141178716 GCF_040894005.1 Engystomops pustulosus | reverse complement strand
CTTATATTTGTGAAATTCTGTATTTTTGTCAATAACAGTGAATTAAAAAATGTGTTATTTTGTTATCCTGAGTACATATAAGAAACTTGTCTTTGTGGGAATACCCCTTTAAAGTCAGGAAGGGCAGCTGTATATGAAAGTAAACAGTTGATATATCCATGTTTGTGGAACTGGAATTAGGAACACAATCCTTGTGGGAAATGTAAGGGAAGATTGTCATGTTTGAAATGACACTACTCTAGTTGGTGTAGTTCGGAAGTTGTAGCCAAATTGATGTTACTGTATGTCTGAGGCAATGGTAAGATGCTGCATTACTTACATATTACTATGTAACAAAGTTTCAATCAGTGTAAACGTGATCTGGGTAATTAATATCATAATAATAACATTAGATAAAAATTTGGAGTCCTTATGTGAAGATTCTTTCGGTCTTTGGAAAGTAATTAAATAAATAAATTTGAGGTTGTCTTGCTGAGAAGAAAAAGGTGACAAGGAAGAGAAAGAGGTGCAGGCGCCCACGACCCCTGACCCAACTTAATTTTCACGACTGTACTAGCCACAGATGAGATCTTGTCAACATTCTCTACTCTGAGATAGTGCTCAGAACAGATGAAAAATGAGCAACGAGTGACAAAAAGAGTAGTCAGGAAAACGTGATCATACAAAGATGGTGGCAAGGTACAGAATCAATAAGCAAAGTAATAGTCAAATTTGTATCAAACGTCAGAATATACAGCAATACAGTACAAGCAGAAGAAGAACAATGTCAGGGGTGCTTCCGTAACCCATATTGCGGGTCGTGGGCTCACCAAAGCCCCTTTCGGCCTGCCGGTGCCACGCTGGTGCCACTTACCTGTCCTCGATCTGGCTCCAGCATCCCGGTGCTTGCATCCCTACCTCCTAGGACGTGTGCTCACCGACGCTCAAAGATTTTAAGGGTTAATGCACCAGTGATTGGTGCTGGCCGTCCCCTGGAAATTGCATAAAAGCCAGTCTCTCCCAGCATTCCCTGCCGGATCTTCATGCTTATGCCATTGAGAAAGCTTGTGACCCCAGTGCTGTACCTGTTCTGCCTGCCCTGACCTCCTGCTTTGTTCCTGACGTTGATCCTATGCTGCCTGTCTCGACTTCCTGCCTGTCCCAGACCACAATTCTGTCTGTCATTTTTGTTCCTCGTCTTGGCTGCCACCGCAGACAAAGTCACACCTGTGGAATAACCAGGTGGTACCTTGCCGCAGCAAGTCCAACCCAGGTGTCGGCTTATAACATCCTCCGCGGTGGTCCAGTGGGTCCACTACCCCTGGAGCCATACAAACAACAAATGCCAAGAGATAAGTGGAACCAGCAACTTCGCTAGAGGAAGAGCAAGTTCCTGGATATCTCCCCAGCAGATGACTGGCTCAGCAGTCCATTATTCAATACACAACTGACACACATTAGCTTCAAGAAGACATCATGCAGCTTTTCACAGAACACACACCAAGCTCAGCCAAGGAATCTAAACTTTGAAAGGCAAGCTGTCATTTGGTGAGCCTCATCATTTTGTGAGCCTCATTAAATGACTCATCTGCACGTTCAAATAGCATGTAAGAGCTGTAAAGTGCCATCTATACAATGTGCACGGTCATCTTTTTATACCACACCTTAGTTTTCCTTGTCGGACTGTTCGGTTTTAACATTTGATATGAAAAATCAACCTCACCCAAATACTTGGTTTAGTAGTGGAGACCAGGATGCATTCTGGCTTGGGGGCATTGGGGCCATTGGGGCATTGTTTTTTTTAAAGTGCCACTTGCTAAAGTAACTCTGGAAGTGAAGGAAGTAGAAGAGTGGATTGTTAATGTAGTCATAGATAGTAATATCCATGTAAAGGTGGTAACCCTGATCCAGCAGTGAGTGCGCTAATTCTCCACACAACCACTAACTTCTAGGGTGGGCAGTGGGGAGGGGGACATCAGCTTGCCTTTTAGAAGTATAAGTGACTCGTCTATAAAAATTAATCTTTTGGGGGTTTATACCTCATCAGACTGGTGGTCAAATGATGGGTCATTTTGAAGTGGGTATTGACAATTGCTATAGTGATTGTTATAACTATAGTATTGTTATAGTGAAAAAATGTTAGTGTGGCCTCATTACAGTGAGGTAAATTCAAGTGCTGTTGAAAATATTGGTTTATTTTTTTTATTGTGAGGTCTTCTGTCAGAACCCACTGGGGGTAATCTATCACCATGTTGTCTGGTTCCCTTTACTATTTTTTGAGACTAGAGTATTTGTCTCAGTTGAAACTGGGACTAATAAGTCTCCTCTAGGACAAATAAGTCTAGAACAGTTGTAAAAGAAACCAGACAATGGTTGAATTTCCGCTGTTGTCCATTTTATCCTTATATGTCCGCCCAGTATCTTCACCAGTTGCTTGTTAATTTTAGTCCTCTGACACTTGTTGTCCATTTCTCTTGCTATTGCTATTCTGTGTTTCCGACCTCTACTACATTTACTCAACTTTCTCTTGTCTCTCAAATAAGTACTTCACCGCCATTTAGGATTTGACCCAGTTCTGTCTGTTTTCTCTGCTGTTGTCCCTTTGTGTTATCATCTTTTTTGTTCACCCATTCAGTATAGGAATTATCGACCAGAAGTCCCTAACCATTAGGATTTACAAGGTTTATTAGGTAGGCGACAGGGGTTGTGGGTCAGTTTAGGGTATGCACATTATGTTCTACCGTAACATAATCTGTCTCAAAATAAATTCCTCAAAATTTTTAGAAGGTGAGGTCCATAAAGGATCACTTGGGGGCTCAACAATTGTCCTGGGGCGCCTTCTTAAGGGTCCCTCATCACTGATGAGAAGGAGAAGGGATTATGGAGGAATGGGACATTGGGGAACTTTTACATATCTGTCATACCATTTACATTCCCCGCGGTACGTTACACTGTGCCGCGATTCACTTACATTGCGCACTCGATATCCTGCATGTGTCGTTCCCCGCTCAGGTCCGCTGGAGTTCGCCATCTTCTTCCCGGTGTATGTAAGTACATGTCTTGTAACACAATTTAAATGTTAAATCCCGTGCTTAGTCCGAATCAGTCGGGTCGTCCGACGGCCTGCCCCCCCAATTTGAAAGCCGGCGCCGATGCGCCAAAATCCGATCACGTGCGACACAATCCCCTTCTAAATCCCTGTCCCAGCGGAGCGATCCTGAAAAACTATCAAAGAATTTACATACCCTATACCAGTGGTGGTGAACCTATGGCACGGGTGCCTCTCTTTGGGCACCCAGGCCATCACCCAGAACAAAGGTCTCCATTCAGGACTCAAGACCTGAATCAAGGAGGTGTGGACTGAGCTTCATTATCATTGTAGCCCCTTCGCTGGACCTGTGATTCATCTTGTTAAGGGGACTTTAGAGGGAAACTACAATAATAATATGAATTTCTCCTTCTTTCTCCTGTATTGGTGTCCTCAGGGCGCCAATACGTTTGAAACCTGTTACTTTAAATTGACATTTGGCCCGTTGTGAAAAATATGTGGCTTTCGCTTGTAGTTTCGGCACTTGGTCCCTAAAAGGTTCGCCATCACTGCCCTATACCCTATACCCTACATACCCTATATATTTACATACCCTACAAAAAAGTGCTGAAAAACTCACCTTTCCGATGGATCCCTGCGTGCTGCGTCGCACACACCATGATGTCAGCCACTTGCTGACATCAAAGTGTGTACACTGCCATCAGAATATATATACAAGGGGGCTGCTGGCTGTTTACAAGGGAGCTGTTGGCTAAATACTAGGGGGTAGGAGGCTGGTTATAGACTAGTGGGCTGCTGGCTACTTGGGGACACGGACTGCTCAGTATATACTGGGGCAGGGGGCTACTGGCTATATACTAGGGGCAGGCACTGGCTATATACTAGGGGCAGGCGCTGGCTATATACTAGGGGGCAGGGACTAACTATATACTAGGGGGCTGCTGGCTATACACCTGGACGACATGTGCTGGCAGGCTATATACTGGGTGAAGTCTGTGACCAATGCATTTTGCACCCTAGCCTTATACTCGAGTCAATAGGTTTTCCCAGTTTTTTGTGTTAAAATTAGGTACCTTTACTTATATTCGGGTCAGCTTATACTCGAGTATATACAGTATATATTTATGTCGGAAAACATCCCCCATAGGCCAACAATTGGTGGGACATGTCCTATCTTTCCCCGGAATACGGCGCCATGTGCCATGTTTCTCTATGGAGAGGGGCGTGGTGAGCCAAAAAATCATCACAGATGTCAAACATTGAAATATGTTACTGATCAGCACTTGCCAATCAAATAATGGACACAGCAAGGTGTGTATTAATAAAAGTAAAAAACATTAAAATAAAAGCAGGTAGAAAGTCACAGAATGCTGAGAAACATCTGGAACAAGGACAAGGATTAGTGATCAGGAAGCTGCAACTGGTGAATGTAAAAATTAGCAGTGTCAATAGCTTAGGAACGATTTGCAATCACAACAGATGCCCAGAAAGGTGCCAACTTCCAGTTTCCAGCCAGAAAAAAAACAAAGATTAGGTGTTACACACTGATGTACTCGCTGCTTAAGACTAGAATGAGCATGCAGATCAATGGGCTTCAGTTTAAAATTGCCTCCAGAGACCTGACCTGATACAACTAGTGATGAGCAGGTCTGAAATTGAATTTGGTAGATTTACTACTCATACCGTCTTCTAGAGACAATAAATTTTTTTAAAAAATTTTTATGTTATGTTATTATTTAAAGTATCTTCCCCAGCCCATTTTAGTCAGGGCAACTGCATTGTTCAGCCTTCTAGCCCTTACTACCTCCATTTTACAGACATTTTTGGCTGCTAAAATTCAGGTCCCCATTGATTTTGATAGAGTTTGTGTTCAGGTTCAAGTTCGTTACAAAGTCCGGGTCCACAGCCACAACTTTTCCAAGTATTCGGAAGAACTCGAATTTGGCCCAAATTGCTCATTACAAAATAGAACTACCGGTAAATTTACCTGATTAAAACCATAGACGGATATAACTGGTGTCAGCTAAAAATGGACAATAAGTAGAACTAAAAATAAAATAAAAATAAAAAGTGGGATGATGCAAACATAGTGGACAAGCTTCCTGATTGTAGGGCAGTTTAACACTAAATAAATTAAATTCTTTATTTATATAGCGCACACAGATTACGCAGCGCTGCACAAAGTATGTTAAATTGGTCCCTGTCCCCATGGGGCTCACAATCTAAGCAACTTGACAGTATGTTTTGGAGTGTGGGACAAAACTAGAGGAAACCCACGCAAACATAGAGAGAAATTACAAACTCTTTGCAGATGTTGACCCGGGTGGGATTTGAACCCAGGACCCCAGCGCTGCAAGGTAGAAGTGCTACTCACTCATCCACCATGCCGCCCAACTAACTAGAGCTACACACCTTGTAGGACTGGGGTAACTGGCTTTAGTCTCTAGGCCTAAAAGGCATCCTTAGATACAGATGGCAGATGGAGTTTAGCACTAAAGTTAAGCTCTCTCCACTTCAGAATACCCCTCTGCTGTGATTGACATCATGCCACAGACTACTGGGGAGATGATAAGTGATGTGCCTGAATGCAAGACCATCAATCACAGCAGAAGGCACTTTCTGAGGTGGGGAGAGCTTGACTTCAGTGATAAACTCTTTGCCTCCTTGACTTTAAACAACCAATTTACATCTCACTTCATAGTTGATTTTCGGAATGAGGCCACCAAGCTGGGCCATGAAAGAGACATGATCTTACAGATGTTAATCTGCAGGACAATATACTGCTAGGTCAATTTAAGGGTTATTTCGGATATAGGCCGTATCGACAGAACGTCGGTATGTGTAACTACCTTTGCCACTCTATGATGTCATGGAGCGCAAACTGTTTCTCACTGATGATGAACATATAAGGCAATAATAATAGAAATATAGTAAATGTGGAAGACAGAAGGGGCTTGTGACGGCTACAATCTATAAGGAGGACCGTTCTCAATTTTGCTGGGGGCTAGAGACTTGTTTTCAAGACAATAGGGTGCATTTACTTACCTGGTCCCTACACGATCCCCGAGGTGCGTTGTCCGCCGGAATGCCCATCTGCCGTGATTCATGAAGATCGTGTGCCCAAATTCCTGCATGTGTCGCTTCCCCGATCAGGTCTGCCGGAGTTCACCATCTTCCTCCCGATGTATATAAGTGCATTGGTTACGACACAAATTGATTTGTTAAATCCCGCGCGTTGTCCAAATCCGTCGGATCGTCTTTTTCCCCTGCCCCCCCGATTTCTGTTACGTGAAAGCCGATGCGATTGCGACACAATCTGTTTGCATGCGACGCAATCCCCGGCGCGATCCCTGAAAACGTCGGAAAAACCAGACGAAAATGCGGCAGCTGGACCTTAGTAAATAAGCGCCAATGTTTGTCAACTATTAGATTATGTTTCCCATGACCAGAAGAGCATTCAGTGTAATGGACTATACCTGATCATTAACTTGGGAAAGGTCAGAAACACATTAATGGGACATGTATGTTAATAGTTTACTCTCATCCATATTCATTGATATTTGTCATACATATTTTTTGATCCTAAAGAAATAGTTGACGAATTATCTTTAAACATGAATTCATGACTATGTAGCAGAATAGACTCTAGAAAGTCTCCTGCATAAACCAAACTTTCTGTCCGACAAACTTCTATTGTTAGAGATATGATTCCACCAGATTTTCTTGTACTGCTCTCCCTACATAGGGCTCTTTTTGACACTGTGTGGTGTGATTGACATTGTAATTATTTTAGTACTATCGTTGTGCGCCTGTTTGTTTTAATTATGTTGCTATGTTGTCTATTTATGTAGACTGCAGCTTGGCAACGTAACACAGCTGTCCTGAAAGAGACATGGTCTACAATGGCTTCAGCATATATGATATCATGCATGCTTATCTGTCTGCTATGTTAACTTTCATTTACATTTCTATCCCTCTAAACTTGATCTCTTTTCCTCAATCGATGCTCTTGTCAAAACATGTAAAAGTAGCAATACATGAGAAAAAAACTGCAAATAATATTAAGCATATTAATGAAAAAGACAAAATCTAAACTAAGTAGAAACCAGTCCAACTGTTCCAAATTCAAGTGTTGTTTTCACATTCCCACAATTAGGCTGCAGTCAGACAAATAAACATTGGTGCGGTAGTAATTGAGTAAAACGTAACTTTCACTTAGAAATATATCAAAATTACTGGATAATTACAGTGCCACAAAATATCAACTGAGCTGTGAAGGTCTATGGGTATAAAGTAGGTGGAATCATAGGTCAGGTGAAGGTTCAAAGGATGTAGGATGATGCTCACCCTATTACACCCTAATAGACAAAACATCACCTAAAAAAGACTTCTGGCCTGTGTCAGGATTCAGGGGTAGTTGACCCAATGACCCACCACGGACTATGACGTAAGACGACACCTGGGAGCGGAGTCTAAGTGGCACCCGGTTTTCACCAGAGCCCGCTGTGACTTGCCGTGGCGTGGTACCACCAGGACGCTCCACAGGTGCTACTTTGTCCGTGATGGTGGCCAAGGCGAAATGCAGAATTGTGAGGCAGAGATGGAGTCGTGGACAGAGTCAGGACAGGCAGCACGGAAGTGAAGTCAGGAACGGAATTGAGATCACAATGGGAAATCACTATAAATGCAGAGGACATAGGGCACAAGCTTCAAAGATCAGGCAGGGGACACAGAAAGGGGCTGGCAATTTATCAGGGCAGATGGCCAGCCGTTGCCGATTATCGGCTCGCTGGCCCTTTAAATCTTGCAGAGCTGGCACACTAGGAGGCGGGGACACACACTCTGGAGTGTGGGTTCGCCGCTGGAGCCAGGGAAGGTAAGTGAGGCTGCAGACACAATCCAGGGGCACAGGGAGGCACATAGGTGCACATGTGACCTTGGACATGGGTTGCAGGAGCACCCATGACAGCCTGACAAATGCAGTCCCAGAACTCACCCTAAATGGTGGTCTATTTGTCCCATCTATAAGTGCAAGGGCGTAACTTGAGGGGGTGCAGAGGTTGCGGTCGCACCCGGGCACAAGAGGTTTAGGGGCCCTTATGGTGTCACTTTCCCATATGAGAAGACTATTACTATAAACCATACATTATAGTCGTGGGCCTGGCACAGACTTTGCACTGGGGCCCATCAGCTTCTAGTTACACCACTGTATAAGTGTCAACTGTATCCTGACAATTATAATATTAATTAAAGTTAAGCAACATGTACATCAGATTTAGAAAACGAGCAATTAAGAAGTGGACTTCCAAGTATGTTTTATCCCCCATGCATGCATGAGGGGAGGGGGACATTATACCATGAGGGGGACATGTTTATAATGAGGACATAAATGGGGACATGTTTATTATAAGGGGGACATAAATGAGGGGGACATGTTTATCTAAAAAAAAATGTGTGCAGTGTACAGAGGATTTTTTTTTTTTTAAACTTTAGTCTGGCCCTCCAACTGTCTGCTTGTGCTTTCTAAACTAAGCTTAATTATCTAGTTATTATGTACATTTTCCTAGAGAGGCTACTGAGACGTGGAATAGCCTCTCCGCTCAGTGATAGCCTCAGTACAGACACGCATACATAGAGCAGTGATCCTGTTTACACTGATGCCTGAGCTACTGCACATGTGCAGGGCTCTGATGGAGCACCGAACAGCAGGAGCAGCAGCAGGAGTGCACTGAGGGCGCACAGGTAGGGAGAGATTGCAGAGACTATTCGGGCGAGAGTAGCCTCTGCTCCCATTGACCAGAAACACTGCTCCACACCCTAGTAGCCTCTCTGGAAAATTTACATATTAACTAGATAAGATTTAACAGTTTAGAAAGCATAAAGGGATAAGGTAAAGATAAATTAGGGTCTGTATCTCCAGTTTTGTAGAACCGAAATCCTCATGCGATTCCTGAAAGATGAGATATATATAGAACCAAAGATTGGGGCTACTGAAGTGATACAATTCATTGCAGCCTCTAAACTTGACTCTCAGGCAAAGTATGATTCTTCTCTACTCATTTTCACTTTGGGGTAGATTTATAGGTAAACAAGCAAGATTTCACATAAAAGAGGGAAAAACCTGGTGACATGTTCCCTTTACTCAGATTAATCGATAATGGGCACTACTTATTCTTCCTAGAGTATTCTTATGGAAAATACATACCGTTTTTTTTTTCACGGGTATCAAACTCTGATCTCAGGTATGGCTCCGTTCACATAGCCGAATTAGAGCTCTATTTTATATGTAGCCATAAAATGGTAGACATAGACATTGTATAGTAAGAACGGGTATGATGTATCACTGGGGTATTCTACCAAAGGAGCATCCACATAACTCTTTTCAGTATTTTCCTAGACTAAGACCTCTGGATTTAGATATACAGCATGCCAGCTATTGTTGGGTTTATTGTTCAAATTGTTACCCTGCAACTGTCTCCACGGACAAAAATATATGTTTTTATGAGTGTCTGGCACCAAAATAGTTAATTTGCTTAAGTAATTGTCTGTTTGCATCATCCTTTGTGTATCTTCCTTCTCAAATCAAGAAAAGTCTGAACTCCCTTTGCAAACATGAACAAGAGATCACAGCTAGAGACGGCAGCTGCTTCAACACAGTCCAATAACGCTCCTGGGAAGAACAGAACTGGAAGACAGTTGGAAAATTTTAATGAACATAAAATTAATGAACTTTGTTTAACATTCCCATGGAGGGTTTAGTGCAAGTCATCTGGTTTCTTTCCATCATGGTAAATGAAGTTTGTATATAAGTGCCACGTGTACCACTGTATAATGTAAAATAAATAGCAAAATAGGAACATTGAAGAGTAAAGGTCTTTTATTTTAATATTGATTTTGAAAAATTTATATGTGACGCATGGATTTATGGCATTCTATAACATTTAAAGGGATTTTACATGGTGCTGCGGTTAGGAAAAAAACCCACATACTTACCTTGTTCCAGCTCCCGATACCCGTGTTACTCCAGTACTTCCTGTTTTGGGCCCTGCATCTGACCAGAGGTTTTGGTTGGCCATGGGACATTCTTCATTCCTCAACTAATGGTGTCATTGAACCAGGAGACAGCCCAAGATGTGTAAGTGACATCCTGTGTCCAAGAAGATCCAGGTCCTGTAATCCACTGGCTCTTCCGGTTGTGTGCAGGGCACATATCTGGAAGTACCGGAGTTACACAGAAATAATGAGCTAGAATGCAAGTACGTGGTTTTTTTCTTACTCCAGCCCCCTGGAGGTTTTTTTCATATTGAAACACCTTTAAAGGAAATCTACCATCAAAATCCATCATGATAAACCAGGCCCTGTGATTGCCGTAATCTTATTTTAGTTTTATCTCTGGCCTCCTTCCTTCTAAAATCATCTTTTAAAAGTATGCTAATGAGTCTAAGAGGCTACCCTACCTCATCAAGAGAAGCCAAGAGTGTGCAAAGCAGTAATCAAAGAAAAAGGTGGTTACTAGAAGAACCTAGAATATAAGACATATTTTCAGTTGTTTCACACTTCTTTGTTAAGGATATAATTCCACATGTGTTAATTCATAGTTTTGATGCCTTCAGTGTGAGTCTACAATTTTTATAGTCATGAAATTACAGAAAATTCTTTGAATGAGAAGGTGTGTCCAAACTTTTGGTCTGTACTGTACAGTGCCATGCAAAAGTATTCGGCCCCCTTGATCTTTTTTATCTTTTGCCACATTTCAGGCTTCAAACATAAAGATATAAAATTGTAATTTTTTTGGTAAAGAATCAACAATAAGTGAGAAACAATTGTGATGTGGAACAGAATTTATTGGAAAACTTTTGTAAAAGATAATAAACTGAAAAGTGGGGGCACTTAAGTGCAGCAAACTCACTCCAGAAGTTCAGTGAGGATCTCTGAATGATCCAATGTCATTGGGAGCAGGAGGACAGAGAGGACTCAAGGCTGAGCCCTCTCCATACCAGGTAGGTGTTTGCTGCATATTAGACCAAACACTCACCGGCAACACACTTGATTGCCAGTGGGGGTAAATCATGTAAATGCCTCTGGGAAAGCTGCTGGAGGCATTTAAATCCCTGCCATATTCAATTCGATCGACGCCCCCTGTGAGGTCATTGAGAAGTGGGGATTGGTTACTATACAAAGAACAACGGTGGACATTTTATTAAAAGGGGCATCTGAGGCAGAGGTTTCAATAGAGGGGGCATCTGCGGTGGACATTTCATTTAAGGGGGCATCTGAGGTGGACATTTCTTGCTTGCAGCCATACATACATCCCCCATATGATTGTGTGAATGCGGCCTAAGATTAAGGATATAGAGTAGTACTAAAGTCCTAATTTCCGGGCACAAGTCGGTTTTAAAAATCATAAACATGTTAGGTATGTCCAATCTATCAAAATATAATAACGGTTATTCCCGACATTTAACCCTGTAATAGAAAATAATGCCAAAAGTCAAAAATGGCACTTTGCTAAATATAAAAAATTAAATAGTGATCAAAAGGCCGTACAGTCCTCCAAAAGGTAGCATTGAAAATGTCATCAAAAGTCACAAAAAATGACACCACACACAGTTCTGTACAGGCAGTCCCCGGGTTACGTACAAGATAGGGTCTGTAGGTTTGTTCTTTAGGTGAATTTGTATGTAAGTCGGAACCGTATACTTTATCATTGTAACTCCAGACAGATTTTTTGGGGTCTCTGTGACAATTGGATTTTAAAAATGTTGGGTTGTGCTCAGAACCAGGATTAACAATGAAGCTTAATTCCAGACACCTCTGATAACTGTTATAGCTGATTATTGTAGTCTAGGGCTAAAGTACAGAAAATTACCAATTACCAGAGGTCCGTTTGTAACTAGGGGTCGTCTGTAAGTCGGGTGTTCTTAAGTAGGGGACCGCCTGTACACTGTAGTATGAAAAATGATTTTTTTTTTGTACAGGTGGTTTTAATATTTGTAACTATATGAAAACATTGTAAAACCTATAAAAATTTGGTATGGCTATGATCATACCGACCAAAAGAATAAAGTAGACATTTCATATTGGGTGCACAGTGAAAGTGGTAAAATCCAAGCCCACAAGAAAATGGCGCAAATGCATTTTTTCACCAATTTCACTGCATTTGGATTTTTTTTTCCCAGCTTCCCTGTACATGGTCTGGAATATAAAACACTGTCACTACGAAGTGCAATTTGTTATGCTGTAAACAAGCCCTAACACAGCCCTGTACATGGAAAAATAAGGAATTTATAGATTTTTAAAGGTGGGCAGCAAAAAATGGGAACACAAAAACTATAAAGAGCCAAGTAATTAAGGGGTTAAGAAGTTTGCAATTTGTAATTTTTGTGGACAATACATTAAGTTTGGCCCAAAATTAAAAATTCACAACGGATTAAATGACAAAAAGCTCCAAAAAGTTTTAATACCCAATTTCTCCCGAGCATGCCAATACCCCATATGAGTTGGTAAACTGCTGTATGGGCACACGGCCGGGCATATAAGGGAAGGAGGCGCCATCCAGATCAGAGTTACAGGCTATAAAATGCTTATTTTGTTTGTAACATGGACATATGGGGGCTTATTATTTCTGGGATGAGATTTGCTTTTCAGGTGCATCACTTATGGGGGTTCAATAGTTCATTGATGAGAATTTATTAACTCTTTCTTGGAGAGGTTAAGAAAATCATTAATTCTGGTCTAGGGTTTTTAGTGTATTCTTTGAAGGCAGTTCACTGTACCATAAAAATAATATGTTATCTTTATTCTATAGGTTACCACGATAACGGCGATATCCCATATGGCTTTTTAATGGTTGCCTTGTTTTGCACAATTTAAAACTCATTTGTTGAGAAATTTGCTTGTTTTGCATCACATGTTCTAAAAAGCATAACATTTTTATTTTTTTTATATATGGAGCTGTTTTAGAGCTTGTTTTTTGTGGGACAATCTGTTTTTATATTGGTATAATTTCAGGGTAAATATTACTTTTTGATCACTTTTTATCGCTTTTTTATGAGGTTATGTGAAATTATCATAATTTTTATGATACCAAATATGTAGTGTTTTGTTGTCATTTTCACTTTTTGTGATGGGGCATTAGGAGAACTTTATTTTATTACTTTTTTATTTACACTTTTTGGTTAAACTTTTTTTTTACTGTTTTACTTAGAGTGAGATATCTATAGATTGTGGTATGCCACACTTACATTGCAAAACAAGTACCGCAAAAAATAATAAGCGGCTAGAGGGGACTGACACAAGACACGATACCCGACGCTCGTTTCAGAGGAGATTCCTCTGAACAAGGATTATGGCACCACCTACAGGAAATTATTTTACTTGCAACTACAGGAAATTCTTCCATGAATCCACAGAAATTCCCACAATGTGTGAATCCACTGTAAAGAAACACATTTTAGGTAATTAGGAAGATACCTAGATATCTGGGAAGCTTCCTCTTTGTCCTCCTTCAAGTCAATAAAAAATTGATTGAAATAAAAATAATGATGGGGACCCACAAGGTTTACACAGCCCAGGGCTTATAGTGCCCTTAATCAGCCACTGATGTTAGCTATCCTTTGAAATGAGAAAAGTCCTCAACAGATGACGGATATTTTTGAAGGAGAGAACCCTACAAGGGTGCAATAGAATTGTGGTTCGGGTTTTGTGGTGAATTTTGCTGTGCTGCATTTATTATGATCTGCTTCTATGAAGAGGTGAGCAGATGCCTGGATGGAGGAGCTGCTGTGGATATTGGGGGTCATTTACTAAGGGCCAGAATCGCTATTTTTTGTCGGGTTACCCGAATATTACCGATTTGCGCCATCTTTCCCTGAATTACCCCGGGTTTTTGGCGCACACGATTGGATTGTGGCGCAACGGCGCCGGCATGCATGCGGCGGAAATCGGGGGGCGTGGCCGTCGGAGAACCCAACTGACTCGGAAAAAACGCGAAATAAAAAAATAAAATTTGTCGCTTGACAGGCGCTTACCTGCACCAGGAATAGGATTGTGAACTCCAGCGAACTTCAGCGCAGCAGCAACACTTGGTGGACATTGGGTGCACTACCTTAGTGAATCGCCGAAAGACCCGAATCCTCGACTGAGAATGTGCCACTGGATCGCGACAGGACCGGGTAAGTAAATGTGCCCCATTGTGTTCTTGGACTTTGCAAAGGCATTTGACACTGTCCCTCATAGACGCCTGATGGGTAAAATTAGGGCTATTGGTTTGGCAGGAATAATTTGCAATTGGATTGAGAACTGGCTGAAGGATCGTATCCAGAGAGTTGTGGTCAATGATTCCTACTCGGAATGGTCACCAGTTATGAGTGGTGTACCTCAGGGTTCTGTGCTTGGCCCACTACTATTTAATATATTTATTAATTATATAGAATTAATAGCACTGTGTCTATTTTTACAGATAACACCAAGCTGTGTAGTGTAATACAGTCTATGGAGGATGTTCATAGGCTGCAGGGTGACTTGGACAAACTGAATGTTTGGTCATCCACTTGGCAAATAAGGTTCAATGTGGATAAATGTAAGGTTATGCACCTGGGGGTTAATAATCCAAAGGCAAAATATGTCCTTGGGGAGTAAATTAAATAAAAGCATGCAATGTCAATCATCTGCCTCTAAAGCCAGTAGGATCTTGTCATGTATCAAAAGTGAATATTACCACTATACAAGGCATTGGTTCGGCCTCACCTGCAATATGCTGTCCAGTTCTGGGCACCGGTCCATAAAAAGGAGGCCCTGAAGCTGGAGAGGGTTCAATGAAGAGCAACAAAAATGATAAGGGGTATGGAGGGTCTCAGTTATGAGGAAAGATTAATACAACTAGATTTATTTAGTCTGGAAAAGAGACGACTACGAGGGGACATGATTAATTTATATAAATATATGAATGGTCCATACAAAAAATATGGTGGTAAGTTGTTTCAGATTAAATCAAATCAAAGACGAGGGGGCACTGTCTCCAGCTGCACTGTCAAGATTTAATCACCAGAGGTCACAGGGCTTTTTTACTATGAGAACTGTCAATCTGTGGAATAGCCTGCCTCAGGCACTGGTCACAGCAGGGACAGCGGAGAGCTTCAAGAAGGGTCTGGATGCCTTTCTACACCTAAATAACATTGATGGTTATGTTATATAAATTTTTTTCGCATAAATCTCTTCTTCATCCAATTCCTTCCCTTCCTTGGTTGAACTTGATGGTCAAGTGTCTTTTTTCAACCGTATAAACTATGATAGTACGTGTGGCAATGTTAAAAATGGTAAAATGTTTTATGGGTTCGTTTTAATTGTGCACCACAAGGTGTACAACATTTTCACAAAATAAACTCCATTCACGACTAGGAATTTGGCCAAATGGTTTCCTTAATGAAGCCCCACCTAACGGAAGCCCCCACAAGTGTCATCTATAATGCATACCACTGGAGCAGACACATGGCAATACCATATTAGGAAAAAAAAAAGTTTGGCTGAAAATAGAATGGGTATTTTGTAGTTAGGATTCATCACATTATAAGCAGCTTTGTTGTATAGAAATTGAGTTTGCAGTAGCCTTCAGCTGAATCTTTCTCAGCAATGACATCCAGCCCCTATCTGCTTCCCGTGGTAATGAAGTCTTTTATCCAGCCAGTTCTCATTTATTTGTCCATACATCCTTTCCAGACTCCCTCTGGCAGATCTTGTTCTTTCCTTCATAAAAAGAAGCTCAGTTACAAACCTCTAACTGTGCTGCCCCTAGCTTTGTCAGAGAAATGCACAGTATAACACTAACCCACACGATCATGAATGTGTGTTAAGTCTGGAGCCAGAGGTTGCATTAATGCCTGTACAAGCATTATAGACGCTTGTACAGACCGTTTTACTCCATCTTTTCACAGCTGCAGCTCGTGGCCCAGTAGAAGGTCAACAGATTCAGTCGTACTGCATGTCCAGCGTCAGACAGGGGGGTCTCAGGAATCGGTCATGATCTGGACAGGGGGGATCTAAGGCATTGGCCATAGTCTGGGCAGGTTTAAATTTCAGAGGAGACAAAAAGTAATATTCGGGTAACCCGACAAAAAAAATCCTTTATTAATGATGCAAAGTTACATACCTGTACATAACGGTCTCAATTGGTTATTTAAGCACAGAAAACAGAGGCTGTAATGATTTTCTTGCCTAAATATCTGTCTAATACCACTATTTACAGAATTTGTGTTATTAAAAATATACTTCTCCTCCGCTAAAATAGTACTCAAAAATGGTGAGAGGAGTATTATCCTTCTGGAAAAATGTAAGTGCAACCTGTGTCTAGAACTGACTCACTGAGGTCTATAGAGAGTTTTATAGGCATAAATACTTAAAGGGAACCTGCCACCACATTTATCAAAAATACAGCTAGTGACAGGTTCACATAGAGCCCTATTAACTAACACCCTTCTTTTGGCTAAAAATTGTTCCCTCAGATCTCCATAAATCATCTTTGTAATTTTACCTTGTATCCAAGGATATCTATAGCAGGTCAATGTGTGTGTGTCTGTCTGTGTGTGTGTGTGTGTGTGTGGGGGGGGGGGGGGGGGGGAGTGGCATGGCCTCCTCAGGCTCGTTTCCAGACTTTGACTGGTGTAGTCTCCTAGAATTCTTCTGGCAAAGGTTGTAGCAAAATTGGTTGTAGCCTAACCACAACAGCAGTAGCCTTTCCTCAAATGCTTTATACCGGGCAAGTGTGGACTGTGAAATAACAAGTCTTCATAATATTTAGATCATTTTATTAATTTCATGTTTTTATTTCTTTAGAATTTATTAAAAAAATAAAATAAAACATATGGCTTGTAATGGCACATAGACATAACAATCAGTAAACATACTGACTAATGTGTACTTGGAAGATACTTGAGAAATAAAAAGTTTGTCTTATCGGATTTTGTCCTAGTACCATCTTAATTACTTTTTTTAATTTTTACAATTTGTTCACTGGATTGGCATTTTACAGAAATATCCATCCTGAACCACATTTCACATCAAAGTTGCAGTAAAAATAAACAAACAAAATAGTTTGGTGCTTTCTATTTTAAACTGGATGCAAAATATGATATTATATATGGTATTATTTTTTTTAGAAAGTAATCTTTGAGTTTGGCGATATTTTTACTAAACTGATGACCAATAACAAAGACTGAAAATAATGAAAGCAAAACCCAAACTTGTTCAGGGAAGATTTATATCAGCGATATACATACATTGCTGAAAGTGGTTGTCTGGGAATACAATTTTTTAAATACATGGTTAGAGGGGGGCTTTAAAAACAATAAAGAGCTTACACTCGCCTCTCTCCGAGCTCCCGTTTAACTGTGGAACAGCTGCGCACCTGCTACAGCCATCAAGCAAGATTTGAGAGGGGAAAATAATGCAATAGACAAATAACACATCCAAATAATGATACTTTAGAAAAGAGAGGGAAAGCGGATGTGCAAACAAGATAAATTTTATTATTTCATCAATATACAAAGATAAAAACATTTAAAAACCCAAAAAATGGGAAAAAGAACACAATGGTCTCTCCTCAGAGAAATATTTCATATATGTACAACCAACAATGGATAACAAGGCTGCTAAATATAAAGGTGTAAAAATATGCACAAAATCACATGTAATAAGGTGCAAAGTGCCTAGGCTGAATACATACAAAGGTTCTTGGACTATGTGCTGTGTGGTGTACTAGACAAGTAGAGACAGTGTCTCAATGCAAGGTGTTTACATGTTATGAGATCAAAAAAACAAAACATAGATAAGGTGCTGCGTGCAAAAAAAATAGCAGCTAGTGGTGTAGATACACAATTCAAGTAGATACAATAAAGCAGTACATCACATTATATTACCTAATGTAGAGCATGAAGAGGAGAGACCACAAACGCCCCACGCGTATCGCCCGTCTGGCGGGCTTCCTCAGGGGAAGTTTGTGGTCTCTCCTCTTCATGCTCTACATTAGGTAATATAATGTGATGTACTGCTTTATTGTATCTACTTGAATTGTGTATCTACACCACTAGCTGCTATTTTTTTTGCACGCAGCACCTTATCTATGTTTTGTTTTTTTGATCTCATAACATGTAAACACCTTGCATTGAGACACTGTCTCTACTTGTCTAGTACACCACACAGCACATAGTCCAAGAACCTTTGTATGTATTCAGCCTAGGCACTTTGCACCTTATTACATGTGATTTTGTGCATATTTTTACACCTTTATATTTAGCAGCCTTGTTATCCATTGTTGGTTGTACATATATGAAATATTTCTCTGAGGAGAGACCATTGTGTTCTTTTTCCCATTTTTTGGGTTTTTAAATGTTTTTATCTTTGTATATTGATGAAATAATAAAATTTATCTTGTTTGCACATCCGCTTTCCCTGCTACAGCCATCACCTCACAGTCTGCCAGAGACAGGCAGCCCCTCGGCTTTACAGGGGACTGTTATTTTTAAAGCCTTCCCCTCCATATTTTAAAACAAAATTGTATTCCCGACAACTCCTTTAAAAGTCTATTGGGTTATTTTTTACTGTCCACGAGTTTCAGAAGTCAATGCCACCGACGTTAATTTTGTTATCCTTTTTGCATCATTAGTGTTGCTGTATTCCACTGTGCTTCATATACGTAAAGTGCTATTCATCATAGGTGGATCAACACCAAAGACTACAGAACCGTTTCAACGTATGAATGTAAGGCTGCTTTCCAACAAGCAGTGTTTGATATAGTTCTATGAGCTAAACATATAAGTGCCTATAAGAAAGTATAATTCTGTCCTTTATACCTATACTGACATTTGAAGTCTCTTGTCAGCTGTA
The DNA here is from genome assembly GCF_040894005.1 of Engystomops pustulosus. NCBI lineage: Eukaryota > Metazoa > Chordata > Amphibia > Anura > Leptodactylidae > Engystomops > Engystomops pustulosus. Next base: position 141,159,809 of record NC_092417.1, on the reverse strand, counting down.
GTGGTGAATATGTTGATGCGCATTTGATGAAACGCCGGGTGCCAGTTTATATGCAACTCCTCTGTAGGCCGCTGAAAAAGATACATATAGTTGTCATACTAAAGCTCTGCCTAAGGCACGTCCATTGTAGCTACAGCTAGCAGGATTTAGCGTATTTTTCTGACTATAAGGCCTGCTAAAACATCTAGGTTCATAAATAAGGCGCACCGGATTATAAGGCACACCTGATTATGAGGATGAATGACCAGCAGGTGGCAGACCTGTGCACAGTTCAAGGCAGCTGGTGTCTGTAAGTACGGTTCATATATAAGGCGCACTGGACTATAAGACGCACCTTTGATTTCTGAGAAAATTAAAGGATTTTTTGGGCGCCTTATAGTACGAATAATACAGCATTTCTACTGGTTGTGGTTTTCATGGCACTGTGTGAGACTGCCCAAGTTACACAATAAAGAAAAATACTCAGATTTCTGCCTGTGTTTGTGGTCTGGGCAGCAACATGCGAGCCCATGACATACAGGGTGCAAACAACAGACCACAGACCTACTGTTTGCCGCCCAAAAGAGCAAAGTTTTGTTTACATATGGTAATAGAGTTGCGCGCAGGCATAATTTGTGTGCATCAGGTAAAATTTAAAGGAATTCTCCCACTTAAAAGGGGTTGGCAACTTTACCTCATGTTTTTGTAATGTGTGTGTAAGTGTAGGGGGAAGGAATAAGGTAATTTACCAATGTACAGCTATTAATAGCTCGGCTCTGCTTTCTTGTTATGTAAAGTGAAGCCTTCTGTTTTCTACCTCATCAGCCAGAGATTCCTGTCCATAAAATGGCTGCAGATAGAGGGTCATGTGATCTATCTGTCCATGGACAATTGCCAGTTAGAGATCACATGACCCTCTATCTGCGGCCATTTTATGGACAGGAATCTCTGGCTGATGAGGTAAAAGACAGGAAAGCCAATGCCTTTAAATTATCCAGTGCTTTTATGGTTTATAGAAGGCATCCCTTTATCAGGGATATTAGCCTGCTTGTTCTTAATAAAACCACTTTTATATTTATTTAACCAAGTTGAAGGGGGAGGGGGGTTAACAGCGCCCTACTAGGCTCTGGCTTCACCCCCTTTGGCAGCATTTCAGCACTGGTGGTCATAATAAACCAAGCCTAACTCCTAGGCCCACACAAAGCGATTGTGCTAATTCCTTTTTATTTGTTAACCGTGGCCTCCAATCAGGGCCGGCGCCAGCACTGGGAATACCTGGATATGTGCCAGGGGCCAGAGCTGTTGGCAGGGGGGGGGAGGACACATAAACCTGTACATAAGGATGTGTTTCTAATGAATCCATAGGGGAAAAAGGGGCCGTATATAAAATAACCATGAGGGGGCTGTATGGGATAATAAACTTAGGCATATTTTAGAGAAAAGGAGGCTGTTTTAGTACAAAGGAGGTGCCAACTGAGGCTCCGTTACCAAAGGACTTACTGAAACCTGGAGCCAACCCTGCCTCCAATGAGACAGAATGGCTCTGAGAGGGCCTTACCAGAGGCCCCCGATGCTTTGGCTTCAAAGGCTGTTATACTCTGCAGGAGCATGTCTCCCCTCCCCCTGTTCCATTGGCACTTCCCCTCTCCCTGCTGTAATCTTACAAAATGGGAGAGGCACGTGCTACTGCACAGTGTAACAGATTGTGAAGCTAGAGCACAGAGGGTTTCTGTCAAGCCCCCCCCCCCCCCCCAAAGCCCTTCTGCTTCATTAGCAGAGTTTTATATATAACAAAGAAGATTACCACAGTATCAGTGCCTGATCTATGAGTTAGTGTCTCCGGTTTATGCTTGTGTATTTTATACCAAATTCTGCAGAGAAAGACCTAACCTAGTTTGCTTTTTATACCTTGGGAAATGACAAGATTCAGCTTTGAATACCAACATACATACTTATGTGTATTCTTACCAATGGAAATCGTCATCACAAATTAGCAGGAGTTATTTACTACCCTAGTAAGATGCAGCCATCTTGTGCCGTTCTCTGCGGCGATGGACCCTGCGAGGCATAGTATACGATTTTGATGCTATTCTCATATGAATACTCTATCAAATACATTTAAAAAAAAATATGCTAAAGAACATGATTATTATTATAAACCTGAAAGTCCTGATTAGGTCTCAGCCTTTATCACACATTTGCTGCACTTCTATTTCCATTTGGAGTGTGAAAGTTGCGGCAACATAATCTGGCCACTTACTACACATAAATGTGCCAATGGTAGAAGAGTAAAAAAAATAGCGAATAGTCAATATCTTCTGTATATTTGGACTTAACACTGTCCATTTACATCTCCGAATCAGCGTACATCCCATTTATTAAATAGTCTACTTGGGTATAGTCTTTCTTCTTGTAGCTCTCATAAGCCTGAAGCATGAAGAGCACAATAACCGCTAGAAAGAAGAGGTTTCCCAGCAGCAGCACTGCCAGCAGAAAGCTGGTGTTCTGGACACGTTTTGTGACCTCCTCGGCAACAATAACAATAACGTCTTCATCTGATTTTTGGACGCCATCCTTGAAGGAGGATTCGGTAGATTTCATTGTAGAGGTCAAGACATTAGATTCTCCTTTCGATGTTTTGCTTGTGGTTGGGTTACTGCCGGTTGATGGGAATGCAATTCCTGGTTTGGTAGTAGAGGTAGGTTCATTAGGTGAATTTGTTGTCGTCAACATTGTGGTAGGAAGGGGAAGAAGGGTGGTAGTTTCCAGAACAGTTGTCTTTTGGGTTGTTGACTTTGGGGTAGTTTGTGTGGTTGCTGGTTTCAATAGATCTAGATCTTGTGTTATTGCACTCTTTGTAGTCTTTAGTTCCGCAGTGGTGGCTGGTGAAGGCTCTTTGGTGCTTTGTAATGACTGAGTTGGCATGAGAGGTTCCACAGTTGTCCCAGGGCTTTCAGTGACTATTGGTACCATGGTTGGAGTTAAAGGAGGAGCAGGTTTTTCAGTTTTTTCAAGCTGATTACTTGTATCTGTTGGTTTTAAGGTGAGAATAGATTTTTTTGTGGGTTCTGTAACTACTAATTCTGTACGGTTTGGGTTTTTTAGAGAACTTGTAAGAACGACTTCAGGAGATTGTTTTGCTGTAGTTTTTATACTGGTAGTGGTTGTGTCTTCAGTTGTAGTAGTAGCTGCTTTTGCTTTCTCTGTGCTTGTGTTACTTTGTTTTGTTGTAGGTTTTATACTAGTTGTGGTTGTGACTTCAGTTGTTACTGCTTCCTCTAGGCTTAGGTTAGTTTCTTTTGCTGTCGGTTTTATGCTAGTTGTGGTTGGGACTTCTGTTGTTGCAGGGGCTATTACTGCTTCCTCTAGGCTTAGATTAGTTTCTTTTGCTGTCGGTTTTATACTAGTTGTGGTTGGGACTTGTGTTGTCGCAGGAGCTATTACTGCTTCCTCTAGGCTTGTGCTAGTTTCTTTTGCTTTAGGTTTTATACTAGTTGTGGATTTGTCTTCAGTTGTAGCAGGGGTTATGTTAGTTTCTTTTACTTGATTTTCACTACCAGTTATCTCCCAAATGATTGGTTCAGGTGTTGTGACAGTTTGGGTAGTTCTATCCGGTACTGTCCTTTTACCAGGTTTCTTTCCTTTAGATTTTGGTTTTACATTCCTTTTTCTTCTTTTCTTTAAATATTTTATATCTGTTGGTCAGAGAAATAAAATACCAAATTACTTTCAAAAGGATAAATAATGAGATTATATGCAATACATCAACAGTTTTTTAGTTACAGGATCCACCTCAGAACAAAGCACACCTGAGACTTCCAACTGTTCACAGTAGAGTTTGTTGTATGTGTGGGGCCATTTTTCAGAATTGGTTTTTAAAAAAACTCCTTGAAAGTCGGGCATTGATCTAAAGCTACCTTACAGAAGGCAGCACCCTATGGAGGCATTTGTGTATTACTTTCCCTTCAAGACTGCATACACCTGAAAAGGAATGCACTTTAATGTACTTTCTAGCACAATTAATGGAATATTATATAATGCCACAATCTGTCCCGCCTTCATATGAGACTGCAAAAATAAAGAATAAAAAAAAATTCTGACTTTTTTAAAGTGGGGAGTTTAAAACACAAGCAAAGGCTGCTACAATAAAGGGTAAACGGCCAGTCCTCCAGTTCTGTAGCATGGTTCCAAGTACCAAAGAGCTCACGATAAAGGCACCTTAATTGATGCTCCTTCTATAGTCTCTAAAAGTTACTCATCTCAAGCAAAAGACAACTCTTGTCTGCTCAATTTCACACGACTTTGGAGGAGGTTTTTTTAAATTATAATTAAACTGGTAAGATTTCACAAAAAAAAGGAAATTGGATAAAGGATATCTCTCCCTGTAACTAAGGGTTCTGGTAGTTTGGTAAAAACTGGTGATGGAGTCCTTTTAATAGCTCAAGGGAGGTTTCCATCTACGTAAAATAATGGCAAAAAGTTGACAACAAAACTTACCTAAAGACGGATCTGTGAGCTTTCCAGATGTAGTTGTGTGGCATAATCTGTTGCACAGCATTATCTCACACCACTTGTTGAGCATCAAAGATTTGCTGCAATTAAGATCTGCTAAAAAAAAATGGAAATACAAATTTTAAAATGATCAGGATCCAGTTTTAAAACACAAGAGAACTTTACCATATATAAAAAATAAAAACCTCAACCCAGTTGACAATTAAAATATGAGCTGGTTGATGACAAAATTTTAATAATCCAGTCGGACCATCACAGGAGCATCTTCTCTCACCACTAGCAATGAGCTCCTATCACTGGAGCAACAAGTCAGTGCAGTGGCCACAAGGTCCCCATTGAATACATAGACGCATCAGATATGCCCTAACTGACCATACAACCTTTCTCTCTTATGGCTGGTAAAGCAGCAGACCAATACATTTCAGGCATTGCTTGGGCTTTCTTAAAGGATTCCATCCCAACCTTTATCTCATTCACCCATAAATTAATTGCTCTTAAATTATCTTTTTCTTTATTATGCAAATGAGAATTTGCAATAAACTGAGGAAGTTAGGTCAGGGAAAGACTCATTTCTGTGTGTAATGTAAAGTATTGCATTGCATTAGTAGTCATTTTCATTCATCAGATTCTGAATCTCTCTTGGGACAGCAGTTACGCAAGTACCTGACCTCCCTTTCCCTATACAAAGGCATCACCTGATTTCTTCAAAATGTTAAGATTTTTAGATGCAATTTTCGATGTCCAAGCCAGCAGTGCAGCTACAAAAAGAGGACCAGCCGCTTCTCTCAATGACAAGTCCTCACCCATTGTGATCCACACCTGCTTTTGGCTTCAAAAACTGCATCTGAAAAACTGAACGTGTGAACTCACCCTCACACTATGCGGGGAAGGCACGGCCAGCACAAGGACTACAGAGAGCTCTGCATCTTGGATCATCATATGGACTGTCACTTAAAGGGAACCCGTCACCACTATTTTCATAAATACAGGTAGTGACAGGTTCCTATAGAGCTCTAGTAACTATTTGACACCCTGCTTGTAGCTAAAAAATATTCCCCTGAGATTCCCATATATTGAACTTTATAATTTTAACTGGTAACTAAGCATGGCTACAGTGAGTCCAGGTGGGCGTGGCCTCCTCGGGCTGAATCCAGCAGCTCCTCCCCATCCCTATATCTGTATGCTGCTATAATGTCATGTGACCAGGGTGACATCATCGCAGGTCCTATACCTTTTGTTGCATTAGGAACTGTACACTAAGCATATATGTCATGAAATCGCAGCATATTTTATCACATGAAATCACTGCAGCCTGAATGGAGAGGAGTAGAAGTCCATGGAGGCTACTGTGATTGTTATATGTGGTCAGATATGTACATGGGGTACAGTTTTCATATTAAGTAGCTCAAGGACCTTTGATGATGTCACCCTGGTCACAGACTAACCCCCCCCCCGTGGACTCGCTCCAAAGCTGCATAGATACCAGGCAAGATTATAACTCTGATTTTATGGGGATCTGAGGGAAACTACTTTTAGCTACAAGCAGGGTGTCAGATAGTTACTAGAGCTCTATAGGAACCTGCCACTACCTGTATTTGTGAAAATAGTGGTGACGGGTTCCCTTTAACTCCTGGAAGGCGTGGCTGTGTAGGAGATTCATGAATGAGCAGGACTGGACTCACCCCACACTCACTGGACTCACCCAAGGTCATCTGCATACAGCTATAGGAACTGAACTTTCAAGTTTACAGGCCTATAAAGGGAAAAAATAGGGGTAATGCTTTCTAATGGCAGTTTATGAAAATATACCTAGTTTTGGGGGGTTAATTTAACTGACAGGTTCCTGTTAAAGGGACTCTGTCACCATCTTTTACCCCTTTAAAGGACACCTGTCATCAGGTCTGTGTCACTAGTCCTGTCACTACCGCTGTTGGAGCAGCTCACAAGGATCCCATCCCAGCCTTTATCTAGTTATTTCATACATCATTCATTGTAAAATCATCTATTTTTTATCATGTAAATGAGGCTGGTCACATGGTCAGAGGCAGTGATGTCACCCCTGTTCCCCCTCCCCTCTCCTCCCCCTGCTCATGTCTGTGTGTAATGTATAGTAAGCATTGCTAGTGTGTGTGCTGCATCTGCTGACATGCTGCATCCTCCTAATATACAGGTGAGAGACACAGACATCAGCTACACATGAATCTGACATGTTCTGCTGTAACATGGCTGCAGCCTGGAGCTGCTGTATCTCTCCTATATACACACACATGCACAGACAGGCTGCAGGAGGCGTGGCCACCAGCACCAGGAAGCACATCATTATACAGCCTAACTCCATTATACAGGCTGTCAGTCATGCACTGGGAGCGTGGCTGTGCCTCCCACTCATGAATAAAGTGGACAGCTTGAATATGCTAATGCTTCATTGGACATTTCACAGGTCATTTGCATACAGCTTTAGGACCTCATTGCTTAGGTTTACAGGCATGTAGAGGGACAATGAAGGAATAGAGGCAATGCTCTCTAATGGCAGTTTATGAAAATATATTTAGTTTAGGGGGGTTATTTTGCATGACGGGTTCTCTTTAAGCTACTAGCACCCTCAGGTAGGGTATCAAAGGTCCTTTCAAGAATCTCCTCTTAAATTTGAAATCTTGCTCGTTTACCGATAACAAATTTCCTCCAAAGTCACGTGAAAATGAGGAGAGAATATTTTGTCTCAGATAAGTCAAATGTAATAAAAGAGGTTGTCCACAAAAACATGTATTTACAATTGTTTCTATTGGTAATCGTGCCCAGGTATAAAAAAAAACCATACAGCAAAAAATTAATGTATAGAATATCTATTCTTTTAATAAATAAAAAATAAAATGGACACTCCCTTGAAAACACATGGGCAGGTCATGTCTATAATTACAATGATTTGGAAAAACTCGAGTCTGGGTTTCTGAGACGTGTACCCACTGTACATTTCCTAAAATCTCCCCCTTCCTGTACAAACAATTTGGACACCTTTGTGGCAGCAGTGACCTGACATGTTGTCCTGATTTCAGCCCCGTCTCACTTTATTATCAATAGTGCTGGTATAAACTGCTGTAGACAATGCGCCATAGAGCGTTAATATATATTCCTGAAAGCTGCAGTCTTACATATAATCCATCATCATCAGAAATCCTGGATGCTGACTTGTTCAGTCCCAAACACATTCAGATCTCTTAGAAGAAAAATGTCCTTAGTCAATAAGTAGAGGGAACAGGGGAGTGGACTTTTAGGAAATGTAAACATAGTTGATCCGGATTGGAAATATCCATATATAGCATTTGATAATGTGATGCTACTGCAAATTCAACTTCTGCAAGAGGATACATTCAGAAAGAAGGAAGGAGCCGGGTACTAAAAGACTTGTGTAGTATGAATGCCAAGAAAAATAACATAATGACATCTGTATTATACGCTTCCTGATCTTAGGGTTAGTGACCTCCCTAGCTTTAGATCTATGATGCAGGTAGTGTCTGGAAAATATCCAAATATACAAAATGTAAACTGGCCTAAATTGGCAAAGTCTCCGTAAAAAGAGCTCTTACTTCCCGACCCGTGGGTGTTGGGTAATATGGATTGTATTAACCAGATAATGGCTGCTTGCTGCCTTTATAAATTTGAAAGGGATGGGGCACAGGGCTGGGAAGGGATACCCTGCCCACTAAATTTGCTGTAGGCTGCGCCAGTGTAAAGTTTACATTCGGGTGCCGTAATAACAGAAATGCCTGAACCTCTTAGAAATTCTAATATTTCCTACTCTGGCAAAATGTGCCAGTCGTAAAGGAAACTTGACAACACGGATCTACCTATTACGGTAGATACGGGGGCAGGTTCCCTTTAATCAATGGTAGGGTATCCCTTTTTAAGGCTAATCCTTTAGTCTACCAAATCTTTTATAATTTTTAATGGCCCTAATACAGGCGGTCCCCGGGTTACGTACAAGATAGGGTCCCATCTGTTTGTTCTTAAGTTGAATTTGTATGTAAGTCGAAACTGTATATCTATGATTGTAGCTCCAGACAAAAATTTTTTTTTTGCCCCAGTGACAATTGGATTTTTAAAATTTTAGCTTCAATGGGACCAAGGATTATCAGTAAAGCTTCAGGGGTCCGTCTATAACTAGCGGTCGTCTGTAAGTCGGGTGTCCTTAAGGGACCACTTGTATGCAAATTTACTAAAGAGGCTACTTGGGCGTGGAGTAGCCGGTGCAAGGCTACACAACGCAGCTACTCTACACCCCAGTAGCCTCCTACAATCCGCCTACAAATCCATCTTCTGTGCACAGCTATGAGGAGTTGTGTGCTCATCCGCGAAACCGGCTTAAAAGCTGCACGCTGAAGATTGATTGGTAGGCGGAACACAGGAGGCTACTGTCTTTTTTTTTTTGTAAAAACAAGGGCATATGAATCCAAAAATGCCCAGATTGTGGCAGAGGGGGAACACACCAGCATGTAAGTGTGCTTGGTTTACAATCCGTCATTCTGGTGGTAGATGTCTTTTAATTCAGCCCCCAATAAGAACTATGGTTATTAGTTTTCAGTTCCTGCTACTTTTGGATAAGAAAGTAATGTCCTTTCTGATGTGACACATCTGCTGTGTCAATCCTGTCTCAATGGGTTTCGTAAAAGGTAAATGTTGATCCTAATTCACAGGACATCTTGCTAATGGCTGTTAAGTAAATGGTGCTGATCTACAATATCAAGAGCAGCCACTGTACAACGCGTTGAGTGAGTTGGTCACAGTGCTTGTCCATGCAGAATTTCAGTGGGACTAAAAAGATTCCACCTGAGCCGACCCAACAGATTCAAGTGGATTTGTTCTTTAGAAATATTGAGGGAAATAATAATAAAATAATGTGTGTCCCTTATATTCCAAAATGTAGAAAAGACATCTGCAATCATGAAAAGATATGCAAGTGTAAAGACTTACCTGTGGACAAGCTTTCCCTGCAGATCTGTCTGCATTCAACCTCATAACTGATCCCAGAATCCTCCAGCGGGGGTACAGCATTGTCTACTGAGATCTTAATTCTGCTGTCAGACAGGCACAGGTTCACTGACCACAGGAGTACGAGAGTCTTCCACATGGTGGTTGGATTCTGTCATTCACAGCAAGTGTCTGTTTCCGAGCACCATAATAGACCTATAAAAAACTTATAATTTAAAAAACAATAATTTACATACATTGTGATAATCAATCAATCAATGCATAACACTCTTCTGTATATGCAATGCTGACAGGGTCCATTTTTATAGGAAGATCAGGTCTGCACAACCCACCCAGAAGGTGTTGTTGGACTTAACCAATCAGTGATGTTCTGTGGTAAATTAGCAAATTGTTTAGCTTACAAATTCCACTGCTCAACACTGAAACAGCAAAAAGCCACATAGTTATGCACACTGAGGAATAAAAAGGTGTTGCAAAGCACCTAGCTCTTAGATGTGGCATATGGAAGGGGAAAAAGAGCCACAATGAAACCCTTGAAAATCGGGCAAAGTCTTGTTCTATCATCACTGTCATTGTTCCACCTATCACTTCTAAACTTAGAGCCACAGAATACATTCACTGAAACACCAAAATGTATCACTCTGTCAGATCACAACAGGGCAGATTTACTTACCCGGTCCTGTCGCGATCCCGTGGTGCGTTGTCCGACGAGGATTCGGGTCTGCCGCGACTCACTAAGATCGTGCCCCCGAGATCCTGCATCCGTCGCTTCCGCACCGAGGTCCGCCTGAGTTCACCTTCTTCTCCCCGATGCATGTAAGTGCGTGTCTTGCAACACAATTCTAAATGTTAAATCTTGCACGTTGTCCGAATCTGTCGGGTTGTCCAACGACCATGCCTCCCGGTTCCTGTCACATGTAAGCTGGCGCCTATGCCCCAAATTCCGGTCGCGTGCGCCAACATCCTGGGGCAATCCGGGGCAAAACGGAAATCGATGGGAAATCTGATGAAAATGTGCTCCTTGGACCCTTAGTAAATGAGCCCCAACATGTGTAGACAAAGATCTTCCACATTGCACATCACAACAACCTGGAGTGAGAGCAAAAGGTACAGCTAGAAGAAACTTCGAAAGGTGCTTGCACAACACCGGCTGATAACATCCAGCTAAAAAGTGTTCTGTTGACCTCTTGCCACTTGCTCTCCGTGGCTATCATGATGTAGGGTAAGATGACAACATAGTCTTGAACAGAGACCGATGCTCTTTGGTGACGAATTCCGCTTTTGTGAAATGACAGTCAAAAAATGGAGACCAAATGGGCAAAGAAAAGACCTTCACAAGTGACTGTCACAAAGTCCTATTACTGTTAGCTTGGTAGTCACACTGCTCAAGGCTTCACTTTGTAGGCACATTAACAGCTGAGCATTGCAATTATGGCTATGCCAATACCATATATTTGTTTGTGAAACCAGTAGTATGGCCATATCTCAAGAGTGTCCCAGGAGATGTTTCTCAACATGACAATGCCAGTCCATATGTAGCTTGCGCTAACATGAGCAGCCCCCATTGTCAACCATGGGTTATACCTGGGAAATCATTGGTCAGTAATTGTAAAGGCAACTTCCAGCAGTGGTTTTTAGGCCCAGTTAACACTTGCAATTGGCCCTCCATTATCATCACTAAAACGACCCCTGCTAGAGCTTCCGTTACTGAAGTGGAAAATTGGATGAGAGCTACATGGCTATTTTTTCAGTCTCAAATCATACAAGGTCATACAGGGAAATGGTACCAAATACTAATGAAATGTATGTACGGTACTTATTTGACTTTGCAGAAAGTAATAAAAATGCCTTAAAATTCTTTCTTTCATTATTCTGTAATTTAGCAAATAGAAATAATTTTGGTAGTCCTAATTGACCTAAAACAGGAACGTTATAAAGTTATTCTGATTTCATGTCAGCTGTATATTTAACCCTATAACGCAAAAAGACAATACTGTACATCTTGTAACGTTAGGGGGAGTATGAAGTGAGCTCACGGGCTGAGCCCTCTTCATACTCACCAGGTGTTTGCCTCACAAAAGGAGCAAACACCTGTGCTAGTACCGATCGCAGGTTTTAACCCATTCAGAAAATATGAAAATGAAAGACCGAAAAAGGGTCTGGTCCTTAAGGGGTTAAAGATCTCTTTGTACAGCATACAAAAGGTCACTACACTATCACTGGATACAAATGTCAGGAGGACCTTGAGACATTAAAAATAAATCCACATAAAAACACACTGAAGGTCGCTGATATTTTCACAACTGTCTCCTATAGCACAGCTGTCTGCAGAGCACACGCTATATATAGCTTTCACTCTATAGGCATTTTATAAAATGTTAAGCTGCCCTTGAATATCCATCCATGATATAAATGCCTTGATAAAACAACAGTTCTAGAATTAGGGCTCAGTACAGCTGTTTCCTTGGAAAAAAAAAAAGAATTTGTGAAATATAAAGCTCTCTGTGGATCCATTTTTTTTTTGGTAAAATAACATTCAATTGTATTGTACTCTATGTTGGGATCAAATATTGCCAACAAATATGTCATATGAGAACATAGCCAAAGTATCACTGGCATTGACATGTGGGAATACGTCAGGAATCACTGACCGGTGAAGCATTCAGATAAATATTAGAAGCATTTGGCAAAACGTCTAATGTAAAAGCCTTTGGACACGAGACGCTTCTCAATATTTTTCCTGACAAATCCACATCTACCAATAATCATTCTTGTTTATAAGCAGAAACAACATTACTAAACACAATGGGGGTAATTTACTATGGGCCCGAATTGCGATTTTCCAACGTGTTTCCCGATTATTACAATTTTTCCCTGAATTGCCCTGGGTTTTTGGCGCACGCGATCGGATTGTGGCACATCGGCGGCGGCATGCACGCGGCGTAAATCGGGGGGCGTGGCCGTCGGAAAACCCGACGGATTTGGAAAAATCGCCGTATTAAAAAAAAAAAAAAAAAATGTGTCGCTTGACACACACTTACCTGCACCCAGCCTAGCTTGGTGAGCTCCGGCGGACCTTTGCGGACTTCAGCGCAACAGGGACACCTGGTGGACTTCGGGCGCACTACCTTAGTGAATCGCTGAAAGACACGAATCGGTGCCGGAGAACCCGCCGCTGGATCGCGAATGGACCGGGTAAGAAAATCTGCCCCAATGGGTAAGATTCTTCAAAAGTGTTGACAGTGCAGTTAAGCACACCCCTCCAACCACTTGTATAGGATAAGTTATTGTGGAGGGACGTGCATACAGTACTAACTGCAACCGTTAGAAAGTTCCAAGTCCTGCTGCCCAGGGGTCATGTGACCTGCAGCTTCCACTTTCTGAAGAGATGGTTTACCAGGCCAAGTATGAGATAAGTGACCACATTAGGGTTTTTACCCTTTCTGGTTGATAAATTTATCTCATCTTAAAGGGAACCTGTCAACAGATTTTCACTAATAAACCTAATGACAGATTCCCATAGCACTGTACTAACTCTTGCCCACTGTTTTTAGTTAAAAAATACATAGTTAATATCCCCAGAAAATGAACTTTGTAAGCCAAACTGGCACCCTGCCAGAAGTCTTTTTTTGCTATAGTCCACACGGTTTTCCAGTGGAGACTATAATTAATCTGATGGGCAAGGTTTTCAAGCCCTGCTTGCCCGACTCTCCCACTTCCCAAGTGGCATGCGGGTCAAAGAAGCCTTTCCCACCAGAAACCTGAGAGGGGGCTGTGAGTGCCATCTCTGGCCCGTGTGCCATGGTTTAGTCATCACGTGCATAGATAATTAATAGGTGGTCAATACCCCTGATTCACTGTCTTACACTACAGCTGGGTTGATAAGAAAATAATGATTTCCATAGTGTATCAGCCAATGCAGACATAACTTTAATGTTAATGAGATCAGCACCCACATCTTGGCTGGACAGCATACAGTACAGACAGGGCAGTGTTCTCCTGGCTTTGAGGGTAGCATAAAAGAGCTGGCAGGTAGGTGGTGTCTATGGATGGGTCATATTGACGGAAGAATACTTGCAAACATAACACAGGAACTGCCTTATAGGCTTTTTATGCAGTTTTTAAGAAAGTCAGAATTTAAATCCATCTGTTTTTTTATGGGGTCCGATTCTGCTTTCCAAAAATGCATTCAAAAACTTGGACCTGTCTTGATGTGTCTCTCAAAGAGGGTCCAGCCATATGTTCTGCGATAATGATGTTTAGTTTCTGGGTGGCACAGCCCACATGTTGCGATTGGCACAGCTAACAGGCTTTCCACATATTTGTACTGTGTGCTAAGAATATGCTCCAAGTACTTGTAAAGGAGGCCACCTCTGGTTTTCTTTCGAGACAGGCCTTGTTAGTATGTTAGATAATAACAAATCATTATTTATAGAGCGCCATCATATTCCACAGCGCTTTACAGACCCTGGGGTAGAAATAATAAGCATTGAAGAAAAATCATATGGTCAGATGACACAATAGGAAGGAGGTCCCTGCTTGCAAGACCTTACAATCTATGACTACAATTTAGAAAAGAGAGAAGATCTTCAGAGGATTTTTCAGCTCCCTGTTCTGGATTTGCAGAAAAATGTGCAAATCAGTCTCCTCTCATCATCGCGCCTGCATATTTTACCTATAGCTTTCGGCAGCTTCATCATTGAATTGTACATATGCAATCTATTTCAGGAAGCAGCTGGAAGAACATCGGAGAACTGCCTCACCAGTCATAGGGAGAATGTCCGGATGACATCAGCAAAAGAAGGATGGCCGGATGAAAGAGTGGGCGTAGCTAACGTAAGGCGGGGGAGGATGATTGTGCATTGGAAATTTAAACAACAAAACGTAACTTCAAAGTGTAACCGTCATTTCTGAGCAAAAAAAAAAAAAAAATACATAAATCACCTGGGAGTATTTTGCCTCTCGGTCCTCATTTAGTACCTTTTTTGGCGTATAGCAACCATGTATTCCAGCTCTCAAAAAAACTTACAAACAGCAAGATGGAGGGGCGGAACCTGCCTCCTGTCACCTCATCACAAGTTATCTATCTATCTCCTATCTTTCTATCCATATCTATCTATCATGTCATGTATCTATCTATCTTATATCTATCTCCTAGAAACCGAAAATTCAGAGCAGCACAGAAATCCTGGTGGGTGCAGAGTCCAGATGCTCTCTGGCGCGAGAGCCCCAATATATAATTAAAAAAACCGGCTGCACATGGAATAAAGACACCCCGTCAATTTGGACACTATCTTGGAGTGCTGCCGGTTTTTTGAATTATATATCTATATCTATCTCCTATCTATCTATCCATCTATCTATATCTATCCATCATCTATCTCCTATCTAACTATATCTATCTATCTATCTATCTCTCTCTGGGGGAGGGGGGGCTGCAGTTTCTGTCTGTGTGGATGTGTTTATACACAAGTGTAGGGAAAGCTGAGGGAGAGATGAGAGTTTAGGTGTTTGGTCACTACATTAGTTTGGGCTTCTCCCTGCACATGACTGACTGCTGGGGCAGTGTGAGGTAATCAGCTGAGAGCAGGGAGGGGGGTTGTAGTCTCTGCTCCTTTCTGAAGACATCTGAGAGATTACTGCCATCTTGGGGAAGTCTGCAGAATACAAGAGGAAGGAGCAGGATTCCAGTAACTAATCCAAATGCAAAAGGGCTTAAAATTACCTGCCCTACAACATATCAAAAGTTTTTTGAAATGACGGTTACACTAAGTTTGATGGGGGATGTGGGTTATTTTGCATGAAAGATTCCCTTTAACCCCTTAACGACTTGGCCTTTTTTAATTTTTTCACTTCCATTTTTCACTCCCCACCTTCAAAAATCTATAACTTTTTTATTTTTCCACATAAAGAGCTCTGTTATGGCTTATTTTGGCAAATTGCACTTTATGGCAAATTGCACTTCGTAGTGACGGTATTCAATATTCCATGGCGCGTACTGGGAAGCGGGAAAAAAATTCCAAATGCAGTAAAAATGGTGAAAAAACACATTTGCAACACTTTCTTGTGGGCTCTGATTTTACAGCTTTCACTGTGTGCCACAAATGACATGTCTAATTTATTCTTTGGGTCGGTACAATCACGTGGATACCAAATTTGTATAGGTTTTATAATGTTTTCATACATTTAAAAAAATTAAAACCTCCTGTACAAAATTTTTTTTTTTGATTTTGCCATCTTCTGGCGGCAATAACTTTTTCATACTTTGGTGTACGGAGCTGTGGGTGGTGTCATTTTTTGCGACTTTTGATGGCGTTTTCATTGCCATCATTTTTAGGACTGTGCGACCTTTTGATCACTTTTTATAAATTTTTTAATATTTTCCAAAATGGCAAAAAAATGCCATTTTTGACTTTGGACGCTATTTTCCGTTACGGGGTTAAACGCAGTGAAAAACCGTAATTATATTTTGATAGATCGGACATTTTCGGACGCGGTGATACCTAATGTGTTTATGATTTTCACTGTTTATTAATATTAATATCAGTTCTAGGGAAAGGGGGGTGATTTGAATTTTTGGGTTTTTTATTATAATTTTTTTTTTTAAAACTTTTTTTTACTTTTACTTTTACTATTTTTCAGACTCCCTAGGGTACTTTAACCCTAGGTTGTCTGATCGATCCTACCATATACTGCCATACTGCAATATGGCAGTATATGGGGATTTTACTCCTCATTCATTACAATGTGCTGATAGCACATTGTAATGAATGGGTTAAAACGAGACTGCTTCGGGCCTTCGTGAGACCCGAAGCTGTCATGGCAATGGATCACCGCTCCCCGCATGGGCGCCGCTATCTTTTTGGAGCCTCCGGCAGCATTGCTGGCGGCGATCGCCGCGAAAGCACCCGCGATCGGTGCTAGCACCGATCGCGGGTGTTACCGGTAAGCCTTTGCTGTAATATGCAGCAAAGACTTACCGGCTATGGAGAGCGCTCAGCCCGCGAGCCCTCTCCATGCACCGGGACCCGGCGCGCGCCGTACTAGTACGGCGCGCGTCGGGAAGGGGTTAAAGGAAATCTTCCGTTTGTTTTTATGCATTATGAAACAAACATGCCTTGAGAATCCTGTAATTACACTGATGCAGAAAGATATCTTGTTGAATCTCTGAACAGAGTGGTTTTACTTAAAAAACTATTATAAAATACAGGACAATTATAAAATTCAGGTAAGCTGGGTGCAGACTGGCTGCCTTACATAAAAAAGCTTCCTGAACTGTCCAGACAGGACTAATTAACATGAGCTGGATGACGCATACACAGCAGCTGCAGGATGGTGCAGCAATTGATTACTTCTACCTGTAAGTGATAATACAGTGGTGACATATTCTCTGCTTATGCTGGGCAGGACAAGGCTGAAGCAGTGGATAATTAGGGTAAGAGGAGAAGCGCCGGGGCAGCCACAGGAGCTACAGAACCTATTTATCATAATTTTATAATCGTTTTTTTTAGCAAAACCACTCAGTTCAGGGATTTAACAATATATGTTACAGCATTTGCAAGGTATGTTAGGTTCATAATGCATAAAAGCCAATGGTAGGTTTCCTTTAATGGCCATTTCACTAGTATTCTTTTTCTGAAAAAAAAAATGCTTTGGCTGATAACTTTTTATAGGATTTGCAGCTTTCATAAGAGTTGCTTTAAATTGGATCTTCAGATTCAGGTTTTCTAGCCAAAGAAGAAACCATCTGTACACATAGGCACATTGGGGAGACAGCAACTTTTGGTTTGGCAACTTTGTATTCAAAAAGTCGCATATTTGCTCCAAACAGTTACCCCTTATATGCCACATTTATTAAGCCACTGTAATAAATCTGATATGAAAATGTCATGTATAGAGCTTAAAAAAAAAGCTGTCCTGTCAGATGACAAATGTGCCTCAATATGTTACTGCAGCTTTTAAGAGGCAACTAAGGACACAAATAAAGGGGGACATTTATTGTGCACCCATGATAAAGTACATACATCACGGAGCTCCTGATGTACTGTATGTACTTGAGTATAAGCCGAGGAACCTAATTTTACCACCAAAAACTGGGAAAAACTATTGACTCGAGTATAAGAGTGGGAAAGGCATTGGTCATAGCCTCCACAGGATATAGCCGGCCAGCCTCCAGTGGTATATACCCAGCCCCTGTAGTATATAGCCAGACAGTCCCCTGTAGTATATAGCCAGACAGTCCCCTGTAGTATATAGCCAGACAGTCCCCTGTAGTATATAGCCAGACAGTCCCCTGTAGTATATAGCCAGACAGTCCCCTGTAGTATATAGCCAGACAGTCCCCTGTAGTATATAGCCAGACAGTCCCCTGTAGTATATAGCCAGACAGTCCCCTGTAGTATATAGCCAGACAGTCCCCTGTAGTATATAGCCAGACAGTCCCCTGTAGTATATAGCCAGACAGTCCCCTTTAGTATATAGCCAGACAGTCCCCTTTAGTAAATAGCCAGCCCCCATTAGTATATAGCTAGCCATACTCCTGGTGAATATATCCAGTTATCCCCCTTTAGTATATAGCCAGCCACCTCATATAGTATATAGCCAGCCCGCCCCATATCGTATATAGCCAGCCAGCCTGCCCAATGTAGTATATAGCCAGCCGTATGTAGTATATAGTCAGCCAGCCTGCCCCATGTAGTATATAGTCAGCCAGCCCGCCCCATGTAGTATATAGTCAGCCAGCCCGCCCCATGTAGTATATAGTCAGCCAGCCCGCCCCATGTAGTATATAGTCAGCCAGCCCGCCCCATGTAGTATATAGTCAGCCAGCCCGCCCCATGTAGTATATAGTCAGCCAGCCCGCCCCATGTAGTATATAGTCAGCCAGCCCGCCCCATGTAGTATATAGTCAGCCAGCCCGCCCCATGTAGTATAGTCAGCCAGCCCGCTGTGGTATATAGCCAGCCAGCCCTCTGTGGTATATAGCCAGCCCCATGTGGTATATAGCTAGCCAGCCCTCTGTGGTATGTAGCCAGCCAGCCCTCTGTGGTATGTAGCCAGCCAGCCCGCTGTGGTATGTAGCCAGCCAGCCCGCTGTGGTATGTAGCCAGCCAGCCCGCTGTGGTATGTAGCCAGCCAGCCCGCTGTGGTATGTAGCCAGCCAGCCCGCTGTGGTATGTAGCTAGCCAGCCCCATGTGGTATGTAGCCAGCCCCCTGTGGTATGTAGCCAGCCAGCCCCCTGTGGTATGTAGCCAGCCGCATGTAGTAAATCGACAGCCAGCACCCAGGAGAATATAGCCAGCCAGCCCCCTGGAGAATATAGCCAGCCAGCCCCATGGAGAATATAGCTAGCCCGTATAGTATATAGCCTGCCAGCCCCCAGTTTGTCCAGCACATTAAAAAAAAATTAAGTACTCACCTTTCCGCTGCCGAGCCGTGCACACAGATCTGTCACTGACCTGCAGTTGGCTGGGGGCACATGAAGAAAGAAGAAGACCTGGCGTCGGAAAGGTGAGTACGCAATTTTTTTTAATACACTAGAGTATAAGCCGAATGGGGAATTTTCTGCACAAAAATTGTGCTGAAAACTCAGCTTATACTTATATACGGTATTTTGCAGGGTGGCTGTGCTGGTGTAGAACTGCACCGCAGCTTGCTGACTTTTACTCATGAAAGTTTGCAGGGTGTAACGAGTACATAGGCACAATCCTGGAATGCTCCATGCCTACTTGGCATGGAGGTGATATAGAGGGGGAAATGATCACAATTACTGGGGGTTCGCTAGTAATTGCAATTATTTCAGGGCATGTACACCAGAAAACTGCACACAACCCCTGATAAATCTCCCCCAAGGACTGGATTACATAAGGTCATGCAAACCTTGGGTAAACAAGCTATTAGTGTGAATACATGCCATACACAAAGAGAAAGCATTTTTAATACGGCACTTTGCTGTTTCTTATCAGTCTTGGTGGAGATTTTCATTACACCACTTCTGTGCGGAAATACTTTAGTGACTGCATTCTGTAATGATGAAAGTGAAGAAATCTATTTTCACAATCACAATAATTTGATGATACTGAAATATACACCCACACACACACACACACACACACACACACACACACATATTATATATAATATTCAGGTGCAAGTCATCTATCAGTATATGATCTGCTAACATAAAAATAGTAATTTATTGGCCATTTTGTATTAACAGTATAGGCTTCATAGACTGTAAGCTCTTGTGAGCAGGGCCCTCACTCCTATTGTTCCATATGAATGTTTGTAATGTAGTACTATAATTGTATATGTCCCCTATGATTTATAAAGCGCTACGGAATTTGATGGCGCTATATAATAAGATTATTATTATTAGGCTAAAGGTAGGAACATTCAGAACACCTTTAGTTTTCGGTGGTTACCTAAAATCATAACTAGGAGCAAAGAAATATTTATCCTCTAGTGGCAGAATTGTAAAATTGTACTCTTTGGAGTCAGGTAAACCAAAATCTTTATAGTAAGTTTTACTGATAAGCATCGAAATGTAGTCTGATCTGCAAGTAACATATTACAGAGCAGGAGGAGCACAGTACAATTATATACAGTATACATACCTTCTACATGCAGGGCTGGTTTATATGTGTCTTTTTTGACTGCATGGAAAAATCTCACTACACACAATACTCTACCTAATAATGACTAATGAGTCATAAATCTATGTGCTCTCATTCATAAACAAATAGCTATGTATTTGTTAACTACAAAGATCAAGAAGTTACATCACATACAACAAAGTCCTCACCAAAAACACAGCACAAGAACCAAGCCCAATACATAAAAACAGCTCCAAAACCAGGCTCAGTATATAAATACAGCACTAAAACCAAGTTCTGTACATAAATGCATTATCAAGTTCACTACATGAATACAGCCCTAGAACAAAGCTCACTACAAACATACAGCACCAGAACCAAACTCAGTGTACAAATATTGAGCATTATCAACATGCAGGCTGTACAGGAGTTTGCAGCCCTGATCGATAAGTAGTCACAAAATGAGAATTTGAAATAATAATGTTAGTTTTATTGAATACTTTTATTCTCAGTGAAAAAAACAGGGCTGTGGAGTTGCAGAGTCATGATAAAATGGTCCGACTCCACAAACATATAATAAATTGGAAACATTTTGAAATTTACTTTAAATGTCTGTTCTATTCCTGATCTAAGGATTAAGGTCAGGGGTGAGCAACATTTATTGGTCCAAGAGCCACATTTTCATACTGCTCAACTTTAAGGGGCCACATTAGTAACCGGTATCCTAGATGCACCAACTACAGTACAGCACAAAATGCAAACCCAGAAATTATAAATGTCAGAGTACAGCAAATACCAGCGCACTCCAGCCTCCTTTCAGAGCCAACCGCTCTCAGCTCTGCTCAGCAGCTTTATGCAGCCTGATTAGGCTGCTCCCACCACCTGTGTCCAAGGTGCTGGACAACACAACCTCAGCATTAAAGGGGTATTCTCGCCTGGGCATTCACATTCAGTTTCACTAATCTTCCATTTATAAACATTTCTTCAATTGGATGTTATTAAAAAAATGTTCCTGTGTGAAGATAATTTCTCATAAATTTAGCCATTCTGTCCCTTAGAAACGAGATGGCTTCCTCAGTTACGACCACGTCAGACTCTGTCAGCGGTGGCCAGACATGAGCTATTGAGTCTTGTCTGACCTCCTGGATTCAGAAATCATTACCACAGGACGGCTGTGCAATATGTAGTAAATCCCGGATATTTCATATACAAAAACAATTTGTTTCTTTGTGCAATCCCTCCAGCAGACGTGGCCGTATCCGAGGAAGCTATCTCGTTTCTAAGGGACAACATGACTACATTTATGAGAAATTATCTTCACACAGGAATATTTTTTTTAAGAACATCTAATTGAAGAAATGTTTATATATTGCAGATTTATCAAGCTGAATGTGAATGCCCAGGCGAGAATACCCCTTTAAGGCCTTGCATAATAGGAAAACCCAGGGGAAACATACCACCCATCCACAGTTAACCCCTTCAGTGTCTCACAGTCCTCAATGAGGTCATGAAAAACCCCTGGGGGAAATCTTAACCTTTTTAAAATTTACTTTATTCTTTTACAAGTTTCCCCCTGTAACTGGGGCATCTATAAGAGTCTATAAGGGGGAAATGACCACCTGTCATTGGTGATGCTGAACAGAGCTGTACTGGGTCTGGTCTAATCACGTGACCACCGAGTCTATAGAGCCGGGAGCAGTGACACCTCTGCTCCTCTATATATTTGGGTACTTCAGTGCGATGCTGTGAGGAGCGAGAAGCAGTAATAAACCACATCTCCCTTCTCCCTAGGGTCTGCAGGTGTCAATGACGGTCCTGCTTCCATAGGCTGGAGCATTAAAAAACAGCAATGACGTCGCTGCACACTCCAGACCTGTGCCCGCTAATGCCTAAAGTCAGCGGGTGTCCGAGTAGAGTTAAAAGTGGAGATAAATTCTTCTGAAAGGCCCTTGGCTCTAAACATTGACCCTTCAGGACCCAAGCACATATCTGATTCATCTCTGGATGTGGTTGGTCCCTGATATTGAAGGTCTTGCCTAAAAGAATTGGATCTTCCAAGGCCATCTTCTTTAAAACTGGAAACCAGTTTTTCTTTTGTCCCTTTCTCAATGTTTGAAGAATTTTTTTTCCATTGGTGACTGAAGGCATACAAGTTGTTGGAAAAGAAAGTGTCTGTTTTTTTTGTATTTTTACTGGTGGCAAACAGATCCAGTTGTGGTTGGTCCCATGTTGATATTAACGGAGTTAACAACTAAAAACTTAGTTGTTTAGACACCATTGATGGAGTTCTATTATATTCCTGCTTAGGAAATCTACCAAGACGTTGTTTATTCCACTGAGATGCTCCACTCTTTGGGAAAGAACTTTGTTTTCTGCACAAATGAATATCTTCTTTGACAGATACCGAAGGGTCTGGGAGCGGGTGCCCCGTTAAAGATACATGTAGGCCACTGTTATGAAGTTGTCTGATGGATTTTTCGATTTTGAATTTCCCCCACAGCCTTTAGTTCTCTGAAGTTGGAGAACCTGTTTTTTTTATTGCAGGAGGCCAGGGACCCTGAAGAACACCTGTGGGTAACATCGCAACCAAGCCGGAATGGTTTGCATCTCTGTGACAGCCCAGTAATTCCATTGTTTTTTATCATTGAAGTCACAAAAGGAAGGTCTTCTCTGTGCTTGTTTGGGTTGTGGAAAGCCCTTCTTTTTATTGGAGGCCTCTAAGATGGTGGGGAGATCAGGTCCAAAGTCGAATTCTCCTGTATAAGGAAGGCTACATAATTTTGACATCTCCTGACCATTGTTTTAGCCAAAAGTCGAGAGAAAAAAAAAAAAGTGTACTCACCTTCCGACGCCCCCTTCCCCGGCAGGTCCTCTTCTATCCATAGAATGAGGTCACGGTCCAGTATCCACTCCCCATCATGAATATTATTCAAATTGGCGGGGGTTTTAAACTTGCAGTGTTTGTGTTATATTTATAGGTTTGTCGTGATTAAAGGTGGGTGATCCACCTGAAACACGTAGACGTTTATGAATTGTCAATGGTGTACCTTTGAATAGAGATGTGTGAAGCTGAAAACTATGGCTGGACTGTGACCTCATTCTATGGATTTAAATGCACCTAAGCAACAAGGTGGCCCGTGCCTTTTCCGTCACACATGGCGAAAATAATGGGAAGGTGAGCTGATATTCCCTATGCATCTTCCTCTTCTATCCATTGCAGCTCCGGCATCAGCTCCATGTCTCCGTGGGCACCATGACGTCAGCCCCATGCTGACATCATAGTGTTTGCAGATGCCGATGCACATAGTAGAATGTCAGCGTGCAGCTGACGTCCTGGTGCCTGCAAGGGACCACGCGGGGACACCGAGCCGATGGAAGAGGAGGGGGGGGGGGGGTGTTTCATCGGAAGTGAGCACACATTTTGTTTTTTTCCTACAGGCATTATATTGGGGGCAGGGGCTGGCAGGCTATAGACCGCAGGGGCTGGCAGGTTATTTACTGCAGAGGCTGGCAGGCTATATACTGGGGGGGGGGGGGGAGGGGGCAGACAGGCTATATACCACAGGGGGCTGGCAGGCTATATACCACAGGGGGCTGGCAGGCTATATACCACAGGGGCTGGCAGGCTATATACTGGGGGGGCTGTGACCAATGCATTTCCCACCCTCAGCTTATACTTGAGTCAAAAGTTTTTCCCAGTTTGTGTTAAAATTAGGGGTCTCGGCTTATACTCGGTTCTACTTATACTTGAGTATATACTGTAAGCTGTAAAGCACTCAGTTTTGTTTTGATTATGTTGCAGCTCTGATCATAGGCCAATATATTTTGATTTCTAGAGGAAGCTATTTTGAATGCATTGTGTAAGCTACTAGAAGTGAATTGAAAGGACAAGCTTGTGTCAGCTCTTAACTCCTCCTGTTTTGCCAGGTCTTGCTTTGTTTACCTTGTATATGCTCACACCCATCTGCACTGGTATCCTACCTACTAGGCAAACACACAATCACTTCTATAAAGACTTTCATCTTACATTCTACTTCTGGGGTCCTGGGTTTGAATATAATGAATGGCATTGTCTTCATGGATTTTTAACCCTGTTCCAGTTGCCTCCGCACTCCACATACTGATTGGGTGAATGTATTTTAACTTTTTCAGCTCTAGTGTGTTAATATCTGAGGTAGTTGCAAGGACTATAAGTCCCATAGGGGACGTGGACTGTTAGGAGGTAAAATTATCCCTCGGCAGAATATGTTTACATTTACATAAACATCAAGAAAATAATGTTAGAGAATAGCGCAGATAACACTTAGCTTGTATCCAACGACACAGAATGGGTGCACATTTTGTCCTCACACACAGTATATAATCTTTCGCTGGACAATATGATGGGGAATTTAAAGGCATTGACAGGAACGGCGGTCAACTTGGGTATTGCTTTCTGTACCGAACCACTGTGCCCACTGGTACCAATATTACTGGTATAAGTAATTGCCCTACAAATGTCAATGCCGAGCCAGAGCACCAGTACGGGCCTGATAGGGACCCAGACACCACGCTACATTGAAGTGCAAGGCTTCAGGTGCACTAGAGTGCCGAAACCTGACTGCACACAGCATCTGATCTTGATGCCGAAATGCATGAAGTTCTGGTCTAGGTACAGGAGAACCCCCGCCATACAGTCTCAGTCACCTCCCCAATATAATCATATATGTCTATATTGTATGTAAATAACTACGTAACTAACTATGCAAATAATAAAAACAAGCAAACCAAAGTAGGCTGTTGTCCTTATGCAACGTGCAAGTTAGCGTATCTGTATCCCTATAAGTAACTTGTACGTAATCGTATGTATCCCCAACTGTAACAATATGCCTAGGCACTGTGTACAAAAAAATTTCGGACTATGGTATCATATCGTAATCAGATACTTATCAAGGTACTTGTAATCAATCCCATTATGCAATAGACAGAGCATCAGCCAGCGCTATCTCTAGTTGTTTTAAGCGACAATCGTTAATCATATTTATGTATGATGCAAGGAATCCCTAAAGGAATCAGTGCATTGTGCTCCGTCCACTGGACCTGACCAGCACATGGGCCCGTATACACGGACTGGGAACTTTCGCATGCAATTTGTGTGCCACATGCCGACGTAATTGTTTGTGAGCCACCGGCATTGCGAGAAGACCCGAAGAGGCACCGGATCATCCGAAGCAAGAAGAGGACCTGCAGGGGTTGTTGGAAAGACTCGAGTATAAGCTGAGTTAGGTTTTTCCAGCACAATTTATGTGCTGAAAAACTCGGCTTATACTCAAGTATGTACGGTAATCACTATTAAATTGCGACTCCCTTATGGACCCAGGTCCTTGAGGTAGTTACATGTCTAAGCATAGTGATACCTGAACTGTCCTGGTATTGAGGGAATCGGTCAGATATTTGGGATGGAATCTGCAATATTTTGAATAGGCACAGACGCCATAAGATACTATACTATTATTTACTAACAGGCCCCCTCCCTCCCCTAGGAGCTGGGTTGAGTGAAGGGGAGAGTAAAAAACCATTGAACAGTACTACAAGTACACCTTTATTAACCAACATGCTGGAGCTAGGAATTACTTCTGTAGTTTCAATGAGAAGAGGAGTTTTGCCTGATTACATTGCTGTCAACATTTTTTGTTTGTTAACACTGTGTTAGCGTGAGTTAACAATGTGTTAAAGCATGCATTTTAAAGACAATGGGGCAGATTTACTTACCCGGCCCATTCGCGATCCAGCGGCGCGTTCTCTGCTCTGGATTCGGGTCCGGCCGGGATTCATGAAGGCAGTTCCTCCGCCGTCCACTAGGTGGCGCTGCTGCGTTGAAAATCATCTCAACGCGCCGGAATGCACCACCTCGGACCAGGTGAAGGTAAGCGCTCCCCAAGCGACACTTTTTCGGTATTTAAATGCGGCGGTTTTTCCGAATACGTCTGGTTTTCGTTCAGCCACGCCCCCCGATTTCCGTCGCGTGCATGCCGGCGCCGATGCGCCACAATCCGATCGCGTGCGACACAATCCCGGGGCAATTCAGGTACAATCGGCGCAAATCGGAAATATTCGGGTAACACATCGGGAAAACGCGATTCGGGCCCTTAGTAAATGACCCCCAATGTTGCCTTTATCTCCTCTTTTCAGCTGTTGTTGCATTAACGCCACATATGAACGCACCCTTAAAACCAAAGAAATAGCAGAATTTGTCACTATTTTAAAGCTGGTCAATCACTTTCCTTAAAAGTTGACTGCGAAGGTGATCAATCAGACTAGATTTTTTTCTTCACTGATCCTGCATGTAAATAATCTTCCTAAATTTATTACAACAAGACCAATTGGAGCACTGCCCAACTTGATGATTCACCAGATGGAACAAGATAGAATTAGTCATCGGCAGCTTTCTAGAATGCAGTCTGCCGGCTATGTGTTCTGAACACGCATCCAGTCTCTGGGAGAAGTTCATATGAAATATTTTATGACAGCTAAACTATGGGAGTAGTTCTATCTACTAAATGGGCCCTGAGGATGGTGAGGAGCAGCTAGAAGATTCTAAGAGAGAGAACTCATATGTGACTTATAAAGCTCACACACACGTCACACACAAGTCCTATTGAAGTCAATTGTGCAGAGGATTTCACCCTACAAACCACAAACTACTTAGACGACTATAAAAACATCTGGCAAAGTTCTGACAAGTCAACATCAGATGTCAGAATAGCAGGGCAGCTAAGGAGACATATGGTCCCATGTTTTGTTGATTGCAAGGGGTCCTTCCAGTCATATCCACCACGATCAGACATTTATGCTCAATCCTGTGGATAGGGAATAAATGTCCTTTTTGGGTAAACAACTTTAATAGTAGCTCCCCGCATCTCCTCTTCCCTCTTGGCTTCCTCTAGAGAGAGGTCTATGCGCTCTACCTGATCACACTATGACACAGTGGTGTTACCGCCTGATGACATCATAGTGTGTGCGCGGGCAGAGTGCATGGACGCGTTCCCATCCGCGCTATTACACACAAAGCTGAGAGGGAAGAGGAGATATGAGGAGTTCCGGAGGTAAGTACTATGGGGAGATTTATTAATCTGTCCTCGACAAAATTCTGTCGTAGGTTGCACTAAAAAAAAAAACCTGTCTGCACCTCATTTATAAAGGTTTTTAGACAGTTTTCTGGCTCTCCAATGACTAGCTTGACAAAAGGGCGTGGCCTCAGAAAAGGAGGCGTGATCTTGCGCCAAAAATGTTTGTGCACCAGAAACGCTGCTAACCTGATAGAATCGTGTCCTAACTTTCTGGCATAAAGTAAGCC
Organism: Engystomops pustulosus; assembly: GCF_040894005.1. Classification (NCBI taxonomy): domain Eukaryota; kingdom Metazoa; phylum Chordata; class Amphibia; order Anura; family Leptodactylidae; genus Engystomops; species Engystomops pustulosus. The sequence goes on along the minus strand of NC_092417.1, from coordinate 141,132,400 downwards.
AACTAAGGAGGTGCTGAGTACGACTAGACACACTTTACTAGGACAGATTTATCATTCAGCATTAGACACTTTTATAAATCTGGTGCAGATTAATACTGTCTAGTCTAACTCTGCACTGTCTAACCTTAGGACACTTTTTATAAATCTGCCCCACTGTTTTTTTTCACATAACGAGGGGCTGCGGCTAGTGAGGGGAGTCTTCATGGGGCATTTCATTAGTGAGGGGAGACTGTGATCAAAGCATTTCCCACCCTAGGCTACACTGGAGTCAATACATTTTCACAGCTTATACCCGAGTATATTTTCAAATAAAAACAAATGATCCTCCATGTTGCCTTATTCTGACACCAGTAACTTTTTCATATTTTAGTATACAGAGATAAGTAAGATGCAATTTTTTGCTCGGCCAGCTTATGCTTTTATTAATCCCATTTTACAGTAGTAAAAATAGTAACAGTACTGTAATTCAGAGCCACATTAGGGATAAAAGAGGAAAATAAAGGTGACCTGTCTATGCAAATTCTCGTTTTCTAACTATTGCAAAGGGGAACAGGAAGAACTTGTAATGAGGTTTCCTTTTAACTTTTTCAAAACCAGTTCTGTACATTTAGCAGAAAGGGAAATCCATCCTCCAGCAAACTGCCTTCTAGCTATACATTAAATGGTGCAGCTACTAGACCATGGCATACATTATAAGAAGGAAACTATGGTGCCAATAATGAGCAGGTATATGATGTCTTTATGGTTCTGTTTACAGGATACACAAATGGCATACTGGTTCAGGAATTTCTATTTTATGCTAAAAGTAATCTAAAATACTCCTTTTGGCCAAAGATAAGTCCTGTCACATTCTGAATACAGATACAACTTATCACCCTCATTAATAAAGCTCTGCACATAGCTGCACTTCCCTACCACTCTTCTCTAATCTCGGTCTTTCGCCCTACCTCTGCCAACTATCAAAGATTAATTTATTTAATCCAAACTTCTCCAGGGCTTCTCCTAAGCTGCTTGAATTCTCTGGAATGCCCTTCCAACTCCCAAAGTATCACATTCCTCCATAGCATGTTCCTTTCACTAACCTGACCTGTTCACCTGTGCATCTGGGGGCGTGCCATCGGACGATCCGACTGATTCGGACTGAGTGCGGGATTTAGGATTCGAATTGTGTCGAAAGACAATGCACTTACATGCACCAGGAAGAAGAAGGTGAACTCTGTCGGACCGGAGAGGGGAAGCGACACATGCAGGAAATCGGGCGCACAATCTTAGTGAATTGCGGAGGAATGCATAATCATCTGTGGACGCCTGTTTATATCCCATTCGTGGGTAAGGACCACGCACGTGTCTGTGACCACTGAAAATAACTGCAAAAAAATGTGAACACGGCCAGCAATAGGACCTGCTCTATCTTTAGCGTCTCAGGTATTCACAGCCCACAGAAGCAAATGAAGACGTCTCCTAGCTGTAGAAAATACGGCTAACACATGTTCTCATTTTCTTGTAGTGTGCAGATAACCATTAAAAACAGACCTTATGCTGAGAATGAGCTTGGTTGTGGGCATTTAGCCTTATATAGACTAATTAACCTACATTCATCTGCTCAGTATAACTAGCATCCAGCAAGAAACACTTGATAATAAAGCGCAGAAGACTGCTCTCCTGCTAAAAAAAGCTGTAGAGGTTTAGGGGAGGCCATTAAAAGCTACTGTATGGTATCCATCCCCGGCCTCCGCTGTGCGAAGTTCCCCAGTCACCGGCAGCAGCAAATCAGTGGCATATGTTTGTTTCTGGAAAGCAGGAGAAGCTGCGGAGAACATATCCCATTCTATGTGCATACAGTAGGATGTGCTCCTGCCCTACTATTTGAGGACATACTGGGAATCCTTCCGGTGTATTCGTACAAAGGAAAGGAAGCCTAAGCCTGACAGTGATCATGAACGGATCTTAAGTGGTTAATAGTGACATCTTTGAGGGGGTCAATTCTCAGGAACACCCAGTCCTTGGAAAAGGCAATAGTGGGGTCATGTAAATACCGGTTCACCCCATCTTCAATCCGTGTAAAGGGGAACCCCGGTGACGTCCCCATATATATGCACACAAAGTTTTGTCCATTGACTTGTGAAGTTGTAGCCATGTGCTGGTTTACATTCTACATAATGTGGACATGCTCCTCCAGGCACACAGTCATGTGACAGGACACCTCTATCATGGTGCCCCAATACACCTCACTATAGCACTCAGTGACAGCGCTACTCACCCCTTCCCTGCTGAGGACTGCTCACAGAGACGGCAGCCGACATTGAGAGTCACATCACCAGAGCAGAGTCCAGAGTCTACGTTCTCAGTGCAGAGCAGTGTGAATCATACAATGTCACACAAAATGGATCAGCACACCGCACATGCAACGTCACCACACACCCCGCACTGCCGCGACGGGACGGCCACCCAGGCCACGCCCGCTTCTGCCCGGCTCCGCCTACATTCCTATGCACGGAGGAACATGGGCGGGGTGGTGACGTCACGACCGGCAGACCGTTGCTTGTCCCTAGAAGCGGGTGGTTTGAACGTCCTTAGAAGGATCCTCTCTGTGAGAAAAAATAAACGCGCCCGCGTTACTTTGTATTGTGACACTGGGGTCCCTGTATACTGTGCAACAGTATCGAGAAAAATCTCCAAGCACAGAAACAAGAGAGCAGACTGCCTCTTTTACCAGCAGATTTGTGACTCTGGCTGGAAGGGTGAGAACAGGTAGTGTGGGGGTGATGGTACAGGGCAGAGGAATTTTACCGCCAATACTTCAGTCAGATAAGAGAACAATGTATAAAAGTGAATCTACCATCATAATCCAACATGGTAAACCAGGGGCACTGTGACTGATCATCTTATATTTGCTATCCATGGCCTCCTGACTGCTAAAATCATCATTTCCAACTTTGTTAGAGAAAGATGGACATAAGCCCGCCTTTTGTCTGCCCTCTTAGTGCCCTTCATCTCTCCCTTACATTTTGCCCCCTAAGCTCCCACTCAACGTTGTAGCTTCTCTTATTGACCCCCCAGCAGGTCCCCACATATTGTGCCCCTCACCAGCAGCTCCCCCTGTTATTCTGCCCCCCCCCCAGCAACTGCCTCTGTTATTTTGACCCCCCCCCCAGCAACAGCCTCTGTTATTCTAACTCCCCCTAAAAGCTCCTCCTGTTATTGTGCTCCCCTATCAGCTCCCCATCTTATTGTACCCCCACAGTAAAATAGAAAACAAACTCAGCTTTCCACATTCCCCGCAGCAACTCCTTCCTCCCCTGCTTCTGCTGTGTGTAATAGTGAGCGGGGAGAGATGACGTGATGATGTCATCACCTGCCAAAGCATAGGAGAGAGGAGCTGCTTTGTGGGAACATAAAAAGGTTAGTGTGTTTTTTTATTTGAGCAGAGGAACAGTGATGGTGCAGAGGAGAGGGAGCTGCCGACTTTCTGCACTATTGCTGTAATCAAAGAATGCAAACGATTGGGAGAAGAAAAAATCAGGCTGGAACCGCGCTGCTCACTTTTCGATGTTTAATTCAAAATCACAATGGACAATGCGTTTCGGAAGCGGAACACCTCCTCCATCAGGTCCGAAAAAACACAGTTTCTATAACAGAAAGTACAATAAAAGATAACAGTATAGGACATAATATGGATACATGATTAGTACAAAGACAAATAAAAAATAACGATAGGTAAAATGGTCAGATAAAATATATAAAATATATGCAGGAAATTTTAGTATAACCATAGCTTCAAATAAATGTATACAATGGAAGGGTCCATAGATGGACATACACAAAAGGATGGATATAAATAAAAAAATCGGGAAACAATATATATAGAGCCGAGCACCTATCTATACTCAATTGATGATGTAAGTGTGTATAGTATTGAACATATTTAATATTAAAATATTATTAAAACATATTTCAGAATTGCACACAATATCATTCACATATGACATAGAAATGTGCTATATATTTTAGATCTCAGGCTGGGCTAAAAAAGGGGGGTAAGAAAAGCACTGTAGGGCCCAAGTGCACAATTCTTCCCAAAAATAATTGTGTTTGAAAAGATAAAAATGTATAACAAATGGAGGTATATTCGTGGAGGACGCTAACGGGTGCTGAATGGACAATTATCGGTATAGTTGTTAATGTCCACATGCGGAAAAAATGAAAAATGATGACGATCTATGTATGTCATACAAGTGGCGACTGGTGGTTGAAGATTAGCGCAGGCTTGTATAGTGTATAAAGTCAATACAATGTATTGGGGTAGCACTTGGTTTTTGTCATAGATTTTTGTGCAAGCTTATACTTGCTACTGTGAGGTAAACGTCAGATATTGCACTCACGGTTTCAACCAGCTATTATTCCAGGGTTCTTGAAGCCAGCCGCTACGGACGTTGCGCGTGGGAGCGATCGTCTTGACTCGGCATCCTGTAAGTCGTTGTACACATGCGCGAGCCCGCTGTACCTGGTGGGACCGTGTCTGCCGTGTCCCAACCAGTGTGTCTCCCAGTAGTCTAAATCCACAGCAAAGCGGAGGTAATCCCGTAAGGACAAATAAATATTAGCACTTGTTTAACCCCTTAAGGACCCATAGTGATTGCACCTTAAGGACCTTGCAAGATTTTGAAAATCTGGAGTATGTGGATACTTTATGGAATAACTCTGCAACATTTTAACATATCCAAGTCATTCTGGTGGGGTCTTTTTTGTAACATGTTGATTTATCATTTAGTGATAAAATTAAATTCATATGATTTATTCTTACTTTTTAAAACTTGCAAAAATTGGCAATTTTTGGTTAAAAATGCAATTTTCTCCTATAATTAATCACAATATGTCACATGGAGTAAAGGAAACTGAGAAAATGGTCTTCAAATTGTATTTCACTGTTCCTTCTGTGCCGAAAAATGCACTCAACATGGCCATCATCTGCTTTTTGGACAATTGGCAGGGCCTACAATGGAAGGAGCGCATTTGAGCTTTTCTGGCAACAATTCAGGCTGCAACCAATTCTAGACCCTATCCACCATTAGAAGAGAAATTTGGTAATGAAGATCCCAGAAATCCCCCAGAAGTGATCCCGTTTTGGATACTGCACCCTTTTTGGTCCATATATATGGGATTATCATGTATTTAGACCTTACCATTTTTTTCAGAATTAATGCAAAGCAAATATGAAAATTTAAAATTTTCATTATTTTCAGCGATATCTCACATTTGGGACAGTTTATTTTGGCTCAAAATAAAGAGAATTGCCAAAATGGTTCCCAGATTTAATATTTTAGTGTCTTCCATGATGAAAAATGCACTCAACATGGCCATTATCTGCTTTTTGGACAATTGGCAGGGCCTACAATGGAAGGAGCGCATTTTAGCTTTTCTAGCCACAATTCCGGCTGCAATGAATTACAGGTCCCATCTTCCTGGCAGAGGAATTGAGCAAGTGAATTATAGAATCCCTTTAGAAGACACATCAGTGTGGAAACCTTATATTCCCAACCTAGTTACTTTTGTGAGTTTTGAGTAAGGAAATGGAACCCAATTTTTACAATCCGCATAATATTTATCTAGAGGTATAATGAGAATTTTAATTTTGAAGGGGCCAATAAATGTGAAGTGGGGGCACGGCATAAATATGTGGACATTTCTGAATGACTCAATAAAAAAAATTAATATTCTAGTGAGGTATGGTATTTGCGGAAACATTTATGAATGCATAGCCCTGGTTGGTCATGGCATGTCATGCACTGATAACCAGTGTCCTTCCTAATCCCATTTTTATAGCAGACACGGCATCTTTTTTGAGGACGGGCCTTTTTTGCAGTTGGTGGGACTTGGGATGGGAAGTGCTGTCCTGCAACTATACTGCTGGCATCACTTGATGTTGTAGCCCTTGCTTCGCTACCCAGGTCTCCAAAAATTAAATTTTTTATTACTTTTTCCTGGTAGTCCAGGTAAGATCCCTGGTGGCCGGTCTTTATGTAAATGACAAATGAATTGTACAGGGCCATTTGCACCAGATTAATAGCCAGTTTCTTGTACCAGACCTTGGACTTCCTAACTGCGCTGTAGGGCTGCAGCATTTGATCCGCAAGGTCTACCCCTCCCATGTTCTTATTATATTGTTGTATGCAGAGAGGTTTTGAAGTGGTGGCATTTCTACCACGGACAGGAACAGGGCTGCTCTCATTAGCATGAATGGTGGTTAGCACATGCACATCCTTTTTATCTCTGTATTTTACCAGCAATAAATGATCATTGCAAAGAGCTTTGCATTCCCCGGCTATTAATTTAAAATTGACCAGTGCCTTTGGAAGGCCTTTTTGCGTGTGATGGTGCCACAAGCCACAGTATTTTTTTGGAAAAGGGCTCTAAACAGGGGCATACTTGTATAAAAATTATCAACAAACAAGTGATACCCCTTGTCCAACAGTGGGTGAATTAGGTCCCAAAGTATTCGGCCGCTAACATTACGGTTGGGGGGACATTCAGGAGGATTAATTTTTGAATCTTTTCCCTCGTATACCCGAAAATGGTGGGTAAAGCCACTGTTGCTTTCACAGACTTTATAAACTTTCATGCCATATTTGGCTCTCTTGCTTGGGAAATATTGTCTGAATTTTAATCTCCCCTTGAACAACACCAGGGATTCGTCAATAGCCAAATTTTTTTCAGGCATATATACCTCTGCAAATTTTAAATTAAAATGCTTCACGAGAGGCCTAATTTTAAATAGCCGATCATAGCTCGGGTCACTTGCTGGGGGACATAATGAGTTGTCACTGTAATGAATGAAGCGCATTATAGCCTCGAAGCGTTTGCGTGGCATCACGTCCCGATACATAGGGGTGTCGTACAATACATCGGTTGACCAGTATGATCTGATTGTTGGCTTTTTTACAAGGCCCATATTCAAAAGAAGGCCCCAAAATATCAGCATTTCTGCCTGGTCAACTGGCTTCCACATGTTATCACGAACATAAAGTGATTCAGGGTGTGTAGCCAAAAATTGAGCGGCGTACACATTTGTTTGTTGGACTATTAGATTTATTAAATCTTCTGAAAAGAAGAACTTAAAAAAATCTGCCTCACAATAACCTGTGGTGTCTATCTTAACGCCGGCACAGAAACAAAATCTGGAATTTGTGGGGCATATGATTCTGCGGACAGCCAGTCTGGGTCATTACTGCTAGTACTTGGCTGACTTTCGCTCAGCCTGGAGCGCATTGCTACTGGCTCATCGCTGTCACTAGATGACGATGAAGGAACGAAAAGTTCATCATCAATTTCACTTGTGGTATCTGTGTCTGAACAGATCATAGCATAGGCTTCTTCTGCAGTAAACATCCGCTGTGCCATTCTTTGAGACATATTCACAAAGTGTATATCTATACCTAGAACTACAACTGTATAGCTGTAAAAAAAAAAAAAAATATTATATTTTATTCTTTTTTTTTTGTAGCTTTTTTTTCTTTTAGGTAACAAACAACAACTAGTAACTAATATTCAGTGACAGGAGCAATCACGGTATTATTACTGGACACTATATGGACGCTGGTAAGTGACAGGAGCAATCACGGTATAACTGGACACTATATGGATGCTGGTCAGTGACAGGAGCAATCACGGTATTATTACTGGACACTATATGGACGCTGGTCAGTGACAGGAGCAATCACGGTATCACTGGACACTATATGGACACTGGTCAGTGACAGGAGCAATCACTGTATTATTACTGGACACTATATGGACGCAGGTCACTGACAGGAGCAATCACGGTATCACTGGACACTATATGGATGCTGGTCAGTGACAGGAGCAATCACGGTATCACTGGACACTATATGGACGCTGGTCAGTGACAGGAGCAATCACGGTATCACTGGACACTATATGGACGCTGGTCAGTGACAGGAGCAATCACGGTATTATTACTGGACACTATATGGACGCTGGTCAGAGACAGGAGCAATCACTGTATTATTACTGGACACTATATGGACGCAGGTCACTGACAGGAGCAATCACGGTATCACTGGACACTATATGGATGCTGGTCAGTGACAGGAGCAATCACTGTATTATTACTGGACACTATGGACGCTGGTAAGTGACAGGAGCAATCACTGTATTATTACTGGACACTATATGGACGCTGGTAAGTGACAGGAGCAATCACGGTATCACTGGACACTATGGACGCTGGTCAGTGACAGGAGCAATCACGGTATCACTGGACACTATATGGACGCTGGTCAGTGATAGGAGCAATCACGGTATTATTACTGGACACTATATGGACGCTGGTCACTGACAGGAGCAATCACGGTATCACTGGACACTATATGGATGCTGGTCAGTGACAGGAGCAATCACGGTATCACTGGACACTATATGGACGCTGGTCAGTGACAGGAGCAATCACGGTATTATTACTGGACACTATATGGACGCTGGTCAGTGACAGGAGCAATCACGGTATCACTGGACACTATATGGACGCTGGTCAGTGACAGGAGCAATCACGGTATCACTGGACACTATATGGACGCTGGTCAGTGACAGGAGCAATCACGGTATTATTACTGGACACTATATGGACGCTGGTCAGAGACAGGAGCAATCACGGTATTATTACTGGACACTATATGGACGCTGGTCAGTGACAGGAGCAATCACAGTATCACTGGACACTATATGGACGCAGGTCACTGACAGGCGCAATCACGGTATCACTGGACAATGTAACTGGAAGAGCTGGTGAATATGAGGGGGGCACACTAAGGGGTTAATCGAACTCTGTGGGGCACACTGCAACAAAGTTTCGTTCTGAGAGGAGGCTCAGCAGACACAGCTCCGATCTCATCCACAATTCTGACTGAAATGACGAGATCGGAGCTGTATTCCAGCCTCCTCTCACAGGATACAGCTATGATTGGTCGGAGTGACGTCACTGACCAATCATAGCGATCGCCGGACAGGGAGCGCTGTGATTGGTCCCTGCACCGATGCCTGTGACACTCGGCTGTCTATGACAGCCGATGTCACAGTGTTGTCACCGTGTGTTTACACACGGTGGCGATTTAAATGGATGACGAAAATGCACGTCCCGGTGCCGGAACGTGCACCCGACTTGGACATGCATTTTCGACATAGGTCCTGAAAGGGTTAAAGTTGTCTTAGATGCTTCATATAATAAAATGTCCTCTTTTTCTGGCGTTGATCTCCACGGTCACCATCAAAAAAAGTTACTTAGAATAAAATTTCTAAACGCGTTTCAAAGCCTCCTCTTGGATTTTTCATCAGTAGCTGAATGTTAGTTAATCGCCTAGGTTGCCTGTTTTATACAAAAAAGGAGCTAAAACCCGGCCTGGATCTTTAACGATGTTCATAGTTAACAATGGTTGTTTACATAATGGAATTAAAGGGGTATTCCCATCTGGGCATTTACATTTAATTAAATTCATTTGCCATATGTAAAAATTTCTTCAATTGGATGTTATTAAAAAAAATGTTCCTGTGTGAAGATAATTTCTCATAAATGTAGTTATTCTGTCCCTTAGAAACGAGATGGCTTCCCCGGATACGACCACGTCATACTCTGGCAGCGGTGGCCAGACTTGCGCTATAAGGTCCTGCCAAACCACCAGGATTAAGCGATCATTACCACAGGGCGGCTGTAGGACATGCAGTAACTCCCGGACATTTTATATACAATAACCTTTTGTTTCTTTGTGCACTCAATCTATCAGACGTGGCCGTATCCGAGGAAGCTATCTCGTTTCTAAGGGACAACATGGTTATATTTATGAGAAATTATCTTCACACAGGAACATTTTTTTTAATAACATCCAATTGAAGAAATGTTTATATATGGCAGATTAATGAAACTGAATGTAAGTGCCCAGATGAGAATACCCCTTTAAATACAAAGGAACCGATGATACAGGTGAATGAATACAAGTGGAAATGCGTGAATTTAGCAATATAAACTTTTTGATTTATCATTGGGAAGTGTTTAACCTTTACATTACTCATTATATTATTGATATAAAGGTTTAACCTTTACATTACTCATTACACTCACCGGCCACTTTATTAGGCACACCATGCTAGTAACGGGTTGGACCCCCTTTTGCCTTCAGAACTGCCTCAATTCTTCGTGGCAGAGATTCAACAAGGTGCTGGAAGCATTCCTCAGAGATTTTGGTCCATATTGACATGATGGCATCACACAGTTGCCGCAGATTTGTCGGCTGCGCATCCATGATGCGAATCTCCCGTTCCACCACATCCCAAAGATGCTCTATTGGATTGAGATCTGGTGACTGTGGAGGCCATTTGAGTACAGTGAACTCATTGTCATTCAAGAAACCAGTCTGAGATGATTCCAGCTTTATGACATGGCGCATTATCCTGCTGAAAGTAGCCATCAGATGTTGGGTACATTGTGGTCATAAAGGGATGGACATGGTCAGCAACAATACTCAGGTAGGCTGTGGCGTTGCAACGATGCTCAATTGGTACCAAGGGGCCCAAAGAGTGCCAAGAAAATATTCCCCACATCATGACACCACCACCACCAGCCTGAACCGTTGATACAAGGCAGGATGGATCCATGCTTTCATGTTGTTGATGCCAAATTCTGACCTTACCATCCGAATGTCGCAGCAGAAATCGAGACTCGTCAGACCAGGCAACGTTTTTCCAATCTTCTACTGTCCAATTTCGATGAGCTTGTGCAAATTGTAGCCTCAGTTTCCTGTTCTTAGCTGAAAGGAGTGGCACCCGGTGTGGTCTTCTGTCGCTGTAGCCCATCTGCCTCAAAGTTCGACGTACTGTGCGTTCAGAGATGCTCTTCTGCCTACCTTGGTTGTAACGGGTGGCTATTTGAGTCACTGTTGCCTTTCTATCAGCTCGAACCAGTCTGCCCATTCTCCTCTGACCTCTGGCATTAACAAGGCATTTCCGCCCACAGAACTGCCGCTCACTGGATGTTTTTTCTTTTTCGGACCATTGTCTGTAAACCCTAGAGATGGTTGTGCGTGAATATCCCAGTAGATCAGCAGTTTCTGAAATACTCAGACCAGCCCTTCTGGCACCAACAACCATGCCACGTTCAAAGGCACTCAAATCACCTTTCTTCCCCATACTGATGCTCGGTTTGAACTGCAGGAGATTGTCTTGACCATGTCTACATGCCTAAATGCACTGAGTTGCCGCCATGTGATTGGCTGAGAAGAAAATTAAGCGTTAACGAGCAGTTGGACAGGTGTACCTAATAAAGTGGCCGGTGAGTGTATATTACTGTCTATTGTTGATATACTAATGTGATCCTAACGGCTGTAGAGTATTTGTAAAGTGTTAAACCCCTACATTATTTGATGTATCCAAGACAAAAATGTCGAATTGAACGAACTAATTGTGAAATATTTAACACTTGCGTTATTCAATAGATCAATATCAAAAAGGAAAAGAGAAAGTACTATATATGTTCCAGTGGGTCTACCCACTATATCTTATACATTGGTCATATAAACTAAACATTGTTATTGGTATATAGTCACATAAGGTTCAACAGCTGATGGAATACGCACCAGAGTCTAATTAAACAGTATATTGCAACCTAGAAAGATTGTTTATGGTGTCAATAGTCCGATGGTGACTATTAACTCATTACTATCTGTAGTTGTAATGGGACGTTCTTTGTTTACTGAGCTTTAAAACAATAATAACATAAATAATCACATAATGAAGACAGTGACCAGAAATGATCAGTGTAGAACTCGGTAGAAAGAGGAATCGTGTTCACAACTGACATCGGTGTGCTGGAAAGCAGCCTGACATCCATATGTGGTAAACTTAAAGGTAATTGGAGTATAATCATAGAAACCCAAATAGTTCCAACTCTGCATTTAATCCCTTCGGGATGATGGTATCACAATTATATATCATTTTTGATTCAGACCTTGACATTTTAGCTGTGAAGTCCCCCCCCCCCCCAATCTCGTGTCACTGCGTGAATGGCACTGAATTTTGTGTGTTTGGGGGTCACAATTATGATATTTTTTGTAGTGTAAAGATAAGCTGTGATGTTCAAACCCTGATCTTATATTTCTAAAATGTTCTCCAATCCTTTCTTTTAATTTTCTACTGGTTCTGCCTATATATTGTTTCTTACATGGACATTCTATCATGTTTATCACTCTAGAACTGTTACAAGTGAGTGCTTCATCGATTAGGAAAGAAAAATCGTTGGTATAGTAAAGAAGTTGTTTTACGGTCAAAATAGGTGGCTCTGCAACACATACATCTGCCACAGTGGAAAAAACCTTTTAATGATAGCCACGTCATAGATGTAGACTTGTTGTTATGTGTGGTTGTTTTTACTGTTGGGGCTATCTGTATGCCCAAGTTGGGAGCCTTCTCCCAAGATAAGTAGTAATAGGGGTTTGGGATATTGTTTTTGTAAGTATTGTTCTGTAAGGGCCACAGCTTCTTCTTCAAAGGTCTCTATATTGGTACAATGTCTCCTAATACGTCTATATTGTCCGTATGGGACATTCATTAACCACTGTGGTAAGTGACAGCTATCAAAAACGATATAGCCATTTTTAGCTGTGGGTTTTTTGAAGGTGCTGCAACATAATCTGGTGTTGTCAACTGAAATAAGAAGATCTAGGAATTATATTTGTTGGGAACTGATCTTGGGGGGTGAAACGAAGGTTAAGTTCATTATCATCAAGTGAGTGTATAAATGATGTGAGGTCTTCATGGGTCCCATTCCAAATACATATGATATCGTTAATATATCTTTGCCAGAGGAACAGACTCGCGCCCAGTAGGGGTTGAATGTATTGATCTTCCCAATGAGCCATAAATATATTGGCATAACTGGGCACGAATCTGGTCCCCATGGCTGTACCTAAACACTGCAGAAAAAACTGTGAATTGAAGAAAAAATAGTTATGAGTTACTGTCAAGCAAAAATTTGATCTGGTCTTCATGTAGAAGGTTCGACTTATTAAAGTGATACTTGGTGGCTTCTACTCCCTTTTTGTGGTCAATACATGTATATAATGACGTCACATCTAATGTGACTAATGTCCAGATGGGTTGCCACTGTAGGTTTTCTAGGATTTTTACTATTTGTGTAGTATCTTTGATGTACCTCCATGTCTGTATGACATAAGGTTGAAGAAATTGGTCGATATATTGTAATAGATTTGAGGTAAGTGATTCGATTCCCCATACAATGGGACGACCTGGGGGATCTTTATCGTTTTTATGTATTTTGGGAATACAATAAAAATGGGAATATGGTAGTTAGCATTTATGATAAATTTGTATTCTGATTGTGTTAGAATACCTTTAGCAAGTGCTGAACTGGCCAAGGTTTCTAGTTCTTTTTCAAATTGTGTTGTAGGATCTGCTTTTAATTTTCTATAGACTGATGTGTCGTTTAATTGTCTCTCGCATTACAGATTGTATTTATCTGTGTCCATCACCATGATACCCCCGCCTTTGTCGGCTGGGCGTATCGGGATGTGGGCATTTTGCTGTAATTCTTTGATCCCACGAATTTCTGCCTTTGAGAGATTATTGAAATGTGAGGATTTACATTTCCTAATGTCTGTATCGACCATTTGTTTGAAAGTCGTCATTTCTGATCCTATTTATTGGCGCAGAAAGATTTTCGATTTTAACTTCAAATCTGTATGTACGTATGTATTGGGTATTGTGGTGTCTGACGTAATTGGATTTTTTTGGAAATACTTTTTAAGACACAGGTTTCGGATATATTTTTCGATTCCAATATATACTTGGAATTTATCAAGGGTTTTCGAAGGGGCATATTTCAACCCTTTATTCAATAATTTTATATGGGTATCCGTTAGTGGGGTAGAGCTTAGATTATAGATGGCAGAGCCTTCTATTGTTGATTTTTTCCTACTTTTTCTTTTGGCATTGAATCTGCATCCTCCTCTTCGAATCCTCTTTTTCTGTTGAAGGATGGCCAAAACTGTGTGAGGGCTGGTATGTTCAATTTGTTCTGTTTGTCGGATTTGTCTTGTTGTGGTTGTCAATGTGGGTTGGGGAGAAGTTCGGTGATGTTCCTCTGGGAATTTTGCTTCAAATGTGAATTGAAATAACCTGTGGTGGAATGGGAAGGTATAGATTGGGAAGATGTTTGTGACTTCGGGGGAGGTGCATTATTGTTAGTGGAATGGATTGTGGTCTGTTGTGGGTATGACGGATTGGGATATTTGTGAGGGTGTTGTGTGGATTGATGTGTGCGACGTGTTGAATGGGGAAGATAATTTGGTCTGGTTTGCCGTGTCGGAGTGTGAATATGTGGTGAGTAATGTTGGTGTGTTCGTGTTGGATATGCAGTGTTGTGGTGATGCGGAGATGATGTCCTGATTTAATATTTGTGTTGTGAGTGATGGCGTGACCTGGAGTAATGGGGTTCGTGAGTTTGCGTTTTTTGTGTGTAAGGATGTGATGGGTCTCGATTCGATGGTCTGTTTTCCAGTTGTTGCCCCAAATTACTTTGTTCTAAAAAAGTATCCTGTAATGGGGAATATCGGTTTTTGGTGCGAACCATGTATTGGAGAGTGGGATTTTTAGATGTATTCGTACCAGTTAGATTCTGTTGCCCACATAGCCATTTGAATTTTTTGGTTTTTCTAGATATGATCTCCTTTTCTATTTTATCTAGATTTCTTCAGATACTTGTTTCATATTTTTGTGTCGTGTCATCAACTTTAAAGGTGTTAATTTCTTGTTTTATACTGTTAATTTGGTCATCTAGGTGTATGATCAAAAATTGTCTCCTATCAATAATCAATTTGACTATATCCTTTGAAAAATTGTGTAAAGTTTTATTCCATCTTAGATCAAATTCTTCATCTCTTAAATCGTTTGATGGAGTTTTAATTAATCTAAGACCTTTAGGGACTAAATCATTAGTTATGTAGTGTTGTAAAGTTTTGATCTCCCATGTCTGTCTTCATGTTTTACATAGTAATTTTTCTAATGTTCTATATTTTTCTGATATGTTTTTTTTATCGTTGTTAGTGAGGGGTTCCGATGTCTTAACTTGGGCCCCATCTTCAGGTACGGTAAAAGAAAATTTATCTATCAACTTTTGTTTTTCTTCTAGAAAATGCCATAAATTCATACTGTCTTTCTTAAAGGGTGCAGTTACAGAAAATGGGAGTGCTAGAGAGTATAGGCACAAATGTGAATATAAACCAAAATGTGTATCTCAGCACTATCCCAATACTGTTACCGGACTATTATGGATAATAGATGTGCTGGCGGCCAATTACAGGTGTAATAATGGAAAACGGTCAAGAAAAAATATATATAGAGCCGAGCACCTATCTATACTCAATTGACGATATAAGTGTGTATAGTATTGAACATATTTAACCCCTTAATGACCGCCCTATCGGCTTTTTACGGCGGTCATTAAGGGTACTTAACCCCTTCCCGACATTTGACGTAATAGTACTGCATCGCGGGAGGTGCGTTCCCGCAAAATGCAGTATTATTACGTCAAGCTTCTGGCCCCGGCTCCTGAACGGAGCCGGGGCCAGAAGCTGCGGGTGTCGGCTATATGTTATAGCTGACACCCGCCTCTAACACCCGCGATCGGAGATTTCTCCGATCGCGGGTGTTAACCCCTAACACGCCGCGGTCGCGCTGACCGCGGCGTGTCAGAGGCATTTAAAGTTGTTTAAATCCGAATCGGACCCCCCCGCGGCGCTTACCGGGGGGGTCCGCTCCTCCGATCGCAGCCCCGGGACTGCCGGTGCCCGGGGCTGCGCGATCCTCTTCTCGGTGCCGGGTCCGTGCCTCCTGGCAGGACCCGGCTGTAAGACACTGGGCATGCGCAGCATGCTCAGTGTCTTACATTACACAGTGCAATACATCTGTATTGCACTGTGTAACCTGTAAAAAAGCTTGAACAAGTGATCAGAAGATCACTTGTTCAAGCTTAGATGTCATTAACTGTAAAAAAAGGAAAAATAAATAAATAAAGGTTTTTTACAGTAAAAATAAATAATAAAAGAAAGTGAAAGTCCCCCCAAACATCACATTTCCCTTTACACAAGTAATGAAGTATAAAAAACACTAAATCACGAAAAAACCCCACTTATTTGGTATCGCCGCGTCCGTAACAATCTGTACAATAAATTCTAATCATAATTGGACCCGCTCGGTGAACGTGGTAAAAAAAAAAACCAAAAACTTGCCAAAAATTAAAACTTTTTATCAAATTGCTTTACAAAAAATGTTCTAAAAATTGATCCGAAAAAGTTACAAGCACCAAAATGATACCGATAAAAAGAGCAACTTGTCACGCAAAAAATAAGCTTACAACCAGCTCCGTAAACCAAAAAATACTATAATTATGCCACTATAAAAATGGCAATACTAAAACAAATGCAATTTTTTCTATTCTAGTTTTCCTTCAATAAAATTGGACAAATATAAATAAAACTATATAAATGAGGTATCACCGTAATCGTAGTGATCCGTAGAATAAAGATAATATATTATTGTTATGCTACAGTGAACAACCCCCCAAAAAAATGCTAAAAATCCAAAACAAGAATTGATGATTTTATTTTCCTCCACACGTAAAAAGTTAATAAAATTTCTTCAATAAGCTAAAAACCCACTAAAATTAAGGTTTTTTTTACAGTGCATCTCGTCTCGCAAAAAATAAGCCCTTATTTGTCTAAATTGCTTAAAAAAATAAATAAAGATTGTATAGCCTATTCCCAACGAGCGTTGTTATAGAACGGTGCGGCGGGTAGTGACTTTCCAACACCGGTCAGGGTAAGACGGCGGCTGTTCACTGATCGGGGTAAGACGGCGGCTGTTCCTGACAGCCATCCATCCTGCCCCATGGACCAGAAGGGTTACGTCCCCCCCACACACCCCCAGTTTATTATCGCTGCTATTGGCTCATCAATTCAGACGAGCCGATAGCAGCGAATTTACTTATGACGTCAGTAATACCGGTCACCATGTCTATAGACACGGTGATCGGGGCAGGGTGGCGGCTGTTCCTGACAGCCACCAATTTTGCCTTGCGGTCCAGAGGGGTTTTGTTGCCCCCCTCTGTCCATGTTTGTCGCTATTTGCTGGTCGATATGGTCCAGCCAAAAGCAGCAATATTCGTCACAATGGGCATCGCTAGGGTGAATAAGAGCAACACTTGGCGATAATTTCCCTACGAAAAACCAAGATATGGTACAAAAGTGCTGGCCGTGCACATTGTACAGATTATGCTGTACAACTCCTACGAGCTGTTCCAATGTGCATGTCCTGCCGTATCATTTCTCTGTTTTCAAGAGGAAGATATTAGGAAACTAATATTGGGACAAGAAGGACGGGGCCCCAGTACCTCTGGTTTAGATGTTCCTGTGTTTTGCCAGGACAGCATTTCCCGGTGAATTCTGCTGCTTCTAATGGTAGGACTCAATAAAGAGTCTGTTCCAAAAGAGGAGTTAGGATGGACACTACATACTACTAAGAGACCTGCGACACCTCCAGAGTGACAAAAGTTTAGTTGGTCCCCTGGTCTATTCTACCTCCTTATACACTAAACATTCACAATTCACGCCCAACCTATTGTGAATTAATTTCGGTAAAATGAATAATTGTAACAACTGTTATGTCCCGTTGCTCCCTATACCCCTCCATTATTTCATAAGGGGCGCCACATAACGGGCACTGAACTTTCCAAAAATAATTGCAATTTCCATCTCGGACTCCATTGCACATCATATTTGGAAACCACCTATATGTTCAAAATGCTCATTTCGCCACGTGTATTACACTACACCACATATTACACCTTGCTATATTCCCCAAGGGGTGTACATTCAACAATTAGGGTCACTTTTCGGGTTTTCCTCTGTTTTGGTACCACTACATCTCTCCAAATGTATCCTGACACATGTGAAGGATTTCTTACAAATTTGGCCTCTAAAAGACAAACATCCCTCTTTTCCTCTACTGTGCGCCCATAAAGCATTTTATATGCACATGTGGGGTACTTCTACACTCGGGAGAAATAGTTTTACACCTTTTTGGGGTTATTTAATATATTATCCCTTGTGGCTTACATAAATTAGGGGTAAAGTGACATTTATAGGAAAATTTTCACCTTTTTAATGATTCGGGCCTAATTGGATCATTCACATGTAGGGGCAAATACATATATTACACATTGCAAAATTCTCTAAGGGGTGTGCATTCAAAGATTAGGGTCACTTTTCGGATTCTTATCTGTTTTATACCACTAGGGTTCTCCAAATGCATGTCAAACATTTCTGTCAAATTTGGCTTCTAAAAGGCAAACATTCCCCTTTCCTTTTACTGTGCGCCCATACAACATTTTATATACACATGTGGGGTACTTCTACACTCGAGAGAAATAGGTTTACACATTTTGAGGGGTTATTACATTTTTTTTATCCCTTGTGGCTATATAAAATTAGGAGTAAAATGACCTTTATAAGAAAATGTTCACCTTTTATCTATTTAAGTCCTAATTAAATCAAACACCTTTACGGACAAATACACATATTACACCTTGCTAAATTCTCTAAGGGGTGTGCTTTCCAAAATGGTGATACTTGTTGGGGTTCCCCTCTGTTTTGGTACCACTACGGCTCTCTAAATGCATCCTGACATATGTAAAGGATGTCTGTCAAATTTGGCTTCTAAAAGGCCAACGCCCCTCTTTCCCTTCTGAGCTTCACTGCGTACCCATACAACATTTTATTTGCATGTGTGGGGCAATTTTATACTCGGGAGAAATGCTAGTACACATTTTTTGGGGTTGTTTCATCTTTAATGCCTTATGGGATACAAAAATTAGCCGTAAAAGTGACTTTTTTGGGAAAATGTTCACCTTTTTCCTTTTAGGGACCTAATTGAAGCAAACACCTGTAGGGGTAAATACTAGAGATGAGCGAACATGCTCGTCCGAGCTTGATGCTCGGTCGAGCATTAGGGTACTCGAAACTGCTCGTTACTCGGACGAATACTTCGCCCGCTCGAGAAAATGGCAGCTCCCGCCGTTTTGCTTTTTGGCGGCCAGAAACAGAGCCAATCACAAGCCAGGAGACTCTGCACTCCACCCAGCATGACGTGGTACCCTTACACGTCGATAGCAGTGGTTGGCTGGCCAGATCAGGTGACCCTGGGATAGACTAGCCGCTGGCCGCGCTGCTCGGATCATTCTGTCTCTGGATGCCGCTAGGGAGAGAGCTGCTGCTGGTCAGGGAAAGCGTTAGGGTGTTCTATTAGCTTACTGTTAGGCAGGAGTGATTCTCAAAGAACCCAACAGCCCTTCTTAGGGCTACAATAACGTTCTACTTTTTTTATTTTAATTTGCATCTATTACCATTTTGTGAGGAATTAGCAGGGGGACTTGCTACCGTTGTGTTTAGCTCTTAGTGGCACACATATCCATAGCAAAGACCGAAGTGGGAAAATTCAGTAGGGGTTGGATTTCTATTAGGCAATAACTCAGTGTCATCTCATCTGGCATAGTAGTGTGCTTCCTTTGATACTTGGCTAGAAAATAGCCATAGGAGAATACAAACAGCTTCTTGAAGCCTACAGTAGCGTTCTATATATTTGATTTCTGGTTGATCTGCTGGTGGCTGTAGTTTCTGCAGTGCATGTACTTGCCAATTCTGAGCAATTTGTAGTGAGACTTGCGACCGCTGTGTTCTGCGCTTAGTGGCGCACATATCCATAGCAAAGGCCGAAGTGGCAAAATTCAGTAGGGGTTGGATTTCTATTAGGCAATAACTCAGTGTCATCTCATCTGGCATAGTAGTGTGCTTCCTTTGATACTTGGCTAGAAAATAGCCATAGGAGAATACAAACAGCTTCTTGAAGCCTACAGTAGCGTTCTATATATTTGATTTCTGGTTGATCTGCTGGTGGCTGTAGTTTCTGCAGTGCATGTACTTGCCAATTCTGAGCAATTTGTAGTGAGACTTGCGACCGCTGTGTTCTGCGCTTAGTGGCGCACATATCCATAGCAAAGGCCGAAGTGGCAAAATTCAGTAGGGGTTGGATTTCTATTAGGCAATAACTCAGTGTCATCTCATCTGGCATAGTAGTGTGCTTCCTTTGATACTTGGCTAGAAAATAGCCATAGGAGAATACAAACAGCTTCTTGAAGCCTACAGTAGCGTTCTATATATTTGATTTCTGGTTGATCTGCTGGTGGCTGTAGTTTCTGCAGTGCATGTACTTGCCAATTCTGAGCAATTTGTAGTGAGACTTGCGACCGCTGTGTTCTGCGCTTAGTGGCGCACATATCCATAGCAAAGGCCGAAGTGGCAAAATTCAGTAGGGGTTGGATTTCTATTAGGCAATAACTCAGTGTCATCTCATCTGGCATAGTAGTGTGCTTCCTTTGATACTTGGCTAGAAAATAGCCATAGGAGAATACAAACAGCTTCTTGAAGCCTACAGTAGCGTTCTATATATTTGATTTCTGGTTGATCTGCTGGTGGCTGTAGTTTCTGCAGTGCATGTACTTGCCAATTCTGAGCAATTTGTAGTGAGACTTGCGACCGCTGTGTTCTGCGCTTAGTGGCGCACATATCCATAGCAAAGGCCGAAGTGGCAAAATTCAGTAGGGGTTGGATTTCTATTAGGCAATAACTCAGTGTCATCTCATCTGGCATAGTAGTGTGCTTCCTTTGATACTTGGCTAGAAAATAGCCATAGGAGAATACAAACAGCTTCTTGAAGCCTACAGTAGCGTTCTATATATTTGATTTCTGGTTGATCTGCTGGTGGCTGTAGTTTCTGCAGTGCATGTACTTGCCAATTCTGAGCAATTTGTAGTGAGACTTGCGACCGCTGTGTTCTGCGCTTAGTGGCGCACATATCCATAGCAAAGGCCGAAGTGGCAAAATTCAGTAGGGGTTGGATTTCTATTAGGCAATAACTCAGTGTCATCTCATCTGGCATAGTAGTGTGCTTCCTTTGATACTTGGCTAGAAAATAGCCATAGGAGAATACAAACAGCTTCTTGAAGCCTACAGTAGCGTTCTATATATTTGATTTCTGGTTGATCTGCTGGTGGCTGTAGTTTCTGCAGTGCATGTACTTGCCAATTCTGAGCAATTTGTAGTGAGACTTGCGACCGCTGTGTTCTGCGCTTAGTGGCGCACATATCCATAGCAAAGGCCGAAGTGGCAAAATTCAGTAGGGGTTGGATTTCTATTAGGCAATAGCTCAGTGTCATCTCATCTGGCATAGTAGTGTGCTTCCTTTGATACTTGGCTAGAAAATAGCCATAGGAGAATACAAACAGCTTCTTGAAGCCTACAGTAGCGTTCTATATATTTGATTTCTGGTTGATCTGCTGGTGGCTGTAGTTTCTGCAGTGCATGTACTTGCCAATTCTGAGCAATTTGTAGTGAGACTTGCGACCGCTGTGTTCTGCGCTTAGTGGCGCACATATCCATAGCAAAGGCCGAAGTGGCAAAATTCAGTAGGGGTTGGATTTCTATTAGGCAATAACTCAGTGTCATCTCATCTGGCATAGTAGTGTGCTTCCTTTGATACTTGGCTAGAAAATAGCCATAGGAGAATACAAACAGCTTCTTGAAGCCTACAGTAGCGTTCTATATATTTGATTTCTGGTTGATCTGCTGGTGGCTGTAGTTTCTGCAGTGCATGTACTTGCCAATTCTGAGCAATTTGTAGTGAGACTTGCGACCGCTGTGTTCTGCGCTTAGTGGCGCACATATCCATAGCAAAGGCCGAAGTGGCAAAATTCAGTAGGGGTTGGATTTCTATTAGGCACTAACTCAGTGTCATCTCATCTGGCATAGTAGTGTGCTTCCTTTGATACTTGGCTAGAAAATAGCCATAGCAATAGGATAGGATTGTTTGGTTTTAAAAACTCAAAAAAAAACAAAAAACACAAAAAAAAAAAAAAAACACAAAAAAACACAAAAAAAAACAAAAAGAAGTAAAAAAAAAAAAAAAGTTATAACTCTCATTTTAAAAATGTTTAACCCGAGGGCTAGGGGTAGAGGACGAGGGCGGGGACGTGGGCGTCCAACTACTGCAGGGGTCAGAGGCCGTGGTCCTGGGCGGGGTGAGACACCACCTGCTGATGAGGGAGCAGGGGAACGCCGCAGAGCTACACTCCCTAGGTTCATGTCTGAAGTTACTGGGACTCGTGGTAGAGCACTGTTGAGGCCAGAACAGTGCGAACAGGTGATGTCGTGGATTGCTGACAATGCTTCGAGCAATTTGTCCACCACCAGTCAGTCTTCCACGCAGTCCACCCATGTCACCGAAATCCCCACTCCTCCAGCTCCTGCACCTCAGCCTCCTCCCCCCCAGTCTGCCCCCTCCCAGGAAAATTTGCCATTTGAACCGGCATACTCTGAGGAACTGTTTTCTGGACCCTTCCCACAGTCACAAACCACTTGTCCGGTTGCTGCTGAGCAATTTTCCGATGCCCAGGTTTTCCACCAGTCACAGTCTGTGGGTGATGATGACCTTCTTGACGTAGTGGAAGTGTGTAAAGAGGTGTCCGACGATGAGGAGACACGGTTGTCAGACAGTGGGGAAGTTGTTGTCAGGGCAGGAAGTCCGAGGGGGGAGCAGACTGAGGGATCGGAGGATGATGAGGTGACAGACCCAAGCTGGGTTGAGAGGCCGGGTGAACACAGTGCTTCTGAGACGGAGGAGAGTCCTCGACCTGAACAGGTTGGAAGAGGCAGTGGTGGGGCCAGACGGAGAGGCAGGGCCAGAGCTGGTGCATCAGCGCCACTGTCAACTAGTGAAGCTCCCGTGGTGAGGGCTCTTGCGGCGAGGGCTAGATCTTCAGAAGTGTGGAGGTTCTTTAAGGAAACACCGGATGACCGACGGACTGTGGTGTGCAACATTTGCCAAACCAGGCTCAGCAGGGGTTCCACCACTACTAGCTTAACTACCACCAGTATGCGCAGGCATATGAATGCTAAGCACCCCACTCAGTGGCAACAAGCCCGTTCACCTCCGGCCGTGCACACCACTGCTCCTTCCCCTGTGTCAGCTGCTAGTCAGCCCCCTGCCCAGGACCCTGGCACAAAAACCCCATCGTCGCCTCCACGATCCTCCACAGCATCCACCAGCGTTCAGCTCTCCATACCCCAGACGCTGGAGCGGAAACGCAAATATAGTGCAACCCACCCGCACGCCCAAGCCCTTAATGTGCACATCTCCAGATTGCTTAGCCTGGAGATGCTGCCCTATAGGCTAGTAGAGACCGAGGCCTTTCGCAACCTCATGGCGGCGGCCGCCCCTCGGTATTCGGTCCCCAGCCGCCACTACTTTTCCCGATGTGCCGTCCCAGCCCTGCACCAGCACGTGTCAGACAACATCATCCGTGCCCTGACCAACGCCGTTTCTGACAAGGTCCACCTGACCACGGACACGTGGACGAGTGCTGCCGGGCAGGGCCACTATATATCGCTGACGGCACATTGGGTTAACTTGGTGGAGGCTGGGACCGAGTCTGACCCTGGGGCTGCTCATATACTGCCGACGCCGAGGATTGCGGGGCCTACCTCGGTCCAGGTGTTTCAGGCCTACTATGCCTCCTCCTCCTCCCACCCCTCCTCCACCTCCTCCTCCGAACTACCATCCGTGGGCACGGCGCCATCAGTCGGTAGCTCTAGGCACAGCAGCAGTGCCGTCGCTAAGCGACAGCAGGCGGTGCTCAAACTGCTGAGCCTAGGCGACAAAAGGCACACCGCCCAAGAGCTATTACAGGGCATCACGGCGCAGACTGATCTGTGGCTGGCACCGCTGAACCTCAAGCCGGGAATGGTTGTGTGTGACAACGGCCGTAACCTGGTGGCGGCTCTGCAACTCGGCAGACTGACACATGTGCCATGCCTGGCCCATGTGTTAAATCTGATAGTGCAGCGTTTCCTCAAGACATACCCCAATCTGTCTGATTTGCTCACGAAGGTGCGCCGCATCTGTGCGCATTTCAGGAAGTCCAGCCCAGATGCTGCCACTCTCAGGGCAGCGCAGCGCCGCCTCCAACTGCCCGCTCACCGACTGTTGTGCGACGTGCCCACGAGGTGGAATTCAACACTGACCATGTTATCCAGAGTTTACCAGCAGCGCAGAGCGATTGTAGACTGCCAGATGTCAACTTCCACCAGAACTGGTAGTCAGGTCAGTCAGCTTCCTCAAGTCTACAATGAGGAGTGGACGTGGATGTCTGATATCTGTCAGGTGCTGAGTAACTTTGAGGAGTCAACACAGATGGTCAGTGGCGATGCCGCCAACATCAGCCTCACCATCCCGCTGCGTGGCCTGTTGAAAAACTCTCTGGTCAGCATGAAGTCGGAAGCTTTGCGCTCGTCACAAGAGACGGGGGAAGAATATTCCCTTGTTGATAGCCAAAGCACCCTGAGGTCTGTTTCTCAGCGCATATCGGAGGAGGTGGAGGTGGAGGAGGATGAGGAGGAAGAGGAGGAGAATGTTGGCGAGACACAAGAGGGGACCATTGTTGAGTCCTTCACTGTTCAGCGTGTATGGGCAGAAGAAGAGGAGTTGGAGGAGGAGGAAATGGACAGTCAGGCCAGTGAGGGGAGTGAATTCTTACGCGTTGGTACTCTGGCGCATATGGCAGATTTCATGCTAGGCTGCCTATCCCGTGACCCTCGCGTTCAAAGAATTTATTCCAGCACCGATTACTGGGTGTTCACTCTCCTGGACCCACGGTACAAGCAAAATCTTTCCACTCTCATCCCTGCAGAGGAAAGGAGTGTGAGAATGCATGAATACCAGCAGGCCCTGGTGCACAAGCTGAAACAGTATTTCCCTTCTGACAGCGCTAGCGGCAGAGTGCGTAGTTCTGCGGGACAAGTAGCGAGGGAGAGTAGGCGAGCAGGCAGCTTGTCCAGCACTGGCAAGGGTACGCTTTACAAGGCTTTTGCCAGCTTTATGTCACCCCAGCAAGACACTGTCACCTGTCCCCAGTCTCGGCAGAGTAGGGCTGATCTTTACAGAAAGATGGTGAGGGAGTACGTAGCTGACCATACCATCGTCCTAAATGATCACACAGCTCCCTACAACTACTGGGTTTCAAAGCTGGACATGTGGCACGAACTGGCGCTGTACGCCTTGGAGGTTCTTGCCTGCCCTGCCGCTAGCGTCTTGTCCGAGCGGGTTTTCAGTGCAGCTGGTGGCATCATCACCGATAAGCGTACACGCCTGTCGACTGACAGCGCTGACAGGCTGACGCTTATTAAAATGAATAAAGGCTGGATTTCTCAGAATTTCCAATCTCCACCAGGTGAAGGAAGCTCAACCTGAATAATTGATCCACTCCTCCTCCTCCTCCTCATTTTCCTCCTTCTCCTCCTCTTTGTACAGTAAAGCAGAGGAAAATGGCTATTTTTTGACAGGGCCCACTGGCTCTTGCTATAGTACTTCATGCATTTAATTTTTCTGGAGGGCCACCTACCCGGTCCTCTGTTTGAAACAATTTTTGTGAGTGCCACATACAGGCACTCAATCTATTCCATTTTTCTGGAGGGCCACCTACCCGGTCCTCTGTTTTAAAAAATTTTTGGGACTGCCACATACAGGCACTCAATCTATTCCATTTTACTGGAGGGCCACCTACCTGCTCCTCTGGTTTGAAACATTTTTGGGACTGCCACATACAGGCACTCAATCTATTCCATTTTACTGCAGGGCCACCTACCTGCTCCTCTGGTTTGAACAATTTTTGGGACTGCCACATACAGGCACTCAATCTATTCCATTTTACTGCAGGGCCACCTACCTGCTCCTCTGGTTTGAACAATTTTTGGGACTGCCACATACAGGCACTCAATCTATTCCATTTTACTGGAGGGCCACCTACCTGCTCCTCTGGTTTGAAACATTTTTGGGACTGCCACATACAGGCACTCAATCTATTCCATTTTACTGCAGGGCCACCTACCTGCTCCTCTGGTTTGAAGAATTTTTGGGACTGCCACATACAGGCACTCAATCTATTCCATTTTACTGGAGGGCCACCTACCTGCTCCTCTGGTTTGAAGAATTTTTGGGACTGCCACATACAGGCACTCAATCTATTCCATTTTACTGGAGGGCCACCTACCTGCTCCTCTGGTTTGAAACATTTTTGGGACTGCCACATACAGGCACTCAATCTATTCCATTTTACTGGAGGGCCACCTACCTGCTCCTCTGGTTTGAAACATTTTTGGGACTGCCACATACAGGCACTCAATCTATTCCATTTTACTGGAGGGCCACCTACCTGCTCCTCTGGTTTGAAAAATGTTTGGGACTGCCACATACAGGCACTATCCAAATTAAATTGTCTCCATAGCAGCCTCCACACGTTGTCTCCATTGCTACCTCCAAAAGTCGTCCATATAGCTGCCTCCATACATCGTCCCTTTATCAAACGAGGTGTGTCAGGCAGAAATTTGGGTTGTTTTCATGGATTCCACATCAAAGTTGTTAACTTTGTCGCCACCCTGCTGTGTTATCCACAAAATATACTGGCAAACTTTTACCATTTAGGGATATTATTTCAGCGCTTCTTGCGCATCTGTTTACATTCCCCTCACCCGGCATATCCTAAACTTATAAGAACGCTACTACACTTGATCTTATACAAAAGGTTCTTAGAAGTGCTGTTTGGGGAGTAGCCTAGAGACAGGGGCTTGGATTGGCGAAAGCTCGCCTGGCAGCGGAGCGCCAGCTCCATGCGCATCATGCGCTTCTTGCGCATCTGTTTACATTCCCCTCACCCGGCATATCCTAAACTTATAAGAACGCTACTACACTTGATCTTATACAAAAGGTTCTTAGAAGTGCTGTTTGGGGAGTAGCCTAGAGACAGGGGCTTGGATTGGCGAAAGCTCGCCTGGCAGCGGAGCGCCAGCTCCATGCGCATCATGCGCTTCTTGCGCATCTGTTTACATTCCCCTCACCCGGCATATCCTAAACTTATAAGAACGCTACTACACTTGATCTTATACAAAAGGTTCTTAGAAGTGCTGTTTGGGGAGTAGCCTAGAAACAGGGGCTTGGATTGGCGAAAGCTCGCCTGGCTGCAGAGCGCCAGCTCCATCACAAGATCCAACTAACATAGTTGCAGCACCTTTAATCTACTACTAGTTCACTGCCTCCATAATAATAATAATCTTTATTTATATAGCGTCATCATATTCTGCAGCGCTTTACAAATCATAGGAAACAAATACAAATGTAATGTAACAGAGCACAACATTTGTATGGAACAACAGGAGTGAGGTCCCTGCTCGCCAGAGCTTACGGTTTATGAAGATGATGGGGTAACACGAGGTAAAAGAATATTTAATGGTCAAGCCATTCTTCTTAGGGAATAGAAAAAAATATAATAAATGGAATTGCTGTCGCTTGAAACACTCAGCCGTCATCTTATATACCAGGTCCAGGGTGAATGGGACTGCAGAGAAGTCTGGTGCCTGTTGGTTGCTGGATAACAGATGGGAGGACGACACAGGACGGGTTAGTAGAAGAGTTAAAACTTCATGCAGTTAATGAGTGTTATAGGCTTGCCTAAAGAAATGGGTTTTAAGAGCACGTTTGAAACTTTGGAGGTTAGGTATTAGTCTGATAGTCCGGGGCAGAGCATTCCATAGAATTGGTGCAGCTCTAGAGAAGTCTTGGAGACGCGAGTGGGAGGTCCGCACTAGGTTAGAGGTTAATCTAAGATCACTGGCGGATCTAAGAGCACGGGTTGGGCGATAGACTGAGATAAGAGAGGAGAGGTAGGGGGGTGCAGCATTATACAGAGCTTTATGGATGAGGGTTATTATTATTTTAAACTATTCGAAAGGAGACTGGCAGCAAGTGCAGCGACTGGCATGAACTGTAAGCATACATGGTCCCCTTATCAAACGAGCTGTGTCAGGCAGAATTTGGGGTTGTTTTCATGGCTTCCATGTTAACTTTGTCGCCACCCTGCTGTGTAATCCACAAAATATACTGGCAAACTTTTATCATGTAGCGATATTATTTGAGCGCTTCTTGCTCACCTCCTTTGGTTCCTCTCTGCCACCCATTGGTTTGAAGCCTGAGTCCATTTAGGGTATGTCGCCATGCCACTCTCTAGCCTGCCGCTGCTGCCGCTGCCTCTGCATGCCGTCCCCTATAGTGTCAGGGTCAATTATTGGATGTTTTAGATGCTATCTAGCTTCATTCTGTCACTCTGTCATGGCCATGCTGTTGCCCATAATTTTGGCATAATGGTGCGATTAGGCAGCCTCAGAGGCATCCATGCATGCTGCCCCTGCTGTTTCCTGTCCATTTCCGTGGTGTTTCCATCCTTTTCTGAGGTTCCCAGGTGTTTGGCCAAGCTTCCCTGTGCAGAGCCTTGGTCCCCTTGAAAAATGCTCGAGTCTCCCATTGACTTCAATGGGGTTCGTTATTCGAGACGAGCACTCGAGCATCGGGAAAAGTTCGTCTCGAATAACGAGTACCCGAGCATTTTAGTGTTCGCTCATCTCTAGTAAATACACATATTACACCTTTCTGAATTCTCCAAAGGGTGAACTTTCCAAAATGGTGACACTTGTTGGGGTTCCCCTCTGTTTTGGTACCACTAGGGCTCTCCAAATGCATCCTGACACATGTAAAGGATGATTGTTAAATCTGGCTTCTAAAAGGCCAAAGCCCCTCTTTCCCTTCTGAGCCCTACTTTGCACCCATACAACACTTTATATGCAAAAGTGGTGCAGTTCTGTGCTTAGGAGAAATAGTTTTACACATTTATGGGGTTGTTTCATCTTTTATCCCTTGTGACTTACAAAAATTTGGGGTAAAAGTGACTTTTTCTAGAAAATTTTCACCTTTTTTCCCTTTTGGGGCCTAATTGAATCAAACACCTGTTGGGGAAAATACACAAATTACACCTTGCTAAACTCTCCAAGGGGTGTACTTTCCAAAATGGTGTCTCATGTTGGGGCTTTCCTCTGTTTTGGTACCACTATGGCTCTCCAAATGCATCCTGACACATGTAAACTTTTTCAGCCATATTTACCCTGCAAAAACGAAACAACGCTCTTTCCATTCCAAGTGCCCCCCTGTGCCCGTACAGCAGGGTACAGTGACAAAATGGGTATTGGCATACTCAAGAGGAATTGCCCTCAACATTGTAAAATGCATTTTCCTTTTTAACCCATTGTGAAGGTGCAAATTTTAGTGTTCAATAAATCTATAGTAAGATAAAATTACATTTCTCTAATTTCACTTTCATTTATCTTTCACGCTCATGAAACGCTCAAAGGGTTAACAAAATTCCCAAAGGTTGTTTTGAATATTTTGAGGGGTGTAGTTTCTAAAATGGTGTCATTTGTGGGGGGTTTCTGTCATGTGGGCCTTATAAAGTCACTTCTAACTAAATTGACCCTCCAAAAGTAGGTTTTGATGATTTTCGTGAAAATCTGAAAAATTGCACCTAAAGTTATAAGCCTCCTAACATCCAAAATAAAGGAAAAGATGTTTGAAAAATGATGCCAAGTTAAAGCAGACATATGGAAAATGTTAGTTATCAAGTTATTTTAGTGATATGACCAACTTTCCAAAAAGTAGAAAATTTTGAATTTGGAAAACATTGTTTTTTTCAAAATTTTTGCCAAATTTCCATTTATTTCATAAATAAATACTAAATATATTTATTAAATTTCTCAACCAGCATGAAGTACAATGTGTCACGAAAAAACAATCTCAAAATCAACTGGATATGTTAAAGCGTTCCAAAGTTATAACCACTTAAATAGACACATGTCAGATTTTAAAAAATGGTCCGTGTCAGGAAGGTGAAAAGTGGCTTCAGCGTTAAGGGGTTAATCTGACGCGTACGCCTTTCTATGGCGGCGCGTCAGAAGAAGATTTCGGGACACCGGGTCTCGCTGGTGCCGGTGTCGGGCTGTGATCTTACAGCCCAGACCCGCCACTAACACCCCGGATCGTAAAAAACTCCGATCCCGGGTGTTTAACCCCCTGTAAGCGTGTCCTGCGTGGATCGGACCCCCCCGGTGTGCTTACCGGGGGATCCGATCCCTCCTGCCGCAGCCCCGGGTTCCGACGAGTGACCCGGGGCTTTCAGCTCCTCTACCCGCCGGGTTCTGCCTTCCTGGCAGGACCCGGCTGTAAGTAACTGAGCATGCAGTACAAGTGTATTGCAGTATAAAGGCTTGAATAAGCGATCGGACAATCGCTTGTTCAAGCCAAGAAGTAGAAAATGTAAAAAAGTAAAAAAAAAAAGATAAAATCATTTTATTATATAATTAAATAAATAAATAAATAAATAAAATAAAAGTCCCATAATCTCCCCAGTTACACATAAAATGCAAATAAAGTATATAAAACACAAAAACACGTAGATATTTGGTATCACCGCGTCCGTATCAATCTGTACAATAAATCTAAATCAATCTTGAACCCGCTTGGTGAATGACGTAAAAAAAAAACTCGAAAATTTCCCGTAATATACAATTTTTCATCAAACACCATCACAAAAAATGTTCTAAAAAATGATCAAAAAAAGTTACGTTCCCAAATATGATACGACTGAAAAGAACAACTCTTTTCGCAAAAAATAAGCCCTCAACGAGGTCTGACAACAGAAAAATACAGAAGTTATGGCCCTAAAAAGTTGTCAATTATAAAAACAAAGCGATATTTTCCAATATTGGTTTTGCTCAGGAAAATTGAGCAAAGATAGGAAAAACTATATATATGAGGTATCACCGCAATCGTAGTGAACCAGAGAATAAAGATAAAATATTATTTTTATGTTCCGGTTAGCCGGGGGGGGGGGGGGGAATACTAAAAATCCAAAAAAAAAATTGATGATTTTGTTTGTGTCCCCCTTGAAATAGTTAATAAAATCTCATGAATAAGCTTTAGACCCCCAAAATGAATTATCCATACATTGTATCTCATCCTGTAAAAAATAAGCCCTCATATGTTTGCATTACCAAAAAAAATAAAAATGTATAGGTTGTACAATGTGACAATACAAATCTGCTGTGAATGGCGCCTCCATTCATTCTATACTCGGCCGTGCGCCCGTACAGAAGTTTACCACCACATATGGGATATCAGTACACTCGGGAGGAATTGGGCATCAAACGTTGCAGTGTGTTTCATCATTTAATTTATTCTGAAACTGTCAGTTTGGCCTAAATGAATGTATTTTCCAAAAAAATTCCATAGTTTCTAAATCGCAGGTCCATATTGTTTTAACCCATGTAAAACACTTAAAGGGTTAATGGACTTAATAGAAGTTGTTTTACATACGTTGAGGGGTGAAGTTTCTATAGTGGGGTAATTTATGTGGTTTTACTATTATTTAGGCCTTTCAAAGTCACTTGAAAGCTGAGTTGTCCCTCAAAATGTGAGTTTTGGCAATTTTCATGAAAATGAGAAAAATCGCACCTAAAGTTCTGCGCCTCATAACATCCTAGAAAAATGAGAGGATGCATAAAATATCATCTCAACATAAAGCAGACATTCCGTAAATGTTAATTATCAAGCTTTTTGGGTAGTTTTACTTCCTGTCTGGAAAGCAGAACATTTCAAACTTGGAAAATTTTTACAAACTTTTGCCAAATTTTCACTTTTTTTCAGAACGAATCGCAAAACTTATCACTTACATTTTACAACTAACATGAAGTACAATGTATCACGAGAAAATATTCTCAAAATCACCAGGATATGTTAAAGCGTTCCGAAGTTATAACCAATTATCATGAGACATGTCAGATTTGAGAAATCGAGTCTGGTCATTGAGCTGAAAACTAGTGTCGGTGATAAGGGTTTAATATTAAAATATTATTAAAACATATTTCAGAATTGCACACAATATCATTCACATATGACATAGAAATGTGCTATATATTTTAGATCTTAGCCCCGCCTGAGATCTAAAATATATAGCACATTTCTATGTCATATGTGAATGATATTGTGTGCAATTCTGAAATATAATGTTTTAATAATATTTTAATATTAAATATGTTCAATACTATACACACTTATATCGTCAATTGAGTATAGATAGGTGCTCGGCTCTATATATATTTTTTCTTGACCATTTTCCATTATTACAGATAGGCACCTGTAATTGGCCGCCAGCACATCTATTACCCATAATAGTCCGGTAACAGTATTGGGATAGTGCTGAGATACACATTTTGGTTTATAAATAAACAAATGGTTGGATAAATAAATATAGACTACATGATGTTAACAATATATACATAGTAGCATAATGTAATGAATGGGTGCCTACCCTAATATTCTCTTTTATATAATTGGTCCCAGATGGGTACACGGGGAGCTTTCCTGAAAGTATACTTTAGGGAAAACATTGCACCCAGGGGTCTTAGACTACCATTTCAATCCACCTTCCCTAACGATTCCACGTTCTCTATGAAATGGGAACTATACATGCAAGAATTTTCTAAGGGCATTTTGAGGAGACTCATCACTAAAAGATCCTCTATCGTAGAATCCA
The DNA here is from genome assembly GCF_040894005.1 of Engystomops pustulosus. Lineage (NCBI taxonomy): Eukaryota > Metazoa > Chordata > Amphibia > Anura > Leptodactylidae > Engystomops > Engystomops pustulosus. The sequence continues at coordinate 141,099,747 of NC_092417.1, read as the reverse complement.
TTACTCTCTCCATTGATCAAATCAGACAGGATTTGGAATCTTTTTTCACACCCCCCCCACTATCATTCTCTTTATAATATCCACTTCACACCGTCTTAGAGCCTTTGAACAAAATCTTATTTTCAAAAAAACTCACTGGGGACCGTTCTGAATATGCTAACAATGCCCATAGATGTTGGGGACCAGATGTAGAGGTAGGTACCGACTCACCCACACAAGGCACTGTAACCACTACACATATTACCTCCCAGCCTAATGTCCTCCCAGCCATTTTTGGCCGTTTTTGTGTCCCTGCACAACATGCTGTAAGTTGATCTTACAATAAAACACATTTTGCATATTTTTTGCGAGTGCCGGGATCTCCTTTGTTACCATTCCCATTACCATGGCCTCAGTTCCAATAAAAGTGCCCTCCAATCTCCATATCGGTACACCCACAACGTTGCACCCTTCCCCTCCTTCTCTAACTTCAACTCAAAAAGACCCATCAGATCGATCACTTCCCATTTCGGAACAACCGGATACAAACGTGAGCACACTCTCTATATACACCATTCATGAGGAGGTTGAACCACCAACTACCGATGAGAACTCCGTCAATACCCACGTGACCAGCTAAACATTATCAAACAGCATGTTGCCATCTTTTTTAGACCTTCCTCCGGTGCAGAAGGATCCCCCTTTACAAATAACGGAAGTAATTCTCCCAGCTATCGAGAGTCCGAAAGCCACATTTTCAATCTTCGCACCACAAACTTTGAGGATAAAAAGAAAAGAAGGACCAGAGGGAAGAGAAGAGGGAAAAAAGTAAAAGAGAAAAATTAACAGCGGACACCACCATCACCCCAAAATTAGTAAAAATTTTCAACCTCTCTTCCATACACCAGTGATGACAAACCTTTTTGACACAGAGTGCCCAAACTTCAACCAAACCCCACGTATTTTTTGCAAAGTGTCAATGCCACAATTTAAGCAGTAACTTATTACTCCCTTCTCTTTCACATGTTTAAATTGTATAGGCACCTGAGGACACCAATACACTAGAAAGAAGGAGAAGAAGTTTGGATTATCATTGTAGCTTCCTTCTAGGGTCCTTGGCTGCCTGGGACTGCAAGAGGCCTTGAGTCCTGTCTGGTGAACCCTGCCCTGGGGTGATTGCAAGGGTGCCCATATAGAGCGCTCTGAGTGCCACCTCTGGCACCCGTGCCATAGGTTCGCCACCACTGCCATACACTATCAGAAGCTGAGTCCAATTTATTGAGTAAAGGCCTGTCCTTCTGCCCCACCACAAAGTCTAAAGAATTTGACCTATTTATGGATCTGAATAGCTACATCAGAAAACTCACTCTCAGACATTTTGCCATCGATCAGGCAAAAAGTTAGCCGGATCAAGAGCCTCAAGAAGACCCATTTATCCATACTCCGTTACATCCACCCTCAAAATTTTATCCCACGCATAGCAAAGGACCACATATTGATACTTTCTACTCTATGGTTGCCTCGGATTTCAGGTCCCTGCAGAGACCAAAAAGAGTAAACACAAAGAACAACCTAACCCAGCCAGAGAGAAGGGCACTGAGAGAACTAAGGTCTAATCCTGACCTTATGATCAAACCCGCAGATAAAGGCGGTGGAACGGTCATACTCAACAGAAAGGATTATCTTGAAGAGAGCTACAGAATTCTTTCTGATCAAGAATATTATCAAAAGTTGACCTCAGATCCGAGTATCGAACATTTGGAAACCCTTAGGTCCTTTGTAATGGAGGCATACAGCAAAGGTATTCTGAACAAATCCGAGAAAGACTTTATCCTTCCCACCAACCCAAGGATGGCCCTCTTCTACTACCTTCCTAAAATACATAAGAACCCCAACTGCCCACCAGGAAGGCCCATCATTGCAGGGGTCAACTCCCTGACATGCAACCTGCCGGAGTATGTAGATAATTTCCTACAGCTGTATGTCAAGAAGCTACCCACATATTTAAGGGACTCCTCCCAACTAATCCTGGAGTTAGAAAACTTTGTCTGGAGACCCTCTATGAAACTCTTTACTCTCGATGTGACTTCATTGTATACAAATATCACACACAGATAAGGGCTGGATGCGGTACAAAGCACCCTCCAAAGAGACCCAGATTTGCCCTCTTCCCAAACGGATTTCCTCATTCAGAGTATCTGGTTTATCTTTGAACATAATGTATTTGCCTTTCAGAAAGATCTCTTCCAGAAAAAAACGAGGAACGGCGATGGGTACACGCTTCGCCCCGAGCTATGCAAACATTTACATGGGTGAGTTCAAAACAACCCTGATGAGCAAAAACACCCATTTTTCAGACAAAATTGTACTTTTCAAGAGGTACATTGATGATATCCTAATTATTTGGGATGGCTGTGAACAAGAGATCATTGACTTTGTCAATGAAATCAATTCTAACACATGGGGAATTAACCTTACCCTCAACTTTTCCGCAACTCAGATCGAATTTCTCGTTCTTCTCATATCAGTTAACGAAAAACAAAATGGCTTATCTACATCCACATATTTCAAACAAGTGGACGTCAACATTTTTTTGGAATTCGACAGTGCACATCGCAAGAGTTGGCTTACGAATGTTCCGTATAGCCAATTTAAACGGATGAGAAAAAACTGCACAGAAGATACCACGTTTTATAAACAATCGGTTCAACGAAAAAAGCTACCCACAAGACATTATAAAAGACGCATATTTAAAGATGAAAAATCTCTCTCTGATGCCGACAAAAAAAAGGTAGACCATATTGGGGACAGAGGGCCAAATTTTATCACCACGTTTACATCAGATCATAAGACCATTAAAACCGTGCTATCAAAATATTGGCCTGTTCTCCGTAAGGATCCCCATCTAAAGGGGTTTATTCCACCCCATCCACAACTCACTCTCAAAATCATTGTAGCTCCTACAAAAATCTGACAGATCGAAAATTCAAACAACACTAGATGAAATAAACCCTCTTTTTTCCAGCATCTAAAAGGGAGTTTTAAGTGCAGTAGCACTAGATGTCTCACGTGCAACATTATTTTACACCACACACAATCTTTCCGTTCCACTGCCACAGGTGAAACATTTGAAATCACCACCTTTCTTAACTGTTCATCAGACTATGTTATTTATCTTCTCCAATGTCCATGTCCGTTTCAATATGTAGGCAGAACAACACAAGCATTAAGGGAAAGAATGAATACCCACAGAAGTAAAATCAAGAGTGGCTTTCAACTCCACAGCGTCTCACGACACTGTCACCAACATCACAATAACAATATCAGCCACCTCTCCCTCCTTCCCATTGAGCAGATCCCTAAGGATCACCCAGACCGTTTATCACAGCTCATCAAAAGAGAGAACTTCTGGATATTCAAATTAAATACAATGTGCCCATATGGACTTAATGAATCCCTACAACGAATCTAAGTTGCACCCCTACCTCAAGCACCTTACATCTTATCTCCATCATCACCTTTAAATATCTGAACATGTTCTTATCCCTTATGATCTACGATAGAACTAAACTCCCCCATACTCCTACTATTTATACTAGGTCACATTACCACTCTGCTTCCCATCTCTCACAATTCCTTCTCTTTTCCATACTCCTAGAATACAGATCACAGTTTCTCCAAATCCCCTAGCATTCATGTATTAGTACTATTCATTTGTCCATTTTTTCATTCTGTCCATTTCTTTTTAAGTACTACCTATATCTGCATGTCTCCTAGTATATTAATAAAACCTCTCCAGATTAGTTCTCCATCTTATACTCACCCTCCGACTATGCAGCGGTGACATCCGCTTCACACTTCTATCCTGCTGAGAACTCCGGTCCCGGGTTATCTTTGTGAACTGCACATGCGTGTCTACACACATATACACATGCGTGGTCGTAACTCTAGGCACGACTCCACTCATTCCGACTGCGCATGCTCCCATTTAAATCCCCCGCAAAGCCGGCAGGGAGGTTAAACACAGCGTCCACGCAGGCTTGCGCTTCCATCTATGTAAGTACTCTTTCCTCCTTTGTGCTTCATCGCTTTCTTGCCTGCCACATATACAACTCATTTACTCTGCAGACTATCCTCAATATTTGTCCTGCTTTATCTCGTCTCTACAGAATCGCTTTTTCCTTGACAGCTGTCTGCCCTAAAGGTACCCACATACGTGCCTCAGTGCCTCTTTTATCAGATTATAGTTCCTATTTCCCTTCTTTGTATTTTAATCATTTATATACACTCACCGGCCAGTTTATTAAGTACACCTGTCCAACTGCTCGTTAACACTTAATTTATAATCAGCCAATCACATGGCGGCAACTCAGTGCATTTAGGCATGTAGACATGGTCAAGACAATCTCCTGCAGTTCAAACCGAGCATCAGTATGGGGAAGAAAGGTGATTTGAGTGCCTTTGAACGTGACATGGTTGTTGGTGCCAGAAGGGCTGGTCTGAGTATTTCAGAAACTGCTGATCTACTGGGATTTTCACACACAACCATCTCTAGGGTTTACAGAGAATGGTCTGAAAAAGAAAAAACATCCAGTGAGCGGCAGTTCTGTGGGCGGAAATGCCTTGTTGATGCCAGAGGTCAGAGGAGAATGGGCAGACTGGTTCGAGCTGATAGAAAGGCAACAGTGACTCAAATCGCCACACGTTACAACCAAGGTAAATTGCCTATGACAGACCACTATCTCTCTGCCAGTATTATGATCATGTACCAACTAGGCTAGACTGGGGTGAACCTGTGTGAAACACGTCCCTGTGTAATCACTTAAATCTTATTACAAGAGCTGAGCTCAAAAACAGGGCGTTGTGGAAATACAAGTTTTTCTGCCAAGATAATCTGTTTTAAAACGTTGATTAAAGAAATACAATTTTCCTGGTAAGATCAGTACACCCTTCTAGCCAAGATGACTCGACCTAATGTAAAAAAAAAGGGTGCGAGTAGTACACCGGTGTCCTCCCCAATAAAAACCCCCAAAAATCAGAAAAGAGTAGAAAAAGTAAGGGAAAATGCCTCAAGAAAACTAGATAAATTCGCTCTATCTCCAAAAAGTGGTGGGAGTGCATTGACAGGTACAAAAAAGAGCATGAAGGAGGGGGAAGGGTGTGACGAAGAGAGGTGTGATATAGAAAATATAGTCCTAATAGAGACCGCTCAACAGGAGAAAGCTTCAGTTCTGATGGATGATGATAGCACGGGTACGGGAAAATCTCATACTCAGGAGCAGCCAGAGGGTCTAGAAACTGTGGGGGTTAGTGGGGATCCACTACCCCCGTCTCAGACTGAAATCTATGAGGCAATTATGCAGTGCAATAGGGCAATAAGGGTCTTAACAAAGGATGTGGGCCAGTTCCAAGAGGAGCTGGTCCGGATGAGTTCGGATTTACGTAAGCATGAGGCAAGATTTGACCAAGTAGAAACTAGAGTCTCTGACCTAGAAGATGCGCAGAATGAGATGAAAACGGAAATGCGAACATTAAAATCTAGGTGTGAAGAGCAAAAAAAGAAAATTATCGATTTGGAGAATCGCTCTCGTTGAGCAAACCTTAGATGCTTAGGATTCCCGGAAGGGGCAGAAGGGAAAGACCCCATTAAATTTATGGAAAACTGGTTTAATGAGCTACTAGGAGAGGGTTTTGCCACCTTCCCCTCCTTCATTGAAAGGGCCCACAGAGTACCCGGGAGAGTCCCAGTGGTGGGGGGTTACCCCCGCCCAATATTATTAAAGTTGATAGTCTCAAAAGATAGGGACCTCATCCTGCGTAAACTAAGAAAGATAGAGAAATTAGAATTTAAGAGTCATCTGGTAAAAATCTTCCCGGACTACGCTAATGAGACTCAAAAGATGAGAAAGGGCTTCATGGAGATAAAAAATAAATTAAGACAGAAGAATATTGCATATTCAGTATTATTTCCAGCTAGACTCCGAATTATATGGAAAGACAAGACGTTATTTTTTGACGCACCTGACGAAGCGATGGACTGGTTTAATCACAATATCAGTTGAATTGTTCTTGGGGGGAATTAGGAATTAAGAAATTAATGCTCTGGTTGGGGTGGGGAGGGGCTTAGGGATGCATAGGTTGAGAGTCTCAGCTTTGCCCTGTTCCTTAGGGTGCAGAAGGCAGAGGAGACGGATGGTAGGGGGGGGGGTACTTGGGTTTTTTTTTTTTTTTTTGCTGTCTCTCCCTCCTCCCCCTCGCTGGCGGTCCCCATTTGATCTCCCAGGTGGGATGGATATTCTCCTTTATGGTACTTTCTAAAGCTGACACAATCTGGCCTTCCCCCTCCCCTGGTTACTCCTTATGATTTACAGACTAAGAAATGTATAAGTTCATGAAAATATTATCTTGGAATGTCAGAGGTTTAGGATCCCCACAAAAACGGGTAGCAGTCTGGGACTTAATTAATTGCCATCGTCCTGATATAATAGCTCTTCAAGAAACACACCTTGTACAGGACAAAGTGGATGTAATTAAAAAAAAGTTGCATAGGGATAGGTTATCACTCCGTTTGCTCTGCTTATTCTAGAGGGGTATCCCTTTTATTTCACAGAGATTGTCACTTTGAACAAGAAAAGGTCACAATAGACACGGAAGGTAGATATATTTTTATTTATGGGACTTTGGAAGGGAGAAAATGGGCTATTGCAAATATATATATCCCTCCACCATACTCATCAAATATAATAACAACATTTTACACTTTTTGCTCTGTATGGGAGGATCCACTTATTTTGATGATAGGGGATTTTAACACTGTTTTGGATTATCACCTAGATACATTTCAGGTTACACAAGGATGTAGGTCTTCACACAGGAATTCAACACTGTCAGGAATGGTGGAAAATTTTAAATGGATTGAGGCCTGGCGGGCACATAATCCTAATAAACGTGTATATTCTTGTTTTTCGGGTTCGCACATGGTTTTTTCACGTCTGGATATGGCTTTTTTAAATAGTAAGGCTGCACAGTTAGTTAAGAAGGTGGTGTATGGGAAAAGGGGGGTCTCTGACCATTCACCTTTAGTCATAACACTAGAAAAAGATAAATCACGAAGTTCTAGGGCTATTAGGATATCTCCTTTTTGGTTAAATTTACTAGGGAAACAGGATCAGTTTGTGAATGAAATAAATAGGTTTTTTAGTTCCAATAAGGGCACAGCCACGGAGGAAATGATATGGGACACAGCTAAGGCCTTTATGAGAGGAGAATATAAATCCCAGGTGTGCTACTATAAAAAGAAGGAAAACAAGGTGATGCGGGAGTTGGAAGCACAGGTAGAAAGATTGGAAAACTAATTTATTAATAACCCCTCTGATGAGAACAGACGGGCTTGGGAAGAGGCCCAATTGTGTTATACGGACCTGATTAAATTACAGGCGGATCGAAGGGTTTCTGCACAGGCCAGAAGAGGGTATCTGGAAGCTAATGTATCGGGTAAGATGTTGGCTAAATTAGTCAAAGCAGATAAGGAAAAAGAACTCATTACCATCATTGAAAGACCTGATGGGAGTATGACGGATGACCCAGTACAGATCCTAGAACATTTTATAAAATACTATGAAGAATTGTATACCTCAAAAAGTAGCAATTCACGGGCGGATTTGGAGAGTTATTTTGTGGATACTATAATTCCCAAGATCTCAGAGATAGGGAAAGATCTATTGGACCAGGAAATATCGCGATCGGAAGTGCTGGGGGTGTTATCGCGAGCAGCGGGGGGCAGTGCACCAGGGCTGGATGGGATCCCGTTTGAATTTTATATGTTATATAAGGATGAATTGCTGGACCACTTGATTGAGATTTGGAATCATTCTCTTCAAAGTGGATCTCTCCCTCCATCTATGAGGGAGGCATTGATAGTCTTAATTAAAAAAACAGATAAAGATAAGCGAAAAGTGGACTCATATCGTCCCATCTCGTTAATAAATGTTGATAACAAACTGCTTGCCAAGGTGCTGGCAGAAAGACTTAAAAAAATAATTGGAGAGATTATTCATCCGGACCAAAAAGGTTTTATGCCTGGAGGCTCGACATTTGATAATATAAGGAGGTTATTTTTAAATATGCAGATGGAACCATCTGGCCCTGGTCATAGGTCCCTGTTGTTTTTGGATGCCTCCCGAGCTTTTGACACCCTCGAATGGTCCTTTCTCTGGTGTACACTGGAGAAAATGGGCTGTGGAGCCCAATTTATCTCATGGGTAAAACTTTTGTATGAGGAGCCATTGGCACGGGTCTTAGTAAATGGGGAAATTTCAAGGCCATTTAGGCTTGGAAGAGGTTCCAGACAGGGATGCCCGTTATCCCCTCTCCTATTCGCTATCGCTATGGAACCATTGGCTTGCAAGATCAGACAGAATCAAAGTGTTGTAGGCTTTAGACTGGGGGATACCCAAGAAAAAATTTCCTTGTACGCGGACGACGTTCTTCTTTACCTGGGAACCCATGGTTCAATTGATAAAGTATTCGGGATTTTTGAGGAGTATGGGCGATTCTCTGGCCTGGGCATAAACTGGCACAAATCCGCCTGGCTTCCTATTGACCATCCAGGTTCCTTTGCTCCAAAGAATGTAGTAAATATCAGTAAGGGGGAAAGTACCAGGTATTTAGGGATTAATATTTCAGAGGACATTACGGAATTTATAGATAAAAACATCATCCCAATTATAGGTGAGATTAGGAAAAAAGTTCAGTTGTGGAAAAAGTTACCGATTAACATGCTAGGGAGAATTGCTCTCATCAATATGATACTACTTCCGAAGTTACTCTATGTTTTAACAGCATCTCCAATAATAGTTCCAGATAAGATTTTTAAAATCATAGAAAGTTTGTTTGCAGAGCTGGCTTGGAGGGGGAAGCAGCCACGCCTAAAGATGGAAAGAATGACGTTACCCATAGGAAAAGGGGGATTTGGAATTCCGGATATGCGAGCCCATTATATAATAGCTCAAGCTAAATATCTGTCTACATGGGATTCCAACCCCCATAGTCTTGTGGGTAAAAAGACCCATTCTAACCTCAATTATGATATCTGGGAAATTCTAGAGGCGGAACACTGGGAATTATCTAAAAGGGGTCCCCCCAAATATACCTTCCAATTAATGCTTCAAGTCTGGAGGGAGCTCCAGAAGATAACAAAAATGAAGGGGTATAACCAGTATACTCCTATGTGGGAAAATAGGAAATGGCGGGTTCCGGTGGTTAATTATATAAAATGGATAGACAAAGGTATTAAATACATGTATCCGATTTTCGATAATGGACGGTTAAAAACTTTTAACAGTATTCAGGAGCAATTTGGGTTAGATGATTCATGTCTTTATACATACCTACAAATTCTCCACTGGTGGCAAACAGTGGAGAAGTCGCAAAAAGTTATGCAGCCACTTCCACCATTATTGATAGTGATGCAGACAATGATGGGGACCAAGTTTAAGAGTAAAAGTTTACTCCGGTTCTGGCCAATATCCGAAAAAAGAGACAACAAAAAAAGAATTATGCATAAGTGGACAGAAGTAGTGGGGGAACTGAGTGAATCTCAATGGAACATAATTATGGGGGATGCAAATAAGTTATTCAAGATACCGGCTCAGCGGTTATCCCATATATTTATACTACACAGACTCTATTTCACCCCTAAAATACTATCTAAGTTTGGTCCAAAGGTGTATAGTTGCAACAAGTGTGGTATGCGAGAAACCGATGACATTCATATTTTGTGGTTTTGCACACAGACACATAAGTTCTGGGGCTCTGTTATTGATGAAATTAATAAATACATGGAGGTAGATTTACCATTTTCTTTCCACGGGTGCATTCTGGGCCTTTTGGAAAATGTAACATTACATAACAAGGGATATGTTATAAAGAAATTGTTATCCTTGGCAAGATTTAGTGTTATTAAAAAATGGATGCCAAAAGACCCCCCCAATGTTATGTTATGGAAAAGAGTGGTTAATAACACGATTCTGGCAGAGGCTCAAATGAAATTGAAGGGAAGTAAAAGAGGATATGAAAGGTTTAAGCTCTCATGGCAATCTTGGATCAATCAAAACTTTAGTAGGGAGGAATGTGCAATATTAAGATGAGATATACGCTTATGGGGATGGTGGTACAGCGGGGAGAGAGAGGGAGAAGAGGAGACACAGTAATCTTTATTTATTTATTTATTTATTTTTTGGGTAGGGATGGGGGGTGGGGGGGGCTAAGGAATTGTTATGTTATATATGGTAAAATATGCCATCATATTTGATATATGTTTACAAGGTAATCTCTTAATAAACTGTTTGATTCAAAGTAAAGAAAAAAAAAAAAAAAAAAGGTAGACAGAAGAGCATCTCTGAATGCACAGTACGTCGAACTTTGAGGCAGATGGGCTACAGCAGCAGAAGACCACACCGGGTGCCACTCCTTTCAGCTAAGAACAGGAAACTGAGGCTACAATTTGCACAAGCTCATAGAAATTGGACAGTAGAAGATTGGAAAAACGTTGCCTGGTCTGATGAGTCTCGGTTTCTGCTGCGACATTCGGATGGTAGGGTCAGAATTTGGCGTCAACAACATGAAAGCATGGATCCATCCTGCCTTGTATCAACGGTTCAGGCTGGTGGTGGTGGTGTCATGGTGTGGGGAATATTTTCTTGGCACTCTTTGGGCCCCTTGGTACCAATTGAGCATCGTTGCAACGCCACAGCCTACCTGAGTATTGTTGCTGACCATGTCCATCCCTTTATGACCACAATGTACCCAACATCTGATGGCTACTTTCAGCAGGATAAAGCGCCACGTCATAAAGCTGGAATCATCTCAGACTGGTTTCTTGAACATGACAATGAGTTCACTGTACTCAAATGGCCTCCACAGTCACCAGATCTCAATCCAATAGAGCATCTTTGGGATGTGGTGGAACGGGAGATTCGCATCATGGATGCGCAGCCGACAAATCTGCGGCAACTGTGTGATGCCATCATGTCAATATGGACCAAAATCTCTGAGGAATGCTTCCAGCACCTTGTTGAATCTATGCCACGAAGAATTGAGGCAGTTCTGAAGGCAAAAGGGGGTCCAACCCGTTACTAGCATGGTGTACCCAATAAAGTGGCCGGTGAGTGTATACGTTCCATTTTTTATTCTTAGCATCATGTGGCCTATATTTATTTATTTATCTATCCATTTGTTTATTTATATCCTTCCATTTGTGTATTTCCATCTATGGACCCTTCCATTGTATACATTTATTTGAAGCTATGGCTATACTAAAAATTTCCTGCATACATTTTACCTATCGTTATTTTTTATTTGTCTTTGTACTAATCATGTATCCATATTATGTCCTATACTGTTATGACCCGTCAGAATCTTTTTTTTACTCACTTTCTGTTATAGAAACTGTGTTTTTTCGGACCTGATGAAGGAGGCGTTCCGCTTCCGAAACGCGTTGTCCATTGTGATTTTGAATTAAACATTGAAAACTGAGCAGCGCGGTTCCAGCCTGATTTATTCTTCTCCCAATCCTTTGCCATCATCCATTACAGCATACAGTACTGGATGTCAGGTTTATTGCAGCAGCTCAACTGTCCAGATGTGATATATTTATCACTTATTTTATCATATATTTGATTCATGATATGTATTAATTGCTAACACAGACAATCTCAGTGTTTTTACATTGATAGCTCTGTGTCACGAACCCGACTCACCGGAGTTCACACACGGGGATACCTACTCTATGGAGTCCCAGAATTTAGCCCTTAAGCTCCGCCCACTTCCACAAAATGGCGTCCTTACGCTAAATTTACTCCACAGAATTTCCGCCCCAGCCACACTGCTACCACCCACGAGTTACTTGCTCAAAGAAGGCCGTAGGCACCTCAACCACACAGATAATGCACCCTGATGATAACTCAGCACATGCACTCACTACTTACACGATATTACAATTATAAATTCACACAGAACATGCAATCGCTTACTACATGGACTATGCTAATAATGACCTCTGGTAACGTGATTCCCTTTAGAGACTCAGATTCTTTAAGGCTACAAGCAGAGGCTTATTAAAAAGTTTTAATTTACATAAAAATGCAGTACACTCAAATAATTCAATTGTCAGATAAAATAAAAAAAAAAGGATTAAAACAATACACATACAATACTTACAAACAGTTATGGGAGAAGAGGAAACAAAAAATTCTTGCTAGTGAAATAGGAAGAAATTCTTTGGCCCGAGGACAGGGCATAAGCATCGATCCAGCCTTCTATTGTCATAGAGTCACCCAGACTGAACACTACTATGTGGCTGCTTCATTAATTTAAGCCCAGGTGATTTTTGACCCCCACCCCTGGCTGTGATGTCACTGTGAGGGGGATTTTTCTATCCCCCTCCCATCAGTGAGCTACTTTTTGGGTCTGGGTTTTTATCAGAACCCCATAACTTTTGATTGGGAGATGGCACAATTGTGCCATGGCTTCCAACCAAACGGGCATGTTATTCCCATTAACCCCATACCAAACTCGGGGTGTCTTAGCCTAATATCAGGGGTGTTCTGCTATTGGCTGCCTTCCATTGCAGCTAATGTTCTGATTTTCAGACCAGGAGTGTGTCTAGACCCCATAACTGTCCTGTGTAACTTGGGACCTATAATTATGAATTATGTCCCAGTTATGGACAGCTATGATATTCCCCTTTGTCTGAATCTGGAGGGAAAAACATGCAGTCTGTGGCTTCTTTTCATCCCCCACTAACTAGACTACTCTGGCCGAGAGGTGTTAATTTTACCACTTAGGAAGACCATGCTTCTCTGATCAAGCATAGACTCCCTGGGGTTTTATAACCACCCTGCCAGGCTCATCTTCTGGCTGATCTTAAACAAATAGAGCCTAATGATTTATAACAGGGAGAATGAAACAACACAAAGAAAGAATAAAAAAAAAATATATATATACAACAAACAAACTGTGGAGGAGTAATATTATTATCACACCTCCCTCCAGAGATATGGCATGGGATTTTGATATTCTAATCAATATCCCAAGCCATTGTCCTCCAGCTCTCCCTGCCGTGACAACCCGTCCGCATTCCCATGTTCACTGCCCTTCTTGTGTTGAATGGTAAAGTCACATTGCTGTAGGCCTAGACTCCATCTCAGCAGCTTTCCGTTATCCCCAGATACCCGGTGAAGCCAACTGAGAGGGTTGTGGTCCGTTACCACGGTGAACTTTCGGCCATATAAGTAGGGCTGTAGTTTCTGTAGGGCCCACACAATGGCAAGGCATTCTTTTTCTATGGTGGCATAGACCACCTCCCTGGGTAAGAGTTTCCTGCTTAGGTATAGGATGGGGTGCTCATCTCCCTCTGGGTTGACCTGGCTGAGTACCGCACCCAAGCCATAGGCGCTGGCGTCAGTCTGGACTACGAACTTGCGGCTGAAATCTGGACTCTGTAAGACTGGAGAGCTAGTCAGAGCCAATTTCAGAGCCGCCATGGACCGCTCACAATCGGCAGTCCAGCTGACATCACCTGTTTCTTTGTTTTGGGGGTAGGCCAATTTGCAATGGCCTCTACTTTCCCTGGATCGGGCTTAAGTGTCCCCCCACCTACCAGGTGTCCTAGGTATTGCACCTCAGACATGCCTATCTGACACTTCCCAGGCTTGATGGTGAGACCGGCTTCCCGGAGGCGCTTGAGCACCTGTGACAGGTGTGTCAAGTGCTCCTCCCAAGTCTGGCTAAACACTGCAATATCATCCAGGTATGCCACAGCAAACCCTTCAGACTTACTTAGCAGTTTGTTCACCAAGCGCTGGAATGTGGCAGGGGCATTCTTCATGCCAAAGGGCATGACTTTAAACTCATATAGTCCAAAGGGGGTGATGAAGGCGGACTTTTCCTGTGCCTCCACTGTCATGGGAATCTGCCAATACCCCCTACTTAAATCCATGATGGTGATATACTGGGCGCTGGCGAGTTGATCCAAAAGCTCATCTATGCGGGGCATTGGGTAAGCGTCAAAAACTGTGATGCTGTTTAGCTTCCTGTAGTCCACACAGAAGCGTGTGGTCTTGTCCTTTTTGGGGACAAGCACCACAGGTGATGCCCACGCACTTTGAGACTCTTGGATCACCCCCAGTCCCAGCATTTCCTCCACCTCCCTCTTAATGTCAACCCTTACTTCTGTAGAAACCCGATATGCACCCTGTCTGACTGGTGGGTGTCCCCCCGTGTCTACGTGATGAGAGGCTAGTGGGGTTTTTCCTGGTTTACCGGTGAAAATGTCAAGGTATGGGTTGAGTGTCTTTCTCAGCTGGGATTTCTGAGATCCAGACAGCTGGGCGCTGACTATTGCATCCTCAATGGACCCTCCCTCCTGTGCGGATGCCACTAAGTCAGGCAAGGCCTCCCGTTCTCCCTCCTCTGGTATACTGCAAACTGGCAGGACGCACGTATCCCTATCATGATGAGCCTTGATCATGTTGACATGAAAAACCTTGTGCTTCTTGCGAACATGGTCGATCGTGACTACATAGTTCACGTCATTTAGGCGTTGATGAATGGGATATGGGCCTTCCCACGCAGCTTGGAGTTTGTTTTGGGTAGTGGGGATCAGGACCCACACCTTCTGGCCCACCTCATACACTCTCTCCCTGGCGTTCCTGTCATACCACCGTTTCTGGTCGGCCTGGGCTTGAGTCAGGTTCTCCTGCACCATCCCTGTCAATGCCTGCAGTCTGTCCCTGAACTTCAGAACATAGTCAACCACAGAGACCTCTGGTGACCCTAATTCTCCCTCCCATGATTCCTTCATGAGATCTAGTGGGCCCCGTACCTTCCTGCCATAGAGAAGCTCAAAGGGAGAGAATCCAGTCGATGCCTGCGGTACCTCTCTGTAAGCGAATAGCAGGTGTGGTAGATAACGATCCCAGTCCTTCCCATGGGTATCCGCAAACGTCCGGAGCATCTGTTTGAGGGTCCCATTAAACCGCTCGCAGAGTCCATTGGTCTGCGGGTGATAAGGACTGGCTACCAAGTGCTGCACCTGTATTTTCTTACAGAGGCACTGCATAAGGTGAGACATAAACTGGGTCCCCTGATCTGTGAGCATCTCTCTGGGGAACCCTACCCGAGAGAATATAGTGAGGAGCGCATCTGCCACCTTGTCAGCCCGGATGGATGACAATGCCACGGCCTCTGGGTAACGTGTGGCATAATCCACAACCGTCAGGATGAAGCGTTTACCTGAGCTGCTGGTGACATTCACAGGGCCTACAATGTCAACAGCAATTCTCTGGAAAGGCTCCTCAATTATGGGTAAAGGGATGAGGGGTGCTCGCTGGACCTGGCCGGCCTTCCCCACCCTTTGACATACTATACAGGAACGGCAGTATTCCGCCACATCATTCCCCATATTGGGCCAAAAGAAATTCTGCTTGAGTCGACTTTTGGTTTTACTTATCCCCAGATGGCCTGCTAGTGGTATCTCGTGGGCAACTCTCAAAAGCTGCTCCCGGAAAGGGCGAGGTACCACCAGTTGCCTATCAAGGGATACATCCTGCTGGGGGTCAGTGTGAAGGCTCTGTCTATATAGCCTACCCTGGTCCCATGTAATACATTCCTTGTCCCCCTCCTCAGGGGTCTGACCAGCCCTCTCACGTAGCTTGTGTAGACTCTCATCTGAGTGCAGTGCGTCCAGAAACTGGCGACGCTCTGACTCTGTACTGGTTAATAGTTTAACCCCTTGACTGGTCTCAGCCACTGGTGACAGGCTGTCAGTCTGCTCCTGTTCCTCTGTAACCCGGACAGCAGGAGGTTCAGGACTCAGGCAACAGTGAGCTTCCTGAAGACTCCGACTGCGAGTTACAGCGGACACGGACACACCACACTCCAGCTTTTGGCGCAGAGCTGTGGGTGTTAACATACTACCACTCTTAGCCACATTATTAACACAGTTAAACTCTACATCATTACTATGTTCACATTCATGGTCTATGGCATTAAAAGCTAGGTTAGAAACAGGTAAATGGTTACTACACATTTCAACAATATCACATGATGTATCATCGTCACAGTCTACAGTAAGCACAGTCCCAACAATATCAGATGTTAACTCACGTGGGGCACCAGGGATGCCTGTGTCCTCATTGGCATCCTGGATTACATATCTAGAGACCAGACGGCCCAGGTCGGTCCCCAGCAACACATTAGTGGGAATTTTATCCGTTACACCCACGTCTGTCATCCCTCTCCCCGCCCCCCAATCCAGGTACACCCGGGCCATGGGCAATGCAGGGGTGAGGCCTCCAACTCCAGCAACTGTAAGAGTCCGTCCTGGGATCAGATCCTCCGGCTTGACAAGTGAGGGGTGCACAAGGGTCATCTCTGCACCAGTGTCCCTCAACCCCATTGTGACATTGTCACCCACAGTAACCTCCTGTAGGTTGTCACCAACCCCCCGCTTACTCCCACCCACAAACAAAACAGATGGTGAAGACGATGTTGGTTTGGGCAAAGGGGTAGTCTTCCTCTTCTCTGGGCATGTAATGCTGATGTGCCCCGATCGGTTGCAAACAAAACACCTGCGTTGGTCTCCTGCTGGCTTAAATGACGAAGAAGGGGATGCCCCAGAAGCTTTGTGGGCAACTGTAGAAGAGTTAACAGGGGGCTTACCCCCCTTCCATCCTGCGGCTGCAGGTTTCCGTGCCTCGGGCACTCTGCTGGCAGCAAACACATCTGCCAGCTGGGCAGCCTTTTCCAAGGATTTTGGCTCCCGTTCTCGTATGAACTGTCGCACCTCCGCTGTACAGGTGTGAATAAATTGGTCCATGGCGATCAGGTCATCCATCTCCTCTAGAGTGGTCACACCCCATCCTCTGGACCATTGTTTCACCAGGTTTAGCAGTTTCCTGGCAAACTCGGCATAGCTATCCGTATCTGTCCGCCTGACAGTACGGAAACGCTCCCTGTATACCTCTGGAGTGAGGTTAAAACGCTGTATCAGAGCCCTTTTGATAGCCTCATAATCGTGCTCCACAGAGGCAGGTAAGGCTACAAATGCCTCCAGTGCTTTGCCTTTAAGTCCAGGGGTAAGGTATCGGGCCCATTCAGCAGGCGGCAGTTGAAATTGCCT
The DNA here is from genome assembly GCF_040894005.1 of Engystomops pustulosus. NCBI lineage: Eukaryota > Metazoa > Chordata > Amphibia > Anura > Leptodactylidae > Engystomops > Engystomops pustulosus. The sequence goes on along the minus strand of NC_092417.1, from coordinate 141,082,586 downwards.
GCAGACCCTCTCAAATCCTTGCAAAAAGACATCCAGGTCCGCATCATTCTCCAGGACAGGAAAACGATCCAGGCAGGGCCTAAAAGAAACACTGTCCATGGACGCACTCTGTGATGATGGTGAAGTTCTTTGCTGTTGTTGGAGCTGTATCTGGGCCATCTGCAGCTCATGCTCCCGCTCTGCTTGGGGTTCAGCAAACTCACATCTACGTTCCTCAGCCGCCCTCTCTGCTCGGGCAGCTTCCAGCGCTGTTTGGCGTTCAGCAAATTCACGCTTTGCTTGTCTCTCCCGTTCTTGCATCAACAGCTGTATCCTAAGGCTAGGATCACAGTCACCAATCTGCTGGAGAATTAGAGAAAAAGAAGTGTCCATACCGCTGGCGCCGCCATGCCCAGCCGGTTGCTGCAGGACATCTCCTATCGGTTCCTCTGAGGCTGGAGGTCCCTGGTCCGGTTCCGCAGAAGGATGGGACTGCACATCAAACGCCACCAGCGTTTGAATTATCTCCGCCTTGTTCTGGCCCGTTGTTATTAGCCCTCTCTCCGCACAGAGAGTCAGCAGATCAGCCTTGGATCTGTTTCTGTATACCTCTGCCATCGTAGCAGTGGTCTCACTAAGCAAACAAAAGATAGAAAAGAAAAGAGGGGGAGGGGAACTGTTTTGTACGTATGTATATTGACTGACAAGTTTTGAGTGCACTGAGTCTCTTGCTTGTGGACTGTAGTATTAGGAATACTTCAGCCCTTAAGTGAAAGGGTTAATTGCTTAAACCAAACACTTAAAGCCTTAACAGTGTAATAAAAAATTATACACTATCCCACCGCTATGCCACCAATCTGTCACGAACCCGACTCACCGGAGTTCACACACGGGGATACCTACTCTATGGAGTCCCAGAATTTAGCCCTTAAGCTCCGCCCACTTCCACAAAATGGCGTCCTTACGCTAAATTTACTCCACAGAATTTCCGCCCCAGCCACACTGCCACCACCCACGAGTTACTTGCTCAAAGAAGGCCGTAGGCACCTCAACCACACAGACAATGCACCCTGATGATAACTCAGCACATGCACTCACTACTTACACGATATTACAATTATAAATTCACACAGAACATGCAATCGCTTAATACATGGACTATGCTAATAATGACCTCTGGTAACGTGATTCCCTTTAGAGACTCAGATTCTTTAAGGCTACAAGCAGAGGCTTATTAAAAAGTTTTAATTTACATAAAAATGCAGTACACTCAAATAATTCAATTGTCAGATAAAATAAAAAAAAAAGGATTAAAACAATACACATACAATACTTACAAACAGTTATGGGAGAAGAGGAAACAAAAAATTCTTGCTAGTGAAATAGGAAGAAATTCTTTGGCCCGAGGACAGGGCATAAGCATCGATCCAGCCTTCTATTGTCATAGAGTCACCCAGACTGAACACTACTATGTGGCTGCTTCATTAATTTAAGCCCAGGTGATTTTTGACCCCCACCCCTGGCTGTGATGTCACTGTGAGGGGGATTTTTCTATCCCCCTCCCATCAGTGAGCTACTTTTTGGGTCTGGGTTTTTATCAGAACCCCATAACTTTTGATTGGGAGATGGCACAATTGTGCCATGGCTTCCAACCAAACGGGCATGTTATTCCCATTAACCCCATACCAAACTCGGGGTGTCTTAGCCTAATATCAGGGGTGTTCTGCTATTGGCTGCCTTCCATTGCAGCTAATGTTCTGATTTTCAGACCAGGAGTGTGTCTAGACCCCATAACTGTCCTGTGTAACTTGGGACCTATAATTATGAATTATGTCCCAGTTATGGACAGCTATGATATTCCCCTTTGTCTGAATCTGGAGGGAAAAACATGCAGTCTGTGGCTTCTTTTCATCCCCCACTAACTAGACTACTCTGGCCGAGAGGTGTTAATTTTACCACTTAGGAAGACCATGCTTCTCTGATCAAGCATAGACTCCCTGGGGTTTTATAACCACCCTGCCAGGCTCATCTTCTGGCTGATCTTAAACAAATAGAGCCTAATGATTTATAACAGGGAGAATGAAACAACACAAAGAAAGAATAAAAAAAAAAATATATATACAACAAACAAACTGTGGAGGAGTAATATTATTATCACACTCTGCTTTTATCTTTGGTCAATTGTTATTTAGCTTGAACTGTGTTTACACTTTTTTCTCTATATATCACATCAAAGAATGCAGACAGAGCTGATGTCCCGGCACATACCTCTCGCCAGGATGGGCAGCAGGACAGACGAAAATGGGGTAGTAATAGTGGTAAGACTTTGAAGATTCAGAAATGGTTGAACAATATGAAAAAAACCAAGCGGAAAAAAGGGTACGATAAAGAAATGGGCTAGAACCTGGGGAAAAATGGAAATAGATAAAAACTGGAATTTGGGACCTTTGACATTCTAATTATTTATTCTGTGTTTTTTTATTGTTGCCCTTCTGCCAGGCAGTTAAAGGGGGGGGGGGGATAGGGAGAAAGGGATATGGAGTGTTGATATCACATATATATGCTGGTGTATTTCTAATGAATTCACTAGTATGTGGATATATTTGAATTCAGACTATTATTTGATACTCTGGGATTTTGAACATGAATGAGATGTAAATGACTTCATTTATATATGTGTGTTTGTGTCTGTGTTTTGTAAAATCAATAAATTTTTTATATAAAAATAGCTTGCTGTGATTTCATGTGATTATATATATATGTATGGTGTACAGTTTGTTAATGTTAGGAGGCTGAGGATGTCACTTACATAACATTCTGAGTAGAGGAATGGGACATGGGAAGGAGTAGATGGGAGGATTCGGCTGAGCAGGACAAACCTTCTCTGATGGGATGTATGGGGTTGTAAGTATACCTCCCAACCATCCCAGATTTTGCTGGACAGTTCCAGTTCTTGGGCTCTGTCCCGCCGTCACAGGTACCTGGGAGAATGTCCCAGGTTCTCCCCACCTCCTCTGGTTTGTCCCGCCTCCTCCTCGTCCCATGCAGACCATCGGAACCAGGAGGAGGCGGGATGCATGAGTCATGTGATGAGGTAGCTCCATTCCCCAGCCGCACCCTCCGTGAGTTAGTTGGAGCCCGGGAGAAGAAATGACTGCAGCAAGGGAACGAGGTAACGTAAGAAACAGGGTTTTTTTTTAAATACCGGGGATGGGAGGCAAAAATAAGTAGAGGAGAAGGATAGAAAACAGGAGGGAGTTGGAGACTGGAGGAAGCTGCTGGGGGACAGGAGGAGGCTGCTGGGGACACAGGAGGAGGAGGCTGGTGGACGAAGGAGAATAGAGAACAGGGGAGGCTATAGGTGGAGGCTGGCGGACAGGTGGAGGCCGGAGGACACAGGAGGAGGATAGAGGACAGGGGAGCTGGAGGACAGAAGTAGGCTGCTAGAGGAAGATAGGAGGATGATAGCTGACACTGGGGTTGAAAAACAGGAAGAAGAGGCTGAGGGACAGTATCTCACAACTCAGCAGTCACAAGGGTAAGATGCCTGAGCATTTAAGGCGATGGACTGCTAATCCATTGAGCTCTGCATGCATGGGCTCGAATCCCATCCTTGTCGATTTCATCGGCTTCGTCCAAGCTGAAATTTTCGTTTGCTAATCCTCTTTTTACTGGACAAGCAGTGATTGTCCCCTCCATGGTGGACATTAACTGTGACCTCTCAGGACGGCTCTTATTAAAACTAGGAAAGACGCATATTTGTTATGTGGCATACAAGTTACGTGGCATATCAACGGGTTAAGTCCACTCTTTTAATTTTTCATGCTTGATGGCATCCTCGGCCTTCTCATGAAGATGAAGGCCTCTTTGTCCTTTGCAGCCTTTAGCTGGTACTGATTCTAGATCCCCTGACTGGTCTACCTTAGGACTGTGTGAAAGACAAGTAAGATGTCAGACGTGAGCGAATAACTTTTTTTTGGTTTGCTTCAGAAGCTCAAAAGAGAAGAAAGAAAGGCACTGCTGAGATTTGAACTCAGGATCTCCTGTAAACTAGACAGGCGCTTTAACCAACTAAGCCACAGCACCTTGTGATGGCAAAGCTGGCACAGCTGTGCAGCATAAAAAAAACGCCACTGCTATTGGATGTTTCCAATTCCTGCAACCTTTCATGACCTGATGGGGTGGCTCAAACCTTCATGGTTTTTCTTTTCAGGGCTGGAAAAAGGAAGGTGAGCAGATACTAGGTAGACAACTGAGGTGTGTCCCTTTATCTGCAGTCGTTTTCCACTGCTTTCTTTAAGGGCCCACATGGTACTGGAGTTCTGTTCCATACTTGGCAGCAACTTGTAAAAGGATGAAGCTTTCAGTCATGACAATTAGAAAAGCAAAAACTTTTTGAAAAAGGCATCCACACCGACAAATTTGCAGACGACTATAGCAGCTGGAACTTCGTGGAGAGCTAGAGGTTTGCGGTTCCATAGGTGATTGAGCCGCTTCTTAGCAGAGCAAGAATTGTTACCTGCTCTGCTTTCCATGCATAAGGCAGAATAGATGGATGGAAGACATGCCAGGGATGTCTGGAAATGGTTTGGCATCCCTTAGCATAGGTCCACCTTTCAAGGGTTTTCCATGCATCTTCTTGAGGCATTACTTACTGTAGGAGGCGAGGTATGACCCACTCAGCCCATGACCGATCAGCAAAACTCTGCAGGCACCGACTAGGCACACTTTGTTTGGAAGTTTGTCAAAGGGAACCACGGTGCTCACCAGGACGAGGTGGCCGAGTGGTTAAGGCAATGGACTGCTAATCCATTGTGCTCTGCATGCATGGATTCGAATCCCATCCTCGTCGATTTTTTCTGCTTCATCCAAGCTGAAATCTTTGTTTGCTAATCCTCTTTTTACTGGACAAGCAGTGATTGTCCCCTCCATGGTGGACTTTAACTGTGACCTCTCAAGACGGCTCTTATTAAAGCTAGGAAAGACGCATATTTGTTATGTGGCATACAAGTTACGTGGCATATCAACGGGTTAAGTCCACTCTTTTTATTTTTCATGCTTGATGGCATCCTCGGCCTTCTCATGAAGATGAAGGCCTCTTTGGCCTTTGCAGCCTTTAGCTGGTACTGATTCTAGATCCCCTGACTGGTCTACCTTAGGACTGTGTGAAAGACAAGTAAGATGTCAGACGTGAGCGAATAACTTTTTTTTGGTTTGCTTCAGAAGCTCAAAAGAGAAGAAAGAAAGGCACTGCTGAGATTCGAACTCAGGATCTCCTGTAAACTAGACAGGCGCTTTAACCAACTAAGCCACAGCACCTTGTGATGGCAAAGCTGGCACAGCTGTGCAGCATAAAAAAAACGCCACTGCTATTGGATGTTTCCAATTCCTGCAACCTTTCATGACCTGATGGGGTGGCTCAAACCTTCATGGTTTTTCTTTTCAGGGCTGGAAAAAGGAAGGTGAGCAGATACTAGGTAGACAACTGAGGTGTGTCCCTTTATCCGCAGTCGTTTTCCACTGCTTTCTTTAAGGGCCCACACGGTACTGGAGTTCTGTTCCATACTTGGCAGCAACTTGTAAAAGGATGAAGCTTTCAGTCATGACAATTAGAAAAGCAAAAACTTTTTGAAAAAGGCATCCACACCGACAAATTTGCAGACGACTATAGCAGCTGGAACTTCGTGGAGAGCTAGAGGTTTGCGGTTCCATAGGTGATTGAGCCGCTTCTTAGCAGAGCAAGAATTGTTACCTGCTCTGCTTTCCATGCATAAGGCAGAATAGATGGATGGAAGACATGCCAGGGATGTCTGGAAATGGTTTGGCATCCCTTAGCATAGGTCCACCTTTCAAGGGTTTTCCATGCATCTTCTTGAGGCATTACTTACTGTAGGAGGCGAGGTATGACCCACTCAGCCCATGACCGATCAGCAAAACTCTGCAGGCACCGACTAGGCACACTTTGTTTGGAAGTTTGTCAAAGGGAACCACGGCGCTCACCAGGACGAGGTGGCCGAGTGGTTAAGGCAATGGACTGCTAATCCATTGTGCTCTGCATGCATGGATTCGAATCCCATCCTCGTCGATTTTTTCTGCTACATCCAAGCTGAAATCTTTGTTTGCTAATCCTCTTTTTACTGGACAAGCAGTGATTGTCCCCTCCATGGTGGACTTTAACTGTGACCTCTCAAGACGGCTCTTATTAAAGCTAGGAAAGACGCATATTTGTTATGTGGCATACAAGTTACGTGGCATATCAACGGGTTAAGTCCACTCTTTTTATTTTTCATGCTTGATGGCATCCTCGGCCTTCTCATGAAGATGAAGGCCTCTTTGTCCTTTGCAGCCTTTAGCTGGTACTGATTCTAGATCCCCTGACTGGTCTACCTTAGGACTGTGTGAAAGACAAGTAAGATGTCAGACGTGAGCGAATAACCTTTTTTTGGTTTGCTTCAGAAGCTCAAAAGAGAAGAAAGAAAGGCACTGCTGAGATTCGAACTCAGGATCTCCTGTTTACTAGACAGGCGCTTTAACCAACTAAGCCACAGCACCTTGTGATGGCAAAGCTGGCACAGCTGTGCAGCTTAAAAAAAACGCCACTGCTATTGGATGTTTCCAATTCCTGCAACCTTTCTTGACCTGATGAGGTGGCTCAAACCTTCATGGTTTTTCTTTTCAGGGCTGGAAAAAGGAAGGTGAGCAGATACTAGGTAGACAACTGAGGTGTGTCCCTTTATCCGCAGTCGTTTTCCACTGCTTTCTTTAAGGGCCCACACGGTACTGGAGTTCTGTTCCATACTTGGCAGCAACTTGTAAAAGGATGAAGCTTTCAGTCATGACAATTAGAAAAGCAAAAACTTTTTGAAAAAGGCATCCACAAATTTGCAGACGACAATAGCAGCTGGAACTTCGTGGAGAGCTAGAGGTTTGCGGTTCCATAGGTGATTGAGCCGCTTCTTAGCAGAGCAAGAATTGTTACCTGCTCTGCTTTCCATGCATAAGGCAGAATAGATGGATGGAAGACATGCCAGGGATGTCTGGAAATGGTTTGGCATCCCTTAGCATAGGTCCACCTTTCAAGGGTTTTCCATGCATCTTCTTGAGGCATTACTTACTGTAGGAGGCGCGGTATGACCAACCCAGCCCATGACCGATCAGCAAAACTCTGCAGGCACCGACTAGGCACACTTTGTTTGGCAGTTTGTCAAAGGGAACCAAGGCGCTCACCAGGACGAGGTGGCTGAGTGGTTAAGGCGATGGACTGCTAATCCATTATGCTCTGCATGCATGGGTTCGAATCCCACCCTTGTCGATTTCTTTTGCTTCTTCCAAGCTGAAATCTTTGTTTGCTAATCCTCTTTTTACTGGACAAGCAGTGATTGTCCCGTCCATGGTGGACTTTAACTGTGACCTCTCAAGACGGCTCTTAGTAAAGCTAGGAAAGACGCATATTTGTTATGTGGCATACAAGTTACGTGGCATATCAACGGGTTAAGTCCACTCTTTTTATTTTTCATGCTTGATGGCATCCTCGGCCTTCTCATGAAGATGAAGGCCTCTTTGTCCTTTGCAGCCTTTAGCTGGTACTGATTCTAGATCCCCTGACTGGTCTACCTTAGGACTGTGTGAAAGACAAGTAAGATGTCAGACGTGAGCGAATAACTTTTTTTTGGTTTGCTTCAGAAGCTCAAAAGAGAAGAAAGAAAGGCACTGCTGAGATTCAAACTCAGGATCTCCTGTTTACTAGACAGGCGCTTTAACCAACTAAGCCACAACGCCTTGTGATAGCAAAGCTGGCACAGCTGTGCAGCTTAAAAAAAACGCCACTGCTATTGGATGTTTCCAATTCCTGCAACCTTTCATGACCTGATGGGGTGGCTCAAACCTTCATGGTTTTTCTTTTCAGGGCTGGAAAAAGGAAGGTGAGCAGATACTAGGTAGACAACTGAGGTGTGTCCCTTTATCCGCAGTCGTTTTCCACTGCTTTCTTTAAGGGCCCACACGGTACTGGAGTTCTGTTCCATACTTGGCAGCAACTTGTAAAAGGATGAAGCTTTCAGTCATGACAATTAGAAAAGCAAAAACTTTTTGAAAAAGGCATCCACACCGACAAATTTTCAGACGACAATAGCAGCTGGAACTTCGTGGAGAGCTAGAGGTTTGCGGTTCCATAGGTGATTGAGCCGCTTCTTAGCAGAGCAAGAATTGTTACCTGCTCTGCTTTCCATGCATAAGGCAGAATAGATGGATGGAAGACATGCCAGGGATGTCTGGAAATGGTTTTTCATCCCTTAGCATAGGTCCACCTTTCAAGGGTTTTCCATGCATCTTCTTGAGGCATTACTTACTGTAGGAGGCGAGGTATGACCCACTCAGCCCATGACCGATCAGCAAAACTCTGCAGGCACCGACTAGGCACACTTTGTTTGGGAGTTTGTCAAAGGGAACCATGGCGCTCACCAGGACGAGGTGGCCGAGTGGTTAAGGCGATGGACTGCTAATCCATTGTGCTCTGCATGCATGTGTTTGTATCCCATCCTCGTCGATTTCTTCTGCTTCGTCCAAGCTGAAATCTTTGTTTGCTAATCCTCTTTTTACTGGAAAAGCAGTGATTGTCCCCTCCATGGTGGACTTTAACTGTGACCTCTCAAGACGGCTCTTATTAAAGCTAGGAAAGACGCATATTTGTTATGTGGCATATCAACGGGTTAAGTCCACTCTTTTTATTTTTCATGCTTGATGGCATCCTCGGCCTTCTCATGAAGATGAAGGCCTCTTTGTCCTTTGCAGCCTTTAGCTGGTACTGATTCTAGATCCCCTGACTGGTCTACCTTAGGACTGTGTGAAAGACAAGTAAGATGTCGGACGTGAGCGAATAACTTTTTTTGGTTTGCTTCAGAAGCTCAAAAGAGAAGAAAGAAATGCACTGCTGAGATTCAAACTCAGGATTTACTGTTTACTAGACAGGCGCTTTAAACAACTAAGCCACAGCGCCTTGTGATGGCAAAGCTGGCACAGCTGTGCAGCTTAAAAAAAACGCCACTGCTATTGGATGTTTCCAATTCCTGCAACCTTTCATGACCTGATGGGGTGGCTCAAACCTTCATGGATTTTCTTTTCAGGGCTGGAAAAAGGAAGGTGAGCATATACTAGGTAGACAACTGAGGTGTGTCCCTTTATCTGCAGTCGTTTTCCACTGCTTTCTTTAAGGGCCCACACGGTACTGGAGTTCTGTTCCATACTTGGCAGCAACTTGTAAAAGGATGAAGCTTTCAGTCATGACAATTAGAAAAGCAAAAACTTTTTGAAAAAGGCATCCACACCGACAAATTTGCAGACGACAATAGCAGCTGGAACCTCGTGGAGAGCTAGAGGTTTGCGGTTCCATAGGTGATTGAGCCGCTTCTTAGCAGAGCAAGAATTGTTACCTGCTCTGCTTTCCATGCATAAGGCAGAATAGATGGATGGAAGACATGCCAGGGATGTCTGGAAATGGTTTGGCATCCCTTAGCATAGGTCCACCTTTCAAGGGTTTTCCATGCATCTTCTTGAGGCATTACTTACTGTAGGAGGCGAGGTATGACCCACTCAGCCAATGACCGATCAGCAAAACTCTGCAGGTACCGACTAGGCACACTTTGTTTGGGAGTTTGTCAAAGGGAACCACGGCGCTCACCAGGACGAGGTGGCTGAGTGGTTAAGGCGATGGACTGCTAATCCATTGTGCTCTGCATGCATGGGTTCAAATCCCATCCTCGTCGATTTCTTCTGCTTCGTCCAAGCTGAAATCTTTGTTTGCTAATCCGCTTTTTACTGGACAAGTAGTGATTGTCCCCTCCATGGTGGACTTTAACTGTGACCTCTCAAGACGGCTCTTATTAAAGCTAGGAAAGACGCATATTTGTTGAGTGGCATACAAGTTACGTGGCATATCAACGGGTTAAGCCCACTCTTTTTATTTTTCATGCTTGATGGCATCCTCGGCCTTCTCATGAAGATGAAGGCCTCTTTGTCCTAAGCAGCCTTTAGCTGGTACTGATTCTAGATCCCCTGACTGGTCTACCTTAGGACTGTGTGAAAGACAAGTAAGATGTCAGACGTGAGCGAATAACTTTTTTTTGGTTTGCTTCAGAAGCTCAAAAGAGAAGAAAGAAAGGCACTGCTGTGATTCAAACTCAGGATCTACCTGTTTACTAGACAGGCGCTTTAACCAACTAAGCCACAGCGCCTTGTGATGGCAAAGCTGGCACAGCTGTGCAGCTTAAAAAAAACGCCACTGCTATTGGATGTTTCCAATTCCTGCAACCTTTCATGGCCTGATGGGGTGGCTCAAACCTTCATGGTTTTTCTTTTCAGGGCTGGAAAAAGGAAGGTGAGCAGATACTAGGTAGACAACTGAGGTGTGTCCCTTTATCCGCAGTCGTTTTCCACTGCTTTCTTTAAGGGCCCACACGGTACTGGAGTTCTGTTCCATACTTGGCAGCAACTTGTAAAAGGATGAAGCTTTCAGTCATGACAATTAGAAAAGCAAAAACTTTTTGAAAAAGGCATCCACACCGACAAATTTGCAGACGACAATAGCAGCTGGAACTTCGTGGAGAGCTAGAGGTTTGCGGTTCCATAGGTGATTGAGCCGCTTCTTAGCAGAGCAAGAATTGTTACCTGCTCTGCTTTCCATGCATAAGGCAGAATAGATGGATGGAAGACATGCCAGGGATGTCTGGAAATGGTTTGGCATCCCTTAGCATAGGTCCACCTTTCAAGGGTTTTCCATGCATCTTCTTGAGGCATTACTTACTGTAGGAGGCGAGGTATGACCCACTCAGCCCATGACCGATCAGCAAAACTCTGCAGGCACCGACTAGGCACACTTTGTTTGGGAGTTTGTCAAAGGGAACCATGGCGCTCACCAGGACGAGGTGGCTGAGTGGTTAAGGCGATAAACTGCTAATCCATTGTGCTCTGCATGCATGGGTTCGAATCCCATCCTCGTCGATTTCTTCTGCTTCGTCCAAGTTGAAATCTTTGTTTGCTAATCCTCTTTTTACTGGACAAGCAGTGATTGTCCCCTCCATGGTGGACTTTAACTGTGACCTCTCAAGACGGCTCTTATTAAAGCTAGGAAAGACGCATATTTGTTATGTGGCATACAAGTTACGTGGCATATCAACGGGTTAAGTCCACTCTTTTTATTTTTCATGCTTGATGGCATCCTCGGCCTCCTCATGAAGATGAAGGCCTCTTTGTCCTTTGCAGCCTTTAGCTGGTACTGATTCTAGATCCCCTGACTGGTCTACCTTAGGACTGTGTGAAAGACAAGTAAGATGTCAGACGTGAGCGAATAACTTTTTTTTGGTTTGCTTCAGAAGCTCAAAAGAGAAGAAAGAAAGGCACTGCTGAGATTCAAACTCAGGATCTCCTGTTTACTAGACAGGCGCTTTAACCAACTAAGCCACAGCGCCTTGTGATGGCAAAGCTGGCACAGCTGTGCAGCTTAAAAAAAACGCCACTGCTATTGGATGTTTCCAATTCCTGCAACCTTTCATGACCTGATGGGGTGGCTCAAACCTTCATGGTTTTTCTTTTCAGGGCTGGAAAAAGGAAGGTGAGCAGATACTAGGTAGACAACTGAGGTGTGTCCCTTTATCCGCAGTCGTTTTCCACTGCTTTCTTTAAGGGCCCACACGGTATTGGAGTTCTGTTCCATACTTGTCAGCAACTTGTAAAAGGATGAAGCTTTCAGTCATGACAATTAGAAAAGCAAAAACTTTTTGAAAAAGGCATCCACACCGACAAATTTGCAGACGACTATAGCAGCTGGAACTTCGTGGAGAGCTAGAGGTTTGCGGTTCCATAGGTGATTGAGCCGCTTCTTAGCAGAGCAAGAATTGTTACCTGCTCTGCTTTCCATGCATAAGGCAGAATAGATGGATGGAAGACATGCCAGGGATGTCTGGAAATGGTTTGGCATCCCTTAGCATAGGTCCACCTTTCAAGGGTTTTCCATGCATCTTCTTGAGGCATTACTTACTGTAGGAGGCGAGGTATGACCCACTCAGCCCATGACCGATCAGCAAAACTCTGCAGGCACCGACTAGGCACACTTTGTTTGGGAGTTTGTCAAAGGGAACCACGGCGCTCACCAGGACGAGGTGGCCAAGTGGTTAAGGTGATGGACTGCTAATCCATTGTGCTCTGCATGCATGGGTTCGAATCCCATCCTTGTCGATTTCTTCTGCTTCTTCCAAGCTGAAATCTTTGTTTGCTAATCCTCTTTTTACTGGACAAGCAGTGATTGTCCCCTCCATGGTGGACTTTAACTGTGACCTCTCAAGACCGCTCTTAGTAAAGCTAGGAAAGATGCATATTTGTTATGTGGCATACAAGTTACGTGGCATATCAACGGGTTAAGTCCACTCTTTTTATTTTTCATGCTTGATGGCATCCTCGGCCTTCTCATGAAGATGAAGGCCTCTTTGTCCTTTGCAGCCTTTAGCTGGTATTGATTGTAGATCCCCTAACTGGTCTACCTTAGGACTGTGTGAAAGACAAGTAAGATGTCAGACATGAGCGAAAAACTTTTTTTTGGTTTGCTTCAGAAGCTCAAAAGAGAAGAAAGAAAGGCACTGCTGAGATTCGAACTCAGGATCTCCTGTTTACTAGACAGGCGCTTTAACCAACTAAGCCACAGCGCCTTGTGATGGCAAAGCTGGCACAGCTGTGCAGCTTAAAAAAAACGCCACTGCTATTTGATGTTTCCAATTCCTGCAACCTTTCATGACCTGATGGGGTGGCTCAAACCTTCATGGTTTTTCTTTTCAGGGCTGGAAAAAGGAAGGTGAGCAGATACTAGGTAGACAACTGAGGTGTGTCCCTTTATCCGCAGTCGTTTTCCACTGCTTTCTTTAAGGGCCCACACGGTACTGGAGTTCTGTTCCATACTTGGCAGCAACTTGTAAAAGGATGAAGCTTTCAGTCATGACAATTAGAAAAGCAAAAACTTTTTGAAAAAGGCATCCACACCGACAAATTCGCAAACGACAATAGCAGCTGGAACTTCGTGGAGAGCTAGAGGTTTGCGGTTCCATAGGTGATTGAGCCACTTCTTAGCAGAGCAAGAATTGTTACCTGCTCTGCTTTCCATGCATAAGGCAGAATAGATGGATGGAAGACATGCCAGGGATGTCTGGAAATGGTTTGGCATCCCTTAGCATAGGTCCACCTTTCAAGGGTTTTCCATGCATCTTCTTGAGGCATTATTACTGTAGGAGGCGAGGTATGACCCACTCAGCCCATGACCGATCAGCAAAACTCTGCAGGCACCGACTAGGCACACTTTGTTTGGGAGTTTGTCAAAGGGAACCACGGCGCTCACCAGGACGAGGTGGCCGAGTGGTTAAGGCGATGGACTGCTAATCCATTGTGCTCTGCATGCATGGGTTCGAATCCCATCCTCGTCGATTTCTTCTGCTTCGTCCAAGCTGAAATCTTTGTTTGCTAATCCTCTTTTTACTGGACAAGCAGTGATTGTCCCCTCCATGGTGGACTTTAACTGTGACCTCTCAAGACGGCTCTTATTAAAGCTAGGAAAGACGCATATTTGTTATGTGGCATACAAGTTACGTGGCATATCAACGGGTTAAGTCCACTCTTTTTATTTTTCATGCTTGATGGCATCCTCGGCCTTCTCATGAAGATGAAGGCCTCTTTGTCCTAAGCAGCCTTTAGCTGGTACTGATTCTAGATCCCCTGACTGGTCTACCTTAGGACTGTGTGAAAGACAAGTAAGATGTCAGACGTGAGCGAATAACTTTTTTTTGGTTTGCTTCAGAAGCTCAAAAGAGAAAAAAGAAAGGCACTGCTGAGATTCAAACTCAGGATCTCCTGTTTACTAGACAGGCGCTTTAACCAACTAAGCCACAGCGCCTTGTGATGGCACAGCTGTGCAGCTTAAAAAAACGCCACTGCTATTGGATGTTTCCAATTCCTGCAACCTTTCATGACCTGATGGGGTGTCTCAAACCTTCATGGTTTTTCTTTTCAGGGCTGGAAAAAGGAAGGTGAGCAGATAATAGGTAGACAACTGAGGTGTGTCCCTTTATCCGCAGTCATTTTCCACTGCTTTCTTTAAGGGCCCACACGGTACTGGAGTTCTGTTCCATACTTGGCAGCAACTTGTAAAAGGATGAAGCTTTCAGTTATGACAATAAGAAAAGCAAATACTTTTTGAAAAAGGCATCCACACCGACAAATTTGCAGACGACAATAGCAGCTGGAACTTCGTGGAGAGCTAGAGGTTTGCGGTTCCATAGGTGATTGAGCCGCTTCTTAGCAGAGCAAGAATTGTTACCTGCTCTGCTTTCCATGCATAAGGCAGAATAGATGGATGGAAGACATGCCAGGGATGTCTGGAAATGGTTTGGCATCCCTTAGCATAGGTCCACCTTTCAAGGGTTTTCCATGCATCTTCTTGAGGCATTATTACTGTAGGAGGCGAGGTATGACCCACTCAGCCCATGACCGATCAGCAAAACTCTGCAGGCACCGACTAGGCACACTTTGTTTGGGAGTTTGTCAAAGGGAACCACGGCGCTCACCAGGACGAGGTGGCCGAGTGGTTAAGGCGATGGACTGCTAATCCATTGTGCTCTGCATGCATGGGTTCGAATCCCATCCTCGTCGATTTCTTCTGCTTCGTCCAAGCTGAAATCTTTGTTTGCTAATCCTCTTTTTACTAGACAAGCAGTGATTGTCCCCTCCATGGTGGACTTCAACTGTGACCTTTCAAGACGGCTCTTATTAAAGCTAGGAAAGACGCATATTTGTTATGTGGCATACAAGTTACGTGGCATATCAACGGGTTAAGTCCACTCTTTTTATTTTTCATGTGAGATGGCATCCTCGGCCTTCTCATGAAGATGAAGGCTTCTTTGTCCTACGCAGCCTTTAGCTGGTACTGATTCTAGATCCCCTGACTGGTCTACCTTAGGACTGTGTGAAAGACAAGTAAGATGTCAGACATGAGCGAAAAACTTTTTTTTGGTTTGCTTCAGAAGCTCAAAAGAGAAGAAAGAAAGGCACTGCTGAGATTCGAACTCAGGATCTCCTGTTTACTAGACAGGCGCTTTAACCAACTAAGCCACAGCGGCTTGTGCTGGCAAAGCTGGCACAGCTGTGCAGCTTAAAAAAAACGCCACTGCTATTGGATGTTTCCAATTCCTGCAACCTTTCATGACCTGATAGGGTGACTCAAACCTTCATGGTTTTTCTTTTTATGGTTGGAGAAAGGAAGGTGAGCATATACTAGGTAGACAACTGAGGTGTGTCCCTTTATCCGCAGTCGTTTTCCACTGCTTTCTTTAAGGGCCCACACGGTACTGGAGTTCTGTTCCATACTTGGCAGCAACTTGTAAAAGGATGAAGCTTTCAGTCATGACAATTAGAAAAGCAAAAACTTTTTGAAAAAGGCATTCACACCGACAAATTTGCAGACGACAATAGCAGCTGGAACTTCGTGGAGAGCTAGAGGTTTGCGGTTCCATAGGTTATTGAGCCGCTACTTAGCAGAGCAAGAATTGTTACCTGCTCTGCTTTCCATGCATAAGGCAGAATAGATGGATGGAAGACATGCCAGGGATGTCTGGAAATGGTTTGGCATCCCTTAGCATAGGTCCACCTTTCAAGGGTTTTCCATGCATCTTCTTGAGGCATTACTTACTGTAGGAGGCGAGGTATGACCCACTCAGCCCATGACCGATCAGCAAAACTCTGCAGGCACCGACTAGGCACACTTTGTTTGGGAGTTTGTCAAAGGGAACCACGGCGCTCACCAGGACGAGGTGGCCGAGTGGTTAAGGCGATGGACTGCTAATCCATTGTGCTCTGCATGCATGGGTTCGAATCCCATCCTCGTCGATTTCTTCTGCTTCGTCCAAGCTGAAATCTTTGTTTGCTAATCCTCTTTTTACTGGACAAGCAGTGATTGTCCCCTCCATGGTGGACTTTAACTGTGATCTCTCAAGACGGCTCTTATTAAAGCTAGGAAAGACGCATATTTGTTGTGTGGCATACAAATTACGTGGCATATCAACGGGTTAAGTCCACTCTTTTTATTTTTCATGCTTGATGGCATCCTCGGCCTTCTCATGAAGATGAAGGCCTCTTTGTCCTAAGCAGCCTTTAGCTGGTACTGATTCTAGATCCCCTGACTGGTCTACCTTAGGACTGTGTGAAAGACAAGTAAGATGTCAGATGTGAGCGAATAACTTTTTTTTGGTTTGCTTCAGAAGCTCAAAAGAGAAGAAAGAAAGGCACTGCTGAGATTCAAACTCAGGATCTCCTGTTTACTAGACAGGCGCTTTAACCAACTAAGCCACAACGCCTTGTGATGGCAAAGCTGGCACAGCTGTGCAGCTTACAAAAAACGCCACTGCTATTGGATGTTTCCAATTCCTGCAACCTTTCATGACCTGATGGGGTGGCTCAAACCTTCATGGTTTTTCTTTTCAGGGCTGGAAAAAGGAAGGTGAGCAGATACTAGGTAGACAACTGAGGTGTGTCCCTTTATCCGCAATCGTTTTCCACTGCTTTCTTTAAGGGCCCACACGGTACTGGAGTTCTGTTCCATACATGGCAGCAACTTGTAAAAGGATGAAGCTTTCAGTCATGACAATTAGAAAAGCAAAAACTTTTTGAAAAAGGCATCCACACCGACAAATTTGTAGACGACAATAGCAGCTGGAACTTCGTGGAGAGCTAGAGGTTTGCGGTTCCATAGGTGATTGAGCCGCTTCTTAGCAGAGCAAGAATTGTTACCTGCTCTGCTTTCCATGCATAAGGCAGAATAGATGGATGGAAGACATGCCAGGGATGTCTGGAAATGGTTTGGCATCCCTTAGCATAGGTCCACCTTTCAAGGGTTTTCCATGCATCTTCTTGAGGCATTACTTACTGTAGGAGGCGAGGTATGACCCACTCAGCCCATGACCGATCAGCAAAACTCTGCAGGCACCGACTAGGCACACTTTGGTTGGGAGTTTGTCAAAGGGAACCAGGGCGCTCACCAGGACGAGGTGGCCGAGTGGTTAAGGCGATGGACTGCTAATCCATTGTGCTCTGCATGCATGGGTTCGAATCCCATCCTCGTCGATTTCTTCTGCTTCGTCCAAGCTGAAATCTTTGTTTGCTAATCCTCTTTTTACTGGACAAGCAGTGATTGTCCCCTCCATGGCGGACTTTAACTGTGACCTCTCAAGACGGCTCTTATTAAAGCTAGGAAAGACGCATATTTGTTGTGTGGCATACAAGTTACGTGGCATATCAACGGGTTAAGTCCACTCTTTTTATTTTTCATGCTTGATGGCATCCTCGGCCTTCTCATGAAGATGAAGGCCTCTTTGTCCTTTGCAGCCTTTAGCTGGTACTGATTCTAGATCCCCTGACTGGTCTACCTTAGGACTGTGTGAAAGACAAGTAAGATGTCAGACGTGAGCGAATAACTTTTTTTTGGTTTGCTTCAGAAGCTCAAAAGAGAAGAAAGAAAGGGACTGCTGAGATTCGAACTCAGGATCTCCTGTTTACTAGACAGGCGCTTTAACCAACTAAGCCACAGCGCCTTGTGATGGCAAAGCTGTCACAGCTGTGCAGCTTAAAAAAAACGCCACTGCTATTGGATGTTTCCAATTCCTGCAACCTTTCATGACCTGATGGGGTCGCTTAAACCTTCATGGTTTTTCTGTTCCGGGCTGGAAAAAGGAAGGTGAGCAGATACTAGGTAGACAACTGAGGTGTGTCCCTTTATCCGCAGTCGTTTTCCACTGCTTTCTTTAAGGGCCCACACGGTACTGGAGTTCTGTTCCATACTTGGCAGCAACTTGTAAAAGGATGAAGCTTTCAGTTATGACAATTAGAAAAGCAAAAACTTTTTGAAAAAGGCATCCACACTGACAAATTTGCAGACGACAATAGCAGCTGGAACTTCGTGGAGAGCTAGAGGTTTGCGGTTCCATAGGTGATTGAGCCGCTTCTTAGCAGAGCAAGAATTGTTACCTGCTCTGCTTCCCATGCATAAGGCAGAATAGATGGATGGAAGACATGCCAGGGATGTCTGGAAATGGTTTGGCATCCCTTAGCATAGGTCCACCTTTCAAGGGTTTTTCATGCATCTTCTTGAGGCATTACTTACTGTAGGAGGCGAGGTATGACCCACTCAGCCCATGACCAATCAGCAAAACTCTGCAGGCACCGACTAGGCACACTTTGTTTGGGAGTTTGTCAAAGGGAACCACGGCGCTCACCAGGACGAGGTGGCCGAGTGGTTAAGGCGATGGACTGCTAATCCATTGTGCTCTGCATGCATGGGTTCGAATCCCATCCTCGTCGATTTCTTCTGCTTTGTCCAAGCTGAAATCTTTGTTTGCTAATCCTCTTTTTACTGGACAAGCAGTGATTGTCCCCTCCATGGTGGACTTTAACTGTGACCTCTCAAGACGGCTCTTATTAAAGCTAGGAAAGACGCATATTTGTTGTGTGGCATACAAGTTACGTGGCATATCAACGGGTTAAGTCCACTCTTTTTATTTTTCATGCTTGATGGCATCCTCGGCCTTCTCATGAAGATGAAGGCCTCTTTGTCCTTTGCAGCCTTTAGCTGGTACTGATTCTAGATCCCCTGACTGGTCTACCTTAGGACTGTGTGAAAGACAAGTAAGATGTCAGACGTGAGCGAATAACTTTTTTTTGGTTTGCTTCAGAAGCTCAAAAGAGAAGAAAGAAAGGCACTGCTGAGATTTGAACTCAGGATCTCCTGTTTACTAGACAGGCGCTTTAACCAACTAAGCCACAGCGCCTTGTGATGGCAAAGCTGACACAGCTGTGCAGCTTAAAAAAAACGCCACTGCTATTGGATGTTTCCAATTCCTGCAACCTTTCATGACCTGATGGGGTGGCTTAAACCTTCATGGTTTTTCTGTTCAGGGCTGGAAAAAGGAAGGTGAGCAGATACTAGGTAGACAACTGAGGTGTGTCCCTTTATCCGCAGTCGTTTTCCACTGCTTTCTTTAAGGGCCCACACGGTACTGGAGTACTGTTCCATACTTGGCAGCAACTTGTAAAAGGATGAAGCTTTCAGTCATGACAATTAGAAAAGCAAAAACTTTTTGAAAAAGGCATCCACACTGACAAATTTGCAGACGACAATAGCAGCTGGAACTTCGTGGAGAGCTAGAGGTTTGCGGTTCCATAGGTGATTGAGCCGCTTCTTAGCAGAGCAAGAATTGTTACCTGCTCTGCTTTCCATGCATAAGGCAGAATAGATGGATGGAAGACATGCCAGGGATGTCTGGAAATGGTTTGGCATCCCTTAGCATAGGTCCACCTTTGAAGGGTTTTCCATGCATCTTCTTGAGGCATTACTTACTGTAGGAGGCGAGGTATGACCCACTCAGCCCATGACCAATCAGCAAAACTCTGCAGGCACCGACTAGGCACACTTTGTTTGGGAGTTTGTCAAAGGGAACCACGGCGCTCACCAGGACGAGGTGGCCGAGTGGTTAAGGCGATGGACTGCTAATCCATTGTGCTCTGCATGCATGGGTTCGAATCCCATCCTCGTCGATTTCTTCTGCTTCGTCCAAGCTGAAATCTTTGTTTGCTAATCCTCTTTTTACTGGACAAGCAGTGATTGTCCCCTCCATGGTGGACTTTAACTGTGACCTCTCAAGACGGCTCTTATTAAAGCTAGGAAAGACGCATATTTGTTGTGTGGCATACAAGTTACGTGGCATATCAACGGGTTAAGTCCACTCTTTTTATTTTTCATGCTTGATGGCATCCTCGGCCTTCTCATGAAGATGAAGGCCTCTTTGTCCTTTGCAGCCTTTAGCTGGTACTGATTCTAGATCCCCTGACTGGTCTACCTTAGGACTGTGTGAAAGACAAGTAAGATGTCAGACGTGAGCGAATAACTTTTTTTTGGTTTGCTTCAGAAGCTCAAAAGAGAAGAAAGAAAGGCACTGCTGAGATTCGAACTCAGGATCTCCTGTTTACTAGACAGGCGCTTTAACCAACTAAGCCACAGCGCCTTGTGATGGCAAAGCTGGCACAGCTGTGCAGCTTAAAAAAAACGCCACTGCTATTGGATGTTTCCAATTCCTGCAACCTTTCATGACCTGATGGGGTGGCTTAAACCTTCATGGTTTTTCTGTTCAGGGCTGGAAAAAGGAAGGTGAGCAGATACTAGGTAGACAACTGAGGTGTGTCCCTTTATCCGCAGTCGTTTTCCACTGCTTTCTTTAAGGGCCCACACGGTACTGGAGTTCTGTTCCATACTTGGCAGCAACTTGTAAAAGGATGAAGCTTTCAGTCATGACAATTAGAAAAGCAAAAACTTTTTGAAAAAGGCATCCACACTGACAAATTTGCAGACGACAATAGCAGCTGGAACTTCGTGGAGAGCTAGAGGTTTGCGGTTCCATAGGTGATTGAGCCGCTTCTTAGCAGAGCAAGAATTGTTACCTGCTCTGCTTTCCATGCATAAGGCAGAATAGATGGATGGAAGACATGCCAGGGATGTCTGGAAATGGTTTGGCAACCCTTAGCATAGGTCCACCTTTCAAGGGTTTTCCATGCATCTTCTTGAGGCATTACTTACTGTAGGAGGCGAGGTATGACCCACTCAGCCCATGACCAATCAGCAAAACTCTGCAGGCACCGACTAGGCACACTTTGTTTGGGAGTTTGTCAAAGGGAACCACGGCGCTCACCAGGACGAGGTGGCCGAGTGGTTAAGGCGATGGACTGCTAATCCATTGTGCTCTGCATGCATGGGTTCGAATCCCATCCTCGTCGATTTCTTCTGCTTCGTCCAAGCTGAAATCTTTGTTTGCTAATCCTCTTTTTACTGGACAAGCAGTGATTGTCCCCTCCATGGTGGACTTTAACTGTGACCTCTCAAGACGGCTCTTATTAAAGCTAGGAAAGACGCATATTTGTTGTGTGGCATACAAGTTACGTGGCATATCAACGGGTTAAGTCCACTCTTTTTATTTTTCATGCTTGATGGCATCCTCGGCCTTCTCATGAAGATGAAGGCCTCTTTGTCCTTTGCAGCCTTTAGCTGGTACTGATTCTAGATCCCCTGACTGGTCTACCTTAGGACTGTGTGAAACACAAGTAAGATGTCAGACGTGAGCGAATAACTTTTTTTTGGTTTGCTTCAGAAGCTCAAAAGAGAAGAAAGAAAGGCACTGCTGAGATTCGAACTCAGGATCTCCTGTTTACTAGACAGGCGCTTTAACCAACTAAGCCACAGCGCCTTGTGATGGCAAAGCTGGCACAGCTGTGCAGCTTAAAAAAAACGCCACTGCTATCGGATGTTTCCAATTCCTGCAACCTTTCATGACCTGATTGGGTGGCTCAAACCTTCATGGTTTTTCTTTTCAGGGCTGGAAAAAGGAAGGTGAGCAGATACTAGGTAGACAACTGAGGTGTGTCCCTTTATCCGCAGTCGTTTTCCACTGCTTTCTTTAATGGCCCACACGGTACTGGAGTTCTGTTCCATACTTGGCAGCAACTTGTAAAAGGATGAAGCTTTCAGTCATGACAATTAGAAAAGCAAAAACTTTTTGAAAAAGGCATCCACACCGACAAATTTGCAGACGACAATAGCAGCTGGAACTTCGTGGAGAGCTAGAGGTTTGCGGTTCCATAGGTGATTGAGCCGCTTCTTAGCAGAGCAAGAATTGTTACCTGCTCTGCTTTCCATGCATAAGGCAGAATAGATGGATGGAAGACATGCCAGGGATGTCTGGAAATGGTTTGGCATCCCTTAGCATAGGTCCACCTTTCAAGGGTTTTCCATGCATCTTCTTGAGGCATTACTTACTGTAGGAGGCGAGGTATGACCCACTCAGCCCATGACCAATAAGCAAAACTCTGCAGGCACCGACAAGGCACACTTTGTTTGGGAGTTTGTCAAAGGGAACCACGGCGCTCACCAGGACGAGGTGGCCGAGTGGTTAAGGCGATGGACTGCTAATCCATTGTACTCAGCATGCATGGGTTCGAATCCCATCCTCGTCGATTTCTTCTGCTTCGTCCAAGCTGAAATCTTTGTTTGCTAATCCTCTTTTTACTGGACAAGCAGTGATTGTCCCCTCCATGGTGGACTTTAACTGTGACCTCTCAAGACGGCTCTTATTAAAGCTAGGAAAGACGCATATTTGTTGTGTGGCATACAAGTTACGTGGCATATCAACGGGTTAAGTCCACTCTTTTTATTTTTCATGCTTGATGGCATCCTCGGCCTTCTCATGAAGCAGTCCTAAGCAGCCTTTAGCTGGTACTGATTCTAGATCCCCTGACTGGTCTACCTTAGGACTGTGTGAAAGACAAGTAAGATGTCAGACGTGAGCGAATAACTTTTTTTTGGTTTGCTTCAGAAGCTCAAAAGAGAAGAAAGAAAGGCACTGCTGAGATTCGAACTCAGGATCTCCTGTTTACTAGACAGGCGCTTTAACCAACTAAGCCACAGCGCCTTGTGATGGCAAAGCTGGCACAGCTGTGCAGCTTAAAAAAAACGCCACTGCTATCGGATGTTTCCAATTCCTGCAACCTTTCATGACCTGATGGGGTGGCTCAAACCTTCATGGTTTTTCTTTTCAGGGCTGGAAAAAGGAAGGTGAGCAGATACTAGGTAGACAACTGAGGTGTGTCCCTTTATCCGCAGTCGTTTTCCACTGCTTTCTTTAATGGCCCACACGGTACTGGAGTTCTGTTCCATACTTGGCAGCAACTTGTAAAAGGATGAAGCTTTCAGTCATGACAATTAGAAAAGCAAAAACTTTTTGAAAAAGGCATCCACACCGACAAATTTGCAGACGACTATAGCAGCTGGAACTTCGTGGAGAGCTAGAGGTTTGCGGTTCCATAGGTGATTGAGCCGCTTCTTAGCAGAGCAAGAATTGTTACCTGCTCTGCTTTCCATGCATAAGGCAGAATAGATGGATGGAAGACATGCCAGGGATGTCTGGAAATGGTTTGGCATCCCTTAGCATAGGTCCACCTTTCAAGGGTTTTCCATGCATCTTCTTGAGGCATTACTTACTGTAGGAGGCGAGGTATGACCCACTCAGCCCATGACCGATCAGCAAAACTCTGCAGGCACCGACTAGGCACACTTTGTTTGGGAGTTTGTCAAAGGGAACCACGGCGCTCACCAGGACGAGGTGGCCAAGTGGTTAAGGTGATGGACTGCTAATCCATTGTGCTCTGCATGCATGGGTTCGAATCCCATCCTTGTCGATTTCTTCTGCTTCTTCCAAGCTGAAATCTTTGTTTGCTAATCCTCTTTTTACTGGACAAGCAGTGATTGTCCCCTCCATGGTGGACTTTAACTGTGACCTCTCAAGACCGCTCTTAGTAAAGCTAGGAAAGATGCATATTTGTTATGTGGCATACAAGTTACGTGGCATATCAACGGGTTAAGTCCACTCTTTTTATTTTTCATGCTTGATGGCATCCTCGGCCTTCTCATGAAGATGAAGGCCTCTTTGTCCTTTGCAGCCTTTAGCTGGTATTGATTGTAGATCCCCTAACTGGTCTACCTTAGGACTGTGTGAAAGACAAGTAAGATGTCAGACATGAGCGAAAAGCTTTTTTTTGGTTTGCTTCAGAAGCTCAAAAGAGAAGAAAGAAAGGCACTGCTGAGATTCGAACTCAGGATCTCCTGTTTACTAGACAGGCGCTTTAACCAACTAAGCCACAGCGCCTTGTGATGGCAAAGCTGGCACAGCTGTGCAGCTTAAAAAAAACGCCACTGCTATTTGATGTTTCCAATTCCTGCAACCTTTCATGACCTGATGGGGTGGCTCAAACCTTCATGGTTTTTCTTTTCAGGGCTGGAAAAAGGAAGGTGAGCAGATACTAGGTAGACAACTGAGGTGTGTCCCTTTATCCGCAGTCGTTTTCCACTGCTTTCTTTAAGGGCCCACACGGTACTGGAGTTCTGTTCCATACTTGGCAGCAACTTGTAAAAGGATGAAGCTTTCAGTCATGACAATTAGAAAAGCAAAAACTTTTTGAAAAAGGCATCCACACCGACAAATTCGCAAACGACAATAGCAGCTGGAACTTCGTGGAGAGCTAGAGGTTTGCGGTTCCATAGGTGATTGAGCCACTTCTTAGCAGAGCAAGAATTGTTACCTGCTCTGCTTTCCATGCATAAGGCAGAATAGATGGATGGAAGACATGCCAGGGATGTCTGGAAATGGTTTGGCATCCCTTAGCATAGGTCCACCTTTCAAGGGTTTTCCATGCATCTTCTTGAGGCATTATTACTGTAGGAGGCGAGGTATGACCCACTCAGCCCATGACCGATCAGCAAAACTCTGCAGGCACCGACTAGGCACACTTTGTTTGGGAGTTTGTCAAAGGGAACCACGGTGCTCACAAGGACGAGGTGGCCGAGTGGTTAAGGCGATGAACTGCTAATCCATTGTGCTCTGCATGCATGGGTTCGAATCCCATCCTCGTCGATTTCTTCTGCTTCGTCCAAGCTGAAATCTTTGTTTGCTAATCCTCTTTTTACTGGACAAGCAGTGATTGTCCCCTCCATGGTGGACTTTAACTGTGACCTCTCAAGACGGCTCTTATTAAAGCTAGGAAAGACGCATATTTGTTATGTGGCATACAAGTTACGTGGCATATCAACGGGTTAAGTCCACTCTTTTTATTTTTCATGCTTGATGGCATCCTCGGCCTTCTCATGAAGATGAAGGCCTCTTTGTCCTAAGCAGCCTTTAGCTGGTACTGATTCTAGATCCCCTGACTGGTCTACCTTAGGACTGTGTGAAAGACAAGTAAGATGTCAGACGTGAGCGAATAACTTTTTTTTGGTTTGCTTCAGAAGCTCAAAAGAGAAGAAAGAAAGGCACTGCTGAGATTCGAACTCAGGATCTCCTGTTTACTAGACAGGCGCTTTAACCAACTAAGCCACAGCGCCTTGTGATGGCAAAGCTGGCACAGCTGTGCAGCTTAAAAAAAACGCCACTGCTATTGGATGTTTCCAATTCCTGCAACCTTTCATGACCTGATGGGGTGTCTCAAACCTTCATGGTTTTTCTTTTCAGGGCTGGAAAAAGGAAGGTGAGCAGATAATAGGTAGACAACTGAGGTGTGTCCCTTTATCCGCAGTCATTTTCCACTGCTTTCTTTAAGGGCCCACACGGTACTGGAGTTCTGTTCCATACTTGGCAGCAACTTGTAAAAGGATGAAGCTTTCAGTCATGACAATTAGAAAAGCAAAAACTTTTTGAAAAAGGCATCCACACCGACAAATTTGCAGACGACAATAGCAGCTGGAACTTCGTGGAGAGCTAGAGGTTTGCGGTTCCATAGGTGATTGAGCCGCTTCTTAGCAGAGCAAGAATTGTTACCTGCTCTGCTTTCCATGCATAAGGCAGAATAGATGGATGGAAGACATGCCAGGGATGTCTGGAAATGGTTTGGCATCCCTTAGCATAGGTCCACCTTTCAAGGGTTTTCCATGCATCTTCTTGAGGCATTACTTACTGTAGGAGGCGAGGTATGACCCACTCAGCCCATGACCGATCAGCAAAACTCTGCAGGCACCGACTAGGCACACTTTGTTTGGGAGTTTGTCAAAGGGAACCACGGCGCTCACCAGGACGAGGTGGCCGAGTGGTTAAGGCGATGGACTGCTAATCCATTGTGCTCTGCATGCATGGGTTCGAATCCCATCCTCATCAATTTCTTCTGCTTCGTCCAAGCTGAAATCTTTGTTTGCTAATCCTCTTTTTACTGGACAAGCAGTGATTGTCCCCTCCATGGTGGACTTTAACTGTGACCTCTCAAGACGGCTCTTATTAAAGCTAGGAAAGACGCATATTTGTTATGTGGCATACAAGTTACGTGGCATATCAACGGGTTAAGTCCACTCTTTTTATTTTTCATGCTTGATGGCATCCTCGGCCTTCTCATGAAGATGAAGGCCTCTTTGTCCTAAGCAGCCTTTAGCTGGTACTGATTCTAGATCCCCTGACTGGTCTACCTTAGGACTGTGTGAAAGACAAGTAAGATGTCAGACGTGAGCGAATAACTTTTTTTTGGTTTGCTTCAGAAGCTCAAAAGAGAAGAAAGAAAGGCACTGCTGAGATTCGAACTCAGGATCTCCTGTTTACTAGACAGGCGCTTTAACCAACTAAGCCACAGCGCCTTGTGATGGCAAAGCTGGCACAGCTGTGCAGCTTAAAAAAAACGCCACTGCTATTGGATGTTTCCAATTCCTGCAACCTTTCATGACCTGATGGGGTGTCTCAAACCTTCATGGTTTTTCTTTTCAGGGCTGGAAAAAGGAAGGTGAGCAGATAATAGGTAGACAACTGAGGTGTGTCCCTTTATCCGCAGTCATTTTCCACTGCTTTCTTTAAGGGCCCACACGGTACTGGAGTTCTGTTCCATACTTGGCAGCAACTTGTAAAAGGATGAAGCTTTCAGTCATGACAATTAGAAAAGCAAAAACTTTTTGAAAAAGGCATCCACACCGACAAATTTGCAGACGACAATAGCAGCTGGAACTTCGTGGAGAGCTAGAGGTTTGCGGTTCCATAGGTGATTGAGCCGCTTCTTAGCAGAGCAAGAATTGTTACCTGCTCTGCTTTCCATGCATAAGGCAGAATAGATGGATGGAAGACATGCCAGGGATGTCTGGAAATGGTTTGGCATCCCTTAGCATAGGTCCACCTTTCAAGGGTTTTCCATGCATCTTCTTGAGGCATTACTTACTGTAGGAGGCGAGGTATGACCCACTCAGCCCATGACCGATCAGCAAAACTCTGCAGGCACCGACTAGGCACACTTTGTTTGGGAGTTTGTCAAAGGGAACCACAGCGCTCACCAGGACGAGGTGGCCGAGTGGTTAAGGCGATGGACTGCTAATCCATTGTGCTCTGCATGCATGGGTTCGAATCCCATCCTCGTCGATTTCTTCTGCTTCGTCCAAGCTGAAATCTTTGTTTGCTAATCCTCTTTTTACTGGACAAGCAGTGATTGTCCCCTCCATGGTGGACTTTAACTGTGACCTCTCAAGACGGCTCTTATTAAAGCTAGGAAAGATGCATATTTGTTATGTGGCATGCAAGTTACGTGGCATATCAACGGGTTAAGTCCACTCTTTTTATTTTTCATACTTGATGGCATCCTCGGCCTTCTCATGAAGATGAAGGCCTCTTTGTCCTAAGCAGCCTTTAGCTGGTACTGATTCTAGATCCCCTGACTGGTCTACCTTAGGACTGTGTGAAAGACAAGTAAGATGTCAGACGTGAGCGAATAACTTTTTTTTGGTTTGCTTCAGAAGCTCAAAAGAGAAAAAAGAAAGGCACTGCTGAGATTCAAACTCAGGATCTCCTGTTTACTAGACAGGCGCTTTAACCAACTAAGCCACAGCGCCTTGTGATGGCAAAGCTGGCACAGCTGTGCAGCTTAAAAAAAAACGCCACTGCTATCGGATGTTTCCAATTCCTGCAACCTTTCATGACCTGATGGGGTGGCTCAACCCTTCATGGTTTTTCTTTTCAGGGCTGGAAAAAGGAAGGTGAGCAGATACTAGGTAGACAACTGAGGTGTGTCCCTTTATCCGCAGTCGTTTTCCACTGCTTTCTTTAAGGGCCCACACGGTACTGGAGTTCTGTTCCATACTTGGCAGCAACTTGTAAAAGGATGAAGCTTTCAGTCATGACAATTAGAAAAGCAAAAACTTTTTGAAAAAGGCATCCACACCGACAAATTTGCAGACGACAATAGCAGCTGGAACTTCGTGGAGAGCTAGAGGTTTGCGGTTCCATAGGTGATTGAGCCGCTTCTTAGCAGAGCAAGAATTGTTACCTGCTCTGCTTTCCATGCATAAGGCAGAATAGATGGATGGAAGACATGCCAGGGATGTCTGGAAATGGTTTGGCATCCCTTAGCATAGGTCCACCTTTCAAGGGTTTTCCATGCATCTTCTTGAGGCATTACTTACTGTAGGAGGCGAGGTATGACCCACTCAGCCCATGACCGATCAGTAAAACTTTGCAGGCACCGACTAGGCACACTTTGTTTGGTAGTTTGTCAAAGGGAACCACGGCGCTCACCAGGACGAGGTGGCAGTGTGGTTAAGGCGATGGACTGCTAATCCATTGTGCTCTGCACGCATGGGTTCGAATCCCATCCTCGTCGATTTCTTCTGCTTCGTCCAAGCTGAAATCTTTGTTTGCTAATCCTCTTTTTACTGGACAAGCAGTGATTGTCCCCTCCATGGTGGACTTTAACTGTGACCTCTCAAGACGGCTCTTATTAAAGCTAGGAAAGACGCATATTTGTTGTGTGGCATACAAGTTACGTGGCATATCAACGGGTTAAGTCCACTCTTTTTATTTTTCATGCTTGATGGCATCCTCGGCCTTCTCATGAAGATGAAGGCCTCTTTGTCCTTTGCAGCCTTTAGCTGGTACTGATTCTAGATCCCCTGACTGGTCTACCTTAGGACTGTGTGAAAGACAAGTAAGATGTCAGACGTGAGCGAATAACTTTTTTTTGGTTTGCTTCAGAAGCTCAAAAGAGAAGAAAGAAAGGCACTGCTGAGATTCGAACTCAGGATCTCCTGTTTACTAGACAGGCGCTTTAACCAACTAAGCCACAGCGCCTTGTGAGGGCAAAGCTGGCACAGCTGTGCAGCTTAAAAAAAACGCCACTGCTATCGGATGTTTCCAATTCCTGCAACCTTTCATGACCTGATGGGGTGGCTCAAACCTTCATGGTTTTTCTTTTCAGGGCTGGAAAAAGGAAGGTGAGCAGATACTAGGTAGACAACTGAGGTGTGTCCCTTTACCCGCAGTCGTTTTCCACTGCTTTCTTTAAGGGCCCACACGGTACTGGAGTTCTGTTCCATACTTGGCAGCAACTTGTAAAAGCATGAAGCTTTCAGTCATGACAATTAGAAAAGCAAAAACTTTTTGAAAAAGGCATCCACACCGACAAATTTGCAGACGACAATAGCAGCTGGAACTTCGTGGAGAGCTAGAGGTTTGCGGTTCCATAGGTGATTGAGCCGCTTCTTAGCAGAGCAAGAATTGTTACCTGCTCTGCTTTCCATGCATAAGGCAGAATAGATGGATGGAAGACATGCCAGGGATGTCTGGAAATGGTTTGGCATCCCTTAGCATAGGTCCACCTTTCAAGGGTTTTCCATGCATCTTCTTGAGGCATTACTTACTGTAGGAGGCGAGGTATGACCTACTCAGCCCATGACCGATCAGCAAAACTCTGCAGGCACCGACTAGGCACACTTTGTTTGTGAGTTTGTCAAAGGGAACCACGGCGCTCACCTGGACTCTGTGGCCGAGTGGTTAAGGCGATGGACTGCTAATCCATTGTGCTCTGCATGCATGGGTTCGAATCCCATCCTCGTCGATTTCTTCTGCTTCGTCCAAGCTGAAATCTTTGTTTGCTAATCCTCTTTTTACTGGACAAGCAGTGATTGTCCCCTCCATGGTGGACTTTAACTGTGACCTCTCAAGACGGCTCTTATTAAAGCTAGGAAAGACGCATATTTGTTGGGTGGCATACAAGTTACGTGGCATATCAACGGGTTAAGTCCACTCTTTTTATTTTTCATGCTTGATGGCATCCTCGGCCTTCTCATGAAGATGAAGGCCTCTTTGTCCTTTGCAGCCTTTAGCTGGTACTGATTCTAGATCCCCTGACTGGTCTACCTTAGGACTGTGTGAAAGACAAGTAAGATGTCAGACGTGAGCGAATAACTTTTTTTTGGTTTGCTTCAGAAGCTCAAAAGAGAAGAAAGAAAGGCACTGCTGAGATTCGAACTCAGGATCTCCTGTTTACTAGACAGGCGCTTTAACCAACTAAGCCACAGCGCCTTGTGAGGGCAAAGCTGGCACAGCTGTGCAGCTTAAAAAAAACGCCACTGCTATCGGATGTTTCCAATTCCTGCAACCTTTCATGACCTGATGGGGTGTCTCAAACCTTCATGGTTTTTCTTTTCAGGGCTGGAAAAAGGAAGGTGAGCAGATAATAGGTAGACAACTGAGGTGTGTCCCTTTATCCGCAGTCATTTTCCACTGCTTTCTTTAAGGGCCCACACGGTACTGGAGTTCTGTTCCATACTTGGCAGCAACTTGTAAAAGGATGAAGCTTTCAGTTATGACAATAAGAAAAGCAAATACTTTTTGAAAAAGGCATCCACACCGACAAATTTGCAGACGACAATAGCAGCTGGAACTTCGTGGAGAGCTAGAGGTTTGCGGTTCCATAGGTGATTGAGCCGCTTCTTAGCAGAGCAAGAATTGTTACCTGCTCTGCTTTCCATGCATAAGGCAGAATAGATGGATGGAAGACATGCCAGGGATGTCTGGAAATGGTTTGGCATCCCTTAGCATAGGTCCACCTTTCAAGGGTTTTCCATGCATCTTCTTGAGGCATTACTTACTGTAGGAGGCGAGGTATGACCCACTCAGCCCATGACCGATCAGCAAAACTCTGCAGGCACCGACTAGGCACACTTTGTTTGGGAGTTTGTCAAAGGGAACTACGGCGCTCACCAGGACGAGGTGGCCGAGTGGTTAAGGCGATGGACTGCTAATCCATTGTGCTCTGCATGCATGGGTTCGAATCCCATCCTCGTCGATTTCTTCTGCTTCGTCCAAGCTGAAATCTTTGTTTGCTAATCCTCTTTTTACTAGACAAGCAGTGATTGTCCCCTCCATGGTGGACTTCAACTGTGACCTCTCAAGACGGCTCTTATTAAAGCTAGGAAAGACGCATATTTGTTATGTGGCATACAAGTTACGTGGCATATCAACGGGTTAAGTCCACTCTTTTTATTTTTCATGTGAGATGGCATCCTTGGCCTTCTCATGAAGATGAAGGCTTCTTTGTCCTACGCAGCCTTTAGCTGGTACTGATTCTAGATCCCCTGACTGGTCTACCTTAGGACTGTGTGAAAGACAAGTAAGATGTCAGACATGAGCGAAAAACTTTTTTTTGGTTTGCTTCAGAAGCTCAAAAGAGAAGAAAGAAAGGCACTGCTGAGATTCGAACTCAGGATCTCCTGTTTACTAGACAGGCGCTTTAACCAACTAAGCCACAGCGGCTTGTGCTGGCAAAGCAGGCACAGCTGTGCAGCTTAAAAAAAAACGCCACTGCTATTGGATGTTTCCAATTCCTGCAACCTTTCATGACCTGATGGGGTGACTCAAACCTTCATGGTTTTTCTTTTTATGGTTGGAGAAAGGAAGGTGAGCAGATACTAGGTAGACAACTGAGGTGTGTCCCTTTATCCGCAGTCGTTTTCCACTGCTTTCTTTAAGGGCCCACACGGTACTGGAGTTCTGTTCCATACTTGGCAGCAACTTGTAAAAGGATGAAGCTTTCAGTCATGACAATTAGAAAAGCAAAAACTTTTTGAAAAAGGCATTCACACCGACAAATTTGCAGACGACAATAGCAGCTGGAACTTCGTGGAGAGCTAGAGGTTTGCGGTTCCATAGGTTATTGAGCCGCTACTTAGCAGAGCAAGAATTGTTACCTGCTCTGCTTTCCATGCATAAGGCAGAATAGATGGATGGAAGACATGCCAGGGATGTCTGGAAATGGTTTGGCATCCCTTAGCATAGGTCCACCTTTCAAGGGTTTTCCATGCATCTTCTTGAGGCATTACTTACTGTAGGAGGCGAGGTATGACCCACTCAGCCCATGACCGATCAGCAAAACTCTGCAGGCACCGACTAGGCACACTTTGTTTGGGAGTTTGTCAAAGGGAACCACGGCGCTCACCAGGACGAGGTGGCCGAGTGGTTAAGGCGATGGACTGCTAATCCATTGTGCTCTGCATGCATGGGTTCGAATCCCATCCTCGTCGATTTCTTCTGCTTCGTCCAAGCTGAAATCTTTGTTTGCTAATCCTCTTTTTACTGGACAAGCAGTGATTGTCCCCTCCATGGTGGACTTTAACTGTGATCTCTCAAGACGGCTCTTATTAAAGCTAGGAAAGACGCATATTTGTTGTGTGGCATACAAATTACGTGGCATATCAACGGGTTAAGTCCACTCTTTTTATTTTTCATGCTTGATGGCATCCTCGGCCTTCTCATGAAGATGAAGGCCTCTTTGTCCTAAGCAGCCTTTAGCTGGTACTGATTCTAGATCCCCTGACTGGTCTACCTTAGGACTGTGTGAAAGACAAGTAAGATGTCAGATGTGAGCGAATAACTTTTTTTTGGTTTGCTTCAGAAGCTCAAAAGAGAAGAAAGAAAGGCACTGCTGAGATTCAAACTCAGGATCTCCTGTTTACTAGACAGGCGCTTTAACCAACTAAGCCACAACGCCTTGTGATGGCAAAGCTGGCACAGCTGTGCAGCTTACAAAAAACGCCACTGCTATTGGATGTTTCCAATTCCTGCAACCTTTCATGACCTGATGGGGTGGCTCAAACCTTCATGGTTTTTCTTTTCAGGGCTGGAAAAAGGAAGGTGAGCAGATACTAGGTAGACAACTGAGGTGTGTCCCTTTATCCGCAATCGTTTTCCACTGCTTTCTTTAAGGGCCCACACGGTACTGGAGTTCTGTTCCATACATGGCAGCAACTTGTAAAAGGATGAAGCTTTCAGTCATGACAATTAGAAAAGCAAAAACTTTTTGAAAAAGGCATCCACACCGACAAATTTGTAGACGACAATAGCAGCTGGAACTTCGTGGAGAGCTAGAGGTTTGCGGTTCCATAGGTGATTGAGCCGCTTCTTAGCAGAGCAAGAATTGTTACCTGCTCTGCTTTCCATGCATAAGGCAGAATAGATGGATGGAAGACATGCCAGGGATGTCTGGAAATGGTTTGGCATCCCTTAGCATAGGTCCACCTTTCAAGGGTTTTCCATGCATCTTCTTGAGGCATTACTTACTGTAGGAGGCGAGGTATGACCCACTCAGCCCATGACCGATCAGCAAAACTCTGCAGGCACCGACTAGGCACACTTTGGTTGGGAGTTTGTCAAAGGGAACCACAGCGCTCACCAGGACGAGGTGGCCGAGTGGTTAAGGCGATGGACTGCTAATCCATTGTGCTCTGCATGCATGGGTTCGAATCCCATCCTCGTCGATTTCTTCTGCTTCGTCCAAGCTGAAATCTTTGTTTGCTAATCCTCTTTTTACTGGACAAGCAGTGATTGTCCCCTCCATGGTGGACTTTAACTGTGACCTCTCAAGACGGCTCTTATTAAAGCTAGGAAAGACGCATATTTGTTGTGTGGCATACAAGTTACGTGGCATATCAACGGGTTAAGTCCACTCTTTTTATTTTTCATGCTTGATGGCATCCTCGGCCTTCTCATGAAGATGAAGGCCTCTTTGTCCTTTGCAGCCTTTAGCTGGTACTGATTCTAGATCCCCTGACTGGTCTACCTTAGGACTGTGTGAAACACAAGTAAGATGTCAGACGTGAGCGAATAACTTTTTTTTGGTTTGCTTCAGAAGCTCAAAAGAGAAGAAAGAAAGGGACTGCTGAGATTCGAACTCAGGATCTCCTGTTTACTAGACAGGCGCTTTAACCAACTAAGCCACAGCGCCTTGTGATGGCGAAGCTGGCACAGCTGTGCAGCTTAAAAAAAACGCCACTGCTATTGGATGTTTCCAATTCCTGCAACCTTTCATGACCTGATGGGGTGGCTTAAACCTTCATGGTTTTTCTGTTCCGGGCTGGAAAAAGGAAGGTGAGCAGATACTAGGTAGACAACTGAGGTGTGTCCCTTTATCCGCAGTCGTTTTCCACTGCTTTCTTTAAGGGCCCACACGGTACTGGAGTTCTGTTCCATACTTGGCAGCAACTTGTAAAAGGATGAAGCTTTCAGTTATGACAATTAGAAAAGCAAAAACTTTTTGAAAAAGGCATCCACACTGACAAATTTGCAGACGACAATAGCAGCTGGAACTTCGTGGAGAGCTAGAGGTTTGCGGTTCCATAGGTGATTGAGCCGCTTCTTAGCAGAGCAAGAATTGTTACCTGCTCTGCTTTCCATGCATAAGGCAGAATAGATGGATGGAAGACATGCCAGGGATGTCTGGAAATGGTTTGGCATCCCTTAGCATAGGTCCACCTTTCAAGGGTTTTCCATGCATCTTCTTGAGGCATTACTTACTGTAGGAGGCGAGGTATGACCCACTCAGCCCATGACCGATCAGCAAAACTCTGCAGGCACCGACTAGGCACACTTTGTTTGGGAGTTTGTCAAAGGGAACCACAGCGCTCACCAGGACGAGGTGGCCGAGTGGTTAAGGCGATGGACTGCTAATCCATTGTGCTCTGCATGCATGGGTTCGAATCCCATCCTCGTCGATTTCTTCTGCTTCGTCCAAGCTGAAATCTTTGTTTGCTAATCCTCTTTTTACTGGACAAGCAGTGATTGTCCCCTCCATGGTGGACTTTAACTGTGACCTCTCAAGACGGCTCTTATTAAAGCTAGGAAAGATGCATATTTGTTATGTGGCATGCAAGTTACGTGGCATATCAACGGGTTAAGTCCACTCTTTTTATTTTTCATACTTGATGGCATCCTCGGCCTTCTCATGAAGATGAAGGCCTCTTTGTCCTAAGCAGCCTTTAGCTGGTACTGATTCTAGATCCCCTGACTGGTCTACCTTAGGACTGTGTGAAAGACAAGTAAGATGTCAGACGTGAGCGAATAACTTTTTTTTGGTTTGCTTCAGAAGCTCAAAAGAGAAAAAAGAAAGGCACTGCTGAGATTCAAACTCAGGATCTCCTGTTTACTAGACAGGCGCTTTAACCAACTAAGCCACAGCGCCTTGTGATGGCAAAGCTGGCACAGCTGTGCAGCTTAAAAAAACGCCACTGCTATTGGATGTTTCCAATTCCTGCAACCTTTCATGACCTGATGGGGTGTCTCAAACCTTCATGGTTTTTCTTTTCAGGGCTGGAAAAAGGAAGGTGAGCAG
Organism: Engystomops pustulosus; assembly: GCF_040894005.1. NCBI lineage: Eukaryota > Metazoa > Chordata > Amphibia > Anura > Leptodactylidae > Engystomops > Engystomops pustulosus. The sequence continues at coordinate 141,047,591 of NC_092417.1, read as the reverse complement.
ATAATAGGTAGACAACTGAGGTGTGTCCCTTTATCCGCAGTCATTTTCCACTGCTTTCTTTAAGGGCCCACACGGTACTGGAGTTCTGTTCCATACTTGGCAGCAACTTGTAAAAGGATGAAGCTTTCAGTTATGACAATAAGAAAAGCAAATACTTTTTGAAAAAGGCATCCACACCGACAAATTTGCAGACGACAATAGCAGCTGGAACTTCGTGGAGAGCTAGAGGTTTGCGGTTCCATAGGTGATTGAGCCGCTTCTTAGCAGAGCAAGAATTGTTACCTGCTCTGCTTTCCATGCATAAGGCAGAATAGATGGATGGAAGACATGCCAGGGATGTCTGGAAATGGTTTGGCATCCCTTAGCATAGGTCCACCTTTCAAGGGTTTTCCATGCATCTTCTTGAGGCATTACTTACTGTAGGAGGCGAGGTATGACCCACTCAGCCCATGACCGATCAGCAAAACTCTGCAGGCACCGACTAGGCACACTTTGTTTGGGAGTTTGTCAAAGGGAACCACGGCGCTCACCAGGACGAGGTGGCCGAGTGGTTAAGGCGATGGACTGCTAATCCATTGTGCTCTGCATGCATGGGTTCGAATCCCATCCTCGTCGATTTCTTCTGCTTCGTCCAAGCTGAAATCTTTGTTTGCTAATCCTCTTTTTACTAGACAAGCAGTGATTGTCCCCTCCATGGTGGACTTCAACTGTGACCTCTCAAGACGGCTCTTATTAAAGCTAGGAAAGACGCATATTTGTTATGTGGCATACAAGTTACGTGGCATATCAACGGGTTAAGTCCACTCTTTTTATTTTTCATGTGAGATGGCATCCTCGGCCTTCTCATGAAGATGAAGGCTTCTTTGTCCTACGCAGCCTTTAGCTGGTACTGATTCTAGATCCCCTGACTGGTCTACCTTAGGACTGTGTGAAAGACAAGTAAGATGTCAGACATGAGCGAAAAACTTTTTTTTGGTTTGCTTCAGAAGCTCAAAAGAGAAGAAAGAAAGGCACTGCTGAGATTCGAACTCAGGATCTCCTGTTTACTAGACAGGCGCTTTAACCAACTAAGCCACAGCGGCTTGTGCTGGCAAAGCAGGCACAGCTGTGCAGCTTAAAAAAAAACGCCACTGCTATTGGATGTTTCCAATTCCTGCAACCTTTCATGACCTGATGGGGTGACTCAAACCTTCATGGTTTTTCTTTTTATGGTTGGAGAAAGGAAGGTGAGCAGATACTAGGTAGACAACTGAGGTGTGTCCCTTTATCCGCAGTCGTTTTCCACTGCTTTCTTTAAGGGCCCACACGGTACTGGAGTTCTGTTCCATACTTGGCAGCAACTTGTAAAAGGATGAAGCTTTCAGTCATGACAATTAGAAAAGCAAAAACTTTTTGAAAAAGGCATTCACACCGACAAATTTGCAGACGACAATAGCAGCTGGAACTTCGTGGAGAGCTAGAGGTTTGCGGTTCCATAGGTTATTGAGCCGCTACTTAGCAGAGCAAGAATTGTTACCTGCTCTGCTTTCCATGCATAAGGCAGAATAGATGGATGGAAGACATGCCAGGGATGTCTGGAAATGGTTTGGCATCCCTTAGCATAGGTCCACCTTTCAAGGGTTTTCCATGCATCTTCTTGAGGCATTACTTACTGTAGGAGGCGAGGTATGACCCACTCAGCCCATGACCGATCAGCAAAACTCTGCAGGCACCGACTAGGCACACTTTGTTTGGGAGTTTGTCAAAGGGAACCACGGCGCTCACCAGGACGAGGTGGCCGAGTGGTTAAGGCGATGGACTGCTAATCCATTGTGCTCTGCATGCATGGGTTCGAATCCCATCCTCGTCGATTTCTTCTGCTTCGTCCAAGCTGAAATCTTTGTTTGCTAATCCTCTTTTTACTGGACAAGCAGTGATTGTCCCCTCCATGGTGGACTTTAATTGTGATCTCTCAAGACGGCTCTTATTAAAGCTAGGAAAGACGCATATTTGTTGTGTGGCATACAAATTACGTGGCATATCAACGGGTTAAGTCCACTCTTTTTATTTTTCATGCTTGATGGCATCCTCGGCCTTCTCATGAAGATGAAGGCCTCTTTGTCCTAAGCAGCCTTTAGCTGGTACTGATTCTAGATCCCCTGACTGGTCTACCTTAGGACTGTGTGAAAGACAAGTAAGATGTCAGATGTGAGCGAATAACTTTTTTTTGGTTTGCTTCAGAAGCTCAAAAGAGAAGAAAGAAAGGCACTGCTGAGATTCAAACTCAGGATCTCCTGTTTACTAGACAGGCGCTTTAACCAACTAAGCCACAGCGCCTTGTGATGGCAAAGCTGGCACAGCTGTGCAGCTTAAAAAAAACGCCACTGCTATTGGATGTTTCCAATTCCTGCAACCTTTCATGACCTGATGGGGTGGCTTAAACCTTCATGGTTTTTCTGTTCAGGGCTGGAAAAAGGAAGGTGAGCAGATACTAGGTAGACAACTGAGGTGTGTCCCTTTATCCGCAGTCGTTTTCCACTGCTTTCTTTAAGGGCCCACACGGTACTGGAGTTCTGTTCCATACTTGGCAGCAACTTGTAAAAGGATGAAGCTTTCAGTCATGACAATTAGAAAAGCAAAAACTTTTTGAAAAAGGCATCCACACTGACAAATTTGCAGACGACAATAGCAGCTGGAACTTCGTGGAGAGCTAGAGGTTTGCGGTTCCATAGGTGATTGAGCCGCTTCTTAGCAGAGCAAGAATTGTTACCTGCTCTGCTTTCCATGCATAAGGCAGAATAGATGGATGGAAGACATGCCAGGGATGTCTGGAAATGGTTTGGCATCCCTTAGCATAGGTCCACCTTTCAAGGGTTTTCCATGCATCTTCTTGAGGCATTACTTACTGTAGGAGGCGAGGTATGACCCACTCAGCTCATGACCAATCAGCAAAACTCTGCAGGCACCGACTAGGCACACTTTGTTTGGGAGTTTGTCAAAGGGAACCACGGCACTCACCAGGACGAGGTGGCCGAGTGGTTAAGGCGATGGACTGCTAATCCATTGTGCTCTGCATGCATGGGTTCGAATCCCATCCTCGTCGATTTCTTCTGCTTCGTCCAAGCTGAAATCTTTGTTTGCTAATCCTCTTTTTACTGGACAAGCAGTGATTGTCCCCTCCATGGTGGACTTTAACTGTGACCTCTCAAGACGGCTCTTATTAAAGCTAGGAAAGACGCATATTTGTTGTGTGGCATACAAGTTACGTGGCATATCAACGGGTTAAGTCCACTCTTTTTATTTTTCATGCTTGATGGCATCCTCGGCCTTCTCATGAAGATGAAGGCCTCTTTGTCCTTTGCAGCCTTTAGCTGGTACTGATTCTAGATCCCCTGACTGGTCTACCTTAGGACTGTGTGAAACACAAGTAAGATGTCAGACGTGAGCGAATAACTTTTTTTTGGTTTGCTTCAGAAGCTCAAAAGAGAAGAAAGAAAGGCACTGCTGAGATTCGAACTCAGGATCTCCTGTTTACTAGACAGGCGCTTTAACCAACTAAGCCACAGCGCCTTGTGATGGCAAAGCTGGCACAGCTGTGCAGCTTAAAAAAAACGCCACTGCTATCGGATGTTTCCAATTCCTGCAACCTTTCATGACCTGATGGGGTGGCTCAAACCTTCATGGTTTTTCTTTTCAGGGCTGGAAAAAGGAAGGTGAGCAGATACTAGGTAGACAACTGAGGTGTGTCCCTTTATCCGCAGTCGTTTTCCACTGCTTTCTTTAATGGCCCACACGGTACTGGAGTTCTGTTCCATACTTGGCAGCAACTTGTAAAAGGATGAAGCTTTCAGTCATGACAATTAGAAAAGCAAAAACTTTTTGAAAAAGGCATCCACACCGACAAATTTGCAGACGACAATAGCAGCTGGAACTTCGTGGAGAGCTAGAGGTTTGCGGTTCCATAGGTGATTGAGCCGCTTCTTAGCAGAGCAAGAATTGTTACCTGCTCTGCTTTCCATGCATAAGGCAGAATAGATGGATGGAAGACATGCCAGGGATGTCTGGAAATGGTTTGGCATCCCTTAGCATAGGTCCACCTTTCAAGGGTTTTCCATGCATCTTCTTGAGGCATTACTTACTGTAGGAGGCGAGGTATGACCCACTCAGCCCATGACCAATCAGCAAAACTCTGCAGGCACCGACTAGGCACACTTTGTTTGGGAGTTTGTCAAAGGGAACCACGGCGCTCACCAGGACGAGGTGGCCGAGTGGTTAAGGCGATGGACTGCTAATCCATTGTGCTCAGCATGCATGGGTTCGAATCCCATCCTCGTCGATTTCTTCTGCTTCGTCCAAGCTGAAATCTTTGTTTGCTAATCCTCTTTTTACTGGACAAGCAGTGATTGTCCCCTCCATGGTGGACTTTAACTGTGACCTCTCAAGACGGCTCTTATTAAAGCTAGGAAAGACGCATATTTGTTGTGTGGCATACAAGTTACGTGGCATATCAACGGGTTAAGTCCACTCTTTTTATTTTTCATGCTTGATGGCATCCTCGGCCTTCTCATGAAGATGAAGGCCTCTTTGTCCTTTGCAGCCTTTAGCTGGTACTGATTCTAGATCCCCTGACTGGTCTACCTTAGGACTGTGTGAAAGACAAGTAAGATGTCAGACGTGAGCGAATAACTTTTTTTTGGTTTGCTTCAGAAGCTCAAAAGAGAAGAAAGAAAGGCACTGCTGAGATTCGAACTCAGGATCTCCTGTTTACTAGACAGGCGCTTTAAAAAAACTAAGCCACAGCGCCTTGTGATGGCAAAGCTGGCACAGCTGTGCAGCTTAAAAAAAACGCCACTGCTATCGGATGTTTCCAATTCCTGCAACCTTTCATGACCTGATGGGCTGGCTCAAACCTTCATGGTTTTTCTTTTCAGGGCTGGAAAAAGGAAGGTGAGCAGATACTAGGTAGACAACTGAGGTGTGTCCCTTTATCCGCAGTCGTTTTCCACTGCTTTCTTTAAGGGCCCACACGGTACTGGAGTTCTGTTCCATACTTGGCAGCAACTTGTAAAAGGATGAAGCTTTCAGTCATGACAATTAGAAAAGCAAAAACTTTTTGGAAAAGGCATCCACACCGACAAATTTGCAGACGACAATAGCAGCTGGAACTTCGTGGAGAGCTAGAGGTTTGCGGTTCCATAGGTGATTGAGCCGCTTCTTAGCAGAGCAAGAATTGTTACCTGCTCTGCTTTCCATGCATAAGGCAGAATAGATGGATGGAAGACATGCCAGGGATGTCTGGAAATGGTTTGGCATCCCTTAGCATAGGTCCACCTTTCAAGGGTTTTCCATGCATCTTCTTGAGGCATTACTTACTGTAGGAGGCGAGGTATGACCCACTCAGCCCATGACCGATCAGCAAAACTCTGCAGGCACCGACTAGGCACACTTTGTTTGGGAGTTTGTCAAAGGGAACCACGGTGCTCACCAGGACGAGGTGGCCGAGTGGTTAAGGCGATGGACTGCTAATCCATTGTGCTCAGCATGCATGGGTTCGAATCCCATCCTCGTCGATTTCTTCTGCTTCGTCCAAGCTGAAATCTTTGTTTGCTAATCCTCTTTTTACTGGACAAGCAGTGATTGTCCCCTCCATGGTGGACTTTAACTGTGACCTCTCAAGACGGCTCTTATTAAAGCTAGGAAAGACGCATATTTGTTGTGTGGCATACAAGTTACGTGGCATATCAACGGGTTAAGTCCACTCTTTTTATTTTTCATGCTTGATGGCATCCTCGGCCTTCTCATGAAGATGAAGGCCTCTTTGTCCTTTGCAGCCTTTAGCTGGTACTGATTCTAGATCCCCTGACTGGTCTACCTTAGGACTGTGTGAAAGACAAGTAAGATGTCAGACGTGAGGGAATAACTTCTTTTTGGTTTGCTTCAGAAGCTCAAAAGAGAAGAAAGAAAGGCACTGCTGAGATTCGAACTCAGGATCTCCTGTTTACTAGACAGGCGCTTTAACCAACTAAGCCACAGCGCCTTGTGATGGCAAAGCTGGCACAGCTGTGCAGCTTAAAAAAAACGCCACTGCTATCGGATGTTTCCAATTCCTGCAACCTTTCATGACCTGATGGGGTGGCTCAAACCTTCATGGTTTTTCTTTTCAGGGCTGGAAAAAGGAAGGTGAGCAGATACTAGGTAGACAACTGAGGTGTGTCCCTTTATCCGCAGTCGTTTTCCACTGCTTTCTTTAAGGGCCCACACGGTACTGGAGTTCTGTTCCATACTTGGCAGCAACTTGTAAAAGGATGAAGCTTTCAGTCATGACAATTAGAAAAGCAAAAACTTTTTGAAAAAGGCATCCACACCGACAAATTTGCAGACGACAATAGCAGCTGGAACTTCGTGGAGAGCTAGAGGTTTGCGGTTCCATAGGTGATTGAGCCGCTTCTTAGCAGAGCAAGAATTGTTACCTGCTCTGCTTTCCATGCATAAGGCAGAATAGATGGATGGAAGACATGCCAGGGATGTCTGGAAATGGTTTGGCATCCCTTAGCATAGGTCCACCTTTCAAGGGTTTTCCATGCATCTTCTTGAGGCATTACTTACTGTAGGAGGCGAGGTATGACCCACTCAGCCCATGACCGATCAGCAAAACTCTGCAGGCACCGACTAGGCACACTTTGTTTGGGAGTTTGTCAAAGGGAACCACGGCGCTCACCAGGACGAGGTGGCCGAGTGGTTAAGGCGATGGACTGCTAATCCATTGTGCTCAGCATGCATGGGTTCGAATCCCATCCTCGTCGATTTCTTCTGCTTCGTCCAAGCTGAAATCTTTGTTTGCTAATCCTCTTTTTACTGGACAAGCAGTGATTGTCCCCTCCATGGTGGACTTTAACTGTGACCTCTCAAGACGGCTCTTATTAAAGCTAGGAAAGATGCATATTTGTTGTGTGGCATACAAGTTACGTGGCATATCAACGGGTTAAGTCCACTCTTTTTATTTTTCATGCTTGATGGCATCCTCGGCCTTCTCATGAAGATGAAGGCCTCTTTGTCCTTTGCAGCCTTTAGCTGGTACTGATTCTAGATCCCCTGACTGGTCTACCTTAGGACTGTGTGAAACACAAGTAAGATGTCAGACGTGAGCGAATAACTTTTTTTTGGTTTGCTTCAGAAGCTCAAAAGAGAAGAAAGAAAGGCACTGCTGAGATTCGAACTCAGGATCTCCTGTTTACTAGACAGGCGCTTTAACCAACTAAGCCACAGCGCCTTGTGAGGGCAAAGCTGGCACAGCTGTGCAGCTTAAAAAAAATGCCAATGCTATTGGATGTTTCTAATTCCTGCAACCTTTCATGACCTGATGGGGTGGCTCAAACCTTCATGGTTTTTCTTTTCAGGGCTGGAAAAAAGAGGGTGAACAGATACTAGGTAGACAACTGAGGTGTGTCCCTTTATCCGCAGTCGTTTTCCACTGCTTTCTTTAAGGGCCCACACGGTACTGGAGTTCTGTTCCATACTTCGCAGCAACTTGTAAAAGGATGAAGCTTTCAGTCATGACAATTAGAAAAGCAAAAACTTTTTGAAAAAGGCATCCACACCGACAAATTTGCAGACGACAATAGCAGCTGGAACTTCGTGGAGAGCTAGAGGTTTGCGGTTCCATAGGTGATTGAGCCGCTTCTTAGCAGAGCAAGAATTGTTACCTGCTCTGCTTTCCATGCATAAGGCAGAATAGATGGATGGAAGACATGCCAGGGATGTCTGGAAATGGTTTGGCATCCCTTAGCATAGGTCCACCTTTCAAGGGTTTTCCATGCATCTTCTTGAGGCATTACTTACTGTAGGAGGCGAGGTATGACCCACTCAGCCCATGACCGATCAGCAAAACTCTGCAGGCACCGACTAGGCACACTTTGTTTGGGAGTTTGTCAAAGGGAACCACGGTGCTCACCAGGACGAGGTGGCCGAGTGGTTAAGGCGATGGACTGCTAATCCATTGTGCTCTGCATGCATGGGTTTGAATCCGATCCTCGTCGATTTCTTCTGCTTCGTCCAAGCTGAAATCTTTATTTGCATGCAGACTTTTTACTGAACAAGCAGTGATTGTCCCCTCCATTGTGGACGTTAACTGTGACCTCTCAAGACGGCTTTTATTAAAGCTAGGAAAGACGCATATTTGTTGTGTGGCATACAAGTTACGTGGCATATCAACGGGTTAAGTCCACTCTTTTTATTTTTCATGCTTGATGGCATCCTCGGCCTTCTCATGAAGATGAAGGCCTCTTTGTCCTTTGCAGCCTTTAGCTGGTACTGATTCTAGATCCCCTGACTGGTCTACCTTAGGACTGTGTGAAAGACAAGTAAGATGTCAGACGTGAGCGAATAACTTTTTTTTGGTTTGCTTCAGAAGCTCAAAAGAGAAGAAAGAAAGGCACTGCTGAGATTCGAACTCAGGATCTCCTGTTTACTAGACAGGCGCTTTAACCAACTAAGCCACAGCGCCTTGTGATGGCAAAGCTGGCACAGCTGTGCAGCTTAAAAAAAACGCCACTGCTATCGGATGTTTTCAATTCCTGCAACCTTTCATGACCTGATGGGGTGGCTCAAACCTTCATGGTTTTTCTTTTCAGGGCTGGAAAAAGGAAGGTGAGCAGATACTAGGTAGACAACTGAGGTGTGTCCCTTTATCCGCAGTCGTTTTCCACTGCTTTCTTTAAGGGCCCACACGGTACTGGAGTTCTGTTCCATACTTGGCAGCAACTTGTAAAAGGATGAAGCTTTCAGTCATGACAATTAGAAAAGCAAAAACTTTTTGAAAAAGGCATCCACACCGACAAATTTGCAGACGACAATAGCAGCTGGAACTTCGTGGAGAGCTAGAGGTTTGCGGTTCCATAGGTGATTGAGCCGCTTCTTAGCAGAGCAAGAATTGTTACCTGCTCTGCTTTCCATGCATAAGGCAGAATAGATGGATGGAAGACATGCCAGGGATGTCTGGAAATGGTTTGGCATCCCTTAGCATAGGTTCACCTTTCAAGGGTTTTCCATGCATCTTCTTGAGGCATTACTTACTGTAGGAGGCGAGGTATGACCCACTCAGCCCATGACCGATCAGCAAAACTCTGCAGGCACCGACTAGGCACACTTTGTTTGGAAGTTTGTCAAAGGGAACCACTTCGCTCACCAGGACGAGGTGGCCGAGTGGTTAAGGCGATGGACTGCTAATCCATTGTGCTCTGCATGCATGGGTTCGAATCCCATCCTCGTCGATTTCTTCTGCTTCGTCCAAGCTGAAATCTTTGTTTGCTAATCCTCTTTTTACTGGACAAGCAGTGATTGTCCCCTCCATGGTGGACTTTAACTGTGACCTCTCAAGACGGCTCTTATTAAAGCTAGGAAAGACGCATATTTGTTGTGTGGCATACAAGTTACGTGGCATATCAACGGGTTAAGTCCACTCTTTTTATTTTTCATGCTTGATGGCATCCTCGGCCTTCTCATGAAGATGAAGGCCTCTTTGTCCTTTGCAGCCTTTAGCTGGTACTGATTCTAGATCCCCTGACTGGTCTACCTTTGGACTGTGTGAAAGACAAGTAAGATGTCAGACGTGAGCGAATAACTTTTTTTTGGTTTGCTTCAGAAGCTCAAAAGAGAAGAAAGAAAGGCACTGCTGAGATTCGAACTCAGGATCTCCTGTTTTCTAGACAGGCGCTTTAACCAACTAAGCCACAGCGCCTTGTGATGGCAAAGCTGGCACAGCTGTGCAGCTTAAAAAAAACGCCACTGCTATTGGATGTTTCCAATTCCTGCAACCTTTCATGACCTGATGGGGTGGCTCAAACCTTCATGGTTTTTCTTTTCAGGGCTGGAAAAAGGAAGGTGAGCAGATACTAGGTAGACAACTGAGGTGTGTCCCTTTATCCGCAGTCGTTTTCCACTGCTTTCTTTAAGGGCCCACACGGTACTGGAGTTCTGTTCCATACTTGGCAGCAACTTGTAAAAGGATGAAGCTTTCAGTCATGACAATTAGAAAAGCAAAAACTTTTTGAAAAAGGCATCCACACCGACAAATTTGCAGACGACAATAGCAGCTGGAACTTCGTGGAGAGCTAGAGGTTTGCGGTTCCATAGGTGATTGAGCCGCTTCTTAGCAGAGCAAGAATTGTTACCTGCTCTGCTTTCAATGCATAAGGCAGAATAGATGGATGGAAGACATGCCAGGGATGTCTGGAAATGGTTTGGCATCCCTTAGCATAGGTCCACCTTTCAAGGGTTTTCCATGCATCTTCTTGAGGCATTACTTACTGTAGGAGGCGAGGTATGACCCACTCAGCCCATGACCGATCAGCAAAACTCTGCAGGCACCGACTAGGCACACTTTGTTTGGGAGTTTGTCAAAGGGAACCACGGCGCCCACCAGGACGAGGTGGCCGAGTGGTTAAGGCGATGGACTGCTAATCCATTGTGCTCTGCATGCATGGGTTCGAATCCCATCCTCGTCGATTTCTTCTCCTTTGTCCAAGCTGAAATCTTTGTTTGCTAATCCTCTTTTTACTGGACAAGCAGTGATTGTCCCCTCCATGGTGGACTTTAACTGTGACCTCTCAAGACGGCTCTTATTAATGCTAGGAAAGACGCATATTTGTTGTGTGGCATACAAGTTACGTGGCATATCAACGGGTTAAGTCCACTATTTTTATTTTTCATGCTTGATGGCATCCTCGGCCTTCTCATGAAGATGAAGGCCTCTTTGTCCTTTGCAGCCTTTAGCTGGTACTGATTATAGACCCCCTGACTGGTCTACCTTTGGACTGTGTGAAAGACAAGTAAGATGTCAGACGTGAGCGAATAACTTTTTTTTGGTTTGCTTCAGAAGCTCAAAAGAGAAGAAAGAAAGGCACTGCTGAGATTCGAACACAGGATCTCCTGTTTACTAGACAGGCGCTTTAACCAACTAAGCCACAGCGCATTGTGATGGCAAAGCTGGCACAGCTGTGCAGCTTAAAAAAAACGCCACTGCTATCGGATGTTTCCAATTCCTGCAACCTTTCATGACCTGATGGGGTGGCTCAAACCTTCATGGTTTTTCTTTTCAGGGCTGGAAAAAGGAAGGTGAGCAGATACTAGGTAGACAACTGAGGTGTGTCCCTTTATCCGCAGTCGTTTTCCACTGCTTTCTTTAAGGGCCCACACGGTACTGGAGTTCTGTTCCATACTTGGCAGCAACTTGTAAAAGGATGAAGCTTTCAGTCATGACAATTAGAAAAGCAAAAACTTTTTGAAAAAGGCATCCACACCGACAAATTTGCAGACGACAATAGCAGCTGGAACTTCGTGGAGAGCTAGAGGTTTGCGGTTCCATAGGTGATTGAGCCGCTTCTTAGCAGAGCAAGAATTGTTACCTGCTCTGCTTTCCATGCATAAGGCAGAATAGATGGATGGAAGACATGCCAGGGATGTCTGGAAATGGTTTGGCATCCCTTAGCATAGGTCCACCTTTCAAGGGTTTTCCATGCATCTTCTTGAGGCATTACTTACTGGAGGAGGCGAGGTATGACCCACTCAGCCCATGACCGATCAGCAAAACTCTGCAGGCACCGACTAGGCACACTTTGTTTGGGAGTTTGTCAAAGGGAACCACGGCGCTCACCAGGACGAGGTGGCCGAGTGGTTAAGGCGATGGACTGCTAATCCATTGTGCTCTGCATGCATGGGTTCGAATCCCATCCTCGTCGATTTCTTCTGCTTTGTCCAAGCTGAAATCTTTGTTTGCTAATCCTCTTTTTACTGGACAAGCAGTGATTGTCCCCTCCATGGTGGACTTTAACTGTGACCTCTCAAGACGGCTCTTATTAATGCTAGGAAAGACGCATATTTGTTGTGTGGCATACAAGTTACGTGGCATATCAACGGGTTAAGTCCACTCTTTTTATTTTTCATGCTTGATGGCATCCTCGGCCTTCTCATGAAGATGAAGGCCTCTTTGTCCTTTGCAGCCTTTAGCTGGTACTGATTCTAGACCCCCTGACTGGTCTACCTTAGGACTGTGTGAAAGACAAGTAAGATGTCAGACGTGAGCGAATAACTTTTTTTTGGTTTGCTTCAGAAGCTCAAAAGAGAAGAAAGAAAGGCACTGCTGAGATTCGAACTCAGGATCTCCTGTTTACTAGACAGGCGCTTTAACCAACTAAGCCACAGCGCCTTGTGATGGCAAAGCTGGCACAGCTGTGCAGCTTAAAAAAAACGCCACTGCTATCGGATGTTTCCAATTCCTGCAACCTTTCATGACCTGATGGGGTGGCTCAAACCTTCATGGTTTTTCTTTTCAGGGCTGGAAAAAGGAAGGTGAGCAGATACTAGGTAGACAACTGAGGTGTGTCCCTTTATCCGCAGTCGTTTTCCACTGCTTTCTTTAAGGGCCCACACGGTACTGGAGTTCTGTTCCATACTTGGCAGCAACTTGTAAAAGGATGAAGCTTTCAGTCATGACAATTAGAAAAGCAAAAACTTTTTGAAAAAGGCATCCACACCGACAAATTTGCAGACGACAATAGCAGCTGGAACTTCGTGGAGAGCTAGAGGTTTGCGGTTCCATAGGTGATTGAGCCGCTTCTTAGCAGAGCAAGAATTGTTACCTGCTCTGCTTTCCATGCATAAGGCAGAATAGATGGATGGAAGACATGCCAGGGATGTCTGGAAATGGTTTGGCATCCCTTAGCATAGGTCCACCTTTCAAGGGTTTTCCATGCATCTTCTTGAGGCATTACTTACTGGAGGAGGCGAGGTATGACCCACTCAGCCCATGACCGATCAGCAAAACTCTGCAGGCACCAACTAGGCACACTTTGTTTGGGAGTTTGTCAAAGGGAACCACGGTGCTCACCAGGACGAGGTGGCCGAGTGGTTAAGGCGATGGACTGCTAATCCATTGTGCTCTGCATGCATGGGTTCGAATCCCATCCTCGTCGATTTCTTCTGCTTTGTCCAAGCTGAAATCTTTGTTTGCTAATCCTCTTTTTACTGGACAAGCAGTGATTGTCCCCTCCATGGTGGACTTTAACTGTGACCTCTCAAGACGGCTCTTATTAATGCTAGGAAAGACGCATATTTGTTGTGTGGCATACAAGTTACGTGGCATATCAACGGGTTAAGTCCACTCTTTTTATTTTTCATGCTTGATGGCATCCTCGGCCTTCTCATGAAGATGAAGGCCTCTTTGTCCTTTGCAGCCTTTAGCTGGTACTGATTCTAGATCCCCTGACTGGTCTACCTTTGGACTGTGTGAAAGACAAGTAAGATGTCAGACGTGAGCGAATAACTTTTTTTTGGTTTGCTTCAGAAGCTCAAAAGAGAAGAAAGAAAGGCACTGCTGAGATTCGAACTCAGGATCTCCTGTTTACTAGACAGGCGCTTTAACCAACTAAGCCACAGCGCCTTGTGATGGCAAAGCTGGCACAGCTGTGCAGCTTAAAAAAAACGCCACTGCTATCGGATGTTTCCAATTCCTGCAACCTTTCATGACCTGATGGGGTGGCTCAAACCTTCATGGTTTTTCTTTTCAGGGCAGGAAAAAGGAAGGTGAGCAGATACTAGGTAGACAACTGAGGTGTGTCCCTTTATCCGCAGTCGTTTTCCACTGCTTTCTTTAAGGGCCCACACGGTACTGGAGTTCTGTTCCATACTTGGCAGCAACTTGTAAAAGGATGAAGCTTTCAGTCATGACAATTAGAAAAGCAAAAACTTTTTGAAAAAGGCATCCACACCGACAAATTTGCAGACGACAATAGCAGCTGGAACTTCGTGGAGAGCTAGAGGTTTGCGGTTCCATAGGTGATTGAGCCGCTTCTTAGCAGAGCAAGAATTGTTACCTGCTCTGCTTTCCATGCATAAGGCAGAATAGATGGATGGAAGACATGCCAGGGATGTCTGGAAATGGTTTGGCATCCCTTAGCATAGGTCCACCTTTCAAGGGTTTTCCATGCATCTTCTTGAGGCATTACTTACTGTAGGAGGCGAGGTATGACCCACTCAGCCCATGACCGATCAGCAAAACTCTGCAGGCACCGACTAGGCACACTTTGTTTGGGAGTTTGTCAAAGGGAACCACGGCGCTCACCAGGACGAGGTGGCCGAGTGGTTAAGGCGATGGACTGCTAATCCATTGTGCTCTGCATGCATGGGTTCGAATCCCATCCTCGTCGATTTCTTCTGCTTTGTCCAAGCTGAAATCTTTGTTTGCTAATCCTCTTTTTACTGGACAAGCAGTGATTGTCCCCTCCATGGTGGACTTTAACTGTGACCTCTCAAGACGGCTCTTATTAAAGCTAGGAAAGACGCATATTTGTTGTGTGGCATACAAGTTACGTGGCATATCAACGGGTTAAGTCCACTCTTTTTATTTTTCATGCTTGATGGCATCCTCGGCCTTCTCATGAAGATGAAGGCCTCTTTGTCCTTTGCAGCCTTTAGCTGGTACTGATTCTAGATCCCCTGACTGGTCTACCTTTGGACTGTGTGAAAGACAAGTAAGATGTCAGACGTGAGCGAATAACTTTTTTTTGGTTTGCTTCAGAAGCTCAAAAGAGAAGAAAGAAAGGCACTGCTGAGATTCGAACTCAGGATCTCCTGTTTACTAGACAGGCGCTTTAACCAACTAAGCCACAGCGCCTTGTGATGGCAAAGCTGGCACAGCTGTGCAGCTTAAAAAAAACGCCACTGCTATCGGATGTTTCCAATTCCTGCAACCTTTCATGACCTGATGGGGTGGCTCAAACCTTCATGGTTTTTCTTTTCAGGGCTGGAAAAAGGAAGGTGAGCAGATACTAGGTAGACAACTGAGGTGTGTCCCTTTATCCGCAGTCGTTTTCCACTGCTTTCTTTAAGGGCCCACACGGTACTGGAGTTCTGTTCCATACTTGGCAGCAACTTGTAAAAGGATGAAGCTTTCAGTCATGACAATTAGAAAAGCAAAAACTTTTTGAAAAAGGCATCCACACCGACAAATTTGCAGACGACAATAGCAGCTGGAACTTCGTGGAGAGCTAGAGGTTTGCGGTTCCATAGGTGATTGAGCCGCTTCTTAGCAGAGCAAGAATTGTTACCTGCTCTGCTTTCCATGCATAAGGCAGAATAGATGGATGGAAGACATGCCAGGGATGTCTGGAAATGGTTTGGCATCCCTTAGCATAGGTCCACCTTTCAAGGGTTTTCCATGCATCTTCTTGAGGCATTACTTACTGTAGGAGGCGAGGTATGACCCACTCAGCCCATGACCGATCAGCAAAACTCTGCAGGCACCGACTAGGCACACTTTGTTTGGGAGTTTGTCAAAGGGAACCACGGCACTCACCAGGACGAGGTGGCCGAGTGGTTAAGGCGATGGACTGCTAATCCATTGTGCTCTGCATGCATGGGTTCGAATCCCATCCTCGTCGATTTCTTCTGCTTTGTCCAAGCTGAAATCTTTGTTTGCTAATCCTCTTTTTACTGGACAAGCAGTGATTGTCCCCTCCATGGTGGACTTTAACTGTGACCTCTCAAGACGGCTCTTATTAAAGCTAGGAAAGACGCATATTTGTTGTGTGGCATACAAGTTACGTGGCATATCAACGGGTTAAGTCCACTCTTTTTATTTTTCATGCTTGATGGCATCCTCGGCCTTCTCATGAAGATGAAGGCCTCTTTGTCCTTTGCAGCCTTTAGCTGGTACTGATTCTAGATCCCCTGACTGGTCTACCTTTGGACTGTGTGAAAGACAAGTAAGATGTCAGACGTGAGCGAATAACTTTTTTTTGGTTTGCTTCAGAAGCTCAAAAGAGAAGAAAGAAAGGCACTGCTGAGATTCGAACTCAGGATCTCCTGTTTACTAGACAGGCGCTTTAACCAACTAAGCCACAGCGCCTTGTGATGGCAAAGCTGGCACAGCTGTGCAGCTTAAAAAAAACGCCACTGCTATCGGATGTTTCCAATTCCTGCAACCTTTCATGACCTGATGGGGTGGCTCAAACCTTCATGGTTTTTCTTTTCAGGGCTGGAAAAAGGAAGGTGAGCAGATACTAGGTAGACAACTGAGGTGTGTCCCTTTATCCGCAGTCGTTTTCCACTGCTTTCTTTAAGGGCCCACACGGTACTGGAGTTCTGTTCCATACTTGGCAGCAACTTGTAAAAGGATGAAGCTTTCAGTCATGACAATTAGAAAAGCAAAAACTTTTTGAAAAAGGCATCCACACCGACAAATTTGCAGACGACAATAGCAGCTGGAACTTCGTGGAGAGCTAGAGGTTTGCGGTTCCATAGGTGATTGAGCCGCTTCTTAGCAGAGCAAGAATTGTTACCTGCTCTGCTTTCCATGCATAAGGCAGAATAGATGGATGGAAGACATGCCAGGGATGTCTGGAAATGGTTTGGCATCCCTTAGCATAGGTCCACCTTTCAAGGGTTTTCCATGCATCTTCTTGAGGCATTACTTACTGGAGGAGGCGAGGTATGACCCACTCAGCCCATGACCGATCAGCAAAACTCTGCAGGCACCGACTAGGCACACTTTGTTTGGGAGTTTGTCAAAGGGAACCACGGCGCTCACCAGGACGAGGTGGCCGAGTGGTTAAGGCGATGGACTGCTAATCCATTGTGCTCTGCATGCATGGGTTCGAATCCCATCCTCGTCGATTTCTTCTGCTTTGTCCAAGCTGAAATCTTTGTTTGCTAATCCTCTTTTTACTGGACAAGCAGTGATTGTCCCCTCCATGGTGGACTTTAACTGTGACCTCTCAAGACGGCTCTTATTAAAGCTAGGAAAGACGCATATTTGTTGTGTGGCATACAAGTTACGTGGCATATCAACGGGTTAAGTCCACTCTTTTTATTTTTCATGCTTGATGGCATCCTCGGCCTTCTCATGAAGATGAAGGCCTCTTTGTCCTTTGCAGCCTTTAGCTGGTACTGATTCTAGATCCCCTGACTGGTCTACCTTTGGACTGTGTGAAAGACAAGTAAGATGTCAGACGTGAGCGAATAACTTTTTTTTGGTTTGCTTCAGAAGCTCAAAAGAGAAGAAAGAAAGGCACTGCTGAGATTCGAACTCAGGATCTCCTGTTTACTAGACAGGCGCTTTAACCAACTAAGCCACAGCGCCTTGTGATGGCAAAGCTGGCACAGCTGTGCAGCTTAAAAAAAACGCCACTGCTATCGGATGTTTCCAATTCCTGCAACCTTTCATGACCTGATGGGGTGGCTCAAACCTTCATGGTTTTTCTTTTCAGGGCAGGAAAAAGGAAGGTGAGCAGATACTAGGTAGACAACTGAGGTGTGTCCCTTTATCCGCAGTCGTTTTCCACTGCTTTCTTTAAGGGCCCACACGGTACTGGAGTTCTGTTCCATACTTGGCAGCAACTTGTAAAAGGATGAAGCTTTCAGTCATGACAATTAGAAAAGCAAAAACTTTTTGAAAAAGGCATCCACACCGACAAATTTGCAGACGACAATAGCAGCTGGAACTTCGTGGAGAGCTAGAGGTTTGCGGTTCCATAGGTGATTGAGCCGCTTCTTAGCAGAGCAAGAATTGTTACCTGCTCTGCTTTCCATGCATAAGGCAGAATAGATGGATGGAAGACATGCCAGGGATGTCTGGAAATGGTTTGGCATCCCTTAGCATAGGTCCACCTTTCAAGGGTTTTCCATGCATCTTCTTGAGGCATTACTTACTGTAGGAGGCGAGGTATGACCCACTCAGCCCATGACCAATCAGCAAAACTCTGCAGGCACCGACTAGGCACACTTTGTTTGGGAGTTTGTCAAAGGGAACCACGGCGCTCACCAGGACGAGGTGGCCGAGTGGTTAAGGCGATGGACTGCTAATCCATTGTGCTCTGCATGCATGGGTTCGAATCCCATCCTCGTCGATTTCTTCTGCTTCGTCCAAGCTGAAATCTTTGTTTGCTAATCCTCTTTTTACTGGACAAGCAGTGATTGTCCCCTCCATGGTGGACTTTAACTGTGACCTCTCAAGACGGCTCTTATTAAAGCTAGGAAAGACGCATATTTGTTGTGTGGCATACAAGTTACGTGGCATATCAACGGGTTA
Source organism: Engystomops pustulosus (assembly GCF_040894005.1). Classification (NCBI taxonomy): domain Eukaryota; kingdom Metazoa; phylum Chordata; class Amphibia; order Anura; family Leptodactylidae; genus Engystomops; species Engystomops pustulosus. The sequence continues at coordinate 141,029,530 of NC_092417.1, read as the reverse complement.
AGTCCACTCTTTTTATTTTTCATGCTTGATGGCATCCTCGGCCTTCTCATGAAGATGAAGGCCTCTTTGTCCTTTGCAGCCTTTAGCTGGTACTGATTCTAGATCCCCTGACTGGTCTACCTTAGGACTGTGTGAAAGACAAGTAAGATGTCAGACGTGAGCGAATAACTTTTTTTTGGTTTGCTTCAGAAGCTCAAAAGAGAAGAAAGAAAGGCACTGCTGAGATTCGAACTCAGGATCTCCTGTTTACTAGACAGGCGCTTTAACCAACTAAGCCACAGCGCCTCGTGATGGCAAAGCTGGCACAGCTGTGCAGCTTAAAAAAAACGCCACTGCTATCGGATGTTTCCAATTCCTGCAACCTTTCATGACCTGATGGGGTGGCTCAAACCTTCATGGTTTTTCTTTTCAGGGCTGGAAAAAGGAAGGTGAGCAGATACTAGGTAGACAACTGAGGTGTGTCCCTTTATCCGCAGTCGTTTTCCACTGCTTTCTTTAAGGGCCCACACGGTACTGGAGTTCTGTTCCATACTTGGCAGCAACTTGTAAAAGGATGAAGCTTTCAGTCATGACAATTAGAAAAGCAAAAACTTTTTGAAAAAGGCATCCACACCGACAAATTTGCAGACGACAATAGCAGCTGGAACTTCGTGGAGAGCTAGAGGTTTGCGGTTCCATAGGTGATTGAGCCGCTTCTTAGCAGAGCAAGAATTGTTACCTGCTCTGCTTTCCATGCATAAGGCAGAATAGATGGATGGAAGACATGCCAGGGATGTCTGGAAATGGTTTGGCATCCCTTAGCATAGGTCCACCTTTCAAGGGTTTTCCATGCATCTTCTTGAGGCATTACTTACTGTAGGAGGCGAGGTATGACCCACTCAGCCCATGACCGATCAGCAAAACTCTGCAGGCACCGACTAGGCACACTTTGTTTGGGAGTTTGTCAAAGGGAACCACGGCGCTCACCAGGACGAGGTGGCCGAGTGGTTAAGGCGATGGACTGCTAATCCATTGTGCTCTGCATGCATGGGTTCGAATCCCATCCTCGTCGATTTCTTCTGCTTCGTCCAAGCTGAAATCTTTGTTTGCTAATCCTCTTTTTACTGGACAAGCAGTGATTGTCCCCTCCATGGTGGACTTTAACTGTGACCTCTCAAGACGGCTCTTATTAAAGCTAGGAAAGACGCATATTTGTTGTGTGGCATACAAGTTACGTGGCATATCAACGGGTTAAGTCCACTCTTTTTATTTTTCATGCTTGATGGCATCCTCGGCCTTCTCATGAAGATGAAGGCCTCTTTGTCCTTTGCAGCCTTTAGCTGGTACTGATTCTAGACCCCCTGACTGGTCTACCTTAGGACTGTGTGAAAGACAAGTAAGATGTCAGAAGTGAGCGAATAACTTATTTTTGGTTTGCTTCAGAAGCTCAAAAGAGAAGAAAGAAAGGCACTGCTGAGATTCGAACTCAGGATCTCCTGTTTACTAGACAGGCGCTTTAACCAACTAAGCCACAGCGCCTTGTGATGGCAAAGCTGGCACAGCTGTGCAGCTTAAAAAAAACGCCACTGCTATCGGATGTTTCCAATTCCTGCAACCTTTCATGACCTGATGGGGTGGCTCAAACCTTCATGGTTTTTCTTTTCAGGGCTGGAAAAAGGAAGGTGAGCAGATACTAGGTAGACAACTGAGGTGTGTCCCTTTATCCGCAGTCGTTTTCCACTGCTTTCTTTAAGGGCCCACACGGTACTGGAGTTCTGTTCCATACTTGGCAGCAACTTGTAAAAGGATGAAGCTTTCAGTCATGACAATTAGAAAAGCAAAAACTTTTTGAAAAAGGCATCCACACCGACAAATTTGCAGACGACAATAGCAGCTGGAACTTCGTGGAGAGCTAGAGGTTTGCGGTTCCATAGGTGATTGAGCCGCTTCTTAGCAGAGCAAGAATTGTTACCTGCTCTGCTTTCCATGCATAAGGCAGAATAGATGGATGGAAGACATGCCAGGGATGTCTGGAAATGGTTTGGTATCCCTTAGCATAGGTCCACCTTTCAAGGGTTTTCCATGCATCTTCTTGAGGCATTACTTACTGTAGGAGGCGAGGTATGACCCACTCAGCCCATGACCGATCAGCAAAACTCTGCAGGCACCGACTAGGCACACTTTGTTTGGGAGTTTGTCAAAGGGAACCACGGCGCTCACCATGACGAGGTGGCCGAGTGGTTAAGGCGATGGACTGCTAATCCATTGTGCTCTGCATGCATGGGTTCGAATCCCATCCTCGTCGATTTCTTCTGCTTCGTCCAAGCTGAAATCTTTGTTTGCTAATCCTCTTTTTACTGGACAAGCAGTGATTGTCCCCTCCATGGTGGACTTTAACTGTGACCTCTCAAGACGGCTCTTATTAAAGCTAGGAAAGACGCATATTTGTTGTGTGGCATACAAGTTACGTGGCATATCAACGGGTTAAGTCCACTCTTTTTATTTTTCATGCTTGATGGCATCCTCGGCCTTCTCATGAAGATGAAGGCCTCTTTGTCCTTTGCAGCCTTTAGCTGGTACTGATTCTAGACCCCCTGACTGGTCTACCTTAGGACTGTGTGAAAGACAAGTAAGATGTCAGACGTGAGCGAATAACTTTTTTTTGGTTTGCTTCAGAAGCTCAAAAGAGAAGAAAGAAAGGCACTGCTGAGATTCGAACTCAGGATCTCCTGTTTACTAGACAGGCGCTTTAACCAACTAAGCCACAGCGCCTTGTGATGGCAAAGCTGGCACAGCTGTGCAGCTTAAAAAAAACGCCACTGCTATCGGATGTTTCCAATTCCTGCAACCTTTCATGACCTGATGGGGTGGCTCAAACCTTCATGGTTTTTCTTTTCAGGGCTGGAAAAAGGAAGGTGAGCAGATACTAGGTAGACAACTGAGGTGTGTCCCTTTATCCGCAGTCGTTTTCCACTGCTTTCTTTAAGGGCCCACACGGTACTGGAGTTCTGTTCCATACTTGGCAGCAACTTGTAAAAGGATGAAGCTTTCAGTCATGACAATTAGAAAAGCAAAAACTTTTTGAAAAAGGCATCCACACCGACAAATTTGCAGACGACAATAGCAGCTGGAACTTCGTGGAGAGCTAGAGGTTTGCGGTTCCATAGGTGATTGAGCCGCTTCTTAGCAGAGCAAGAATTGTTGCCTGCTCTGCTTTCCATGCATAAGGCAGAATAGATGGATGGAAGACATGCCAGGGATGTCTGGAAATGGTTTGGCATCCCTTAGCATAGGTCCACCTTTCAAGGGTTTTCCATGCATCTTCTTGAGGCATTACTTACTGTAGGAGGCGAGGTATGACCCACTCAGCCCATGACCGATCAGCAAAACTCTGCAGGCACCGACTAGGCACACTTTGTTTGGGAGTTTGTCAAAGGGAACCACGGCGCTCACCAGGACGAGGTGGCCGAGTGGTTAAGGCGATGGACTGCTAATCCATTGTGCTCTGCATGCATGGGTTCGAATCCCATCCTCGTTGATTTCTTCTCCTTCGTCCAAGCTGAAATCTTTGTTTGCTAATCCTCTTTTTACTGGACAAGCAGTGATTGTCCCCTCCATGGTGGACTTTAACTGTGACCTCTCAAGACGGCTCTTATTAAAGCTAGGAAAGACGCATATTCGTTGTGTGGCATACAAGTTACGTGGCATATCAACGGGTTAAGTCCACTCTTTTTATTTTTCATGCTTGATGGCATCCTCGGCCTTCTCATGAAGATGAAGGCCTCTTTGTCCTTTGCAGCCTTTAGCTGGTACTGATTCTAGACCCTCTGACTGGTCTATCTTTGGACTGTGTGAAAGACAAGTAAGATGTCAGACGTGAGCGAATAACTTTTTTTTGGTTTGCTTCAGAAGCTCAAAAGAGAAGAAAGAAAGGCACTGCTGAGATTCGAACTCAGGATCTCCTGTTTACTAGACAGGCGCTTTAACCAACTAAGCCACAGCGCCTTGTGATGGCAAAGCTGGCACAGCTGTGCAGCTTAAAAAAAACGCCACTGCTATCGGATGTTTCCAATTCCTGCAACCTTTCATGACCTGATGGGGTGGCTCAAACCTTCATGGTTTTTCTTTTCAGGGCTGGAAAAAGGAAGGTGAGCAGATACTAGGTAGACAACTGAGGTGTGTCCCTTTATCCGCAGTCGTTTTCCACTGCTTTCTTTAAGGGCCCACACGGTACTGGAGTTCTGTTCCATACTTGGCAGCAACTTGTAAAAGGATGAAGCTTTCAGTCATGACAATTAGAAAAGCAAAAACTTTTTGAAAAAGGCATCCACACCGACAAATTTGCAGACGACAATAGCAGCTGGAACTTCGTGGAGAGCTAGAGGTTTGCGGTTCCATAGGTGATTGAGCCGCTTCTTAGCAGAGCAAGAATTGTTACCTGCTCTGCTTTCCATGCATAAGGCAGAATAGATGGATGGAAGACATGCCAGGGATGTCTGGAAATGGTTTGGCATCCCTTAGCATAGGTCCACCTTTCAAGGGTTTTCCATGCATCTTCTTGAGGCATTACTTACTGTAGGAGGCGAGGTATGACCCACTCAGCCCATGACCGATCAGCAAAACTCTGCAGGCACCGACTAGGCACACTTTGTTTGGGAGTTTGTCAAAGGGAACCACGGCGCTCACCAGGACGAGGTGGCCGAGTGGTTAAGGCGATGGACTGCTAATCCATTGTGCTCTGCATGCATGGGTTCGAATCCCATCCTCGTCGATTTCTTCTGCTTCGTCCAAGCTGAAATCTTTGTTTGCTAATCCTCTTTTTACTGGACAAGCAGTGATTGTCCCCTCCATGGTGGACTTTAACTGTGACCTCTCAAGACGGCTCTTATTAAAGCTAGGAAAGACGCATATTTGTTGTGTGGCATACAAGTTACGTGGCATATCAACGGGTTAAGTCCACTCTTTTTATTTTTCATGCTTGATGGCATCCTCGGCCTTCTCATGAAGATGAAGGCCTCTTTGTCCTTTGCAGCCTTTAGCTGGTACTGATTCTAGACCCCCTGACTGGTCTACCTTAGGACTGTGTGAAAGACAAGTAAGATGTCAGAAGTGAGCGAATAACTTTTTTTTGGTTTGCTTCAGAAGCTCAAAAGAGAAGAAAGAAAGGCACTGCTGAGATTCGAACTCAGGATCTCCTGTTTACTAGACAGGCGCTTTAACCAACTAAGCCACAGCGCCTTGTGATGGCAAAGCTGGCACAGCTGTGCAGCTTAAAAAAAACGCCACTGCTATCGGATGTTTCCAATTCCTGCAACCTTTCATGACCTGATGGGGTGGCTCAAACCTTCATGGTTTTTCTTTTCAGGGCTGGAAAAAGGAAGGTGAGCAGATACTAGGTAGACAACTGAGGTGTGTCCCTTTATCCGCAGTCGTTTTCCACTGCTTTCTTTAAGGGCCCACACGGTACTGGAGTTCTGTTCCATACTTGGCAGCAACTTGTAAAAGGATGAAGCTTTCAGTCATGACAATTAGAAAAGCAAAAACTTTTTGAAAAAGGCATCCACACCGACAAATTTGCAGACGACAATAGCAGCTGGAACTTCGTGGAGAGCTAGAGGTTTGCGGTTCCATAGGTGATTGAGCCGCTTCTTAGCAGAGCAAGAATTGTTACCTGCTCTGCTTTCCATGCATAAGGCAGAATAGATGGATGGAAGACATGCCAGGGATGTCTGGAAATGGTTTGGTATCCCTTAGCATAGGTCCACCTTTCAAGGGTTTTCCATGCATCTTCTTGAGGCATTACTTACTGTAGGAGGCGAGGTATGACCCACTCAGCCCATGACCGATCAGCAAAACTCTGCAGGCACCGACTAGGCACACTTTGTTTGGGAGTTTGTCAAAGGGAACCACGGCGCTCACCATGACGAGGTGGCCGAGTGGTTAAGGCGATGGACTGCTAATCCATTGTGCTCTGCATGCATGGGTTCGAATCCCATCATCGTCGATTTCTTCTGCTTCGTCCAAGCTGAAATCTTTGTTTGCTAATCCTCTTTTTACTGGACAAGCAGTGATTGTCCCCTCCATGGTGGACTTTAACTGTGACCTCTCAAGACGGCTCTTATTAAAGCTAGGAAAGACGCATATTTGTTGTGTGGCATACAAGTTACGTGGCATATCAACGGGTTAAGTCCACTCTTTTTATTTTTCATGCTTGATGGCATCCTCGGCCTTCTCATGAAGATGAAGGCCTCTTTGTCCTTTGCAGCCTTTAGCTGGTACTGATTCTAGACCCCCTGACTGGTCTACCTTAGGACTGTGTGAAAGACAAGTAAGATGTCAGACGTGAGCGAATAACTTTTTTTTGGTTTGCTTCAGAAGCTCAAAAGAGAAGAAAGAAAGGCACTGCTGAGATTCGAACTCAGGATCTCCTGTTTACTAGACAGGCGCTTTAACCAACTAAGCCACAGCGCCTTGTGATGGCAAAGCTGGAACAGCTGTGCAGCTTAAAAAAAACGCCACTGCTATCGGATGTTTCCAATTCCTGCAACCTTTCATGACCTGATGGGGTGGCTCAAACCTTCATGGTTTTTCTTTTCAGGGCTGGAAAAAGGAAGGTGAGCAGATACTAGGTAGACAACTGAGGTGTGTCCCTTTATCCGCAGTCGTTTTCCACTGCTTTCTTTAAGGGCCCACACGGTACTGGAGTTCTGTTCCATACTTGGCAGCAACTTGTAAAAGGATGAAGCTTTCAGTCATGACAATTAGAAAAGCAAAAACTTTTTGAAAAAGGCATCCACACCGACAAATTTGCAGACGACAATAGCAGCTGGAACTTCGTGGAGAGCTAGAGGTTTGCGGTTCCATAGGTGATTGAGCCGCTTCTTAGCAGAGCAAGAATTGTTGCCTGCTCTGCTTTCCATGCATAAGGCAGAATAGATGGATGGAAGACATGCCAGGGATGTCTGGAAATGGTTTGGCATCCCTTAGCATAGGTCCACCTTTCAAGGGTTTTCCATGCATCTTCTTGAGGCATTACTTACTGTAGGAGGCGAGGTATGACCCACTCAGCCCATGACCGATCAGCAAAACTCTGCAGGCACCGACTAGGCACACTTTGTTTGGGAGTTTGTCAAAGGGAACCACGGCGCTCACCAGGACGAGGTGGCCGAGTGGTTAAGGCGATGGACTGCTAATCCATTGTGCTCTGCATGCATGGGTTCGAATCCCATCCTCGTTGATTTCTTCTCCTTCGTCCAAGCTGAAATCTTTGTTTGCTAATCCTCTTTTTACTGGACAAGCAGTGATTGTCCCCTCCATGGTAGACTTTAACTGTGACCTCTCAAGACGGCTCTTATTAAAGCTAGGAAAGACGCATATTTGTTGTGTGGCATACAAGTTACGTGGCATATCAACGGGTTAAGTCCACTCTTTTTATTTTTCATGCTTGATGGCATCCTCGGCCTTCTCATGAAGATGAAGGCCTCTTTGTCCTTTGCAGCCTTTAGCTGGTACTGATTCTAGATCCCCTGACTGGTCTACCTTTGGACTGTGTGAAAGACAAGTAAGATGTCAGACGTGAGCGAATAACTTTTTTTTGGTTTGCTTCAGAAGCTCAAAAGAGAAGAAAGAAAGGCACTGCTGAGATTCGAACTCAGGATCTCCTGTTTATTAGACAGGCGCTTTAACCAACTAAGCCACAGGGCCTTGTGATGGCAAAGCTGGCACAGCTGTGCAGCTTAAAAAAAACGCCACTGCTATCGATGTTTTCAATTCCTGCAACCTTTCATGACCTGATGGGGTGGCTCAAACCTTCATGGTTTTTCTTTTCAGGGCTGGAAAAAGGAAGGTGAGCAGATACTAGGTAGACAACTGAGGTGTGTCCCTTTATCCGCAGTCGTTTTCCACTGCTTTCTTTAAGGGCCCACACGGTACTGGAGTTCTGTTCCATACTTGGCAGCAACTTGTAAAAGGATGAAGCTTTCAGTCATGACAATTAGAAAAGCAAAAACTTTTTGAAAAAGGCATCCACACCGACAAATTTGCAGACGACAATAGCAGCTGGAACTTCGTGGAGAGCTAGAGGTTTGCGGTTCCATAGGTGATTGAGCCGCTTCTTAGCAGAGCAAGAATTGTTACCTGCTCTGCTTTCCATGCATAAGGCAGAATAGATGGATGGAAGACATGCCAGGGATGTCTGGAAATGGTTTGGCATCCCTTAGCATAGGTCCACCTTTCAAGGGTTTTCCATGCATCTTCTTGAGGCATTACTTACTGTAGGAGGCGAGGTATGACCCACTCAGCCCATGACCGATCAGCAAAACTCTGCAGGCACCGACTAGGCACACTTTGTTTGGGAGTTTGTCAAAGGGAACCACGGCGCTCACCAGGACGAGGTGGCCGAGTGGTTAAGGCGATGGACTGCTAATCCATTGTGCTCTGCATGCATGGGTTCGAATCCCATCCTCGTCGATTTCTTCTGCTTCGTCCAAGCTGAAATCTTTGTTTGCTAATCCTCTTTTACTGGACAAGCAGTGATTGTCCCCTCCATGGTGGACTTTAACTGTGACCTCTCAAGACGGCTCTTATTAAAGCTAGGAAAGACGCATATTTGCTGTGTGGCATACAAGTTACGTGGCATATCAACGGGTTAAGTCCACTCTTTTTATTTTTCATGCTTGATGGCATCCTCGGCCTTCTCATGAAGATGAAGGCCTCTTTGTCCTTTGCAGCCTTTAGCTGGTACTGATTCTAGATCCCCTGACTGGTCTACCTTTGGACTGTGTGAAAGACAAGTAAGATGTCAGACGTGAGCGAATAACTTTTTTTTGGTTTGCTTCAGAAGCTCAAAAGAGAAGAAAGAAAGGCACTGCTGAGATTCGAACTCAGGATCTCCTGTTTACTAGACAGGCACTTTAACCAACTAAGCCACAGCGCCTTGTGATGGCAAAGCTGGCACAGCTGTGCAGCTTAAAAAAAACGCCACTGCTATCGGATGTTTCCAATTCCTGCAACCTTTCATGACCTGATGGGGTGGCTCAAACCTTCATGGTTTTTCTTTTCAGGGCTGGAAAAAGGAAGGTGAGCAGATACTAGGTAGACAACTGAGGTGTGTCCCTTTATCCGCAGTCGTTTTCCACTGCTTTCTTTAAGGGCCCACACGGTACTGGAGTTCTGTTCCATACTTGGCAGCAACTTGTAAAAGGATGAAGCTTTCAGTCATGACAATTAGAAAAGCAAAAGCTTTTTGAAAAAGGCATCCACACCGACAAATTTGCAGACGACAATAGCAGCTGGAACTTCGTGGAGAGCTAGAGGTTTGCGGTTCCATAGGTGATTGAGCCGCTTCTTAGCAGAGCAAGAATTGTTACCTGCTCTGCTTTCCATGCATAAGGCAGAATAGATGGATGGAAGACATGCCAGGGATGTCTGGAAATGGTTTGGCATCCCTTAGCATAGGTCCACCTTTCAAGGGTTTTCCATGCATCTTCTTGAGGCATTACTTACTGTAGGAGGCGAGGTATGACCCACTCAGCCCATGACCGATCAGCAAAACTCTGCAGGCACCGACTAGGCACACTTTGTTTGGGAGTTTGTCAAAGGGAACCACGGCGCTCACCAGGACGAGGTGGCCGAGTGGTTAAGGCGATGGACTGCTAATCCATTGTGCTCTGCATGCATGGGTTCGAATCCCATCCTCGTCGATTTCTTCTGCTTCAGCCAAGCTGAAATCTTTGTTTGCTAATCCTCTTTTTACTGGACAAGCAGTGATTGTCCCCTCCATGGTGGACTTTAACTGTGACCTCTCAAGACGGCTCTTATTAAAGCTAGGAAAGACGCATATTTGTTGTGTGGCATACAAGTTACGTGGCATATCAACGGGTTAAGTCCACTCTTTTTATTTTTCATGCTTGATGGCATCCTCGGCCTTCTCATGAAGATGAAGGCCTCTTTGTCCTTTGCAGCCTTTAGCTGGTACTGATTCTAGATCCCCTGACTGGTCTACCTTAGGACTGTGTGAAAGACAAGTAAGATGTCAGACGTGAGCGAATAACTTTTTTTTGGTTTGCTTCAGAAGCTCAAAAGAGAAGAAAGAAAGGCACTGCTGAGATTCGAACTCAGGATCTCCTGTTTACTAGACAGGCGCTTTAACCAACTAAGCCACAGCGCCTTGTGATGGCAAAGCTGGCACAGCTGTGCAGCTTAAAAAAAACGCCACTGCTATCGGATGTTTTCAATTCCTGCAACCTTTCATGACCTGATGGGGTGGCTCAAACCTTCCTGGTTTTTCTTTTCAGGGCTGGAAAAAGGAAGGTGAGCAGATACTAGGTAGACAACTGAGGTGTGTCCCTTTATCCGCAGTCGTTTTCCACTGCTTTCTTTAAGGGCCCACACGGTACTGGAGTTCTGTTCCATACTTGGCAGCAACTTGTAAAAGGATGAAGCTTTCAGTCATGACAATTAGAAAAGCAAAAACTTTTTGAAAAAGGCATCCACACCGACAAATTTGCAGACGACAATAGCAGCTGGAACTTCGTGGAGAGCTAGAGGTTTGCGGTTCCATAGGTGATTGAGCCGCTTCTTAGCAGAGCAAGAATTGTTACCTGCTCTGCTTTCCATGCATAAGGCAGAATAGATGGATGGAAGACATGCCAGGGATGTCTGGAAATGGTTTGGCATCCCTTAGCATAGGTTCACCTTTCAAGGGTTTTCCATGCATCTTCTTGAGGCATTACTTACTGTAGGAGGCGAGGTATGACCCACTCAGCCCATGACCGATCAGCAAAACTCTGCAGGCACCGACTAGGCACACTTTGTTTGGAAGTTTGTCAAAGGGAACCACTTCGCTCACCAGGACGAGGTGGCCGAGTGGTTAAGGCGATGGACTGCTAATCCATTGTGCTCTGCATGCATGGGTTCGAATCCCATCCTTGTCGATTTCTTCTGCTTCGTCCAAGCTGAAATCTTTGTTTGCTAATCCTCTTTTTACTGGACAAGCAGTGATTGTCCCCTCCATGGTGGACTTTAACTGTGACCTCTCAAGACGGCTCTTAGTAAAGCTAGGTAAGACGCATATTTGTTGTGTGGCATACAAGTTACGTGGCATATCAACGGGTTAAGTCCACTCTTTTTATTTTTCATGCTTGATGGCATCCTCGGCCTTCTCATGAAGATGAAGGCCTCTTTGTCCTTTGCAGCCTTTAGCTGGTACTGATTCTAGATCCCCTGACTGGTCTACCTTAGGACTGTGTGAAAGACAAGTAAGATGTCAGACGTGAGCGAATAACTTTTTTTTGGTTTGCTTCAGAAGCTCAAAAGAGAAGAAAGAAAGGCACTGCTGAGATTCGAACTCAGGATCTCCTGTTTACTAGACAGGCGCTTTAACCAACTAAGCCACAGCGCCTTGTGATGGCAAAGCTGGCACAGCTGTGCACCTTAAAAAAAACGCCACTGCTATTGGATGTTTCCAATTCCTGCAACCTTTCATGACCTGATGGGGTGGCTCAAACATTCATGGTTTTTCTTTTCAGGGCTGGAAAAAGGAAGGTGAGCAGATACTAGGTAGACAACTGAGGTGTGTCCCTTTATCCGCAGTCGTTTTCCACTGCTTTCTTTAAGGGCCCACATGGTACTGGAGTTCTGTTCCATACTTGGCAGCAACTTGTAAAAGGATGAAGCTTTCAGTCATGACAATTAGAAAAGCAAAAACTTTTTGAAAAAGGCATCCACACCGACAAATTTGCAGACGACAATAGCAGCTGGAACTTCGTGGAGAGCTAGAGGTTTGCGGTTCCATAGGTGATTGAGCCGCTTCTTAGCAGAGCAAGAATTGTTACCTGCTCTGCTTTCCATGCATAAGGCAGAATAGATGGATGGAAGACATGCCAGGGATGTCTGGAAATGGTTTGGCATCCCTTAGCATAGGTCCACCTTTCAAGGGTTTTCCATGCATCTTCTTGAGGCATTACTTACTGTAGGAGGCGAGGTATGACCCACTCAGCCCATGACCGATCAGCAAAACTCTGCAGGCACCGACTAGGCACACTTTGTTTGGGAGTTTGTCAAAGGGAACCACGGCGCTCACCAGGACGAGGTGGCCGAGTGGTTAAGGCGATGGACTGCTAATCCATTGTGCTCTGCATGCATGGGTTCGAATCCCATCCTCGTCGATTTCTTCTGCTTCGTCCAAGCTGAAATCTTTGTTTGCTAATCCTCTTTTTACTGGACAAGCAGTGATTGTCCCCTCCATGGTGGACTTTAACTGTGACCTCTCAAGACGGCTCTTATTAAAGCTAGGAAAGACGCATATTTGTTGTGTGGCATACAAGTTACGTGGCATATCAACGGGTTAAGTCCACTCTTTTTATTTTTCATGCTTGATGGCATCCTCGGCCTTCTCATGAAGATGAAGGCCTCTTTGTCCTTTGCAGCCTTTAGCTGGTACTGATTCTAGATCCCCTGACTGGTCTACCTTTGGACTGTGTGAAAGACAAGTAAGATGTCAGACGTGAGCGAATAACTTTTTTTTGGTTTGCTTCAGAAGCTCAAAAGAGAAGAAAGAAAGGCACTGCTGAGATTCGAACTCAGGATCTCCTGTTTACTAGACAGGCGCTTTAACCAACTAAGCCACAGCGCCTTGTGATGGCAAAGCTGGCACAGCTGTGCAGCTTAAAAAAAACGCCACTGCTATTGGATGTTTCCAATTCCTGCAACCTTTCATGACCTGATGGGGTGGCTCAAACCTTCATGGTTTTTCTTTTCAGGGCTGGAAAAAGGAAGGTGAGCAGATACTAGGTAGACAACTGAGGTGTGTCCCTTTATCCGCAGTCGTTTTCCACTGCTTTCTTTAAGGGCCCACACGGTACTGGAGTTCTGTTCCATACTTGGCAGCAACTTGTAAAAGGATGAAGCTTTCAGTCATGACAATTAGAAAAGCAAAAACTTTTTGAAAAAGGCATCCACACCGACAAATTTGCAGACGACAATAGCAGCTGGAACTTCGTGGAGAGCTAGAGGTTTGCGGTTCCATAGGTGATTGAGCCGCTTCTTAGCAGAGCAAGAATTGTTACCTGCTCTGCTTTCAATGCATAAGGCAGAATAGATGGATGGAAGACATGCCAGGGATGTCTGGAAATGGTTTGGCATCCCTTAGCATAGGTCCACCTTTCAAGGGTTTTCCATGCATCTTCTTGAGGCATTACTTACTGTAGGAGGCGAGGTATGACCCACTCAGCCCATGACCGATCAGCAAAACTCTGCAGGCACCGACTAGGCACACTTTGTTTGGGAGTTTGTCAAAGGGAACCACGGCGCCCACCAGGACGAGGTGGCCGAGTGGTTAAGGCGATGGACTGCTAATCCATTGTGCTCTGCATGCATGGGTTCGAATCCCATCCTCGTCGATATCTTCTCCTTTGTCCAAGCTGAAATCTTTGTTTGCTAATCCTCTTTTTACTGGACAAGCAGTGATTGTCCCCTCCATGGTGGACTTTAACTGTGACCTCTCAAGACGGCTCTTTTTAATGCTAGGAAAGACGCATATTTGTTGTGTGGCATACAAGTTACGTGGCATATCAACGGGTTAAGTCCACTATTTTTATTTTTCATGCTTGATGGCATCCTCGGCCTTCTCATGAAGATGAAGGCCTCTTTGTCCTTTGCAGCCTTTAGCTGGTACTGATTATAGACCCCCTGACTGGTCTACCTTTGGACTGTGTGAAAGACAAGTAAGATGTCAGACGTGAGCGAATAACTTTTTTTTGGTTTGCTTCAGAAGCTCAAAAGAGAAGAAAGAAAGGCACTGCTGAGATTCGAACACAGGATCTCCTGTTTACTAGACAGGCGCTTTAACCAACTAAGCCACAGCGCATTGTGATGGCAAAGCTGGCACAGCTGTGCAGCTTAAAAAAAACGCCACTGCTATCGGATGTTTCCAATTCCTGCAACCTTTCATGACCTGATGGGGTGGCTCAAACCTTCATGGTTTTTCTTTTCAGGGCTGGAAAAAGGAAGGTGAGCAGATACTAGGTAGACAACTGAGGTGTGTCCCTTTATCCGCAGTCGTTTTCCACTGCTTTCTTTAAGGGCCCACACGGTACTGGAGTTCTGTTCCATACTTGGCAGCAACTTGTAAAAGGATGAAGCTTTCAGTCATGACAATTAGAAAAGCAAAAACTTTTTGAAAAAGGCATCCACACCGACAAATTTGCAGACGACAATAGCAGCTGGAACTTCGTGGAGAGCTAGAGGTTTGCGGTTCCATAGGTGATTGAGCCGCTTCTTAGCAGAGCAAGAATTGTTACCTGCTCTGCTTTCCATGCATAAGGCAGAATAGATGGATGGAAGACATGCCAGGGATGTCTGGAAATGGTTTGGCATCCCTTAGCATAGGTCCACCTTTCAAGGGTTTTCCATGCATCTTCTTGAGGCATTACTTACTGTAGGAGGCGAGGTATGACCCACTCAGCCCATGACCGATCAGCAAAACTCTGCAGGCACCGACTAGGCACACTTTGTTTGGGAGTTTGTCAAAGGGAACCACGGCGCTCACCAGGACGAGGTGGCCGAGTGGTTAAGGCGATGGACTGCTAATCCATTGTGCTCTGCATGCATGGGTTCGAATCCCATCCTCGTCGATTTCTTCTGCTTTGTCCAAGCTGAAATCTTTGTTTGCTAATCCTCTTTTTACTGGACAAGCAGTGATTGTCCCCTCCATGGTGGACTTTAACTGTGACCTCTCAAGACGGCTCTTATTAATGCTAGGAAAGACGCATATTTGTTGTGTGGCATACAAGTTACGTGGCATATCAACGGGTTAAGTCCACTCTTTTTATTTTTCATGCTTGATGGCATCCTCGGCCTTCTCATGAAGATGAAGGCCTCTTTGTCCTTTGCAGCCTTTAGCTGGTACTGATTCTAGACCCCCTGACTGGTCTACCTTAGGACTGTGTGAAAGACAAGTAAGATGTCAGACGTGAGCGAATAACTTTTTTTTGGTTTGCTTCAGAAGCTCAAAAGAGAAGAAAGAAAGGCACTGCTGAGATTCGAACTCAGGATCTCCTGTTTACTAGACAGGCGCTTTAACCAACTAAGCCACAGCGCCTTGTGATGGCAAAGCTGGCACAGCTGTGCAGCTTAAAAAAAACGCCACTGCTATCGGATGTTTCCAATTCCTGCAACCTTTCATGACCTGATGGGGTGGCTCAAACCTTCATGGTTTTTCTTTTCAGGGCTGGAAAAAGGAAGGTGAGCAGATACTAGGTAGACAACTGAGGTGTGTCCCTTTATCCGCAGTCGTTTTCCACTGCTTTCTTTAAGGGCCCACACGGTACTGGAGTTCTGTTCCATACTTGGCAGCAACTTGTAAAAGGATGAAGCTTTCAGTCATGACAATTAGAAAAGCAAAAACTTTTTGAAAAAGGCATCCACACCGACAAATTTGCAGACGACAATAGCAGCTGGAACTTCGTGGAGAGCTAGAGGTTTGCGGTTCCATAGGTGATTGAGCCGCTTCTTAGCAGAGCAAGAATTGTTGCCTGCTCTGCTTTCCATGCATAAGGCAGAATAGATGGATGGAAGACATGCCAGGGATGTCTGGAAATGGTTTGGCATCCCTTAGCATAGGTCCACCTTTCAAGGGTTTTCCATGCATCTTCTTGAGGCATTACTTACTGTAGGAGGCGAGGTATGACCCACTCAGCCCATGACCGATCAGCAAAACTCTGCAGGCACCGACTAGGCACACTTTGTTTGGGAGTTTGTCAAAGGGAACCACGGCGCTCACCAGGACGAGGTGGCCGAGTGGTTAAGGCGATGGACTGCTAATCCATTGTGCTCTGCATGCATGGGTTCGAATCCCATCCTCGTTGATTTCTTCTCCTTCGTCCAAGCTGAAATCTTTGTTTGCTAATCCTCTTTTTACTGGACAAGCAGTGATTGTCCCCTCCATGGTAGACTTTAACTGTGACCTCTCAAGACGGCTCTTATTAAAGCTAGGAAAGACGCATATTTGTTGTGTGGCATACAAGTTACGTGGCATATCAACGGGTTAAGTCCACTCTTTTTATTTTTCATGCTTGATGGCATCCTCGGCCTTCTCATGAAGATGAAGGCCTCTTTGTCCTTTGCAGCCTTTAGCTGGTACTGATTCTAGATCCCCTGACTGGTCTACCTTTGGACTGTGTGAAAGACAAGTAAGATGTCAGACGTGAGCGAATAACTTTTTTTTGGTTTGCTTCAGAAGCTCAAAAGAGAAGAAAGAAAGGCACTGCTGAGATTCGAACTCAGGATCTCCTGTTTACTAGACAGGCGCTTTAACCAACTAAGCCACAGGGCCTTGTGATGGCAAAGCTGGCACAGCTGTGCAGCTTAAAAAAAACGCCACTGCTATCGATGTTTTCAATTCCTGCAACCTTTCATGACCTGATGGGGTGGCTCAAACCTTCATGGTTTTTCTTTTCAGGGCTGGAAAAAGGAAGGTGAGCAGATACTAGGTAGACAACTGAGGTGTGTCCCTTTATCCGCAGTCGTTTTCCACTGCTTTCTTTAAGGGCCCACACGGTACTGGAGTTCTGTTCCATACTTGGCAGCAACTTGTAAAAGGATGAAGCTTTCAGTCATGACAATTAGAAAAGCAAAAACTTTTTGAAAAAGGCATCCACACCGACAAATTTGCAGACGACAATAGCAGCTGGAACTTCGTGGAGAGCTAGAGGTTTGCGGTTCCATAGGTGATTGAGCCGCTTCTTAGCAGAGCAAGAATTGTTACCTGCTCTGCTTTCCATGCATAAGGCAGAATAGATGGATGGAAGACATGCCAGGGATGTCTGGAAATGGTTTGGCATCCCTTAGCATAGGTCCACCTTTCAAGGGTTTTCCATGCATCTTCTTGAGGCATTACTTACTGTAGGAGGCGAGGTATGACCCACTCAGCCCATGACCGATCAGCAAAACTCTGCAGGCACCGACTAGGCACACTTTGTTTGGGAGTTTGTCAAAGGGAACCACGGCGCTCACCAGGACGAGGTGGCCGAGTGGTTAAGGCGATGGACTGCTAATCCATTGTGCTCTGCATGCATGGGTTCGAATCCCATCCTCGTCGATTTCTTCTGCTTCGTCCAAGCTGAAATCTTTGTTTGCTAATCCTCTTTTTACTGGACAAGCAGTGATTGTCCCCTCCATGGTGGACTTTAACTGTGACCTCTCAAGACGGCTCTTATTAAAGCTAGGAAAGACGCATATTTGCTGTGTGGCATACAAGTTACGTGGCATATCAACGGGTTAAGTCCACTCTTTTTATTTTTCATGCTTGATGGCATCCTCGGCCTTCTCATGAAGATGAAGGCCTCTTTGTCCTTTGCAGCCTTTAGCTGGTACTGATTCTAGATCCCCTGACTGGTCTACCTTTGGACTGTGTGAAAGACAAGTAAGATGTCAGACGTGAGCGAATAACTTTTTTTTGGTTTGCTTCAGAAGCTCAAAAGAGAAGAAAGAAAGGCACTGCTGAGATTCGAACTCAGGATCTCCTGTTTACTAGACAGGCACTTTAACCAACTAAGCCACAGCGCCTTGTGATGGCAAAGCTGGCACAGCTGTGCAGCTTAAAAAAAACGCCACTGCTATCGGATGTTTCCAATTCCTGCAACCTTTCATGACCTGATGGGGTGGCTCAAACCTTCATGGTTTTTCTTTTCAGGGCTGGAAAAAGGAAGGTGAGCAGATACTAGGTAGACAACTGAGGTGTGTCCCTTTATCCGCAGTCGTTTTCCACTGCTTTCTTTAAGGGCCCACACGGTACTGGAGTTCTGTTCCATACTTGGCAGCAACTTGTAAAAGGATGAAGCTTTCAGTCATGACAATTAGAAAAGCAAAAGCTTTTTGAAAAAGGCATCCACACCGACAAATTTGCAGACGACAATAGCAGCTGGAACTTCGTGGAGAGCTAGAGGTTTGCGGTTCCATAGGTGATTGAGCCGCTTCTTAGCAGAGCAAGAATTGTTACCTGCTCTGCTTTCCATGCATAAGGCAGAATAGATGGATGGAAGACATGCCAGGGATGTCTGGAAATGGTTTGGCATCCCTTAGCATAGGTCCACCTTTCAAGGGTTTTCCATGCATCTTCTTGAGGCATTACTTACTGTAGGAGGCGAGGTATGACCCACTCAGCCCATGACCGATCAGCAAAACTCTGCAGGCACCGACTAGGCACACTTTGTTTGGGAGTTTGTCAAAGGGAACCACGGCGCTCACCAGGACGAGGTGGCCGAGTGGTTAAGGCGATGGACTGCTAATCCATTGTGCTCTGCATGCATGGGTTCGAATCCCATCCTCGTCGATTTCTTCTGCTTCAGCCAAGCTGAAATCTTTGTTTGCTAATCCTCTTTTTACTGGACAAGCAGTGATTGTCCCCTCCATGGTGGACTTTAACTGTGACCTCTCAAGACGGCTCTTATTAAAGCTAGGAAAGACGCATATTTGTTGTGTGGCATACAAGTTACGTGGCATATCAACGGGTTAAGTCCACTCTTTTTATTTTTCATGCTTGATGGCATCCTCGGCCTTCTCATGAAGATGAAGGCCTCTTTGTCCTTTGCAGCCTTTAGCTGGTACTGATTCTAGATCCCCTGACTGGTCTACCTTAGGACTGTGTGAAAGACAAGTAAGATGTCAGACGTGAGCGAATAACTTTTTTTTGGTTTGCTTCAGAAGCTCAAAAGAGAAGAAAGAAAGGCACTGCTGAGATTCGAACTCAGGATCTCCTGTTTACTAGACAGGCGCTTTAACCAACTAAGCCACAGCGCCTTGTGATGGCAAAGCTGGCACAGCTGTGCAGCTTAAAAAAAACGCCACTGCTATCGGATGTTTTCAATTCCTGCAACCTTTCATGACCTGATGGGGTGGCTCAAACCTTCCTGGTTTTTCTTTTCAGGGCTGGAAAAAGGAAGGTGAGCAGATACTAGGTAGACAACTGAGGTGTGTCCCTTTATCCGCAGTCGTTTTCCACTGCTTTCTTTAAGGGCCCACACGGTACTGGAGTTCTGTTCCATACTTGGCAGCAACTTGTAAAAGGATGAAGCTTTCAGTCATGACAATTAGAAAAGCAAAAACTTTTTGAAAAAGGCATCCACACCGACAAATTTGCAGACGACAATAGCAGCTGGAACTTCGTGGAGAGCTAGAGGTTTGCGGTTCCATAGGTGATTGAGCCGCTTCTTAGCAGAGCAAGAATTGTTACCTGCTCTGCTTTCCATGCATAAGGCAGAATAGATGGATGGAAGACATGCCAGGGATGTCTGGAAATGGTTTGGCATCCCTTAGCATAGGTTCACCTTTCAAGGGTTTTCCATGCATCTTCTTGAGGCATTACTTACTGTAGGAGGCGAGGTATGACCCACTCAGCCCATGACCGATCAGCAAAACTCTGCAGGCACCGACTAGGCACACTTTGTTTGGAAGTTTGTCAAAGGGAACCACTTCGCTCACCAGGACGAGGTGGCCGAGTGGTTAAGGCGATGGACTGCTAATCCATTGTGCTCTGCATGCATGGGTTCGAATCCCATCCTTGTCGATTTCTTCTGCTTCGTCCAAGCTGAAATCTTTGTTTGCTAATCCTCTTTTTACTGGACAAGCAGTGATTGTCCCCTCCATGGTGGACTTTAACTGTGACCTCTCAAGACGGCTCTTAGTAAAGCTAGGTAAGACGCATATTTGTTGTGTGGCATACAAGTTACGTGGCATATCAACGGGTTAAGTCCACTCTTTTTATTTTTCATGCTTGATGGCATCCTCGGCCTTCTCATGAAGATGAAGGCCTCTTTGTCCTTTGCAGCCTTTAGCTGGTACTGATTCTAGATCCCCTGACTGGTCTACCTTAGGACTGTGTGAAAGACAAGTAAGATGTCAGACGTGAGCGAATAACTTTTTTTTGGTTTGCTTCAGAAGCTCAAAAGAGAAGAAAGAAAGGCACTGCTGAGATTCGAACTCAGGATCTCCTGTTTACTAGACAGGCGCTTTAACCAACTAAGCCACAGCGCCTTGTGATGGCAAAGCTGGCACAGCTGTGCACCTTAAAAAAAACGCCACTGCTATTGGATGTTTCCAATTCCTGCAACCTTTCATGACCTGATGGGGTGGCTCAAACATTCATGGTTTTTCTTTTCAGGGCTGGAAAAAGGAAGGTGAGCAGATACTAGGTAGACAACTGAGGTGTGTCCCTTTATCCGCAGTCGTTTTCCACTGCTTTCTTTAAGGGCCCACATGGTACTGGAGTTCTGTTCCATACTTGGCAGCAACTTGTAAAAGGATGAAGCTTTCAGTCATGACAATTAGAAAAGCAAAAACTTTTTGAAAAAGGCATCCACACCGACAAATTTGCAGACGACAATAGCAGCTGGAACTTCGTGGAGAGCTAGAGGTTTGCGGTTCCATAGGTGATTGAGCCGCTTCTTAGCAGAGCAAGAATTGTTACCTGCTCTGCTTTCCATGCATAAGGCAGAATAGATGGATGGAAGACATGCCAGGGATGTCTGGAAATGGTTTGGCATCCCTTAGCATAGGTCCACCTTTCAAGGGTTTTCCATGCATCTTCTTGAGGCATTACTTACTGTAGGAGGCGAGGTATGACCCACTCAGCCCATGACCGATCAGCAAAACTCTGCAGGCACCGACTAGGCACACTTTGTTTGGGAGTTTGTCAAAGGGAACCACGGCGCTCACCAGGACGAGGTGGCCGAGTGGTTAAGGCGATGGACTGCTAATCCATTGTGCTCTGCATGCATGGGTTCGAATCCCATCCTCGTCGATTTCTTCTGCTTCGTCCAAGCTGAAATCTTTGTTTGCTAATCCTCTTTTTACTGGACAAGCAGTGATTGTCCCCTCCATGGTGGACTTTAACTGTGACCTCTCAAGACGGCTCTTATTAAAGCTAGGAAAGACGCATATTTGTTGTGTGGCATACAAGTTACGTGGCATATCAACGGGTTAAGTCCACTCTTTTTATTTTTCATGCTTGATGGCATCCTCGGCCTTCTCATGAAGATGAAGGCCTCTTTGTCCTTTGCAGCCTTTAGCTGGTACTGATTCTAGATCCCCTGACTGGTCTACCTTTGGACTGTGTGAAAGACAAGTAAGATGTCAGACGTGAGCGAATAACTTTTTTTTGGTTTGCTTCAGAAGCTCAAAAGAGAAGAAAGAAAGGCACTGCTGAGATTCGAACTCAGGATCTCCTGTTTACTAGACAGGCGCTTTAACCAACTAAGCCACAGCGCCTTGTGATGGCAAAGCTGGCACAGCTGTGCAGCTTAAAAAAAACGCCACTGCTATTGGATGTTTCCAATTCCTGCAACCTTTCATGACCTGATGGGGTGGCTCAAACCTTCATGGTTTTTCTTTTCAGGGCTGGAAAAAGGAAGGTGAGCAGATACTAGGTAGACAACTGAGGTGTGTCCCTTTATCCGCAGTCGTTTTCCACTGCTTTCTTTAAGGGCCCACACGGTACTGGAGTTCTGTTCCATACTTGGCAGCAACTTGTAAAAGGATGAAGCTTTCAGTCATGACAATTAGAAAAGCAAAAACTTTTTGAAAAAGGCATCCACACCGACAAATTTGCAGACGACAATAGCAGCTGGAACTTCGTGGAGAGCTAGAGGTTTGCGGTTCCATAGGTGATTGAGCCGCTTCTTAGCAGAGCAAGAATTGTTACCTGCTCTGCTTTCAATGCATAAGGCAGAATAGATGGATGGAAGACATGCCAGGGATGTCTGGAAATGGTTTGGCATCCCTTAGCATAGGTCCACCTTTCAAGGGTTTTCCATGCATCTTCTTGAGGCATTACTTACTGTAGGAGGCGAGGTATGACCCACTCAGCCCATGACCGATCAGCAAAACTCTGCAGGCACCGACTAGGCACACTTTGTTTGGGAGTTTGTCAAAGGGAACCACGGCGCCCACCAGGACGAGGTGGCCGAGTGGTTAAGGCGATGGACTGCTAATCCATTGTGCTCTGCATGCATGGGTTCGAATCCCATCCTCGTCGATTTCTTCTCCTTTGTCCAAGCTGAAATCTTTGTTTGCTAATCCTCTTTTTACTGGACAAGCAGTGATTGTCCCCTCCATGGTGGACTTTAACTGTGACCTCTCAAGACGGCTCTTTTTAATGCTAGGAAAGACGCATATTTGTTGTGTGGCATACAAGTTACGTGGCATATCAACGGGTTAAGTCCACTATTTTTATTTTTCATGCTTGATGGCATCCTCGGCCTTCTCATGAAGATGAAGGCCTCTTTGTCCTTTGCAGCCTTTAGCTGGTACTGATTATAGACCCCCTGACTGGTCTACCTTTGGACTGTGTGAAAGACAAGTAAGATGTCAGACGTGAGCGAATAACTTTTTTTTGGTTTGCTTCAGAAGCTCAAAAGAGAAGAAAGAAAGGCACTGCTGAGATTCGAACACAGGATCTCCTGTTTACTAGACAGGCGCTTTAACCAACTAAGCCACAGCGCATTGTGATGGCAAAGCTGGCACAGCTGTGCAGCTTAAAAAAAACGCCACTGCTATCGGATGTTTCCAATTCCTGCAACCTTTCATGACCTGATGGGGTGGCTCAAACCTTCATGGTTTTTCTTTTCAGGGCTGGAAAAAGGAAGGTGAGCAGATACTAGGTAGACAACTGAGGTGTGTCCCTTTATCCGCAGTCGTTTTCCACTGCTTTCTTTAAGGGCCCACACGGTACTGGAGTTCTGTTCCATACTTGGCAGCAACTTGTAAAAGGATGAAGCTTTCAGTCATGACAATTAGAAAAGCAAAAACTTTTTGAAAAAGGCATCCACACCGACAAATTTGCAGACGACAATAGCAGCTGGAACTTCGTGGAGAGCTAGAGGTTTGCGGTTCCATAGGTGATTGAGCCGCTTCTTAGCAGAGCAAGAATTGTTACCTGCTCTGCTTTCCATGCATAAGGCAGAATAGATGGATGGAAGACATGCCAGGGATGTCTGGAAATGGTTTGGCATCCCTTAGCATAGGTCCACCTTTCAAGGGTTTTCCATGCATCTTCTTGAGGCATTACTTACTGTAGGAGGCGAGGTATGACCCACTCAGCCCATGACCGATCAGCAAAACTCTGCAGGCACCGACTAGGCACACTTTGTTTGGGAGTTTGTCAAAGGGAACCACGGCGCTCACCAGGACGAGGTGGCCGAGTGGTTAAGGCGATGGACTGCTAATCCATTGTGCTCTGCATGCATGGGTTCGAATCCCATCCTCGTCGATTTCTTCTGCTTTGTCCAAGCTGAAATCTTTGTTTGCTAATCCTCTTTTTACTGGACAAGCAGTGATTGTCCCCTCCATGGTGGACTTTAACTGTGACCTCTCAAGACGGCTCTTATTAATGCTAGGAAAGACGCATATTTGTTGTGTGGCATACAAGTTACGTGGCATATCAACGGGTTAAGTCCACTCTTTTTATTTTTCATGCTTGATGGCATCCTCGGCCTTCTCATGAAGATGAAGGCCTCTTTGTCCTTTGCAGCCTTTAGCTGGTACTGATTCTAGACCCCCTGACTGGTCTACCTTAGGACTGTGTGAAAGACAAGTAAGATGTCAGACGTGAGCGAATAACTTTTTTTTGGTTTGCTTCAGAAGCTCAAAAGAGAAGAAAGAAAGGCACTGCTGAGATTCGAACTCAGGATCTCCTGTTTACTAGACAGGCGCTTTAACCAACTAAGCCACAGCGCCTTGTGATGGCAAAGCTGGCACAGCTGTGCAGCTTAAAAAAAACGCCACTGCTATCGGATGTTTCCAATTCCTGCAACCTTTCATGACCTGATGGGGTGGCTCAAACCTTCATGGTTTTTCTTTTCAGGGCTGGAAAAAGGAAGGTGAGCAGATACTAGGTAGACAACTGAGGTGTGTCCCTTTATCCGCAGTCGTTTTCCACTGCTTTCTTTAAGGGCCCACACGGTACTGGAGTTCTGTTCCATACTTGGCAGCAACTTGTAAAAGGATGAAGCTTTCAGTCATGACAATTAGAAAAGCAAAAACTTTTTGAAAAAGGCATCCACACCGACAAATTTGCAGACGACAATAGCAGCTGGAACTTCGTGGAGAGCTAGAGGTTTGCGGTTCCATAGGTGATTGAGCCGCTTCTTAGCAGAGCAAGAATTGTTGCCTGCTCTGCTTTCCATGCATAAGGCAGAATAGATGGATGGAAGACATGCCAGGGATGTCTGGAAATGGTTTGGCATCCCTTAGCATAGGTCCACCTTTCAAGGGTTTTCCATGCATCTTCTTGAGGCATTACTTACTGTAGGAGGCGAGGTATGACCCACTCAGCCCATGACCGATCAGCAAAACTCTGCAGGCACCGACTAGGCACACTTTGTTTGGGAGTTTGTCAAAGGGAACCACGGCGCTCACCAGGACGAGGTGGCCGAGTGGTTAAGGCGATGGACTGCTAATCCATTGTGCTCTGCATGCATGGGTTCGAATCCCATCCTCGTTGATTTCTTCTCCTTCGTCCAAGCTGAAATCTTTGTTTGCTAATCCTCTTTTTACTGGACAAGCAGTGATTGTCCCCTCCATGGTAGACTTTAACTGTGACCTCTCAAGACGGCTCTTATTAAAGCTAGGAAAGACGCATATTTGTTGTGTGGCATACAAGTTACGTGGCATATCAACGGGTTAAGTCCACTCTTTTTATTTTTCATGCTTGATGGCATCCTCGGCCTTCTCATGAAGATGAAGGCCTCTTTGTCCTTTGCAGCCTTTAGCTGGTACTGATTCTAGATCCCCTGACTGGTCTACCTTTGGACTGTGTGAAAGACAAGTAAGATGTCAGACGTGAGCGAATAACTTTTTTTTGGTTTGCTTCAGAAGCTCAAAAGAGAAGAAAGAAAGGCACTGCTGAGATTCGAACTCAGGATCTCCTGTTTACTAGACAGGCGCTTTAACCAACTAAGCCACAGGGCCTTGTGATGGCAAAGCTGGCACAGCTGTGCAGCTTAAAAAAAACGCCACTGCTATCGATGTTTTCAATTCCTGCAACCTTTCATGACCTGATGGGGTGGCTCAAACCTTCATGGTTTTTCTTTTCAGGGCTGGAAAAAGGAAGGTGAGCAGATACTAGGTAGACAACTGAGGTGTGTCCCTTTATCCGCAGTCGTTTTCCACTGCTTTCTTTAAGGGCCCACACGGTACTGGAGTTCTGTTCCATACTTGGCAGCAACTTGTAAAAGGATGAAGCTTTCAGTCATGACAATTAGAAAAGCAAAAACTTTTTGAAAAAGGCATCCACACCGACAAATTTGCAGACGACAATAGCAGCTGGAACTTCGTGGAGAGCTAGAGGTTTGCGGTTCCATAGGTGATTGAGCCGCTTCTTAGCAGAGCAAGAATTGTTACCTGCTCTGCTTTCCATGCATAAGGCAGAATAGATGGATGGAAGACATGCCAGGGATGTCTGGAAATGGTTTGGCATCCCTTAGCATAGGTCCACCTTTCAAGGGTTTTCCATGCATCTTCTTGAGGCATTACTTACTGTAGGAGGCGAGGTATGACCCACTCAGCCCATGACCGATCAGCAAAACTCTGCAGGCACCGACTAGGCACACTTTGTTTGGGAGTTTGTCAAAGGGAACCACGGCGCTCACCAGGACGAGGTGGCCGAGTGGTTAAGGCGATGGACTGCTAATCCATTGTGCTCTGCATGCATGGGTTCGAATCCCATCCTCGTCGATTTCTTCTGCTTCGTCCAAGCTGAAATCTTTGTTTGCTAATCCTCTTTTTACTGGACAAGCAGTGATTGTCCCCTCCATGGTGGACTTTAACTGTGACCTCTCAAGACGGCTCTTATTAAAGCTAGGAAAGACGCATATTTGCTGTGTGGCATACAAGTTACGTGGCATATCAACGGGTTAAGTCCACTCTTTTTATTTTTCATGCTTGATGGCATCCTCGGCCTTCTCATGAAGATGAAGGCCTCTTTGTCCTTTGCAGCCTTTAGCTGGTACTGATTCTAGATCCCCTGACTGGTCTACCTTTGGACTGTGTGAAAGACAAGTAAGATGTCAGACGTGAGCGAATAACTTTTTTTTGGTTTGCTTCAGAAGCTCAAAAGAGAAGAAAGAAAGGCACTGCTGAGATTCGAACTCAGGATCTCCTGTTTACTAGACAGGCACTTTAACCAACTAAGCCACAGCGCCTTGTGATGGCAAAGCTGGCACAGCTGTGCAGCTTAAAAAAAACGCCACTGCTATCGGATGTTTCCAATTCCTGCAACCTTTCATGACCTGATGGGGTGGCTCAAACCTTCATGGTTTTTCTTTTCAGGGCTGGAAAAAGGAAGGTGAGCAGATACTAGGTAGACAACTGAGGTGTGTCCCTTTATCCGCAGTCGTTTTCCACTGCTTTCTTTAAGGGCCCACACGGTACTGGAGTTCTGTTCCATACTTGGCAGCAACTTGTAAAAGGATGAAGCTTTCAGTCATGACAATTAGAAAAGCAAAAGCTTTTTGAAAAAGGCATCCACACCGACAAATTTGCAGACGACAATAGCAGCTGGAACTTCGTGGAGAGCTAGAGGTTTGCGGTTCCATAGGTGATTGAGCCGCTTCTTAGCAGAGCAAGAATTGTTACCTGCTCTGCTTTCCATGCATAAGGCAGAATAGATGGATGGAAGACATGCCAGGGATGTCTGGAAATGGTTTGGCATCCCTTAGCATAGGTCCACCTTTCAAGGGTTTTCCATGCATCTTCTTGAGGCATTACTTACTGTAGGAGGCGAGGTATGACCCACTCAGCCCATGACCGATCAGCAAAACTCTGCAGGCACCGACTAGGCACACTTTGTTTGGGAGTTTGTCAAAGGGAACCACGGCGCTCACCAGGACGAGGTGGCCGAGTGGTTAAGGCGATGGACTGCTAATCCATTGTGCTCTGCATGCATGGGTTCGAATCCCATCCTCGTCGATTTCTTCTGCTTCAGCCAAGCTGAAATCTTTGTTTGCTAATCCTCTTTTTACTGGACAAGCAGTGATTGTCCCCTCCATGGTGGACTTTAACTGTGACCTCTCAAGACGGCTCTTATTAAAGCTAGGAAAGACGCATATTTGTTGTGTGGCATACAAGTTACGTGGCATATCAACGGGTTAAGTCCACTCTTTTTATTTTTCATGCTTGATGGCATCCTCGGCCTTCTCATGAAGATGAAGGCCTCTTTGTCCTTTGCAGCCTTTAGCTGGTACTGATTCTAGATCCCCTGACTGGTCTACCTTAGGACTGTGTGAAAGACAAGTAAGATGTCAGACGTGAGCGAATAACTTTTTTTTGGTTTGCTTCAGAAGCTCAAAAGAGAAGAAAGAAAGGCACTGCTGAGATTCGAACTCAGGATCTCCTGTTTACTAGACAGGCGCTTTAACCAACTAAGCCACAGCGCCTTGTGATGGCAAAGCTGGCACAGCTGTGCAGCTTAAAAAAAACGCCACTGCTATCGGATGTTTTCAATTCCTGCAACCTTTCATGACCTGATGGGGTGGCTCAAACCTTCCTGGTTTTTCTTTTCAGGGCTGGAAAAAGGAAGGTGAGCAGATACTAGGTAGACAACTGAGGTGTGTCCCTTTATCCGCAGTCGTTTTCCACTGCTTTCTTTAAGGGCCCACACGGTACTGGAGTTCTGTTCCATACTTGGCAGCAACTTGTAAAAGGATGAAGCTTTCAGTCATGACAATTAGAAAAGCAAAAACTTTTTGAAAAAGGCATCCACACCGACAAATTTGCAGACGACAATAGCAGCTGGAACTTCGTGGAGAGCTAGAGGTTTGCGGTTCCATAGGTGATTGAGCCGCTTCTTAGCAGAGCAAGAATTGTTACCTGCTCTGCTTTCCATGCATAAGGCAGAATAGATGGATGGAAGACATGCCAGGGATGTCTGGAAATGGTTTGGCATCCCTTAGCATAGGTTCACCTTTCAAGGGTTTTCCATGCATCTTCTTGAGGCATTACTTACTGTAGGAGGCGAGGTATGACCCACTCAGCCCATGACCGATCAGCAAAACTCTGCAGGCACCGACTAGGCACACTTTGTTTGGAAGTTTGTCAAAGGGAACCACTTCGCTCACCAGGACGAGGTGGCCGAGTGGTTAAGGCGATGGACTGCTAATCCATTGTGCTCTGCATGCATGGGTTCGAATCCCATCCTTGTCGATTTCTTCTGCTTCGTCCAAGCTGAAATCTTTGTTTGCTAATCCTCTTTTTACTGGACAAGCAGTGATTGTCCCCTCCATGGTGGACTTTAACTGTGACCTCTCAAGACGGCTCTTAGTAAAGCTAGGTAAGACGCATATTTGTTGTGTGGCATACAAGTTACGTGGCATATCAACGGGTTAAGTCCACTCTTTTTATTTTTCATGCTTGATGGCATCCTCGGCCTTCTCATGAAGATGAAGGCCTCTTTGTCCTTTGCAGCCTTTAGCTGGTACTGATTCTAGATCCCCTGACTGGTCTACCTTAGGACTGTGTGAAAGACAAGTAAGATGTCAGACGTGAGCGAATAACTTTTTTTTGGTTTGCTTCAGAAGCTCAAAAGAGAAGAAAGAAAGGCACTGCTGAGATTCGAACTCAGGATCTCCTGTTTACTAGACAGGCGCTTTACCCAACTAAGCCACAGCGCCTTGTGATGGCAAAGCTGGCACAGCTGTGCACCTTAAAAAAAACGCCACTGCTATTGGATGTTTCCAATTCCTGCAACCTTTCATGACCTGATGGGGTGGCTCAAACATTCATGGTTTTTCTTTTCAGGGCTGGAAAAAGGAAGGTGAGCAGATACTAGGTAGACAACTGAGGTGTGTCCCTTTATCCGCAGTCGTTTTCCACTGCTTTCTTTAAGGGCCCACATGGTACTGGAGTTCTGTTCCATACTTGGCAGCAACTTGTAAAAGGATGAAGCTTTCAGTCATGACAATTAGAAAAGCAAAAACTTTTTGAAAAAGGCATCCACACCGACAAATTTGCAGACGACAATAGCAGCTGGAACTTCGTGGAGAGCTAGAGGTTTGCGGTTCCATAGGTGATTGAGCCGCTTCTTAGCAGAGCAAGAATTGTTACCTGCTCTGCTTTCCATGCATAAGGCAGAATAGATGGATGGAAGACATGCCAGGGATGTCTGGAAATGGTTTGGCATCCCTTAGCATAGGTCCACCTTTCAAGGGTTTTCCATGCATCTTCTTGAGGCATTACTTACTGTAGGAGGCGAGGTATGACCCACTCAGCCCATGACCGATCAGCAAAACTCTGCAGGCACCGACTAGGCACACTTTGTTTGGGAGTTTGTCAAAGGGAACCACGGCGCTCACCAGGACGAGGTGGCCGAGTGGTTAAGGCGATGGACTGCTAATCCATTGTGCTCTGCATGCATGGGTTCGAATCCCATCCTCGTCGATTTCTTCTGCTTCGTCCAAGCTGAAATCTTTGTTTGCTAATCCTCTTTTTACTGGACAAGCAGTGATTGTCCCCTCCATGGTGGACTTTAACTGTGACCTCTCAAGACGGCTCTTATTAAAGCTAGGAAAGACGCATATTTGTTGTGTGGCATACAAGTTACGTGGCATATCAACGGGTTAAGTCCACTCTTTTTATTTTTCATGCTTGATGGCATCCTCGGCCTTCTCATGAAGATGAAGGCCTCTTTGTCCTTTGCAGCCTTTAGCTGGTACTGATTCTAGATCCCCTGACTGGTCTACCTTTGGACTGTGTGAAAGACAAGTAAGATGTCAGACGTGAGCGAATAACTTTTTTTTGGTTTGCTTCAGAAGCTCAAAAGAGAAGAAAGAAAGGCACTGCTGAGATTCGAACTCAGGATCTCCTGTTTACTAGACAGGCGCTTTAACCAACTAAGCCACAGCGCCTTGTGATGGCAAAGCTGGCACAGCTGTGCAGCTTAAAAAAAACGCCACTGCTATTGGATGTTTCCAATTCCTGCAACCTTTCATGACCTGATGGGGTGGCTCAAACCTTCATGGTTTTTCTTTTCAGGGCTGGAAAAAGGAAGGTGAGCAGATACTAGGTAGACAACTGAGGTGTGTCCCTTTATCCGCAGTCGTTTTCCACTGCTTTCTTTAAGGGCCCACACGGTACTGGAGTTCTGTTCCATACTTGGCAGCAACTTGTAAAAGGATGAAGCTTTCAGTCATGACAATTAGAAAAGCAAAAACTTTTTGAAAAAGGCATCCACACCGACAAATTTGCAGACGACAATAGCAGCTGGAACTTCGTGGAGAGCTAGAGGTTTGCGGTTCCATAGGTGATTGAGCCGCTTCTTAGCAGAGCAAGAATTGTTACCTGCTCTGCTTTCAATGCATAAGGCAGAATAGATGGATGGAAGACATGCCAGGGATGTCTGGAAATGGTTTGGCATCCCTTAGCATAGGTCCACCTTTCAAGGGTTTTCCATGCATCTTCTTGAGGCATTACTTACTGTAGGAGGCGAGGTATGACCCACTCAGCCCATGACCGATCAGCAAAACTCTGCAGGCACCGACTAGGCACACTTTGTTTGGGAGTTTGTCAAAGGGAACCACGGCGCCCACCAGGACGAGGTGGCCGAGTGGTTAAGGCGATGGACTGCTAATCCATTGTGCTCTGCATGCATGGGTTCGAATCCCATCCTCGTCGATTTCTTCTCCTTTGTCCAAGCTGAAATCTTTGTTTGCTAATCCTCTTTTTACTGGACAAGCAGTGATTGTCCCCTCCATGGTGGACTTTAACTGTGACCTCTCAAGACGGCTCTTTTTAATGCTAGGAAAGACGCATATTTGTTGTGTGGCATACAAGTTACGTGGCATATCAACGGGTTAAGTCCACTATTTTTATTTTTCATGCTTGATGGCATCCTCGGCCTTCTCATGAAGATGAAGGCCTCTTTGTCCTTTGCAGCCTTTAGCTGGTACTGATTATAGACCCCCTGACTGGTCTACCTTTGGACTGTGTGAAAGACAAGTAAGATGTCAGACGTGAGCGAATAACTTTTTTTTGGTTTGCTTCAGAAGCTCAAAAGAGAAGAAAGAAAGGCACTGCTGAGATTCGAACACAGGATCTCCTGTTTACTAGACAGGCGCTTTAACCAACTAAGCCACAGCGCATTGTGATGGCAAAGCTGGCACAGCTGTGCAGCTTAAAAAAAACGCCACTGCTATCGGATGTTTCCAATTCCTGCAACCTTTCATGACCTGATGGGATGGCTCAAACCTTCATGGTTTTTCTTTTCAGGGCTGGAAAAAGGAAGGTGAGCAGATACTAGGTAGACAACTGAGGTGTGTCCCTTTATCCGCAGTCGTTTTCCACTGCTTTCTTTAAGGGCCCACACGGTACTGGAGTTCTGTTCCATACTTGGCAGCAACTTGTAAAAGGATGAAGCTTTCAGTCATGACAATTAGAAAAGCAAAAACTTTTTGAAAAAGGCATCCACACCGACAAATTTGCAGACGACAATAGCAGCTGGAACTTCGTGGAGAGCTAGAGGTTTGCGGTTCCATAGGTGATTGAGCCGCTTCTTAGCAGAGCAAGAATTGTTACCTGCTCTGCTTTCCATGCATAAGGCAGAATAGATGGATGGAAGACATGCCAGGGATGTCTGGAAATGGTTTGGCATCCCTTAGCATAGGTCGACCTTTCAAGGGTTTTCCATGCATCTTCTTGAGGCATTACTTACTGGAGGAGGCGAGGTATGACCCACTCAGCCCATGACCGATCAGCAAAACTCTGCAGGCACCGACTAGGCACACTTTGTTTGGGAGTTTGTCAAAGGGAACCACGGCGCTCACCAGGACGAGGTGGCCGAGTGGTTAAGGCGATGGACTGCTAATCCATTGTGCTCTGCATGCATGGGTTCGAATCCCATCCTCGTCGATTTCTTCTGCTTTGTCCAAGCTGAAATCTTTGTTTGCTAATCCTCTTTTTACTGGACAAGCAGTGATTGTCCCCTCCATGGTGGACTTTAACTGTGACCTCTCAAGACGGCTCTTATTAAAGCTAGGAAAGACGCATATTTGTTGTGTGGCATACAAGTTACGTGGCATATCAACGGGTTAAGTCCACTCTTTTTATTTTTCATGCTTGATGGCATCCTCGGCCTTCTCATGAAGATGAAGGCCTCTTTGTCCTTTGCAGCCTTTAGCTGGTACTGATTCTAGATCCCCTGACTGGTCTACCTTTGGACTGTGTGAAAGACAAGTAAGATGTCAGACGTGAGCGAATAACTTTTTTTTGGTTTGCTTCAGAAGCTCAAAAGAGAAGAAAGAAAGGCACTGCTGAGATTCGAACTCAGGATCTCCTGTTTACTAGACAGGCGCTTTAACCAACTAAGCCACAGCGCCTTGTGATGGCAAAGCTGGCACAGCTGTGCAGCTTAAAAAAAACGCCACTGCTATCGGATGTTTCCAATTCCTGCAACCTTTCATGACCTGATGGGGTGGCTCAAACCTTCATGGTTTTTCTTTTCAGGGCTGGAAAAAGGAAGGTGAGCAGATACTAGGTAGACAACTGAGGTGTGTCCCTTTATCCGCAGTCGTTTTCCACTGCTTTCTTTAAGGGCCCACACGGTACTGGAGTTCTGTTCCATACTTGGCAGCAACTTGTAAAAGGATGAAGCTTTCAGTCATGACAATTAGAAAAGCAAAAACTTTTTGAAAAAGGCATCCACACCGACAAATTTGCAGACGACAATAGCAGCTGGAACTTTGTGGAGAGCTAGAGGTTTGCGGTTCCATAGGTGATTGAGCCGCTTCTTAGCAGAGCAAGAATTGTTACCTGCTCTGCTTTCCATGCATAAGGAAGAATAGATGGATGGAAGACATGCCAGGGATGTCTGGAAATGGTTTGGCATCCCTTAGCATAGGTCGACCTTTCAAGGGTTTTCCATGCATCTTCTTGAGGCATTACTTACTGTAGGAGGCGAGGTATGACCCACTCAGCCCATGACCGATCAGCAAAACTCTGCAGGCACCGACTAGGCACACTTTGTTTGGGAGTTTGTCAAAGGGAACCACGGCGCTCACCAGGACGAGGTGGCCGAGTGGTTAAGGCGATGGACTGCTAATCCATTGTGCTCTGCATGCATGGGTTCGAATCCCATCCTCGTCGATTTCTTCTGCTTCGTCCAAGCTGAAATCTTTGTTTGCTAATCCTCTTTTTACTGGACAAGCAGTGATTGTCCCCTCCATGGTGGACTTTAACTGTGACCTCTCAAGACGGCTCTTATTAAAGCTAGGAAAGACGCATATTTGTTGTGTGGCATACAAGTTACGTGGCATATCAACGGGTTAAGTCCACTCTTTTTATTTTTCATGCTTGATGGCATCCTCGGCCTTCTCATGAAGATGAAGGCCTCTTTGTCCTTTGCAGCCTTTAGCTGGTACTGATTCTAGATCCCCTGACTGGTCTACCTTTGGACTGTGTGAAAGACAAGTAAGATGTCAGACGTGAGCGAATAACTTTTTTTTGGTTTGCTTCAGAAGCTCAAAAGAGAAGAAAGAAAGGCACTGCTGAGATTCGAACTCAGGATCTCCTGTTTACTAGACAGGCGCTTTAACCAACTAAGCCACAGCGCCTTGTGATGGCAAAGCTGGCACAGCTGAGCAGCTTTAAAAAAACGCCACTGCTATCGGATGTTTCCAATTCCTGCAACCTTTCATGACCTGATGGGGTGGCTCAAACCTTCATGGTTTTTCTTTTCAGGGCTGGAAAAAGGAAGGTGAGCAGATACTAGGTAGACAACTGAGGTGTGTCCCTTTATCCGCAGTCGTTTTCCACTGCTTTCTTTAAGGGCCCACACGGTACTGGAGTTCTGTTCCATACTTGGCAGCAACTTGTAAAAGGATGAAGCTTTCAGTCATGACAATTAGAAAAGCAAAACTTTTTGAAAAAGGCATCCACACCGACAAATTTGCAGACGACAATAGCAGCTGGAACTTCGTGGAGAGCTAGAGGTTTGCGGTTCCATAGGTGATTGAGCCGCTTCTTAGCAGAGCAAGAATTGTTACCTGCTCTGCTTTCCATGCATAAGGCAGAATAGATGGATGGAAGACATGCCAGGGATGTCTGGAAATGGTTTGGCATCCCTTAGCATAGGTCCACCTTTCAAGGGTTTTCCATGCATCTTCTTGAGGCATTACTTACTGTAGGAGGCGAGGTATGACCCACTCAGCCCATGACCGATCAGCAAAACTCTGCAGGCACCGACTAGGCACACTTTGTTTGGGAGTTTGTCAAAGGGAACCACGGCGCTCCCCAGGTCGAGGTGGCCGAGTGGTTAAGGCGATGGACTGCTAATCCATTGTGCTCTGCATGCATGGGTTCGAATCCCATCCTCGTCGATTTCTTCTGCTTTGTCCAAGCTGAAATCTTTGTTTGCTAATCCTCTTTTTACTGGACAAGCAGTGATTGTCCCCTCCGTGGTGGACTTTAACTGTGACCTCTCAAGACGGCTCTTATTAAAGCTAGGAAAGACGCATATTTGTTGTGTGGCATACAAGTTACGTGGCATATCAACGGGTTAAGTCCACTCTTTTTATTTTTCATGCTTGATGGCATCCTCGGCCTTCTCATGAAGATGAAGGCCTCTTTGTCCTTTGCAGCCTTTAGCTGGTACTGATTCTAGACCCTCTGACTGGTCTACCTTTGGACTGTGTGAAAGACAAGTAAGATGTCAGACGTGAGCGAATAACTTTTTTTTGGTTTGCTTCAGAAGCTCAAAAGAGAAGAAAGAAAGGCACTGCTGAGATTCGAACTCAGGATCTCCTGTTTACTAGACAGGCGCTTTAACCAACTAAGCCACAGCGCCTTGTGATGGCAAAGCTGGCACAGCTGTGCAGCTTAAAAAAAACGCCACTGCTATCGGATGTTTCCAATTCCTGCAACCTTTCATGACCTGATGGGGTGGCTCAAACCTTCATGGTTTTTCTTTTCAGGGCTGGAAAAAGGAAGGTGAGCAGATACTAGGTAGACAACTGAGGTGTGTCCCTTTATCCGCAGTCGTTTTCCACTGCTTTCTTTAAGGGCCCACACGGTACTGGAGTTCTGTTCCATACTTGGCAGCAACTTGTAAAAGGATGAAGCTTTCAGTCATGACAATTAGAAAAGCAAAAACTTTTTGAAAAAGGCATCCACACCGACAAATTTGCAGACGACAATAGCAGCTGGAACTTCGTGGAGAGCTAGAGGTTTGCGGTTCCATAGGTGATTGAGCCGCTTCTTAGCAGAGCAAGAATTGTTACCTGCTCTGCTTTCCATGCATAAGGCAGAATAGATGGATGGAAGACATGCCAGGGATGTCTGGAAATGGTTTGGCATCCCTTAGCATAGGTCCACCTTTCAAGGGTTTTCCATGCATCTTCTTGAGGCATTACTTACTGTAGGAGGCGAGGTATGACCCACTCAGCCCATGACCGATCAGCAAAACTCTGCAGGCACCGACTAGGCACACTTTGTTTGGGAGTTTGTCAAAGGGAACCACGGCGCTCACCAGGACGAGGTGGCCGAGTGGTTAAGGCGATGGACTGCTAATCCATTGTGCTCTGCATGCATGGGTTCGAATCCCATCCTCGTCGATTTCTTCTGCTTCGTCCAAGCTGAAATCTTTGTTTGCTAATCCTCTTTTTACTGGACAAGCAGTGATTGTCCCCTCCATGGTGGACTTTAACTGTGACCTCTCAAGACGGCTCTTATTAAAGCTAGGAAAGACGCATATTTGTTGTGTGGCATACAAGTTACGTGGCATATCAACGGGTTAAGTCCACTCTTTTTATTTTTCATGCTTGATGGCATCCTCGGCCTTCTCATGAAGATGAAGGCCTCTTTGTCCTTTGCAGCCTTTAGCTGGTACTGATTCTAGACCCCCTGACTGGTCTACCTTAGGACTGTGTGAAAGACAAGTAAGATGTCAGAAGTGAGCGAATAACTTTTTTTTGGTTTGCTTCAGAAGCTCAAAAGAGAAGAAAGAAAGGCACTGCTGAGATTCGAACTCAGGATCTCCTGTTTACTAGACAGGCGCTTTAACCAACTAAGCCACAGCGCCTTGTGATGGCAAAGCTGGCACAGCTGTGCAGCTTAAAAAAAACGCCACTGCTATCGGATGTTTCCAATTCCTGCAACCTTTCATGACCTGATGGGGTGGCTCAAACCTTCATGGTTTTTCTTTTCAGGGCTGGAAAAAGGAAGGTGAGCAGATACTAGGTAGACAACTGAGGTGTGTCCCTTTATCCGCAGTCGTTTTCCACTGCTTTCTTTAAGGGCCCACACGGTACTGGAGTTCTGTTCCATACTTGGCAGCAACTTGTAAAAGGATGAAGCTTTCAGTCATGACAATTAGAAAAGCAAAAACTTTTTGAAAAAGGCATCCACACCGACAAATTTGCAGACGACAATAGCAGCTGGAACTTCGTGGAGAGCTAGAGGTTTGCGGTTCCATAGGTGATTGAGCCGCTTCTTAGCAGAGCAAGAATTGTTACCTGCTCTGCTTTCCATGCATAAGGCAGAATAGATGGATGGAAGACATGCCAGGGATGTCTGGAAATGGTTTGGTATCCCTTAGCATAGGTCCACCTTTCAAGGGTTTTCCATGCATCTTCTTGAGGCATTACTTACTGTAGGAGGCGAGGTATGACCCACTCAGCCCATGACCGATCAGCAAAACTCTGCAGGCACCGACTAGGCACACTTTGTTTGGGAGTTTGTCAAAGGGAACCACGGCGCTCACCATGACGAGGTGGCCGAGTGGTTAAGGCGATGGACTGCTAATCCATTGTGCTCTGCATGCATGGGTTCGAATCCCATCCTCGTCGATTTCTTCTGCTTCGTCCAAGCTGAAATCTTTGTTTGCTAATCCTCTTTTTACTGGACAAGCAGTGATTGTCCCCTCCATGGTGGACTTTAACTGTGACCTCTCAAGACGGCTCTTATTAAAGCTAGGAAAGACGCATATTTGTTGTGTGGCATACAAGTTACGTGGCATATCAACGGGTTAAGTCCACTCTTTTTATTTTTCATGCTTGATGGCATCCTCGGCCTTCTCATGAAGATGAAGGCCTCTTTGTCCTTTGCAGCCTTTAGCTGGTACTGATTCTAGACCCCCTGACTGGTCTACCTTAGGACTGTGTGAAAGACAAGTAAGATGTCAGACGTGAGCGAATAACTTTTTTTTGGTTTGCTTCAGAAGCTCAAAAGAGAAGAAAGAAAGGCACTGCTGAGATTCGAACTCAGGATCTCCTGTTTACTAGACAGGCGCTTTAACCAACTAAGCCACAGCGCCTTGTGATGGCAAAGCTGGCACAGCTGTGCAGCTTAAAAAAAACGCCACTGCTATCGGATGTTTCCAATTCCTGCAACCTTTCATGACCTGATGGGGTGGCTCAAACCTTCATGGTTTTTCTTTTCAGGGCTGGAATAAGGAAGGTGATCAGATACTAGGTAGACAACTGAGTTGTGTCCCTTTATCCGCAGTCGTTTTCCACTGCCTTCTTTAAGGGCCCACACGGTACTGGAGTTCTGTTCCATACTTGGCAGCAACTTGTAAAAGGATGAAGCTTTCAGTCATGACAATTAGAAAAGCAAAAACTTTTTGAAAAAGGCATCCACACCGACAAATTTGCAGACGACAATAGCAGCTGGAACTTCGTGGAGAGCTAGAGGTTTGCGGTTCCATAGGTGATTGAGCCGCTTCTTAGCAGAGCAAGAATTGTTGCCTGCTCTGCTTTCCATGCATAAGGCAGAATAGATGGATGGAAGACATGCCAGGGATGTCTGGAAATGGTTTGGCATCCCTTAGCATAGGTCCACCTTTCAAGGGTTTTCCATGCATCTTCTTGAGGCATTACTTACTGTAGGAGGCGAGGTATGACCCACTCAGCCCATGACCGATCAGC
Source organism: Engystomops pustulosus (assembly GCF_040894005.1). Taxonomy (NCBI): domain Eukaryota; kingdom Metazoa; phylum Chordata; class Amphibia; order Anura; family Leptodactylidae; genus Engystomops; species Engystomops pustulosus. The sequence continues at coordinate 140,991,647 of NC_092417.1, read as the reverse complement.
AAAACTCTGCAGGCACCGACTAGGCACACTTTGTTTGGGAGTTTGTCAAAGGGAACCACGGCACTCACCAGGACGAGGTGGCCGAGTGGTTAAGGCGATGGACTGCTAATCCATTGTGCTCTGCATGCATGGGTTCGAATCCCATCCTCGTTGATTTCTTCTCCTTCGTCCAAGCTGAAATCTTTGTTTGCTAATCCTCTTTTTACTGGACAAGCAGTGATTGTCCCCTCCATGGTAGACTTTAACTGTGACCTCTCAAGACGGCTCTTATTAAAGCTAGGAAAGACGCATATTTGTTGTGTGGCATACAAGTTACGTGGCATATCAACGGGTTAAGTCCACTCTTTTTATTTTTCATGCTTGATGGCATCCTCGGCCTTCTCATGAAGATGAAGGCCTCTTTGTCCTTTGCAGCCTTTAGCTGGTACTGATTCTAGATCCCCTGACTGGTCTACCTTTGGACTGTGTGAAAGACAAGTAAGATGTCAGACGTGAGCGAATAACTTTTTTTTGGTTTGCTTCAGAAGCTCAAAAGAGAAGAAAGAAAGGCACTGCTGAGATTCGAACTCAGGATCTCCTGTTTACTAGACAGGCGCTTTAACCAACTAAGCCACAGGGCCTTGTGATGGCAAAGCTGGCACAGCTGTGCAGCTTAAAAAAAACGCCACTGCTATCGATGTTTTCAATTCCTGCAACCTTTCATGACCTGATGGGGTGGCTCAAACCTTCATGGTTTTTCTTTTCAGGGCTGGAAAAAGGAAGGTGAGCAGATACTAGGTAGACAACTGAGGTGTGTCCCTTTATCCGCAGTCGTTTTCCACTGCTTTCTTTAAGGGCCCACACGGTACTGGAGTTCTGTTCCATACTTGGCAGCAACTTGTAAAAGGATGAAGCTTTCAGTCATGACAATTAGAAAAGCAAAAACTTTTTGAAAAAGGCATCCACACCGACAAATTTGCAGACGACAATAGCAGCTGGAACTTCGTGGAGAGCTAGAGGTTTGCGGTTCCATAGGTGATTGAGCCGCTTCTTAGCAGAGCAAGAATTGTTACCTGCTCTGCTTTCCATGCATAAGGCAGAATAGATGGATGGAAGACATGCCAGGGATGTCTGGAAATGGTTTGGCATCCCTTAGCATAGGTCCACCTTTCAAGGGTTTTCCATGCATCTTCTTGAGGCATTACTTACTGTGGGAGGCGAGGTATGACCCACTCAGCCCATGACCGATCAGCAAAACTCTGCAGGCACCGACTAGGCACACTTTGTTTGGGAGTTTGTCATAGGGAACCATGGCGCTCACCAGGACGAGGTGGCCGAGTGGTTAAGGCGATGGACTGCTAATCCATTGTGCTCTGCATGCATGGGTTCGAATCCCATCCTCGTCGATTTCTTCTGCTTCTTCCAAGCTGAAATCTTTGTTTGCTAATCCTCTTTTACTGGACAAGCAGTGATTGTCCCCTCCATGGTGGACTTTAACTGTGACCTCTCAAGACAGCTCTTATTAAAGCTAGGAAAGACGCATATTTGCTGTGTGGCATACAAGTTACGTGGCATATCAACGGGTTAAGTCCACTCTTTTTATTTTTCATGCTTGATGGCATCCTCGGCCTTCTCATGAAGATGAAGGCCTCTTTGTCCTTTGCAGCCTTTAGCTGGTACTGATTCTAGATCCCCTGACTGGTCTACCTTTGGACTGTGTGAAAGACAAGTAAGATGTCAGACGTGAGCGAATAACTTTTTTTTGGTTTGCTTCAGAAGCTCAAAAGAGAAGAAAGAAAGGCACTGCTGAGATTCGAACTCAGGATCTCCTGTTTACTAGACAGGCGCTTTAACCAACTAAGCCACAGCGCCTTGTGATGGCAAAGCTGGCACAGCTGTGCAGCTTAAAAAAAACGCCACTGCTATCGGATGTTTCCAATTCCTGCAACCTTTCATGACCTGATGGGGTGGCTCAAACCTTCATGGTTTTTCTTTTCAGGGCTGGAAAAAGGAAGGTGAGCAGATACTAGGTAGACAACTGAGGTGTGTCCCTTTATCCGCAGTCGTTTTCCACTGCTTTCTTTAAGGGCCCACACGGTACTGGAGTTCTGTTCCATACTTGGCAGCAACTTGTAAAAGGATGAAGCTTTCAGTCATGACAATTAGAAAAGCAAAAACTTTTTGAAAAAGGCATCCACACCGACAAATTTGCAGACGACAATAGCAGCTGGAACTTCGTGGAGAGCTAGAGGTTTGCGGTTCCATAGGTGATTGAGCCGCTTCTTAGCAGAGCAAGAATTGTTACCTGCTCTGCTTTCCATGCATAAGGCAGAATAGATGGATGGAAGACATGCCAGGGATGTCTGGAAATGGTTTGGCATCCCTTAGCATAGGTCCACCTTTCAAGGGTTTTCCATGCATCTTCTTGAGGCATTACTTACTGTAGGAGGCGAGGTATGACCCACTCAGCCCATGACCGATCAGCAAAACTCTGCAGGCACCGACTAGGCACACTTTGTTTGGGAGTTTGTCAAAGGGAACCACGGCGCTCACCAGGACGAGGTGGCCGAGTGGTTAAGGCGATGGACTGCTAATCCATTGTGCTCTGCATGCATGGGTTCGAATCCCATCCTCGTCGATTTCTTCTGCTTCGTCCAAGCTGAAATCTTTGTTTGCTAATCCTCTTTTTACTGGACAAGCAGTGATTGTCCCCTCCATGGTGGACTTTAACTGTGACCTCTCAAGACGGCTCTTATTAAAGCTAGGAAAGACGCATATTTGTTGTGTGGCATACAAGTTACGTGGCATATCAACGGGTTAAGTCCACTCTTTTTATTTTTCATGCTTGATGGCATCCTCGGCCTTCTCATGAAGATGAAGGCCTCTTTGTCCTTTGCAGCCTTTAGCTGGTACTGATTCTAGATCCCCTTACTGGTCTACCTTTGGACTGTGTGAAAGACAAGTAAGATGTCAGACGTGAGCGAATAACTTTTTTTTGGTTTGCTTCAGAAGCTCAAAAGAGAAGAAAGAAAGGCACTGCTGAGATTCGAACTCAGGATCTCCTGTTTACTAGACAGGCGCTTTAACCAACTAAGCCACAGCGCCTTGTGATGGCAAAGCTGGCACAGCTGTGCAGCTTAAAAAAAATGCCACTGCTATTGGATGTTTCCAATTCCTGCAACCTTTCATGACCTGATGGGGTGGCTCAAACCTTCACGGTTTTTCTTTTCAGGGCTGGAAAAAGGAAGGTGAGCAGATACTAGGTAGACAACTGAGGTGTGTCCCTTTATCCGCAGTCGTTTTCCACTGCTTTCTTTAAGGGCCCACACGGTACTGGAGTTCTGTTCCATACTTGGCAGCAACTTGTAAAAGGATGAAGCTTTCAGTCATGACAATTAGAAAAGCAAAAACTTTTTGAAAAAGGCATCCACACCGACAAATTTGCAGACGACAATAGCAGCTGGAACTTCGTGGAGAGCTAGAGGTTTGCGGTTCCATAGGTGATTGAGCCGCTTCTTAGCAGAGCAAGAATTGTTACCTGCTCTGCTTTCCATGCATAAGGCAGAATAGATGGATGGAAGACATGCCAGGGATGTCTGGAAATGGTTTGGCATCCCTTAGCATAGGTCCACCTTTCAAGGGTTTTCCATGCATCTTCTTGAGGCATTACTTACTGTAGGAGGCGAGGTATGACCCACTCAGCCCATGACCGATCAGCAAAACTCTGCAGGCACCGACTAGGCACACTTTGTTTGGAAGTTTGTCAAAGGGAACCACGGCGCTCACCAGGACGAGGTGGCCGAGTGGTTAAGGCGATGGACTGCTAATCCATTGTGCTCTGCATGCATGGGTTCGAATCCCATCCTCGTCGATTTCTTCTGCTTCGTCCAAGCTGAAATCTTTGTTTGCTAATCCTCTTTTTACTGGACAAGCAGTGATTGTCCCCTCCATGGTGGACTTTAACTGTGACCTCTCAAGACGGCTCTTATTAAAGCTAGGAAAGACGCATATTTGTTGTGTGGCATACAAGTTACGTGGCATATCAACGGGTTAAGTCCACTCTTTTTATTTTTCATGCTTGATGGCATCCTCGGCCTTCTCATGAAGATGAAGGCCTCTTTGTCCTTTGCAGCCTTTAGCTGGTACTGATTCTAGATCCCCTGACTGGTCTACCTTTGGACTGTGTGAAAGACAAGTAAGATGTCAGACGTGAGCGAATAACTTTTTTTTGGTTTGCTTCAGAAGCTCAAAAGAGAAGAAAGAAAGGCACTGCTGAGATTCGAACTCAGGATCTCCTGTTTACTAGACAGGCGCTTTAACCAACTAAGCCACAGCGCCTTGTGATGGCAAAGCTGGCACAGCTGTGCAGCTTAAAAAAAACGCCACTGCTATCGGATGTTTCCAATTCCTGCAACCTTTCATGACCTGATGGGGTGGCTCAAACCTTCACGGTTTTTCTTTTCAGGGCTGGAAAAAGGAAGGTGAGCAGATACTAGGTAGACAACTGAGGTGTGTCCCTTTATCCGCAGTCGTTTTCCACTGCTTTCTTTAAGGGCCCACACGGTACTGGAGTTCTGTTCCATACTTGGCAGCAACTTGTAAAAGGATGAAGCTTTCAGTCATGACAATTAGAAAAGCAAAAACTTTTTGAAAAAGGCATCCACACCGACAAATTTGCAGACAACAATAGCAGCTGGAACTTCGTGGAGAGCTAGAGGTTTGCGGTTCCATAGGTGATTGAGCCGCTTCTTAGCAGAGCAAGAATTGTTACCTGCTCTGCTTTCCATGCATAAGGCAGAATAGATGGATGGAAGACATGCCAGGGATGTCTGGAAATGGTTTGGCATCCCTTAGCATAGGTCCACCTTTCAAGGGTTTTCCATGCATCTTCTTGAGGCATTACTTACTGTAGGAGGCGAGGTATGACCCACTCAGCCCATGACCGATCAGCAAAACTCTGCAGGCACCGACTAGGCACACTTTGTTTGGAAGTTTGTCAAAGGGAACCACGGCGCTCACCAGGACGAGGTGGCTGAGTGGTTAAGGCGATGGACTGCTAATCCATTGTGCTCTGCATGCATGGGTTCGAATCCCATCCTCGTCGATTTCTTCTGCTTCGTCCAAGCTGAAATCTTTGTTTGCTAATCCTCTTTTTACTGGACAAGCAGTGATTGTCCCCTCCATGGTGGACTTTAACTGTGACCTCTCAAGACGGCTCTTATTAAAGCTAGGAAAGACGCATATTTGTTGTGTGGCATACAAGTTACGTGGCATATCAACGGGTTAAGTCCACTCTTTTTATTTTTCATGCTTGATGGCATCCTCGGCCTTCTCATGAAGATGAAGGCCTCTTTGTCCTTTGCAGCCTTTAGCTGGTACTGATTCTAGATCCCCTGACTGGTCTACCTTTGGACTGTGTGAAAGACAAGTAAGATGTCAGACGTGAGCGAATAACTTTTTTTTGGTTTGCTTCAGAAGCTCAAAAGAGAAGAAAGAAAGGCACTGCTGAGATTCGAACTCAGGATCTCCTGTTTACTAGACAGGCGCTTTAACCAACTAAGCCACAGCGCCTTGTGATGGCAAAGCTGGCACAGCTGTGCAGCTTAAAAAAAACGCCACTGCTATCGGATGTTTCCAATTCCTGCAACCTTTCATGACCTGATGGGGTGGCTCAAACCTTCACGGTTTTTCTTTTCAGGGCTGGAAAAAGGAAGGTGAGCAGATACTAGGTAGACAACTGAGGTGTGTCCCTTTATCCGCAGTCGTTTTCCACTGCTTTCTTTAAGGGCCCACACGGTACTGGAGTTCTGTTCCATACTTGGCAGCAACTTGTAAAAGGATGAAGCTTTCAGTCATGACAATTAGAAAAGCAAAAACTTTTTGAAAAAGGCATCCACACCGACAAATTTGCAGACAACAATAGCAGCTGGAACTTCGTGGAGAGCTAGAGGTTTGCGGTTCCATAGGTGATTGAGCCGCTTCTTAGCAGAGCAAGAATTGTTACCTGCTCTGCTTTCCATGCATAAGGCAGAATAGATGGATGGAAGACATGCCAGGGATGTCTGGAAATGGTTTGGCATCCCTTAGCATAGGTCCACCTTTCAAGGGTTTTCCATGCATCTTCTTGAGGCATTACTTACTGTAGGAGGCGAGGTATGACCCACTCAGCCCATGACCGATCAGCAAAACTCTGCAGGCACCGACTAGGCACACTTTGTTTGGAAGTTTGTCAAAGGGAACCACGGCGCTCACCAGGACGAGGTGGCCGAGTGGTTAAGGCGATGGACTGCTAATCCATTGTGCTCTGCATGCATGGGTTCGAATCCCATCCTCGTCGATTTCTTCTGCTTCGTCCAAGCTGAAATCTTTGTTTGCTAATCCTCTTTTTACTGGACAAGCAGTGATTGTCCCCTCCATGGTGGACTTTAACTGTGACCTCTCAAGACGGCTCTTATTAAAGCTAGGAAAGACGCATATTTGTTGTGTGGCATACAAGTTACATGGCATATCAACGGGTTAAGTCCACTCTTTTTATTTTTCATGCTTGATGGCATCCTCGGCCTTCTCATGAAGATGAAGGCCTCTTTGTCCTTTGCAGCCTTTAGCTGGTACTGATTCTAGATCCCCTGACTGGTCTACCTTTGGACTGTGTGAAAGACAAGTAAGATGTCAGACGTGAGCGAATAACTTTTTTTTGGTTTGCTTCAGAAGCTCAAAAGAGAAGAAAGAAAGGCACTGCTGAGATTCGAACTCAGGATCTCCTGTTTACTAGACAGGCGCTTTAACCAACTAAGCCACAGCGCCTTGTGATGGCAAAGCTGGCACAGCTGTGCAGCTTAAAAAAAACGCCACTGCTATCGGATGTTTCCAATTCCTGCAACCTTTCATGACCTGATGGGGTGGCTCAAACCTTCACGGTTTTTCTTTTCAGGGCTGGAAAAAGGAAGGTGAGCAGATACTAGTTAGACAACTGAGGTGTGTCCCTTTATCCGCAGTCGTTTTCCACTGCTTTCTTTAAGGGCCCACACGGTACTGGAGTTCTGTTCCATACTTGGCAGCAACTTGTAAAAGGATGAAGCTTTCAGTCATGACAATTAGAAAAGCAAAAACTTTTTGAAAAAGGCATCCACACTGACAAATTTGCAGACGACAATAGCAGCTGGAACTTCGTGGAGAGCTAGAGGTTTGCGGTTCCATAGGTGATTGAGCCGCTTCTTAGCAGAGCAAGAATTGTTACCTGCTCTGCTTTCCATGCATAAGGCAGAATAGATGGATGGAAGACATGCCAGGGATGTCTGGAAATGGTTTGGCATCCCTTAGCATAGGTCCACCTTTCAAGGGTTTTCCATGCATCTTCTTGAGGCATTACTTACTGTAGGAGGCGAGGTATGACCCACTCAGCCCATGACCGATCAGCAAAACTCTGCAGGCACCGACTAGGCACACTTTGTTTGGGAGTTTGTCAAAGGGAACCACGGCGCTCACCAGGACGAGGTGGCCGAGTGGTTAAGGCGATGGACTGCTAATCCATTGTGCTCTGCATGCATGGGTTCGAATCCCATCCTCGTCGATTTCTTCTGCTTCGTCCAAGCTGAAATCTTTGTTTGCTAATCCTCTTTTTACTGGACAAGCAGTGATTGTCCCCTCCATGGTGGACTTTAACTGTGACCTCTCAAGACGGCTCTTATTAAAGCTAGGAAAGACGCATATTTGTTGTGTGGCATACAAGTTACGTGGCATATCAACGGGTTAAGTCCACTCTTTTTATTTTTCATGCTTGATGGCATCCTCGGCCTTCTCATGAAGATGAAGGCCTCTTTGTCCTTTGCAGCCTTTAGCTGGTACTGATTCTAGATCCCCTTACTGGTCTACCTTTGGACTGTGTGAAAGACAAGTAAGATGTCAGACGTGAGCGAATAACTTTTTTTTGGTTTGCTTCAGAAGCTCAAAAGAGAAGAAGGAAAGGCACTGCTGAGATTCGAACTCAGGATCTCCTGTTTACTAGACAGGCGCTTTAACCAACTAAGCCACAGCGCCTTGTGATGGCAAAGCTGGCACAGCTGTGCAGCTTAAAAAAAATGCCACTGCTATTGGATGTTTCCAATTCCTGCAACCTTTCATGACCTGATGGGGTGGCTCAAACCTTCACGGTTTTTCTTTTCAGGGCTGGAAAAAGGAAGGTGAGCAGATACTAGGTAGACAACTGAGGTGTGTCCCTTTATCCGCAGTCGTTTTCCACTGCTTTCTTTAAGGGCCCACACGGTACTGGAGTTCTGTTCCATACTTGGCAGCAACTTGTAAAAGGATGAAGCTTTCAGTCATGACAATTAGAAAAGCAAAAACTTTTTGAAAAAGGCATCCACACCGACAAATTTGCAGACGACAATAGCAGCTGGAACCTCGTGGAGAGCTAGAGGTTTGCGGTTCCATAGGTGATTGAGCCGCTTCTTAGCAGAGCAAGAATTGTTACCTGCTCTGCTTTCCATGCATAAGGCAGAATAGATGGATGGAAGACATGCCAGGGATGTCTGGAAATGGTTTGGCATCCCTTAGCATAGGTCCACCTTTCAAGGGTTTTCCATGCATCTTCTTGAGGCATTACTTACTGTAGGAGGCGAGGTATGACCCACTCAGCCCATGACCGATCAGCAAAACTCTGCAGGCACCGACTAGGCACACTTTGTTTGGAAGTTTGTCAAAGGGAACCACGGCGCTCACCAGGACGAGGTGGCCGAGTGGTTAAGGCGATGGACTGCTAATCCATTGTGCTCTGCATGCATGGGTTCGAATCCCATCCTCGTCGATTTCTTCTGCTTCGTCCAAGCTGAAATCTTTGTTTGCTAATCCTCTTTTTACTGGACAAGCAGTGATTGTCCCCTCCATGGTGGACTTTAACTGTGACCTCTCAAGACAGCTCTTATTAAAGCTAGGAAAGACGCATATTTGTTGTGTGGCATACAAGTTACGTGGCATATCAACGGGTTAAGTCCACTCTTTTTATTTTTCATGCTTGATGGCATCCTCGGCCTTCTCATGAAGATGAAGGCCTCTTTGTCCTTTGCAGCCTTTAGCTGGTACTGATTCTAGATCCCCTGACTGGTCTACCTTTGGACTGTGTGAAAGACAAGTAAGATGTCAGACGTGAGCGAATAACTTTTTTTTGGTTTGCTTCAGAAGCTCAAAAGAGAAGAAAGAAAGGCACTGCTGAGATTCGAACTCAGGATCTCCTGTTTACTAGACAGGCGCTTTAACCAACTAAGCCACAGCGCCTTGTGATGGCAAAGCTGGCACAGCTGTGCAGCTTAAAAAAAACGCCACTGCTATCGGATGTTTCCAATTCCTGCAACCTTTCATGACCTGATGGGGTGGCTCAAACCTTCACGGTTTTTCTTTTCAGGGCTGGAAAAAGGAAGGTGAGCAGATACTAGGTAGACAACTGAGGTGTGTCCCTTTATCCGCAGTCGTTTTCCACTGCTTTCTTTAAGGGCCCACACGGTACTGGAGTTCTGTTCCATACTTGGCAGCAACTTGTAAAAGGATGAAGCTTTCAGTCATGACAATTAGAAAAGCAAAAACTTTTTGAAAAAGGCATCCACACCGACAAATTTGCAGACAACAATAGCAGCTGGAACTTCGTGGAGAGCTAGAGGTTTGCGGTTCCATAGGTGATTGAGCCGCTTCTTAGCAGAGCAAGAATTGTTACCTGCTCTGCTTTCCATGCATAAGGCAGAATAGATGGATGGAAGACATGCCAGGGATGTCTGGAAATGGTTTGGCATCCCTTAGCATAGGTCCACCTTTCAAGGGTTTTCCATGCATCTTCTTGAGGCATTACTTACTGTAGGAGGCGAGGTATGACCCACTCAGCCCATGACCGATCAGCAAAACTCTGCAGGCACCGACTAGGCACACTTTGTTTGGAAGTTTGTCAAAGGGAACCACGGCGCTCACCAGGACGAGGTGGCCGAGTGGTTAAGGCGATGGACTGCTAATCCATTGTGCTCTGCATGCATGGGTTCGAATCCCATCCTCGTCGATTTCTTCTGCTTCGTCCAAGCTGAAATCTTTGTTTGCTAATCCTCTTTTTACTGGACAAGCAGTGATTGTCCCCTCCATGGTGGACTTTAACTGTGACCTCTCAAGACGGCTCTTATTAAAGCTAGGAAAGACGCATATTTGTTGTGTGGCATACAAGTTACGTGGCATATCAACGGGTTAAGTCCACTCTTTTTATTTTTCATGCTTGATGGCATCCTCGGCCTTCTCATGAAGATGAAGGCCTCTTTGTCCTTTGCAGCCTTTAGCTGGTACTGATTCTAGATCCCCTGACTGGTCTACCTTTGGACTGTGTGAAAGACAAGTAAGATGTCAGACGTGAGCGAATAACTTTTTTTTGGTTTGCTTCAGAAGCTCAAAAGAGAAGAAAGAAAGGCACTGCTGAGATTCGAACTCAGGATCTCCTGTTTACTAGACAGGCGCTTTAACCAACTAAGCCACAGCGCCTTGTGATGGCAAAGCTGGCACAGCTGTGCAGCTTAAAAAAAACGCCACTGCTATCGGATGTTTCCAATTCCTGCAACCTTTCATGACCTGATGGGGTGGCTCAAACCTTCACGGTTTTTCTTTTCAGGGCTGGAAAAAGGAAGGTGAGCAGATACTAGGTAGACAACTGAGGTGTGTCCCTTTATCCGCAGTCGTTTTCCACTGCTTTCTTTAAGGGCCCACACGGTACTGGAGTTCTGTTCCATACTTGGCAGCAACTTGTAAAAGGATGAAGCTTTCAGTCATGACAATTAGAAAAGCAAAAACTTTTTGAAAAAGGCATCCACACCGACAAATTTGCAGACAACAATAGCAGCTGGAACTTCGTGGAGAGCTAGAGGTTTGCGGTTCCATAGGTGATTGAGCCGCTTCTTAGCAGAGCAAGAATTGTTACCTGCTCTGCTTTCCATGCATAAGGCAGAATAGATGGATGGAAGACATGCCAGGGATGTCTGGAAATGGTTTGGCATCCCTTAGCATAGGTCCACCTTTCAAGGGTTTTCCATGCATCTTCTTGAGGCATTACTTACTGTAGGAGGCGAGGTATGACCCACTCAGCCCATGACCGATCAGCAAAACTCTGCAGGCACCGACTAGGCACACTTTGTTTGGAAGTTTGTCAAAGGGAACCACGGCGCTCACCAGGACGAGGTGGCCGAGTGGTTAAGGCGATGGACTGCTAATCCATTGTGCTCTGCATGCATGGGTTCGAATCCCATCCTCGTCGATTTCTTCTGCTTCGTCCAAGCTGAAATCTTTGTTTGCTAATCCTCTTTTTACTGGACAAGCAGTGATTGTCCCCTCCATGGTGGACTTTAACTGTGACCTCTCAAGACGGCTCTTATTAAAGCTAGGAAAGACGCATATTTGTTGTGTGGCATACAAGTTACGTGGCATATCAACGGGTTAAGTCCACTCTTTTTATTTTTCATGCTTGATGGCATCCTCGGCCTTCTCATGAAGATGAAGGCCTCTTTGTCCTTTGCAGCCTTTAGCTGGTACTGATTCTAGATCCCCTGACTGGTCTACCTTAGGACTGTGTGAAAGACAAGTAAGATGTCAGACGTGAGCGAATAACTTTTTTTTGGTTTGCTTCAGAAGCTCAAAAGAGAAGAAAGAAAGGCACTGCTGAGATTCGAACTCAGGATCTCCTGTTTACTAGACAGGCGCTTTAACCAACTAAGCCACAGCGCCTTGTGATGGCAAAGCTGGCACAGCTGTGCAGCTTAAAAAAAACGCCACTGCTATCGGATGTTTCCAATTCCTGCAACCTTTCATGACCTGATGGGGTGGCTCAAACCTTCACGGTTTTTCTTTTCAGGGCTGGAAAAAGGAAGGTGAGCAGATACTAGTTAGACAACTGAGGTGTGTCCCTTTATCCGCAGTCGTTTTCCACTGCTTTCTTTAAGGGCCCACACGGTACTGGAGTTCTGTTCCATACTTGGCAGCAACTTGTAAAAGGATGAAGCTTTCAGTCATGACAATTAGAAAAGCAAAAACTTTTTGAAAAAGGCATCCACACCGACAAATTTGCAGACGACAATAGCAGCTGGAACTTCGTGGAGAGCTAGAGGTTTGCGGTTCCATAGGTGATTGAGCCGCTTCTTAGCAGAGCAAGAATTGTTACCTGCTCTGCTTTCCATGCATAAGGCAGAATAGATGGATGGAAGACATGCCAGGGATGTCTGGAAATGGTTTGGCATCCCTTAGCATAGGTCCACCTTTCAAGGGTTTTCCATGCATCTTCTTGAGGCATTACTTACTGTAGGAGGCGAGGTATGACCCACTCAGCCCATGACCGATCAGCAAAACTCTGCAGGCACCGACTAGGCACACTTTGTTTGGGAGTTTGTTAAAGGGAACCTACCAGGACGAGGTGGCCGAGTGGTTAAGGCGATGGACTGCTAATCCATTGTGCTCTGCATGCATGGGTTCGAATCCCATCCTCGTTGATTTCTTCTGCTTCGTCCAAGCTGAAATCTTTGTTTGCTAATCCTCTTTTTACTGGACAAGCAGTGATTGTCCCCTCCATGGTGGACTTTAACTGTGACCTCTCAAGACGGCTCTTATTAAAGCTAGGAAAGACGCATATTTGTTGTGTGGCATACAAGTTACGTGGCATATCAACGGGTTAAGTCCACTCTTTTTATTTTTCATGCTTGATGGCATCCTCGGCCTTCTCATGAAGATGAAGGCCTCTTTGTCCTTTGCAGCCTTTAGCTGGTACTGATTCTAGATCCCCTGACTGGTCTACCTTTGGACTGTGTGAAAGACAAGTAAGATGTCAGACGTGAGCGAATAACTTTTTTTTGGTTTGCTTCAGAAGCTCAAAAGAGAAGAAAGAAAGGCACTGCTGAGATTCGAACTCAGGATCTCCTGTTTACTAGACAGGCGCTTTAACCAACTAAGCCACAGCGCCTTGTGATGGCAAAGCTGGCACAGCTGTGCAGCTTAAAAAAAACGCCACTGCTATCGGATGTTTCCAATTCCTGCAACCTTTCATGACCTGATGGGGTGGCTCAAACCTTCATGGTTTTTCTTTTCAGGGCTGGAAAAAGGAAGGTGAGCAGATACTAGGTAGACAACTGAGGTGTGTCCCTTTATCCGCAGTCGTTTTCCACTGCTTTCTTTAAGGGCCCACACGGTACTGGAGTTCTGTTCCATACTTGGCAGCAACTTGTAAAAGGATGAAGCTTTCAGTCATGACAATTAGAAAAGCAAAAACTTTTTGAAAAAGGCATCCACACCGACAAATTTGCAGACGACAATAGCAGCTGGAACTTCGTGGAGAGCTAGAGGTTTGCGGTTCCATAGGTGATTGAGCCGCTTCTTAGCAGAGCAAGAATTGTTACCTGCTCTGCTTTCCATGCATAAGGCAGAATAGATGGATGGAAGACATGCCAGGGATGTCTGGAAATGGTTTGGCATCCCTAAGCATAGGTCCACCTTTCAAGGGTTTTCCATGCATCTTCTTGAGGCATTACTTACTGTAGGAGGCGAGGTATGACCCACTCAGCCCATGACCGATCAGCAAAACTCTGCAGGCACCGACTAGGCACACTTTGTTTGGGAGTTTGTCAAAGGGAACCACGGCGCTCACCAGGACAAGGTGGCCGAGTGGTTAAGGCGATGGACTGCTAATCCATTGTGCTCTGCATGCATGGGTTCGAATCCCATCCTCGTCGATTTCTTCTGCTTCGTCCAAGCTGAAATCTTTGTTTGCTAATCCTCTTTTTACTGGACAAGCAGTGATTGTCCCCTCCATGGTGGACTTTAACTGTGACCTCTCAAAACGGCTCTTATTAAAGCTAGGAAAGACGCATATTTGTTGTGTGGCATACAAGTTACGTGGCATATCAACGGGTTAAGTCCACTCTTTTTATTTTTCATGCTTGATGGCATCCTCGGCCTTCTCATGAAGATGAAGGCCTCTTTGTCCTTTGCAGCCTTTAGCTGGTACTGATTCTAGATCCCCTGACTGGTCTACCTTTGGACTGTGTGAAAGACAAGTAAGATGTCAGACGTGAGCGAATAACTTTTTTTTGGTTTGCTTCAGAAGCTCAAAAGAGAAGAAAGAAAGGCACTGCTGAGATTCGAACTCAGGATCTCCTGTTTACTAGACAGGCGCTTTAACCAACTAAGCCACAGCGCCTTGTGATGGCAAAGCTGGCACAGCTGTGCAGCTTAAAAAAAACGCCACTGCTATCGGATGTTTCCAATTCCTGCAATCTTTCATGACCTGATGGGGTGGCTCAAACCTTCACGGTTTTTCTTTTCAGGGCTGGAAAAAGGAAGGTGAGCAGATACTAGGTAGACAACTGAGGTGTGTCCCTTTATCCGCAGTCGTTTTCCACTGCTTTCTTTAAGGGCCCACACGGTACTGGAGTTCTGTTCCATACTTGGCAGCAACTTGTAAAAGGATGAAGCTTTCAGTCATGACAATTAGAAAAGCAAAAACTTTTTGAAAAAGGCATCCACACCGACAAATTTGCAGACGACAATAGCAGCTGGAACTTCGTGGAGAGCTAGAGGTTTGCGGTTCCATAGGTGATTGAGCCGCTTCTTAGCAGAGCAAGAATTGTTACCTGCTCTGCTTTCCATGCATAAGGCAGAATAGATGGATGGAAGACATGCCAGGGATGTCTGGAAATGGTTTGGCATCCCTTAGCATAGGTCCACCTTTCAAGGGTTTTCCATGCATCTTCTTGAGGCATTACTTACTGTAGGAGGCGAGGTATGACCCACTCAGCCCATGACCGATCAGCAAAACTCTGCAGGCACCGACTAGGCACACTTTGTTTGGGAGTTTGTCAAAGGGAACCACGGCGCTCACCAGGACGAGGTGGCCGAGTGGTTAAGGCGATGGACTGCTAATCCATTGTGCTCTGCATGCATGGGTTCGAATCCCATCCTCGTCGATTTCTTCTGCTTCGTCCAAGCTGAAATCTTTGTTTGCTAATCCTCTTTTTACTGGACAAGCAGTGATTGTCCCCTCCATGGTGGACTTTAACTGTGACCTCTCAAGACGGCTCTTATTAAAGCTAGGAAAGACGCATATTTGTTGTGTGGCATACAAGTTACGTGGCATATCAACGGGTTAAGTCCACTCTTTTTATTTTTCATGCTTGATGGCATCCTCGGCCTTCTCATGAAGATGAAGGCCTCTTTGTCCTTTGCAGCCTTTAGCTGGTACTGATTCTAGATCCCCTGACTGGTCTACCTTTGGACTGTGTGAAAGACAAGTAAGATGTCAGACGTGAGCGAATAACTTTTTTTTGGTTTGCTTCAGAAGCTCAAAAGAGAAGAAAGAAAGGCACTGCTGAGATTCGAACTCAGGATCTCCTGTTTACTAGACAGGCGCTTTAACCAACTAAGCCACAGCGCCTTGTGATGGCAAAGCTGGCACAGCTGTGCAGCTTAAAAAAAACGCCACTGCTATCGGATGTTTCCAATTCCTGCAACCTTTCATGACCTGATGGGGTGGCTCAAACCTTCACGGTTTTTCTTTTCAGGGCTGGAAAAAGGAAGGTGAGCAGATACTAGGTAGACAACTGAGGTGTGTCCCTTTATCCGCAGTCGTTTTCCACTGCTTTCTTTAAGGGCCCACACGGTACTGGAGTTCTGTTCCATACTTGGCAGCAACTTGTAAAAGGATGAAGCTTTCAGTCATGACAATTAGAAAAGCAAAAACTTTTTGAAAAAGGCATCCACACCGACAAATTTGCAGACGACAATAGCAGCTGGAACTTCGTGGAGAGCTAGAGGTTTGCGGTTCCATAGGTGATTGAGCCGCTTCTTAGCAGAGCAAGAATTGTTACCTGCTCTGCTTTCCATGCATAAGGCAGAATAGATGGATGGAAGACATGCCAGGGATGTCTGGAAATGGTTTGGCATCCCTTAGCATAGGTCCACCTTTTAAGGGTTTTCCATGCATCTTCTTGAGGCATTACTTACTGTAGGAGGCGAGGTATGACCCACTCAGCCCATGACCGATCAGCAAAACTCTGCAGGCACCGACTAGGCACACTTTGTTTGGGAGTTTGTCAAAGGGAACCACGGCGCTCACCGGGACGAGGTGGCCGTGTGGTTAAGGCGATGGACTGCTAATCCATTGTGCTCTGCATGCATGGGTTTGAATCCCATCCTCGTTGATTTCTTCTGCTTCGTCCAAGCTGAAATCTTTGTTTGCTAATCCTCTTTTTACTGGACAAGCAGTGATTGTCCCCTCCATGGTGGACTTTAACTGTGACCTCTCAAGACGGCTCTTATTAAAGCTAGGAAAGACGCATATTTGTTGTGTGGCATACAAGTTACGTGGCATATCAACGGGTTAAGTCCACTCTTTTTATTTTTCATGCTTGATGGCATCCTCGGCCTTCTCATGAAGATGAAGGCCTCTTTGTCCTTTGCAGCCTTTAGCTGGTACTGATTCTAGATCCCCTGACTGGTCTACCTTTGGACTGTGTGAAAGACAAGTAAGATGTCAGACGTGAGCGAATAACTTTTTTTTGGTTTGCTTCAGAAGCTCAAAAGAGAAGAAAGAAAGGCACTGCTGAGATTCGAACTCAGGATCTCCTGTTTACTAGACAGGCGCTTTAACCAACTAAGCCACAGCGCCTTGTGATGGCAAAGCTGGCACAGCTGTGCAGCTTAAAAAAAACGCCACTGCTATCGGATGTTTCCAATTCCTGCAACCTTTCATGACCTGATGGGGTGGCTCAAACCTTCATGGTTTTTCTTTTCAGGGCTGGAAAAAGGAAGGTGAGCAGATACTAGGTAGACAACTGAGGTGTGTCCCTTTATCCGCAGTCGTTTTCCACTGCTTTCTTTAAGGGCCCACACGGTACTGGAGTTCTGTTCCATACTTGGCAGCAACTTGTAAAAGGATGAAGCTTTCAGTCATGACAATTAGAAAAGCAAAAACTTTTTGAAAAAGGCATCCACACCGACAAATTTGCAGACGACAATAGCAGCTGGAACTTCGTGGAGAGCTAGAGGTTTGCGGTTCCATAGGTGATTGAGCCGCTTCTTAGCAGAGCAAGAATTGTTACCTGCTCTGCTTTCCATGCATAAGGCAGAATAGATGGATGGAAGACATGCCAGGGATGTCTGGAAATGGTTTGGCATCCCTTAGCATAGGTCCACCTTTCAAGGGTTTTCCATGCATCTTCTTGAGGCATTACTTACTGTAGGAGGCGAGGTATGACCCACTCAGCCCATGACCGATCAGCAAAACTCTGCAGGCACCGACTAGGCACACTTTGTTTGGGAGTTTGTCAAAGGGAACCACGGCGCTCACCGGGACGAGGTGGCCGAGTGGTTAAGGTGATGGACTGCTAATCCATTGTGCTCTGCATGCATGGGTTCGAATCCCATCCTCGTCGATTTCTTCTGCTTCGTCCAAGCTGAAATCTTTGTTTGCTAATCCTCTTTTTACTGGACAAGCAGTGATTGTCCCCTCCATGGTGGACTTTAACTGTGACCTCTCAAGACGGCTCTTATTAAAGCTAGGAAAGACGCATATTTGTTGTGTGGCATACAAGTTACGTGGCATATCAACGGGTTAAGTCCACTCTTTTTATTTTTCATGCTTGATGGCATCCTCGGCCTTCTCATGAAGATGAAGGCCTCTTTGTCCTTTGCAGCCTTTAGCTGGTACTGATTCTAGATCCCCTGACTGGTCTACCTTTGGACTGTGTGAAAGACAAGTAAGATGTCAGACGTGAGCGAATAACTTTTTTTTGGTTTGCTTCAGAAGCTCAAAAGAGAAGAAAGAAAGGCACTGCTGAGATTCAAACTCAGGATCTCCTGTTTACTAGACAGGCGCTTTAACCAACTAAGCCACAGCGCCTTGTGATGGCAAAGCTGGCACAGCTGTGCAGCTTAAAAAAAACGCCACTGCTATCGGATGTTTCCAATTCCTGCAACCTTTCATGACCTGATGGGGTGGCTCAAACCTTCACGGTTTTTCTTTTCAGGGCTGGAAAAAGGAAGGTGAGCAGATACTAGGTAGACAACTGAGGTGTGTCCCTTTATCCGCAGTCGTTTTCCACTGCTTTCTTTAAGGGCCCACACGGTACTGGAGTTCTGTTCCATACTTGGCAGCAACTTGTAAAAGGATGAAGCTTTCAGTCATGACAATTAGAAAAGCAAAAACTTTTTGAAAAAGGCATCCACACCGACAAATTTGCAGACGACAATAGCAGCTGGAACTTCGTGGAGAGCTAGAGGTTTGCGGTTCCATAGGTGATTGAGCCGCTTCTTAGCAGAGCAAGAATTGTTACCTGCTCTGCTTTCCATGCATAAGGCAGAATAGATGGATGAAAGACATGCCAGGGATGTCTGGAAATGGTTTGGCATCCCTTAGCATAGGTCCACCTTTCAAGGGTTTTCCATGCATCTTCTTGAGGCATTACTTACTGTAGGAGGCGAGGTATGACCCACTCAGCCCATGACCGATCAGCAAAACTCTGCAGGCACCGACTAGGCACACTTTGTTTGGGAGTTTGTCAAAGGGAACCACGGCGCTCACCGGGACGAGGTGGCCGTGTGGTTAAGGCGATGGACTGCTAATCCATTGTGCTCTGCATGCATGGGTTCGAATCCCATCCTCGTTGATTTCTTCTGCTTCGTCCAAGCTGAAATCTTTGTTTGCTAATCCTCTTTTTACTGGACAAGCAGTGATTGTCCCCTCCATGGTGGACTTTAACTGTGACCTCTCAAGACGGCTCTTATTAAAGCTAGGAAAGACGCATATTTGTTGTGTGGCATACAAGTTACGTGGCATATCAACGGGTTAAGTCCACTCTTTTTATTTTTCATGCTTGATGGCATCCTCGGCCTTCTCATGAAGATGAAGGCCTCTTTGTCCTTTGCAGCCTTTAGCTGGTACTGATTCTAGATCCCCTGACTGGTCTACCTTTGGACTGTGTGAAAGACAAGTAAGATGTCAGACGTGAGCGAATAACTTTTTTTTGGTTTGCTTCAGAAGCTCAAAAGAGAAGAAAGAAAGGCACTGCTGAGATTCGAACTCAGGATCTCCTGTTTACTAGACAGGCGCTTTAACCAACTAAGCCACAGCGCCTTGTGATGGCAAAGCTGGCACAGCTGTGCAGCTTAAAAAAAACGCCACTGCTATCGGATGTTTCCAATTCCTGCAACCTTTCATGACCTGATGGGGTGGCTCAAACCTTCATGGTTTTTCTTTTCAGGGCTGGAAAAAGGAAGGTGAGCAGATACTAGGTAGACAACTGAGGTGTGTCCCTTTATCCGCAGTCGTTTTCCACTGCTTTCTTTAAGGGCCCACACGGTACTGGAGTTCTGTTCCATACTTGGCAGCAACTTGTAAAAGGATGAAGCTTTCAGTCATGACAATTAGAAAAGCAAAAACTTTTTGAAAAAGGCATCCACACCGACAAATTTGCAGACGACAATAGCAGCTGGAACTTCGTGGAGAGCTAGAGGTTTGCGGTTCCATAGGTGATTGAGCCGCTTCTTAGCAGAGCAAGAATTGTTACCTGCTCTGCTTTCCATGCATAAGGCAGAATAGATGGATGGAAGACATGCCAGGGATGTCTGGAAATGGTTTGGCATCCCTTAGCATAGGTCCACCTTTCAAGGGTTTTCCATGCATCTTCTTGAGGCATTACTTACTGTAGGAGGCGAGGTATGACCCACTCAGCCCATGACCGATCAGCAAAACTCTGCAGGCACCGACTAGGCACACTTTGTTTGGGAGTTTGTCAAAGGGAACCACGGCGCTCACCGGGACGAGGTGGCCGAGTGGTTAAGGTGATGGACTGCTAATCCATTGTGCTCTGCATGCATGGGTTCGAATCCCATCCTCGTCGATTTCTTCTGCTTCGTCCAAGCTGAAATCTTTGTTTGCTAATCCTCTTTTTACTGGACAAGCAGTGATTGTCCCCTCCATGGTGGACTTTAACTGTGACCTCTCAAGACGGCTCTTATTAAAGCTAGGAAAGACGCATATTTGTTGTGTGGCATACAAGTTACGTGGCATATCAACGGGTTAAGTCCACTCTTTTTATTTTTCATGCTTGATGGCATCCTCGGCCTTCTCATGAAGATGAAGGCCTCTTTGTCCTTTGCAGCCTTTAGCTGGTACTGATTCTAGATCCCCTGACTGGTCTACCTTTGGACTGTGTGAAAGACAAGTAAGATGTCAGACGTGAGCGAATAACTTTTTTTTGGTTTGCTTCAGAAGCTCAAAAGAGAAGAAAGAAAGGCACTGCTGAGATTCAAACTCAGGATCTCCTGTTTACTAGACAGGCGCTTTAACCAACTAAGCCACAGCGCCTTGTGATGGCAAAGCTGGCACAGCTGTGCAGCTTAAAAAAAACGCCACTGCTATCGGATGTTTCCAATTCCTGCAACCTTTCATGACCTGATGGGGTGGCTCAAACCTTCACGGTTTTTCTTTTCAGGGCTGGAAAAAGGAAGGTGAGCAGATACTAGGTAGACAACTGAGGTGTGTCCCTTTATCCGCAGTCGTTTTCCACTGCTTTCTTTAAGGGCCCACACGGTACTGGAGTTCTGTTCCATACTTGGCAGCAACTTGTAAAAGGATGAAGCTTTCAGTCATGACAATTAGAAAAGCAAAAACTTTTTGAAAAAGGCATCCACACCGACAAATTTGCAGACGACAATAGCAGCTGGAACTTCGTGGAGAGCTAGAGGTTTGCGGTTCCATAGGTGATTGAGCCGCTTCTTAGCAGAGCAAGAATTGTTACCTGCTCTGCTTTCCATGCATAAGGCAGAATAGATGGATGGAAGACATGCCAGGGATGTCTGGAAATGGTTTGGCATCCCTTAGCATAGGTCCACCTTTCAAGGGTTTTCCATGCATCTTCTTGAGGCATTACTTACTGTAGGAGGCGAGGTATGACCCACTCAGCCCATGACCGATCAGCAAAACTCTGCAGGCACCGACTAGGCACACTTTGTTTGGGAGTTTGTCAAAGGGAACCACGGCGCTCACCGGGACGAGGTGGCCGTGTGGTTAAGGCGATGGACTGCTAATCCATTGTGCTCTGCATGCATGGGTTCGAATCCCATCCTCGTTGATTTCTTCTGCTTCGTCCAAGCTGAAATCTTTGTTTGCTAATCCTCTTTTTACTGGACAAGCAGTGATTGTCCCCTCCATGGTGGACTTTAACTGTGACCTCTCAAGACGGCTCTTATTAAAGCTAGGAAAGACGCATATTTGTTGTGTGGCATACAAGTTACGTGGCATATCAACGGGTTAAGTCCACTCTTTTTATTTTTCATGCTTGATGGCATCCTCGGCCTTCTCATGAAGATGAAGGCCTCTTTGTCCTTTGCAGCCTTTAGCTGGTACTGATTCTAGATCCCCTGACTGGTCTACCTTTGGACTGTGTGAAAGACAAGTAAGATGTCAGACGTGAGCGAATAACTTTTTTTTGGTTTGCTTCAGAAGCTCAAAAGAGAAGAAAGAAAGGCACTGCTGAGATTCGAACTCAGGATCTCCTGTTTACTAGACAGGCGCTTTAACCAACTAAGCCACAGCGCCTTGTGATGGCAAAGCTGGCACAGCTGTGCAGCTTAAAAAAAACGCCACTGCTATCGGATGTTTCCAATTCCTGCAACCTTTCATGACCTGATGGGGTGGCTCAAACCTTCATGGTTTTTCTTTTCAGGGCTGGAAAAAGGAAGGTGAGCAGATACTAGGTAGACAACTGAGGTGTGTCCCTTTATCCGCAGTCGTTTTCCACTGCTTTCTTTAAGGGCCCACACGGTACTGGAGTTCTGTTCCATACTTGGCAGCAACTTGTAAAAGGATGAAGCTTTCAGTCATGACAATTAGAAAAGCAAAAACTTTTTGAAAAAGGCATCCACACCGACAAATTTGCAGACGACAATAGCAGCTGGAACTTCGTGGAGAGCTAGAGGTTTGCGGTTCCATAGGTGATTGAGCCGCTTCTTAGCAGAGCAAGAATTGTTACCTGCTCTGCTTTCCATGCATAAGGCAGAATAGATGGATGGAAGACATGCCAGGGATGTCTGGAAATGGTTTGGCATCCCTTAGCATAGGTCCACCTTTCAAGGGTTTTCCATGCATCTTCTTGAGGCATTACTTACTGTAGGAGGCGAGGTATGACCCACTCAGCCCATGACCGATCAGCAAAACTCTGCAGGCACCGACTAGGCACACTTTGTTTGGGAGTTTGTCAAAGGGAACCACGGCGCTCACCGGGACGAGGTGGCCGAGTGGTTAAGGTGATGGACTGCTAATCCATTGTGCTCTGCATGCATGGGTTCGAATCCCATCCTCGTCGATTTCTTCTGCTTCGTCCAAGCTGAAATCTTTGTTTGCTAATCCTCTTTTTACTGGACAAGCAGTGATTGTCCCCTCCATGGTGGACTTTAACTGTGACCTCTCAAGACGGCTCTTATTAAAGCTAGGAAAGACGCATATTTGTTGTGTGGCATACAAGTTACGTGGCATATCAACGGGTTAAGTCCACTCTTTTTATTTTTCATGCTTGATGGCATCCTCGGCCTTCTCATGAAGATGAAGGCCTCTTTGTCCTTTGCAGCCTTTAGCTGGTACTGATTCTAGATCCCCTGACTGGTCTACCTTTGGACTGTGTGAAAGACAAGTAAGATGTCAGACGTGAGCGAATAACTTTTTTTTGGTTTGCTTCAGAAGCTCAAAAGAGAAGAAAGAAAGGCACTGCTGAGATTCAAACTCAGGATCTCCTGTTTACTAGACAGGCGCTTTAACCAACTAAGCCACAGCGCCTTGTGATGGCAAAGCTGGCACAGCTGTGCAGCTTAAAAAAAACGCCACTGCTATCGGATGTTTCCAATTCCTGCAACCTTTCATGACCTGATGGGGTGGCTCAAACCTTCACGGTTTTTCTTTTCAGGGCTGGAAAAAGGAAGGTGAGCAGATACTAGGTAGACAACTGAGGTGTGTCCCTTTATCCGCAGTCGTTTTCCACTGCTTTCTTTAAGGGCCCACACGGTACTGGAGTTCTGTTCCATACTTGGCAGCAACTTGTAAAAGGATGAAGCTTTCAGTCATGACAATTAGAAAAGCAAAAACTTTTTGAAAAAGGCATCCACACCGACAAATTTGCAGACGACAATAGCAGCTGGAACTTCGTGGAGAGCTAGAGGTTTGCGGTTCCATAGGTGATTGAGCCGCTTCTTAGCAGAGCAAGAATTGTTACCTGCTCTGCTTTCCATGCATAAGGCAGAATAGATGGATGGAAGACATGCCAGGGATGTCTGGAAATGGTTTGGCATCCCTTAGCATAGGTCCACCTTTCAAGGGTTTTCCATGCATCTTCTTGAGGCATTACTTACTGTAGGAGGCGAGGTATGACCCACTCAGCCCATGACCGATCAGCAAAACTCTGCAGGCACCGACTAGGCACACTTTGTTTGGGAGTTTGTCAAAGGGAACCACGGCGCTCACCGGGACGAGGTGGCCGTGTGGTTAAGGCGATGGACTGCTAATCCATTGTGCTCTGCATGCATGGGTTCGAATCCCATCCTCGTTGATTTCTTCTGCTTCGTCCAAGCTGAAATCTTTGTTTGCTAATCCTCTTTTTACTGGACAAGCAGTGATTGTCCCCTCCATGGTGGACTTTAACTGTGACCTCTCAAGACGGCTCTTATTAAAGCTAGGAAAGACGCATATTTGTTGTGTGGCATACAAGTTACGTGGCATATCAACGGGTTAAGTCCACTCTTTTTATTTTTCATGCTTGATGGCATCCTCGGCCTTCTCATGAAGATGAAGGCCTCTTTGTCCTTTGCAGCCTTTAGCTGGTACTGATTCTAGATCCCCTGACTGGTCTACCTTTGGACTGTGTGAAAGACAAGTAAGATGTCAGACGTGAGCGAATAACTTTTTTTTGGTTTGCTTCAGAAGCTCAAAAGAGAAGAAAGAAAGGCACTGCTGAGATTCGAACTCAGGATCTCCTGTTTACTAGACAGGCGCTTTAACCAACTAAGCCACAGCGCCTTGTGATGGCAAAGCTGGCACAGCTGTGCAGCTTAAAAAAAACGCCACTGCTATCGGATGTTTCCAATTCCTGCAACCTTTCATGACCTGATGGGGTGGCTCAAACCTTCATGGTTTTTCTTTTCAGGGCTGGAAAAAGGAAGGTGAGCAGATACTAGGTAGACAACTGAGGTGTGTCCCTTTATCCGCAGTCGTTTTCCACTGCTTTCTTTAAGGGCCCACACGGTACTGGAGTTCTGTTCCATACTTGGCAGCAACTTGTAAAAGGATGAAGCTTTCAGTCATGACAATTAGAAAAGCAAAAACTTTTTGAAAAAGGCATCCACACCGACAAATTTGCAGACGACAATAGCAGCTGGAACTTCGTGGAGAGCTAGAGGTTTGCGGTTCCATAGGTGATTGAGCCGCTTCTTAGCAGAGCAAGAATTGTTACCTGCTCTGCTTTCCATGCATAAGGCAGAATAGATGGATGGAAGACATGCCAGGGATGTCTGGAAATGGTTTGGCATCCCTTAGCATAGGTCCACCTTTCAAGGGTTTTCCATGCATCTTCTTGAGGCATTACTTACTGTAGGAGGCGAGGTATGACCCACTCAACCCATGACCGATCAGCAAAACTCTGCAGGCACCGACTAGGCACACTTTGTTTGGGAGTTTGTCAAAGGGAACCACGGCGCTCACCGGGACGAGGTGGCCGAGTGGTTAAGGTGATGGACTGCTAATCCATTGTGCTCTGCATGCATGGGTTCGAATCCCATCCTCGTCGATTTCTTCTGCTTCGTCCAAGCTGAAATCTTTGTTTGCTAATCCTCTTTTTACTGGACAAGCAGTGATTGTCCCCTCCATGGTGGACTTTAACTGTGACCTCTCAAGACGGCTCTTATTAAAGCTAGGAAAGACGCATATTTGTTGTGTGGCATACAAGTTACGTGGCATATCAACGGGTTAAGTCCACTCTTTTTATTTTTCATGCTTGATGGCATCCTCGGCCTTCTCATGAAGATGAAGGCCTCTTTGTCCTTTGCAGCCTTTAGCTGGTACTGATTCTAGATCCCCTGACTGGTCTACCTTTGGACTGTGTGAAAGACAAGTAAGATGTCAGACGTGAGCGAATAACTTTTTTTTGGTTTGCTTCAGAAGCTCAAAAGAGAAGAAAGAAAGGCACTGCTGAGATTCAAACTCAGGATCTCCTGTTTACTAGACAGGCGCTTTAACCAACTAAGCCACAGCGCCTTGTGATGGCAAAGCAGGCACAGCTGTGCAGCTTAAAAAAAACGCCACTGCTATCGGATGTTTCCAATTCCTGCAACCTTTCATGACCTGATGGGGTGGCTCAAACCTTCACGGTTTTTCTTTTCAGGGCTGGAAAAAGGAAGGTGAGCAGATACTAGGTAGACAACTGAGGTGTGTCCCTTTATCCGCAGTCGTTTTCCACTGCTTTCTTTAAGGGCCCACACGGTACTGGAGTTCTGTTCCATACTTGGCAGCAACTTGTAAAAGGATGAAGCTTTCAGTCATGACAATTAGAAAAGCAAAAACTTTTTGAAAAAGGCATCCACACCGACAAATTTGCAGACGACAATAGCAGCTGGAACTTCGTGGAGAGCTAGAGGTTTGCGGTTCCATAGGTGATTGAGCCGCTTCTTAGCAGAGCAAGAATTGTTACCTGCTCTGCTTTCCATGCATAAGGCAGAATAGATGGATGGAAGACATGCCAGGGATGTCTGGAAATGGTTTGGCATCCCTTAGCATAGGTCCACCTTTCAAGGGTTTTCCATGCATCTTCTTGAGGCATTACTTACTGTAGGAGGCGAGGTATGACCCACTCAGCCCATGACCGATCAGCAAAACTCTGCAGGCACCGACTAGGCACACTTTGTTTGGGAGTTTGTCAAAGGGAACCACGGCGCTCACCGGGACGAGGTGGCCGTGTGGTTAAGGCGATGGACTGCTAATCCATTGTGCTCTGCATGCATGGGTTCGAATCCCATCCTCGTTGATTTCTTCTGCTTCGTCCTAGCTGAAATCTTTGTTTGCTAATCCTCTTTTTACTGGACAAGCAGTGATTGTCCCCTCCATGGTGGACTTTAACTGTGACCTCTCAAGACGGCTCTTATTAAAGCTAGGAAAGACGCATATTTGTTGTGTGGCATACAAGTTACGTGGCATATCAACGGGTTAAGTCCACTCTTTTTATTTTTCATGCTTGATGGCATCCTCGGCCTTCTCATGAAGATGAAGGCCTCTTTGTCCTTTGCAGCCTTTAGCTGGTACTGATTCTAGATCCCCTGACTGGTCTACCTTTGGACTGTGTGAAAGACAAGTAAGATGTTAGACGTGAGCGAATAACTTTTTTTTGGTTTGCTTCAGAAGCTCAAAAGAGAAGAAAGAAAGGCACTGCTGAGATTCGAACTCAGGATCTCCTGTTTACTAGACAGGCGCTTTAACCAACTAAGCCACAGCGCCTTGTGATGGCAAAGCTGGCACAGCTGTGCAGCTTAAAAAAAACGCCACTGCTATCGGATGTTTCCAATTCCTGCAACCTTTCATGACCTGATGGGGTGGCTCAAACCTTCATGGTTTTTCTTTTCAGGGCTGGAAAAAGGAAGGTGAGCAGATACTAGGTAGACAACTGAGGTGTGTCCCTTTATCCACAGTCGTTTTCCACTGCTTTCTTTAAGGGCCCACACGGTACTGGAGTTCTGTTCCATACTTGGCAGCAACTTGTAAAAGGATGAAGCTTTCAGTCATGACAATTAGAAAAGCAAAAACTTTTTGAAAAAGGCATCCACACCGACAAATTTGCAGACGACAATAGCAGCTGGAACTTCGTGGAGAGCTAGAGGTTTGCGGTTCCATAGGTGATTGAGCCGCTTCTTAGCAGAGCAAGAATTGTTACCTGCTCTGCTTTCCATGCATAAGGCAGAATAGATGGATGGAAGACATGCCAAGGATGTCTGGAAATGGTTTGGCATCCCTTAGCATAGGTCCACCTTTCAAGGGTTTTCCATGCATCTTCTTGAGGCATTACTTACTGTAGGAGGCGAGGTATGACCCACTCAGCCCATGACCGATCAGCAAAACTCTGCAGGCACCGACTAGGCACACTTTGTTTGGGAGTTTGTCAAAGGGAACCACGGCGCTTACCAGGACGAGGTGGCCGAGTGGTTAAGGCGATGGACTGCTAATCCATTGTGCTCTGCATGCATGGGTTCGAATCCCATCCTCGTCGATTTCTTCTGCTTCGTCCAAGCTGAAATCTTTGTTTGCTAATCCTCTTTTTACTGGACAAGCAGTGATTGTCCCCTCCATGGTGGACTTTAACTGTGACCTCTCAAGACGGCTCTTATTAAAGCTAGGAAAGACGCATATTTGTTGTGTGGCATACAAGTTACGTGGCATATCAACGGGTTAAGTCCACTCTTTTTATTTTTCATGCTTGATGGCATCCTCGGCCTTCTCATGAAGATGAAGGCCTCTTTGTCCTTTGCAGCCTTTAGCTGGTACTGATTCTAGATCCCCTGACTGGTCTACCTTTGGACTGTGTGAAAGACAAGTAAGATGTCAGACGTGAGCGAATAACTTTTTTTTGGTTTGCTTCAGAAGCTCAAAAGAGAAGAAAGAAAGGCACTGCTGAGATTCGAACTCAGGATCTCCTGTTTACTAGACAGGCGCTTTAACCAACTAAGCCACAGCGCCTTGTGATGGCAAAGCTGGCACAGCTGTGCAGCTTAAAAAAAACGCCACTGCTATCGGATGTTTCCAATTCCTGCAACCTTTCATGACCTGATGGGGTGGCTCAAACCTTCACGGTTTTTCTTTTCAGGGCTGGAAAAAGGAAGGTGAGCAGATACTAGGTAGACAACTGAGGTGTGTCCCTTTATCCGCAGTCGTTTTCCACTGCTTTCTTTAAGGGCCCACACGGTACTGGAGTTCTGTTCCATACTTGGCAGCAACTTGTAAAAGGATGAAGCTTTCAGTCATGACAATTAGAAAAGCAAAAACTTTTTGAAAAAGGCATCCACACCGACAAATTTGCAGACGACAATAGCAGCTGGAACTTCGTGGAGAGCTAGAGGTTTGCGGTTCCATAGGTGATTGAGCCGCTTCTTAGCAGAGCAAGAATTGTTACCTGCTCTGCTTTCCATGCATAAGGCAGAATAGATGGATGGAAGACATGCCAGGGATGTCTGGAAATGGTTTGGCATCCCTTAGCATAGGTCCACCTTTCAAGGGTTTTCCATGCATCTTCTTGAGGCATTACTTACTGTAGGAGGCGAGGTATGACCCACTCAGCCCATGACCGATCAGCAAAACTCTGCAGGCACCGACTAGGCACACTTTGTTTGGGAGTTTGTCAAAGGGAACCACGGCGCTCACCGGGACGAGGTGGCCGAGTGGTTAAGGCGATGGACTGCTAATCCATTGTGCTCTGCATGCATGGGTTCGAATCCCATCCTCGTTGATTTCTTCTGCTTCGTCCAAGCTGAAATCTTTGTTTGCTAATCCTCTTTTTACTGGACAAGCAGTGATTGTCCCCTCCATGGTGGACTTTAACTGTGACCTCTCAAGACGGCTCTTATTAAAGCTAGGAAAGACGCATATTTGTTGTGTGGCATACAAGTTACGTGGCATATCAACGGGTTAAGTCCACTCTTTTTATTTTTCATGCTTGATGGCATCCTCGGCCTTCTCATGAAGATGAAGGCCTCTTTGTCCTTTGCAGCCTTTAGCTGGTACTGATTCTAGATCCCCTGACTGGTCTACCTTTGGACTGTGTGAAAGACAAGTAAGATGTCAGACGTGAGCGAATAACTTTTTTTTGGTTTGCTTCAGAAGCTCAAAAGAGAAGAAAGAAAGGCACTGCTGAGATTCGAACTCAGGATCTCCTGTTTACTAGACAGGCGCTTTAACCAACTAAGCCACAGCGCCTTGTGATGGCAAAGCTGGCACAGCTGTGCAGCTTAAAAAAAACGCCACTGCTATCGGATGTTTCCAATTCCTGCAACCTTTCATGACCTGATGGGGTGGCTCAAACCTTCATGGTTTTTCTTTTCAGGGCTGGAAAAAGGAAGGTGAGCAGATACTAGGTAGACAACTGAGGTGTGTCCCTTTATCCGCAGTCGTTTTCCACTGCTTTCTTTAAGGGCCCACACGGTACTGGAGTTCTGTTCCATACTTGGCAGCAACTTGTAAAAGGATGAAGCTTTCAGTCATGACAATTAGAAAAGCAAAAACTTTTTGAAAAAGGCATCCACACCGACAAATTTGCAGACGACAATAGCAGCTGGAACTTCGTGGAGAGCTAGAGGTTTGCGGTTCCATAGGTGATTGAGCCGCTTCTTAGCAGAGCAAGAATTGTTACCTGCTCTGCTTTCCATGCATAAGGCAGAATAGATGGATGGAAGACATGCCAGGGATGTCTGGAAATGGTTTGGCATCCCTTAGCATAGGTCCACCTTTCAAGGGTTTTCCATGCATCTTCTTGAGGCATTACTTACTGTAGGAGGCGAGGTATGACCCACTCAGCCCATGACCGATCAGCAAAACTCTGCAGGCACCGACTAGGCACACTTTGTTTGGGAGTTTGTCAAAGGGAACCACGGCGCTCACCAGGACGAGGTGGCCGAGTGGTTAAGGCGATGGACTGCTAATCCATTGTGCTCTGCATGCATGGGTTCGAATCCCATCCTCGTCGATTTCTTCTGCTTCGTCTAAGCTGAAATCTTTGTTTGCTAATCCTCTTTTTACTGGACAAGCAGTGATTGTCCCCTCCATGGTGGACTTTAACTGTGACCTCTCAAGACGGCTCTTATTAAAGCTCGGAAAGACGCATATTTGTTGTGTGGCATACAAGTTACGTGGCATATCAACGGGTTAAGTCCACTCTTTTTATTTTTCATGCTTGATGGCATCCTCGGCCTTCTCATGAAGATGAAGGCCTCTTTGTCCTTTGCAGCCTTTAGCTGGTACTGATTCTAGATCCCCTGACTGGTCTACCTTAGGACTGTGTGAAAGACAAGTAAGATGTCAGACGTGAGCGAATAACTTTTTTTTGGTTTGCTTCAGAAGCTCAAAAGAGAAGAAAGAAAGGCACTGCTGAGATTCGAACTCAGGATCTCCTGTTTACTAGACAGGCACTTTAACCAACTAAGCCACAGCGCCTTGTGATGGCAAAGCTGGCACAGCTGTGCAGCTTAAAAAAAACGCCACTGCTATCGGATGTTTCCAATTCCTGCAACCTTTCATGACCTGATGGGGTGGCTCAAACCTTCATGGTTTTTCTTTTCAGGGCTGGAAAAAGGAAGGTGAGCAGATACTAGGTAGACAACTGAGGTGTGTCCCTTTATCCGCAGTCGTTTTCCACTGCTTTCTTTAAGGGCCCACACGGTACTGGAGTTCTGTTCCATACTTGGCAGCAACTTGTAAAAGGATGAAGCTTTCAGTCATGACAATTAGAAAAGCAAAAACTTTTTGAAAAAGGCATCCACACCGACAAATTTGCAGACGACAATAGCAGCTGGAACTTCGTGGAGAGCTAGAGGTTTGCGGTTCCATAGGTGATTGAGCCGCTTCTTAGCAGAGCAAGAATTGTTACCTGCTCTGCTTTCCATGCATAAGGCAGAATAGATGGATGGAAGACATGCCAGGGATGTCTGGAAATGGTTTGGCATCCCTTAGCATAGGTCCACCTTTCAAGGGTTTTCCATGCATCTTCTTGAGGCATTACTTACTGTAGGAGGCGAGGTATGACCCACTCAGCCCATGACCGATCAGCAAAACTCTGCAGGCACCGACTAGGCACACTTTGTTTGGGAGTTTGTCAAAGGGAACCACGGCGCTCACCAGGACGAGGTGGCCGAGTGGTTAAGGTGATGGACTGCTAATCCATTGTGCTCTGCATGCATGGGTTCGAATCCCATCCTCGTCGATTTCTTCTGCTTCGTCCAAGCTGAAATCTTTGTTTGCTAATCCTCTTTTTACTGGACAAGCAGTGATTGTCCCCTCCATGGTGGACTTTAACTGTGACCTCTCAAGATGGCTCTTATTAAAGCTAGGAAAGACGCATATTTGTTGTGTGGCATACAAGTTACGTGGCATATCAACGGGTTAAGTCCACTCTTTTTATTTTTCATGCTTGATGGCATCCTCGGCCTTCTCGTAAAGATGAAGGCCTCTTTGTCCTTTGCAGCCTTTAGCTGGTACTGATTCTAGATCCCCTGACTGGTCTACCTTAGGACTGTGTGAAAGACAAGTAAGATGTCAGACGTGAGCGAATAACTTTTTTTTGGTTTGCTTCAGAAGCTCAAAAGAGAAGAAAGAAAGGCACTGCTGAGATTCGAACTCAGGATCTCCTGTTTACTAGACGGGCGCTTTAACCAACTAAGCCACAGCGCCTTGTGATGGCAACGCTGGCACAGCTGTGCAGCTTAAAAAAAACGCCACTGCTATTGGATGTTTCCAATTCCTGCAACCTTTCATGACCTGATGGGGTGGCTCAAACCTTCATGGTTTTTCTTTTCAGGGCTGGAAAAAGGAAGGTGAGCAGATACTAGGTAGACAACTGAGGTGTGTCCCTTTATCCGCAGTCGTTTTCCACTGCTTTCTTTAAGGGCCCACACGGTACTGGAGTTCTGTTCCATACTTGGCAGCAACTTGTAAAAGGATGAAGCTTTCAGTCATGACAATTAGAAAAGCAAAAACTTTTTGAAAAAGGCATCCACACCGACAAATTTGCAGACGACAATAGCAGCTGGAACTTCGTGGAGAGCTAGAGGTTTGCGGTTCCATAGGTGATTGAGCCGCTTCTTAGCAGAGCAAGAATTGTTACCTGCTCTGCTTTCCATGCATAAGGCAGAATAGATGGATGGAAGACATGCCAGGGATGTCTGGAAATGGTTTGGCATCCCTTAGCATAGGTCCACCTTTCAAGGGTTTTCCATGCATCTTCTTGAGGCATTACTTACTGTAGGAGGCGAGGTATGACCCACTCAGCCCATGACCGATCAGCAAAACTCTGCAGGCACCGACTAGGCACACTTTGTTTGGGAGTTTGTCAAAGGGAACCACGGCGCTCACCGGGACGAGGTGGCCGAGTGGTTAAGGCGATGGACTGCTAATCCATTGTGCTCTGCATGCATGGGTTCGAATCCCATCCTCATCGATTTCTTCTGCTTCGTCCAAGCTGAAATCTTTGTTTGCTAATCCTCTTTTTACTGGACAAGCAGTGATTGTCCCCTCCATGGTGGACTTTAACTGTGACCTCTCAAGACGGCTCTTATTAAAGCTAGGAAAGACGCATATTTGTTGTGTGGCATACAAGTTACGTGGCATATCAACGGGTTAAGTCCACTCTTTTTATTTTTCATGCTTGATGGCATCCTCGGCCTTCTCATGAAGATGAAGGCCTCTTTGTCCTTTGAAGCCTTTAGCTGGTACTGATTCTAGATCCCCTGACTGGTCTACCTTAGGACTGTGTGAAAGACAAGTAAGATGTCAGACGTGAGCGAATAACTTTTTTTTGGTTTGCTTCAGAAGCTCAAAAGAGAAGAAAGAAAGGCACTGCTGAGATTCGAACTCAGGATCTCCTGTTTACTAGACGGGCGCTTTAACCAACTAAGCCACAGCGCCATGTGATGGCAACGCTGGCACAGCTGTGCAGCTTAAAAAAAACGCCACTGCTATTGGATGTTTCCAATTCCTGCAACCTTTCATGACCTGATGGGGTGGCTCAAACCTTCATGGTTTTTCTTTTCAGGGTTGGAAAAAGGAAGGTGAGCAGATACTAGGTAGACAACTGAGGTGTGTCCCTTTATCCGCAGTCGTTTTCCACTGCTTTCTTTAAGGGCCCACACGGTACTGGAGTTCTGTTCCATACTTGGCAGCAACTTGTAAAAGGATGAAGCTTTCAGTCATGACAATTAGAAAAGCAAAAACTTTTTGAAAAAGGCATCCACACCGACAAATTTGCAGACGACAATAGCAGCTGGAACTTCGTGGAGAGCTAGAGGTTTGCGGTTCCATAGGTGATTGAGCCGCTTCTTAGCAGAGCAAGAATTGTTACCTGCTCTGCTTTCCATGCATAAGGCAGAATAGATGGATGGAAGACATGCCAGGGATGTCTGGAAATGGTTTGGCATCCCTTAGCATAGGTCCACCTTTCAAGGGTTTTCCATGCATCTTCTTGAGGCATTACTTACTGTAGGAGGCGAGGTATGACCCACTCAGCCCATGACCGATCAGCAAAACTCTGCAGGCACCGACTAGGCACACTTTGTTTGGGAGTTTGTCAAAGGGAACCACGGCGCTCACCTGGACGAGGTGGCCGAGTGGTTAAGGCGATGGACTGCTAATCCATTGTGCTCTGCATGCATGGGTTCGAATCCCATCCTCGTCGATTTCTTCTGCTTCGTCCAAGCTGAAATCTTTGTTTGCTAATCCTCTTTTTACTGGACAAGCAGTGATTGTCCCCTCCATGGTGGACTTTAACTGTGACCTCTCAAGACGGCTCTTATTAAAGCTAGGAAAGACGCATATTTGTTGTGTGGCATACAAGTTACGTGGCGTATCAACGGGTTAAGTCCACTCTTTTTATTTTTCATGCTTGATGGCATCCTCGGCCTTCTCATGAAGATGAAGGCCTCTTTGTCCTTCGCAGCCATTAGCTGGTACTGATTCTAGATCCCCTGACTGGTCTACCTTAGGACTGTGTGAAAGACAAGTAAGATGTCAGACGTGAGCGAATAACTTTTTTTTGGTTTGCTTCAGAAGCTCAAAAGAGAAGAAAGAAAGGCACTGCTGAGATTCGAACTCAGGATCTCCTGTTTACTAGACAGGCGCTTTAACCAACTAAGCCACAGCGCCTTGTGATGGAAACGCTGGCACAGCTGTGCAGCTTAAAAAAAATGCCACTGCTATTGGATGTTTCCAATTCCTGCAACCTTTCATGACCTGATGGGGTGGCTCAAACCTTCATGGTTTTTCTTTTCAGGGCTGGAAAAAGGAAGGTGAGCAGATACTAGGTAGACAACTGAGGTGTGTCCCTTTATCCGCAGTCGTTTTCCACTGCTTTCTTTAAGGGCCCACACGGTACTGGAGTTCTGTTCCATACTTGGCAGCAACTTGTAAAAGGATGAAGCTTTCAGTCATGACAATTAGAAAAGCAAAAACTTTTTGAAAAAGGCATCCACACCGACAAATTTGCAGACTACAATAGCAGCTGGAACTTCGTGGAGAGCTAGAGGTTTGCGGTTCCATAGGTGATTGAGCCGCTTCTTAGCAGAGCAAGAATTGTTACCTGCTCTGCTTTCCATGCATAAGGCAGAATAGATGGATGGAAGACATGCCAGGGATGTCTGGAAATGGTTTGGCATCCCTTAGCATAGGTCCACCTTTCAAGGGTTTTCCATGCATCTTCTTGAGGCATTACTTACTGTAGGAGGCGAGGTATGACCCACTCAGCCCATGACCGATCAGCAAAACTCTGCAGGCACCGACTAGGCACACTTTGTTTGGGAGTTTGTCAAAGGGAACCACGGCGCTCACCGGGACGAGGTGGCCGAGTGGTTAAGGCGATGGACTGCTAATCCATTGTGCTCTGCATGCATGGGTTCGAATCCCATCCTCGTCGATTTCTTCTGCTTCGTCCAAGCTGAAATCTTTGTTTGCTAATCCTCTTTTTACTGGACAAGCAGTGATTGTCCCCTCCATGGTGGACTTTAACTGTGACCTCTCAAGACGGCTCTTATTAAAGCTAGGAAAGACGCATATTTGTTGTGTGGCATACAAGTTACGTGGCATATCAACGGGTTAAGTCCACTCTTTTTATTTTTCATGCTTGATGGCATCCTCGGCCTTCTCATGAAGATGAAGGCCTCTTTGTCCTAAGCAGCCTTTAGCTGGTACTGATTCTAGATCCCCTGACTGGTCTACCTTAGGACTGTGTGAAAGACAAGTAAGATGTCAGACGTGAGCGAATAACTTTTTTTTGGTTTGCTTCAGAAGCTCAAAAGAGAAGAAAGAAAGGCACTGCTGAGATTCGAACTCAGGATCTCCTGTTTACTAGACAGGCGCTTTAACCAACTAAGCCACAGCGCCTTGTGATGGCAAAGCTGGCACAGCTGTGCAGCTTAAAAAAAACGCCACTGCTTTAGGATGTTTCCAATTCCTGCAACCTTTCATGACCTGATGGGGTGGCTCAAACCTTCATGGTTTTTCTTTTCAGGGCTGGAAAAAGGAAGGTGAGCAGATACTAGGTAGACAACTGAGGTGTGTCCCTTTATCCGCAGTCGTTTTCCACTGCTTTCTTTAAGGGCCCACACGGTACTGGAGTTCTGTTCCATACTTGGCAGCAACTTGTAAAAGGATGAAGCTTTCAGTCATGACAATTAGAAAAGCAAAAACTTTTTGAAAAAGGCATCCACACCGACAAATTTGCAGACGACAATAGCAGCTGGAACTTCGTGGAGAGCTAGAGGTTTGCGGTTCCATAGGTGATTGAGCCGCTTCTTAGCAGAGCAAGAATTGTTACCTGCTCTGCTTTCCATGCATAAGGCAGAATAGATGGATGGAAGACATGCCAGGGATGTCTGGAAATGGTTTGGCATCCCTTAGCATAGGTCCACCTTTCAAGGGTTTTCCATGCATCTTCTTGAGGCATTACTTACTGTAGGAGGCGAGGTATGACCCACTCAGCCCATGACCGATCAGCAAAACTCTGCAGGCACCGACTAGGCACACTTTGTTTGGGAGTTTGTCAAAGGGAACCACGGCGCTCACCTGGACGAGGTGGCCGAGTGGTTAAGGCGATGGAATGCTAATGCATTGTGCTCTGCATGCATGGGTTCGAATCCCATCCTCGTCGATTTCTTCTGCTTCGTCCAAGCTGAAATCTTTGTTTGCTAATCCTCTTTTTACTGGACAAGCAGTGATTGTCCCCTCCATGGTAGACTTTAACTGTGACCTCTCAAGACGGCTCTTATTAAAGCTAGGAAAGAGGCATATTTGTTGTGTGGCATACAAGTTACGTGGCATATCAACGGGTTAAGTCCACTCTTTTTATTTTTCATGCTTGATGGCATCCTCGGTTTTCTCATGAAGATGAAGGCCTCTTTGTCCTTTGCAGCCTTTAGCTGGTACTGATTCTAGATCCCCTGACTGGTCTACCTTTGGACTGTGTGAAAGACAAGTAAGATGTCAGACGTGAGCGAATAACTTTTTTTTGGTTTGCTTCAGAAGCTCAAAAGAGAAGAAAGAAAGGCACTGCTGAGATTCGAACTCAGGATCTCCTGTTTACTAGACAGGCGCTTTAACCAACTAAGCCACAGCGCCTTGAGATGGCACAGCTGGCACAGCTGTGCAGCTTAAAAAAAACGCCACTGCTATCGGATGTTTCCAATTCCTGCAACCTTTCATGACCTGATGGGGTGGCTCAAACCTTCATGGTTTTTCTTTTCAGGGCTGGAAAAAGGAAGGTGAGCAGATACTAGGTAGACAACTGAGGTGTGTCCCTTTATCCGCAGTCGTTTTCCACTGCTTTCTTTAAGGGCCCACACGGTACTGGAGTTCTGTTCCATACTTGGCAGCAACTTGTAAAAGGATGAAGCTTTCAGTCATGACAATTAGAAAAGCAAAAACTTTTTGAAAAAGGCATCCACACCGACACATTTGCAGACGACAATAGCAGCTGGAACTTCGTGGAGAGCTAGAGGTTTGCGGTTCCATAGGTGATTGAGCCGCTTCTTAGCAGAGCAAGAATTGTTACCTGCTCTGCTTTCCATGCATAAGGCAGAATAGATGGATGGAAGACATGCCAGGGATGTCTGGAAATGGTTTGGCATCCCTTAGCATAGGTCCACCTTTCAAGGGTTTTCCATGCATCTTCTTGAGGCATTACTTACTGTAGGAGGCGAGGTATGACCCACTTAGCCCATGACCGATCAGCAAAACTCTGCAGGCACCGACTAGGCACACTTTGTTTGGGAGTTTGTCAAAGGGAACCACGGCGCTCACCTGGACGAGGTGGCCGAGTGGTTAAGGCGATGGACTGCTAATCCATTGTGCTCTGCATGCATGGGTTCGAATCCCATCCTTGTTGATTTCTTCTGCTTCGTCCAAGCTGAAATCTTTGTTTGCTAATCCTCTTTTTACTGGACAAGCAGTGATTGTCCCCTCCATGGTGGACTTTAACTGTGACCTCTCAAGACGGCTCTTATTAAAGCTAGGAAAGACGCATATTTGTTGTGTGGCATACAAGTTACGTGGCATATCAACGGGTTAAGTCCACTCTTTTTATTTTTCATGCTTGATGGCATCCTCGGCCTTCTCATGAAGATGAAGGCCTCTTTGTCCTTTGCAGGCTTTAGCTGGTACTGATTCTAGATCCCCTGACTGGTCTACCTTAGGACTGTGTGAAAGACAAGTAAGATGTCAGACGTGAGCGAATAACTTTTTTTTGGTTTGCTTCAGAAGCTCAAAAGAGAAGAAAGAAAGGCACTGCTGAGATTCGAACTCAGGATCTCCTGTTTACTAGACGGGCGCTTTAACCATCTAAGCCACAGCGCCTTGTGATGGCAAAGCTGGCACAGCTGTGCAGCTTAAAAAAAACGCCACTGCTATTGGATGTTTCCAATTCCTGCAACCTTTCATGACCTGATGGGGTGGCTCAAACCTTCATGGTTTTTCTTTTCAGGGCTGGAAAAAGGAAGGTGAGCAGATACTAGGTAGACAACTGAGGTGTGTCCCTTTATCCGCAGTCGTTTTCCACTGCTTTCTTTAAGGGCCCACACGGTACTGGAGTTCTGTTCCATACTTGGCAGCAACTTGTAAAAGGATGAAGCTTTCAGTCATGACAATTAGAAAAGCAAAAACTTTTTGAAAAAGGCATCCACACCGACAAATTTGCAGACGACAATAGCAGCTGGAACTTCGTGGAGAGCTAGAGGTTTGCGGTTCCATAGGTGATTGAGCCGCTTCTTAGCAGAGCAAGAATTGTTACCTGCTCTGCTTTCCATGCATAAGGCAGAATAGATGGATGGAAGACATGCCAGGGATGTCTGGAAATGGTTTGGCATCCCTTAGCATAGGTCCACCTTTCAAGGGTTTTCCATGCATCTTCTTGAGGCATTACTTACTGTAGGAGGCGAGGTATGACCCACTCAGCCCATGACCGATCAGCAAAACTCTGCAGGCACCGACTAGGCACACTTTGTTTGGGAGTTTGTCAAAGGGAACCACGGCGCTCACCAGGACGAGGTGGCCGAGTGGTTAAGGCGATGGACAGCTAATCCATTGTGCTCTGCATGCATGGGTTCGAATCCCATCCTCGTCGATTTCTTCTGCTTCGTCCAAGCTGAAATCTTTGTTTGCTAATCCTCTTTTTACTGGACAAGCAGTGATTGTCCCCTCCATGGTGGACTTTAACTGTGACCTCTCAAGACGGCTCTTATTAAAGCTAGGAAAGACGCATATTTGTTGTGTGGCATACAAGTTACGTGGCATATCAACGGGTTAAGTCCACTCTTTTTATTTTTCATGCTTGATGGCATCCTCGGCCTTCTCATGAAGATGAAGGCCTCTTTGTCCTTTGCAGCCTTTAGCTGGTACTGATTCTAGATCCCCTGACTGGTCTACCTTAGGACTGTGTGAAAGACAAGTAAGATGTCAGACGTGAGCGAATAACTTTTTTTTGGTTTGCTTCAGAAGCTCAAAAGAGAAGAAAGAAAGGCACTGCTGAGATTCGAACTCAGGATCTCCTGTTTACTAGACAGGCGCTTCAACCAACTAAGCCACAGCGCCTTGTGATGGTAAAGCTGGCACAGCTGTGCAGCTTAAAAAAAACGCCACTGCTATCGGATGTTTCCAATTCCTGCAACCTTTCATGACCTGATGGGGTGGCTCAAACCTTCATGGTTTTTCTTTTCAGGGCTGGAAAAAGGAAGGTGAGCAGATACTAGGTAGACAACTGAGGTGTGTCCCTTTATCCGCAGTCGTTTTCCACTGCTTTCTTTAAGGGCCCACACGGTACTGGAGTTCTGTTCCATACTTGGCAGCAACTTGTAAAAGGATGAAGCTTTCAGTCATGACAATTAGAAAAGCAAAAACTTTTTGAAAAAGGCATCCACACCGACACATTTGCAGACGACAATAGCAGCTGGAACTTCGTGGAGAGCTAGAGGTTTGCGGTTCCATAGGTGATTGAGCCGCTTCTTAGCAGAGCAAGAATTGTTACCTGCTCTGCTTTCCATGCATAAGGCAGAATAGATGGATGGAAGACATGCCAGGGATGTCTGGAAATGGTTTGGCATCCCTTAGCATAGGTCCACCTTTCAAGGGTTTTCCATGCATCTTCTTGAGGCATTACTTACTGTAGGAGGCGAGGTATGACCCACTCAGCCCATGACCGATCAGCAAAACTCTGCAGGCACTGACTAGGCACACTTTGTTTGGGAGTTTGTCAAAGGGAACCACGGCGCTCACCTGGACGAGGTGGCCGAGTGGTTAAGGCGATGGACTGCTAATCCATTGTGCTCTGCATGCATGGGTTCGAATCCCATCCTCGTGGTTTTCTTCTGCTTCGTCCAAGCTTAAATCTTTGTTTGCTAATCCTCTTTTTACTGGACAAGCAGTGATTGTCCCCTCCATGGTGGACTTTAACTGTGACCTCTCAAGACGGCTCTTATTAAAGCTAGGAAAGACGCATATTTGTTGTGTGGCATACAAGTTACGTGGCATATCAACGGGTTAAGTCCACTCTTTTTATTTTTCATGCTTGATGGCATCCTCGGCCTTCTCATGAAGATGAAGGCCTCTTTGTCCTTTGCAGCCTTTAGCTGGTACTGATTCTAGATCCCCTGACTGGTCTACCTTAGGACTGTGTGAAAGACAAGTAAGATGTCAGACGTGAGCGAATAACTTTTTTTTGGTTTGCTTCAGAAGCTCAAAAGAGAAGAAAGAAAGGCACTGCCGAGATTCGAACTCAGGATCTCCTGTTTACTAGACAGGCGCTTTAACCAACTAAGCCACAGCGCCTTGTGATGGCAAAGCTGGCACAGCTGTGCAGCTTAAAAAAAACGCCACTGCTATCGGATGTTTCCAATTCCTGCAACCTTTCATGACCTGATGGGGTGGCTCAAACCTTCATGGTTTTTCTTTTCAGGGCTGGAAAAAGGAAGGTGAGCAGATACTAGGTAGACAACTGAGGTGTGTCCCTTTATCCGCAGTCGTTTTCCACTGCTTTCTTTAAGGGCCCACACGGTACTGGAGTTCTGTTCCATACTTGGCAGCAACTTGTAAAAGGATGAAGCTTTCAGTCATGACAATTAGAAAAGCAAAAACTTTTTGAAAAAGGCATCCACACCGACAAATTTGCAGACGACAATAGCAGCTGGAACTTCGTGGAGAGCTAGAGGTTTGCGGTTCCATAGGTGATTGAGCCGCTTCTTAGCAGAGCAAGAATTGTTACCTGCTCTGCTTTCCATGCATAAGGCAGAATAGATGGATGGAAGACATGCCAGGGATG
Organism: Engystomops pustulosus; assembly: GCF_040894005.1. Taxonomy (NCBI): domain Eukaryota; kingdom Metazoa; phylum Chordata; class Amphibia; order Anura; family Leptodactylidae; genus Engystomops; species Engystomops pustulosus. The sequence continues at coordinate 140,951,091 of NC_092417.1, read as the reverse complement.
TCTGGAAATGGTTTGGCATCCCTTAGCATAGGTCCACCTTTCAAGGGTTTTCCATGCATCTTCTTGAGGCATTACTTACTGTAGGAGGCGAGGTATGACCCACTCAGCCCATGACCGATCAGCAAAACTCTGCAGGCACCGACTAGGCACACTTTGTTTGGGAGTTTGTGAAAGGGAACCACGGCGCTCACCAGGACGAGGTGGCCGAGTGGTTAAGGCGATGGACTGCTAATCCATTGTGCTCTGCATGCATGGGTTCGAATCCCATCCTCGTCGATTTCTTCTGCTTCGTCCAAGCTGAAATCTTTGTTTGCTAATCCTCTTTTTACTGGACAAGCAGTGATTGTCCCCTCCATGGTGGACTTTAACTGTGACCTCTCAAGACGGCTCTTATTAAAGCTAGGAAAGACGCATATTTGTTGTGTGGCATACAAGTTACGTGGCATATCAACGGGCTAAGTCCACTCTTTTTATTTTTCATGCTTGATGGCATCCTCGGCCTTCTCATGAAGATGAAGGCCTCTTTGTCCTTTGCAGCCTTTAGCTGGTACTGATTCTAGATCCCCTGACTGGTCTACCTTAGGACTGTGTGAAAGACAAGTAAGATGTCAGACGTGAGCGAATAACTTTTTTTTGGTTTGCTTCAGAAGCTCAAAAGAGAAGAAAGAAAGGCACTGCCGAGATTCGAACTCAGGATCTCCTGTTTACTAGACAGGCTCTTTAACCAACTAAGCCACAGCGCCTTGTGATGGCAAAGCTGGCACAGCTGTGCAGCTTAAAAAAAACGCCACTGCTATCGGATGTTTCCAATTCCTGCAACCTTTCATGACCTGATGGGGTGGCTCAAACCTTCATGGTTTTTCTTTTCAGGGCTGGAAAAAGGAAGGTGAGCAGATACTAGGTAGACAACTGAGGTGTGTCCCTTTATCCGCAGTCGTTTTCCACTGCTTTCTTTAAGGGCCCACACGGTACTGGAGTTCTGTTCCATACTTGGCAGCAACTTGTAAAAGGATGAAGCTTTCAGTCATGACAATTAGAAAAGCAAAAACTTTTTGAAAAAGGCATCCACACCGACAAATTTGCAGACGACAATAGCAGCTGGAACTTCGTGGAGAGCTAGAGGTTTGCGGTTCCATAGGTGATTGAGCCGCTTCTTAGCAGAGCAAGAATTGTTACCTGCTCTGCTTTCCATGCATAAGGCAGAATAGATGGATGGAAGACATGCCAGGGATGTCTGGAAATGGTTTGGCATCCCTTAGCATAGGTCCACCTTTCAAGGGTTTTCCATGCATCTTCTTGAGGCATTACTTACTGTAGGAGGCGAGGTATGGCCCACTCAGCCCATGACCGATCAGCAAAACTCTGCAGGCACCGACTAGGCACACTTTGTTTGGGAGTTTGTCAAAGGGAACCACGGCACTCACCAGGACGAGGTGGCCGAGTGGTTAAGGCGATGGACTGCTAATCCATTGTGCTCTGCATGCATGGGTTCGAATCCCATCCTCGTCGATTTCTTCTGCTTCGTCCAAGCTGAAATCTTTGTTTGCTAATCCTCTTTTTACTGGACAAGCAGTGATTGTCCCCTCCATGGTGGACTTTAACTGTGACCTCTCAAGACGGCTCTTATTAAAGCTAGGAAAGACGCATATTTGTTGTGTGGCATACAAGTTACGTGGCATATCAACGGGTTAAGTCCACTCTTTTTATTTTTCATGCTTGATGGCATCCTCGGCCTTCTCATGAAGATGAAGGCCTTTTTGTCCTTTGCAGCCTTTAGCTGGTACTGATTCTAGATCCCCTGACTGGTCTACCTTAGGACTGTGTGAAAGACAAGTAAGATGTCAGACGTGAGCGAATAACTTTTTTTTGGTTTGCTTCAGAAGCTCAAAAGAGAAGAAAGAAAGGCACTGCCGAGATTCGAACTCAGGATCTCCTGTTTACTAGACAGGCGCTTTAACCAACTAAGCCACAGCGCCTTGTGACGGCAAAGCTGGCACAGCTGTGCAGCTTAAAAAAAACGCCACTGCTATCGGATGTTTCCAATTCCTGCAACCTTTCATGACCTGATGGGGTGGCTCAAACCTTCATGGTTTTTCTTTTCAGGGCTGGAAAAAGGAAGGTGAGCAGATACTAGGTAGACAACTGAGGTGTGTCCCTTTATCCGCAGTCGTTTTCCACTGCTTTCTTTAAGGGCCCACACGGTACTGGAGTTCTGTTCCATACTTGGCAGCAACTTGTAAAAGGATGAAGCTTTCAGTCATGACAATTAGAAAAGCAAAAACTTTTTGAAAAAGGCATCCACACCGACAAATTTGCAGACGACAATAGCAGCTGGAACTTCGTGGAGAGCTAGAGGTTTGCGGTTCCATAGGTGATTGAGCCGCTTCTTAGCAGAGCAAGAATTGTTACCTGCTCTGCTTTCCATGCATAAGGCAGAATAGATGGATGGAAGACATGCCAGGGATGTCTGGAAATGGTTTGGCATCCCTTAGCATAGGTCCACCTTTCAAGGGTTTTCCATGCATCTTCTTGAGGCATTACTTACTGTAGGAGGCGAGGTATGACCCACTCAGCCCATGACCGATCAGCAAAACTCTGCAGGCACCGACTAGGCACACTTTGTTTGGGAGTTTGTCAAAGGGAACCACGGCGCTCACCAGGACGAGGTGGCCGAGTGGTTAAGGCGATGGACTGCTAATCCATTGTGCTCTGCATGCATGGGTTCGAATCCCATCCTCGTCGATTTCTTCTGCTTCGTCCAAGCTGAAATCTTTGTTTGCTAATCCTCTTTTTACTGGACAAGCAGTGATTGTCCCCTCCATGGTGGACTTTAACTGTGACCTCTCAAGACGGCTCTTATTAAAGCTAGGAAAGACGCATATTTGTTGTGTGGCATACAAGTTACGTGGCATATCAACGGGTTAAGTCCACTCTTTTTATTTTTCATGCTTGATGGCATCCTCGGCCTTCTCATGAAGATGAAGGCCTCTTTGTCCTTTGCAGCCTTTAGCTGGTACTGATTCTAGATCCCCTGACTGGTCTACCTTAGGACTGTGTGAAAGACAAGTAAGATGTCAGACGTGAGCGAATAACTTTTTTTTGGTTTGCTTCAGAAGCTCAAAAGAGAAGAAAGAAAGGCACTGCCGAGATTCGAACTCAGGATCTCCTGTTTACTAGACAGGCGCTTTAACCAACTAAGCCACAGCGCCTTGTGATGGCAAAGCTGGCACAGCTGTGCAGCTTAAAAAAAACGCCACTGCTATCGGATGTTTCCAATTCCTGCAACCTTTCATGACCTGATGGGGTGGCTCAAACCTTCATGGTTTTTCTTTTCAGGGCTGGAAAAAGGAAGGTGAGCAGATACTAGGTAGACAACTGAGGTGTGTCCCTTTATCCGCAGTCGTTTTCCACTGCTTTCTTTAAGGGCCCACACGGTACTGGAGTTCTGTTCCATACTTGGCAGCAACTTGTAAAAGGATGAAGCTTTCAGTCATGACAATTAGAAAAGCAAAAACTTTTTGAAAAAGGCATCCACACCGACAAATTTGCAGACGACAATAGCAGCTGGAACTTCGTGGAGAGCTAGAGGTTTGCGGTTCCATAGGTGATTGAGCCGCTTCTTAGCAGAGCAAGAATTGTTACCTGCTCTGCTTTCCATGCATAAGGCAGAATAGATGGATGGAAGACATGCCAGGGATGTCTGGAAATGGTTTGGCATCCCTTAGCATAGGTCCACCTTTCAAGGGTTTTCCATGCATCTTCTTGAGGCATTACTTACTGTAGGAGGCGAGGTATGACCCACTGAGCCCATGACCGATCAGCAAAACTCTGCAGGCACCGACTACGCACACTTTGTTTGGGAGTTTGTCAAAGGGAACCACGGCGCTCACCAGGACGAGGTGGCCGAGTGGTTAAGGCGATGGACTGCTAATCCATTGTGCTCTGCATGCATGGGTTCGAATACCATCCTCGTCGATTTCTTCTGCTTCGTCCAAGCTGAAATCTTTGTTTGCTAATCCTCTTTTTACTGGACAAGCAGTGATTGTCCCCTCCATGGTGGACTTTAACTGTGACCTCTCAAGACGGCTCTTATTAAAGCTAGGAAAGACGCATATTTGTTGTGTGGCATACAAGTTACGTGGCATATCAACGGGTTAAGTCCACTCTTTTTATTTTTCATGCTTGATGGCATCCTCGGCCTTCTCATGAAGATGAAGGCCTCTTTGTCCTTTGCAGCCTTTAGCTGGTACTGATTCTAGATCCCCTGACTGGTCTACCTTAGGACTGTGTGAAAGACAAGTAAGATGTCAGACGTGAGCGAATAACTTTTTTTTGGTTTGCTTCAGAAGCTCAAAAGAGAAGAAAGAAAGGCACTGCCGAGATTCGAACTCAGGATCTCCTGTTTACTAGACAGGCGCTTTAACCAACTAAGCCACAGCGCCTTGTGATGGCAAAGCTGGCACAGCTGTGCAGCTTAAAAAAAACGCCACTGCTATCGGATGTTTCCAATTCCTGCAACCTTTCATGACCTGATGGGGTGGCTCAAACCTTCATGGTTTTTCTTTTCAGGGCTGGAAAAAGGAAGGTGAGCAGATACTAGGTAGACAACTGAGGTGTGTCCCTTTATCCGCAGTCGTTTTCCACTGCTTTCTTTAAGGGCCCACACGGTACTGGAGTTCTGTTCCATACTTGGCAGCAACTTGTAAAAGGATGAAGCTTTCAGTCATGACAATTAGAAAAGCAAAAACTTTTTGAAAAAGGCATCCACACCGACAAATTTGCAGACGACAATAGCAGCTGGAACTTCGTGGAGAGCTAGAGGTTTGCGGTTCCATAGGTGATTGAGCCGCTTCTTAGCAGAGCAAGAATTGTTACCTGCTCTGCTTTCCATGCATAAGGCAGAATAGATGGATGGAAGACATGCCAGGGATGTCTGGAAATGGTTTGGCATCCCTTAGCATAGGTCCACCTTTCAAGGGTTTTCCATGCATCTTCTTGAGGCATTACTTACTGTAGGAGGCGAGGTATGACCCACTGAGCCCATGACCGATCAGCAAAACTCTGCAGGCACCGACTAGGCACACTTTGTTTGGGAGTTTGTCAAAGGGAACCACGGCGCTCACCAGGACGAGGTGGCCGAGTGGTTAAGGCGATGGACTGCTAATCCATTGTGCTCTGCATGCATGGGTTCGAATCCCATCCTCGTCGATTTCTTCTGCTTCGTCCAAGCTGAAATCTTTGTTTGCTAATCCTCTTTTTACTGGACAAGCAGTGATTGTCCCCTCCATGGTGGACTTTAACTGTGACCTCTCAAGACGGCTCTTATTAAAGCTAGGAAAGACGCATATTTGTTGTGTGGCATACAAGTTACGTGGCATATCAACGGGTTAAGTCCACTCTTTTTATTTTTCATGCTTGATGGCATCCTCGGCCTTCTCATGAAGATGAAGGCCTCTTTGTCCTTTGCAGCCTTTAGCTGGTACTGATTCTAGATCCCCTGACTGGTCTACCTTAGGACTGTGTGAAAGACAAGTAAGATGTCAGACGTGAGCGAATAACTTTTTTTTGGTTTGCTTCAGAAGCTCAAAAGAGAAGAAAGAAAGGCACTGCCGAGATTCGAACTCAGGATCTCCTGTTTACTAGACAGGCGCTTTAACCAACTAAGCCACAGCGCCTTGTGATGGCAAAGCTGGCACAGCTGTGCAGCTTAAAAAAAACGCCACTGCTATCGGATGTTTCCAATTCCTGCAACCTTTCATGACCTGATGGGGTGGCTCAAACCTTCATGGTTTTTCTTTTCAGGGCTGGAAAAAGGAAGGTGAGCAGATACTAGGTAGACAACTGAGGTGTGTCCCTTTATCCGCAGTCGTTTTCCACTGCTTTCTTTAAGGGCCCACACGGTACTGGAGTTCTGTTCCATACTTGGCAGCAACTTGTAAAAGGATGAAGCTTTCAGTCATGACAATTAGAAAAGCAAAAACTTTTTGAAAAAGGCATCCACACCGACAAATTTGCAGACGACAATAGCAGCTGGAACTTCGTGGAGAGCTAGAGGTTTGCGGTTCCATAGGTGATTGAGCCGCTTCTTAGCAGAGCAAGAATTGTTACCTGCTCTGCTTTCCATGCATAAGGCAGAATAGATGGATGGAAGACATGCCAGGGATGTCTGGAAATGGTTTGGCATCCCTTAGCATAGGTCCACCTTTCAAGGGTTTTCCATGCATCTTCTTGAGGCATTACTTACTGTAGGAGGCGAGGTATGACCCACTCAGCCCATGACCGATCAGCAAAACTCTGCAGGCACCGACTAGGCACACTTTGTTTGGGAGTTTGTCAAAGGGAACCACGGCGCTCACCAGGACGAGGTGGCCGAGTGGTTAAGGCGATGGACTGCTAATCCATTGTGCTCTGCATGCATGGGTTCGAATCCCATCCTCGTCGATTTCTTCTGCTTCGTCCAAGCTGAAATCTTTGTTTGCTAATCCTCTTTTTACTGGACAAGCAGTGATTGTCCCCTCCATGGTGGACTTTAACTGTGACCTCTCAAGACGGCTCTTATTAAAGCTAGGAAAGACGCATATTTGTTGTGTGGCATACAAGTTACGTGGCATATCAACGGGTTAAGTCCACTCTTTTTATTTTTCATGCTTGATGGCATCCTCGGCCTTCTCATGAAGATGAAGGCCTCTTTGTCCTTTGCAGCCTTTAGCTGGTACTGATTCTAGATCCCCTGACTGGTCTACCTTAGGACTGTGTGAAAGACAAGTAAGATGTCAGACGTGAGCGAATAACTTTTTTTTGGTTTGCTTCAGAAGCTCAAAAGAGAAGAAAGAAAGGCACTGCCGAGATTCGAACTCAGGATCTCCTGTTTACTAGACAGGCGCTTTAACCAACTAAGCCACAGCGCCTTGTGATGGCAAAGCTGGCACAGCTGTGCAGCTTAAAAAAAACGCCACTGCTATCGGATGTTTCCAATTCCTGCAACCTTTCATGACCTGATGGGGTGGCTCAAACCTTCATGGTTTTTCTTTTCAGGGCTGGAAAAAGGAAGGTGAGCAGATACTAGGTAGACAACTGAGGTGTGTCCCTTTATCCGCAGTCGTTTTCCACTGCTTTCTTTAAGGGCCCACACGGTACTGGAGTTCTGTTCCATACTTGGCAGCAACTTGTAAAAGGATGAAGCTTTCAGTCATGACAATTAGAAAAGCAAAAACTTTTTGAAAAAGGCATCCACACCGACAAATTTGCAGACGACAATAGCAGCTGGAACTTCGTGGAGAGCTAGAGGTTTGCGGTTCCATAGGTGATTGAGCCGCTTCTTAGCAGAGCAAGAATTGTTACCTGCTCTGCTTTCCATGCATAAGGCAGAATAGATGGATGGAAGACATGCCAGGGATGTCTGGAAATGGTTTGGCATCCCTTAGCATAGGTCCACCTTTCAAGGGTTTTCCATGCATCTTCTTGAGGCATTACTTACTGTAGGAGGCGAGGTATGACCCACTGAGCCCATGACCGATCAGCAAAACTCTGCAGGCACCGACTAGGCACACTTTGTTTGGGAGTTTGTCAAAGGGAACCACGGCGCTCACCAGGACGAGGTGGCCGAGTGGTTAAGGCGATGGACTGCTAATCCATTGTGCTCTGCATGCATGGGTTCGAATCCCATCCTCGTCGATTTCTTCTGCTTCGTCCAAGCTGAAATCTTTGTTTGCTAATCCTCTTTTTACTGGACAAGCAGTGATTGTCCCCTCCATGGTGGACTTTAACTGTGACCTCTCAAGACGGCTCTTATTAAAGCTAGGAAAGACGCATATTTGTTGTGTGGCATACAAGTTACGTGGCATATCAACGGGTTAAGTCCACTCTTTTTATTTTTCATGCTTGATGGCATCCTCGGCCTTCTCATGAAGATGAAGGCCTCTTTGTCCTTTGCAGCCTTTAGCTGGTACTGATTCTAGATCCCCTGACTGGTCTACCTTAGGACTGTGTGAAAGACAAGTAAGATGTCAGACGTGAGCGAATAACTTTTTTTTGGTTTGCTTCAGAAGCTCAAAAGAGAAGAAAGAAAGGCACTGCCGAGATTCGAACTCAGGATCTCCTGTTTACTAGACAGGCGCTTTAACCAACTAAGCCACAGCGCCTTGTGATGGCAAAGCTGGCACAGCTGTGCAGCTTAAAAAAAACGCCACTGCTATCGGATGTTTCCAATTCCTGCAACCTTTCATGACCTGATGGGGTGGCTCAAACCTTCATGGTTTTTCTTTTCAGGGCTGGAAAAAGGAAGGTGAGCAGATACTAGGTAGACAACTGAGGTGTGTCCCTTTATCCGCAGTCGTTTTCCACTGCTTTCTTTAAGGGCCCACACGGTACTGGAGTTCTGTTCCATACTTGGCAGCAACTTGTAAAAGGATGAAGCTTTCAGTCATGACAATTAGAAAAGCAAAAACTTTTTGAAAAAGGCATCCACACCGACAAATTTGCAGACGACAATAGCAGCTGGAACTTCGTGGAGAGCTAGAGGTTTGCGGTTCCATAGGTGATTGAGCCGCTTCTTAGCAGAGCAAGAATTGTTACCTGCTCTGCTTTCCATGCATAAGGCAGAATAGATGGATGGAAGACATGCCAGGGATGTCTGGAAATGGTTTGGCATCCCTTAGCATAGGTCCACCTTTCAAGGGTTTTCCATGCATCTTCTTGAGGCATTACTTACTGTAGGAGGCGAGGTATGACCCACTGAGCCCATGACCGATCAGCAAAACTCTGCAGGCACCGACTAGGCACACTTTGTTTGGGAGTTTGTCAAAGGGAACCACGGCGCTCACCAGGACGAGGTGGCCGAGTGGTTAAGGCGATGGACTGCTAATCCATTGTGCTCTGCATGCATGGGTTCGAATCCCATCCTCGTCGATTTCTTCTGCTTCGTCCAAGCTGAAATCTTTGTTTGCTAATCCTCTTTTTACTGGACAAGCAGTGATTGTCCCCTCCATGGTGGACTTTAACTGTGACCTCTCAAGACGGCTCTTATTAAAGCTAGGAAAGACGCATATTTGTTGTGTGGCATACAAGTTACGTGGCATATCAACGGGTTAAGTCCACTCTTTTTATTTTTCATGCTTGATGGCATCCTCGGCCTTCTCATGAAGATGAAGGCCTCTTTGTCCTTTGCAGCCTTTAGCTGGTACTGATTCTAGATCCCCTGACTGGTCTACCTTAGGACTGTGTGAAAGACAAGTAAGATGTCAGACGTGAGCGAATAACTTTTTTTTGGTTTGCTTCAGAAGCTCAAAAGAGAAGAAAGAAAGGCACTGCCGAGATTCGAACTCAGGATCTCCTGTTTACTAGACAGGCGCTTTAACCAACTAAGCCACAGCGCCTTGTGATGGCAAAGCTGGCACAGCTGTGCAGCTTAAAAAAAACGCCACTGCTATCGGATGTTTCCAATTCCTGCAACCTTTCATGACCTGATGGGGTGGCTCAAACCTTCATGGTTTTTCTTTTCAGGGCTGGAAAAAGGAAGGTGAGCAGATACTAGGTAGACAACTGAGGTGTGTCCCTTTATCCGCAGTCGTTTTCCACTGCTTTCTTTAAGGGCCCACACGGTACTGGAGTTCTGTTCCATACTTGGCAGCAACTTGTAAAAGGATGAAGCTTTCAGTCATGACAATTAGAAAAGCAAAAACTTTTTGAAAAAGGCATCCACACCGACAAATTTGCAGACGACAATAGCAGCTGGAACTTCGTGGAGAGCTAGAGGTTTGCGGTTCCATAGGTGATTGAGCCGCTTCTTAGCAGAGCAAGAATTGTTACCTGCTCTGCTTTCCATGCATAAGGCAGAATAGATGGATGGAAGACATGCCAGGGATGTCTGGAAATGGTTTGGCATCCCTTAGCATAGGTCCACCTTTCAAGGGTTTTCCATGCATCTTCTTGAGGCATTACTTACTGTAGGAGGCGAGGTATGACCCACTCAGCCCATGACCGATCAGCAAAACTCTGCAGGCACCGACTAGGCACACTTTGTTTGGGAGTTTGTCAAAGGGAACCACGGCGCTCACCAGGACGAGGTGGCCGAGTGGTTAAGGCGATGGACTGCTAATCCATTGTGCTCTGCATGCATGGGTTCGAATCCCATCCTCGTCGATTTCTTCTGCTTCGTCCAAGCTGAAATCTTTGTTTGCTAATCCTCTTTTTACTGGACAAGCAGTGATTGTCCCCTCCATGGTGGACTTTAACTGTGACCTCTCAAGACGGCTCTTATTAAAGCTAGGAAAGACGCATATTTGTTGTGTGGCATACAAGTTACGTGGCATATCAACGGGTTAAGTCCACTCTTTTTATTTTTCATGCTTGATGGCATCCTCGGCCTTCTCATGAAGATGAAGGCCTCTTTGTCCTTTGCAGCCTTTAGCTGGTACTGATTCTAGATCCCCTGACTGGTCTACCTTAGGACTGTGTGAAAGACAAGTAAGATGTCAGACGTGAGCGAATAACTTTTTTTTGGTTTGCTTCAGAAGCTCAAAAGAGAAGAAAGAAAGGCACTGCCGAGATTCGAACTCAGGATCTCCTGTTTACTAGACAGGCGCTTTAACCAACTAAGCCACAGCGCCTTGTGATGGCAAAGCTGGCACAGCTGTGCAGCTTAAAAAAAACGCCACTGCTATCGGATGTTTCCAATTCCTGCAACCTTTCATGACCTGATGGGGTGGCTCAAACCTTCATGGTTTTTCTTTTCAGGGCTGGAAAAAGGAAGGTGAGCAGATACTAGGTAGACAACTGAGGTGTGTCCCTTTATCCGCAGTCGTTTTCCACTGCTTTCTTTAAGGGCCCACACGGTACTGGAGTTCTGTTCCATACTTGGCAGCAACTTGTAAAAGGATGAAGCTTTCAGTCATGACAATTAGAAAAGCAAAAACTTTTTGAAAAAGGCATCCACACCGACAAATTTGCAGACGACAATAGCAGCTGGAACTTCGTGGAGAGCTAGAGGTTTGCGGTTCCATAGGTGATTGAGCCGCTTCTTAGCAGAGCAAGAATTGTTACCTGCTCTGCTTTCCATGCATAAGGCAGAATAGATGGATGGAAGACATGCCAGGGATGTCTGGAAATGGTTTGGCATCCCTTAGCATAGGTCCACCTTTCAAGGGTTTTCCATGCATCTTCTTGAGGCATTACTTACTGTAGGAGGCGAGGTATGACCCACTGAGCCCATGACCGATCAGCAAAACTCTGCAGGCACCGACTAGGCACACTTTGTTTGGGAGTTTGTCAAAGGGAACCACGGCGCTCACCAGGACGAGGTGGCCGAGTGGTTAAGGCGATGGACTGCTAATCCATTGTGCTCTGCATGCATGGGTTCGAATCCCATCCTCGTCGATTTCTTCTGCTTCGTCCAAGCTGAAATCTTTGTTTGCTAATCCTCTTTTTACTGGACAAGCAGTGATTGTCCCCTCCATGGTGGACTTTAACTGTGACCTCTCAAGACGGCTCTTATTAAAGCTAGGAAAGACGCATATTTGTTGTGTGGCATACAAGTTACGTGGCATATCAACGGGTTAAGTCCACTCTTTTTATTTTTCATGCTTGATGGCATCCTCGGCCTTCTCATGAAGATGAAGGCCTCTTTGTCCTTTGCAGCCTTTAGCTGGTACTGATTCTAGATCCCCTGACTGGTCTACCTTAGGACTGTGTGAAAGACAAGTAAGATGTCAGACGTGAGCGAATAACTTTTTTTTGGTTTGCTTCAGAAGCTCAAAAGAGAAGAAAGAAAGGCACTGCCGAGATTCGAACTCAGGATCTCCTGTTTACTAGACAGGCGCTTTAACCAACTAAGCCACAGCGCCTTGTGATGGCAAAGCTGGCACAGCTGTGCAGCTTAAAAAAAACGCCACTGCTATCGGATGTTTCCAATTCCTGCAACCTTTCATGACCTGATGGGGTGGCTCAAACCTTCATGGTTTTTCTTTTCAGGGCTGGAAAAAGGAAGGTGAGCAGATACTAGGTAGACAACTGAGGTGTGTCCCTTTATCCGCAGTCGTTTTCCACTGCTTTCTTTAAGGGCCCACACGGTACTGGAGTTCTGTTCCATACTTGGCAGCAACTTGTAAAAGGATGAAGCTTTCAGTCATGACAATTAGAAAAGCAAAAACTTTTTGAAAAAGGCATCCACACCGACAAATTTGCAGACGACAATAGCAGCTGGAACTTCGTGGAGAGCTAGAGGTTTGCGGTTCCAAAGGTGATTGAGCCGCTTCTTAGCAGAGCAAGAATTGTTACCTGCTCTGCTTTCCATGCATAAGGCAGAATAGATGGATGGAAGACATGCCAGGGATGTCTGGAAATGGTTTGGCATCCCTTAGCATAGGTCCACCTTTCAAGGGTTTTCCATGCATCTTCTTGAGGCATTACTTACTGTAGGAGGCGAGGTATGACCCACTCAGCCCATGACCGATCAGCAAAACTCTGCAGGCACCGACTAGGCACACTTTGTTTGGGAGTTTGTCAAAGGGAACCACGGCGCTCACCAGGACGAGGTGGCCGAGTGGTTAAGGCGATGGACTGCTAATCCATTGTGCTCTGCATGCATGGGTTCGAATCCCATCCTCGTCGATTTCTTCTGCTTCGTCCAAGCTGAAATCTTTGTTTGCTAATCCTCTTTTTACTGGACAAGCAGTGATTGTCCCCTCCATGGTGGACTTTAACTGTGACCTCTCAAGACGGCTCTTATTAAAGCTAGGAAAGACGCATATTTGTTGTGTGGCATACAAGTTACGTGGCATATCAACGGGTTAAGTCCACTCTTTTTATTTTTCATGCTTGATGGCATCCTCGGCCTTCTCATGAAGATGAAGGCCTCTTTGTCCTTTGCAGCCTTTAGCTGGTACTGATTCTAGATCCCCTGACTGGTCTACCTTAGGACTGTGTGAAAGACAAGTAAGATGTCAGACGTGAGCGAATAACTTTTTTTTGGTTTGCTTCAGAAGCTCAAAAGAGAAGAAAGAAAGGCACTGCCGAGATTCGAACTCAGGATCTCCTGTTTACTAGACAGGCGCTTTAACCAACTAAGCCACAGCGCCTTGTGATGGCAAAGCTGGCACAGCTGTGCAGCTTAAAAAAAACGCCACTGCTATCGGATGTTTCCAATTCCTGCAACCTTTCATGACCTGATGGGGTGGCTCAAACCTTCATGGTTTTTCTTTTCAGGGCTGGAAAAAGGAAGGTGAGCAGATACTAGGTAGACAACTGAGGTGTGTCCCTTTATCCGCAGTCGTTTTCCACTGCTTTCTTTAAGGGCCCACACGGTACTGGAGTTCTGTTCCATACTTGGCAGCAACTTGTAAAAGGATGAAGCTTTCAGTCATGACAATTAGAAAAGCAAAAACTTTTTGAAAAAGGCATCCACACCGACAAATTTGCAGACGACAATAGCAGCTGGAACTTCGTGGAGAGCTAGAGGTTTGCGGTTCCATAGGTGATTGAGCCGCTTCTTAGCAGAGCAAGAATTGTTACCTGCTCTGCTTTCCATGCATAAGGCAGAATAGATGGATGGAAGACATGCCAGGGATGTCTGGAAATGGTTTGGCATCCCTTAGCATAGGTCCACCTTTCAAGGGTTTTCCATGCATCTTCTTGAGGCATTACTTACTGTAGGAGGCGAGGTATGACCCACTCAGCCCATGACCGATCAGCAAAACTCTGCAGGCACCGACTAGGCACACTTTGTTTGGGAGTTTGTCAAAGGGAACCACGGCGCTCACCAGGACGAGGTGGCCGAGTGGTTAAGGCGATGGACTGCTAATCCATTGTGCTCTGCATGCATGGGTTCGAATCCCATCCTCGTCGATTTCTTCTGCTTCGTCCAAGCTGAAATCTTTGTTTGCTAATCCTCTTTTTACTGGACAAGCAGTGATTGTCCCCTCCATGGTGGACTTTAACTGTGACCTCTCAAGACGGCTCTTATTAAAGCTAGGAAAGACGCATATTTGTTGTGTGGCATACAAGTTACGTGGCATATCAACGGGTTAAGTCCACTCTTTTTATTTTTCATGCTTGATGGCATCCTCGGCCTTCTCATGAAGATGAAGGCCTCTTTGTCCTTTGCAGCCTTTAGCTGGTACTGATTCTAGATCCCCTGACTGGTCTACCTTAGGACTGTGTGAAAGACAAGTAAGATGTCAGACGTGAGCGAATAACTTTTTTTTGGTTTGCTTCAGAAGCTCAAAAGAGAAGAAAGAAAGGCACTGCCGAGATTCGAACTCAGGATCTCCTGTTTACTAGACAGGCGCTTTAACCAACTAAGCCACAGCGCCTTGTGATGGCAAAGCTGGCACAGCTGTGCAGCTTAAAAAAAACGCCACTGCTATCGGATGTTTCCAATTCCTGCAACCTTTCATGACCTGATGGGGTGGCTCAAACCTTCATGGTTTTTCTTTTCAGGGCTGGAAAAAGGAAGGTGAGCAGATACTAGGTAGACAACTGAGGTGTGTCCCTTTATCCGCAGTCGTTTTCCACTGCTTTCTTTAAGGGCCCACACGGTACTGGAGTTCTGTTCCATACTTGGCAGCAACTTGTAAAAGGATGAAGCTTTCAGTCATGACAATTAGAAAAGCAAAAACTTTTTGAAAAAGGCATCCACACCGACAAATTTGCAGACGACAATAGCAGCTGGAACTTCGTGGAGAGCTAGAGGTTTGCGGTTCCATAGGTGATTGAGCCGCTTCTTAGCAGAGCAAGAATTGTTACCTGCTCTGCTTTCCATGCATAAGGCAGAATAGATGGATGGAAGACATGCCAGGGATGTCTGGAAATGGTTTGGCATCCCTTAGCATAGGTCCACCTTTCAAGGGTTTTCCATGCATCTTCTTGAGGCATTACTTACTGTAGGAGGCGAGGTATGACCCACTGAGCCCATGACCGATCAGCAAAACTCTGCAGGCACCGACTAGGCACACTTTGTTTGGGAGTTTGTCAAAGGGAACCACGGCGCTCACCAGGACGAGGTGGCCGAGTGGTTAAGGCGATGGACTGCTAATCCATTGTGCTCTGCATGCATGGGTTCGAATCCCATCCTCGTCGATTTCTTCTGCTTCGTCCAAGCTGAAATCTTTGTTTGCTAATCCTCTTTTTACTGGACAAGCAGTGATTGTCCCCTCCATGGTGGACTTTAACTGTGACCTCTCAAGACGGCTCTTATTAAAGCTAGGAAAGACGCATATTTGTTGTGTGGCATACAAGTTACGTGGCATATCAACGGGTTAAGTCCACTCTTTTTATTTTTCATGCTTGATGGCATCCTCGGCCTTCTCATGAAGATGAAGGCCTCTTTGTCCTTTGCAGCCTTTAGCTGGTACTGATTCTAGATCCCCTGACTGGTCTACCTTAGGACTGTGTGAAAGACAAGTAAGATGTCAGACGTGAGCGAATAACTTTTTTTTGGTTTGCTTCAGAAGCTCAAAAGAGAAGAAAGAAAGGCACTGCCGAGATTCGAACTCAGGATCTCCTGTTTACTAGACAGGCGCTTTAACCAACTAAGCCACAGCGCCTTGTGATGGCAAAGCTGGCACAGCTGTGCAGCTTAAAAAAAACGCCACTGCTATCGGATGTTTCCAATTCCTGCAACCTTTCATGACCTGATGGGGTGGCTCAAACCTTCATGGTTTTTCTTTTCAGGGCTGGAAAAAGGAAGGTGAGCAGATACTAGGTAGACAACTGAGGTGTGTCCCTTTATCCGCAGTCGTTTTCCACTGCTTTCTTTAAGGGCCCACACGGTACTGGAGTTCTGTTCCATACTTGGCAGCAACTTGTAAAAGGATGAAGCTTTCAGTCATGACAATTAGAAAAGCAAAAACTTTTTGAAAAAGGCATCCACACCGACAAATTTGCAGACGACAATAGCAGCTGGAACTTCGTGGAGAGCTAGAGGTTTGCGGTTCCAAAGGTGATTGAGCCGCTTCTTAGCAGAGCAAGAATTGTTACCTGCTCTGCTTTCCATGCATAAGGCAGAATAGATGGATGGAAGACATGCCAGGGATGTCTGGAAATGGTTTGGCATCCCTTAGCATAGGTCCACCTTTCAAGGGTTTTCCATGCATCTTCTTGAGGCATTACTTACTGTAGGAGGCGAGGTATGACCCACTCAGCCCATGACCGATCAGCAAAACTCTGCAGGCACCGACTAGGCACACTTTGTTTGGGAGTTTGTCAAAGGGAACCACGGCGCTCACCAGGACGAGGTGGCCGAGTGGTTAAGGCGATGGACTGCTAATCCATTGTGCTCTGCATGCATGGGTTCGAATCCCATCCTCGTCGATTTCTTCTGCTTCGTCCAAGCTGAAATCTTTGTTTGCTAATCCTCTTTTTACTGGACAAGCAGTGATTGTCCCCTCCATGGTGGACTTTAACTGTGACCTCTCAAGACGGCTCTTATTAAAGCTAGGAAAGACGCATATTTGTTGTGTGGCATACAAGTTACGTGGCATATCAACGGGTTAAGTCCACTCTTTTTATTTTTCATGCTTGATGGCATCCTCGGCCTTCTCATGAAGATGAAGGCCTCTTTGTCCTTTGCAGCCTTTAGCTGGTACTGATTCTAGATCCCCTGACTGGTCTACCTTAGGACTGTGTGAAAGACAAGTAAGATGTCAGACGTGAGCGAATAACTTTTTTTTGGTTTGCTTCAGAAGCTCAAAAGAGAAGAAAGAAAGGCACTGCCGAGATTCGAACTCAGGATCTCCTGTTTACTAGACAGGCGCTTTAACCAACTAAGCCACAGCGCCTTGTGATGGCAAAGCTGGCACAGCTGTGCAGCTTAAAAAAAACGCCACTGCTATCGGATGTTTCCAATTCCTGCAACCTTTCATGACCTGATGGGGTGGCTCAAACCTTCATGGTTTTTCTTTTCAGGGCTGGAAAAAGGAAGGTGAGCAGATACTAGGTAGACAACTGAGGTGTGTCCCTTTATCCGCAGTCGTTTTCCACTGCTTTCTTTAAGGGCCCACACGGTACTGGAGTTCTGTTCCATACTTGGCAGCAACTTGTAAAAGGATGAAGCTTTCAGTCATGACAATTAGAAAAGCAAAAACTTTTTGAAAAAGGCATCCACACCGACAAATTTGCAGACGACAATAGCAGCTGGAACTTCGTGGAGAGCTAGAGGTTTGCGGTTCCATAGGTGATTGAGCCGCTTCTTAGCAGAGCAAGAATTGTTACCTGCTCTGCTTTCCATGCATAAGGCAGAATAGATGGATGGAAGACATGCCAGGGATGTCTGGAAATGGTTTGGCATCCCTTAGCATAGGTCCACCTTTCAAGGGTTTTCCATGCATCTTCTTGAGGCATTACTTACTGTAGGAGGCGAGGTATGACCCACTCAGCCCATGACCGATCAGCAAAACTCTGCAGGCACCGACTAGGCACACTTTGTTTGGGAGTTTGTCAAAGGGAACCACGGCGCTCACCAGGACGAGGTGGCCGAGTGGTTAAGGCGATGGACTGCTAATCCATTGTGCTCTGCATGCATGGGTTCGAATCCCATCCTCGTCGATTTCTTCTGCTTCGTCCAAGCTGAAATCTTTGTTTGCTAATCCTCTTTTTACTGGACAAGCAGTGATTGTCCCCTCCATGGTGGACTTTAACTGTGACCTCTCAAGACGGCTCTTATTAAAGCTAGGAAAGACGCATATTTGTTGTGTGGCATACAAGTTACGTGGCATATCAACGGGTTAAGTCCACTCTTTTTATTTTTCATGCTTGATGGCATCCTCGGCCTTCTCATGAAGATGAAGGCCTCTTTGTCCTTTGCAGCCTTTAGCTGGTACTGATTCTAGATCCCCTGACTGGTCTACCTTAGGACTGTGTGAAAGACAAGTAAGATGTCAGACGTGAGCGAATAACTTTTTTTTGGTTTGCTTCAGAAGCTCAAAAGAGAAGAAAGAAAGGCACTGCCGAGATTCGAACTCAGGATCTCCTGTTTACTAGACAGGCGCTTTAACCAACTAAGCCACAGCGCCTTGTGATGGCAAAGCTGGCACAGCTGTGCAGCTTAAAAAAAACGCCACTGCTATCGGATGTTTCCAATTCCTGCAACCTTTCATGACCTGATGGGGTGGCTCAAACCTTCATGGTTTTTCTTTTCAGGGCTGGAAAAAGGAAGGTGAGCAGATACTAGGTAGACAACTGAGGTGTGTCCCTTTATCCGCAGTCGTTTTCCACTGCTTTCTTTAAGGGCCCACACGGTACTGGAGTTCTGTTCCATACTTGGCAGCAACTTGTAAAAGGATGAAGCTTTCAGTCATGACAATTAGAAAAGCAAAAACTTTTTGAAAAAGGCATCCACACCGACAAATTTGCAGACGACAATAGCAGCTGGAACTTCGTGGAGAGCTAGAGGTTTGCGGTTCCATAGGTGATTGAGCCGCTTCTTAGCAGAGCAAGAATTGTTACCTGCTCTGCTTTCCATGCATAAGGCAGAATAGATGGATGGAAGACATGCCAGGGATGTCTGGAAATGGTTTGGCATCCCTTAGCATAGGTCCACCTTTCAAGGGTTTTCCATGCATCTTC
This sequence comes from Engystomops pustulosus, assembly GCF_040894005.1. Lineage (NCBI taxonomy): Eukaryota > Metazoa > Chordata > Amphibia > Anura > Leptodactylidae > Engystomops > Engystomops pustulosus. Next base: position 140,932,533 of record NC_092417.1, on the reverse strand, counting down.
TTGAGGCATTACTTACTGTAGGAGGCGAGGTATGACCCACTCAGCCCATGACCGATCAGCAAAACTCTGCAGGCACCGACTAGGCACACTTTGTTTGGGAGTTTGTCAAAGGGAACCACGGCGCTCACCAGGACGAGGTGGCCGAGTGGTTAAGGCGATGGACTGCTAATCCATTGTGCTCTGCATGCATGGGTTCGAATCCCATCCTCGTCGATTTCTTCTGCTTCGTCCAAGCTGAAATCTTTGTTTGCTAATCCTCTTTTTACTGGACAAGCAGTGATTGTCCCCTCCATGGTGGACTTTAACTGTGACCTCTCAAGACGGCTCTTATTAAAGCTAGGAAAGACGCATATTTGTTGTGTGGCATACAAGTTACGTGGCATATCAACGGGTTAAGTCCACTCTTTTTATTTTTCATGCTTGATGGCATCCTCGGCCTTCTCATGAAGATGAAGGCCTCTTTGTCCTTTGCAGCCTTTAGCTGGTACTGATTCTAGATCCCCTGACTGGTCTACCTTAGGACTGTGTGAAAGACAAGTAAGATGTCAGACGTGAGCGAATAACTTTTTTTTGGTTTGCTTCAGAAGCTCAAAAGAGAAGAAAGATAGGCACTGCCGAGATTCGAACTCAGGATCTCCTGTTTACTAGACAGGCGCTTTAACCAACTAAGCCACAGCGCCTTGTGATGGCAAAGCTGGCACAGCTGTGCAGCTTAAAAAAAACGCCACTGCTATCGGATGTTTCCAATTCCTGCAACCTTTCATGACCTGATGGGGTGGCTCAAACCTTCATGGTTTTTCTTTTCAGGGCTGGAAAAAGGAAGGTGAGCAGATACTAGGTAGACAACTGAGGTGTGTCCCTTTATCCGCAGTCGTTTTCCACTGCTTTCTTTAAGGGCCCACACGGTACTGGAGTTCTGTTCCATACTTGGCAGCAACTTGTAAAAGGATGAAGCTTTCAGTCATGACAATTAGAAAAGCAAAAACTTTTTGAAAAAGGCATCCACACCGACAAATTTGCAGACGACAATAGCAGCTGGAACTTCGTGGAGAGCTAGAGGTTTGCGGTTCCATAGGTGATTGAGCCGCTTCTTAGCAGAGCAAGAATTGTTACCTGCTCTGCTTTCCATGCATAAGGCAGAATAGATGGATGGAAGACATGCCAGGGATGTCTGGAAATGGTTTGGCATCCCTTAGCATAGGTCCACCTTTCAAGGGTTTTCCATGCATCTTCTTGAGGCATTACTTACTGTAGGAGGCGAGGTATGACCCACTCAGCCCATGACCGATCAGCAAAACTCTGCAGGCACCGACTAGGCACACTTTGTTTGGGAGTTTGTCAAAGGGAACCACGGCGCTCACCAGGACGAGGTGGCCGAGTGGTTAAGGCGATGGACTGCTAATCCATTGTGCTCTGCATGCATGGGTTCGAATCCCATCCTCGTCGATTTCTTCTGCTTCGTCCAAGCTGAAATCTTTGTTTGCTAATCCTCTTTTTACTGGACAAGCAGTGATTGTCCCCTCCATGGTGGACTTTAACTGTGACCTCTCAAGACGGCTCTTATTAAAGCTAGGAAAGACGCATATTTGTTGTGTGGCATACAAGTTACGTGGCATATCAACGGGTTAAGTCCACTCTTTTTATTTTTCATGCTTGATGGCATCCTCGGCCTTCTCATGAAGATGAAGGCCTCTTTGTCCTTTGCAGCCTTTAGCTGGTACTGATTCTAGATCCCCTGACTGGTCTACCTTAGGACTGTGTGAAAGACAAGTAAGATGTCAGACGTGAGCGAATAACTTTTTTTTGGTTTGCTTCAGAAGCTCAAAAGAGAAGAAAGAAAGGCACTGCCGAGATTCGAACTCAGGATCTCCTGTTTACTAGACAGGCGCTTTAACCAACTAAGCCACAGCGCCTTGTGATGGCAAAGCTGGCACAGCTGTGCAGCTTAAAAAAAACGCCACTGCTATCGGATGTTTCCAATTCCTGCAACCTTTCATGACCTGATGGGGTGGCTCAAACCTTCATGGTTTTTCTTTTCAGGGCTGGAAAAAGGAAGGTGAGCAGATACTAGGTAGACAACTGAGGTGTGTCCCTTTATTTGCAGTCGTTTTCCACTGCTTTCTTTAAGGGCCCACACGGTACTGGAGTTCTGTTCCATACTTGGCAGCAACTTGTAAAAGGATGAAGCTTTCAGTCATGACAATTAGAAAAGCAAAAACTTTTTGAAAAAGGCATCCACACCGACAAATTTGCAGACGACAATAGCAGCTGGAACTTCGTGGAGAGCTAGAGGTTTGCGATTCCATAGGTGATTGAGCCGCTTCTTAGCAGAGCAAGAATTGTTACCTGCTCTGCTTTCCCTGCATAAGGCAGAATAGATGGATGGAAGACATGCCAGGGATGTCTGGAAATGGTTTGGCATCCCTTAGCATAGGTCCACCTTTCAAGGGTTTTCCATGCATCTTCTTGAGGCATTACTTACTGTAGGAGGCGAGGTATGACCCACTCAGCCCATGACCGATCAGCAAAACTCTGCAGGCACCGACTAGGCACACTTTGTTTGGGAGTTTGTCAAAGGGAACCACGGCGCTCACCAGGACGAGGTGGCCGAGTGGTTAAGGCGATGGACAGCTAATCCATTGTGCTCTGCATGCATGGGTTCGAATCCCATCCTCGTCGATTTCTTCTGCTTCGTCCAAGCTGAAATCTTTGTTTGCTAATCCTCTTTTTACTGGACAAGCAGTGATTGTCCCCTCCATGGTGGACTTTAACTGTGACCTCTCAAGACGGCTCTTATTAAAGCTAGGAAAGACGCATATTTGTTGTGTGGCATACAAGTTACGTGGCATATCAACGGGTTAAGTCCACTCTTTTTATTTTTCATGCTTGATGGCATCCTCGGCCTTCTCATGAAGATGAAGGCCTCTTTGTCCTTTGCAGCCTTTAGCTGGTACTGATTCTAGATCCCCTGACTGGTCTACCTTAGGACTGTGTGAAAGACAAGTAAGATGTCAGACGTGAGCGAATAACTTTTTTTTGGTTTGCTTCAGAAGCTCAAAAGAGAAGAAAGAAAGGCACTGCCGAGATTCGAACTCAGGATCTCCTGTTTACTAGACAGGCGCTTTAACCAACTAAGCCACAGCGCCTTGTGATGGCAAAGCTGGCACAGCTGTGCAGCTTAAAAAAAACGCCACTGCTATCGGATGTTTCCAATTCCTGCAACCTTTCATGACCTGATGGGGTGGCTCAAACCTTCATGGTTTTTCTTTTCAGGGCTGGAAAAAGGAAGGTGAGCAGATACTAGGTAGACAACTGAGGTGTGTCCCTTTATCCGCAGTCGTTTTCCACTGCTTTCTTTAAGGGCCCACACGGTACTGGAGTTCTGTTCCATACTTGGCAGCAACTTGTAAAAGGATGAAGCTTTCAGTCATGACAATTAGAAAAGCAAAAACTTTTTGAAAAAGGCATCCACACCGACAAATTTGCAGACGACAATAGCAGCTGGAACTTCGTGGAGAGCTAGAGGTTTGCGGTTCCATAGGTGATTGAGCCGCTTCTTAGCAGAGCAAGAATTGTTACCTGCTCTGCTTTCCATGCATAAGGCAGAATAGATGGATGGAAGACATGCCAGGGATGTCTGGAAATGGTTTGGCATCCCTTAGCATAGGTCCACCTTTCAAGGGTTTTCCATGCATCTTCTTGAGGCATTACTTACTGTAGGAGGCGAGGTATGACCCACTCAGCCCATGACCGATCAGCAAAACTCTGCAGGCACCGACTAGGCACACTTTGTTTGGGAGTTTGTCAAAGGGAACCACGGCGCTCACCAGGACGAGGTGGCCGAGTGGTTAAGGCGATGGACTGCTAATCCATTGTGCTCTGCATGCATGGGTTCGAATCCCATCCTCGTCGATTTCTTCTGCTTCGTCCAAGCTGAAATCTTTGTTTGCTAATCCTCTTTTTACTGGACAAGCAGTGATTGTCCCCTCCATGGTGGACTTTAACTGTGACCTCTCAAGACGGCTCTTATTAAAGCTAGGAAAGACGCATATTTGTTGTGTGGCATACAAGTTACGTGGCATATCAACGGGTTAAGTCCACTCTTTTTATTTTTCATGCTTGATGGCATCCTCGGCCTTCTCATGAAGATGAAGGCCTCTTTGTCCTTTGCAGCCTTTAGCTGGTACTGATTCTAGATCCCCTGACTGGTCTACCTTAGGACTGTGTGAAAGACAAGTAAGATGTCAGACGTGAGCGAATAACTTTTTTTTGGTTTGCTTCAGAAGCTCAAAAGAGAGGCACTGCCGAGATTCGAACTCAGGATCTCCTGTTTACTAGACAGGCGCTTTAACCAACTAAGCCACAGCGCCTTGTGATGGCAAAGCTGGCACAGCTGTGCAGCTTAAAAAAAACGCCACTGCTATCGGATGTTTCCAATTCCTGCAACCTTTCATGACCTGATGGGGTGGCTCAAACCTTCATGGTTTTTCTTTTCAGGGCTGGAAAAAGGAAGGTGAGCAGATACTAGGTAGACAACTGAGGTGTGTCCCTTTATCCGCAGTCGTTTTCCACTGCTTTCTTTAAGGGCCCACACGGTACTGGAGTTCTGTTCCATACTTGGCAGCAACTTGTAAAAGGATGAAGCTTTCAGTCATGACAATTAGAAAAGCAAAAACTTTTTGAAAAAGGCATCCGCACCGACAAATTTGCAGACGACAATAGCAGCTGGAACTTCGTGGAGAGCTAGAGGTTTGCGGTTCCATAGGTGATTGAGCCGCTTCTTAGCAGAGCAAGAATTGTTACCTGCTCTGCTTTCCATGCATAAGGCAGAATAGATGGATGGAAGACATGCCAGGGATGTCTGGAAATGGTTTGGCATCCCTTAGCATAGGTCCACCTTTCAAGGGTTTTCCATGCATCTTCTTGAGGCATTACTTACTGTAGGAGGCGAGGTATGACCCACTCAGCCCATGACCGATCAGCAAAACTCTGCAGGCACCGACTAGGCACACTTTGTTTGGGAGTTTGTCAAAGGGAACCACGGCGCTCACCAGGACGAGGTGGCCGAGTGGTTAAGGCGATGGACTGCTAATCCATTGTGCTCTGCATGCATGGGTTCGAATCCCATCCTCGTCGATTTCTTCTGCTTCGTCCAAGCTGAAATCTTTGTTTGCTAATCCTCTTTTTACTGGACAAGCAGTGATTGTCCCCTCCATGGTGGACTTTAACTGTGACCTCTCAAGACGGCTCTTATTAAAGCTAGGAAAGACGCATATTTGTTGTGTGGCATACAAGTTACGTGGCATATCAACGGGTTAAGTCCACTCTTTTTATTTTTCATGCTTGATGGCATCCTCGGCCTTCTCATGAAGATGAAGGCCTCTTTGTCCTTTGCAGCCTTTAGCTGGTACTGATTCTAGATCCCCTGACTGGTCTACCTTAGGACTGTGTGAAAGACAAGTAAGATGTCAGACGTGAGCGAATAACTTTTTTTTGGTTTGCTTCAGAAGCTCAAAAGAGAAGAAAGAAAGGCACTGCCGAGATTCGAACTCAGGATCTCCTGTTTACTAGACAGGCACTTTAACCAACTAAGCCACAGCGCCTTGTGATGGCAAAGCTGGCACAGCTGTGCAGCTTAAAAAAAACGCCACTGCTATCGGATGTTTCCAATTCCTGCAACCTTTCATGACCTGATGGGGTGGCTCAAACCTTCATGGTTTTTCTTTTCAGGGCTGGAAAAAGGAAGGTGAGCAGATACTAGGTAGACAACTGAGGTGTGTCCCTTTATTCGCAGTCGTTTTCCACTGCTTTCTTTAAGGGCCCACACGGTACTGGAGTTCTGTTCCATACTTGGCAGCAACTTGTAAAAGGATGAAGCTTTCAGTCATGACAATTAGAAAAGCAAAAACTTTTTGAAAAAGGCATCCACACCGACAAATTTGCAGACGACAATAGCAGCTGGAACTTCGTGGAGAGCTAGAGGTTTGCGATTCCATAGGTGATTGAGCCGCTTCTTAGCAGAGCAAGAATTGTTACCTGCTCTGCTTTCCCTGCATAAGGCAGAATAGATGGATGGAAGACATGCCAGGGATGTCTGGAAATGGTTTGGCATCCCTTAGCATAGGTCCACCTTTCAAGGGTTTTCCATGCATCTTCTTGAGGCATTACTTACTGTAGGAGGCGAGGTATGACCCACTCAGCCCATGACCGATCAGCAAAACTCTGCAGGCACCGACTAGGCACACTTTGTTTGGGAGTTTGTCAAAGGGAACCACGGCGCTCACCAGGACGAGGTGGCCGAGTGGTTAAGGTGATGGACAGCTAATCCATTGTGCTCTGCATGCATGGGTTCGAATCCCATCCTCGTCGATTTCTTCTGCTTCGTCCAAGCTGAAATCTTTGTTTGCTAATCCTCTTTTTACTGGACAAGCAGTGATTGTCCCCTCCATGGTGGACTTTAACTGTGACCTCTCAAGACGGCTCTTATTAAAGCTAGGAAAGACGCATATTTGTTGTGTGGCATACAAGTTACGTGGCATATCAACGGGTTAAGTCCACTCTTTTTATTTTTCATGCTTGATGGCATCCTCGGCCTTCTCATGAAGATGAAGGCCTCTTTGTCCTTTGCAGCCTTTAGCTGGTACTGATTCTAGATCCCCTGACTGGTCTACCTTAGGACTGTGTGAAAGACAAGTAAGATGTCAGACGTGAGCGAATAACTTTTTTTTGGTTTGCTTCAGAAGCTCAAAAGAGAAGAAAGAAAGGCACTGCCGAGATTCGAACTCAGGATCTCCTGTTTACTAGACAGGCGCTTTAACCAACTAAGCCACAGCGCCTTGTGATGGCAAAGCTGGCACAGCTGTGCAGCTTAAAAAAAACGCCACTGCTATCGGATGTTTCCAATTCCTGCAACCTTTCATGACCTGATGGGGTGGCTCAAACCTTCATGGTTTTTCTTTTCAGGGCTGGAAAAAGGAAGGTGAGCAGATACTAGGTAGACAACTGAGGTGTGTCCCTTTATCCGCAGTCGTTTTCCACTGCTTTCTTTAAGGGCCCACACGGTACTGGAGTTCTGTTCCATACTTGGCAGCAACTTGTAAAAGGATGAAGCTTTCAGTCATGACAATTAGAAAAGCAAAAACTTTTTGAAAAAGGCATCCACACCGACAAATTTGCAGACGACAATAGCAGCTGGAACTTCGTGGAGAGCTAGAGGTTTGCGGTTCCATAGGTGATTGAGCCGCTTCTTAGCAGAGCAAGAATTGTTACCTGCTCTGCTTTCCATGCATAAGGCAGAATAGATGGATGGAAGACATGCCAGGGATGTCTGGAAATGGTTTGGCATCCCTTAGCATAGGTCCACCTTTCAAGGGTTTTCCATGCATCTTCTTGAGGCATTACTTACTGTAGGAGGCGAGGTATGACCCACTCAGCCCATGACCGATCAGCAAAACTCTGCAGGCACCGACTAGGCACACTTTGTTTGGGAGTTTGTCAAAGGGAACCACGGCGCTCACCAGGACGAGGTGGCCGAGTGGTTAAGGCGATGGACAGCTAATCCATTGTGCTCTGCATGCATGGGTTCGAATCCCATCCTCGGCGATTTCTTCTGCTTCGTCCAAGCTGAAATCTTTGTTTGCTAATCCTCTTTTTACTGGACAAGCAGTGATTGTCCCCTCCATGGTGGACTTTAACTGTGACCTCTCAAGACGGCTCTTATTAAAGCTAGGAAAGACGCATATTTGTTGTGTGGCATACAAGTTACGTGGCATATCAACGGGTTAAGTCCATTCTTTTTATTTTTCATGCTTGATGGCATCCTCGGCCTTCTCATGAAGATGAAGGCCTCTTTGTCCTTTGCAGCCTTTAGCTGGTACTGATTCTAGATCCCCTGACTGGTCTACCTTAGGACTGTGTGAAAGACAAGTAAGATGTCAGACGTGAGCGAATAACTTTTTTTTGGTTTGCTTCAGAAGCTCAAAAGAGAAGAAAGAAAGGCACTGCCGAGATTCGAACTCAGGATCTCCTGTTTACTAGACAGGCGCTTTAACCAACTAAGCCACAGCGCCTTGTGGTGGCAAAGCTGGCACAGCTGTGCAGCTTAAAAAAAACGCCACTGCTATCGGATGTTTCCAATTCCTGCAACCTTTCATGACCTGATGGGGTGGCTCAAACCTTCATGGTTTTTCTTTTCAGGGCTGGAAAAAGGAAGGTGAGCAGATACTAGGTAGTCAACTGAGGTGTGTCCCTTTATCCGCAGTCGTTTTCCACTGCTTTCTTTAAGGGCCCACACGGTACTGGAGTTCTGTTCCATACTTGGCAGCAACTTGTAAAAGGATGAAGCTTTCAGTCATGACAATTAGAAAAGCAAAAACTTTTTGAAAAAGGCATCCACACCGACAAATTTGCAGACGACAATAGCAGCTGGAACTTCGTGGAGAGCTAGAGGTTTGCGGTTCCATAGGTGATTGAGCCGCTTCTTAGCAGAGCAAGAATTGTTACCTGCTCTGCTTTCCATGCATAAGGCAGAATAGATGGATGGAAGACATGCCAGGGATGTCTGGAAATGGTTTGGCATCCCTTAGCATAGGTCCACCTTTCAAGGGTTTTCCATGCATCTTCTTGAGGCATTACTTACTGTAGGAGGCGAGGTATGACCCACTCAGCCCATGACCGATCAGCAAAACTCTGCAGGCACCGACTAGGCACACTTTGTTTGGGAGTTTGTCAAAGGGAACCACGGCGCTCACCAGGACGAGGTGGCCGAGTGGTTAAGGCGATGGACTGCTAATCCATTGTGCTCTGCATGCATGGGTTCGAATCCCATCCTCGTCGATTTGTTCTGCTTCGTCCAAGCTGAAATCTTTGTTTGCTAATCCTCTTTTTACTGGACAAGCAGTGATTGTCCCCTCCATGGTGGACTTTAACTGTGACCTCTCAAGACGGCTCTTATTAAAGCTAGGAAAGACGCATATTTGTTGTGTGGCATACAAGTTACGTGGCATATCAACGGGTTAAGTCCACTCTTTTTATTTTTCATGCTTGATGGCATCCTCGGCCTTCTCATGAAGATGAAGGCCTCTTTGTCCTTTGCAGCCTTTAGCTGGTACTGATTCTAGATCCCCTGACTGGTCTACCTTAGGACTGTGTGAAAGACAAGTAAGATGTCAGACGTGAGCGAATAACTTTTTTTTGGTTTGCTTCAGAAGCTCAAAAGAGAAGAAAGAAAGGCACTGCCGAGATTCGAACTCAGGATCTCCTGTTTACTAGACAGGCGCTTTAACCAACTAAGCCACAGCGCCTTGTGATGGCAAAGCTGGCACAGCTGTGCAGCTTAAAAAAAACGCCACTGCTATCGGATGTTTCCAATTCCTGCAACCTTTCATGACCTGATGGGGTGGCTCAAACCTTCATGGTTTTTCTTTTCAGGGCTGGAAAAAGGAAGGTGAGCAGATACTAGGTAGACAACTGAGGTGTGTCCCTTTATCCGCAGTCGTTTTCCACTGCTTTCTTTAAGGGCCCACACGGTACTGGAGTTCTGTTCCATACTTGGCAGCAACTTGTAAAAGGATGAAGCTTTCAGTCATGACAATTAGAAAAGCAAAAACTTTTTGAAAAAGGCATCCACACCGACAAATTTGCAGACGACAATAGCAGCTGGAACTTCGTGGAGAGCTAGAGGTTTGCGGTTCCATAGGTGATTGAGCCGCTTCTTAGCAGAGCAAGAATTGTTACCTGCTCTGCTTTCCATGCATAAGGCAGAATAGATGGATGGAAGACATGCCAGGGATGTCTGGAAATGGTTTGGCATCCCTTAGCATAGGTCCACCTTTCAAGGGTTTTCCATGCATCTTCTTGAGGCATTACTTACTGTAGGAGGCGAGGTATGACCCACTCAGCCCATGACCGATCAGCAAAACTCTGCAGGCACCGACTAGGCACACTTTGTTTGGGAGTTTGTCAAAGGGAACCACGGCGCTCACCAGGACGAGGTGGCCGAGTGGTTAAGGCGATGGACAGCTAATCCATTGTGCTCTGCATGCATGGGTTCGAATCCCATCCTCGTCGATTTCTTCTGCTTCGTCCAAGCTGAAATCTTTGTTTGCTAATCCTCTTTTTACTGGACAAGCAGTGATTGTCCCCTCCATGGTGGACTTTAACTGTGACCTCTCAAGACGGCTCTTATTAAAGCTAGGAAAGACGCATATTTGTTGTGTGGCATACAAGTTACGTGGCATATCAACGGGTTAAGTCCACTCTTTTTATTTTTCATGCTTGATGGCATCCTCGGCCTTCTCATGAAGATGGAGGCCTCTTTGTCCTTTGCAGCCTTTAGCTGGTACTGATTCTAGATCCCCTGACTGGTCTACCTTAGGACTGTGTGAAAGACAAGTAAGATGTCAGACGTGAGCGAATAACTTTTTTTTGGTTTGCTTCAGAAGCTCAAAAGAGAAGAAAGGAAGGCACTGCCGAGATTCGAACTCAGGATCTCCTGTTTACTAGACAGGCGCTTTAACCAACTAAGCCACAGCGCCTTGTGATGGCAAAGATGGCACAGCTGTGCAGCTTAAAAAAAACGCCACTGCTATCGGATGTTTCCAATTCCTGCAACCTTTCATGACCTGATGGGGTGGCTCAAACCTTCATGGTTTTTCTTTTCAGGGCTGGAAAAAGGAAGGTGAGCAGATACTAGGTAGACAACTGAGGTGTGTCCCTTTATCCGCAGTCGTTTTCCACTGCTTTCTTTAAGGGCCCACACGGTACTGGAGTTCTGTTCCATACTTGGCAGCAACTTGTAAAAGGATGAAGCTTTCAGTCATGACAATTAGAAAAGCAAAAACTTTTTGAAAAAGGCATCCACACCGACAAATTTGCAGACGACAATAGCAGCTGGAACTTCGTGGAGAGCTAGAGGTTTGCGGTTCCATAGGTGATTGAGCCGCTTCTTAGCAGAGCAAGAATTGTTACCTGCTCTGCTTTCCATGCATAAGGCAGAATAGATGGATGGAAGACATGCCAGGGATGTCTGGAAATGGTTTGGCATCCCTTAGCATAGGTCCACCTTTCAAGGGTTTTCCATGCATCTTCTTGAGGCATTACTTACTGTAGGAGGCGAGGTATGACCCACTGAGCCCATGACCGATCAGCAAAACTCTGCAGGCACCGACTAGGCACACTTTGTTTGGGAGTTTGTCAAAGGGAACCACGGCGCTCACCAGGACGAGGTGGCCGAGTGGTTAAGGCGATGGACTGCTAATCCATTGTGCTCTGCATGCATGGGTTCGAATCCCATCCTCGTCGATTTCTTCTGCTTCGTCCAAGCTGAAATCTTTGTTTGCTAATCCTCTTTTTACTGGACAAGCAGTGATTGTCCCCTCCATGGTGGACTTTAACTGTGACCTCTCAAGACGGCTCTTATTAAAGCTAGGAAAGACGCATATTTGTTGTGTGGCATACAAGTTACGTGGCATATCAACGGGTTAAGTCCACTCTTTTTATTTTTCATGCTTGATGGCATCCTCGGCCTTCTCATGAAGATGAAGGCCTCTTTGTCCTTTGCAGCCTTTAGCTGGTACTGATTCTAGATCCCCTGACTGGTCTACCTTAGGACTGTGTGAAAGACAAGTAAGATGTCAGACGTGAGCGAATAACTTTTTTTTGGTTTGCTTCAGAAGCTCAAAAGAGAAGAAAGAAAGGCACTGCCGAGATTCGAACTCAGGATCTCCTGTTTACTAGACAGGCGCTTTAACCAACTAAGCCACAGCGCCTTGTGATGGCAAAGCTGGCACAGCTGTGCAGCTTAAAAAAAACGCCACTGCTATCGGATGTTTCCAATTCCTGCAACCTTTCATGACCTGATGGGGTGGCTCAAACCTTCATGGTTTTTCTTTTCAGGGCTGGAAAAAGGAAGGTGAGCAGATACTAGGTAGACAACTGAGGTGTGTCCCTTTATCCGCAGTCGTTTTCCACTGCTTTCTTTAAGGGCCCACACGGTACTGGAGTTCTGTTCCATACTTGGCAGCAACTTGTAAAAGGATGAAGCTTTCAGTCATGACAATTAGAAAAGCAAAAACTTTTTGAAAAAGGCATCCACACCGACAAATTTGCAGACGACAATAGCAGCTGGAACTTCGTGGAGAGCTAGAGGTTTGCGGTTCCATAGGTGATTGAGCCGCTTCTTAGCAGAGCAAGAATTGTTACCTGCTCTGCTTTCCATGCATAAGGCAGAATAGATGGATGGAAGACATGCCAGGGATGTCTGGAAATGGTTTGGCATCCCTTAGCATAGGTCCACCTTTCAAGGGTTTTCCATGCATCTTCTTGAGGCATTACTTACTGTAGGAGGCGAGGTATGACCCACTCAGCCCATGACCGATCAGCAAAACTCTGCAGGCACCGACTAGACACACTTTGTTTGGGAGTTTGTCAAAGGGAACCACGGCGCTCACCAGGACGAGGTGGCCGAGTGGTTAAGGCGATGGACTGCTAATCCATTGTGCTCTGCATGCATGGGTTCGAATCCCATCCTCGTCGATTTGTTCTGCTTCGTCCAAGCTGAAATCTTTGTTTGCTAATCCTCTTTTTACTGGACAAGCAGTGATTGTCCCCTCCATGGTGGACTTTAACTGTGACCTCTCAAGACGGCTCTTATTAAAGCTAGGAAAGACGCATATTTGTTGTGTGGCATACAAGTTACGTGGCATATCAACGGGTTAAGTCCACTCTTTTTATTTTTCATGCTTGATGGCATCCTCGGCCTTCTCATGAAGATGAAGGCCTCTTTGTCCTTTGCAGCCTTTAGCTGGTACTGATTCTAGATCCCCTGACTGGTCTACCTTAGGACTGTGTGAAAGACAAGTAAGATGTCAGACGTGAGCGAATAACTTTTTTTTGGTTTGCTTCAGAAGCTCAAAAGAGAAGAAAGAAAGGCACTGCCGAGATTCGAACTCAGGATCTCCTGTTTACTAGACAGGCGCTTTAACCAACTAAGCCACAGCGCCTTGTGATGGCAAAGCTGGCACAGCTGTGCAGCTTAAAAAAAACGCCACTGCTATCGGATGTTTCCAATTCCTGCAACCTTTCATGACCTGATGGGGTGGCTCAAACCTTCATGGTTTTTCTTTTCAGGGCTGGAAAAAGGAAGGTGAGCAGATACTAGGTAGACAACTGAGGTGTGTCCCTTTATCCGCAGTCGTTTTCCACTGCTTTCTTTAAGGGCCCACACAGTACTGGAGTTCTGTTCCATACTTGGCAGCAACTTGTAAAAGGATGAAGCTTTCAGTCATGACAATTAGAAAAGCAAAAACTTTTTGAAAAAGGCATCCACACCGACAAATTTGCAGACGACAATAGCAGCTGGAACTTCGTGGAGAGCTAGAGGTTTGCGGTTCCATAGGTGATTGAGCCGCTTCTTAGCAGAGCAAGAATTGTTACCTGCTCTGCTTTCCATGCATAAGGCAGAATAGATGGATGGAAGACATGCCAGGGATGTCTGGAAATGGTTTGGCATCCCTTAGCATAGGTCCACCTTTCAAGGGTTTTCCATGCATCTTCTTGAGGCATTACTTACTGTAGGAGGCGAGGTATGACCCACTCAGCCCATGACCGATCAGCAAAACTCTGCAGGCACCGACTAGGCACACTTTGTTTGGGAGTTTGTCAAAGGGAACCACGGCGCTCACCAGGACGAGGTGGCCGAGTGGTTAAGGCGATGGACAGCTAATCCATTGTGCTCTGCATGCATGGGTTCGAATCCCATCCTCGTCGATTTCTTCTGCTTCGTCCAAGCTGAAATCTTTGTTTGCTAATCCTCTTTTTACTGGACAAGCAGTGATTGTCCCCTCCATGGTGGACTTTAACTGTGACCTCTCAAGACGGCTCTTATTAAAGCTAGGAAAGACGCATATTTGTTGTGTGGCATACAAGTTACGTGGCATATCAACGGGTTAAGTCCACTCTTTTTATTTTTCATGCTTGATGGCATCCTCGGCCTTCTCATGAAGATGGAGGCCTCTTTGTCCTTTGCAGCCTTTAGCTGGTACTGATTCTAGATCCCCTGACTGGTCTACCTTAGGACTGTGTGAAAGACAAGTAAGATGTCAGACGTGAGCGAATAACTTTTTTTTGGTTTGCTTCAGAAGCTCAAAAGAGAAGAAAGGAAGGCACTGCCGAGATTCGAACTCAGGATCTCCTGTTTACTAGACAGGCGCTTTAACCAACTAAGCCACAGCGCCTTGTGATGGCAAAGATGGCACAGCTGTGCAGCTTAAAAAAAACGCCACTGCTATCGGATGTTTCCAATTCCTGCAACCTTTCATGACCTGATGGGGTGGCTCAAACCTTCATGGTTTTTCTTTTCAGGGCTGGAAAAAGGAAGGTGAGCAGATACTAGGTAGACAACTGAGGTGTGTCCCTTTATCCGCAGTCGTTTTCCACTGCTTTCTTTAAGGGCCCACACGGTACTGGAGTTCTGTTCCATACTTGGCAGCAACTTGTAAAAGGATGAAGCTTTCAGTCATGACAATTAGAAAAGCAAAAACTTTTTGAAAAAGGCATCCACACCGACAAATTTGCAGACGACAATAGCAGCTGGAACTTCGTGGAGAGCTAGAGGTTTGCGGTTCCATAGGTGATTGAGCCGCTTCTTAGCAGAGCAAGAATTGTTACCTGCTCTGCTTTCCATGCATAAGGCAGAATAGATGGATGGAAGACATGCCAGGGATGTCTGGAAATGGTTTGGCATCCCTTAGCATAGGTCCACCTTTCAAGGGTTTTCCATGCATCTTCTTGAGGCATTACTTACTGTAGGAGGCGAGGTATGACCCACTGAGCCCATGACCGATCAGCAAAACTCTGCAGGCACCGACTAGGCACACTTTGTTTGGGAGTTTGTCAAAGGGAACCACGGCGCTCACCAGGACGAGGTGGCCGAGTGGTTAAGGCGATGGACTGCTAATCCATTGTGCTCTGCATGCATGGGTTCGAATCCCATCCTCGTCGATTTCTTCTGCTTCGTCCAAGCTGAAATCTTTGTTTGCTAATCCTCTTTTTACTGGACAAGCAGTGATTGTCCCCTCCATGGTGGACTTTAACTGTGACCTCTCAAGACGGCTCTTATTAAAGCTAGGAAAGACGCATATTTGTTGTGTGGCATACAAGTTACGTGGCATATCAACGGGTTAAGTCCACTCTTTTTATTTTTCATGCTTGATGGCATCCTCGGCCTTCTCATGAAGATGAAGGCCTCTTTGTCCTTTGCAGCCTTTAGCTGGTACTGATTCTAGATCCCCTGACTGGTCTACCTTAGGACTGTGTGAAAGACAAGTAAGATGTCAGACGTGAGCGAATAACTTTTTTTTGGTTTGCTTCAGAAGCTCAAAAGAGAAGAAAGAAAGGCACTGCCGAGATTCGAACTCAGGATCTCCTGTTTACTAGACAGGCGCTTTAACCAACTAAGCCACAGCGCCTTGTGGTGGCAAAGCTGGCACAGCTGTGCAGCTTAAAAAAAACGCCACTGCTATCGGATGTTTCCAATTCCTGCAACCTTTCATGACCTGATGGGGTGGCTCAAACCTTCATGGTTTTTCTTTTCAGGGCTGGAAAAAGGAAGGTGAGCAGATACTAGGTAGTCAACTGAGGTGTGTCCCTTTATCCGCAGTCGTTTTCCACTGCTTTCTTTAAGGGCCCACACGGTACTGGAGTTCTGTTCCATACTTGGCAGCAACTTGTAAAAGGATGAAGCTTTCAGTCATGACAATTAGAAAAGCAAAAACTTTTTGAAAAAGGCATCCACACCGACAAATTTGCAGACGACAATAGCAGCTGGAACTTCGTGGAGAGCTAGAGGTTTGCGGTTCCATAGGTGATTGAGCCGCTTCTTAGCAGAGCAAGAATTGTTACCTGCTCTGCTTTCCATGCATAAGGCAGAATAGATGGATGGAAGACATGCCAGGGATGTCTGGAAATGGTTTGGCATCCCTTAGCATAGGTCCACCTTTCAAGGGTTTTCCATGCATCTTCTTGAGGCATTACTTACTGTAGGAGGCGAGGTATGACCCACTCAGCCCATGACCGATCAGCAAAACTCTGCAGGCACCGACTAGGCACACTTTGTTTGGGAGTTTGTCAAAGGGAACCACGGCGCTCACCAGGACGAGGTGGCCGAGTGGTTAAGGCGATGGACTGCTAATCCATTGTGCTCTGCATGCATGGGTTCGAATCCCATCCTCGTCGATTTGTTCTGCTTCGTCCAAGCTGAAATCTTTGTTTGCTAATCCTCTTTTTACTGGACAAGCAGTGATTGTCCCCTCCATGGTGGACTTTAACTGTGACCTCTCAAGACGGCTCTTATTAAAGCTAGGAAAGACGCATATTTGTTGTGTGGCATACAAGTTACGTGGCATATCAACGGGTTAAGTCCACTCTTTTTATTTTTCATGCTTGATGGCATCCTCGGCCTTCTCATGAAGATGAAGGCCTCTTTGTCCTTTGCAGCCTTTAGCTGGTACTGATTCTAGATCCCCTGACTGGTCTACCTTAGGACTGTGTGAAAGACAAGTAAGATGTCAGACGTGAGCGAATAACTTTTTTTTGGTTTGCTTCAGAAGCTCAAAAGAGAAGAAAGAAAGGCACTGCCGAGATTCGAACTCAGGATCTCCTGTTTACTAGACAGGCGCTTTAACCAACTAAGCCACAGCGCCTTGTGATGGCAAAGCTGGCACAGCTGTGCAGCTTAAAAAAAACGCCACTGCTATCGGATGTTTCCAATTCCTGCAACCTTTCATGACCTGATGGGGTGGCTCAAACCTTCATGGTTTTTCTTTTCAGGGCTGGAAAAAGGAAGGTGAGCAGATACTAGGTAGACAACTGAGGTGTGTCCCTTTATCCGCAGTCGTTTTCCACTGCTTTCTTTAAGGGCCCACACGGTACTGGAGTTCTGTTCCATACTTGGCAGCAACTTGTAAAAGGATGAAGCTTTCAGTCATGACAATTAGAAAAGCAAAAACTTTTTGAAAAAGGCATCCACACCGACAAATTTGCAGACGACAATAGCAGCTGGAACTTCGTGGAGAGCTAGAGGTTTGCGGTTCCATAGGTGATTGAGCCGCTTCTTAGCAGAGCAAGAATTGTTACCTGCTCTGCTTTCCATGCATAAGGCAGAATAGATGGATGGAAGACATGCCAGGGATGTCTGGAAATGGTTTGGCATCCCTTAGCATAGGTCCACCTTTCAAGGGTTTTCCATGCATCTTCTTGAGGCATTACTTACTGTAGGAGGCGAGGTATGACCCACTCAGCCCATGACCGATCAGCAAAACTCTGCAGGCACCGACTAGGCACACTTTGTTTGGGAGTTTGTCAAAGGGAACCACGGCGCTCACCAGGACGAGGTGGCCGAGTGGTTAAGGCGATGGACAGCTAATCCATTGTGCTCTGCATGCATGGGTTCGAATCCCATCCTCGTCGATTTCTTCTGCTTCGTCCAAGCTGAAATCTTTGTTTGCTAATCCTCTTTTTACTGGACAAGCAGTGATTGTCCCCTCCATGGTGGACTTTAACTGTGACCTCTCAAGACGGCTCTTATTAAAGCTAGGAAAGACGCATATTTGTTGTGTGGCATACAAGTTACGTGGCATATCAACGGGTTAAGTCCACTCTTTTTATTTTTCATGCTTGATGGCATCCTCGGCCTTCTCATGAAGATGGAGGCCTCTTTGTCCTTTGCAGCCTTTAGCTGGTACTGATTCTAGATCCCCTGACTGGTCTACCTTAGGACTGTGTGAAAGACAAGTAAGATGTCAGACGTGAGCGAATAACTTTTTTTTGGTTTGCTTCAGAAGCTCAAAAGAGAAGAAAGGAAGGCACTGCCGAGATTCGAACTCAGGATCTCCTGTTTACTAGACAGGCGCTTTAACCAACTAAGCCACAGCGCCTTGTGATGGCAAAGATGGCACAGCTGTGCAGCTTAAAAAAAACGCCACTGCTATCGGATGTTTCCAATTCCTGCAACCTTTCATGACCTGATGGGGTGGCTCAAACCTTCATGGTTTTTCTTTTCAGGGCTGGAAAAAGGAAGGTGAGCAGATACTAGGTAGACAACTGAGGTGTGTCCCTTTATCCGCAGTCGTTTTCCACTGCTTTCTTTAAGGGCCCACACGGTACTGGAGTTCTGTTCCATACTTGGCAGCAACTTGTAAAAGGATGAAGCTTTCAGTCATGACAATTAGAAAAGCAAAAACTTTTTGAAAAAGGCATCCACACCGACAAATTTGCAGACGACAATAGCAGCTGGAACTTCGTGGAGAGCTAGAGGTTTGCGGTTCCATAGGTGATTGAGCCGCTTCTTAGCAGAGCAAGAATTGTTACCTGCTCTGCTTTCCATGCATAAGGCAGAATAGATGGATGGAAGACATGCCAGGGATGTCTGGAAATGGTTTGGCATCCCTTAGCATAGGTCCACCTTTCAAGGGTTTTCCATGCATCTTCTTGAGGCATTACTTACTGTAGGAGGCGAGGTATGACCCACTGAGCCCATGACCGATCAGCAAAACTCTGCAGGCACCGACTAGGCACACTTTGTTTGGGAGTTTGTCAAAGGGAACCACGGCGCTCACCAGGACGAGGTGGCCGAGTGGTTAAGGCGATGGACTGCTAATCCATTGTGCTCTGCATGCATGGGTTCGAATCCCATCCTCGTCGATTTCTTCTGCTTCGTCCAAGCTGAAATCTTTGTTTGCTAATCCTCTTTTTACTGGACAAGCAGTGATTGTCCCCTCCATGGTGGACTTTAACTGTGACCTCTCAAGACGGCTCTTATTAAAGCTAGGAAAGACGCATATTTGTTGTGTGGCATACAAGTTACGTGGCATATCAACGGGTTAAGTCCACTCTTTTTATTTTTCATGCTTGATGGCATCCTCGGCCTTCTCATGAAGATGAAGGCCTCTTTGTCCTTTGCAGCCTTTAGCTGGTACTGATTCTAGATCCCCTGACTGGTCTACCTTAGGACTGTGTGAAAGACAAGTAAGATGTCAGACGTGAGCGAATAACTTTTTTTTGGTTTGCTTCAGAAGCTCAAAAGAGAAGAAAGAAAGGCACTGCCGAGATTCGAACTCAGGATCTCCTGTTTACTAGACAGGCGCTTTAACCAACTAAGCCACAGCGCCTTGTGATGGCAAAGCTGGCACAGCTGTGCAGCTTAAAAAAAACGCCACTGCTATCGGATGTTTCCAATTCCTGCAACCTTTCATGACCTGATGGGGTGGCTCAAACCTTCATGGTTTTTCTTTTCAGGGCTGGAAAAAGGAAGGTGAGCAGATACTAGGTAGACAACTGAGGTGTGTCCCTTTATCCGCAGTCGTTTTCCACTGCTTTCTTTAAGGGCCCACACGGTACTGGAGTTCTGTTCCATACTTGGCAGCAACTTGTAAAAGGATGAAGCTTTCAGTCATGACAATTAGAAAAGCAAAAACTTTTTGAAAAAGGCATCCACACCGACAAATTTGCAGACGACAATAGCAGCTGGAACTTCGTGGAGAGCTAGAGGTTTGCGGTTCCATAGGTGATTGAGCCGCTTCTTAGCAGAGCAAGAATTGTTACCTGCTCTGCTTTCCATGCATAAGGCAGAATAGATGGATGGAAGACATGCCAGGGATGTCTGGAAATGGTTTGGCATCCCTTAGCATAGGTCCACCTTTCAAGGGTTTTCCATGCATCTTCTTGAGGCATTACTTACTGTAGGAGGCGAGGTATGACCCACTCAGCCCATGACCGATCAGCAAAACTCTGCAGGCACCGACTAGACACACTTTGTTTGGGAGTTTGTCAAAGGGAACCACGGCGCTCACCAGGACGAGGTGGCCGAGTGGTTAAGGCGATGGACTGCTAATCCATTGTGCTCTGCATGCATGGGTTCGAATCCCATCCTCGTCGATTTGTTCTGCTTCGTCCAAGCTGAAATCTTTGTTTGCTAATCCTCTTTTTACTGGACAAGCAGTGATTGTCCCCTCCATGGTGGACTTTAACTGTGACCTCTCAAGACGGCTCTTATTAAAGCTAGGAAAGACGCATATTTGTTGTGTGGCATACAAGTTACGTGGCATATCAACGGGTTAAGTCCACTCTTTTTATTTTTCATGCTTGATGGCATCCTCGGCCTTCTCATGAAGATGAAGGCCTCTTTGTCCTTTGCAGCCTTTAGCTGGTACTGATTCTAGATCCCCTGACTGGTCTACCTTAGGACTGTGTGAAAGACAAGTAAGATGTCAGACGTGAGCGAATAACTTTTTTTTGGTTTGCTTCAGAAGCTCAAAAGAGAAGAAAGAAAGGCACTGCCGAGATTCGAACTCAGGATCTCCTGTTTACTAGACAGGCGCTTTAACCAACTAAGCCACAGCGCCTTGTGATGGCAAAGCTGGCACAGCTGTGCAGCTTAAAAAAAACGCCACTGCTATCGGATGTTTCCAATTCCTGCAACCTTTCATGACCTGATGGGGTGGCTCAAACCTTCATGGTTTTTCTTTTCAGGGCTGGAAAAAGGAAGGTGAGCAGATACTAGGTAGACAACTGAGGTGTGTCCCTTTATCCGCAGTCGTTTTCCACTGCTTTCTTTAAGGGCCCACACAGTACTGGAGTTCTGTTCCATACTTGGCAGCAACTTGTAAAAGGATGAAGCTTTCAGTCATGACAATTAGAAAAGCAAAAACTTTTTGAAAAAGGCATCCACACCGACAAATTTGCAGACGACAATAGCAGCTGGAACTTCGTGGAGAGCTAGAGGTTTGCGGTTCCATAGGTGATTGAGCCGCTTCTTAGCAGAGCAAGAATTGTTACCTGCTCTGCTTTCCATGCATAAGGCAGAATAGATGGATGGAAGACATGCCAGGGATGTCTGGAAATGGTTTGGCATCCCTTAGCATAGGTCCACCTTTCAAGGGTTTTCCATGCATCTTCTTGAGGCATTACTTACTGTAGGAGGCGAGGTATGACCCACTCAGCCCATGACCGATCAGCAAAACTCTGCAGGCACCGACTAGGCACACTTTGTTTGGGAGTTTGTCAAAGGGAACCACGGCGCTCACCAGGACGAGGTGGCCGAGTGGTTAAGGCGATGGACAGCTAATCCATTGTGCTCTGCATGCATGGGTTCGAATCCCATCCTCGTCGATTTCTTCTGCTTCGTCCAAGCTGAAATCTTTGTTTGCTAATCCTCTTTTTACTGGACAAGCAGTGATTGTCCCCTCCATGGTGGACTTTAACTGTGACCTCTCAAGACGGCTCTTATTAAAGCTAGGAAAGACGCATATTTGTTGTGTGGCATACAAGTTACGTGGCATATCAACGGGTTAAGTCCACTCTTTTTATTTTTCATGCTTGATGGCATCCTCGGCCTTCTCATGAAGATGGAGGCCTCTTTGTCCTTTGCAGCCTTTAGCTGGTACTGATTCTAGATCCCCTGACTGGTCTACCTTAGGACTGTGTGAAAGACAAGTAAGATGTCAGACGTGAGCGAATAACTTTTTTTTGGTTTGCTTCAGAAGCTCAAAAGAGAAGAAAGGAAGGCACTGCCGAGATTCGAACTCAGGATCTCCTGTTTACTAGACAGGCGCTTTAACCAACTAAGCCACAGCGCCTTGTGATGGCAAAGATGGCACAGCTGTGCAGCTTAAAAAAAACGCCACTGCTATCGGATGTTTCCAATTCCTGCAACCTTTCATGACCTGATGGGGTGGCTCAAACCTTCATGGTTTTTCTTTTCAGGGCTGGAAAAAGGAAGGTGAGCAGATACTAGGTAGACAACTGAGGTGTGTCCCTTTATCCGCAGTCGTTTTCCACTGCTTTCTTTAAGGGCCCACACGGTACTGGAGTTCTGTTCCATACTTGGCAGCAACTTGTAAAAGGATGAAGCTTTCAGTCATGACAATTAGAAAAGCAAAAACTTTTTGAAAAAGGCATCCACACCGACAAATTTGCAGACGACAATAGCAGCTGGAACTTCGTGGAGAGCTAGAGGTTTGCGGTTCCATAGGTGATTGAGCCGCTTCTTAGCAGAGCAAGAATTGTTACCTGCTCTGCTTTCCATGCATAAGGCAGAATAGATGGATGGAAGACATGCCAGGGATGTCTGGAAATGGTTTGGCATCCCTTAGCATAGGTCCACCTTTCAAGGGTTTTCCATGCATCTTCTTGAGGCATTACTTACTGTAGGAGGCGAGGTATGACCCACTGAGCCCATGACCGATCAGCAAAACTCTGCAGGCACCGACTAGGCACACTTTGTTTGGGAGTTTGTCAAAGGGAACCACGGCGCTCACCAGGACGAGGTGGCCGAGTGGTTAAGGCGATGGACTGCTAATCCATTGTGCTCTGCATGCATGGGTTCGAATCCCATCCTCGTCGATTTCTTCTGCTTCGTCCAAGCTGAAATCTTTGTTTGCTAATCCTCTTTTTACTGGACAAGCAGTGATTGTCCCCTCCATGGTGGACTTTAACTGTGACCTCTCAAGACGGCTCTTATTAAAGCTAGGAAAGACGCATATTTGTTGTGTGGCATACAAGTTACGTGGCATATCAACGGGTTAAGTCCACTCTTTTTATTTTTCATGCTTGATGGCATCCTCGGCCTTCTCATGAAGATGAAGGCCTCTTTGTCCTTTGCAGCCTTTAGCTGGTACTGATTCTAGATCCCCTGACTGGTCTACCTTAGGACTGTGTGAAAGACAAGTAAGATGTCAGACGTGAGCGAATAACTTTTTTTTGGTTTGCTTCAGAAGCTCAAAAGAGAAGAAAGAAAGGCACTGCCGAGATTCGAACTCAGGATCTCCTGTTTACTAGACAGGCGCTTTAACCAACTAAGCCACAGCGCCTTGTGATGGCAAAGCTGGCACAGCTGTGCAGCTTAAAAAAAACGCCACTGCTATCGGATGTTTCCAATTCCTGCAACCTTTCATGACCTGATGGGGTGGCTCAAACCTTCATGGTTTTTCTTTTCAGGGCTGGAAAAAGGAAGGTGAGCAGATACTAGGTAGACAACTGAGGTGTGTCCCTTTATCCGCAGTCGTTTTCCACTGCTTTCTTTAAGGGCCCACACGGTACTGGAGTTCTGTTCCATACTTGGCAGCAACTTGTAAAAGGATGAAGCTTTCAGTCATGACAATTAGAAAAGCAAAAACTTTTTGAAAAAGGCATCCACACCGACAAATTTGCAGACGACAATAGCAGCTGGAACTTCGTGGAGAGCTAGAGGTTTGCGGTTCCATAGGTGATTGAGCCGCTTCTTAGCAGAGCAAGAATTGTTACCTGCTCTGCTTTCCATGCATAAGGCAGAATAGATGGATGGAAGACATGCCAGGGATGTCTGGAAATGGTTTGGCATCCCTTAGCATAGGTCCACCTTTCAAGGGTTTTCCATGCATCTTCTTGAGGCATTACTTACTGTAGGAGGCGAGGTATGACCCACTCAGCCCATGACCGATCAGCAAAACTCTGCAGGCACCGACTAGGCACACTTTGTTTGGGAGTTTGTCAAAGGGAACCACGGCGCTCACCAGGACGAGGTGGCCGAGTGGTTAAGGCGATGGACTGCTAATCCATTGTGCTCTGCATGCATGGGTTCGAATCCCATCCTCGTCGATTTCTTCTGCTTCGTCCAAGCTGAAATCTTTGTTTGCTAATCCTCTTTTTACTGGACAAGCAGTGATTGTCCCCTCCATGGTGGACTTTAACTGTGACCTCTCAAGACGGCTCTTATTAAAGCTAGGAAAGACGCATATTTGTTGTGTGGCATACAAGTTACGTGGCATATCAACGGGTTAAGTCCACTCTTTTTATTTTTCATGCTTGATGGCATCCTCGGCCTTCTCATGAAGATGAAGGCCTCTTTGTCCTTTGCAGCCTTTAGCTGGTACTGATTCTAGATCCCCTGACTGGTCTACCTTAGGACTGTGTGAAAGACAAGTAAGATGTCAGACGTGAGCGAATAACTTTTTTTTGGTTTGCTTCAGAAGCTCAAAAGAGAAGAAAGAAAGGCACTGCCGAGATTCGAACTCAGGATCTCCTGTTTACTAGACAGGCGCTTTAACCAACTAAGCCACAGCGCCTTGTGATGGCAAAGCTGGCACAGCTGTGCAGCTTAAAAAAAACGCCACTGCTATCGGATGTTTCCAATTCCTGCAACCTTTCATGACCTGATGGGGTGGCTCAAACCTTCATGGTTTTTCTTTTCAGGGCTGGAAAAAGGAAGGTGAGCAGATACTAGGTAGACAACTGAGGTGTGTCCCTTTATCCGCAGTCGTTTTCCACTGCTTTCTTTAAGGGCCCACACGGTACTGGAGTTCTGTTCCATACTTGGCAGCAACTTGTAAAAGGATGAAGCTTTCAGTCATGACAATTAGAAAAGCAAAAACTTTTTGAAAAAGGCATCCACACCGACAAATTTGCAGACGACAATAGCAGCTGGAACTTCGTGGAGAGCTAGAGGTTTGCGGTTCCATAGGTGATTGAGCCGCTTCTTAGCAGAGCAAGAATTGTTACCTGCTCTGCTTTCCATGCATAAGGCAGAATAGATGGATGGAAGACATGCCAGGGATGTCTGGAAATGGTTTGGCATCCCTTAGCATAGGTCCACCTTTCAAGGGTTTTCCATGCATCTTCTTGAGGCATTACTTACTGTAGGAGGCGAGGTATGACCCACTCAGCCCATGACCGATCAGCAAAACTCTGCAGGCACCGACTAGGCACACTTTGTTTGGGAGTTTGTCAAAGGGAACCACGGCGCTCACCAGGACGAGGTGGCCGAGTGGTTAAGGCGATGGACTGCTAATCCATTGTGCTCTGCATGCATGGGTTCGAATCCCATCCTCGTCGATTTCTTCTGCTTCGTCCAAGCTGAAATCTTTGTTTGCTAATCCTCTTTTTACTGGACAAGCAGTGATTGTCCCCTCCATGGTGGACTTTAACTGTGACCTCTCAAGACGGCTCTTATTAAAGCTAGGAAAGACGCATATTTGTTGTGTGGCATACAAGTTACGTGGCATATCAACGGGTTAAGTCCACTCTTTTTATTTTTCATGCTTGATGGCATCCTCGGCCTTCTCATGAAGATGAAGGCCTCTTTGTCCTTTGCAGCCTTTAGCTGGTACTGATTCTAGATCCCCTGACTGGTCTACCTTAGGACTGTGTGAAAGACAAGTAAGATGTCAGACGTGAGCGAATAACTTTTTTTTGGTTTGCTTCAGAAGCTCAAAAGAGAAGAAAGAAAGGCACTGCCGAGATTCGAACTCAGGATCTCCTGTTTACTAGACAGGCGCTTTAACCAACGAAGCCACAGCGCCTTGTGATGGCAAAGCTGGCACAGCTGTGCAGCTTTAAAAAAACGCCACTGCTATCGGATGTTTCCAATTCCTGCAACCTTTCATGACCTGATGGGGTGGCTCAAACCTTCATGGTTTTTCTTTTCAGGGCTGGAAAAAGGAAGGTGAGCAGATACTAGGTAGACAACTGAGGTGTGTCCCTTTATCCGCAGTCGTTTTCCACTGCTTTCTTTAAGGGCCCACACGGTACTGGAGTTCTGTTCCATACTTGGCAGCAACTTGTAAAAGGATGAAGCTTTCAGTCATGACAATTAGAAAAGCAAAAACTTTTTGAAAAAGGCATCCACACCGACAAATTTGCAGACGACAATAGCAGCTGGAACTTCGTGGAGAGCTAGAGGTTTGCGGTTCCATAGGTGATTGAGCCGCTTCTTAGCAGAGCAAGAATTGTTACCTGCTCTGCTTTCCATGCATAAGGCAGAATAGATGGATGGAAGACATGCCAGGGATGTCTGGAAATGGTTTGGCATCCGTTAGCATAGGTCCACCTTTCAAGGGTTTTCCATGCATCTTCTTGAGGCATTACTTACTGTAGGAGGCGAGGTATGACCCACTCAGCCCATGACCGATCAGCAAAACTCTGCAGGCACCGACTAGGCACACTTTGTTTGGGAGTTTGTCAAAGGGAACCACGGCGCTCACCAGGACGAGGTGGCCGAGTGGTTAAGGCGATGGACTGCTAATCAATTGTGCTCTGCATGCATGGGTTCGAATCCCATCCTCGTCGATTTCTTCTGCTTCGTCCAAGCTGAAATCTTTGTTTGCTAACCCTCTTTTTACTGGACAAGCAGTGATTGTCCCCTCCATGGTGGACTTTAACTGTGACCTCTCAAGACGGCTCTTATTAAAGCTAGGAAAGACGCATATTTGTTGTGTGGCATACAAGTTACGTGGCATATCAACGGGTTAAGTCCACTCTTTTTATTTTTCATGCTTGATGGCATCCTCGGCCTTCTCATGAAGATGAAGGCCTCTTTGTCCTTTGCAGCCTTTAGCTGGTACTGATTCTAGATCCCCTGACTGGTCTACCTTAGGACTGTGTGAAAGACAAGTAAGATGTCAGACGTGAGCGAATAACTTTTTTTTGGTTTGCTTCAGAAGCTCAAAAGAGAAGAAAGAAAGGCACTGCTGAGATTCGAACTCAGGATCTCCTGTTTACTAGACAGGCGCTTTAACCAACTAAGCCACAGCGCCTTGTGATGGCAAAGCTGGCACAGCTGTGCAGCTTAAAAAAAACGCCACTGCTATCGGATGTTTCCAATTCCTGCAACCTTTCATGACCTGATGGGGTGGCTCAAACCTTCATGGTTTTTCTTTTCAGGGCTGGAAAAAGGAAGGTGAGCAGATACTAGGTAGACAACTGAGGTGTGTCCCTTTATCCGCAGTCGTTTTCCACTGCTTTCTTTAAGGGCCCACACGGTACTGGAGTTCTGTTCCATACTTGGCAGCAACTTGTAAAAGGATGAAGCTTTCAGTCATGACAATTAGAAAAGCAAAAACTTTTTGAAAAAGGCATCCACACCGACAAATTTGCAGACGACAATAGCAGCTGGAACTTCGTGGAGAGCTAGAGGTTTGCGGTTCCATAGGTGATTGAGCCGCTTCTTAGCAGAGCAAGAATTGTTACCTGCTCTGCTTTCCATGCATAAGGCAGAATAGATGGATGGAAGACATGCCAGGGATGTCTGGAAATGGTTTGGCATCCCTTAGCATAGGTCCACCTTTCAAGGGTTTTCCATGCATCTTCTTGAGGCATTACTTACTGTAGGAGGCGAGGTATGACCCACTCAGCCCATGACCGATCAGCAAAACTCTGCAGGCACCGACTAGGCACACTTTGTTTGGGAGTTTGTCAAAGGGAACCACGGCGCTCACCAGGACGAGGTGGCCGAGTGGTTAAGGCGATGGACAGCTAATCCATTGTGCTCTGCATGCATGGGTTCGAATCCCATCCTCGTCGATTTCTTCTGCTTCGTCCAAGCTGAAATCTTTGTTTGCTAATCCTCTTTTTACTGGACAAGCAGTGATTGTCCCCTCCATGGTGGACTTTAACTGTGACCTCTCAAGATGGCTCTTATTAAAGCTAGGAAAGACGCATATTTGTTGTGTCGCATACAAGTTACGTGGCATATCAACGGGTTAAGTCCACTCTTTTTATTTTTCATGCTTTATGGCATCCTCGGCCTTCTCATGAAGATGAAGGCCTCTTTGTCCTTTGCAGCCTTTAGCTGGTACTGATTCTAGATCCCCTGACTGGTCTACCTTAGGACTGTGTGAAAGACAAGTAAGATGTCAGACGTGAGCGAATAACTTTTTTTTGGTTTGCTTCAGAAGCTCAAAAGAGAAGAAAGATAGGCACTGCCGAGATTCGAACTCAGGATCTCCTGTTTACTAGACAGGCACTTTAACCAACTAAGCCACAGCGCCTTGTGATGGCAAAGCTGGCACAGCTGTGCAGCTTAAAAAAAACGCCACTGCTATCGGATGTTTCCAATTCCTGCAACCTTTCATGACCTGATGGGGTGGCTCAAACCTTCATGGTTTTTCTTTTCAGGGCTGGAAAAAGGAAGGTGAGCAGATACTAGGTAGACAACTGAGGTGTGTCCCTTTATCCGCAGTCGTTTTCCACTGCTTTCTTTAAGGGCCCACACGGTACTGGAGTTCTGTTCCATACTTGGCAGCAACTTGTAAAAGGATGAAGCTTTCAGTCATGACAATTAGAAAAGCAAAAACTTTTTGAAAAAGGCATCCACACCGACAAATTTGCAGACCACAATAGCAGCTGGAACTTCGTGGAGAGCTAGAGGTTTGCGGTTCCATAGGTGATTGAGCCGCTTCTTAGCAGAGCAAGAATTGTTACCTGCTCTGCTTTCCATGCATAAGGCAGAATAGATGGATGGAAGACATGCCAGGGATGTCTGGAAATGGTTTGGCATCCCTTAGCATAGGTCCACCTTTCAAGGGTTTTCCATGCATCTTCTTGAGGCATTACTTACTGTAGGAGGCGAGGTATGACCCACTCAGCCCATGACCGATCAGCAAAACTCTGCAGGCACCGACTAGGCACAATTTGTTTGGGAGTTTGTCAAAGGGAACCACGGCACTCACCAGGACGAGGTGGCCGAGTGGTTAAGGCGATGGACAGCTAATCCATTGTGCTCTGCATGCATGGGTTCGAATCCCATCCTCGTTGATTTCTTCTGCTTCGTCCAAGCTGAAATCTTTGTTTGCTAATCCTCTTTTTACTGGACAAGCAGTGATTGTCCCCTCCATGGTGGACTTTAACTGTGACCTCTCAAGACGGCTCTTATTAAAGCTAGGAAAGACGCATATTTGTTGTGTGGCATACAAGTTACGTGGCATATCAACGGGTTAAGTCCACTCTTTTTATTTTTCATGCTTGATGGCATCCTCGGCCTTCTCATGAAGATGAAGGCCTCTTTGTCCTTTGCAGCCTTTAGCTGGTACTGATTCTAGATCCCCTGACTGGTCTACCTTAGGACTGTGTGAAAGACAAGTAAGATGTCAGACGTGAGCGAATAACTTTTTTTTGGTTTGCTTCAGAAGCTCAAAAGAGAAGAAAGAAAGGCACTGCTGAGATTCGAACTCAGGATCTCCTGTTTACTAGACAGGCGCTTTAACCAACTAAGCCACAGCGCCTTGTGATGGCAAAGCTGGCACAGCTGTGCAGCTTAAAAAAAACGCCACTGCTATCGGATGTTTCCAATTCCTGCAACCTTTCATGACCTGATGGGGTGGCTCAAACCTTCATGGTTTTTCTTTTCAGGGCTGGAAAAAGGAAGGTGAGCAGATACTAGGTAGACAACTGAGGTGTGTCCCTTTATCCGCAGTCGTTTTCCACTGCTTTCTTTAAGGGCCCACACGGTACTGGAGTTCTGTTCCATACTTGGCAGCAACTTGTAAAAGGATGAAGCTTTCAGTCATGACAATTAGAAAAGCAAAAACTTTTTGAAAAAGGCATCCACACCGACAAATTTGCAGACGACAATAGCAGCTGGAACTTCATGGAGAGCTAGAGGTTTGCGGTTCCATAGGTGATTGAGCCGCTTCTTAGCAGAGCAAGAATTGTTACCTGCTCTGCTTTCCATGCATAAGGCAGAATAGATGGATGGAAGACATGCCAGGGATGTCTGGAAATGGTTTGGCATCCCTTAGCATAGGTCCACCTTTCAAGGGTTTTCCATGCATCTTCTTGAGGCATTACTTACTGTAGGAGGCGAGGTATGACCCACTCAGCCCATGACCGATCAGCAAAACTCTGCAGGCACCGACTAGGCACACTTTGTTTGGGAGTTTGTCAAAGGGAACCACAGCGCTCACCAGGACGAGGTGGCCGAGTGGTTAAGGCGATGGACTGCTAATCCATTGTGCTCTGCATGCATGGGTTCGAATCCCATCCTCGTCGATTTCTTCTGCTTCGTCCAAGCTGAAATCTTTGTTTGCTAATCCTCTTTTTACTGGACAAGCAGTGATTGTCCCCTCCATGGTGGACTTTAACTGTGACCTCTCAAGACGGCTCTTATTAAAGCTAGGAAAGACGCATATTTGTTGTGTGGCATACAAGTTACGTGGCATATCAACGGGTTAAGTCCACTCTTTTTATTTTTCATGCTTGATGGCATCCTCGGCCTTCTCATGAAGATGAAGGCCTCTTTGTCCTTTGCAGCCTTTAGCTGGTACTGATTCTAGATCCCCTGACTGGTCTACCTTAGGACTGTGTGAAAGACAAGTAAGATGTCAGACGTGAGCGAATAACTTTTTTTTGGTTTGCTTCAGAAGCTCAAAAGAGAAGAAAGAAAGGCACTGCCGAGATTCGAACTCAGGATCTCCTGTTTACTAGACAGGCGCTTTAACCAACTAAGCCACAGCGCCTTGTGATGGCAAAGCAGGCACAGCTGTGCAGCTTAAAAAAAACGCCACTGCTATCGGATGTTTCCAATTCCTGCAACCTTTCATGACCTGATGGGGTGGCTCAAACCTTCATGGTTTTTCTTTTCAGGGCTGGAAAAAGGAAGGTGAGCAGATACTAGGTAGACAACTGAGGTGTGTCCCTTTATCCGCAGTCGTTTTCCACTGCTTTCTTTAAGGGCCCACACGGTACTGGAGTTCTGTTCCATACTTGGCAGCAACTTGTAAAAGGATGAAGCTTTCAGTCATGACAATTAGAAAAGCAAAAACTTTTTGAAAAAGGCATCCACACCGACAAATTTGCAGACGACAATAGCAGCTGGAACTTCGTGGAGAGCTAGAGGTTTGCGGTTCCATAGGTGATTGAGCCGCTTCTTAGCAGAGCAAGAATTGTTACCTGCTCTGCTTTCCATGCATAAGGCAGAATAGATGGATGGAAGACATGCCAGGGATGTCTGGAAATGGTTTGGCATCCCTTAGCATAGGTCCACCTTTCAAGGGTTTTCCATGCATCTTCTTGAGGCATTACTTACTGTAGGAGGCGAGGTATGACCCACTCAGCCCATGACCGATCAGCAAAACTCTGCAGGCACCGACTAGGCACACTTTGTTTGGGAGTTTGTCAAAGGGAACCACGGCGCTCACCAGGACGAGGTGGCCGAGTGGTTAAGGCGATGGACAGCTAATCCATTGTGCTCTGCATGCATGGGTTCGAATCCCATCCTCGTCGATTTCTTCTGCTTCGTCCAAGCTGAAATCTTTGTTTGCTAATCCTCTTTTTACTGGACAAGCAGTGATTGTCCCCTCCATGGTGGACTTTAACTGTGACCTCTCAAGACGGCTCTTATTAAAGCTAGGAAAGACGCATATTTGTTGTGTGGCATACAAGTTACGTGGCATATCAACGGGTTAAGTCCACTCTTTTTATTTTTCATGCTTGATGGCATCCTCGGCCTTCTCATGAAGATGAAGGCCTCTTTGTCCTTTGCAGCCTTTAGCTGGTACTGATTCTAGATCCCCTGACTGGTCTACCTTAGGACTGTGTGAAAGACAAGTAAGATGTCAGACGTGAGCGAATAACTTTTTTTTGGTTTGCTTCAGAAGCTCAAAAGAGAAGAAAGAAAGGCACTGCCGAGATTCGAACTCAGGATCTCCTGTTTACTAGACAGGCGCTTTAACCAACTAAGCCACAGCGCCTTGTGATGGCAAAGCTGGCACAGCTGTGCAGCTTAAAAAAAACGCCACTGCTATCGGATGTTTCCAATTCCTGCAACCTTTCATGACCTGATGGGGTGGCTCAAACCTTCATGGTTTTTCTTTTCAGGGCTGGAAAAAGGAAGGTGAGCAGATACTAGGTAGACAACTGAGGTGTGTCCCTTTATCCGCAGTCGTTTTCCACTGCTTTCTTTAAGGGCCCACACGGTACTGGAGTTCTGTTCCATACTTGGCAGCAACTTGTAAAAGGATGAAGCTTTCAGTCATGACAATTAGAAAAGCAAAAACTTTTTGAAAAAGGCATCCACACCGACAAATTTGCAGACGACAATAGCAGCTGGAACTTCGTGGAGAGCTAGAGGTTTGCGGTTCCATAGGTGATTGAGCCGCTTCTTAGCAGAGCAAGAATTGTTACCTGCTCTGCTTTCCATGCATAAGGCAGAATAGATGGATGGAAGACATGCCAGGGATGTCTGGAAATGGTTTGGCATCCCTTAGCATAGGTCCACCTTTCAAGGGTTTTCCATGCATCTTCTTGAGGCATTACTTACTGTAGGAGGCGAGGTATGACCCACTCAGCCCATGACCGATCAGCAAAACTCTGCAGGCACCGACTAGGCACACTTTGTTTGGGAGTTTGTCAAAGGGAACCACGGCGCTCACCAGGACGAGGTGGCCGAGTGGTTAAGGCGATGGACTGCTAATCCATTGTGCTCTGCATGCATGGGTTCGAATCCCATCCTCGTCGATTTCTTCTGCTTCGTCCAAGCTGAAATCTTTGTTTGCTAATCCTCTTTTTACTGGACAAGCAGTGATTGTCCCCTCCATGGTGGACTTTAACTGTGACCTCTCAAGACGGCTCTTATTAAAGCTAGGAAAGACGCATATTTGTTGTGTGGCATACAAGTTACGTGGCATATCAACGGGTTAAGTCCACTCTTTTTATTTTTCATGCTTGATGGCATCCTCGGCCTTCTCATGAAGATGAAGGCCTCTTTGTCCTTTGCAGCCTTTAGCTGGTACTGATTCTAGATCCCCTGACTGGTCTACCTTAGGACTGTGTGAAAGACAAGTAAGATGTCAGACGTGAGCGAATAACTTTTTTTTGGTTTGCTTCAGAAGCTCAAAAGAGAAGAAAGAAAGGCACTGCCGAGATTCGAACTCAGGCTCTCCTGTTTACTAGACAGGCGCTTTAACCAACTAAGCCACAGCGCCTTGTGATGGCAAAGCTGGCACAGCTGTGCAGCTTAAAAAAAACGCCACTGCTATCGGATGTTTCCAATTCCTGCAACCTTTCATGACCTGATGGGGTGGCTCAAACCTTCATGGTTTTTCTTTTCAGGGCTGGAAAAAGGAAGGTGAGCAGATACTAGGTAGACAACTGAGGTGTGTCCCTTTATCTGCAGTCGTTTTCCACTGCTTTCTTTAAGGGCCCACACGGTACTGGAGTTCTGTTCCATACTTGGCAGCAACTTGTAAAAGGATGAAGCTTTCAGTCATGACAATTAGAAAAGCAAAAACTTTTTGAAAAAGGCATCCACACCGACAAATTTGCAGACGACAATAGCAGCTGGAACTTCGTGGAGAGCTAGAGGTTTGCGGTTCCATAGGTGATTGAGCCGCTTCTTAGCAGAGCAAGAATTGTTACCTGCTCTGCTTTCCATGCATAAGGCAGAATAGATGGATGGAAGACATGCCAGGGATGTCTGGAAATGGTTTGGCATCCCTTAGCATAGGTCCACCTTTCAAGGGTTTTCCATGCATCTTCTTGAGGCATTACTTACTGTAGGAGGCGAGGTATGACCCACTGAGCCCATGACCGATCAGCAAAACTCTGCAGGCACCGACTAGGCACACTTTGTTTGGGAGTTTGTCAAAGGGAACCACGGCGCTCACCAGGACGAGGTGGCCGAGTGGTTAAGGCGATGGACTGCTAATCCATTGTGCTCTGCATGCATGGGTTCGAATCCCATCCTCGTCGATTTCTTCTGCTTCGTCCAAGCTGAAATCTTTGTTTGCTAATCCTCTTTTTACTGGACAAGCAGTGATTGTCCCCTCCATGGTGGACTTTAACTGTGACCTCTCAAGACGGCTCTTATTAAAGCTAGGAAAGACGCATATTTGTTGTGTGGCATACAAGTTACGTGGCATATCAACGGGTTAAGTCCACTCTTTTTATTTTTCATGCTTGATGGCATCCTCGGCCTTCTCATGAAGATGAAGGCCTCTTTGTCCTTTGCAGCCTTTAGCTGGTACTGATTCTAGATCCCCT
Source organism: Engystomops pustulosus (assembly GCF_040894005.1). Taxonomy (NCBI): domain Eukaryota; kingdom Metazoa; phylum Chordata; class Amphibia; order Anura; family Leptodactylidae; genus Engystomops; species Engystomops pustulosus. The sequence goes on along the minus strand of NC_092417.1, from coordinate 140,898,747 downwards.
GACTGGTCTACCTTAGGACTGTGTGAAAGACAAGTAAGATGTCAGACGTGAGCGAATAACTTTTTTTTGGTTTGCTTCAGAAGCTCAAAAGAGAAGAAAGAAAGGCACTGCCGAGATTCGAACTCAGGATCTCCTGTTTACTAGACAGGCGCTTTAACCAACTAAGCCACAGCGCCTTGTGATGGCAAAGCAGGCACAGCTGTGCAGCTTAAAAAAAACGCCACTGCTATCGGATGTTTCCAATTCCTGCAACCTTTCATGACCTGATGGGGTGGCTCAAACCTTCATGGTTTTTCTTTTCAGGGCTGGAAAAAGGAAGGTGAGCAGATACTAGGTAGACAACTGAGGTGTGTCCCTTTATCCGCAGTCGTTTTCCACTGCTTTCTTTAAGGGCCCACACGGTACTGGAGTTCTGTTCCATACTTGGCAGCAACTTGTAAAAGGATGAAGCTTTCAGTCATGACAATTAGAAAAGCAAAAACTTTTTGAAAAAGGCATCCACACCGACAAATTTGCAGACGACAATAGCAGCTGGAACTTCGTGGAGAGCTAGAGGTTTGCGGTTCCATAGGTGATTGAGCCGCTTCTTAGCAGAGCAAGAATTGTTACCTGCTCTGCTTTCCATGCATAAGGCAGAATAGATGGATGGAAGACATGCCAGGGATGTCTGGAAATGGTTTGGCATCCCTTAGCATAGGTCCACCTTTCAAGGGTTTTCCATGCATCTTCTTGAGGCATTACTTACTGTAGGAGGCGAGGTATGACCCACTCAGCCCATGACCGATCAGCAAAACTCTGCAGGCACCGACTAGGCACACTTTGTTTGGGAGTTTGTCAAAGGGAACCACGGCGCTCACCAGGACGAGGTGGCCGAGTGGTTAAGGCGATGGACAGCTAATCCATTGTGCTCTGCATGCATGGGTTCGAATCCCATCCTCGTCGATTTCTTCTGCTTCGTCCAAGCTGAAATCTTTGTTTGCTAATCCTCTTTTTACTGGACAAGCAGTGATTGTCCCCTCCATGGTGGACTTTAACTGTGACCTCTCAAGACGGCTCTTATTAAAGCTAGGAAAGACGCATATTTGTTGTGTGGCATACAAGTTACGTGGCATATCAACGGGTTAAGTCCACTCTTTTTATTTTTCATGCTTGATGGCATCCTCGGCCTTCTCATGAAGATGAAGGCCTCTTTGTCCTTTGCAGCCTTTAGCTGGTACTGATTCTAGATCCCCTGACTGGTCTACCTTAGGACTGTGTGAAAGACAAGTAAGATGTCAGACGTGAGCGAATAACTTTTTTTTGGTTTGCTTCAGAAGCTCAAAAGAGAAGAAAGAAAGGCACTGCCGAGATTCGAACTCAGGATCTCCTGTTTACTAGACAGGCGCTTTAACCAACTAAGCCACAGCGCCTTGTGATGGCAAAGCTGGCACAGCTGTGCAGCTTAAAAAAAACGCCACTGCTATCGGATGTTTCCAATTCCTGCAACCTTTCATGACCTGATGGGGTGGCTCAAACCTTCATGGTTTTTCTTTTCAGGGCTGGAAAAAGGAAGGTGAGCAGATACTAGGTAGACAACTGAGGTGTGTCCCTTTATCCGCAGTCGTTTTCCACTGCTTTCTTTAAGGGCCCACACGGTACTGGAGTTCTGTTCCATACTTGGCAGCAACTTGTAAAAGGATGAAGCTTTCAGTCATGACAATTAGAAAAGCAAAAACTTTTTGAAAAAGGCATCCACACCGACAAATTTGCAGACGACAATAGCAGCTGGAACTTCGTGGAGAGCTAGAGGTTTGCGGTTCCATAGGTGATTGAGCCGCTTCTTAGCAGAGCAAGAATTGTTACCTGCTCTGCTTTCCATGCATAAGGCAGAATAGATGGATGGAAGACATGCCAGGGATGTCTGGAAATGGTTTGGCATCCCTTAGCATAGGTCCACCTTTCAAGGGTTTTCCATGCATCTTCTTGAGGCATTACTTACTGTAGGAGGCGAGGTATGACCCACTCATCCCATGACCGATCAGCAAAACTCTGCAGGCACCGACTAGGCACACTTTGTTTGGGAGTTTGTCAAAGGGAACCACGGCGCTCACCAGGACGAGGTGGCCGAGTGGTTAAGGCGATGGACTGCTAATCCATTGTGCTCTGCATGCATGGGTTCGAATCCCATCCTCGTGGATTTCTTCTGCTTCGTCCAAGCTGAAATCTTTGTTTGCTAATCCTCTTTTTACTGGACAAGCAGTGATTGTCCCCTCCATGGTGGACTTTAACTGTGACCTCTCAAGACGGCTCTTATTAAAGCTAGGAAAGACGCATATTTGTTGTGTGGCATACAAGTTACGTGGCATATCAACGGGTTAAGTCCACTCTTTTTATTTTTCATGCTTGATGGCATCCTCGGCCTTCTCATGAAGATGAAGGCCTCTTTGTCCTTTGCAGCCTTTAGCTGGTACTGATTCTAGATCCCCTGACTGGTCTACCTTAGGACTGTGTGAAAGACAAGTAAGATGTCAGACGTGAGCGAATAACTTTTTTTTGGTTTGCTTCAGAAGCTCAAAAGAGAAGAAAGGAAGGCACTGCCGAGATTCGAACTCAGGATCTCCTGTTTACTAGACAGGCGCTTTAACCAACTAAGCCACAGCGCCTTGTGATGGCAAAGATGGCACAGCTGTGCAGCTTAAAAAAAACGCCACTGCTATCGGATGTTTCCAATTCCTGCAACCTTTCATGACCTGATGGGGTGGCTCAAACCTTCATGGTTTTTCTTTTCAGGGCTGGAAAAAGGAAGGTGAGCAGATACTAGGTAGACAACTGAGGTGTGTCCCTTTATCCGCAGTCGTTTTCCACTGCTTTCTTTAAGGGCCCACACGGTACTGGAGTTCTGTTCCATACTTGGCAGCAACTTGTAAAAGGATGAAGCTTTCAGTCATGACAATTAGAAAAGCAAAAACTTTTTGAAAAAGGCATCCACACCGACAAATTTGCAGACGACAATAGCAGCTGGAACTTCGTGGAGAGCTAGAGGTTTGCGGTTCCATAGGTGATTGAGCCGCTTCTTAGCAGAGCAAGAATTGTTACCTGCTCTGCTTTCCATGCATAAGGCAGAATAGATGGATGGAAGACATGCCAGGGATGTCTGGAAATGGTTTGGCATCCCTTAGCATAGGTCCACCTTTCAAGGGTTTTCCATGCATCTTCTTGAGGCATTACTTACTGTAGGAGGCGAGGTATGACCCACTCAGCCCATGACCGATCAGCAAAACTCTGCAGGCACCGACTAGGCACACTTTGTTTGGGAGTTTGTCAAAGGGAACCACGGCGCTCACCAGGACGAGGTGGCCGAGTGGTTAAGGCGATGGACTGCTAATCCATTGTGCTCTGCATGCATGGGTTCGAATCCCATCCTCGTCGATTTCTTCTGCTTCGTCCAAGCTGAAATCTTTGTTTGCTAATCCTCTTTTTACTGGACAAGCAGTGATTGTCCCCTCCATGGTGGACTTTAACTGTGACCTCTCAAGACGGCTCTTATTAAAGCTAGGAAAGACGCATATTTGTTGTGTGGCATACAAGTTACGTGGCATATCAACGGGTTAAGTCCACTCTTTTTATTTTTCATGCTTGATGGCATCCTCGGCCTTCTCATGAAGATGAAGGCCTCTTTGTCCTTTGCAGCCTTTAGCTGGTACTGATTCTAGATCCCCTGACTGGTCTACCTTAGGACTGTGTGAAAGACAAGTAAGATGTCAGACGTGAGCGAATAACTTTTTTTTGGTTTGCTTCAGAAGCTCAAAAGAGAAGAAAGAAAGGCACTGCCGAGATTCGAACTCAGGATCTCCTGTTTACTAGACAGGCGCTTTAACCAACGAAGCCACAGCGCCTTGTGATGGCAAAGCTGGCACAGCTGTGCAGCTTTAAAAAAACGCCACTGCTATCGGATGTTTCCAATTCCTGCAACCTTTCATGACCTGATGGGGTGGCTCAAACCTTCATGGTTTTTCTTTTCAGGGCTGGAAAAAGGAAGGTGAGCAGATACTAGGTAGACAACTGAGGTGTGTCCCTTTATCCGCAGTCGTTTTCCACTGCTTTCTTTAAGGGCCCACACGGTACTGGAGTTCTGTTCCATACTTGGCAGCAACTTGTAAAAGGATGAAGCTTTCAGTCATGACAATTAGAAAAGCAAAAACTTTTTGAAAAAGGCATCCACACCGACAAATTTGCAGACGACAATAGCAGCTGGAACTTCGTGGAGAGCTAGAGGTTTGCGGTTCCATAGGTGATTGAGCCGCTTCTTAGCAGAGCAAGAATTGTTACCTGCTCTGCTTTCCATGCATAAGGCAGAATAGATGGATGGAAGACATGCCAGGGATGTCTGGAAATGGTTTGGCATCCCTTAGCATAGGTCCACCTTTCAAGGGTTTTCCATGCATCTTCTTGAGGCATTACTTACTGTAGGAGGCGAGGTATGACCCACTCATCCCATGACCGATCAGCAAAACTCTGCAGGCACCGACTAGGCACACTTTGTTTGGGAGTTTGTCAAAGGGAACCACGGCGCTCACCAGGACGAGGTGGCCGAGTGGTTAAGGCGATGGACTGCTAATCCATTGTGCTCTGCATGCATGGGTTCGAATCCCATCCTCGTCGATTTCTTCTGCTTCGTCCAAGCTGAAATCTTTGTTTGCTAATCCTCTTTTTACTGGACAAGCAGTGATTGTCCCCTCCATGGTGGACTTTAACTGTGACCTCTCAAGACGGCTCTTATTAAAGCTAGGAAAGACGCATATTTGTTGTGTGGCATACAAGTTACGTGGCATATCAACGGGTTAAGTCCACTCTTTTTATTTTTCATGCTTGATGGCATCCTCGGCCTTCTCATGAAGATGAAGGCCTCTTTGTCCTTTGCAGCCTTTAGCTGGTACTGATTCTAGATCCCCTGACTGGTCTACCTTAGGACTGTGTGAAAGACAAGTAAGATGTCAGACGTGAGCGAATAACTTTTTTTTGGTTTGCTTCAGAAGCTCAAAAGAGAAGAAAGGAAGGCACTGCCGAGATTCGAACTCAGGATCTCCTGTTTACTAGACAGGCGCTTTAACCAACTAAGCCACAGCGCCTTGTGATGGCAAAGATGGCACAGCTGTGCAGCTTAAAAAAAACGCCACTGCTATCGGATGTTTCCAATTCCTGCAACCTTTCATGACCTGATGGGGTGGCTCAAACCTTCATGGTTTTTCTTTTCAGGGCTGGAAAAAGGAAGGTGAGCAGATACTAGGTAGACAACTGAGGTGTGTCCCTTTATCCGCAGTCGTTTTCCACTGCTTTCTTTAAGGGCCCACACGGTACTGGAGTTCTGTTCCATACTTGGCAGCAACTTGTAAAAGGATGAAGCTTTCAGTCATGACAATTAGAAAAGCAAAAACTTTTTGAAAAAGGCATCCACACCGACAAATTTGCAGACGACAATAGCAGCTGGAACTTCGTGGAGAGCTAGAGGTTTGCGGTTCCATAGGTGATTGAGCCGCTTCTTAGCAGAGCAAGAATTGTTACCTGCTCTGCTTTCCATGCATAAGGCAGAATAGATGGATGGAAGACATGCCAGGGATGTCTGGAAATGGTTTGGCATCCCTTAGCATAGGTCCACCTTTCAAGGGTTTTCCATGCATCTTCTTGAGGCATTACTTACTGTAGGAGGCGAGGTATGACCCACTCAGCCCATGACCGATCAGCAAAACTCTGCAGGCACCGACTAGGCACACTTTGTTTGGGAGTTTGTCAAAGGGAACCACGGCGCTCACCAGGACGAGGTGGCCGAGTGGTTAAGGCGATGGACTGCTAATCCATTGTGCTCTGCATGCATGGGTTCGAATCCCATCCTCGTCGATTTCTTCTGCTTCGTCCAAGCTGAAATCTTTGTTTGCTAATCCTCTTTTTACTGGACAAGCAGTGATTGTCCCCTCCATGGTGGACTTTAACTGTGACCTCTCAAGACGGCTCTTATTAAAGCTAGGAAAGACGCATATTTGTTGTGTGGCATACAAGTTACGTGGCATATCAACGGGTTAAGTCCACTCTTTTTATTTTTCATGCTTGATGGCATCCTCGGCCTTCTCATGAAGATGAAGGCCTCTTTGTCCTTTGCAGCCTTTAGCTGGTACTGATTCTAGATCCCCTGACTGGTCTACCTTAGGACTGTGTGAAAGACAAGTAAGATGTCAGACGTGAGCGAATAACTTTTTTTTGGTTTGCTTCAGAAGCTCAAAAGAGAAGAAAGAAAGGCACTGCCGAGATTCGAACTCAGGATCTCCTGTTTACTAGACAGGCGCTTTAACCAACGAAGCCACAGCGCCTTGTGATGGCAAAGCTGGCACAGCTGTGCAGCTTTAAAAAAACGCCACTGCTATCGGATGTTTCCAATTCCTGCAACCTTTCATGACCTGATGGGGTGGCTCAAACCTTCATGGTTTTTCTTTTCAGGGCTGGAAAAAGGAAGGTGAGCAGATACTAGGTAGACAACTGAGGTGTGTCCCTTTATCCGCAGTCGTTTTCCACTGCTTTCTTTAAGGGCCCACACGGTACTGGAGTTCTGTTCCATACTTGGCAGCAACTTGTAAAAGGATGAAGCTTTCAGTCATGACAATTAGAAAAGCAAAAACTTTTTGAAAAAGGCATCCACACCGACAAATTTGCAGACGACAATAGCAGCTGGAACTTCGTGGAGAGCTAGAGGTTTGCGGTTCCATAGGTGATTGAGCCGCTTCTTAGCAGAGCAAGAATTGTTACCTGCTCTGCTTTCCATGCATAAGGCAGAATAGATGGATGGAAGACATGCCAGGGATGTCTGGAAATGGTTTGGCATCCCTTAGCATAGGTCCACCTTTCAAGGGTTTTCCATGCATCTTCTTGAGGCATTACTTACTGTAGGAGGCGAGGTATGACCCACTCAGCCCATGACCGATCAGCAAAACTCTGCAGGCACCGACTAGGCACACTTTGTTTGGGAGTTTGTCAAAGGGAACCACGGCGCTCACCAGGACGAGGTGGCCGAGTGGTTAAGGCGATGGACTGCTAATCCATTGTGCTCTGCATGCATGGGTTCGAATCCCATCCTCGTCGATTTCTTCTGCTTCGTCCAAGCTGAAATCTTTGTTTGCTAATCCTCTTTTTACTGGACAAGCAGTGATTGTCCCCTCCATGGTGGACTTTAACTGTGACCTCTCAAGACGGCTCTTATTAAAGCTAGGAAAGACGCATATTTGTTGTGTGGCATACAAGTTACGTGGCATATCAACGGGTTAAGTCCACTCTTTTTATTTTTCATGCTTGATGGCATCCTCGGCCTTCTCATGAAGATGAAGGCCTCTTTGTCCTTTGCAGCCTTTAGCTGGTACTGATTCTAGATCCCCTGACTGGTCTACCTTAGGACTGTGTGAAAGACAAGTAAGATGTCAGACGTGAGCGAATAACTTTTTTTTGGTTTGCTTCAGAAGCTCAAAAGAGAAGAAAGAAAGGCACTGCCGAGATTCGAACTCAGGATCTCCTGTTTACTAGACAGGCGCTTTAACCAACTAAGCCACAGCGCCTTGTGATGGCAAAGCTGGCACAGCTGTGCAGCTTAAAAAAAACGCCACTGCTATCGGATGTTTCCAATTCCTGCAACCTTTCATGACCTGATGGGGTGGCTCAAACCTTCATGGTTTTTCTTTTCAGGGCTGGAAAAAGGAAGGTGAGCAGATACTAGGTAGACAACTGAGGTGTGTCCCTTTATCCGCAGTCGTTTTCCACTGCTTTCTTTAAGGGCCCACACGGTACTGGAGTTCTGTTCCATACTTGGCAGCAACTTGTAAAAGGATGAAGCTTTCAGTCATGACAATTAGAAAAGCAAAAACTTTTTGAAAAAGGCATCCACACCGACAAATTTGCAGACGACAATAGCAGCTGGAACTTCGTGGAGAGCTAGAGGTTTGCGGTTCCATAGGTGATTGAGCCGCTTCTTAGCAGAGCAAGAATTGTTACCTGCTCTGCTTTCCATGCATAAGGCAGAATAGATGGATGGAAGACATGCCAGGGATGTCTGGAAATGGTTTGGCATCCCTTAGCATAGGTCCACCTTTCAAGGGTTTTCCATGCATCTTCTTGAGGCATTACTTACTGTAGGAGGCGAGGTATGACCCACTCAGCCCATGACCGATCAGCAAAACTCTGCAGGCACCGACTAGGCACACTTTGTTTGGGAGTTTGTCAAAGGGAACCACGGCGCTCACCAGGACGAGGTGGCCGAGTGGTTAAGGCGATGGACAGCTAATCCATTGTGCTCTGCATGCATGGGTTCGAATCCCATCCTCGTCGATTTCTTCTGCTTCGTCCAAGCTGAAATCTTTGTTTGCTAATCCTCTTTTTACTGGACAAGCAGTGATTGTCCCCTCCATGGTGGACTTTAACTGTGACCTCTCAAGATGGCTCTTATTAAAGCTAGGAAAGACGCATATTTGTTGTGTGGCATACAAGTTACGTGGCATATCAACGGGTTAAGTCCACTCTTTTTATTTTTCATGCTTTATGGCATCCTCGGCCTTCTCATGAAGATGAAGGCCTCTTTGTCCTTTGCAGCCTTTAGCTGGTACTGATTCTAGATCCCCTGACTGGTCTACCTTAGGACTGTGTGAAAGACAAGTAAGATGTCAGACGTGAGCGAATAACTTTTTTTTGGTTTGCTTCAGAAGCTCAAAAGAGAAGAAAGATAGGCACTGCCGAGATTCGAACTCAGGATCTCCTGTTTACTAGACAGGCACTTTAACCAACTAAGCCACAGCGCCTTGTGATGGCAAAGCTGGCACAGCTGTGCAGCTTAAAAAAAACGCCACTGCTATCGGATGTTTCCAATTCCTGCAACCTTTCATGACCTGATGGGGTGGCTCAAACCTTCATGGTTTTTCTTTTCAGGGCTGGAAAAAGGAAGGTGAGCAGATACTAGGTAGACAACTGAGGTGTGTCCCTTTATCCGCAGTCGTTTTCCACTGCTTTCTTTAAGGGCCCACACGGTACTGGAGTTCTGTTCCATACTTGGCAGCAACTTGTAAAAGGATGAAGCTTTCAGTCATGACAATTAGAAAAGCAAAAACTTTTTGAAAAAGGCATCCACACCGACAAATTTGCAGACCACAATAGCAGCTGGAACTTCGTGGAGAGCTAGAGGTTTGCGGTTCCATAGGTGATTGAGCCGCTTCTTAGCAGAGCAAGAATTGTTACCTGCTCTGCTTTCCATGCATAAGGCAGAATAGATGGATGGAAGACATGCCAGGGATGTCTGGAAATGGTTTGGCATCCCTTAGCATAGGTCCACCTTTCAAGGGTTTTCCATGCATCTTCTTGAGGCATTACTTACTGTAGGAGGCGAGGTATGACCCACTCAGCCCATGACCGATCAGCAAAACTCTGCAGGCACCGACTAGGCACACTTTGTTTGGGAGTTTGTCAAAGGGAACCACGGCACTCACCAGGACGAGGTGGCCGAGTGGTTAAGGCGATGGACAGCTAATCCATTGTGCTCTGCATGCATGGGTTCGAATCCCATCCTCGTTGATTTCTTCTGCTTCGTCCAAGCTGAAATCTTTGTTTGCTAATCCTCTTTTTACTGGACAAGCAGTGATTGTCCCCTCCATGGTGGACTTTAACTGTGACCTCTCAAGACGGCTCTTATTAAAGCTAGGAAAGACGCATATTTGTTGTGTGGCATACAAGTTACGTGGCATATCAACGGGTTAAGTCCACTCTTTTTATTTTTCATGCTTGATGGCATCCTCGGCCTTCTCATGAAGATGAAGGCCTCTTTGTCCTTTGCAGCCTTTAGCTGGTACTGATTCTAGATCCCCTGACTGGTCTACCTTAGGACTGTGTGAAAGACAAGTAAGATGTCAGACGTGAGCGAATAACTTTTTTTTGGTTTGCTTCAGAAGCTCAAAAGAGAAGAAAGAAAGGCACTGCTGAGATTCGAACTCAGGATCTCCTGTTTACTAGACAGGCGCTTTAACCAACTAAGCCACAGCGCCTTGTGATGGCAAAGCTGGCACAGCTGTGCAGCTTAAAAAAAACGCCACTGCTATCGGATGTTTCCAATTCCTGCAACCTTTCATGACCTGATGGGGTGGCTCAAACCTTCATGGTTTTTCTTTTCAGGGCTGGAAAAAGGAAGGTGAGCAGATACTAGGTAGACAACTGAGGTGTGTCCCTTTATCCGCAGTCGTTTTCCACTGCTTTCTTTAAGGGCCCACACGGTACTGGAGTTCTGTTCCATACTTGGCAGCAACTTGTAAAAGGATGAAGCTTTCAGTCATGACAATTAGAAAAGCAAAAACTTTTTGAAAAAGGCATCCACACCGACAAATTTGCAGACGACAATAGCAGCTGGAACTTCATGGAGAGCTAGAGGTTTGCGGTTCCATAGGTGATTGAGCCGCTTCTTAGCAGAGCAAGAATTGTTACCTGCTCTGCTTTCCATGCATAAGGCAGAATAGATGGATGGAAGACATGCCAGGGATGTCTGGAAATGGTTTGGCATCCCTTAGCATAGGTCCACCTTTCAAGGGTTTTCCATGCATCTTCTTGAGGCATTACTTACTGTAGGAGGCGAGGTATGACCCACTCAGCCCATGACCGATCAGCAAAACTCTGCAGGCACCGACTAGGCACACTTTGTTTGGGAGTTTGTCAAAGGGAACCACAGCGCTCACAAGGACGAGGTGGCCGAGTGGTTAAGGCGATGGACTGCTAATCCATTGTGCTCTGCATGCATGGGTTCGAATCCCATCCTCGTCGATTTCTTCTGCTTCGTCCAAGCTGAAATCTTTGTTTGCTAATCCTCTTTTTACTGGACAAGCAGTGATTGTCCCCTCCATGGTGGACTTTAACTGTGACCTCTCAAGACGGCTCTTATTAAAGCTAGGAAAGACGCATATTTGTTGTGTGGCATACAAGTTACGTGGCATATCAACGGGTTAAGTCCACTCTTTTTATTTTTCATGCTTGATGGCATCCTCGGCCTTCTCATGAAGATGAAGGCCTCTTTGTCCTTTGCAGCCTTTAGCTGGTACTGATTCTAGATCCCCTGACTGGTCTACCTTAGGACTGTGTGAAAGACAAGTAAGATGTCAGACGTGAGCGAATAACTTTTTTTTGGTTTGCTTCAGAAGCTCAAAAGAGAAGAAAGAAAGGCACTGCCGAGATTCGAACTCAGGATCTCCTGTTTACTAGACAGGCGCTTTAACCAACTAAGCCACAGCGCCTTGTGATGGCAAAGCAGGCACATCTGTGCAGCTTAAAAAAAACGCCACTGCTATCGGATGTTTCCAATTCCTGCAACCTTTCATGACCTGATGGGGTGGCTCAAACCTTCATGGTTTTTCTTTTCAGGGCTGGAAAAAGGAAGGTGAGCAGATACTAGGTAGACAACTGAGGTGTGTCCCTTTATCCGCAGTCGTTTTCCACTGCTTTCTTTAAGGGCCCACACGGTACTGGAGTTCTGTTCCATACTTGGCAGCAACTTGTAAAAGGATGAAGCTTTCAGTCATGACAATTAGAAAAGCAAAAACTTTTTGAAAAAGGCATCCACACCGACAAATTTGCAGACGACAATAGCAGCTGGAACTTCGTGGAGAGCTAGAGGTTTGCGGTTCCATAGGTGATTGAGCCGCTTCTTAGCAGAGCAAGAATTGTTACCTGCTCTGCTTTCCATGCATAAGGCAGAATAGATGGATGGAAGACATGCCAGGGATGTCTGGAAATGGTTTGGCATCCCTTAGCATAGGTCCACCTTTCAAGGGTTTTCCATGCATCTTCTTGAGGCATTACTTACTGTAGGAGGCGAGGTATGACCCACTCAGCCCATGACCGATCAGCAAAACTCTGCAGGCACCGACTAGGCACACTTTGTTTGGGAGTTTGTCAAAGGGAACCACGGCGCTCACCAGGACGAGGTGGCCGAGTGGTTAAGGCGATGGACAGCTAATCCATTGTGCTCTGCATGCATGGGTTCGAATCCCATCCTCGTCGATTTCTTCTGCTTCGTCCAAGCTGAAATCTTTGTTTGCTAATCCTCTTTTTACTGGACAAGCAGTGATTGTCCCCTCCATGGTGGACTTTAACTGTGACCTCTCAAGACGGCTCTTATTAAAGCTAGGAAAGACGCATATTTGTTGTGTGGCATACAAGTTACGTGGCATATCAACGGGTTAAGTCCACTCTTTTTATTTTTCATGCTTGATGGCATCCTCGGCCTTCTCATGAAGATGAAGGCCTCTTTGTCCTTTGCAGCCTTTAGCTGGTACTGATTCTAGATCCCCTGACTGGTCTACCTTAGGACTGTGTGAAAGACAAGTAAGATGTCAGACGTGAGCGAATAACTTTTTTTTGGTTTGCTTCAGAAGCTCAAAAGAGAAGAAAGAAAGGCACTGCCGAGATTCGAACTCAGGATCTCCTGTTTACTAGACAGGCGCTTTAACCAACTAAGCCACAGCGCCTTGTGATGGCAAAGCTGGCACAGCTGTGCAGCTTAAAAAAAACGCCACTGCTATCGGATGTTTCCAATTCCTGCAACCTTTCATGACCTGATGGGGTGGCTCAAACCTTCATGGTTTTTCTTTTCAGGGCTGGAAAAAGGAAGGTGAGCAGATACTAGGTAGACAACTGAGGTGTGTCCCTTTATCCGCAGTCGTTTTCCACTGCTTTCTTTAAGGGCCCACACGGTACTGGAGTTCTGTTCCATACTTGGCAGCAACTTGTAAAAGGATGAAGCTTTCAGTCATGACAATTAGAAAAGCAAAAACTTTTTGAAAAAGGCATCCACACCGACAAATTTGCAGACGACAATAGCAGCTGGAACTTCGTGGAGAGCTAGAGGTTTGCGGTTCCATAGGTGATTGAGCCGCTTCTTAGCAGAGCAAGAATTGTTACCTGCTCTGCTTTCCATGCATAAGGCAGAATAGATGGATGGAAGACATGCCAGGGATGTCTGGAAATGGTTTGGCATCCCTTAGCATAGGTCCACCTTTCAAGGGTTTTCCATGCATCTTCTTGAGGCATTACTTACTGTAGGAGGCGAGGTATGACCCACTCAGCCCATGACCGATCAGCAAAACTCTGCAGGCACCGACTAGGCACACTTTGTTTGGGAGTTTGTCAAAGGGAACCACGGCGCTCACCAGGACGAGGTGGCCGAGTGGTTAAGGCGATGGACTGCTAATCCATTGTGCTCTGCATGCATGGGTTCAAATCCCATCCTCGTCGATTTCTTCTGCTTCGTCCAAGCTGAAATCTTTGTTTGCTAATCCTCTTTTTACTGGACAAGCAGTGATTGTCCCCTCCATGGTGGACTTTAACTGTGACCTCTCAAGATGGCTCTTATTAAAGCTAGGAAAGACGCATATTTGTTGTGTGGCATACAAGTTACGTGGCATATCAACGGGTTAAGTCCACTCTTTTTATTTTTCATGCTTTATGGCATCCTCGGCCTTCTCATGAAGATGAAGGCCTCTTTGTCCTTTGCAGCCTTTAGCTGGTACTGATTCTAGATCCCCTGACTGGTCTACCTTAGGACTGTGTGAAAGACAAGTAAGATGTCAGACGTGAGCGAATAACTTTTTTTTGGTTTGCTTCAGAAGCTCAAAAGAGAAGAAAGATAGGCACTGCCGAGATTCGAACTCAGGATCTCCTGTTTACTAGACAGGCACTTTAACCAACTAAGCCACAGCGCCTTGTGATGGCAAAGCTGGCACAGCTGTGCAGCTTAAAAAAAACGCCACTGCTATCGGATGTTTCCAATTCCTGCAACCTTTCATGACCTGATGGGGTGGCTCAAACCTTCATGGTTTTTCTTTTCAGGGCTGGAAAAAGGAAGGTGAGCAGATACTAGGTAGACAACTGAGGTGTGTCCCTTTATCTGCAGTCGTTTTCCACTGCTTTCTTTAAGGGCCCACACGGTACTGGAGTTCTGTTCCATACTTGGCAGCAACTTGTAAAAGGATGAAGCTTTCAGTCATGACAATTAGAAAAGCAAAAACTTTTTGAAAAAGGCATCCACACCGACAAATTTGCAGACGACAATAGCAGCTGGAACTTCGTGGAGAGCTAGAGGTTTGCGGTTCCATAGGTGATTGAGCCGCTTCTTAGCAGAGCAAGAATTGTTACCTGCTCTGCTTTCCATGCATAAGGCAGAATAGATGGATGGAAGACATGCCAGGGATGTCTGGAAATGGTTTGGCATCCCTTAGCATAGGTCCACCTTTCAAGGGTTTTCCATGCATCTTCTTGAGGCATTACTTACTGTAGGAGGCGAGGTATGACCCACTCAGCCCATGACCGATCAGCAAAACTCTGCAGGCACCGACTAGGCACACTTTGTTTGGGAGTTTGTCAAAGGGAACCACGGCGCTCACCAGGACGAGGTGGCCGAGTGGTTAAGGCGATGGACTGCTAATCCATTGTGCTCTGCATGCATGGGTTCGAATCCCATCCTCGTCGATTTCTTCTGCTTCGTCCAAGCTGAAATCTTTGTTTGCTAATCCTCTTTTTACTGGACAAGCAGTGATTGTCCCCTCCATGGTGGACTTTAACTGTGACCTCTCAAGACGGCTCTTATTAAAGCTAGGAAAGACGCATATTTGTTGTGTGGCATACAAGTTACGTGGCATATCAACGGGTTAAGTCCACTCTTTTTATTTTTCATGCTTGATGGCATCCTCGGCCTTCTCATGAAGATGAAGGCCTCTTTGTCCTTTGCAGCCTTTAGCTGGTACTGATTCTAGATCCCCTGACTGGTCTACCTTAGGACTGTGTGAAAGACAAGTAAGATGTCAGACGTGAGCGAATAACTTTTTTTTGGTTTGCTTCAGAAGCTCAAAAGAGAAGAAAGAAAGGCACTGCCGAGATTCGAACTCAGGATCTCCTGTTTACTAGACAGGCGCTTTAACCAACTAAGCCACAGCGCCTTGTGATGGCAAAGCTGGCACAGCTGTGCAGCTTAAAAAAAACGCCACTGCTATCGGATGTTTCCAATTCCTGCAACCTTTCATGACCTGATGGGGTGGCTCAAACCTTCATGGTTTTTCTTTTCAGGGCTGGAAAAAGGAAGGTGAGCAGATACTAGGTAGACAACTGAGGTGTGTCCCTTTATCCGCAGTCGTTTTCCACTGCTTTCTTTAAGGGCCCACACGGTACTGGAGTTCTGTTCCATACTTGGCAGCAACTTGTAAAAGGATGAAGCTTTCAGTCATGACAATTAGAAAAGCAAAAACTTTTTGAAAAAGGCATCCACACCGACAAATTTGCAGACGACAATAGCAGCTGGAACTTCGTGGAGAGCTAGAGGTTTGCGGTTCCATAGGTGATTGAGCCGCTTCTTAGCAGAGCAAGAATTGTTACCTGCTCTGCTTTCCATGCATAAGGCAGAATAGATGGATGGAAGACATGCCAGGGATGTCTGGAAATGGTTTGGCATCCCTTAGCATAGGTCCACCTTTCAAGGGTTTTCCATGCATCTTCTTGAGGCATTACTTACTGTAGGAGGCGAGGTATGACCCACTCAGCCCATGACCGATCAGCAAAACTCTGCAGGCACCGACTAGGCACACTTTGTTTGGGAGTTTGTCAAAGGGAACCACGGCGCTCACCAGGAAGAGGTGGCCGAGTGGTTAAGGCGATGGACTGCTAATCCATTGTGCTCTGCATGCATGGGTTCGAATCCCATCCTCGTCGATTTCTTCTGCTTCGTCCAAGCTGAAATCTTTGTTTGCTAATCCTCTTTTTACTGGACAAGCAGTGATTGTCCCCTCCATGGTGGACTTTAACTGTGACCTCTCAAGACGGCTCTTATTAAAGCTAGGAAAGACGCATATTTGTTGTGTGGCATACAAGTTACGTGGCATATCAACGGGTTAAGTCCACTCTTTTTATTTTTCATGCTTGATGGCATCCTCGGCCTTCTCATGAAGATGAAGGCCTCTTTGTCCTTTGCAGCCTTTAGCTGGTACTGATTCTAGATCCCCTGACTGGTCTACCTTAGGACTGTGTGAAAGACAAGTAAGATGTCAGACGTGAGCGAATAACTTTTTTTTGGTTTGCTTCAGAAGCTCAAAAGAGAAGAAAGAAAGGCACTGCCGAGATTCGAACTCAGGATCTCCTGTTTACTAGACAGGCGCTTTAACCAACTAAGCCACAGCGCCTTGTGATGGCAAAGCTGGCACAGCTGTGCAGCTTAAAAAAAACGCCACTGCTATCGGATGTTTCCAATTCCTGCAACCTTTCATGACCTGATGGGGTGGCTCAAACCTTCATGGTTTTTCTTTTCAGGGCTGGAAAAAGGAAGGTGAGCAGATACTAGGTAGACAACTGAGGTGTGTCCCTTTATCCGCAGTCGTTTTCCACTGCTTTCTTTAAGGGCCCACACGGTACTGGAGTTCTGTTCCATACTTGGCAGCAACTTGTAAAAGGATGAAGCTTTCAGTCATGACAATTAGAAAAGCAAAAACTTTTTGAAAAAGGCATCCACACCGACAAATTTGCAGACGACAATAGCAGCTGGAACTTCGTGGAGAGCTAGAGGTTTGCGGTTCCATAGGTGATTGAGCCGCTTCTTAGCAGAGCAAGAATTGTTACCTGCTCTGCTTTCCATGCATAAGGCAGAATAGATGGATGGAAGACATGCCAGGGATGTCTGGAAATGGTTTGGCATCCCTTAGCATAGGTCCACCTTTCAAGGGTTTTCCATGCATCTTCTTGAGGCATTACTTACTGTAGGAGGCGAGGTATGACCCACTCAGCCCATGACCGATCAGCAAAACTCTGCAGGCACCGACTAGGCACACTTTGTTTGGGAGTTTGTCAAAGGGAACCACGGCGCTCACCAGGACGAGGTGGCCGAGTGGTTAAGGCGATGGACAGCTAATCCATTGTGCTCTGCATGCATGGGTTCGAATCCCATCCTCGTCGATTTCTTCTGCTTCGTCCAAGCTGAAATCTTTGTTTGCTAATCCTCTTTTTACTGGACAAGCAGTGATTGTCCCCTCCATGGTGGACTTTAACTGTGACCTCTCAAGACGGCTCTTATTAAAGCTAGGAAAGACGCATATTTGTTGTGTGGCATACAAGTTACGTGGCATATCAACGGGTTAAGTCCACTCTTTTTATTTTTCATGCTTGATGGCATCCTCGGCCTTCTCATGAAGATGAAGGCCTCTTTGTCCTTTGCAGCCTTTAGCTGGTACTGATTCTAGATCCCCTGACTGGTCTACCTTAGGACTGTGTGAAAGACAAGTAAGATGTCAGACGTGAGCGAATAACTTTTTTTTGGTTTGCTTCAGAAGCTCAAAAGAGAAGAAAGAAAGGCACTGCCGAGATTCGAACTCAGGATCTCCTGTTTACTAGACAGGCGCTTTAACCAACTAAGCCACAGCGCCTTGTGATGGCAAAGCTGGCACAGCTGTGCAGCTTAAAAAAAACGCCACTGCTATCGGATGTTTCCAATTCCTGCAACCTTTCATGACCTGATGGGGTGGCTCAAACCTTCATGGTTTTTCTTTTCAGGGCTGGAAAAAGGAAGGTGAGCAGATACTAGGTAGACAACTGAGGTGTGTCCCTTTATCCGCAGTCGTTTTCCACTGCTTTCTTTAAGGGCCCACACGGTACTGGAGTTCTGTTCCATACTTGGCAGCAACTTGTAAAAGGATGAAGCTTTCAGTCATGACAATTAGAAAAGCAAAAACTTTTTGAAAAAGGCATCCACACCGACAAATTTGCAGACGACAATAGCAGCTGGAACTTCGTGGAGAGCTAGAGGTTTGCGGTTCCATAGGTGATTGAGCCGCTTCTTAGCAGAGCAAGAATTGTTACCTGCTCTGCTTTCCATGCATAAGGCAGAATAGATGGATGGAAGACATGCCAGGGATGTCTGGAAATGGTTTGGCATCCCTTAGCATAGGTCCACCTTTCAAGGGTTTTCCATGCATCTTCTTGAGGCATTACTTAGTGTAGGAGGCGAGGTATGACCCACTCATCCCATGACCGATCAGCAAAACTCTGCAGGCACCGACTAGGCACACTTTGTTTGGGAGTTTGTCAAAGGGAACCACAGCGCTCACCAGGACGAGGTGGCCGAGTGGTTAAGGCGATGGACTGCTAATCCATTGTGCTCTGCATACATGGGTTCGAATCCCATCCTCGTCGATTTCTTCTGCTTCGTCCAAGCTGAAATCTTTGTTTGCTAATCCTCTTTTTACTGGACAAGCAGTGATTGTCCCCTCCATGGTGGACTTTAACTGTGACCTCTCAAGACGGCTCTTATTAAAGCTAGGAAAGACGCATATTTGTTGTGTGGCATACAAGTTACGTGGCATATCAACGGGTTAAGTCCACTCTTTTTATTTTTCATGCTTGATGGCATCCTCGGCCTTCTCATGAAGATGAAGGCCTCTTTGTCCTTTGCAGCCTTTAGCTGGTACTGATTCTAGATCCCCTGACTGGTCTACCTTAGGACTGTGTGAAAGACAAGTAAGATGTCAGACGTGAGCGAATAACTTTTTTTTGGTTTGCTTCAGAAGCTCAAAAGAGAAGAAAGAAAGGCACTGCCGAGATTCGAACTCAGGATCTCCTGTTTACTAGACAGGCGCTTTAACCAACTAAGCCACAGCGCCTTGTGATGGCAAAGCTGGCACAGCTGTGCAGCTTAAAAAAAACGCCACTGCTATCGGATGTTTCCAATTCCTGCAACCTTTCATGACCTGATGGGGTGGCTCAAACCTTCATGGTTTTTCTTTTCAGGGCTGGAAAAAGGAAGGTGAGCAGATACTAGGTAGACAACTGAGGTGTGTCCCTTTATCCGCAGTCGTTTTCCACTGCTTTCTTTAAGGGCCCACACGGTACTGGAGTTCTGTTCCATACTTGGCAGCAACTTGTAAAAGGATGAAGCTTTCAGTCATGACAATTAGAAAAGCAAAAACTTTTTGAAAAAGGCATCCACACCGACAAATTTGCAGACGACAATAGCAGCTGGAACTTCGTGGAGAGCTAGAGGTTTGCGGTTCCATAGGTGATTGAGCCGCTTCTTAGCAGAGCAAGAATTGTTACCTGCTCTGCTTTCCATGCATAAGGCAGAATAGATGGATGGAAGACATGCCAGGGATGTCTGGAAATGGTTTGGCATCCCTTAGCATAGGTCCACCTTTCAAGGGTTTTCCATGCATCTTCTTGAGGCATTACTTACTGTAGGAGGCGAGGTATGACCCACTCAGCCCATGACCGATCAGCAAAACTCTGCAGGCACCGACTAGGCACACTTTGTTTGGGAGTTTGTCAAAGGGAACCACGGCGCTCACCAGGACGAGGTGGCCGAGTGGTTAAGGCGATGGACTGCTAATCCATTGTGCTCTGCATGCATGGGTTCGAATCCCATCCTCGTCGATTTCTTCTGCTTCGTCCAAGCTGAAATCTTTGTTTGCTAATCCTCTTTTTACTGGACAAGCAGTGATTGTCCCCTCCATGGTGGACTTTAACTGTGACCTCTCAAGACGGCTCTTATTAAAGCTAGGAAAGACGCATATTTGTTGTGTGGCATACAAGTTACGTGGCATATCAACGGGTTAAGTCCACTCTTTTTATTTTTCATGCTTGATGGCATCCTCGGCCTTCTCATGAAGATGAAGGCCTCTTTGTCCTTTGCAGCCTTTAGCTGGTACTGATTCTAGATCCCCTGACTGGTCTACCTTAGGACTGTGTGAAAGACAAGTAAGATGTCAGACGTGAGCGAATAACTTTTTTTTGGTTTGCTTCAGAAGCTCAAAAAAGAAGAAAGAAAGGCACTGCTGAGATTCGAATTTAGGATCTCCTGTTTACTAGACAGGCGCTTTAACCAACTAAGCCACAGCGCCTTGTGATGGCAAAGCTGGCACAGCTGTGCAGCTTAAAAAAAACGCCACTGCTATCGGATGTTTCCAATTCCTGCAACCTTTCATGACCTGATGGGGTGGCTCAAACCTTCATGGTTTTTCTTTTCAGGGCTGGAAAAAGGAAGGTGAGCAGATACTAGGTAGACAACTGAGGTGTGTCCCTTTATCCGCAGTCGTTTTCCACTGCTTTCTTTAAGGGCCCACACGGTACTGGAGTTCTGTTCCATACTTGGCAGCAACTTGTAAAAGGATGAAGCTTTCAGTCATGACAATTAGAAAAGCAAAAACTTTTTGAAAAAGGCATCCACACCGACAAATTTGCAGACGACAATAGCAGCTGGAACTTCGTGGAGAGCTAGAGGTTTGCGGTTCCATAGGTGATTGAGCCGCTTCTTAGCAGAGCAAGAATTGTTACCTGCTCTGCTTTCCATGCATAAGGCAGAATAGATGGATGGAAGACATGCCAGGGATGTCTGGAAATGGTTTGGCATCCCTTAGCATAGGTCCACCTTTCAAGGGTTTTCCATGCATCTTCTTGAGGCATTACTTACTGTAGGAGGCGAGGTATGACCCACTCAGCCCATGACCGATCAGCAAAACTCTGCAGGCACCGACTAGGCACACTTTGTTTGGGAGTTTGTCAAAGGGAACCACAGCGCTCACCAGGACGAGGTGGCCGAGTGGTTAAGGCGATGGACTGCTAATCCATTGTGCTCTGCATACATGGGTTCGAATCCCATCCTCGTCGATTTCTTCTGCTTCGTCCAAGCTGAAATCTTTGTTTGCTAATCCTCTTTTTACTGGACAAGCAGTGATTGTCCCCTCCATGGTGGACTTTAACTGTGACCTCTCAAGACGGCTCTTATTAAAGCTAGGAAAGACGCATATTTGTTGTGTGGCATACAAGTTACGTGGCATATCAACGGGTTAAGTCCACTCTTTTTATTTTTCATGCTTGATGGCATCCTCGGCCTTCTCATGAAGATGAAGGCCTCTTTGTCCTTTGCAGCCTTTAGCTGGTACTGATTCTAGATCCCCTGACTGGTCTACCTTAGGACTGTGTGAAAGACAAGTAAGATGTCAGACGTGAGCGAATAACTTTTTTTTGGTTTGCTTCAGAAGCTCAAAAGAGAAGAAAGAAAGGCACTGCCGAGATTCGAACTCAGGATCTCCTGTTTACTAGACAGGCGCTTTAACCAACTAAGCCACAGCGCCTTGTGATGGCAAAGCTGGCACAGCTGTGCAGCTTAAAAAAAACGCCACTGCTATCGGATGTTTCCAATTCCTGCAACCTTTCATGACCTGATGGGGTGGCTCAAACCTTCATGGTTTTTCTTTTCAGGGCTGGAAAAAGGAAGGTGAGCAGATACTAGGTAGACAACTGAGGTGTGTCCCTTTATCCGCAGTCGTTTTCCACTGCTTTCTTTAAGGGCCCACACGGTACTGGAGTTCTGTTCCATACTTGGCAGCAACTTGTAAAAGGATGAAGCTTTCAGTCATGACAATTAGAAAAGCAAAAACTTTTTGAAAAAGGCATCCACACCGACAAATTTGCAGACGACAATAGCAGCTGGAACTTCGTGGAGAGCTAGAGGTTTGCGGTTCCATAGGTGATTGAGCCGCTTCTTAGCAGAGCAAGAATTGTTACCTGCTCTGCTTTCCATGCATAAGGCAGAATAGATGGATGGAAGACATGCCAGGGATGTCTGGAAATGGTTTGGCATCCCTTAGCATAGGTCCACCTTTCAAGGGTTTTCCATGCATCTTCTTGAGGCATTACTTACTGTAGGAGGCGAGGTATGACCCACTCAGCCCATGACCGATCAGCAAAACTCTGCAGGCACCGACTAGGCACACTTTGTTTGGGAGTTTGTCAAAGGGAACCACGGCGCTCACCAGGACGAGGTGGCCGAGTGGTTAAGGCGATGGACTGCTAATCCATTGTGCTCTGCATGCATGGGTTCGAATCCCATCCTCGTCGATTTCTTCTGCTTCGTCCAAGCTGAAATCTTTGTTTGCTAATCCTCTTTTTACTGGACAAGCAGTGATTGTCCCCTCCATGGTGGACTTTAACTGTGACCTCTCAAGACGGCTCTTATTAAAGCTAGGAAAGACGCATATTTGTTGTGTGGCATACAAGTTACGTGGCATATCAACGGGTTAAGTCCACTCTTTTTATTTTTCATGCTTGATGGCATCCTCGGCCTTCTCATGAAGATGAAGGCCTCTTTGTCCTTTGCAGCCTTTAGCTGGTACTGATTCTAGATCCCCTGACTGGTCTACCTTAGGACTGTGTGAAAGACAAGTAAGATGTCAGACGTGAGCGAATAACTTTTTTTTGGTTTGCTTCAGAAGCTCAAAAAAGAAGAAAGAAAGGCACTGCTGAGATTCGAATTTAGGATCTCCTGTTTACTAGACAGGCGCTTTAACCAACTAAGCCACAGCGCCTTGTGATGGCAAAGCTGGCACAGCTGTGCAGCTTAAAAAAAACGCCACTGCTATCGGATGTTTCCAATTCCTGCAACCTTTCATGACCTGATGGGGTGGCTCAAACCTTCATGGTTTTTCTTTTCAGGGCTGGAAAAAGGAAGGTGAGCAGATACTAGGTAGACAACTGAGGTGTGTCCCTTTATCCGCAGTCGTTTTCCACTGCTTTCTTTAAGGGCCCACACGGTACTGGAGTTCTGTTCCATACTTGGCAGCAACTTGTAAAAGGATGAAGCTTTCAGTCATGACAATTAGAAAAGCAAAAACTTTTTGAAAAAGGCATCCACACCGACAAATTTGCAGACGACAATAGCAGCTGGAACTTCGTGGAGAGCTAGAGGTTTGCGGTTCCATAGGTGATTGAGCCGCTTCTTAGCAGAGCAAGAATTGTTACCTGCTCTGCTTTCCATGCATAAGGCAGAATAGATGGATGGAAGACATGCCAGGGATGTCTGGAAATGGTTTGGCATCCCTTAGCATAGGTCCACCTTTCAAGGGTTTTCCATGCATCTTCTTGAGGCATTACTTACTGTAGGAGGCGAGGTATGACCCACTCAGCCCATGACCGATCAGCAAAACTCTGCAGGCACCGACTAGGCACACTTTGTTTGGGAGTTTGTCAAAGGGAACCACGGCGCTCACCAGGACGAGGTGGCCGAGTGGTTAAGGCGATGGACTGCTAATCCATTGTGCTCTGCATGCATGGGTTCGAATCCCATCCTCGTCGATTTCTTCTGCTTCGTCCAAGCTGAAATCTTTGTTTGCTAATCCTCTTTTTACTGGACAAGCAGTGATTGTCCCCTCCATGGTGGACTTTAACTGTGACCTCTCAAGACGGCTCTTATTAAAGCTAGGAAAGACGCATATTTGTTGTGTGGCATACAAGTTACGTGGCATATCAACGGGTTAAGTCCACTCTTTTTATTTTTCATGCTTGATGGCATCCTCGGCCTTCTCATGAAGATGAAGGCCTCTTTGTCCTTTGCAGCCTTTAGCTGGTACTGATTCTAGATCCCCTGACTGGTCTACCTTAGGACTGTGTGAAAGACAAGTAAGATGTCAGACGTGAGCGAATAACTTTTTTTTGGTTTGCTTCAGAAGCTCAAAAGAGAAGAAAGAAAGGCACTGCCGAGATTCGAACTCAGGATCTCCTGTTTACTAGACAGGCGCTTTAACCAACTAAGCCACAGCGCCTTGTGATGGCAAAGCTGGCACAGCTGTGCAGCTTAAAAAAAACGCCACTGCTATCGGATGTTTCCAATTCCTGCAACCTTTCATGACCTGATGGGGTGGCTCAAACCTTCATGGTTTTTCTTTTCAGGGCTGGAAAAAGGAAGGTGAGCAGATACTAGGTAGACAACTGAGGTGTGTCCCTTTATCCGCAGTCGTTTTCCACTGCTTTCTTTAAGGGCCCACACGGTACTGGAGTTCTGTTCCATACTTGGCAGCAACTTGTAAAAGGATGAAGCTTTCAGTCATGACAATTAGAAAAGCAAAAACTTTTTGAAAAAGGCATCCACACCGACAAATTTGCAGACGACAATAGCAGCTGGAACTTCGTGGAGAGCTAGAGGTTTGCGGTTCCATAGGTGATTGAGCCGCTTCTTAGCAGAGCAAGAATTGTTACCTGCTCTGCTTTCCATGCATAAGGCAGAATAGATGGATGGAAGACATGCCAGGGATGTCTGGAAATGGTTTGGCATCCCTTAGCATAGGTCCACCTTTCAAAGGTTTTCCATGCATCTTCTTGAGGCATTACTTACTGTAGGAGGCGAGGTATGACCCACTCAGCCCATGACCGATCAGCAAAACTCTGCAGGCACCGACTAGGCACACTTTGTTTGGGAGTTTGTCAAAGGGAACCACAGCGCTCACCAGGACGAGGTGGCCGAGTGGTTAAGGCGATGGACAGCTAATCCATTGTGCTCTGCATGCATGGGTTCGAATCCCATCCTCGTCGATTTCTTCTGCTTCGTCCAAGCTGAAATCTTTGTTTGCTAATCCTCTTTTTACTGGACAAGCAGTGATTGTCCCCTCCATGGTGGACTTTAACTGTGACCTCTCAAGACGGCTCTTATTAAAGCTAGGAAAGACGCATATTTGTTGTGTGGCATACAAGTTACGTGGCATATCAACGGGTTAAGTCCACTCTTTTTATTTTTCATGCTTGATGGCATCCTCGGCCTTCTCATGAAGATGAAGGCCTCTTTGTCCTTTGCAGCCTTTAGCTGGTACTGATTCTAGATCCCCTGACTGGTCTACCTTAGGACTGTGTGAAAGACAAGTAAGATGTCAGACGTGAGCGAATAACTTTTTTTTGGTTTGCTTCAGAAGCTCAAAAGAGAAGAAAGAAAGGCACTGCCGAGATTCGAACTCAGGATCTCCTGTTTACTAGACAGGCGCTTTAACCAACTAAGCCACAGCGCCTTGTGATGGCAAAGCTGGCACAGCTGTGCAGCTTAAAAAAAACGCCACTGCTATCGGATGTTTCCAATTCCTGCAACCTTTCATGACCTGATGGGGTGGCTCAAACCTTCATGGTTTTTCTTTTCAGGGCTGGAAAAAGGAAGGTGAGCAGATACTAGGTAGACAACTGAGGTGTGTCCCTTTATCCGCAGTCGTTTTCCACTGCTTTCTTTAAGGGCCCACACGGTACTGGAGTTCTGTTCCATACTTGGCAGCAACTTGTAAAAGGATGAAGCTTTCAGTCATGACAATTAGAAAAGCAAAAACTTTTTGAAAAAGGCATCCACACCGACAAATTTGCAGACGACAATAGCAGCTGGAACTTCGTGGAGAGCTAGAGGTTTGCGGTTCCATAGGTGATTGAGCCGCTTCTTAGCAGAGCAAGAATTGTTACCTGCTCTGCTTTCCCTGCATAAGGCAGAATAGATGGATGGAAGACATGCCAGGGATGTCTGGAAATGGTTTGGCATCCCTTAGCATAGGTCCACCTTTCAAGGGTTTTCCATGCATCTTCTTGAGGCATTACTTACTGTAGGAGGCGAGGTATGACCCACTCAGCCCATGACCGATCAGCAAAACTCTGCAGGCACCGACTAGGCACACTTTGTTTGGGAGTTTGTCAAAGGGAACCACGGCGCTCACCAGGACGAGGTGGCCGAGTGGTTAAGGCGATGGACAGCTAATCCATTGTGCTCTGCATGCATGGGTTCGAATCCCATCCTCGTCGATTTCTTCTGCTTCGTCCAAGCTGAAATCTTTGTTTGCTAATCCTCTTTTTACTGGACAAGCAGTGATTGTCCCCTCCATGGTGGACTTTAACTGTGACCTCTCAAGACGGCTCTTATTAAAGCTAGGAGAGACGCATATTTGTTGTGTGGCATACAAGTTACGTGGCATATCAACGGGTTAAGTCCACTCTTTTTATTTTTCATGCTTGATGGCATCCTCGGCCTTCTCATGAAGATGAAGGCCTCTTTGTCCTTTGCAGCCTTTAGCTGGTACTGATTCTAGATCCCGTGACTGGTCTACCTTAGGACTGTGTGAAAGACAAGTAAGATGTCAGACGTGAGCGAATAACTTTTTTTTGGTTTGCTTCAGAAGCTCAAAAGAGAAGAAAGAAAGGCACTGCCGAGATTCGAACTCAGGATCTCCTGTTTACTAGACAGGCGCTTTAACCAACTAAGCCACAGCGCCTTGTAATGGCAAAGCTGGCACAGCTGTGCAGCTTAAAAAAAACGCCACTGCTATCGGATGTTTCCAATTCCTGCAACCTTTCATGACCTGATGGGGTGGCTCAAACCTTCATGGTTTTTCTTTTCAGGGCTGGAAAAAGGAAGGTGAGCAGATACTAGGTAGACAACTGAGGTGTGTCCCTTTATCCGCAGTCGTTTTCCACTGCTTTCTTTAAGGGCCCACACGGTACTGGAGTTCTGTTCCATACTTGGCAGCAACTTGTAAAAGGATGAAGCTTTCAGTCATGACAATTAGAAAAGCAAAAACTTTTTGAAAAAGGCATCCACACCGACAAATTTGCAGACGACAATAGCAGCTGGAACTTCGTGGAGAGCTAGAGGTTTGCGGTTCCATAGGTGATTGAGCCGCTTCTTAGCAGAGCAAGAATTGTTACCTGCTCTGCTTTCCATGCATAAGGCAGAATAGATGGATGGAAGACATGCCAGGGATGTCTGGAAATGGTTTGGCATCCCTTAGCATAGGTCCACCTTTCAAGGGTTTTCCATGCATCTTCTTGAGGCATTACTTACTGTAGGAGGCGAGGTATGACCCACTCAGCCCATGACCGATCAGCAAAACTCTGCAGGCACCGACTAGGCACACTTTGTTTGGGAGTTTGTCAAAGGGAACCACGGCGCTCACCAGGACGAGGTGGCCGAGTGGTTAAGGCGATGGACAGCTAATCCATTATGCTCTGCATGCATGGGTTCGAATCCCATCCTCGTTGATTTCTTCTGCTTCGTCCAAGCTGAAATCTTTGTTTGCTAATCCTCTTTTTACTGGACAAGCAGTGATTGTCCCCTCCATGGTGGACTTTAACTGTGACCTCTCAAGACGGCTCTTATTAAAGCTAGGAAAGACGCATATTTGTTGTGTGGCATACAAGTTACGTGGCATATCAACGGGTTAAGTCCACTCTTTTTATTTTTCATGCTTGATGGCATCCTCGGCCTTCTCATGAAGATGAAGGCCTCTTTGTCCTTTGCAGCCTTTAGCTGGTACTGATTCTAGATCCCCTGACTGGTCTACCTTAGGACTGTGTGAAAGACAAGTAAGATGTCAGACGTGAGCGAATAACTTTTTTTTGGTTTGCTTCAGAAGCTCAAAAAAGAAGAAAGAAAGGCACTGCTGAGATTCGAACTCAGGATCTCCTGTTTACTAGACAGGCGCTTTAACCAACCAAGCCACAGCGCCTTGTGATGGCAAAGGTGGCACAGCTGTGCAGCTTAAAAAAAACGCCACTGCTATCGGATGTTTCCAATTCCTGCAACCTTTCATGACCTGATGGGGTGGCTCAAACCTTCATGGTTTTTCTTTTCAGGGCTGGAAAAAGGAAGGTGAGCAGATACTAGGTAGACAACTGAGGTGTGTCCCTTTATCCGCAGTCGTTTTCCACTGCTTTCTTTAAGGGCCCACACGGTACTGGAGTTCTGTTCCATACTTGGCAGCAACTTGTAAAAGGATGAAGCTTTCAGTCATGACAATTAGAAAAGCAAAAACTTTTTGAAAAAGGCATCCACACCGACAAATTTGCAGACGACAATAGCAGCTGGAACTTCGTGGAGAGCTAGAGGTTTGCGGTTCCATAGGTGATTGAGCCGCTTCTTAGCAGAGCAAGAATTGTTACCTGCTCTGCTTTCCATGCATAAGGCAGAATAGATGGATGGAAGACATGCCAGGGATGTCTGGAAATGGTTTGGCATCCCTTAGCATAGGTCCACCTTTCAAGGGTTTTCCATGCATCTTCTTGAGGCATTACTTACTGTAGGAGGCGAGGTATGACCCACTCAGCCCATGACCGATCAGCAAAACTCTGCAGGCACCGACTAGGCACACTTTGTTTGGGAGTTTGTCAAAGGGAACCACAGCGCTCACCAGGACGAGGTGGCCGAGTGGTTAAGGCGATGGACTAATCCATTGTGCTCTGCATGCATGGGTTCGAATCCCATCCTCGTCGATTTCTTCTGCTTCGTCCAAGCTGAAATCTTTGTTTGCTAATCCTCTTTTTACTGGACAAGCAGTGATTGTCCATCGCCTAATCCATTGTGCTCTGCATGCATGGGTTCGAATCCCATCCTCGTCGATTTCTTCTGCTTCGTCCAAGCTGAAATCTTTGTTTTCTAATCCTCTTTTTACTGGACAAGCAGTGATTGTCCATCGCCTAATCCATTGTGCTCTGCATGCATGGGTTCGAATCCCATCCTCGTCGATTTCTTCTGCTTCGTCCAAGCTGAAATCTTTGTTTGCTAATCCTCTTTTTACTGGACAAGCACTGATTGTCCCCTCCATGGTGGACTTTAACTGTGACCTCTCAAGACGGCTCTTATTAAAGCTAGGAAAGACGCATATTTGTTGTGTGGCATACAAGTTACGTGGCATATCAACGGGTTAAGTCCACTCTTTTTATTTTTCATGCTTGATGGCATCCTCGGCCTTCTCATGAAGATGAAGGCCTCTTTGTCCTTTGCAGCCTTTAGCTGGTACTGATTCTAGATCCCCTGACTGGTCTACCTTAGGACTGTGTGAAAGACAAGTAAGATGTCAGACGTGAGCGAATAACTTTTTTTTGGTTTGCTTCAGAAGCTCAAAAGAGAAGAAAGAAAGGCACTGCCGAGATTCGAACTCAGGATCTCCTGTTTACTAGACAGGCGCTTTAACCAACTAAGCCACAGCGCCTTGTGATTGCAAAGCTGGCACAGCTGTGCAGCTTAAAAAAAACGCCACTGCTATCGGATGTTTCCAATTCCTGCAACCTTTCATGACCTGATGGGGTGGCTCAAACCTTCATGGTTTTTCTTTTCAGGGCTGGAAAAAGGAAGGTGAGCAGATACTAGGTAGACAACTGAGGTGTGTCCCTTTATCCGCAGTCGTTTTCCACTGCTTTCTTTAAGGGCCCACACGGTACTGGAGTTCTGTTCCATACTTGGCAGCAACTTGTAAAAGGATGAAGCTTTCAGTCATGACAATTAGAAAAGCAAAAACTTTTTGAAAAAGGCATCCACACCGACAAATTTGCAGACGACAATAGCAGCTGGAACTTCGTGGAGAGCTAGAGGTTTGCGGTTCCATAGGTGATTGAGCCGCTTCTTAGCAGAGCAAGAATTGTTACCTGCTCTGCTTTCCATGCATAAGGCAGAATAGATGGATGGAAGACATGCCAGGGATGTCTGGAAATGGTTTGGCATCCCTTAGCATAGGTCCACCTTTCAAAGGTTTTCCATGCATCTTCTTGAGGCATTACTTACTGTAGGAGGCGAGGTATGACCCACTCAGCCCATGACCGATCAGCAAAACTCTGCAGGCACCGACTAGGCACACTTTGTTTGGGAGTTTGTCAAAGGGAACCACGGCGCTCACCAGGACGAGGTGGCCGAGTGGTTAAGGCGATGGACAGCTAATCCATTGTGCTCTGCATGCATGGGTTCGAATCCCATCCTCGTCGATTTCTTCTGCTTCGTCCAAGCTGAAATCTTTGTTTGCTAATCCTCTTTTTACTGGACAAGCAGTGATTGTCCCCTCCATGGTGGACTTTAACTGTGACCTCTCAAGACGGCTCTTATTAAAGCTAGGAAAGACGCATATTTGTTGTGTGGCATACAAGTTACGTGGCATATCAACGGGTTAAGTCCACTCTTTTTATTTTTCATGCTTGATGGCATCCTCGGCCTTCTCATGAAGATGAAGGCCTCTTTGTCCTTTGCAGCCTTTAGCTGGTACTGATTCTAGATTCCCTGACTGGTCTACCTTAGGACTGTGTGAAAGACAAGTAAGATGTCAGACGTGAGCGAATAACTTTTTTTTGGTTTGCTTCAGAAGCTCAAAAAAGAAGAAAGAAAGGCACTGCTGAGATTCGAATTTAGGATCTCCTGTTTACTAGACAGGCGCTTTAACCAACTAAGCCACAGCGCCTTGTGATGGCAAAGCTGGCACAGCTGTGCAGCTTAAAAAAAACGCCACTGCTATCGGATGTTTCCAATTCCTGCAACCTTTCATGACCTGATGGGGTGGCTCAAACCTTCATGGTTTTTCTTTTCAGGGCTGGAAAAAGGAAGGTGAGCAGATACTAGGTAGACAACTGAGGTGTGTCCCTTTATCCGCAGTCGTTTTCCACTGCTTTCTTTAAGGGCCCACACGGTACTGGAGTTCTGTTCCATACTTGGCAGCAACTTGTAAAAGGATGAAGCTTTCAGTCATGACAATTAGAAAAGCAAAAACTTTTTGAAAAAGGCATCCACACCGACAAATTTGCAGACGACAATAGCAGCTGGAACTTCGTGGAGAGCTAGAGGTTTGCGGTTCCATAGGTGATTGAGCCGCTTCTTAGCAGAGCAAGAATTGTTACCTGCTCTGCTTTCCATGCATAAGGCAGAATAGATGGATGGAAGACATGCCAGGGATGTCTGGAAATGGTTTGGCATCCCTTAGCATAGGTCCACCTTTCAAGGGTTTTCCATGCATCTTCTTGAGGCATTACTTACTGTAGGAGGCGAGGTATGACCCACTCAGCCCATGACCGATCAGCAAAACTCTGCAGGCACCGACTAGGCACACTTTGTTTGGGAGTTTGTCAAAGGGAACCACGGCGCTCACCAGGACGAGGTGGCCGAGTGGTTAAGGCGATGGACTGCTAATCCATTGTGCTCTGCATGCATGGGTTCGAATCCCATCCTCGTCGATTTCTTCTGCTTCGTCCAAGCTGAAATCTTTGTTTGCTAATCCTCTTTTTACTGGACAAGCAGTGATTGTCCCCTCCATGGTGGACTTTAACTGTGACCTCTCAAGACGGCTCTTATTAAAGCTAGGAAAGACGCATATTTGTTGTGTGGCATACAAGTTACGTGGCATATCAACGGGTTAAGTCCACTCTTTTTATTTTTCATGCTTGATGGCATCCTCGGCCTTCTCATGAAGATGAAGGCCTCTTTGTCCTTTGCAGCCTTTAGCTGGTACTGATTCTAGATCCCCTGACTGGTCTACCTTAGGACTGTGTGAAAGACAAGTAAGATGTCAGACGTGAGCGAATAACTTTTTTTTGGTTTGCTTCAGAAGCTCAAAAGAGAAGAAAGAAAGGCACTGCCGAGATTCGAACTCAGGATCTCCTGTTTACTAGACAGGCGCTTTAACCAACTAAGCCACAGCGCCTTGTGATGGCAAAGCTGGCACAGCTGTGCAGCTTAAAAAAAACGCCACTGCTATCGGATGTTTCCAATTCCTGCAACCTTTCATGACCTGATGGGGTGGCTCAAACCTTCATGGTTTTTCTTTTCAGGGCTGGAAAAAGGAAGGTGAGCAGATACTAGGTAGACAACTGAGGTGTGTCCCTTTATCCGCAGTCGTTTTCCACTGCTTTCTTTAAGGGCCCACACGGTACTGGAGTTCTGTTCCATACTTGGCAGCAACTTGTAAAAGGATGAAGCTTTCAGTCATGACAATTAGAAAAGCAAAAACTTTTTGAAAAAGGCATCCACACCGACAAATTTGCAGACGACAATAGCAGCTGGAACTTCGTGGAGAGCTAGAGGTTTGCGGTTCCATAGGTGATTGAGCCGCTTCTTAGCAGAGCAAGAATTGTTACCTGCTCTGCTTTCCATGCATAAGGCAGAATAGATGGATGGAAGACATGCCAGGGATGTCTGGAAATGGTTTGGCATCCCTTAGCATAGGTCCACCTTTCAAGGGTTTTCCATGCATCTTCTTGAGGCATTACTTACTGTAGGAGGCGAGGTATGACCCACTCAGCCCATGACCGATCAGCAAAACTCTGCAGGCACCGACTAGGCACACTTTGTTTGGGAGTTTGTCAAAGGGAACCACAGCGCTCACCAGGACGAGGTGGCCGAGTGGTTAAGGCGATGGACAGCTAATCCATTGTGCTCTGCATGCATGGGTTCGAATCCCATCCTCGTCGATTTCTTCTGCTTCGTCCAAGCTGAAATCTTTGTTTGCTAATCCTCTTTTTACTGGACAAGCAGTGATTGTCCCCTCCATGGTGGACTTTAACTGTGACCTCTCAAGACGGCTCTTATTAAAGCTAGGAAAGACGCATATTTGTTGTGTGGCATACAAGTTACGTGGCATATCAACGGGTTAAGTCCACTCTTTTTATTTTTCATGCTTGATGGCATCCTCGGCCTTCTCATGAAGATGAAGGCCTCTTTGTCCTTTGCAGCCTTTAGCTGGTACTGATTCTAGATCCCCTGACTGGTCTACCTTAGGACTGTGTGAAAGACAAGTAAGATGTCAGACGTGAGCGAATAACTTTTTTTTGGTTTGCTTCAGAAGCTCAAAAGAGAAGAAAGAAAGGCACTGCCGAGATTCGAACTCAGGATCTCCTGTTTACTAGACAGGCGCTTTAACCAACTAAGCCACAGCGCCTTGTGATGGCAAAGCTGGCACAGCTGTGCAGCTTAAAAAAAACGCCACTGCTATCGGATGTTTCCAATTCCTGCAACCTTTCATGACCTGATGGGGTGGCTCAAACCTTCATGGTTTTTCTTTTCAGGGCTGGAAAAAGGAAGGTGAGCAGATACTAGGTAGACAACTGAGGTGTGTCCCTTTATCCGCAGTCGTTTTCCACTGCTTTCTTTAAGGGCCCACACGGTACTGGAGTTCTGTTCCATACTTGGCAGCAACTTGTAAAAGGATGAAGCTTTCAGTCATGACAATTAGAAAAGCAAAAACTTTTTGAAAAAGGCATCCACACCGACAAATTTGCAGACGACAATAGCAGCTGGAACTTCGTGGAGAGCTAGAGGTTTGCGGTTCCATAGGTGATTGAGCCGCTTCTTAGCAGAGCAAGAATTGTTACCTGCTCTGCTTTCCCTGCATAAGGCAGAATAGATGGATGGAAGACATGCCAGGGATGTCTGGAAATGGTTTGGCATCCCTTAGCATAGGTCCACCTTTCAAGGGTTTTCCATGCATCTTCTTGAGGCATTACTTACTGTAGGAGGCGAGGTATGACCCACTCAGCCCATGACCGATCAGCAAAACTCTGCAGGCACCGACTAGGCACACTTTGTTTGGGAGTTTGTCAAAGGGAACCACGGCGCTCACCAGGACGAGGTGGCCGAGTGGTTAAGGCGATGGACAGCTAATCCATTGTGCTCTGCATGCATGGGTTCGAATCCCATCCTCGTCGATTTCTTCTGCTTCGTCCAAGCTGAAATCTTTGTTTGCTAATCCTCTTTTTACTGGACAAGCAGTGATTGTCCCCTCCATGGTGGACTTTAACTGTGACCTCTCAAGACGGCTCTTATTAAAGCTAGGAGAGACGCATATTTGTTGTGTGGCATACAAGTTACGTGGCATATCAACGGGTTAAGTCCACTCTTTTTATTTTTCATGCTTGATGGCATCCTCGGCCTTCTCATGAAGATGAAGGCCTCTTTGTCCTTTGCAGCCTTTAGCTGGTACTGATTCTAGATCCCGTGACTGGTCTACCTTAGGACTGTGTGAAAGACAAGTAAGATGTCAGACGTGAGCGAATAACTTTTTTTTGGTTTGCTTCAGAAGCTCAAAAGAGAAGAAAGATAGGCACTGCCGAGATTCGAACTCAGGATCTCCTGTTTACTAGACAGGCGCTTTAACCAACTAAGCCACAGCGCCTTGTAATGGCAAAGCTGGCACAGCTGTGCAGCTTAAAAAAAACGCCACTGCTATCGGATGTTTCCAATTCCTGCAACCTTTCATGACCTGATGGGGTGGCTCAAACCTTCATGGTTTTTCTTTTCAGGGCTGGAAAAAGGAAGGTGAGCAGATACTAGGTAGACAACTGAGGTGTGTCCCTTTATCCGCAGTCGTTTTCCACTGCTTTCTTTAAGGGCCCACACGGTACTGGAGTTCTGTTCCATACTTGGCAGCAACTTGTAAAAGGATGAAGCTTTCAGTCATGACAATTAGAAAAGCAAAAACTTTTTGAAAAAGGCATCCACACCGACAAATTTGCAGACGACAATAGCAGCTGGAACTTCGTGGAGAGCTAGAGGTTTGCGGTTCCATAGGTGATTGAGCCGCTTCTTAGCAGAGCAAGAATTGTTACCTGCTCTGCTTTCCATGCATAAGGCAGAATAGATGGATGGAAGACATGCCAGGGATGTCTGGAAATGGTTTGGCATCCCTTAGCATAGGTCCACCTTTCAAGGGTTTTCCATGCATCTTCTTGAGGCATTACTTACTGTAGGAGGCGAGGTATGACCCACTCAGCCCATGACCGATCAGCAAAACTCTGCAGGCACCGACTAGGCACACTTTGTTTGGGAGTTTGTCAAAGGGAACCACGGCGCTCACCAGGACGAGGTGGCCGAGTGGTTAAGGCGATGGACAGCTAATCCATTATGCTCTGCATGCATGGGTTCGAATCCCATCCTCGTTGATTTCTTCTGCTTCGTCCAAGCTGAAATCTTTGTTTGCTAATCCTCTTTTTACTGGACAAGCAGTGATTGTCCCCTCCATGGTGGACTTTAACTGTGACCTCTCAAGACGGCTCTTATTAAAGCTAGGAAAGACGCATATTTGTTGTGTGGCATACAAGTTACGTGGCATATCAACGGGTTAAGTCCACTCTTTTTATTTTTCATG
Organism: Engystomops pustulosus; assembly: GCF_040894005.1. NCBI lineage: Eukaryota > Metazoa > Chordata > Amphibia > Anura > Leptodactylidae > Engystomops > Engystomops pustulosus. The sequence goes on along the minus strand of NC_092417.1, from coordinate 140,864,059 downwards.
CTTGATGGCATCCTCGGCCTTCTCATGAAGATGAAGGCCTCTTTGTCCTTTGCAGCCTTTAGCTGGTACTGATTCTAGATCCCCTGACTGGTCTACCTTAGGACTGTGTGAAAGACAAGTAAGATGTCAGACGTGAGCGAATAACTTTTTTTTGGTTTGCTTCAGAAGCTCAAAAGAGAAGAAAGAAAGGCACTGCCGAGATTCGAACTCAGGATCTCCTGTTTACTAGACAGGCGCTTTAACCAACTAAGCCACAGCGCCTTGTGATGGAAAAACTGGCACAGCTGTGCAGCTTAAAAAAAACGCCACTGCTATCGGATGTTTCCAATTCCTGCAACCTTTCATGACCTGATGGGGTGGCTCAAACCTTCATGGTTTTTCTTTTCAGGGCTGGAAAAAGGAAGGTGAGCAGATACTAGGTAGACAACTGAGGTGTGTCCCTTTATCCGCAGTCGTTTTCCACTGCTTTCTTTAAGGGCCCACACGGTACTGGAGTTCTGTTCCATACTTGGCAGCAACTTGTAAAAGGATGAAGCTTTCAGTCATGACAATTAGAAAAGCAAAAACTTTTTGAAAAAGGCATCCACACCGACAAATTTGCAGACGACAATAGCAGCTGGAACTTCGTGGAGAGCTAGAGGTTTGCGGTTCCATAGGTGATTGAGCCGCTTCTTAGCAGAGCAAGAATTGTTACCTGCTCTGCTTTCCATGCATAAGGCAGAATAGATGGATGGAAGACATGCCAGGGATGTCTGGAAATGGTTTGGCATCCCTTAGCATAGGTCCACCTTTCAAGGGTTTTCCATGCATCTTCTTGAGGCATTACTTACTGTAGGAGGCGAGGTATGACCCACTCAGCCCATGACCGATCAGCAAAACTCTGCAGGCACCGACTAGGCACACTTTGATGGGAGTTTGTCAAAGGGAACCACGGCGCTCACCAGGACGAGGTGGCCGAGTGGTTAAGGCGATGGACTGCTAATCCATTGTGCTCTGCATGCATGGGTTCGAATCGCATCCTCGTCGATTTCTTCTGCTTCGTCCAAGCTGAAATCTTTGTTTGCTAATCCTCTTTTTACTAGACAAGCAGTGATTTTCCCCTCCATGGTGGACTTTAACTGTGACCTCTCAAGACGGCTTTTATTAAAGCTAGGAAAGACGCATATTTGTTGTGTGGCATACAAGTTACGTGGCATATCAACGGGTTAAGTCCACTCTTTTTATTTTTCATGCTTGATGGCATCCTCGGCCTTCTCATGAAGATGAAGGCCTCTTTGTCCTTTGCAGCCTTTAGCTGGTACTGATTCTAGATCCCCTGACTGGTCTACCTTAGGACTGTGTGAAAGACAAGTAAGATGTCAGACGTGAGCGAATAACTTTTTTTTGGTTTGCTTCAGAAGCTCAAAAGAGAAGAAAGAAAGGCACTGCCGAGATTCGAACTCAGGATCTCCTGTTTACTAGACAGGCGCTTTAACCAACTAAGCCACAGCGCCTTGTGATGGCAAAGCTGGCACAGCTGTGCAGCTTAAAATAAACGCCACTGCTATCTGATGTTTCCAATTCCTGCAACCTTTCATGACCTGATGGGGTGGCTCAAACCTTCATGGTTTTTCTTTTCAGGGCTGGAAAAAGGAAGGTGAGCAGATACTAGGTAGACAACTGAGGTGTGTCCCTTTATCCGCAGTCGTTTTCCACTGCTTTCTTTAAGGGCCCACACGGTACTGGAGTTCTGTTCCATACTTGGCAGCAACTTGTAAAAGGATGAAGCTTTCAGTCATGACAATTAGAAAAGCAAAAACTTTTTGAAAAAGGCATCCACACCGACAAATTTGCAGACGACAATAGCAGCTGGAACTTCGTGGAGAGCTAGAGGTTTGCGGTTCCATAGGTGATTGAGCCGCTTCTTAGCAGAGCAAGAATTGTTACCTGCTCTGCTTTCCATGCATAAGGCAGAATAGATGGATGGAAGACATGCCAGGGATGTCTGGAAATGGTTTGGCATCCCTTAGCATAGGTCCACCTTTCAAGGGTTTTCCATGCATCTTCTTGAGGCATTACTTACTGTAGGAGGCGAGGTATGACCCACTCAGCCCATGACCGATCAGCAAAACTCTGCAGGCACCGACTAGGCACACTTTGTTTGGGAGTTTGTCAAAGGGAACCACGGCGCTCACCAGGACGAGGTGGCCGAGTGGTTAAGGCGATGGACAGCTAATCCATTATGCTCTGCATGCATGGGTTCGAATCCCATCCTCGTTGATTTCTTCTGCTTCGTCCAAGCTGAAATCTTTGTTTGCTAATCCTCTTTTTACTGGACAAGCAGTGATTGTCCCCTCCATGGTGGACTTTAACTGTGACCTCTCAAGACGGCTCTTATTAAAGCTAGGAAAGACGCATATTTGTTGTGTGGCATACAAGTTACGTGGCATATCAACGGGTTAAGTCCACTCTTTTTATTTTTCATGCTTGATGGCATCCTCGGCCTTCTCATGAAGATGAAGGCCTCTTTGTCCTTTGCAGCCTTTAGCTGGTACTGATTCTAGATCCCCTGACTGGTCTACCTTAGGACTGTGTGAAAGACAAGTAAGATGTCAGACGTGAGCGAATAACTTTTTTTTGGTTTGCTTCAGAAGCTCAAAAGAGAAGAAAGAAAGGCACTGCCGAGATTCGAACTCAGGATCTCCTGTTTACTAGACAGGCGCTTTAACCAACTAAGCCACAGCGCCTTGTGATGGAAAAACTGGCACAGCTGTGCAGCTTAAAAAAAACGCCACTGCTATCGGATGTTTCCAATTCCTGCAACCTTTCATGACCTGATGGGGTGGCTCAAACCTTCATGGTTTTTCTTTTCAGGGCTGGAAAAAGGAAGGTGAGCAGATACTAGGTAGACAACTGAGGTGTGTCCCTTTATCCGCAGTCGTTTTCCACTGCTTTCTTTAAGGGCCCACACGGTACTGGAGTTCTGTTCCATACTTGGCAGCAACTTGTAAAAGGATGAAGCTTTCAGTCATGACAATTAGAAAAGCAAAAACTTTTTGAAAAAGGCATCCACACCGACAAATTTGCAGACGACAATAGCAGCTGGAACTTCGTGGAGAGCTAGAGGTTTGCGGTTCCATAGGTGATTGAGCCGCTTCTTAGCAGAGCAAGAATTGTTACCTGCTCTGCTTTCCATGCATAAGGCAGAATAGATGGATGGAAGACATGCCAGGGATGTCTGGAAATGGTTTGGCATCCCTTAGCATAGGTCCACCTTTCAAGGGTTTTCCATGCATCTTCTTGAGGCATTACTTACTGTAGGAGGCGAGGTATGACCCACTCAGCCCATGACCGATCAGCAAAACTCTGCAGGCACCGACTAGGCACACTTTGATGGGAGTTTGTCAAAGGGAACCACGGCGCTCACCAGGACGAGGTGGCCGAGTGGTTAAGGCGATGGACTGCTAATCCATTGTGCTCTGCATGCATGGGTTCGAATCGCATCCTCGTCGATTTCTTCTGCTTCGTCCAAGCTGAAATCTTTGTTTGCTAATCCTCTTTTTACTAGACAAGCAGTGATTTTCCCCTCCATGGTGGACTTTAACTGTGACCTCTCAAGACGGCTTTTATTAAAGCTAGGAAAGACGCATATTTGTTGTGTGGCATACAAGTTACGTGGCATATCAACGGGTTAAGTCCACTCTTTTTATTTTTCATGCTTGATGGCATCCTCGGCCTTCTCATGAAGATGAAGGCCTCTTTGTCCTTTGCAGCCTTTAGCTGGTACTGATTCTAGATCCCCTGACTGGTCTACCTTAGGACTGTGTGAAAGACAAGTAAGATGTCAGACGTGAGCGAATAACTTTTTTTTGGTTTGCTTCAGAAGCTCAAAAGAGAAGAAAGAAAGGCACTGCCGAGATTCGAACTCAGGATCTCCTGTTTACTAGACAGGCGCTTTAACCAACTAAGCCACAGCGCCTTGTGATGGCAAAGCTGGCACAGCTGTGCAGCTTAAAATAAACGCCACTGCTATCTGATGTTTCCAATTCCTGCAACCTTTCATGACCTGATGGGGTGGCTCAAACCTTCATGGTTTTTCTTTTCAGGGCTGGAAAAAGGAAGGTGAGCAGATACTAGGTAGACAACTGAGGTGTGTCCCTTTATCCGCAGTCGTTTTCCACTGCTTTCTTTAAGGGCCCACACGGTACTGGAGTTCTGTTCCATACTTGGCAGCAACTTGTAAAAGGATGAAGCTTTCAGTCATGACAATTAGAAAAGCAAAAACTTTTTGAAAAAGGCATCCACACCGACAAATTTGCAGACGACAATAGCAGCTGGAACTTCGTGGAGAGCTAGAGGTTTGCGGTTCCATAGGTGATTGAGCCGCTTCTTAGCAGAGCAAGAATTGTTACCTGCTCTGCTTTCCATGCATAAGGCAGAATAGATGGATGGAAGACATGCCAGGGATGTCTGGAAATGGTTTGGCATCCCTTAGCATAGGTCCACCTTTCAAGGGTTTTCCATGCATCTTCTTGAGGCATTACTTACTGTAGGAGGCGAGGTATGACCCACTCAGCCCATGACCGATCAGCAAAACTCTGCAGGCACCGACTAGGCACACTTTGTTTGGGAGTTTGTCAAAGGGAACCACGGCGCTCACCAGGACGAGGTGGCCGAGTGGTTAAGGCGATGGACTGCTAATCCATTGTGCTCTGCATGCATGGGTTCGAATCCCATCCTTGTCGATTTCTTCTGCTTCGTCCAAGCTGAAATCTTTGTTTGCTAATCCTCTTTTTACTGGACAAGCAGTGATTGTCCCCTCCATGGTGGACTTTAACTGTGACCTCTCAAGACGGCTCTTATTAAAGCTAGGAAAGACGCATATTTGTTGTGTGGCATACAAGTTACGTGGCATATCAACGGGTTAAGTCCACTCTTTTTATTTTTCATGCTTGATGGCATCCTCGGCCTTCTCATGAAGATGAAGGCCTCTTTGTCCTTTGCAGCCTTTAGCTGGTACTGATTCTAGATCCCCTGACTGGTCTACCTTAGGACTGTGTGAAAGACAAGTAAGATGTCAGACGTGAGCGAATAACTTTTTTTTGGTTTGCTTCAGAAGCTCAAAAGAGAAGAAAGAAAGGCACTGCCGAGATTCGAACTCAGGATCTCCTGTTTACTAGACAGGCGCTTTAACCAACTAAGCCACAGCGCCTTGTGATGGCAAAGCTGGCACAGCTGTGCAGCTTAAAAAAAACGCCACTGCTATCGGATGTTTCCAATTCCTGCAACCTTTCATGACCTGATGGGGTGGCTCAAACCTTCATGGTTTTTCTTTTCAGGGCTGGAAAAAGGAAGGTGAGCAGATACTAGGTAGACAACTGAGGTGTGTCCCTTTATCCGCAGTCGTTTTCCACTGCTTTCTTTAAGGGCCCACACGGTACTGGAGTTCTGTTCCATACTTGGCAGCAACTTGTAAAAGGATGAAGCTTTCAGTCATGACAATTAGAAAAGCAAAAACTTTTTGAAAAAGGCATCTACACCGACAAATTTGCAGACGACAATAGCAGCTGGAACTTCGTGGAGAGCTAGAGGTTTGCGGTTCCATAGGTGATTGAGCCGCTTCTTAGCAGAGCAAGAATTGTTACCTGCTCTGCTTTCCATGCATAAGGCAGAATAGATGGATGGAAGACATGCCAGGGATGTCTGGAAATGGTTTGGCATCCCTTAGCATAGGTCCACCTTTCAAGGGTTTTCCATGCATCTTCTTGAGGCATTACTTACTGTAGGAGGCGAGGTATGACCCACTCAGCCCATGACCGATCAGCAAAACTCTGCAGGCACCGACTAGGCACACTTTGTTTGGGAGTTTGTCAAAGGGAACCACGGCGCTCACCAGGACGAGGTGGCCGAGTGGTTAAGGCGATGGACTGCTAATCCATTGTGCTCTGCATGCATGGGTTCGAATCCCATCCTCGTCGATTTCTTCTGCTTCGTCCAAGCTGAAATCTTTGTTTGCTAATCCTCTTTTTACTAGACAAGCAGTGATTTTCCCCTCCATGGTGGACTTTAACTGTGACCTCTCAAGACGGCTTTTATTAAAGCTAGGAAAGACGCATATTTGTTGTGTGGCATACAAGTTACGTGGCATATCAACGGGTTAAGTCCACTCTTTTTATTTTTCATGCTTGATGGCATCCTCGGCCTTCTCATGAAGATGAAGGCCTCTTTGTCCTTTGCAGCCTTTAGCTGGTACTGATTCTAGATCCCCTGACTGGTCTACCTTAGGACTGTGTGAAAGACAAGTAAGATGTCAGACGTGAGCGAATAACTTTTTTTTGGTTTGCTTCAGAAGCTCAAAAGAGAAGAAAGAAAGGCACTGCCGAGATTCGAACTCAGGATCTCCTGTTTACTAGACAGGCGCTTTAACCAACTAAGCCACAGCGCCTTGTGATGGCAAAGCTGGCAAAGCTGTGCAGCTTAAAATAAACGCCACTGCTATCTGATGTTTCCAATTCCTGCAACCTTTCATGACCTGATGGGGTGGCTCAAACCTTCATGGTTTTTCTTTTCAGGGCTGGAAAAAGGAAGGTGAGCAGATACTAGGTAGACAACTGAGGTGTGTCCCTTTATCCGCAGTCGTTTTCCACTGCTTTCTTTAAGGGCCCACACGGTACTGGAGTTCTGTTCCATACTTGGCAGCAACTTGTAAAAGGATGAAGCTTTCAGTCATGACAATTAGAAAAGCAAAAACTTTTTGAAAAAGGCATCCACACCGACAAATTTGCAGACGACAATAGCAGCTGGAACTTCGTGGAGAGCTAGAGGTTTGCGGTTCCATAGGTGATTGAGCCGCTTCTTAGCAGAGCAAGAATTGTTACCTGCTCTGCTTTCCATGCATAAGGCAGAATAGATGGATGGAAGACATGCCAGGGATGTCTGGAAATGGTTTGGCATCCCTTAGCATAGGTCCACCTTTCAAGGGTTTTCCATGCATCTTCTTGAGGCATTACTTACTGTAGGAGGCGAGGTATGACCCACTCAGCCCATGACCGATCAGCAAAACTCTGCAGGCACCGACTAGGCACACTTTGTTTGGGAGTTTGTCAAAGGGAACCACGGCGCTCACCAGGACGAGGTGGCCGAGTGGTTAAGGCGATGGACTGCTAATCCATTGTGCTCTGCATGCATGGGTTCGAATCCCATCCTTGTCGATTTCTTCTGCTTCGTCCAAGCTGAAATCTTTGTTTGCTAATCCTCTTTTTACTGGACAAGCAGTGATTGTCCCCTCCATGGTGGACTTTAACTGTGACCTCTCAAGACGGCTCTTATTAAAGCTAGGAAAGACGCATATTTGTTGTGTGGCATACAAGTTACGTGGCATATCAACGGGTTAAGTCCACTCTTTTTATTTTTCATGCTTGATGGCATCCTCGGCCTTCTCATGAAGATGAAGGCCTCTTTGTCCTTTGCAGCCTTTAGCTGGTACTGATTCTAGATCCCCTGACTGGTCTACCTTAGGACTGTGTGAAAGACAAGTAAGATGTCAGACGTGAGCGAATAACTTTTTTTTGGTTTGCTTCAGAAGCTCAAAAGAGAAGAAAGAAAGGCACTGCCGAGATTCGAACTCAGGATCTCCTGTTTACTAGACAGGCGCTTTAACCAACTAAGCCACAGCGCCTTGTGATGGCAAAGCTGGCACAGCTGTGCAGCTTAAAAAAAACGCCACTGCTATCGGATGTTTCCAATTCCTGCAACCTTTCATGACCTGATGGGGTGGCTCAAACCTTCATGGTTTTTCTTTTCAGGGCTGGAAAAAGGAAGGTGAGCAGATACTAGGTAGACAACTGAGGTGTGTCCCTTTATCCGCAGTCGTTTTCCACTGCTTTCTTTAAGGGCCCACACGGTACTGGAGTTCTGTTCCATACTTGGCAGCAACTTGTAAAAGGATGAAGCTTTCAGTCATGACAATTAGAAAAGCAAAAACTTTTTGAAAAAGGCATCTACACCGACAAATTTGCAGACGACAATAGCAGCTGGAACTTCGTGGAGAGCTAGAGGTTTGCGGTTCCATAGGTGATTGAGCCGCTTCTTAGCAGAGCAAGAATTGTTACCTGCTCTGCTTTCCATGCATAAGGCAGAATAGATGGATGGAAGACATGCCAGGGATGTCTGGAAATGGTTTGGCATCCCTTAGCATAGGTCCACCTTTCAAGGGTTTTCCATGCATCTTCTTGAGGCATTACTTACTGTAGGAGGCGAGGTATGACCCACTCAGCCCATGACCGATCAGCAAAACTCTGCAGGCACCGACTAGGCACACTTTGTTTGGGAGTTTGTCAAAGGGAACCACGGCGCTCACCAGGACGAGGTGGCCGAGTGGTTAAGGCGATGGACTGCTAATCCATTGTGCTCTGCATGCATGGGTTCGAATCCCATCCTCGTCGATTTCTTCTGCTTCGTCCAAGCTGAAATTTTTGTTTGCTAATCCTCTTTTTACTGGACAAGCAGTGATTGTCCCCTCCATGGTGGACTTTAACTGTGACCTCTCAAGACGGCTCTTATTAAAGCTAGGAAAGACGCATATTTGTTGTGTGGCATACAAGTTACGTGGCATATCAACGGGTTAAGTCCACTCTTTTCATTTTTCATGCTTGATGGCATCCTCGGCCTTCTCATGAAGATGAAGGCCTCTTTGTCCTTTGCAGCCTTTAGCTGGTACTGATTCTAGATCCCCTGACTGGTCTACCTTAGGACTGTGTGAAAGACAAGTAAGATGTCAGACGTGAGCGAATAACTTTTTTTTGGTTTGCTTCAGAAGCTCAAAAGAGAAGAAAGAAAGGCACTGCCGAGATTCGAACTCAGGATCTCCTGTTTACTAGACAGGCGCTTTAACCAACTAAGCCACAGCGCCTTGTGATGGCAAAGCTGGCACAGCTGTGCAGCTTAAAAAAAACGCCACTGCTATCGGATGTTTCCAATTCCTGCAACCTTTCATGACCTGATGGGGTGGCTCAAACCTTTATGGTTTTTCTTTTCAGGGCTGGAAAAAGGAAGGTGAGCAGATACTAGGTAGACAACTGAGGTGTGTCCCTTTATCCGCAGTCGTTTTCCACTGCTTTCTTTAAGGGCCCACACGGTACTGGAGTTCTGTTCCATACTTGGCAGCAACTTGTAAAAGGATGAAGCTTTCAGTCATGACAATTAGAAAAGCAAAAACTTTTTGAAAAAGGCATCCACACCGACAAATTTGCAGACGACAATAGCAGCTGGAACTTCGTGGAGAGCTAGAGGTTTGCGGTTCCATAGGTGATTGAGCCGCTTCTTAGCAGAGCAAGAATTGTTACCTGCTCTGCTTTCCATGCATAAGGCAGAATAGATGGATGGAAGACATGCCAGGGATGTCTGGAAATGGTTTGGCATCCCTTAGCATAGGTCCACCTTTCAAGGGTTTTCCATGCATCTTCTTGAGGCATTACTTACTGTAGGAGGCGAGGTATGACCCACTCAGCCCATGACCGATCAGCAAAACTCTGCAGGCACCGACTAGGCACACTTTGTTTGGGAGTTTGTCAAAGGGAACCACGGCGCTCACCAGGACGAGGTGGCCGAGTGGTTATGGCGATGGACTGCTAATCCATTGTGCTCTGCATGCATGGGTTCGAATCCCATCCTTGTCGATTTCTTCTGCTTCGTCCAAGCTGAAATCTTTGTTTGCTAATCCTCTTTTTACTGGACAAGCAGTGATTGTCCCCTCCATGGTGGACTTTAACGGTGACCTCTCAAGACGGCTCTTATTAAAGCTAGGAAAGACGCATATTTGTTGTGTGGCATACAAGTTACGTGGCATATCAACGGGTTAAGTCCACTCTTTTTATTTTTCATGCTTGATGGCATCCTCGGCCTTCTCATGAAGATGAAGGCCTCTTTGTCCTTTGCAGCCTTTAGCTGGTACTGATTCTAGATCCCCTGACTGGTCTACCTTAGGACTGTGTGAAAGACAAGTAAGATGTCAGACGTGAGCGAATAACTTTTTTTTGGTTTGCTTCAGAAGCTCAAAAGAGAAGAAAGAAAGGCACTGCCGAGATTCAAACTCAGGATCTCCTGTTTACTAGACAGGCGCTTTAACCAACTAAGCCACAGCGCCTTGTGATGGCAAAGCTGGCACAGCTGTGCAGCTTAAAAAAAACGCCACTGCTATCGGATGTTTCCAATTCCTGCAACCTTTCATGACCTGATGGGGTGGCTCAAACCTTCATGGTTTTTCTTTTCAGGGCTGGAAAAAGGAAGGTGAGCAGATACTAGGTAGACAACTGAGGTGTGTCCCTTTATCCGCAGTCGTTTTCCACTGCTTTCTTTAAGGGCCCACACGGTACTGGAGTTCTGTTCCATACTTGGCAGCAACTTGTAAAAGGATGAAGCTTTCAGTCATGACAATTAGAAAAGCAAAAACTTTTTGAAAAAGGCATCCACACCGACAAATTTGCAGACGACAATAGCAGCTGGAACTTCGTGGAGAGCTAGAGGTTTGCGGTTCCATAGGTGATTGAGCCGCTTCTTAGCAGAGCAAGAATTGTTACCTGCTCTGCTTTCCATGCATAAGGCAGAATAGATGGATGGAAGACATGCCAGGGATGTCTGGAAATGGTTTGGCATCCCTTAGCATAGGTCCACCTTTCAAGGGTTTTCCATGCATCTTCTTGAGGCATTACTTACTGTAGGAGGCGAGGTATGACCCACTCAGCCCATGACCGATCAGCAAAACTCTGCAGGCACCGACTAGGCACACTTTGTTTGGGAGTTTGTCAAAGGGAACCACGGCGCTCACCAGGACGAGGTGGCCGAGTGGTTAAGGCGATGGACTGCTAATCCATTGTGCTCTGCATGCATGGGTTCGAATCCCATCCTCGTCGATTTCTTCTGCTTCGTCCAAGCTGAAATCTTTGTTTGCTAATCCTCTTTTTACTGGACAAGCAGTGATTGTCCCCTCCATGGTGGACTTTAACTGTGACCTCTCAAGACGGCTCTTATTAAAGCTAGGAAAGACGCATATTTGTTGTGTGGCATACAAGTTACGTGGCATATCAACGGGTTAAGTCCACTCTTTTCATTTTTCATGCTTGATGGCATCCTCGGCCTTCTCATGAAGATGAAGGCCTCTTTGTCCTTTGCAGCCTTTAGCTGGTACTGATTCTAGATCCCCTGACTGGTCTACCTTAGGACTGTGTGAAAGACAAGTAAGATGTCAGACGTGAGCGAATAACTTTTTTTTGGTTTGCTTCAGAAGCTCAAAAGAGAAGAAAGAAAGGCACTGCCGAGATTCGAACTCAGGATCTCCTGTTTACTAGACAGGCGCTTTAACCAACTAAGCCACAGCGCCTTGTGATGGCAAAGCTGGCACAGCTGTGCAGCTTAAAAAAAACGCCACTGCTATCGGATGTTTCCAATTCCTGCAACCTTTCATGACCTGATGGGGTGGCTCAAACCTTCATGGTTTTTCTTTTCAGGGCTTGAAAAAGGAAGGTGAGCAGATACTAGGTAGACAACTGAGGTGTGTCCCTTTATCCGCAGTCGTTTTCCACTGCTTTCTTTAAGGGCCCACACGGTACTGGAGTTCTGTTCCATACTTGGCAGCAACTTGTAAAAGGATGAAGCTTTCAGTCATGACAATTAGAAAAGCAAAAACTTTTTGAAAAAGGCATCCACACCGACAAATTTGCAGACGACAATAGCAGCTGGAACTTCGTGGAGAGCTAGAGGTTTGCGGTTCCATAGGTGATTGAGCCGCTTCTTAGCAGAGCAAGAATTGTTACCTGCTCTGCTTTCCATGCATAAGGCAGAATAGATGGATGGAAGACATGCCAGGGATGTCTGGAAATGGTTTGGCATCCCTTAGCATAGGTCCACCTTTCAAGGGTTTTCCATGCATCTTCTTGAGGCATTACTTACTGTAGGAGGCGAGGTATGACCCACTCAGCCCATGACCGATCAGCAAAACTCTGCAGGCACCGACTAGGCACACTTTGTTTGGGAGTTTGTCAAAGGGAACCACGGCGCTCACCAGGACGAGGTGGCCGAGTGGTTAAGGCGATGGACTGCTAATCCATTGTGCTCTGCATGCATGGGTTCGAATCCCATCCTCGTCGATTTCTTCTGCTTCGTCCAAGCTGAAATCTTTGTTTGCTAATCCTCTTTTTACTGGACAAGCAGTGATTGTCCCCTCCATGGTGGACTTTAACTGTGACCTCTCAAGACGGCTCTTATTAAAGCTAGGAAAGACGCATATTTGTTGTGTGGCATACAAGTTACGTGGCATATCAACGGGTTAAGTCCACTCTTTTTATTTTTCATGCTTGATGGCATCCTCGGCCTTCTCATGAAGATGAAGGCCTCTTTGTCCTTTGCAGCCTTTAGCTGGTACTGATTCTAGATCCCCTGACTGGTCTACCTTAGGACTGTGTGAAAGACAAGTAAGATGTCAGACGTGAGCGAATAACTTTTTTTTGGTTTGCTTCAGAAGCTCAAAAGAGAAGAAAGAAAGGCACTGCCGAGATTCGAACTCAGGATCTCCCGTTTACTAGACAGGCGCTTTAACCAACTAAGCCACAGCGCCTTGTGATGGCAAAGCTGGCACAGCTGTGCAGCTTAAAAAAAACGCCACTGCTATCGGATGTTTCCAATTCCTGCAACCTTTCATGACCTGATGGGGTGGCTCAAACCTTCATGGTTTTTCTTTTCAGGGCTGGAAAAAGGAAGGTGAGCAGATACTAGGTAGACAACTGAGGTGTGTCCCTTTATCCGCAGTCGTTTTCCACTGCTTTCTTTAAGGGCCCACACGGTACTGGAGTTCTGTTCCATACTTGGCAGCAACTTGTAAAAGGATGAAGCTTTCAGTCATGACAATTAGAAAAGCAAAAACTTTTTGAAAAAGGCATCCACACCGACAAATTTGCAGACGACAATAGCAGCTGGAACTTCGTGGAGAGCTAGAGGTTTGCGGTTCCATAGGTGATTGAGCCGCTTCTTAGCAGAGCAAGAATTGTTACCTGCTCTGCTTTCCATGCATAAGGCAGAATAGATGGATGGAAGACATGCCAGGGATGTCTGGAAATGGTTTGGCATCCCTTAGCATAGGTCCACCTTTCAAGGGTTTTCCATGCATCTTCTTGAGGCATTACTTACTGTAGGAGGCGAGGTATGACCCACTCAGCCCATGACCGATCAGCAAAACTCTGCAGGCACCGACTAGGCACACTTTGTTTGGGAGTTTGTCAAAGGGAACCACGGCGCTCACCAGGACGAGGTGGCCGAGTGGTTAAGGCGATGGACTGCTAATCCATTGTGCTCTGCATGCATGGGTTCGAATCCCATCCTCGTCGATTTCTTCTGCTTCGTCCAAGCTGAAATCTTTGTTTGCTAATCCTCTTTTTACTGGACAAGCAGTGATTGTCCCCTCCATGGTGGACTTTAACTGTGACCTCTCAAGACGGCTCTTATTAAAGCTAGGAAAGACGCATATTTGTTGTGTGGCATACAAGTTACGTGGCATATCAACGGGTTAAGTCCACTCTTTTTATTTTTCATGCTTGATGGCATCCTCGGCCTTCTCATGAAGATGAAGGCCTCTTTGTCCTTTGCAGCCTTTAGCTGGTACTGATTCTAGATCCCCTGACTGGTCTACCTTAGGACTGTGTGAAAGACAAGTAAGATGTCAGACGTGAGCGAATAACTTTTTTTTGGTTTGCTTCAGAAGCTCAAAAGAGAAGAAAGAAAGGCACTGCCGAGATTCGAACTCAGGATCTCCTGTTTACTAGACAGGCGCTTTAACCAACTAAGCCACAGCGCCTTGTGATGGAAAAACTGGCACAGCTGTGCAGCTTAAAAAAAACGCCACTGCTATCGGATGTTTCCAATTCCTGCAACCTTTCATGACCTGATGGGGTGGCTCAAACCTTCATGGTTTTTCTTTTCAGGGCTGGAAAAAGGAAGGTGAGCAGATACTAGGTAGACAACTGAGGTGTGTCCCTTTATCCGCAGTCGTTTTCCACTGCTTTCTTTAAGGGCCCACACGGTACTGGAGTTCTGTTCCATACTTGGCAGCAACTTGTAAAAGGATGAAGCTTTCAGTCATGACAATTAGAAAAGCAAAAACTTTTTGAAAAAGGCATCCACACCGACAAATTTGCAGACGACAATAGCAGCTGGAACTTCGTGGAGAGCTAGAGGTTTGCGGTTCCATAGGTGATTGAGCCGCTTCTTAGCAGAGCAAGAATTGTTACCTGCTCTGCTTTCCATGCATAAGGCAGAATAGATGGATGGAAGACATGCCAGGGATGTCTGGAAATGGTTTGGCATCCCTTAGCATAGGTCCACCTTTCAAGGGTTTTCCATGCATCTTCTTGAGGCATTACTTACTGTAGGAGGCGAGGTATGACCCACTCAGCCCATGACCGATCAGCAAAACTCTGCAGGCACCGACTAGGCACACTTTGTTTGGGAGTTTGTCAAAGGGAACCACGGCGCTCACCAGGACGAGGTGGCCGAGTGGTTAAGGCGATGGACTGCTAATCCATTGTGCTCTGCATGCATGGGTTCGAATCCCATCCTCGTCGATTTCTTCTGCTTCCTCCAAGCTGAAATCTTTGTTTGCTAATCCTCTTTTTACTGGACAAGCAGTGATTGTCCCCTCCATGGTGGACTTTAACTGTGACCTCTCAAGACGGCTCTTATTAAAGCTAGGAAAGACGCATATTTGTTGTGTGGCATACAAGTTACGTGGCATATCAACGGGTTAAGTCCACTCTTTTCATTTTTCATGCTTGATGGCATCCTCGGCCTTCTCATGAAGATGAAGGCCTCTTTGTCCTTTGCAGCCTTTAGCTGGTACTGATTCTAGATCCCCTGACTGGTCTACCTTAGGACTGTGTGAAAGACAAGTAAGATGTCAGACGTGAGCGAATAACTTTTTTTTGGTTTGCTTCAGAAGCTCAAAAGAGAAGAAAGAAAGGCACTGCCGAGATTCGAACTCAGGATCTCCTGTTTACTAGACAGGCGCTTTAACCAACTAAGCCACAGCGCCTTGTGATGGCAAAGCTGGCACAGCTGTGCAGCTTAAAAAAAACGCCACTGCTATCGGATGTTTCCAATTCCTGCAACCTTTCATGACCTGATGGGGTGGCTCAAACCTTCATGGTTTTTCTTTTCAGGGCTTGAAAAAGGAAGGTGAGCAGATACTAGGTAGACAACTGAGGTGTGTCCCTTTATCCGCAGTCGTTTTCCACTGCTTTCTTTAAGGGCCCACACGGTACTGGAGTTCTGTTCCATACTTGGCAGCAACTTGTAAAAGGATGAAGCTTTCAGTCATGACAATTAGAAAAGCAAAAACTTTTTGAAAAAGGCATCCACACCGACAAATTTGCAGACGACAATAGCAGCTGGAACTTCGTGGAGAGCTAGAGGTTTGCGGTTCCATAGGTGATTGAGCCGCTTCTTAGCAGAGCAAGAATTGTTACCTGCTCTGCTTTCCATGCATAAGGCAGAATAGATGGATGGAAGACATGCCAGGGATGTCTGGAAATGGTTTGGCATCCCTTAGCATAGGTCCACCTTTCAAGGGTTTTCCATGCATCTTCTTGAGGCATTACTTACTGTAGGAGGTGAGGTATGACCCACTCAGCCCATGACCGATCAGCAAAACTCTGCAGGCACCGACTAGGCACACTTTGTTTGGGAGTTTGTCAAAGGGAACCACGGCGCTCACCAGGACGAGGTGGCCGAGTGGTTAAGGCGATGGACTGCTAATCCATTGTGCTCTGCATGCATGGGTTCGAATCCCATCCTCGTCGATTTCTTCTGCTTCGTCCAAGCTGAAATCTTTGTTTGCTAATCCTCTTTTTACTGGACAAGCAGTGATTGTCCCCTCCATGGTGGACTTTAACTGTGACCTCTCAAGACGGCTCTTATTAAAGCTAGGAAAGACGCATATTTGTTGTGTGGCATACAAGTTACGTGGCATATCAACGGGTTAAGTCCACTCTTTTTATTTTTCATGCTTGATGGCATCCTCGGCCTTCTCATGAAGATGAAGGCCTCTTTGTCCTTTGCAGCCTTTAGCTGGTACTGATTCTAGATCCCCTGACTGGTCTACCTTAGGACTGTGTGAAAGACAAGTAAGATGTCAGACGTGAGCGAATAACTTTTTTTTGGTTTGCTTCAGAAGCTCAAAAGAGAAGAAAGAAAGGCACTGCCGAGATTCGAACTCAGGATCTCCCGTTTACTAGACAGGCGCTTTAACCAACTAAGCCACAGCGCCTTGTGATGGCAAAGCTGGCACAGCTGTGCAGCTTAAAAAAAACGCCACTGCTATCGGATGTTTCCAATTCCTGCAACCTTTCATGACCTGATGGGGTGGCTCAAACCTTCATGGTTTTTCTTTTCAGGGCTGGAAAAAGGAAGGTGAGCAGATACTAGGTAGACAACTGAGGTGTGTCCCTTTATCCGCAGTCGTTTTCCACTGCTTTCTTTAAGGGCCCACACGGTACTGGAGTTCTGTTCCATACTTGGCAGCAACTTGTAAAAGGATGAAGCTTTCAGTCATGACAATTAGAAAAGCAAAAACTTTTTGAAAAAGGCATCCACACCGACAAATTTGCAGACGACAATAGCAGCTGGAACTTCGTGGAGAGCTAGAGGTTTGCGGTTCCATAGGTGATTGAGCCGCTTCTTAGCAGAGCAAGAATTGTTACCTGCTCTGCTTTCCATGCATAAGGCAGAATAGATGGATGGAAGACATGCCAGGGATGTCTGGAAATGGTTTGGCATCCCTTAGCATAGGTCCACCTTTCAAGGGTTTTCCATGCATCTTCTTGAGGCATTACTTACTGTAGGAGGCGAGGTATGACCCACTCAGCCCATGACCGATCAGCAAAACTCTGCAGGCACCGACTAGGCACACTTTGTTTGGGAGTTTGTCAAAGGGAACCACGGCGCTCACCAGGACGAGGTGGCCGAGTGGTTAAGGCGATGGACTGCTAATCCATTGTGCTCTGCATGCATGGGTTCGAATCCCATCCTCGTCGATTTCTTCTGCTTCGTCCAAGCTGAAATCTTTGTTTGCTAATCCTCTTTTTACTGGACAAGCAGTGATTGTCCCCTCCATGGTGGACTTTAACTGTGACCTCTCAAGACGGCTCTTATTAAAGCTAGGAAAGACGCATATTTGTTGTGTGGCATACAAGTTACGTGGCATATCAACGGGTTAAGTCCACTCTTTTTATTTTTCATGCTTGATGGCATCCTCGGCCTTCTCATGAAGATGAAGGCCTCTTTGTCCTTTGCAGCCTTTAGCTGGTACTGATTCTAGATCCCCTGACTGGTCTACCTTAGGACTGTGTGAAAGACAAGTAAGATGTCAGACGTGAGCGAATAACTTTTTTTTGGTTTGCTTCAGAAGCTCAAAAGAGAAGAAAGAAAGGCACTGCCGAGATTCGAACTCAGGATCTCCCGTTTACTAGACAGGCGCTTTAACCAACTAAGCCACAGCGCCTTGTGATGGCAAAGCTGGCACAGCTGTGCAGCTTAAAAAAAACGCCACTGCTATCGGATGTTTCCAATTCCTGCAACCTTTCATGACCTGATGGGGTGGCTCAAACCTTCATGGTTTTTCTTTTCAGGGCTGGAAAAAGGAAGGTGAGCAGATACTAGGTAGACAACTGAGGTGTGTCCCTTTATCCGCAGTCGTTTTCCACTGCTTTCTTTAAGGGCCCACACGGTACTGGAGTTCTGTTCCATACTTGGCAGCAACTTGTAAAAGGATGAAGCTTTCAGTCATGACAATTAGAAAAGCAAAAACTTTTTGAAAAAGGCATCCACACCGACAAATTTGCAGACGACAATAGCAGCTGGAACTTCGTGGAGAGCTAGAGGTTTGCGGTTCCATAGGTGATTGAGCCGCTTCTTAGCAGAGCAAGAATTGTTACCTGCTCTGCTTTCCATGCATAAGGCAGAATAGATGGATGGAAGACATGCCAGGGATGTCTGGAAATGGTTTGGCATCCCTTAGCATAGGTCCACCTTTCAAGGGTTTTCCATGCATCTTCTTGAGGCATTACTTACTGTAGGAGGCGAGGTATGACCCACTCAGCCCATGACCGATCAGCAAAACTCTGCAGGCACCGACTAGGCACACTTTGTTTGGGAGTTTGTCAAAGGGAACCACGGCGCTCACCAGGACGAGGTGGCCGAGTGGTTAAGGCGATGGACTGCTAATCCATTGTGCTCTGCATGCATGGGTTCGAATCCCATCCTCGTCGATTTCTTCTGCTTCGTCCAAACTGAAATCTTTGTTTGCTAATCCTCTTTTTACTGGACAAGCAGTGATTGTCCCCTCCATGGTGGACTTTAACTGTGACCTCTCAAGACGGCTCTTATTAAAGCTAGGAAAGACGCATATTTGTTGTGTGGCATACAAGTTACGTGGCATATCAACGGGTTAAGTCCACTCTTTTTATTTTTCATGCTTGATGGCATCCTCGGCCTTCTCATGAAGATGAAGGCCTCTTTGTCCTTTGCAGCCTTTAGCTGGTACTGATTCTAGATCCCCTGACTGGTCTACCTTAGGACTGTGTGAAAGACAAGTAAGATGTCAGACGTGAGCGAATAACTTTTTTTTGGTTTGCTTCAGAAGCTCAAAAGAGAAGAAAGAAAGGCACTGCCGAGATTCGAACTCAGGATCTCCTGTTTACTAGACAGGCGCTTTAACCAACTAAGCCACAGCGCCTTGTGATGGCAAAGCTGGCACAGCTGTGCAGCTTAAAAAAAACGCCACTGCTATCGGATGTTTCCAATTCCTGCAACCTTTCATGACCTGATGGGGTGGCTCAAACCTTCATGGTTTTTCTTTTCAGGGCTGGAAAAAGGAAGGTGAGCAGATACTAGGTAGACAACTGAGGTGTGTCCCTTTATCCGCAGTCGTTTTCCACTGCTTTCTTTAAGGGCCCACACGGTACTGGAGTTCTGTTCCATACTTGGCAGCAACTTGTAAAAGGATGAAGCTTTCAGTCATGACAATTAGAAAAGCAAAAACTTTTTGAAAAAGGCATCCACACCGACAAATTTGCAGACGACAATAGCAGCTGGAACTTCGTGGAGAGCTAGAGGTTTGCGGTTCCATAGGTGATTGAGCCGCTTCTTAGCAGAGCAAGAATTGTTACCTGCTCTGCTTTCCATGCATAAGGCAGAATAGATGGATGGAAGACATGCCAGGGATGTCTGGAAATGGTTTGGCATCCCTTAGCATAGGTCCACCTTTCAAGGGTTTTCCATGCATCTTCTTGAGGCATTACTTACTGTAGGAGGCGAGGTATGACCCACTCAGCCCATGACCGATCAGCAAAACTCTGCAGGCACCGACTAGGCACACTTTGTTTGGGAGTTTGTCAAAGGGAACCACGGCGCTCACCAGGACGAGGTGGCCGAGTGGTTAAGGCGATGGACTGCTAATCCATTGTGCTCTGCATGCATGGGTTCGAATCCCATCCTCGTCGATTTCTTCTGCTTCGTCCAAGCTGAAATCTTTGTTTGCTAATCCTCTTTTTACTGGACAAGCAGTGATTGTCCCCTCCATGGTGGACTTTAACTGTGACCTCTCAAGACGGCTCTTATTAAAGCTAGGAAAGACGCATATTTGTTGTGTGGCATACAAGTTACGTGGCATATCAACGGGTTAAGTCCACTCTTTTTATTTTTCATGCTTGATGGCATCCTCGGCCTTCTCATGAAGATGAAGGCCTCTTTGTCCTTTGCAGCCTTTAGCTGGTACTGATTCTAGATCCCCTGACTGGTCTACCTTAGGACTGTGTGAAAGACAAGTAAGATGTCAGACGTGAGCGAATAACTATTTTTTGGTTTGCTTCAGAAGCTCAAAAGAGAAGAAAGAAAGGCACTGCCGAGATTCGAACTCAGGATCTCCTGTTTACTAGACAGGCGCTTTAACCAACTAAGCCACAGCGCCTTGTGATGGCAAAGCTGGCACAGCTGTGCAGCTTAAAAAAAACGCCACTGCTATCGGATGTTTCCAATTCCTGCAACCTTTCATGACCTGATGGGGTGGCTCAAACCTTCATGGTTTTTCTTTTCAGGGCTGGAAAAAGGAAGGTGAGCAGATACTAGGTAGACAACTGAGGTGTGTCCCTTTATCCGCAGTCGTTTTCCACTGCTTTCTTTAAGGGCCCACACGGTACTGGAGTTCTGTTCCATACTTGGCAGCAACTTGTAAAAGGATGAAGCTTTCAGTCATGACAATTAGAAAAGCAAAAACTTTTTGAAAAAGGCATCCACACCGACAAATTTGCAGACGACAATAGCAGCTGGAACTTCGTGGAGAGCTAGAGGTTTGCGGTTCCATAGGTGATTGAGCCGCTTCTTAGCAGAGCAAGAATTGTTACCTGCTCTGCTTTCCATGCATAAGGCAGAATAGATGGATGGAAGACATGCCAGGGATGTCTGGAAATGGTTTGGCATCCCTTAGCATAGGTCCACCTTTCAAGGGTTTTCCATGCATCTTCTTGAGGCATTACTTACTGTAGGAGGCGAGGTATGACCCACTCAGCCCATGACCGATCAGCAAAACTCTGCAGGCACCGACTAGGCACACTTTGTTTGGGAGTTTGTCAAAGGGAACCACGGCGCTCACCAGGACGAGGTGGCCGAGTGGTTAAGGCGATGGACTGCTAATCCATTGTGCTCTGCATGCATGGGTTCGAATCCCATCCTCGTCGATTTCTTCTGCTTCGTCCAAGCTGAAATCTTTGTTTGCTAATCCTCTTTTTACTGGACAAGCAGTGATTGTCCCCTCCATGGTGGACTTTAACTGTGACCTCTCAAGACGGCTCTTATTAAAGCTAGGAAAGACGCATATTTGTTGTGTGGCATACAAGTTACGTGGCATATCAACGGGTTAAGTCCACTCTTTTTATTTTTCATGCTTGATGGCATCCTCGGCCTTCTCATGAAGATGAAGGCCTCTTTGTCCTTTGCAGCCTTTAGCTGGTACTGATTCTAGATCCCCTGACTGGTCTACCTTAGGACTGTGTGAAAGACAAGTAAGATGTCAGACGTGAGCGAATAACTATTTTTTGGTTTGCTTCAGAAGCTCAAAAGAGAAGAAAGAAAGGCACTGCCGAGATTCGAACTCAGGATCTCCTGTTTACTAGACAGGCGCTTTAACCAACTAAGCCACAGCGCCTTGTGATGGCAAAGCTGGCACAGCTGTGCAGCTTAAAAAAAACGCCACTGCTATCGGATGTTTCCAATTCCTGCAACCTTTCATGACCTGATGGGGTGGCTCAAACCTTCATGGTTTTTCTTTTCAGGGCTGGAAAAAGGAAGGTGAGCAGATACTAGGTAGACAACTGAGGTGTGTCCCTTTATCCGCAGTCGTTTTCCACTGCTTTCTTTAAGGGCCCACACGGTACTGGAGTTCTGTTCCATACTTGGCAGCAACTTGTAAAAGGATGAAGCTTTCAGTCATGACAATTAGAAAAGCAAAAACTTTTTGAAAAAGGCATCCACACCGACAAATTTGCAGACGACAATAGCAGCTGGAACTTCGTGGAGAGCTAGAGGTTTGCGGTTCCATAGGTGATTGAGCCGCTTCTTAGCAGAGCAAGAATTGTTACCTGCTCTGCTTTCCATGCATAAGGCAGAATAGATGGATGGAAGACATGCCAGGGATGTCTGGAAATGGTTTGGCATCCCTTAGCATAGGTCCACCTTTCAAGGGTTTTCCATGCATCTTCTTGAGGCATTACTTACTGTAGGAGGCGAGGTATGACCCACTCAGCCCATGACCGATCAGCAAAACTCTGCAGGCACCGACTAGGCACACTTTGTTTGGGAGTTTGTCAAAGGGAACCACGGCGCTCACCAGGACGAGGTGGCCGAGTGGTTAAGGCGATGGACTGCTAATCCATTGTGCTCTGCATGCATGGGTTCGAATCCCATCCTCGTCGATTTCTTCTGCTTCGTCCAAGCTGAAATCTTTGTTTGCTAATCCTCTTTTTACTGGACAAGCAGTGATTGTCCCCTCCATGGTGGACTTTAACTGTGACCTCTCAAGACGGCTCTTATTAAAGCTAGGAAAGACGCATATTTGTTGTGTGGCATACAAGTTACGTGGCATATCAACGGGTTAAGTCCACTCTTTTTATTTTTCATGCTTGATGGCATCCTCGGCCTTCTCATGAAGATGAAGGCCTCTTTGTCCTTTGCAGCCTTTAGCTGGTACTGATTCTAGATCCCCTGACTGGTCTACCTTAGGACTGTGTGAAAGACAAGTAAGATGTCAGACGTGAGCGAATAACTTTTTTTTGGTTTGCTTCAGAAGCTCAAAAGAGAAGAAAGAAAGGCACTGCCGAGATTCGAACTCAGGATCTCCTGTTTACTAGACAGGCGCTTTAACCAACTAAGCCACAGCGCCTTGTGATGGCAAAGCTGGCACAGCTGTGCAGCTTAAAAAAAACGCCACTGCTATCGGATGTTTCCAATTCCTGCAACCTTTCATGACCTGATGGGGTGGCTCAAACCTTCATGGTTTTTCTTTTCAGGGCTGGAAAAAGGAAGGTGAGCAGATACTAGGTAGACAACTGAGGTGTGTCCCTTTATCCGCAGTCGTTTTCCACTGCTTTCTTTAAGGGCCCACACGGTACTGGAGTTCTGTTCCATACTTGGCAGCAACTTGTAAAAGGATGAAGCTTTCAGTCATGACAATTAGAAAAGCAAAAACTTTTTGAAAAAGGCATCCACACCGACAAATTTGCAGACGACAATAGCAGCTGGAACTTCGTGGAGAGCTAGAGGTTTGCGGTTCCATAGGTGATTGAGCCGCTTCTTAGCAGAGCAAGAATTGTTACCTGCTCTGCTTTCCATGCATAAGGCAGAATAGATGGATGGAAGACATGCCAGGGATGTCTGGAAATGGTTTGGCATCCCTTAGCATAGGTCCACCTTTCAAGGGTTTTCCATGCATCTTCTTGAGGCATTACTTACTGTAGGAGGCGAGGTATGACCCACTCAGCCCATGACCGATCAGCAAAACTCTGCAGGCACCGACTAGGCACACTTTGTTTGGGAGTTTGTCAAAGGGAACCACGGCGCTCACCAGGACGAGGTGGCCGAGTGGTTAAGGCGATGGACTGCTAATCCATTGTGCTCTGCATGCATGGGTTCGAATCCCATCCTCGTCGATTTCTTCTGCTTCGTCCAAGCTGAAATCTTTGTTTGCTAATCCTCTTTTTACTGGACAAGCAGTGATTGTCCCCTCCATGGTGGACTTTAACTGTGACCTCTCAAGACGGCTCTTATTAAAGCTAGGAAAGACGCATATTTGTTGTGTGGCATACAAGTTACGTGGCATATCAACGGGTTAAGTCCACTCTTTTTATTTTTCATGCTTGATGGCATCCTCGGCCTTCTCATGAAGATGAAGGCCTTTTTGTCCTTTGCAGCCTTTAGCTGGTACTGATTCTAGATCCCCTGACTGGTCTACCTTAGGACTGTGTGAAAGACAAGTAAGATGTCAGACGTGAGCGAATAACTTTTTTTTGGTTTGCTTCAGAAGCTCAAAAGAGAAGAAAGAAAGGCACTGCCGAGATTCGAACTCAGGATCTCCTGTTTACTAGACAGGCGCTTTAACCAACTAAGCCACAGCGCCTTGTGATGGCAAAGCTGGCACAGCTGTGCAGCTTAAAATAAACGCCACTGCTATCGGATGTTTCCAATTCCTGCAACCTTTCATGACCTGATGGGGTGGCTCAAACCTTCATGGTTTTTCTTTTCAGGGCTGGAAAAAGGAAGGTGAGCAGATACTAGGTAGACAACTGAGGTGTGTCCCTTTATCCGCAGTCGTTTTCCACTGCTTTCTTTAAGGGCCCACACGGTACTGGAGTTCTGTTCCATACTTGGCAGCAACTTGTAAAAGGATGAAGCTTTCAGTCATGACAATTAGAAAAGCAAAAACTTTTTGAAAAAGGCATCCACACCGACAAATTTGCAGACGACAATAGCAGCTGGAACTTCGTGGAGAGCTAGAGGTTTGCGGTTCCATAGGTGATTGAGCCGCTTCTTAGCAGAGCAAGAATTGTTACCTGCTCTGCTTTCCATGCATAAGGCAGAATAGATGGATGGAAGACATGCCAGGGATGTCTGGAAATGGTTTGGCATCCCTTAGCATAGGTCCACCTTTCAAGGGTTTTCCATGCATCTTCTTGAGGCATTACTTACTGTAGGAGGCGAGGTATGACCCACTCAGCCCATGACCGATCAGCAAAACTCTGCAGGCACCGACTAGGCACACTTTGTTTGGGAGTTTGTCAAAGGGAACCACGGCGCTCACCAGGACGAGGTGGCCGAGTGGTTAAGGCGATGGACTGCTAATCCATTGTGCTCTGCATGCATGGGTTCGAATCCCATCCTCGTCGATTTCTTCTGCTTCGTCCAAGCTGAAATCTTTGTTTGCTAATCCTCTTTTTACTGGACAAGCAGTGATTGTCCCCTCCACGGTGGACTTTAACTGTGACCTCTCAAGACGGCTCTTATTAAAGCTAGGAAAGACGCATATTTGTTGTGTGGCATACAAGTTACGTGGCATATCAACGGGTTAAGTCCACTCTTTTTATTTTTCATGCTTGATGGCATCCTCGGCCTTCTCATGAAGATGAAGGCCTCTTTGTCCTTTGCAGCCTTTAGCTGGTACTGATTCTAGATCCCCTGACTGGTCTACCTTAGGACTGTGTGAAAGACAAGTAAGATGTCAGACGTGAGCGAATAACTATTTTTTGGTTTGCTTCAGAAGCTCAAAAGAGAAGAAAGAAAGGCACTGCCGAGATTCGAACTCAGGATCTCCTGTTTACTAGACAGGCGCTTTAACCAACT
The DNA here is from genome assembly GCF_040894005.1 of Engystomops pustulosus. Classification (NCBI taxonomy): domain Eukaryota; kingdom Metazoa; phylum Chordata; class Amphibia; order Anura; family Leptodactylidae; genus Engystomops; species Engystomops pustulosus. The sequence continues at coordinate 140,839,153 of NC_092417.1, read as the reverse complement.
AAGCCACAGCGCCTTGTGATGGCAAAGCTGGCACAGCTGTGCAGCTTAAAAAAAACGCCACTGCTATCGGATGTTTCCAATTCCTGCAACCTTTCATGACCTGATGGGGTGGCTCAAACCTTCATGGTTTTTCTTTTCAGGGCTGGAAAAAGGAAGGTGAGCAGATACTAGGTAGACAACTGAGGTGTGTCCCTTTATCCGCAGTCGTTTTCCACTGCTTTCTTTAAGGGCCCACACGGTACTGGAGTTCTGTTCCATACTTGGCAGCAACTTGTAAAAGGATGAAGCTTTCAGTCATGACAATTAGAAAAGCAAAAACTTTTTGAAAAAGGCATCCACACCGACAAATTTGCAGACGACAATAGCAGCTGGAACTTCGTGGAGAGCTAGAGGTTTGCGGTTCCATAGGTGATTGAGCCGCTTCTTAGCAGAGCAAGAATTGTTACCTGCTCTGCTTTCCATGCATAAGGCAGAATAGATGGATGGAAGACATGCCAGGGATGTCTGGAAATGGTTTGGCATCCCTTAGCATAGGTCCACCTTTCAAGGGTTTTCCATGCATCTTCTTGAGGCATTACTTACTGTAGGAGGCGAGGTATGACCCACTCAGCCCATGACCGATCAGCAAAACTCTGCAGGCACCGACTAGGCACACTTTGTTTGGGAGTTTGTCAAAGGGAACCACGGCGCTCACCAGGACGAGGTGGCCGAGTGGTTAAGGCGATGGACTGCTAATCCATTGTGCTCTGCATGCATGGGTTCGAATCCCATCCTCGTCGATTTCTTCTGCTTCGTCCAAGCTGAAATCTTTGTTTGCTAATCCTCTTTTTACTGGACAAGCAGTGATTGTCCCCTCCATGGTGGACTTTAACTGTGACCTCTCAAGACGGCTCTTATTAAAGCTAGGAAAGACGCATATTTGTTGTGTGGCATACAAGTTACGTGGCATATCAACGGGTTAAGTCCACTCTTTTTATTTTTCATGCTTGATGGCATCCTCGGCCTTCTCATGAAGATGAAGGCCTTTTTGTCCTTTGCAGCCTTTAGCTGGTACTGATTCTAGATCCCCTGACTGGTCTACCTTAGGACTGTGTGAAAGACAAGTAAGATGTCAGACGTGAGCGAATAACTTTTTTTTGGTTTGCTTCAGAAGCTCAAAAGAGAAGAAAGAAAGGCACTGCCGAGATTCGAACTCAGGATCTCCTGTTTACTAGACAGGCGCTTTAACCAACTAAGCCACAGCGCCTTGTGATGGCAAAGCTGGCACAGCTGTGCAGCTTAAAATAAACGCCACTGCTATCGGATGTTTCCAATTCCTGCAACCTTTCATGACCTGATGGGGTGGCTCAAACCTTCATGGTTTTTCTTTTCAGGGCTGGAAAAAGGAAGGTGAGCAGATACTAGGTAGACAACTGAGGTGTGTCCCTTTATCCGCAGTCGTTTTCCACTGCTTTCTTTAAGGGCCCACACGGTACTGGAGTTCTGTTCCATACTTGGCAGCAACTTGTAAAAGGATGAAGCTTTCAGTCATGACAATTAGAAAAGCAAAAACTTTTTGAAAAAGGCATCCACACCGACAAATTTGCAGACGACAATAGCAGCTGGAACTTCGTGGAGAGCTAGAGGTTTGCGGTTCCATAGGTGATTGAGCCGCTTCTTAGCAGAGCAAGAATTGTTACCTGCTCTGCTTTCCATGCATAAGGCAGAATAGATGGATGGAAGACATGCCAGGGATGTCTGGAAATGGTTTGGCATCCCTTAGCATAGGTCCACCTTTCAAGGGTTTTCCATGCATCTTCTTGAGGCATTACTTACTGTAGGAGGCGAGGTATGACCCACTCAGCCCATGACCGATCAGCAAAACTCTGCAGGCACCGACTAGGCACACTTTGTTTGGGAGTTTGTCAAAGGGAACCACGGCGCTCACCAGGACGAGGTGGCCGAGTGGTTAAGGCGATGGACTGCTAATCCATTGTGCTCTGCATGCATGGGTTCGAATCCCATCCTCGTCGATTTCTTCTGCTTCGTCCAAGCTGAAATCTTTGTTTGCTAATCCTCTTTTTACTGGACAAGCAGTGATTGTCCCCTCCATGGTGGACTTTAACTGTGACCTCTCAAGACGGCTCTTATTAAAGCTAGGAAAGACGCATATTTGTTGTGTGGCATAAAAGTTACGTGGCATATCAACGGGTTAAGTCCACTCTTTTTATTTTTCATGCTTGATGGCATCCTCGGCCTTCTCATGAAGATGAAGGCCTCTTTGTCCTTTGCAGCCTTTAGCTGGTACTGATTCTAGATCCCCTGACTGGTCTACCTTAGGACTGTGTGAAAGACAAGTAAGATGTCAGACGTGAGCGAATAACTATTTTTTGGTTTGCTTCAGAAGCTCAAAAGAGAAGAAAGAAAGGCACTGCCGAGATTCGAACTCAGGATCTCCTGTTTACTAGACAGGCGCTTTAACCAACTAAGCCACAGCGCCTTGTGATGGCAAAGCTGGCACAGCTGTGCAGCTTAAAAAAAACGCCACTGCTATCGGATGTTTCCAATTCCTGCAACCTTTCATGACCTGATGGGGTGGCTCAAACCTTCATGGTTTTTCTTTTCAGGGCTGGAAAAAGGAAGATGAGCAGATACTAGGTAGACAACTGAGGTGTGTCCCTTTATCCGCAGTCGTTTTCCACTGCTTTCTTTAAGGGCCCACACGGTACTGGAGTTCTGTTCCATACTTGGCAGCAACTTGTAAAAGGATGAAGCTTTCAGTCATGACAATTAGAAAAGCAAAAACTTTTTGAAAAAGGCATCCACACCGACAAATTTGCAGACGACAATAGCAGCTGGAACTTCGTGGAGAGCTAGAGGTTTGCGGTTCCATAGGTGATTGAGCCGCTTCTTAGCAGAGCAAGAATTGTTACCTGCTCTGCTTTCCATGCATAAGGCAGAATAGATGGATGGAAGACATGCCAGGGATGTCTGGAAATGGTTTGGCATCCCTTAGCATAGGTCCACCTTTCAAGGGTTTTCCATGCATCTTCTTGAGGCATTACTTACTGTAGGAGGCGAGGTATGACCCACTCAGCCCATGACCGATCAGCAAAACTCTGCAGGCACCGACTAGGCACACTTTGTTTGGGAGTTTGTCAAAGGGAACCACGGCGCTCACCAGGACGAGGTGGCCGAGTGGTTAAGGCGATGGACTGCTAATCCATTGTGCTCTGCATGCATGGGTTCGAATCCCATCCTCGTCGATTTCTTCTGCTTCGTCCAAGCTGAAATCTTTGTTTGCTAATCCTCTTTTTACTGGACAAGCAGTGATTGTCCCCTCCATGGTGGACTTTAACTGTGACCTCTCAAGACGGCTCTTATTAAAGCTAGGAAAGACGCATATTTGTTGTGTGGCATACAAGTTACGTGGCATATCAACGGGTTAAGTCCACTCTTTTTATTTTTCATGCTTGATGGCATCCTCGGCCTTCTCATGAAGATGAAGGCCTCTTTGTCCTTTGCAGCCTTTAGCTGGTACTGATTCTAGATCCCCTGACTGGTCTACCTTAGGACTGTGTGAAAGACAAGTAAGATGTCAGACGTGAGCGAATAACTTTTTTTTGGTTTGCTTCAGAAGCTCAAAAGAGAAGAAAGAAAGGCACTGCTGAGATTCGAACTCAGGATCTCCTGTTTACTAGACAGGCGCTTTAACCAACTAAGCCACAGCGCCTTGTGATGGCAAAGCTGGCACAGCTGTGCAGCTTAAAATAAACGCCACTGCTATCGGATGTTTCCAATTCCTGCAACCTTTCATGACCTGATGGGGTGGCTCAAACCTTCATGGTTTTTCTTTTCAGGGCTGGAAAAAGGAAGGTGAGCAGATACTAGGTAGACAACTGAGGTGTGTCCCTTTATCCGCAGTCGTTTTCCACTGCTTTCTTTAAGGGCCCACACGGTACTGGAGTTCTGTTCCATACTTGGCAGCAACTTGTAAAAGGATGAAGCTTTCAGTCATGACAATTAGAAAAGCAAAAACTTTTTGAAAAAGGCATCCACACCGACAAATTTGCAGACGACAATAGCAGCTGGAACTTCGTGGAGAGCTAGAGGTTTGCGGTTCCATAGGTGATTGAGCCGCTTCTTAGCAGAGCAAGAATTGTTACCTGCTCTGCTTTCCATGCATAAGGCAGAATAGATGGATGGAAGACATGCCAGGGATGTCTGGAAATGGTTTGGCATCCCTTAGCATAGGTCCACCTTTCAAGGGTTTTCCATGCATCTTCTTGAGGCATTACTTACTGTAGGAGGCGAGGTATGACCCACTCAGCCCATGACCGATCAGCAAAACTCTGCAGGCACCGACTAGGCACACTTTGTTTGGGAGTTTGTCAAAGGGAACCACGGCGCTCACCAGGACGAGGTGGCCGAGTGGTTAAGGCGATGGACTGCTAATCCATTGTGCTCTGCATGCATGGGTTCGAATCCCATCCTCGTCGCTTTCTTCTGCTTCGTCCAAGCTGAAATCTTTGTTTGCTAATCCTTTTTTTACTGGACAAGCAGTGATTGTCCCCTCCATGGTGGACTTTAACTGTGACCTCTCAAGACGGCTCTTATTAAAGCTAGGAAAGACGCATATTTGTTGTGTGGCATACAAGTTACGTGGCATATCAACGGGTTAAGTCCACTCTTTTCATTTTTCATGCTTGATGGCATCCTCGGCCTTCTCATGAAGATGAAGGCCTCTTTGTCCTTTGCAGCCTTTAGCTGGTACTGATTCTAGATCCCCTGACTGGTCTACCTTAGGACTGTGTGAAAGACAAGTAAGATGTCAGACGTGAGCGAATAACTTTTTTTTGGTTTGCTTCAGAAGCTCAAAAGAGAAGAAAGAAAGGCACTGCCGAGATTCGAACTCAGGATCTCCTGTTTACTAGACAGGCGCTTTAACCAACTAAGCCACAGCGCCTTGTGATGGCAAAGCTGGCACAGCTGTGCAGCTTAAAAAAAACGCCACTGCTATCGGATGTTTCCAATTCCTGCAACCTTTCATGACCTGATGGGGTGGCTCAAACCTTCATGGTTTTTCTTTTCAGGGCTGGAAAAAGGAAGGTGAGCAGATACTAGGTAGACAACTGAGGTGTGTCCCTTTATCCGCAGTCGTTTTCCACTGCTTTCTTTAAGGGCCCACACGGTACTGGAGTTCTGTTCCATACTTGGCAGCAACTTGTAAAAGGATGAAGCTTTCAGTCATGACAATTAGAAAAGCAAAAACTTTTTGAAAAAGGCATCCACACCGACAAATTTGCAGACGACAATAGCAGCTGGAACTTCGTGGAGAGCTAGAGGTTTGCGGTTCCATAGGTGATTGAGCCGCTTCTTAGCAGAGCAAGAATTGTTACCTGCTCTGCTTTCCATGCATAAGGCAGAATAGATGGATGGAAGACATGCCAGGGATGTCTGGAAATGGTTTGGCATCCCTTAGCATAGGTCCACCTTTCAAGGGTTTTCCATGCATCTTCTTGAGGCATTACTTACTGTAGGAGGCGAGGTATGACCCACTCAGCCCATGACCGATCAGCAAAACTCTGCAGGCACCGACTAGGCACACTTTGTTTGGGAGTTTGTCAAAGGGAACCACGGCGCTCACCAGGACGAGGTGGCCGAGTGGTTAAGGCGATGGACTGCTAATCCATTGTGCTCTGCATGCATGGGTTCGAATCCCATCCTCGTCGATTTCTTCTGCTTCGTCCAAGCTGAAATCTTTCTTTGCTAATCCTCTTTTTACTGGACAAGCAGTGATTGTCCCCTCCATGGTGGACTTTAACTGTGACCTCTCAAGACGGCTCTTATTAAAGCTAGGAAAGACGCATATTTGTTGTGTGGCATACAAGTTACGTGGCATATCAACGGGTTAAGTCCACTCTTTTCATTTTTCATGCTTGATGGCTTCCTCGGCCTTCTCATGAAGATGAAGGCCTCTTTGTCCTTTGCAGCCTTTAGCTGGTACTGATTCTAGATCCCCTGACTGGTCTACCTTAGGACTGTGTGAAAGACAAGTAAGATGTCAGACGTGAGCGAATAACTTTTTTTTGGTTTGCTTCAGAAGCTCAAAAGAGAAGAAAGAAAGGCACTGCCGAGATTCGAACTCAGGATCTCCTGTTTACTAGACAGGCGCTTTAACCAACTAAGCCACAGCGCCTTGTGATGGCAAAGCTGGCACAGCTGTGCAGCTTAAAAAAAACGCCACTGCTATCGGATGTTTCCAATTCCTGCAACCTTTCATGACCTGATGGGGTGGCTCAAACCTTCATGGTTTTTCTTTTCAGGGCTGGAAAAAGGAAGGTGAGCAGATACTAGGTAGACAACTGAGGTGTGTCCCTTTATCCGCAGTCGTTTTCCACTGCTTTCTTTAAGGGCCCACACGGTACTGGAGTTCTGTTCCATACTTGGCAGCAACTTGTAAAAGGATGAAGCTTTCAGTCATGACAATTAGAAAAGCAAAAACTTTTTGAAAAAGGCATCCACACCGACAAATTTGCAGACGACAATAGCAGCTGGAACTTCGTGGAGAGCTAGAGGTTTGCGGTTCCATAGGTGATTGAGCCGCTTCTTAGCAGAGCAAGAATTGTTACCTGCTCTGCTTTCCATGCATAAGGCAGAATAGATGGATGGAAGACATGCCAGGGATGTCTGGAAATGGTTTGGCATCCCTTAGCATAGGTCCACCTTTCAAGGGTTTTCCATGCATCTTCTTGAGGCATTACTTACTGTAGGAGGCGAGGTATGACCCACTCAGCCCATGACCGATCAGCAAAACTCTGCAGGCACCGACTAGGCACACTTTGTTTGGGAGTTTGTCAAAGGGAACCACGGCGCTCACCAGGACGAGGTGGCCGAGTGGTTAAGGCGATGGACTGCTAATCCATTGTGCTCTGCATGCATGGGTTCGAATCCCATCCTCGTCGATTTCTTCTGCTTCGTCCAAGCTGAAATCTTTGTTTGCTAATCCTCTTTTTACTGGACAAGCAGTGATTGTCCCCTCCATGGTGGACTTTAACTGTGACCTCTCAAGACGGCTCTTATTAAAGCTAGGAAAGACGCATATTTGTTGTGTGGCATACAAGTTACGTGGCATATCAACGGGTTAAGTCCACTCTTTTTATTTTTCATGCTTGATGGCATCCTCGGCCTTCTCATGAAGATGAAGGCCTCTTTGTCCTTTGCAGCCTTTAGCTGGTACTGATTCTAGATCCCCTGACTGGTCTACCTTAGGACTGTGTGAAAGACAAGTAAGATGTCAGACGTGAGCGAATAACTTTTTTTTGGTTTGCTTCAGAAGCTCAAAAGAGAAGAAAGAAAGGCACTGCCGAGATTCGAACTCAGGATCTCCTGTTTACTAGACAGGCGCTTTAACCAACTAAGCCACAGCGCCTTGTGATGGCAAAGCTGGCACAGCTGTGCAGCTTAAAAAAAACGCCACTGCTATCGGATGTTTCCAATTCCTGCAACCTTTCATGACCTGATGGGGTGGCTCAAACCTTCATGGTTTTTCTTTTCAGGGCTGGAAAAAGGAAGGTGAGCAGATACTAGGTAGACAACTGAGGTGTGTCCCTTTATCCGCAGTCGTTTTCCACTGCTTTCTTTAAGGGCCCACACGGTACTGGAGTTCTGTTCCATACTTGGCAGCAACTTGTAAAAGGATGAAGCTTTCAGTCATGACAATTAGAAAAGCAAAAACTTTTTGAAAAAGGCATCCACACCGACAAATTTGCAGACGACAATAGCAGCTGGAACTTCGTGGAGAGCTAGAGGTTTGCGGTTCCATAGGTGATTGAGCCGCTTCTTAGCAGAGCAAGAATTGTTACCTGCTCTGCTTTCCATGCATAAGGCAGAATAGATGGATGGAAGACATGCCAGGGATGTCTGGAAATGGTTTGGCATCCCTTAGCATAGGTCCACCTTTCAAGGGTTTTCCATGCATCTTCTTGAGGCATTACTTACTGTAGGAGGCGAGGTATGACCCACTCAGCCCATGACCGATCAGCAAAACTCTGCAGGCACCGACTAGGCACACTTTGTTTGGGAGTTTGTCAAAGGGAACCACGGCGCTCACCAGGATGAGGTGGCCGAGTGGTTAAGGCGATGGACTGCTAATCCATTGTGCTCTGCATGCATGGGTTCGAATCCCATCCTCGTCGATTTCTTCTGCTTCGTCCAAGCTGAAATCTTTGTTTGCTAATCCTCTTTTTACTGGACAAGCAGTGATTGTCCCCTCCACGGTGGACTTTAACTGTGACCTCTCAAGATGGCTCTTATTAAAGCTAGGAAAGACGCATATTTGTTGTGTGGCATACAAGTTACGTGGCATATCAACGGGTTAAGTCCACTCTTTTTATTTTTCATGCTGGATGGCATCCTCGGCCTTCTCATGAAGATGAAGGCCTCTTTGTCCTTTGCAGCCTTTAGCTGGTACTGATTCTAGATCCCCTGACTGGTCTACCTTAGGACTGTGTGAAAGACAAGTAAGATGTCAGACGTGAGCGAATAACTATTTTTTGGTTTGCTTCAGAAGCTCAAAAGAGAAGAAAGAAAGGCACTGCCGAGATTCGAACTCAGGATCTCCTGTTTACTAGACAGGCGCTTTAACCAACTAAGCCACAGCGCCTTGTGATGGCAAAGCTGGCACAGCTGTGCAGCTTAAAAAAAACGCCACTGCTATCGGATGTTTCCAATTCCTGCAACCTTTCATGACCTGATGGGGTGGCTCAAACCTTCATGGTTTTTCTTTTCAGGGCTGGAAAAAGGAAGGTGAGCAGATACTAGGTAGACAACTGAGGTGTGTCCCTTTATCCGCAGTCGTTTTCCACTGCTTTCTTTAAGGGCCCACACGGTACTGGAGTTCTGTTCCATACTTGGCAGCAACTTGTAAAAGGATGAAGCTTTCAGTCATGACAATTAGAAAAGCAAAAACTTTTTGAAAAAGGCATCCACACCGACAAATTTGCAGACGACAATAGCAGCTGGAACTTCGTGGAGAGCTAGAGGTTTGCGGTTCCATAGGTGATTGAGCCGCTTCTTAGCAGAGCAAGAATTGTTACCTGCTCTGCTTTCCATGCATAAGGCAGAATAGATGGATGGAAGACATGCCAGGGATGTCTGGAAATGGTTTGGCATCCCTTAGCATAGGTCCACCTTTCAAGGGTTTTCCATGCATCTTCTTGAGGCATTACTTACTGTAGGAGGCGAGGTATGACCCACTCAGCCCATGACCGATCAGCAAAACTCTGCAGGCACCGACTAGGCACACTTTGTTTGGGAGTTTGTCAAAGGGAACCACGGCGCTCACCAGGACGAGGTGGCCGAGTGGTTAAGGCGATGGACTGCTAATCCATTGTGCTCTGCATGCATGGGTTCGAATCCCATCCTCGTCGATTTCTTCTGCTTCGTCCAAGCTGAAATCTTTCTTTGCTAATCCTCTTTTTACTGGACAAGCAGTGATTGTCCCCTCCATGGTGGACTTTAACTGTGACCTCTCAAGACGGCTCTTATTAAAGCTAGGAAAGACGCATATTTGTTGTGTGGCATACAAGTTACGTGGCATATCAACGGGTTAAGTCCACTCTTTTTATTTTTCATGCTTGATGGCATCCTCGGCCTTCTCATGAAGATGAAGGCCTCTTTGTCCTTTGCAGCCTTTAGCTGGTACTGATTCTAGATCCCCTGACTGGTCTACCTTAGGACTGTGTGAAAGACAAGTAAGATGTCAGACGTGAGCGAATAACTTTTTTTTGGTTTGCTTCAGAAGCTCAAAAGAGAAGAAAGAAAGGCACTGCCGAGATTCGAACTCAGGATCTCCTGTTTACTAGACAGGCGCTTTAACCAACTAAGCCACAGCGCCTTGTGATGGCAAAGCTGGCACAGCTGTGCAGCTTAAAAAAAACGCCACTGCTATCGGATGTTTCCAATTCCTGCAACCTTTCATGACCTGATGGGGTGGCTCAAACCTTCATGGTTTTTCTTTTCAGGGCTGGAAAAAGGAAGGTGAGCAGATACTAGGTAGACAACTGAGGTGTGTCCCTTTATCCGCAGTCGTTTTCCACTGCTTTCTTTAAGGGCCCACACGGTACTGGAGTTCTGTTCCATACTTGGCAGCAACTTGTAAAAGGATGAAGCTTTCAGTCATGACAATTAGAAAAGCAAAAACTTTTTGAAAAAGGCATCCACACCGACAAATTTGCAGACGACAATAGCAGCTGGAACTTCGTGGAGAGCTAGAGGTTTGCGGTTCCATAGGTGATTGAGCCGCTTCTTAGCAGAGCAAGAATTGTTACCTGCTCTGCTTTCCATGCATAAGGCAGAATAGATGGATGGAAGACATGCCAGGGATGTCTGGAAATGGTTTGGCATCCCTTAGCATAGGTCCACCTTTCAAGGGTTTTCCATGCATCTTCTTGAGGCATTACTTACTGTAGGAGGCGAGGTATGACCCACTCAGCCCATGACCGATCAGCAAAACTCTGCAGGCACCGACTAGGCACACTTTGTTTGGGAGTTTGTCAAAGGGAACCACGGCGCTCACCAGGATGAGGTGGCCGAGTGGTTAAGGCGATGGACTGCTAATCCATTGTGCTCTGCATGCATGGGTTCGAATCCCATCCTCGTCGATTTCTTCTGCTTCGTCCAAGCTGAAATCTTTGTTTGCTAATCCTCTTTTTACTGGACAAGCAGTGATTGTCCCCTCCACGGTGGACTTTAACTGTGACCTCTCAAGATGGCTCTTATTAAAGCTAGGAAAGACGCATATTTGTTGTGTGGCATACAAGTTACGTGGCATATCAACGGGTTAAGTCCACTCTTTTTATTTTTCATGCTGGATGGCATCCTCGGCCTTCTCATGAAGATGAAGGCCTCTTTGTCCTTTGCAGCCTTTAGCTGGTACTGATTCTAGATCCCCTGACTGGTCTACCTTAGGACTGTGTGAAAGACAAGTAAGATGTCAGACGTGAGCGAATAACTATTTTTTGGTTTGCTTCAGAAGCTCAAAAGAGAAGAAAGAAAGGCACTGCCGAGATTCGAACTCAGGATCTCCTGTTTACTAGACAGGCGCTTTAACCAACTAAGCCACAGCGCCTTGTGATGGCAAAGCTGGCACAGCTGTGCAGCTTAAAAAAAACGCCACTGCTATCGGATGTTTCCAATTCCTGCAACCTTTCATGACCTGATGGGGTGGCTCAAACCTTCATGGTTTTTCTTTTCAGGGCTGGAAAAAGGAAGGTGAGCAGATACTAGGTAGACAACTGAGGTGTGTCCCTTTATCCGCAGTCGTTTTCCACTGCTTTCTTTAAGGGCCCACACGGTACTGGAGTTCTGTTCCATACTTGGCAGCAACTTGTAAAAGGATGAAGCTTTCAGTCATGACAATTAGAAAAGCAAAAACTTTTTGAAAAAGGCATCCACACCGACAAATTTGCAGACGACAATAGCAGCTGGAACTTCGTGGAGAGCTAGAGGTTTGCGGTTCCATAGGTGATTGAGCCGCTTCTTAGCAGAGCAAGAATTGTTACCTGCTCTGCTTTCCATGCATAAGGCAGAATAGATGGATGGAAGACATGCCAGGGATGTCTGGAAATGGTTTGGCATCCCTTAGCATAGGTCCACCTTTCAAGGGTTTTCCATGCATCTTCTTGAGGCATTACTTACTGTAGGAGGCGAGGTATGACCCACTCAGCCCATGACCGATCAGCAAAACTCTGCAGGCACCGACTAGGCACACTTTGTTTGGGAGTTTGTCAAAGGGAACCACGGCGCTCACCAGGACGAGGTGGCTGAGTGGTTAAGGCGATGGACTGCTAATCCATTGTGCTCTGCATGCATGGGTTCGAATCCCATCCTCGTCGATTTCTTCTGCTTCGTCCAAGCTGAAATCTTTCTTTGCTAATCCTCTTTTTACTGGACAAGCAGTGATTGTCCCCTCCATGGTGGACTTTAACTGTGACCTCTCAAGACGGCTCTTATTAAAGCTAGGAAAGACGCATATTTGTTGTGTGGCATACAAGTTACGTGGCATATCAACGGGTTAAGTCCACTCTTTTTATTTTTCATGCTTGATGGCATCCTCGGCCTTCTCATGAAGATGAAGGCCTTTTTGTCCTTTGCAGCCTTTAGCTGGTACTGATTCTAGATCCCCTGACTGGTCTACCTTAGGACTGTGTGAAAGACAAGTAAGATGTCAGACGTGAGCGAATAACTTTTTTTTGGTTTGCTTCAGAAGCTCAAAAGAGAAGAAAGAAAGGCACTGCCGAGATTCGAACTCAGGATCTCCTGTTTACTAGACAGGCGCTTTAACCAACTAAGCCACAGCGCCTTGTGATGGCAAAGCTGGCACAGCTGTGCAGCTTAAAATAAACGCCACTGCTATCGGATGTTTCCAATTCCTGCAACCTTTCATGACCTGATGGGGTGGCTCAAACCTTCATGGTTTTTCTTTTCAGGGCTGGAAAAAGGAAGGTGAGCAGATACTAGGTAGACAACTGAGGTGTGTCCCTTTATCCGCAGTCGTTTTCCACTGCTTTCTTTAAGGGCCCACACGGTACTGGAGTTCTGTTCCATACTTGGCAGCAACTTGTAAAAGGATGAAGCTTTCAGTCATGACAATTAGAAAAGCAAAAACTTTTTGAAAAAGGCATCCACACCGACAAATTTGCAGACGACAATAGCAGCTGGAACTTCGTGGAGAGCTAGAGGTTTGCGGTTCCATAGGTGATTGAGCCGCTTCTTAGCAGAGCAAGAATTGTTACCTGCTCTGCTTTCCATGCATAAGGCAGAATAGATGGATGGAAGACATGCCAGGGATGTCTGGAAATGGTTTGGCATCCCTTAGCATAGGTCCACCTTTCAAGGGTTTTCCATGCATCTTCTTGAGGCATTACTTACTGTAGGAGGCGAGGTATGACCCACTCAGCCCATGACCGATCAGCAAAACTCTGCAGGCACCGACTAGGCACACTTTGTTTGGGAGTTTGTCAAAGGGAACCACGGCGCTCACCAGGACGAGGTGGCCGAGTGGTTAAGGCGATGGACTGCTAATCCATTGTGCTCTGCATGCATGGGTTCGAATCCCATCCTCGTCGATTTCTTCTGCTTCGTCCAAGCTGAAATCTTTGTTTGCTAATCCTCTTTTTACTGGACAAGCAGTGATTGTCCCCTCCATGGTGGACTTTAACTGTGACCTCTCAAGACGGCTCTTATTAAAGCTAGGAAAGACGCATATTTGTTGTGTGGCATACAAGTTACGTGGCATATCAACGGGTTAAGTCCACTCTTTTCATTTTTCATGCTTGATGGCATCCTCGGCCTTCTCATGAAGATGAAGGCCTCTTTGTCCTTTGCAGCCTTTAGCTGGTACTGATTCTAGATCCCCTGACTGGTCTACCTTAGGACTGTGTGAAAGACAAGTAAGATGTCAGACGTGAGCGAATAACTTTTTTTTGGTTTGCTTCAGAAGCTCAAAAGAGAAGAAAGAAAGGCACTGCCGAGATTCGAACTCAGGATCTCCTGTTTACTAGACAGGCGCTTTAACCAACTAAGCCACAGCGCCTTGTGATGGCAAAGCTGGCACAGCTGTGCAGCTTAAAAAAAACGCCACTGCTATCGGATGTTTCCAATTCCTGCAACCTTTCATGACCTGATGGGGTGGCTCAAACCTTCATGGTTTTTCTTTTCAGGGCTTGAAAAAGGAAGGTGAGCAGATACTAGGTAGACAACTGAGGTGTGTCCCTTTATCCGCAGTCGTTTTCCACTGCTTTCTTTAAGGGCCCACACGGTACTGGAGTTCTGTTCCATACTTGGCAGCAACTTGTAAAAGGATGAAGCTTTCAGTCATGACAATTAGAAAAGCAAAAACTTTTTGAAAAAGGCATCCACACCGACAAATTTGCAGACGACAATAGCAGCTGGAACTTCGTGGAGAGCTAGAGGTTTGCGGTTCCATAGGTGATTGAGCCGCTTCTTAGCAGAGCAAGAATTGTTACCTGCTCTGCTTTCCATGCATAAGGCAGAATAGATGGATGGAAGACATGCCAGGGATGTCTGGAAATGGTTTGGCATCCCTTAGCATAGGTCCACCTTTCAAGGGTTTTCCATGCATCTTCTTGAGGCATTACTTACTGTAGGAGGCGAGGTATGACCCACTCAGCTCATGACCGATCAGCAAAACTCTGCAGGCACCGACTAGGCACACTTTGTTTGGGAGTTTGTCAAAGGGAACCACGGCGCTCACCAGGACGAGGTGGCCGAGTGGTTAAGGCGATGGACTGCTAATCCATTGTGCTCTGCATGCATGGGTTCGAATCCCATCCTCGTCGATTTCTTCTGCTTCGTCCAAGCTGAAATCTTTCTTTGCTAATCCTCTTTTTACTGGACAAGCAGTGATTGTCCCCTCCATGGTGGACTTTAACTGTGACCTCTCAAGACGGCTCTTATTAAAGCTAGGAAAGACGCATATTTGTTGTGTGGCATACAAGTTACGTGGCATATCAACGGGTTAAGTCCACTCTTTTCATTTTTCATGCTTGATGGCATCCTCGGCCTTCTCATGAAGATGAAGGCCTCTTTGTCCTTTGCAGCCTTTAGCTGGTACTGATTCTAGATCCCCTGACTGGTCTACCTTAGGACTGTGTGAAAGACAAGTAAGATGTCAGACGTGAGCGAATAACTTTTTTTTGGTTTGCTTCAGAAGCTCAAAAGAGAAGAAAGAAAGGCACTGCCGAGATTCGAACTCAGGATCTCCTGTTTACTAGACAGGCGCTTTAACCAACTAAGCCACAGCGCCTTGTGATGGCAAAGCTGGCACAGCTGTGCAGCTTAAAAAAAACGCCACTGCTATCGGATGTTTCCAATTCCTGCAACCTTTCATGACCTGATGGGGTGGCTCAAACCTTCATGGTTTTTCTTTTCAGGGCTTGAAAAAGGAAGGTGAGCAGATACTAGGTAGACAACTGAGGTGTGTCCCTTTATCCGCAGTCGTTTTCCACTGCTTTCTTTAAGGGCCCACACGGTACTGGAGTTCTGTTCCATACTTGGCAGCAACTTGTAAAAGGATGAAGCTTTCAGTCATGACAATTAGAAAAGCAAAAACTTTTTGAAAAAGGCATCCACACCGACAAATTTGCAGACGACAATAGCAGCTGGAACTTCGTGGAGAGCTAGAGGTTTGCGGTTCCATAGGTGATTGAGCCGCTTCTTAGCAGAGCAAGAATTGTTACCTGCTCTGCTTTCCATGCATAAGGCAGAATAGATGGATGGAAGACATGCCAGGGATGTCTGGAAATGGTTTGGCATCCCTTAGCATAGGTCCACCTTTCAAGGGTTTTCCATGCATCTTCTTGAGGCATTACTTACTGTAGGAGGCGAGGTATGACCCACTCAGCCCATGACCGATCAGCAAAACTCTGCAGGCACCGACTAGGCACACTTTGTTTGGGAGTTTGTCAAAGGGAACCACGGCGCTCACCAGGACGAGGTGGCCGAGTGGTTAAGGCGATGGACTGCTAATCCATTGTGCTCTGCATGCATGGGTTCGAATCCCATCCTCGTCGATTTCTTCTGCTTCGTCCAAGCTGAAATCTTTCTTTGCTAATCCTCTTTTTACTGGACAAGCAGTGATTGTCCCCTCCATGGTGGACTTTAACTGTGACCTCTCAAGACGGCTCTTATTAAAGCTAGGAAAGACGCATATTTGTTGTGTGGCATACAAGTTACGTGGCATATCAACGGGTTAAGTCCACTCTTTTTATTTTTCATGCTTGATGGCATCCTCGGCCTTCTCATGAAGATGAAGGCCTCTTTGTCCTTTGCAGCCTTTAGCTGGTACTGATTCTAGATCCCCTGACTGGTCTACCTTAGGACTGTGTGAAAGACAAGTAAGATGTCAGACGTGAGCGAATAACTTTTTTTTGGTTTGCTTCAGAAGCTCAAAAGAGAAGAAAGAAAGGCACTGCCGAGATTCGAACTCAGGATCTCCTGTTTACTAGACAGGCGCTTTAACCAACTAAGCCACAGCGCCTTGTGATGGCAAAGCTGGCACAGCTGTGCAGCTTAAAAAAAACGCCACTGCTATCGGATGTTTCCAATTCCTGCAACCTTTCATGACCTGATGGGGTGGCTCAAACCTTCATGGTTTTTCTTTTCAGGGCTGGAAAAAGGAAGGTGAGCAGATACTAGGTAGACAACTGAGGTGTGTCCCTTTATCCGCAGTCGTTTTCCACTGCTTTCTTTAAGGGCCCACACGGTACTGGAGTTCTGTTCCATACTTGGCAGCAACTTGTAAAAGGATGAAGCTTTCAGTCATGACAATTAGAAAAGCAAAAACTTTTTGAAAAAGGCATCCACACCGACAAATTTGCAGACGACAATAGCAGCTGGAACTTCGTGGAGAGCTAGAGGTTTGCGGTTCCATAGGTGATTGAGCCGCTTCTTAGCAGAGCAAGAATTGTTACCTGCTCTGCTTTCCATGCATAAGGCAGAATAGATGGATGGAAGACATGCCAGGGATGTCTGGAAATGGTTTGGCATCCCTTAGCATAGGTCCACCTTTCAAGGGTTTTCCATGCATCTTCTTGAGGCATTACTTACTGTAGGAGGCGAGGTATGACCCACTCAGCCCATGACCGATCAGCAAAACTCTGCAGGCACCGACTAGGCACACTTTGTTTGGGAGTTTGTCAAAGGGAACCACGGCGCTCACCAGGACGAGGTGGCCGAGTGGTTAAGGCGATGGACTGCTAATCCATTGTGCTCTGCATGCATGGGTTCGAATCCCATCCTCGTCGATTTCTTCTGCTTCGTCCAAGCTGAAATCTTTGTTTGCTAATCCTCTTTTTACTGGACAAGCAGTGATTGTCCCCTCCATGGTGGACTTTAACTGTGACCTCTCAAGACGGCTCTTATTAAAGCTAGGAAAGACGCATATTTGTTGTGTGGCATACAAGTTACGTGGCATATCAACGGGTTAAGTCCACTCTTTTTATTTTTCATGCTTGATGGCATCCTCGGCCTTCTCATGAAGATGAAGGCCTCTTTGTCCTTTGCAGCCTTTAGCTGGTACTGATTCTAGATCCCCTGACTGGTCTACCTTAGGACTGTGTGAAAGACAAGTAAGATGTCAGACGTGAGCGAATAACTTTTTTTTGGTTTGCTTCAGAAGCTCAAAAGAGAAGAAAGAAAGGCACTGCCGAGATTCGAACTCAGGATCTCCTGTTTACTAGACAGGCGCTTTAACCAACTAAGCCACAGCGCCTTGTGATGGCAAAGCTGGCACAGCTGTGCAGCTTAAAAAAAACGCCACTGCTATCGGATGTTTCCAATTCCTGCAACCTTTCATGACCTGATGGGGTGGCTCAAACCTTCATGGTTTTTCTTTTCAGGGCTGGAAAAAGGAAGGTGAGCAGATACTAGGTAGACAACTGAGGTGTGTCCCTTTATCCGCAGTCGTTTTCCACTGCTTTCTTTAAGGGCCCACACGGTACTGGAGTTCTGTTCCATACTTGGCAGCAACTTGTAAAAGGATGAAGCTTTCAGTCATGACAATTAGAAAAGCAAAAACTTTTTGAAAAAGGCATCCACACCGACAAATTTGCAGACGACAATAGCAGCTGGAACTTCGTGGAGAGCTAGAGGTTTGCGGTTCCATAGGTGATTGAGCCGCTTCTTAGCAGAGCAAGAATTGTTACCTGCTCTGCTTTCCATGCATAAGGCAGAATAGATGGATGGAAGACATGCCAGGGATGTCTGGAAATGGTTTGGCATCCCTTAGCATAGGTCCACCTTTCAAGGGTTTTCCATGCATCTTCTTGAGGCATTACTTACTGTAGGAGGCGAGGTATGACCCACTCAGCCCATGACCGATCAGCAAAACTCTGCAGGCACCGACTAGGCACACTTTGTTTGGGAGTTTGTCAAAGGGAACCACGGCGCTCACCAGGACGAGGTGGCCGAGTGGTTAAGGCGATGGACTGCTAATCCATTGTGCTCTGCATGCATGGGTTCGAATCCCATCCTCGTCGATTTCTTCTGCTTCGTCCAAGCTGAAATCTTTCTTTGCTAATCCTCTTTTTACTGGACAAGCAGTGATTGTCCCCTCCATGGTGGACTTTAACTGTGACCTCTCAAGACGGCTCTTATTAAAGCTAGGAAAGACGCATATTTGTTGTGTGGCATACAAGTTACGTGGCATATCAACGGGTTAAGTCCACTCTTTTCATTTTTCATGCTTGATGGCATCCTCGGCCTTCTCATGAAGATGAAGGCCTCTTTGTCCTTTGCAGCCTTTAGCTGGTACTGATTCTAGATCCCCTGACTGGTCTACCTTAGGACTGTGTGAAAGACAAGTAAGATGTCAGACGTGAGCGAATAACTTTTTTTTGGTTTGCTTCAGAAGCTCAAAAGAGAAGAAAGAAAGGCACTGCCGAGATTCGAACTCAGGATCTCCTGTTTACTAGACAGGCGCCTTAACCACCTAAGCCACAGCGCCTTGTGGTGGCAAAGCTGGCACAGCTGTGCAGCTTAAAAAAAACGCCACTGCTATCGGATGTTTCCAATTCCTGCAACCTTTCATGACCTGATGGGGTGGCTCAAACCTTCATGGTTTTTCTTTTCAGGGCTGGAAAAAGGAAGGTGAGCAGATACTAGGTAGACAACTGAGGTGTGTCCCTTTATCCGCAGTCGTTTTCCACTGCTTTCTTTAAGGGCCCACACGGTACTGGAGTTCTGTTCCATACTTGGCAGCAACTTGTAAAAGGATGAAGCTTTCAGTCATGACAATTAGAAAAGCAAAAACTTTTTGAAAAAGGCATCCACACCGACAAATTTGCAGACGACAATAGCAGCTGGAACTTCGTGGAGAGCTAGAGGTTTGCGGTTCCATAGGTGATTGAGCCGCTTCTTAGCAGAGCAAGAATTGTTACCTGCTCTGCTTTCCATGCATAAGGCAGAATAGATGGATGGAAGACATGCCAGGGATGTCTGGAAATGGTTTGGCATCCCTTAGCATAGGTCCACCTTTCAAGGGTTTTCCATGCATCTTCTTGAGGCATTACTTACTGTAGGAGGCGAGGTATGACCCACTCAGCCCATGACCGATCAGCAAAACTCTGCAGGCACCGACTAGGCACACTTTGTTTGGGAGTTTGTCAAAGGGAACCACGGCGCTCACCAGGACGAGGTGGCCGAGTGGTTAAGGCGATGGACTGCTAATCCATTGTGCTCTGCATGCATGGGTTCGAATCCCATCCTCGTCGATTTCTTCTGCTTCGTCCAAGCTGAAATCTTTCTTTGCTAATCCTCTTTTTACTGGACAAGCAGTGATTGTCCCCTCCATGGTGGACTTTAACTGTGACCTCTCAAGACGGCTCTTATTAAAGCTAGGAAAGACGCATATTTGTTGTGTGGCATACAAGTTACGTGGCATATCAACGGGTTAAGTCCACTCTTTTCATTTTTCATGCTTGATGGCATCCTCGGCCTTCTCATGAAGATGAAGGCCTCTTTGTCCTTTGCAGCCTTTAGCTGGTACTGATTCTAGATCCCCTGACTGGTCTACCTTAGGACTGTGTGAAAGACAAGTAAGATGTCAGACGTGAGCGAATAACTTTTTTTTGGTTTGCTTCAGAAGCTCAAAAGAGAAGAAAGAAAGGCACTGCCGAGATTCGAACTCAGGATCTCCTGTTTACTAGACAGGCGCCTTAACCAACTAAGCCACAGCGCCTTGTGGTGGCAAAGCTGGCACAGCTGTGCAGCTTAAAAAAAACGCCACTGCTATCGGATGTTTCCAATTCCTGCAACCTTTCATGACCTGATGGGGTGGCTCAAACCTTCATGGTTTTTCTTTTCAGGGCTGGAAAAAGGAAGGTGAGCAGATACTAGGTAGACAACTGAGGTGTGTCCCTTTATCCGCAGTCGTTTTCCACTGCTTTCTTTAAGGGCCCACACGGTACTGGAGTTCTGTTCCATACTTGGCAGCAACTTGTAAAAGGATGAAGCTTTCAGTCATGACAATTAGAAAAGCAAAAACTTTTTGAAAAAGGCATCCACACCGACAAATTTGCAGACGACAATAGCAGCTGGAACTTCGTGGAGAGCTAGAGGTTTGCGGTTCCATAGGTGATTGAGCCGCTTCTTAGCAGAGCAAGAATTGTTACCTGCTCTGCTTTCCATGCATAAGGCAGAATAGATGGATGGAAGACATGCCAGGGATGTCTGGAAATGGTTTGGCATCCCTTAGCATAGGTCCACCTTTCAAGGGTTTTCCATGCATCTTCTTGAGGCATTACTTACTGTAGGAGGCGAGGTATGACCCACTCAGCCCATGACCGATCAGCAAAACTCTGCAGGCACCGACTAGGCACACTTTGTTTGGGAGTTTGTCAAAGGGAACCACGGCGCTCACCAGGACGAGGTGGCCGAGTGGTTAAGGCGATGGACTGCTAATCCATTGTGCTCTGCATGCATGGGTTCGAATCCCATCCTCGTCGATTTCTTCTGCTTCGTCCAAGCTGAAATCTTTGTTTGCTAATCCTCTTTTTACTGGACAAGCAGTGATTGTCCCCTCCATGGTGGACTTTAACTGTGACCTCTCAAGACGGCTCTTATTAAAGCTAGGAAAGACGCATATTTGTTGTGTGGCATACAAGTTACGTGGCATATCAACGGGTTAAGTCCACTCTTTTTATTTTTCATGCTTGATGGCATCCTCGGCCTTCTCATGAAGATGAAGGCCTCTTTGTCCTTTGCAGCCTTTAGCTGGTACTGATTCTAGATCCCCTGACTGGTCTACCTTAGGACTGTGTGAAAGACAAGTAAGATGTCAGACGTGAGCGAATAACTTTTTTTTGGTTTGCTTCAGAAGCTCAAAAGAGAAGAAAGAAAGGCACTGCCGAGATTCGAACTCAGGATCTCCTGTTTACTAGACAGGCGCTTTAACCAACTAAGCCACAGCGCCTTGTGATGGCAAAGCTGGCACAGCTGTGCAGCTTAAAAAAAACGCCACTGCTATCGGATGTTTCCAATTCCTGCAACCTTTCATGACCTGATGGGGTGGCTCAAACCTTCATGGTTTTTCTTTTCAGGGCTGGAAAAAGGAAGGTGAGCAGATACTAGGTAGACAACTGAGGTGTGTCCCTTTATCCGCAGTCGTTTTCCACTGCTTTCTTTAAGGGCCCACACGGTACTGGAGTTCTGTTCCATACTTGGCAGCAACTTGTAAAAGGATGAAGCTTTCAGTCATGACAATTAGAAAAGCAAAAACTTTTTGAAAAAGGCATCCACACCGACAAATTTGCAGACGACAATAGCAGCTGGAACTTCGTGGAGAGCTAGAGGTTTGCGGTTCCATAGGTGATTGAGCCGCTTCTTAGCAGAGCAAGAATTGTTACCTGCTCTGCTTTCCATGCATAAGGCAGAATAGATGGATGGAAGACATGCCAGGGATGTCTGGAAATGGTTTGGCATCCCTTAGCATAGGTCCACCTTTCAAGGGTTTTCCATGCATCTTCTTGAGGCATTACTTACTGTAGGAGGCGAGGTATGACCCACTCAGCCCATGACCGATCAGCAAAACTCTGCAGGCACCGACTAGGCACACTTTGTTTGGGAGTTTGTCAAAGGGAACCACGGCGCTCACCAGGACGAGGTGGCCGAGTGGTTAAGGCGATGGACTGCTAATCCATTGTGCTCTGCATGCATGGGTTCGAATCCCATCCTCGTCGATTTCTTCTGCTTCGTCCAAGCTGAAATCTTTGTTTGCTAATCCTCTTTTTACTGGACAAGCAGTGATTGTCCCCTCCATGGTGGACTTTAACTGTGACCTCTCAAGACGGCTCTTATTAAAGCTAGGAAAGACGCATATTTGTTGTGTGGCATACAAGTTACGTGGCATATCAACGGGTTAAGTCCACTCTTTTTATTTTTCATGCTTGATGGCATCCTCGGCCTTCTCATGAAGATGAAGGCCTTTTTGTCCTTTGCAGCCTTTAGCTGGTACTGATTCTAGATCCCCTGACTGGTCTACCTTAGGACTGTGTGAAAGACAAGTAAGATGTCAGACGTGAGCGAATAACTTTTTTTTGGTTTGCTTCAGAAGCTCAAAAGAGAAGAAAGAAAGGCACTGCCGAGATTCGAACTCAGGATCTCCTGTTTACTAGACAGGCGCTTTAACCAACTAAGCCACAGCGCCTTGTGATGGCAAAGCTGGCACAGCTGTGCAGCTTAAAATAAACGCCACTGCTATCGGATGTTTCCAATTCCTGCAACCTTTCATGACCTGATGGGGTGGCTCAAACCTTCATGGTTTTTCTTTTCAGGGCTGGAAAAAGGAAGGTGAGCAGATACTAGGTAGACAACTGAGGTGTGTCCCTTTATCCACAGTCGTTTTCCACTGCTTTCTTTAAGGGCCCACACGGTACTGGAGTTCTGTTCCATACTTGGCAGCAACTTGTAAAAGGATGAAGCTTTCAGTCATGACAATTAGAAAAGCAAAAACTTTTTGAAAAAGGCATCCACACCGACAAATTTGCAGATGACAATAGCAGCTGGAACTTCGTGGAGAGCTAGAGGTTTGCGGTTCCATAGGTGATTGAGCCGCTTCTTAGCAGAGCAAGAATTGTTACCTGCTCTGCTTTCCATGCATAAGGCAGAATAGATGGATGGAAGACATGCCAGGGATGTCTGGAAATGGTTTGGCATCCCTTAGCATAGGTCCACCTTTCAAGGGTTTTCCATGCATCTTCTTGAGGCATTACTTACTGTAGGAGGCGAGGTATGACCCACTCAGCCCATGACCGATCAGCAAAACTCTGCAGGCACCGACTAGGCACACTTTGTTTGGGAGTTTGTCAAAGGGAACCACGGCGCTCACCAGGAGGAGGTGGCCGAGTGGTTAAGGCGATGGACTGCTAATCCATTGTGCTCTGCATGCATGGGTTCGAATCCCATCCTCGTCGATTTCTTCTGCTTCGTCCAAGCTGAAATCTTTGTTTGCTAATCCTCTTTTTACTGGACAAGCAGTGATTGTCCCCTCCACGGTGGACTTTAACTGTGACCTCTCAAGACGGCTCTTATTAAAGCTAGGAAAGACGCATATTTGTTGTGTGGCATACAAGTTACGTGGCATATCAACGGGTTAAGTCCACTCTTTTTATTTTTCATGCTTGATGGCATCCTCGGCCTTCTCATGAAGATGAAGGCCTCTTTGTCCTTTGCAGCCTTTAGCTGGTACTGATTCTAGATCCCCTGACTGGTCTACCTTAGGACTGTGTGAAAGACAAGTAAGATGTCAGACGTGAGCGAATAACTATTTTTTGGTTTGCTTCAGAAGCTCAAAAGAGAAGAAAGAAAGGCACTGCCGAGATTCGAACTCAGGATCTCCTGTTTACTAGACAGGCGCTTTAACCAACTAAGCCACAGCGCCTTGTGATGGCAAAGCTGGCACAGCTGTGCAGCTTAAAAAAAACGCCACTGCTATCGGATGTTTCCAATTCCTGCAACCTTTCATGACCTGATGGGGTGGCTCAAACCTTCATGGTTTTTCTTTTCAGGGCTGGAAAAAGGAAGGTGAGCAGATACTAGGTAGACAACTGAGGTGTGTCCCTTTATCCGCAGTCGTTTTCCACTGCTTTCTTTAAGGGCCCACACGGTACTGGAGTTCTGTTCCATACTTGGCAGCAACTTGTAAAAGGATGAAGCTTTCAGTCATGACAATTAGAAAAGCAAAAACTTTTTGAAAAAGGCATCCACACCGACAAATTTGCAGACGACAATAGCAGCTGGAACTTCGTGGAGAGCTAGAGGTTTGCGGTTCCATAGGTGATTGAGCCGCTTCTTAGCAGAGCAAGAATTGTTACCTGCTCTGCTTTCCATGCATAAGGCAGAATAGATGGATGGAAGACATGCCAGGGATGTCTGGAAATGGTTTGGCATCCCTTAGCATAGGTCCACCTTTCAAGGGTTTTCCATGCATCTTCTTGAGGCATTACTTACTGTAGGAGGCGAGGTATGACCCACTCAGCCATGACCGATCAGCAAAACTCTGCAGGCACCGACTAGGCACACTTTGTTTGGGAGTTTGTCAAAGGGAACCACGGCGCTCACCAGGACGAGGTGGCCGAGTGGTTAAGGCGATGGACTGCTAATCCATTGTGCTCTGCATGCATGGGTTCGAATCCCATCCTCGTCGATTTCTTCTGCTTCGTCCAAGCTGAAATCTTTCTTTGCTAATCCTCTTTTTACTGGACAAGCAGTGATTGTCCCCTCCATGGTGGACTTTAACTGTGACCTCTCAAGACGGCTCTTATTAAAGCTAGGAAAGACGCATATTTGTTGTGTGGCATACAAGTTACGTGGCATATCAACGGGTTAAGTCCACTCTTTTTATTTTTCATGCTTGATGGCATCCTCGGCCTTCTCATGAAGATGAAGGCCTTTTTGTCCTTTGCAGCCTTTAGCTGGTACTGATTCTAGATCCCCTGACTGGTCTACCTTAGGACTGTGTGAAAGACAAGTAAGATGTCAGACGTGAGCGAATAACTTTTTTTTGGTTTGCTTCAGAAGCTCAAAAGAGAAGAAAGAAAGGCACTGCCGAGATTCGAACTCAGGATCTCCTGTTTACTAGACAGGCGCTTTAACCAACTAAGCCACAGCGCCTTGTGATGGCAAAGCTGGCACAGCTGTGCAGCTTAAAATAAACGCCACTGCTATCGGATGTTTCCAATTCCTGCAACCTTTCATGACCTGATGGGGTGGCTCAAACCTTCATGGTTTTTCTTTTCAGGGCTGGAAAAAGGAAGGTGAGCAGATACTAGGTAGACAACTGAGGTGTGTCCCTTTATCCGCAGTCGTTTTCCACTGCTTTCTTTAAGGGCCCACACGGTACTGGAGTTCTGTTCCATACTTGGCAGCAACTTGTAAAAGGATGAAGCTTTCAGTCATGACAATTAGAAAAGCAAAAACTTTTTGAAAAAGGCATCCACACCGACAAATTTGCAGATGACAATAGCAGCTGGAACTTCGTGGAGAGCTAGAGGTTTGCGGTTCCATAGGTGATTGAGCCGCTTCTTAGCAGAGCAAGAATTGTTACCTGCTCTGCTTTCCATGCATAAGGCAGAATAGATGGATGGAAGACATGCCAGGGATGTCTGGAAATGGTTTGGCATCCCTTAGCATAGGTCCACCTTTCAAGGGTTTTCCATGCATCTTCTTGAGGCATTACTTACTGTAGGAGGCGAGGTATGACCCACTCAGCCCATGACCGATCAGCAAAACTCTGCAGGCACCGACTAGGCACACTTTGTTTGGGAGTTTGTCAAAGGGAACCACGGCGCTCACCAGGACGAGGTGGCCGAGTGGTTAAGGCGATGGACTGCTAATCCATTGTGCTCTGCATGCATGGGTTCGAATCCCATCCTCGTCGATTTCTTCTGCTTCGTCCAAGCTGAAATCTTTCTTTGCTAATCCTCTTTTTACTGGACAAGCAGTGATTGTCCCCTCCATGGTGGACTTTAACTGTGACCTCTCAAGACGGCTCTTATTAAAGCTAGGAAAGACGCATATTTGTTGTGTGGCATACAAGTTACGTGGCATATCAACGGGTTAAGTCCACTCTTTTTATTTTTCATGCTTGATGGCATCCTCGGCCTTCTCATGAAGATGAAGGCCTTTTTGTCCTTTGCAGCCTTTAGCTGGTACTGATTCTAGATCCCCTGACTGGTCTACCTTAGGACTGTGTGAAAGACAAGTAAGATGTCAGACGTGAGCGAATAACTTTTTTTTGGTTTGCTTCAGAAGCTCAAAAGAGAAGAAAGAAAGGCACTGCCGAGATTCGAACTCAGGATCTCCTGTTTACTAGACAGGCGCTTTAACCAACTAAGCCACAGCGCCTTGTGATGGCAAAGCTGGCACAGCTGTGCAGCTTAAAATAAACGCCACTGCTATCGGATGTTTCCAATTCCTGCAACCTTTCATGACCTGATGGGGTGGCTCAAACCTTCATGGTTTTTCTTTTCAGGGCTGGAAAAAGGAAGGTGAGCAGATACTAGGTAGACAACTGAGGTGTGTCCCTTTATCCGCAGTCGTTTTCCACTGCTTTCTTTAAGGGCCCACACGGTACTGGAGTTCTGTTCCATACTTGGCAGCAACTTGTAAAAGGATGAAGCTTTCAGTCATGACAATTAGAAAAGCAAAAACTTTTTGAAAAAGGCATCCACACCGACAAATTTGCAGACGACAATAGCAGCTGGAACTTCGTGGAGAGCTAGAGGTTTGCGGTTCCATAGGTGATTGAGCCGCTTCTTAGCAGAGCAAGAATTGTTACCTGCTCTGCTTTCCATGCATAAGGCAGAATAGATGGATGGAAGACATGCCAGGGATGTCTGGAAATGGTTTGGCATCCCTTAGCATAGGTCCACCTTTCAAGGGTTTTCCATGCATCTTCTTGAGGCATTACTTACTGTAGGAGGCGAGGTATGACCCACTCAGCCCATGACCGATCAGCAAAACTCTGCAGGCACCGACTAGGCACACTTTGTTTGGGAGTTTGTCAAAGGGAACCACGGCGCTCACCAGGACGAGGTGGCCGAGTGGTTAAGGCGATGGACTGCTAATCCATTGTGCTCTGCATGCATGGGTTCGAATCCCATCCTCGTCGATTTCTTCTGCTTCGTCCAAGCTGAAATCTTTGTTTGCTAATCCTCTTTTTAC
Organism: Engystomops pustulosus; assembly: GCF_040894005.1. Lineage (NCBI taxonomy): Eukaryota > Metazoa > Chordata > Amphibia > Anura > Leptodactylidae > Engystomops > Engystomops pustulosus. The sequence goes on along the minus strand of NC_092417.1, from coordinate 140,812,429 downwards.
TGGACAAGCAGTGATTGTCCCCTCCATGGTGGACTTTAACTGTGACCTCTCAAGACGGCTCTTATTAAAGCTAGGAAAGACGCATATTTGTTGTGTGGCATACAAGTTACGTGGCATATCAACGGGTTAAGTCCACTCTTTTCATTTTTCATGCTTGATGGCATCCTCGGCCTTCTCATGAAGATGAAGGCCTCTTTGTCCTTTGCAGCCTTTAGCTGGTACTGATTCTAGATCCCCTGACTGGTCTACCTTAGGACTGTGTGAAAGACAAGTAAGATGTCAGACGTGAGCGAATAACTTTTTTTTGGTTTGCTTCAGAAGCTCAAAAGAGAAGAAAGAAAGGCACTGCCGAGATTCGAACTCAGGATCTCCTGTTTACTAGACAGGCGCCTTAACCAACTAAGCCACAGCGCCTTGTGGTGGCAAAGCTGGCACAGCTGTGCAGCTTAAAAAAAACGCCACTGCTATCGGATGTTTCCAATTCCTGCAACCTTTCATGACCTGATGGGGTGGCTCAAACCTTCATGGTTTTTCTTTTCAGGGCTGGAAAAAGGAAGGTGAGCAGATACTAGGTAGACAACTGAGGTGTGTCCCTTTATCCGCAGTCGTTTTCCACTGCTTTCTTTAAGGGCCCACACGGTACTGGAGTTCTGTTCCATACTTGGCAGCAACTTGTAAAAGGATGAAGCTTTCAGTCATGACAATTAGAAAAGCAAAAACTTTTTGAAAAAGGCATCCACACCGACAAATTTGCAGACGACAATAGCAGCTGGAACTTCGTGGAGAGCTAGAGGTTTGCGGTTCCATAGGTGATTGAGCCGCTTCTTAGCAGAGCAAGAATTGTTACCTGCTCTGCTTTCCATGCATAAGGCAGAATAGATGGATGGAAGACATGCCAGGGATGTCTGGAAATGGTTTGGCATCCCTTAGCATAGGTCCACCTTTCAAGGGTTTTCCATGCATCTTCTTGAGGCATTACTTACTGTAGGAGGCGAGGTATGACCCACTCAGCCCATGACCGATCAGCAAAACTCTGCAGGCACCGACTAGGCACACTTTGTTTGGGAGTTTGTCAAAGGGAACCACGGCGCTCACCAGGACGAGGTGGCCGAGTGGTTAAGGCGATGGACTGCTAATCCATTGTGCTCTGCATGCATGGGTTCGAATCCCATCCTCGTCGATTTCTTCTGCTTCGTCCAAGCTGAAATCTTTCTTTGCTAATCCTCTTTTTACTGGACAAGCAGTGATTGTCCCCTCCATGGTGGACTTTAACTGTGACCTCTCAAGACGGCTCTTATTAAAGCTAGGAAAGACGCATATTTGTTGTGTGGCATACAAGTTACGTGGCATATCAACGGGTTAAGTCCACTCTTTTCATTTTTCATGCTTGATGGCATCCTCGGCCTTCTCATGAAGATGAAGGCCTCTTTGTCCTTTGCAGCCTTTAGCTGGTACTGATTCTAGATCCCCTGACTGGTCTACCTTAGGACTGTGTGAAAGACAAGTAAGATGTCAGACGTGAGCGAATAACTTTTTTTTGGTTTGCTTCAGAAGCTCAAAAGAGAAGAAAGAAAGGCACTGCCGAGATTCGAACTCAGGATCTCCTGTTTACTAGACAGGCGCTTTAACCAACTAAGCCACAGCGCCTTGTGATGGCAAAGCTGGCACAGCTGTGCAGCTTAAAAAAAACGCCACTGCTATCGGATGTTTCCAATTCCTGCAACCTTTCATGACCTGATGGGGTGGCTCAAACCTTCATGGTTTTTCTTTTCAGGGCTTGAAAAAGGAAGGTGAGCAGATACTAGGTAGACAACTGAGGTGTGTCCCTTTATCCGCAGTCGTTTTCCACTGCTTTCTTTAAGGGCCCACACGGTACTGGAGTTCTGTTCCATACTTGGCAGCAACTTGTAAAAGGATGAAGCTTTCAGTCATGACAATTAGAAAAGCAAAAACTTTTTGAAAAAGGCATCCACACTGACAAATTTGCAGACGACAATAGCAGCTGGAACTTCGTGGAGAGCTAGAGGTTTGCGGGTCCATAGGTGATTGAGCCGCTTCTTAGCAGAGCAAGAATTGTTACCTGCTCTGCTTTCCATGCATAAGGCAGAATAGATGGATGGAAGACATGCCAGGGATGTCTGGAAATGGTTTGGCATCCCTTAGCATAGGTCCACCTTTCAAGGGTTTTCCATGCATCTTCTTGAGGCATTACTTACTGTAGGAGGCGAGGTATGACCCACTCAGCCCATGACCGATCAGCAAAACTCTGCAGGCACCGACTAGGCACACTTTGTTTGGGAGTTTGTCAAAGGGAACCACGGCGCTCACCAGGACGAGGTGGCCGAGTGGTTAAGGCGATGGACTGCTAATCCATTGTGCTCTGCATGCATGGGTTCGAATCCCATCCTCGTCGATTTCTTCTGCTTCGTCCAAGCTGAAATCTTTCTTTGCTAATCCTCTTTTTACTGGACAAGCAGTGATTGTCCCCTCCATGGTGGACTTTAACTGTGACCTCTCAAGACGGCTCTTATTAAAGCTAGGAAAGACGCATATTTGTTGTGTGGCATACAAGTTACGTGGCATATCAACGGGTTAAGTCCACTCTTTTTATTTTTCATGCTTGATGGCATCCTCGGCCTTCTCATGAAGATGAAGGCCTCTTTGTCCTTTGCAGCCTTTAGCTGGTACTGATTCTAGATCCCCTGACTGGTCTACCTTAGGACTGTGTGAAAGACAAGTAAGATGTCAGACGTGAGCGAATAACTTTTTTTTGGTTTGCTTCAGAAGCTCAAAAGAGAAGAAAGAAAGGCACTGCCGAGATTCGAACTCAGGATCTCCTGTTTACTAGACAGGCGCTTTAACCAACTAAGCCACAGCGCCTTGTGATGGCAAAGCTGGCACAGCTGTGCAGCTTAAAAAAAACGCCACTGCTATCGGATGTTTCCAATTCCTGCAACCTTTCATGACCTGATGGGGTGGCTCAAACCTTCATGGTTTTTCTTTTCAGGGCTGGAAAAAGGAAGGTGAGCAGATACTAGGTAGACAACTGAGGTGTGTCCCTTTATCCGCAGTCGTTTTCCACTGCTTTCTTTAAGGGCCCACACGGTACTGGAGTTCTGTTCCATACTTGGCAGCAACTTGTAAAAGGATGAAGCTTTCAGTCATGACAATTAGAAAAGCAAAAACTTTTTGAAAAAGGCATCCACACCGACAAATTTGCAGACGACAATAGCAGCTGGAACTTCGTGGAGAGCTAGAGGTTTGCGGTTCCATAGGTGATTGAGCCGCTTCTTAGCAGAGCAAGAATTGTTACCTGCTCTGCTTTCCATGCATAAGGCAGAATAGATGGATGGAAGACATGCCAGGGATGTCTGGAAATGGTTTGGCATCCCTTAGCATAGGTCCACCTTTCAAGGGTTTTCCATGCATCTTCTTGAGGCATTACTTACTGTAGGAGGCGAGGTATGACCCACTCAGCCCATGACCGATCAGCAAAACTCTGCAGGCACCGACTAGGCACACTTTGTTTGGGAGTTTGTCAAAGGGAACCACGGCGCTCACCAGGACGAGGTGGCCGAGTGGTTAAGGCGATGGACTGCTAATCCATTGTGCTCTGCATGCATGGGTTCGAATCCCATCCTCGTCGATTTCTTCTGCTTCGTCCAAGCTGAAATCTTTGTTTGCTAATCCTCTTTTTACTGGACAAGCAGTGATTGTCCCCTCCATGGTGGACTTTAACTGTGACCTCTCAAGACGGCTCTTATTAAAGCTAGGAAAGACGCATATTTGTTGTGTGGCATACAAGTTACGTGGCATATCAACGGGTTAAGTCCACTCTTTTTATTTTTCATGCTTGATGGCATCCTCGGCCTTCTCATGAAGATGAAGGCCTCTTTGTCCTTTGCAGCCTTTAGCTGGTACTGATTCTAGATCCCCTGACTGGTCTACCTTAGGACTGTGTGAAAGACAAGTAAGATGTCAGACGTGAGCGAATAACTTTTTTTTGGTTTGCTTCAGAAGCTCAAAAGAGAAGAAAGAAAGGCACTGCCGAGATTCGAACTCAGGATCTCCTGTTTACTAGACAGGCGCTTTAACCAACTAAGCCACAGCGCCTTGTGATGGCAAAGCTGGCACAGCTGTGCAGCTTAAAAAAAACGCCACTGCTATCGGATGTTTCCAATTCCTGCAACCTTTCATGACCTGATGGGGTGGCTCAAACCTTCATGGTTTTTCTTTTCAGGGCTGGAAAAAGGAAGGTGAGCAGATACTAGGTAGACAACTGAGGTGTGTCCCTTTATCCGCAGTCGTTTTCCACTGCTTTCTTTAAGGGCCCACACGGTACTGGAGTTCTGTTCCATACTTGGCAGCAACTTGTAAAAGGATGAAGCTTTCAGTCATGACAATTAGAAAAGCAAAAACTTTTTGAAAAAGGCATCCACACCGACAAATTTGCAGACGACAATAGCAGCTGGAACTTCGTGGAGAGCTAGAGGTTTGCGGTTCCATAGGTGATTGAGCCGCTTCTTAGCAGAGCAAGAATTGTTACCTGCTCTGCTTTCCATGCATAAGGCAGAATAGATGGATGGAAGACATGCCAGGGATGTCTGGAAATGGTTTGGCATCCCTTAGCATAGGTCCACCTTTCAAGGGTTTTCCATGCATCTTCTTGAGGCATTACTTACTGTAGGAGGCGAGGTATGACCCACTCAGCCCATGACCGATCAGCAAAACTCTGCAGGCACCGACTAGGCACACTTTGTTTGGGAGTTTGTCAAAGGGAACCACGGCGCTCACCAGGACGAGGTGGCCGAGTGGTTAAGGCGATGGACTGCTAATCCATTGTGCTCTGCATGCATGGGTTCGAATCCCATCCTCGTCGATTTCTTCTGCTTCGTCCAAGCTGAAATCTTTGTTTGCTAATCCTCTTTTTACTGGACAAGCAGTGATTGTCCCCTCCATGGTGGACTTTAACTGTGACCTCTCAAGACGGCTCTTATTAAAGCTAGGAAAGACGCATATTTGTTGTGTGGCATACAAGTTACGTGGCATATCAACGGGTTAAGTCCACTCTTTTCATTTTTCATGCTTGATGGCATCCTCGGCCTTCTCATGAAGATGAAGGCCTCTTTGTCCTTTGCAGCCTTTAGCTGGTACTGATTCTAGATCCCCTGACTGGTCTACCTTAGGACTGTGTGAAAGACAAGTAAGATGTCAGACGTGAGCGAATAACTTTTTTTTGGTTTGCTTCAGAAGCTCAAAAGAGAAGAAAGAAAGGCACTGCCGAGATTCGAACTCAGGATCTCCTGTTTACTAGACAGGCGCCTTAACCAACTAAGCCACAGCGCCTTGTGGTGGCAAAGCTGGCACAGCTGTGCAGCTTAAAAAAAACGCCACTGCTATCGGATGTTTCCAATTCCTGCAACCTTTCATGACCTGATGGGGTGGCTCAAACCTTCATGGTTTTTCTTTTCAGGGCTGGAAAAAGGAAGGTGAGCAGATACTAGGTAGACAACTGAGGTGTGTCCCTTTATCCGCAGTCGTTTTCCACTGCTTTCTTTAAGGGCCCACACGGTACTGGAGTTCTGTTCCATACTTGGCAGCAACTTGTAAAAGGATGAAGCTTTCAGTCATGACAATTAGAAAAGCAAAAACTTTTTGAAAAAGGCATCCACACCGACAAATTTGCAGACGACAATAGCAGCTGGAACTTCGTGGAGAGCTAGAGGTTTGCGGTTCCATAGGTGATTGAGCCGCTTCTTAGCAGAGCAAGAATTGTTACCTGCTCTGCTTTCCATGCATAAGGCAGAATAGATGGATGGAAGACATGCCAGGGATGTCTGGAAATGGTTTGGCATCCCTTAGCATAGGTCCACCTTTCAAGGGTTTTCCATGCATCTTCTTGAGGCATTACTTACTGTAGGAGGCGAGGTATGACCCACTCAGCCCATGACCGATCAGCAAAACTCTGCAGGCACCGACTAGGCACACTTTGTTTGGGAGTTTGTCAAAGGGAACCACGGCGCTCACCAGGACGAGGTGGCCGAGTGGTTAAGGCGATGGACTGCTAATCCATTGTGCTCTGCATGCATGGGTTCGAATCCCATCCTCGTCGATTTCTTCTGCTTCGTCCAAGCTGAAATCTTTCTTTGCTAATCCTCTTTTTACTGGACAAGCAGTGATTGTCCCCTCCATGGTGGACTTTAACTGTGACCTCTCAAGACGGCTCTTATTAAAGCTAGGAAAGACGCATATTTGTTGTGTGGCATACAAGTTACGTGGCATATCAACGGGTTAAGTCCACTCTTTTCATTTTTCATGCTTGATGGCATCCTCGGCCTTCTCATGAAGATGAAGGCCTCTTTGTCCTTTGCAGCCTTTAGCTGGTACTGATTCTAGATCCCCTGACTGGTCTACCTTAGGACTGTGTGAAAGACAAGTAAGATGTCAGACGTGAGCGAATAACTTTTTTTTGGTTTGCTTCAGAAGCTCAAAAGAGAAGAAAGAAAGGCACTGCCGAGATTCGAACTCAGGATCTCCTGTTTACTAGACAGGCGCTTTAACCAACTAAGCCACAGCGCCTTGTGATGGCAAAGCTGGCACAGCTGTGCAGCTTAAAAAAAACGCCACTGCTATCGGATGTTTCCAATTCCTGCAACCTTTCATGACCTGATGGGGTGGCTCAAACCTTCATGGTTTTTCTTTTCAGGGCTGGAAAAAGGAAGGTGAGCAGATACTAGGTAGACAACTGAGGTGTGTCCCTTTATCCGCAGTCGTTTTCCACTGCTTTCTTTAAGGGCCCACACGGTACTGGAGTTCTGTTCCATACTTGGCAGCAACTTGTAAAAGGATGAAGCTTTCAGTCATGACAATTAGAAAAGCAAAAACTTTTTGAAAAAGGCATCCACACTGACAAATTTGCAGACGACAATAGCAGCTGGAACTTCGTGGAGAGCTAGAGGTTTGCGGTTCCATAGGTGATTGAGCCGCTTCTTAGCAGAGCAAGAATTGTTACCTGCTCTGCTTTCCATGCATAAGGCAGAATAGATGGATGGAAGACATGCCAGGGATGTCTGGAAATGGTTTGGCATCCCTTAGCATAGGTCCACCTTTCAAGGGTTTTCCATGCATCTTCTTGAGGCATTACTTACTGTAGGAGGCGAGGTATGACCCACTCAGCCCATGACCGATCAGCAAAACTCTGCAGGCACCGACTAGGCACACTTTGTTTGGGAGTTTGTCAAAGGGAACCACGGCGCTCACCAGGACGAGGTGGCCGAGTGGTTAAGGCGATGGACTGCTAATCCATTGTGCTCTGCATGCATGGGTTCGAATCCCATCCTCGTCGATTTCTTCTGCTTCGTCCAAGCTGAAATCTTTGTTTGCTAATCCTCTTTTTACTGGACAAGCAGTGATTGTCCCCTCCATGGTGGACTTTAACTGTGACCTCTCAAGACGGCTCTTATTAAAGCTAGGAAAGACGCATATTTGTTGTGTGGCATACAAGTTACGTGGCATATCAACGGGTTAAGTCCACTCTTTTTATTTTTCATGCTTGATGGCATCCTCGGCCTTCTCATGAAGATGAAGGCCTCTTTGTCCTTTGCAGCCTTTAGCTGGTACTGATTCTAGATCCCCTGACTGGTCTACCTTAGGACTGTGTGAAAGACAAGTAAGATGTCAGACGTGAGCGAATAACTTTTTTTTGGTTTGCTTCAGAAGCTCAAAAGAGAAGAAAGAAAGGCACTGCCGAGATTCGAACTCAGGATCTCCTGTTTACTAGACAGGCGCTTTAACCAACTAAGCCACAGCGCCTTGTGATGGCAAAGCTGGCACAGCTGTGCAGCTTAAAAAAAACGCCACTGCTATCGGATGTTTCCAATTCCTGCAACCTTTCATGACCTGATGGGGTGGCTCAAACCTTCATGGTTTTTCTTTTCAGGGCTGGAAAAAGGAAGGTGAGCAGATACTAGGTAGACAACTGAGGTGTGTCCCTTTATCCGCAGTCGTTTTCCACTGCTTTCTTTAAGGGCCCACACGGTACTGGAGTTCTGTTCCATACTTGGCAGCAACTTGTAAAAGGATGAAGCTTTCAGTCATGACAATTAGAAAAGCAAAAACTTTTTGAAAAAGGCATCCACACCGACAAATTTGCAGACGACAATAGCAGCTGGAACTTCGTGGAGAGCTAGAGGTTTGCGGTTCCATAGGTGATTGAGCCGCTTCTTAGCAGAGCAAGAATTGTTACCTGCTCTGCTTTCCATGCATAAGGCAGAATAGATGGATGGAAGACATGCCAGGGATGTCTGGAAATGGTTTGGCATCCCTTAGCATAGGTCCACCTTTCAAGGGTTTTCCATGCATCTTCTTGAGGCATTACTTACTGTAGGAGGCGAGGTATGACCCACTCAGCCCATGACCGATCAGCAAAACTCTGCAGGCACCGACTAGGCACACTTTGTTTGGGAGTTTGTCAAAGGGAACCACGGCGCTCACCAGGACGAGGTGGCCGAGTGGTTAAGGCGATGGACTGCTAATCCATTGTGCTCTGCATGCATGGGTTCGAATCCCATCCTCGTCGATTTCTTCTGCTTCGTCCAAGCTGAAATCTTTGTTTGCTAATCCTCTTTTTACTGGACAAGCAGTGATTGTCCCCTCCATGGTGGACTTTAACTGTGACCTCTCAAGACGGCTCTTATTAAAGCTAGGAAAGACGCATATTTGTTGTGTGGCATACAAGTTACGTGGCATATCAACGGGTTAAGTCCACTCTTTTTATTTTTCATGCTTGATGGCATCCTCGGCCTTCTCATGAAGATGAAGGCCTCTTTGTCCTTTGCAGCCTTTAGCTGGTACTGATTCTAGATCCCCTGACTGGTCTACCTTAGGACTGTGTGAAAGACAAGTAAGATGTCAGACGTGAGCGAATAACTTTTTTTTGGTTTGCTTCAGAAGCTCAAAAGAGAAGAAAGAAAGGCACTGCCGAGATTCGAACTCAGGATCTCCTGTTTACTAGACAGGCGCTTTAACCAACTAAGCCACAGCGCCTTGTGATGGCAAAGCTGGCACAGCTGTGCAGCTTAAAAAAAACGCCACTGCTATCGGATGTTTCCAATTCCTGCAACCTTTCATGACCTGATGGGGTGGCTCAAACCTTCATGGTTTTTCTTTTCAGGGCTGGAAAAAGGAAGGTGAGCAGATACTAGGTAGACAACTGAGGTGTGTCCCTTTATCCGCAGTCGTTTTCCACTGCTTTCTTTAAGGGCCCACACGGTACTGGAGTTCTGTTCCATACTTGGCAGCAACTTGTAAAAGGATGAAGCTTTCAGTCATGACAATTAGAAAAGCAAAAACTTTTTGAAAAAGGCATCCACACCGACAAATTTGCAGACGACAATAGCAGCTGGAACTTCGTGGAGAGCTAGAGGTTTGCGGTTCCATAGGTGATTGAGCCGCTTCTTAGCAGAGCAAGAATTGTTACCTGCTCTGCTTTCCATGCATAAGGCAGAATAGATGGATGGAAGACATGCCAGGGATGTCTGGAAATGGTTTGGCATCCCTTAGCATAGGTCCACCTTTCAAGGGTTTTCCATGCATCTTCTTGAGGCATTACTTACTGTAGGAGGCGAGGTATGACCCACTCAGCCCATGACCGATCAGCAAAACTCTGCAGGCACCGACTAGGCACACTTTGTTTGGGAGTTTGTCAAAGGGAACCACGGCGCTCACCAGGACGAGGTGGCCGAGTGGTTAAGGCGATGGACTGCTAATCCATTGTGCTCTGCATGCATGGGTTCGAATCCCATCCTCGTCGATTTCTTCTGCTTCGTCCAAGCTGAAATCTTTGTTTGCTAATCCTCTTTTTACTGGACAAGCAGTGATTGTCCCCTCCATGGTGGACTTTAACTGTGACCTCTCAAGACGGCTCTTATTAAAGCTAGGAAAGACGCATATTTGTTGTGTGGCATACAAGTTACGTGGCATATCAACGGGTTAAGTCCACTCTTTTTATTTTTCATGCTTGATGGCATCCTCGGCCTTCTCATGAAGATGAAGGCCTCTTTGTCCTTTGCAGCCTTTAGCTGGTACTGATTCTAGATCCCCTGACTGGTCTACCTTAGGACTGTGTGAAAGACAAGTAAGATGTCAGACGTGAGCGAATAACTTTTTTTTGGTTTGCTTCAGAAGCTCAAAAGAGAAGAAAGAAAGGCACTGCCGAGATTCGAACTCAGGATCTCCTGTTTACTAGACAGGCGCTTTAACCAACTAAGCCACAGCGCCTTGTGATGGCAAAGCTGGCACAGCTGTGCAGCTTAAAAAAAACGCCACTGCTATCGGATGTTTCCAATTCCTGCAACCTTTCATGACCTGATGGGGTGGCTCAAACCTTCATGGTTTTTCTTTTCAGGGCTGGAAAAAGGAAGGTGAGCAGATACTAGGTAGACAACTGAGGTGTGTCCCTTTATCCGCAGTCGTTTTCCACTGCTTTCTTTAAGGGCCCACACGGTACTGGAGTTCTGTTCCATACTTGGCAGCAACTTGTAAAAGGATGAAGCTTTCAGTCATGACAATTAGAAAAGCAAAAACTTTTTGAAAAAGGCATCCACACCGACAAATTTGCAGACGACAATAGCAGCTGGAACTTCGTGGAGAGCTAGAGGTTTGCGGTTCCATAGGTGATTGAGCCGCTTCTTAGCAGAGCAAGAATTGTTACCTGCTCTGCTTTCCATGCATAAGGCAGAATAGATGGATGGAAGACATGCCAGGGATGTCTGGAAATGGTTTGGCATCCCTTAGCATAGGTCCACCTTTCAAGGGTTTTCCATGCATCTTCTTGAGGCATTACTTACTGTAGGAGGCGAGGTATGACCCACTCAGCCCATGACCGATCAGCAAAACTCTGCAGGCACCGACTAGGCACACTTTGTTTGGGAGTTTGTCAAAGGGAACCACGGCGCTCACCAGGACGAGGTGGCCGAGTGGTTAAGGCGATGGACTGCTAATCCATTGTGCTCTGCATGCATGGGTTCGAATCCCATCCTCGTCGATTTCTTCTGCTTCGTCCAAGCTGAAATCTTTGTTTGCTAATCCTCTTTTTACTGGACAAGCAGTGATTGTCCCCTCCAGGGTGGACTTTAACTGTGACCTCTCAAGACGGCTCTTATTAAAGCTAGGAAAGACGCATATTTGTTGTGTGGCATACAAGTTACGTGGCATATCAACGGGTTAAGTCCACTCTTTTTATTTTTCATGCTTGATGGCATCCTCGGCCTTCTCATGAAGATGAAGGCCTCTTTGTCCTTTGCAGCCTTTAGCTGGTACTGATTCTAGATCCCCTGACTGGTCTACCTTAGGACTGTGTGAAAGACAAGTAAGATGTCAGACGTGAGCGAATAACTTTTTTTTGGTTTGCTTCAGAAGCTCAAAAGAGAAGAAAGAAAGGCACTGCCGAGATTCGAACTCAGGATCTCCTGTTTACTAGACAGGCGCTTTAACCAACTAAGCCACAGCGCCTTGTGATGGCAAAGCTGGCACAGCTGTGCAGCTTAAAAAAAACGCCACTGCTATCGGATGTTTCCAATTCCTGCAACCTTTCATGACCTGATGGGGTGGCTCAAACCTTCATGGTTTTTCTTTTCAGGGCTGGAAAAAGGAAGGTGAGCAGATACTAGGTAGACAACTGAGGTGTGTCCCTTTATCCGCAGTCGTTTTCCACTGCTTTCTTTAAGGGCCCACACGGTACTGGAGTTCTGTTCCATACTTGGCAGCAACTTGTAAAAGGATGAAGCTTTCAGTCATGACAATTAGAAAAGCAAAAACTTTTTGAAAAAGGCATCCACACCGACAAATTTGCAGACGACAATAGCAGCTGGAACTTCGTGGAGAGCTAGAGGTTTGCGGTTCCATAGGTGATTGAGCCGCTTCTTAGCAGAGCAAGAATTGTTACCTGCTCTGCTTTCCATGCATAAGGCAGAATAGATGGATGGAAGACATGCCAGGGATGTCTGGAAATGGTTTGGCATCCCTTAGCATAGGTCCACCTTTCAAGGGTTTTCCATGCATCTTCTTGAGGCATTACTTACTGTAGGAGGCGAGGTATGACCCACTCAGCCCATGACCGATCAGCAAAACTCTGCAGGCACCGACTAGGCACACTTTGTTTGGGAGTTTGTCAAAGGGAACCACGGCGCTCACCAGGACGAGGTGGCCGAGTGGTTAAGGCGATGGACTGCTAATCCATTGTGCTCTGCATGCATGGGTTCGAATCCCATCCTCGTCGATTTCTTCTGCTTCGTCCAAGCTGAAATCTTTCTTTGCTAATCCTCTTTTTACTGGACAAGCAGTGATTGTCCCCTCCATGGTGGACTTTAACTGTGACCTCTCAAGACGGCTCTTATTAAAGCTAGGAAAGACGCATATTTGTTGTGTGGCATACAAGTTACGTGGCATATCAACGGGTTAAGTCCACTCTTTTCATTTTTCATGCTTGATGGCATCCTCGGCCTTCTCATGAAGATGAAGGCCTCTTTGTCCTTTGCAGCCTTTAGCTGGTACTGATTCTAGATCCCCTGACTGGTCTACCTTAGGACTGTGTGAAAGACAAGTAAGATGTCAGACGTGAGCGAATAACTTTTTTTTGGTTTGCTTCAGAAGCTCAAAAGAGAAGAAAGAAAGGCACTGCCGAGATTCGAACTCAGGATCTCCTGTTTACTAGACAGGCGCTTTAACCAACTAAGCCACAGCGCCTTGTGGTGGCAAAGCTGGCACAGCTGTGCAGCTTAAAAAAAACGCCACTGCTATCGGATGTTTCCAATTCCTGCAACCTTTCATGACCTGATGGGGTGGCTCAAACCTTCATGGTTTTTCTTTTCAGGGCTGGAAAAAGGAAGGTGAGCAGATACTAGGTAGACAACTGAGGTGTGTCCCTTTATCCGCAGTCGTTTTCCACTGCTTTCTTTAAGGGCCCACACGGTACTGGAGTTCTGTTCCATACTTGGCAGCAACTTGTAAAAGGATGAAGCTTTCAGTCATGACAATTAGAAAAGCAAAAACTTTTTGAAAAAGGCATCCACACCGACAAATTTGCAGACGACAATAGCAGCTGGAACTTCGTGGAGAGCTAGAGGTTTGCGGTTCCATAGGTGATTGAGCCGCTTCTTAGCAGAGCAAGAATTGTTACCTGCTCTGCTTTCCATGCATAAGGCAGAATAGATGGATGGAAGACATGCCAGGGATGTCTGGAAATGGTTTGGCATCCCTTAGCATAGGTCCACCTTTCAAGGGTTTTCCATGCATCTTCTTGAGGCATTACTTACTGTAGGAGGCGAGGTATGACCCACTCAGCCCATGACCGATCAGCAAAACTCTGCAGGCACCGACTAGGCACACTTTGTTTGGGAGTTTGTCAAAGGGAACCACGGCGCTCACCAGGACGAGGTGGCCGAGTGGTTAAGGCGATGGACTGCTAATCCATTGTGCTCTGCATGCATGGGTTCGAATCCCATCCTCGTCGATTTCTTCTGCTTCGTCCAAGCTGAAATCTTTGTTTGCTAATCCTCTTTTTACTGGACAAGCAGTGATTGTCCCCTCCATGGTGGACTTTAACTGTGACCTCTCAAGACGGCTCTTATTAAAGCTAGGAAAGACGCATATTTGTTGTGTGGCATACAAGTTACGTGGCATATCAACGGGTTAAGTCCACTCTTTTTATTTTTCATGCTTGATGGCATCCTCGGCCTTCTCATGAAGATGAAGGCCTCTTTGTCCTTTGCAGCCTTTAGCTGGTACTGATTCTAGATCCCCTGACTGGTCTACCTTAGGACTGTGTGAAAGACAAGTAAGATGTCAGACGTGAGCGAATAACTTTTTTTTGGTTTGCTTCAGAAGCTCAAAAGAGAAGAAAGAAAGGCACTGCCGAGATTCGAACTCAGGATCTCCTGTTTACTAGACAGGCGCTTTAACCAACTAAGCCACAGCGCCTTGTGATGGCAAAGCTGGCACAGCTGTGCAGCTTAAAAAAAACGCCACTGCTATCGGATGTTTCCAATTCCTGCAACCTTTCATGACCTGATGGGGTGGCTCAAACCTTCATGGTTTTTCTTTTCAGGGCTTGAAAAAGGAAGGTGAGCAGATACTAGGTAGACAACTGAGGTGTGTCCCTTTATCCGCAGTCGTTTTCCACTGCTTTCTTTAAGGGCCCACACGGTACTGGAGTTCTGTTCCATACTTGGCAGCAACTTGTAAAAGGATGAAGCTTTCAGTCATGACAATTAGAAAAGCAAAAACTTTTTGAAAAAGGCATCCACACCGACAAATTTGCAGACGACAATAGCAGCTGGAACTTCGTGGAGAGCTAGAGGTTTGCGGTTCCATAGGTGATTGAGCCGCTTCTTAGCAGAGCAAGAATTGTTACCTGCTCTGCTTTCCATGCATAAGGCAGAATAGATGGATGGAAGACATGCCAGGGATGTCTGGAAATGGTTTGGCATCCCTTAGCATAGGTCCACCTTTCAAGGGTTTTCCATGCATCTTCTTGAGGCATTACTTACTGTAGGAGGCGAGGTATGACCCACTCAGCCCATGACCGATCAGCAAAACTCTGCAGGCACCGACTAGGCACACTTTGTTTGGGAGTTTGTCAAAGGGAACCACGGCGCTCACCAGGACGAGGTGGCCGAGTGGTTAAGGCGATGGACTGCTAATCCATTGTGCTCTGCATGCATGGGTTCGAATCCCATCCTCGTCGATTTCTTCTGCTTCGTCCAAGCTGAAATCTTTGTTTGCTAATCCTCTTTTTACTGGACAAGCAGTGATTGTCCCCTCCATGGTGGACTTTAACTGTGACCTCTCAAGACGGCTCTTATTAAAGCTAGGAAAGACGCATATTTGTTGTGTGGCATACAAGTTACGTGGCATATCAACGGGTTAAGTCCACTCTTTTTATTTTTCATGCTTGATGGCATCCTCGGCCTTCTCATGAAGATGAAGGCCTCTTTGTCCTTTGCAGCCTTTAGCTGGTACTGATTCTAGATCCCCTGACTGGTCTACCTTAGGACTGTGTGAAAGACAAGTAAGATGTCAGACGTGAGCGAATAACTTTTTTTTGGTTTGCTTCAGAAGCTCAAAAGAGAAGAAAGAAAGGCACTGCCGAGATTCGAACTCAGGATCTCCTGTTTACTAGACAGGCGCTTTAACCAACTAAGCCACAGCGCCTTGTGATGGCAAAGCTGGCACAGCTGTGCAGCTTAAAAAAAACGCCACTGCTATCGGATGTTTCCAATTCCTGCAACCTTTCATGACCTGATGGGGTGGCTCAAACCTTCATGGTTTTTCTTTTCAGGGCTGGAAAAAGGAAGGTGAGCAGATACTAGGTAGACAACTGAGGTGTGTCCCTTTATCCGCAGTCGTTTTCCACTGCTTTCTTTAAGGGCCCACACGGTACTGGAGTTCTGTTCCATACTTGGCAGCAACTTGTAAAAGGATGAAGCTTTCAGTCATGACAATTAGAAAAGCAAAAACTTTTTGAAAAAGGCATCCACACCGACAAATTTGCAGACGACAATAGCAGCTGGAACTTCGTGGAGAGCTAGAGGTTTGCGGTTCCATAGGTGATTGAGCCGCTTCTTAGCAGAGCAAGAATTGTTACCTGCTCTGCTTTCCATGCATAAGGCAGAATAGATGGATGGAAGACATGCCAGGGATGTCTGGAAATGGTTTGGCATCCCTTAGCATAGGTCCACCTTTCAAGGGTTTTCCATGCATCTTCTTGAGGCATTACTTACTGTAGGAGGCGAGGTATGACCCACTCAGCCCATGACCGATCAGCAAAACTCTGCAGGCACCGACTAGGCACACTTTGTTTGGGAATTTGTCAAAGGGAACCACAGCGCTCACCCGGACGAGGTGGCCGAGTGGTTAAGGCGATGGACTGCTAATCCATTGTGCTCTGCATGCATGGGTTCGAATCCCATCCTCGTCGATTTCTTCTGCTTCGTCCAAGCTGAAATCTTTGTTTGCTAATCCTCTTTTTACTGGACAAGCAGTGATTGTCCCCTCCATGGTGGACTTTAACTGTGACCTCTCAAGACGGCTCTTATTAAAGCTAGGAAAGACGCATATTTGTTGTGTGGCATACAAGTTACGTGGCATATCAACGGGTTAAGTCCACTCTTTTTATTTTTCATGCTTGATGGCATCCTCAGCCTTCTCATGAAGATGAAGGCCTCTTTGTCCTTTGCAGCCTTTAGCTAGTACTGATTCTAGATCCCCTGACTGGTCTACCTTAGGACTGTGTGAAAGACAAGTAAGATGTCAGACGTGAGCGAATAACTTTTTTTTGGTTTGCTTCAGAAGCTCAAAAGAGAAGAAAGAAAGGCACTGCCAAGATTCGAACTCAGGATCTCCTGTTTACTAGACAGGCGCTTTAACCAACTAAGCCACAGCGCCTTGTGATGGCAAAGCTGGCACAGCTGTGCAGCTTAAAAAAAACGCCACTGCTATCGGATGTTTCCAATTCCTGCAACCTTTCATGACCTGATGGGGTGGCTCAAACCTTCATGGTTTTTCTTTTCAGGGCTGGAAAAAGGAAGGTGAGCAGATACTAGGTAGACAACTGAGGTGTGTCCCTTTATCCGCAGTCGTTTTCCACTGCTTTCTTTAAGGGCCCACACGGTACTGGAGTTCTGTTCCATACTTGGCAGCAACTTGTAAAAGGATGAAGCTTTCAGTCATGCCAATTAGAAAAGCAAAAACTTTTTGAAAAAGGCATCCACACCGACAAATTTGCAGACGACAATAGCAGCTGGAACTTCGTGGAGAGCTAGAGGTTTGCGGTTCCATAGGTGATTGAGCCGCTTCTTAGCAGAGCAAGAATTGTTACCTGCTCTGCTTTCCATGCATAAGGCAGAATAGATGGATGGAAGACATGCCAGGGATGTCTGGAAATGGTTTGGCATCCCTTAGCATAGGTCCACCTTTCAAGGGTTTTCCATGCATCTTCTTGAGGCATTACTTACTGTAGGAGGCGAGGTATGACCCACTCAGCCCATGACCGATCAGCAAAACTCTGCAGGCACCAACTAGGCACACTTTGTTTGGGAGTTTGTCAAAGGGAACCACGGCGCTCACCAGGACGAGGTGGCCGAGTGGTTAAGGCGATGGACTGCTAATCCATTGTGCTCTGCATGCATGGGTTCGAATCCCATCCTCGTCGATTTCTTCTGCTTCGTCCAAGCTGAAATCTTTGTTTGCTAATCCTCTTTTTACTGGACAAGCAGTGATTGTCCCCTCCATGGTGGACTTTAACTGTGACCTCTCAAGACGGCTCTTATTAAAGCTAGGAAAGACGCATATTTGTTGTGTGGCATACAAGTTACGTGGCATATCAACGGGTTAAGTCCACTCTTTTTATTTTTCATGCTTGATGGCATCCTCGGCCTTCTCATGAAGATGAAGGCCTCTTTGTCCTTTGCAGCCTTTAGCTGGTACTGATTCTAGATCCCCTGACTGGTCTACCTTAGGACTGTGTGAAAGACAAGTAAGATGTCAGACGTGAGCGAATAACTTTTTTTTGGTTTGCTTCAGAAGCTCAAAAGAGAAGAAAGAAAGGCACTGCCGAGATTCGAACTCAGGATCTCCTGTTTACTAGACAGGCGCTTTAACCAACTAAGCCACAGCGCCTTGTGATGGCAAAGCTGGCACAGCTGTGCAGCTTAAAAAAAACGCCACTGCTATCGGATGTTTCCAATTCCTGCAACATTTCATGACCTGATGGGGTGGCTCAAACCTTCATGGTTTTTCTTTTCAGGGCTGGAAAAAGGAAGGTGAGCAGATACTAGGTAGACAACTGAGGTGTGTCCCTTTATCCGCAGTCGTTTTCCACTGCTTTCTTTAAGGGCCCACACGGTACTGGAGTTCTGTTCCATACTTGGCAGCAAC
This sequence comes from Engystomops pustulosus, assembly GCF_040894005.1. Classification (NCBI taxonomy): domain Eukaryota; kingdom Metazoa; phylum Chordata; class Amphibia; order Anura; family Leptodactylidae; genus Engystomops; species Engystomops pustulosus. The sequence continues at coordinate 140,794,495 of NC_092417.1, read as the reverse complement.
TTGTAAAAGGATGAAGCTTTCAGTCATGACAATTAGAAAAGCAAAAACTTTTTGAAAAAGGCATCCACACCGACAAATTTGCAGACGACAATAGCAGCTGGAACTTCGTGGAGAGCTAGAGGTTTGCGGTTCCATAGGTGATTGAGCCGCTTCTTAGCAGAGCAAGAATTGTTACCTGCTCTGCTTTCCATGCATAAGGCAGAATAGATGGATGGAAGACATGCCAGGGATGTCTGGAAATGGTTTGGCATCCCTTAGCATAGGTCCACCTTTCAAGGGTTTTCCATGCATCTTCTTGAGGCATTACTTACTGTAGGAGGCGAGGTATGACCCACTCAGCCCATGACCGATCAGCAAAACTCTGCAGGCACCGACTAGGCACACTTTGTTTGGGAGTTTGTCAAAGGGAACCACGGCGCTCACCAGGACGAGGTGGCCGAGTGGTTAAGGCGATGGACTGCTAATCCATTGTGCTCTGCATGCATGGGTTCGAATCCCATCCTCGTCGATTTCTTCTGCTTCGTCCAAGCTGAAATCTTTGTTTGCTAATCCTCTTTTTACTGGACAAGCAGTGATTGTCCCCTCCATGGTGGACTTTAACTGTGACCTCTCAAGACGGCTCTTATTAAAGCTAGGAAAGACGCATATTTGTTGTGTGGCATACAAGTTACGTGGCATATCAACGGGTTAAGTCCACTCTTTTCATTTTTCATGCTTGATGGCATCCTCGGCCTTCTCATGAAGATGAAGGCCTCTTTGTCCTTTGCAGCCTTTAGCTGGTACTGATTCTAGATCCCCTGACTGGTCTACCTTAGGACTGTGTGAAAGACAAGTAAGATGTCAGACGTGAGCGAATAACTTTTTTTTGGTTTGCTTCAGAAGCTCAAAAGAGAAGAAAGAAAGGCACTGCCGAGATTCGAACTCAGGATCTCCTGTTTACTAGACAGGCGCTTTAACCAACTAAGCCACAGCGCCTTGTGGTGGCAAAGCTGGCACAGCTGTGCAGCTTAAAAAAAACGCCACTGCTATCGGATGTTTCCAATTCCTGCAACCTTTCATGACCTGATGGGGTGGCTCAAACCTTCATGGTTTTTCTTTTCAGGGCTGGAAAAAGGAAGGTGAGCAGATACTAGGTAGACAACTGAGGTGTGTCCCTTTATCCGCAGTCGTTTTCCACTGCTTTCTTTAAGGGCCCACACGGTACTGGAGTTCTGTTCCATACTTGGCAGCAACTTGTAAAAGGATGAAGCTTTCAGTCATGACAATTAGAAAAGCAAAAACTTTTTGAAAAAGGCATCCACACCGACAAATTTGCAGACGACAATAGCAGCTGGAACTTCGTGGAGAGCTAGAGGTTTGCGGTTCCATAGGTGATTGAGCCGCTTCTTAGCAGAGCAAGAATTGTTACCTGCTCTGCTTTCCATGCATAAGGCAGAATAGATGGATGGAAGACATGCCAGGGATGTCTGGAAATGGTTTGGCATCCCTTAGCATAGGTCCACCTTTCAAGGGTTTTCCATGCATCTTCTTGAGGCATTACTTACTGTAGGAGGCGAGGTATGACCCACTCAGCCCATGACCGATCAGCAAAACTCTGCAGGCACCGACTAGGCACACTTTGTTTGGGAGTTTGTCAAAGGGAACCACGGCGCTCACCAGGACGAGGAGGCCGAGTGGTTAAGGCGATGGACTGCTAATCCATTGTGCTCTGCATGCATGGGTTCGAATCCCATCCTCGTCGATTTCTTCTGCTTCGTCCAAGCTGAAATCTTTGTTTGCTAATCCTCTTTTTACTGGACAAGCAGTGATTGTCCCCTCCATGGTGGACTTTAACTGTGACCTCTCAAGACGGCTCTTATTAAAGCTAGGAAAGACGCATATTTGTTGTGTGGCATACAAGTTACGTGGCATATCAACGGGTTAAGTCCACTCTTTTTATTTTTCATGCTTGATGGCATCCTCGGCCTTCTCATGAAGATGAAGGCCTCTTTGTCCTTTGCAGCCTTTAGCTGGTACTGATTCTAGATCCCCTGACTGGTCTACCTTAGGACTGTGTGAAAGACAAGTAAGATGTCAGACGTGAGCGAATAACTTTTTTTTGGTTTGCTTCAGAAGCTCAAAAGAGAAGAAAGGAAGGCACTGCCGAGATTCGAACTCAGGATCTCCTGTTTACTAGACAGGCGCTTTAACCAACTAAGCCACAGCGCCTTGTGATGGCAAAGCTGGCACAGCTGTGCAGCTTAAAAAAAACGCCACTGCTATCGGATGTTTCCAATTCCTGCAACCTTTCATGACCTGATGGGGTGGCTCAAACCTTCATGGTTTTTCTTTTCAGGGCTGGAAAAAGGAAGGTGAGCAGATACTAGGTAGACAACTGAGGTGTGTCCCTTTATCCGCAGTCGTTTTCCACTGCTTTCTTTAAGGGCCCACACGGTACTGGAGTTCTGTTCCATACTTGGCAGCAACTTGTAAAAGGATGAAGCTTTCAGTCATGACAATTAGAAAAGCAAAAACTTTTTGAAAAAGGCATCCACACCGACAAATTTGCAGACGACAATAGCAGCTGGAACTTCGTGGAGAGCTAGAGGTTTGCGGTTCCATAGGTGATTGAGCCGCTTCTTAGCAGAGCAAGAATTGTTACCTGCTCTGCTTTCCATGCATAAGGCAGAATAGATGGATGGAAGACATGCCAGGGATGTCTGGAAATGGTTTGGCATCCCTTAGCATAGGTCCACCTTTCAAGGGTTTTCCATGCATCTTCTTGAGGCATTACTTACTGTAGGAGGCGAGGTATGACCCACTCAGCCCATGACCGATCAGCAAAACTCTGCAGGCACCGACTAGGCACACTTTGTTTGGGAATTTGTCAAAGGGAACCACGGCGCTCACCCGGACGAGGTGGCCGAGTGGTTAAGGCGATGGACTGCTAATCCATTGTGCTCTGCATGCATGGGTTCGAATCCCATCCTCGTCGATTTCTTCTGCTTCGTCCAAGCTGAAATCTTTGTTTGCTAATCCTCTTTTTACTGGACAAGCAGTGATTGTCCCCTCCATGGTGGACTTTAACTGTGACCTCTCAAGACGGCTCTTATTAAAGCTAGGAAAGACGCATATTTGTTGTGTGGCATACAAGTTACGTGGCATATCAACGGGTTAAGTCCACTCTTTTTATTTTTCATGCTTGATGGCATCCTCAGCCTTCTCATGAAGATGAAGGCCTCTTTGTCCTTTGCAGCCTTTAGCTAGTACTGATTCTAGATCCCCTGACTGGTCTACCTTAGGACTGTGTGAAAGACAAGTAAGATGTCAGACGTGAGCGAATAACTTTTTTTTGGTTTGCTTCAGAAGCTCAAAAGAGAAGAAAGAAAGGCACTGCCGAGATTCAAACTCAGGATCTCCTGTTTACTAGACAGGCGCTTTGACCAACTAAGCCACAGCGCCTTGTGATGGCAAAGCTGGCACAGCTGTGCAGCTTAAAAAAAACGCCACTGCTATCGGATGTTTCCAATTCCTGCAACCTTTCATGACCTGATGGGGTGGCTCAAACCTTCATGGTTTTTCTTTTCAGGGCTGGAAAAAGGAAGGTGAGCAGATACTAGGTAGACAACTGAGGTGTGTCCCTTTATCCGCAGTCGTTTTCCACTGCTTTCTTTAAGGGCCCACACGGTACTGGAGTTCTGTTCCATACTTGGCAGCAACTTGTAAAAGGATGAAGCTTTCAGTCATGACAATTAGAAAAGCAAAAACTTTTTGAAAAAGGCATCCACACCGACAAATTTGCAGACGACAATAGCAGCTGGAACTTCGTGGAGAGCTAGAGGTTTGCGGTTCCATAGGTGATTGAGCCGCTTCTTAGCAGAGCAAGAATTGTTACCTGCTCTGCTTTCCATGCATAAGGCAGAATAGATGGATGGAAGACATGCCAGGGATGTCTGGAAATGGTTTGGCATCCCTTAGCATAGGTCCACCTTTCAAGGGTTTTCCATGCATCTTCTTGAGGCATTACTTACTGTAGGAGGCGAGGTATGACCCACTCAGCCCATGACCGATCAGCAAAACTCTGCAGGCACCGACTAGGCACACTTTGTTTGGGAGTTTGTCAAAGGGAACCACGGCGCTCACCAGGACGAGGTGGCCGAGTGGTTAAGGCGATGGACTGCTAATCCATTGTGCTCTGCATGCATGGGTTCGAATCCCATCCTCGTCGATTTCTTCTGCTTCGTCCAAGCTGAAATCTTTGTTTGCTAATCCTCTTTTTACTGGACAAGCAGTGATTGTCCCCTCCATGGTGGACTTTAACTGTGACCTCTCAAGACGGCTCTTATTAAAGCTAGGAAAGACGCATATTTGTTGTGTGGCATACAAGTTACGTGGCATATCAACGGGTTAAGTCCACTCTTTTTATTTTTCATGCTTGATGGCATCCTCGGCCTTCTCATGAAGATGAAGGCCTCTTTGTCCTTTGCAGCCTTTAGCTGGTACTGATTCTAGATCCCCTGACTGGTCTACCTTAGGACTGTGTGAAAGACAAGTAAGATGTCAGACGTGAGCGAATAACTTTTTTTTGGTTTGCTTCAGAAGCTCAAAAGAGAAGAAAGAAAGGCACTGCCGAGATTCGAACTCAGGATCTCCTGTTTACTAGACAGGCGCTTTAACCAACTAAGCCACAGCGCCTTGTGATGGCAAAGCTGGCACAGCTGTGCAGCTTAAAAAAAACGCCACTGCTATCGGATGTTTCCAATTCCTGCAACCTTTCATGACCTGATGGGGTGGCTCAAACCTTCATGGTTTTTCTTTTCAGGGCTGGAAAAAGGAAGGTGAGCAGATACTAGGTAGACAACTGAGGTGTGTCCCTTTATCCGCAGTCGTTTTCCACTGCTTTCTTTAAGGGCCCACACGGTACTGGAGTTCTGTTCCATACTTGGCAGCAACTTGTAAAAGGATGAAGCTTTCAGTCATGACAATTAGAAAAGCAAAAACTTTTTGAAAAAGGCATCCACACCGACAAATTTGCAGACGACAATAGCAGCTGGAACTTCGTGGAGAGCTAGAGGTTTGCGGTTCCATAGGTGATTGAGCCGCTTCTTAGCAGAGCAAGAATTGTTACCTGCTCTGCTTTCCATGCATAAGGCAGAATAGATGGATGGAAGACATGCCAGGGATGTCTGGAAATGGTTTGGCATCCCTTAGCATAGGTCCACCTTTCAAGGGTTTTCCATGCATCTTCTTGAGGCATTACTTACTGTAGGAGGCGAGGTATGACCCACTCAGCCCATGACCGATCAGCAAAACTCTGCAGGCACCGACTAGGCACACTTTGTTTGGGAGTTTGTCAAAGGGAACCACGGCGCTCACCAGGACGAGGTGGCCGAGTGGTTAAGGCGATGGACTGCTAATCCATTGTGCTCTGCATGCATGGGTTCGAATCCCATCCTCGTTGATTTCTTCTGCTTCGTCCAAGCTGAAATCTTTGTTTGCTAATCCTCTTTTTACTGGACAAGCAGTGATTGTCCCCTCCATGGTGGACTTTAACTGTGACCTCTCAAGACGGCTCTTATTAAAGCTAGGAAAGACGCATATTTGTTGTGTGGCATACAAGTTACGTGGCATATCAACGGGTTAAGTCCACTCTTTTCATTTTTCATGCTTGATGGCATCCTCGGCCTTCTCATGAAGATGAAGGCCTCTTTGTCCTTTGCAGCCTTTAGCTGGTACTGATTCTAGATCCCCTGACTGGTCTACCTTAGGACTGTGTGAAAGACAAGTAAGATGTCAGACGTGAGCGAATAACTTTTTTTTGGTTTGCTTCAGAAGCTCAAAAGAGAAGAAAGAAAGGCACTGCCGAGATTCGAACTCAGGATCTCCTGTTTACTAGACAGGCGCTTTAACCAACTAAGCCACAGCGCCTTGTGGTGGCAAAGCTGGCACAGCTGTGCAGCTTAAAAAAAACGCCACTGCTATCGGATGTTTCCAATTCCTGCAACCTTTCATGACCTGATGGGGTGGCTCAAACCTTCATGGTTTTTCTTTTCAGGGCTTGAAAAAGGAAGGTGAGCAGATACTAGGTAGACAACTGAGGTGTGTCCCTTTATCCGCAGTCGTTTTCCACTGCTTTCTTTAAGGGCCCACACGGTACTGGAGTTCTGTTCCATACTTGGCAGCAACTTGTAAAAGGATGAAGCTTTCAGTCATGCCAATTAGAAAAGCAAAAACTTTTTGAAAAAGGCATCCACACCGACAAATTTGCAGACGACAATAGCAGCTGGAACTTCGTGGAGAGCTAGAGGTTTGCGGTTCCATAGGTGATTGAGCCGCTTCTTAGCAGAGCAAGAATTGTTACCTGCTCTGCTTTCCATGCATAAGGCAGAATAGATGGATGGAAGACATGCCAGGGATGTCTGGAAATGGTTTGGCATCCCTTAGCATAGGTCCACCTTTCAAGGGTTTTCCATGCATCTTCTTGAGGCATTACTTACTGTAGGAGGCGAGGTATGACCCACTCAGCCCATGACCGATCAGCAAAACTCTGCAGGCACCGACTAGGCACACTTTGTTTGGGAGTTTGTCAAAGGGAACCACGGCGCTCACCAGGACGAGGTGGCCGAGTGGTTAAGGCGATGGACTGCTAATCCATTGTGCTCTGCATGCATGGGTTCGAATCCCATCCTCGTCGATTTCTTCTGCTTCGTCCAAGCTGAAATCTTTGTTTGCTAATCCTCTTTTTACTGGACAAGCAGTGATTGTCCCCTCCATGGTGGACTTTAACTGTGACCTCTCAAGACGGCTCTTATTAAAGCTAGGAAAGACGCATATTTGTTGTGTGGCATACAAGTTACGTGGCATATCAACGGGTTAAGTCCACTCTTTTTATTTTTCATGCTTGATGGCATCCTCGGCCTTCTCATGAAGATGAAGGCCTCTTTGTCCTTTGCAGCCTTTAGCTGGTACTGATTCTAGATCCCCTGACTGGTCTACCTTAGGACTGTGTGAAAGACAAGTAAGATGTCAGACGTGAGCGAATAACTTTTTTTTGGTTTGCTTCAGAAGCTCAAAAGAGAAGAAAGAAAGGCACTGCCGAGATTCGAACTCAGGATCTCCTGTTTACTAGACAGGCGCTTTAACCAACTAAGCCACAGCGCCTTGTGATGGCAAAGCTGGCACAGCTGTGCAGCTTAAAAAAAACGCCACTGCTATCGGATGTTTCCAATTCCTGCAACCTTTCATGACCTGATGGGGTGGCTCAAACCTTCATGGTTTTTCTTTTCAGGGCTGGAAAAAGGAAGGTGAGCAGATACTAGGTAGACAACTGAGGTGTGTCCCTTTATCCGCAGTCGTTTTCCACTGCTTTCTTTAAGGGCCCACACGGTACTGGAGTTCTGTTCCATACTTGGCAGCAACTTGTAAAAGGATGAAGCTTTCAGTCATGACAATTAGAAAAGCAAAAACTTTTTGAAAAAGGCATCCACACCGACAAATTTGCAGACGACAATAGCAGCTGGAACTTCGTGGAGAGCTAGAGGTTTGCGGTTCCATAGGTGATTGAGCCGCTTCTTAGCAGAGCAAGAATTGTTACCTGCTCTGCTTTCCATGCATAAGGCAGAATAGATGGATGGAAGACATGCCAGGGATGTCTGGAAATGGTTTGGCATCCCTTAGCATAGGTCCACCTTTCAAGGGTTTTCCATGCATCTTCTTGAGGCATTACTTACTGTAGGAGGCGAGGTATGACCCACTCAGCCCATGACCGATCAGCAAAACTCTGCAGGCACCGACTAGGCACACTTTGTTTGGGAATTTGTCAAAGGGAACCACGGCGCTCACCCGGACGAGGTGGCCGAGTGGTTAAGGCGATGGACTGCTAATCCATTGTGCTCTGCATGCATGGGTTCGAATCCCATCCTCGTCGATTTCTTCTGCTTCGTCCAAGCTGAAATCTTTGTTTGCTAATCCTCTTTTTACTGGACAAGCAGTGATTGTCCCCTCCATGGTGGACTTTAACTGTGACCTCTCAAGACGGCTCTTATTAAAGCTAGGAAAGACGCATATTTGTTGTGTGGCATACAAGTTACGTGGCATATCAACGGGTTAAGTCCACTCTTTTTATTTTTCATGCTTGATGGCATCCTCGGCCTTCTCATGAAGATGAAGGCCTCTTTGTCCTTTGCAGCCTTTAGCTGGTACTGATTCTAGATCCCCTGACTGGTCTACCTTAGGACTGTGTGAAAGACAAGTAAGATGTCAGACGTGAGCGAATAACTTTTTTTTGGTTTGCTTCAGAAGCTCAAAAGAGAAGAAAGAAAGGCACTGCCGAGATTCGAACTCAGGATCTCCTGTTTACTAGACAGGCGCTTTAACCAACTAAGCCACAGCGCCTTGTGATGGCAAAGCTGGCACAGCTGTGCAGCTTAAAAAAAACGCCACTGCTATCGGATGTTTCCAATTCCTGCAACCTTTCATGACCTGATGGGGTGGCTCAAACCTTCATGGTTTTTCTTTTCAGGGCTGGAAAAAGGAAGGTGAGCAGATACTAGGTAGACAACTGAGGTGTGTCCCTTTATCCGCAGTCGTTTTCCACTGCTTTCTTTAACCTCTTAACGCTCAGCGTCCGATATATCGGACGCTGAGCGCAGCGACTTAGCGCTCAGCGTCCGATATATCGGACGCTGAGCTGATGCCGGTTCAGCTCAAGATCTGAGCCGAACCGGCATCGGGAGACACGGGGTGCCGGCTGTAACTAATAGCCGGCACCCCAGTGTAACACCCGCGATCGGAGTTGTCTCCGATCGCGGGTGCTTAACCCGTTAAATGCCGCGGTCAGCGCGACCGCGGCATCTAACATGTATCTGGGGGATCTTTCCCCCACGATCGGCCCCCCCGAACCGTTTTCGGGGTGCGCCGATCGTTGCTATAGTAACTCTGGGGTCCGATCTGGACCCCAGAGTTACCTGCAAGAATTGCCAGTAAGATGGCGTCTGTGACGTCATCTTACTGGCACAGTGCCAGCCTATGCAAGTGTATAGGCTGACACTGATAATACTCTGCAATACATGAGTATTGCAGAATATTATCATGAAGAAGCAATCAGATGATTGCTTCTTCATGTCCCATGGTATAAAAGTGAAAAAGTAAAAAAAAAAGTTATTCAATAAAAAAATAAAGTCATAAATCACTAAAAATGCCCCAAACCCCCAAAACATATAAAGAGACATATAGCTCAAAAAAAAGTCTAAATCATAACACAAACCCCACATATATAGTATCACCGTGTCCGTAACAACCCGTAGAATAAAAGTAAATCATTATTGAACCCGCACGATAAACGCCGTAAAAAAAAACTGTTATAAACCCTCCAAAAATTATGATTTTTACCTTTTCAATCCCACAAAAAATGCTATAAAATGTGATCAAAAAACCATATGTACTGCGACATGATACTGGTGCAAAGTACAACATGTCCCGCAAAAAACAAGCCATCAACCAGCTCCGTAGCCAAAAAAGTAACAAAGTTATGCCACTTGGAAGACGGCAATACATAAATGATAGATTTTTCCCCACATTAGGGTTTTGTTTGACAAATTTAGTAAAACGTAAGAAAATATATTCATGTCTGGTATCCCCGTAATCGTATCAACCCATAGAATAAAGATAACATGATTATTAGTCTATACGGTGAACACCAAAAAAAAAAGAAGTAAAAAATCCAGTACAGAATTGATGCTTTTCTACTCCTGTCCTCAAAAAACGTTCCTAAATTTTCAACAATAGGTGATACAAACCCCAAAATGGTAACATTGGAAAAAGCATCTCATCCCGCAAAAAAAATGGCATCACATGGCCCCAATAACAAAAAAGCGAAAATTTTATAGCCTTCAAAAGGGGCCAATGAGGTAACTAAAATCCTGGCAGCTGCAGCGCCCTCCTTCCCTTCTGCACCTCGTTGTGCCCCCATAACACAAGTCACAGCCACATGTGGGGGGTCTTTGTACTCAGGAGAAATTGCAGAACAAATTGTATGGTGGGTTTTCTCTTTTTATCTTTTGGAAATGTGTAAATTTTAGGGCTAAATGAACGTATAAGGGAACAATATGACCATTCTAAATTTCACCTCCATTTTGATTCAATTACTATGAAGATCTCAAGGGGTTAACAATCTTCGTAAAAGCTGTTTCTGATAGCTTGAGGGGTGCAGATTCGAAAATGGGTTGGTTATATAGGGGGTTTTGATGCTAAATATGTAAAATTTCATTCCAAACTGTATTTATCCCCAAAATAGTCAATTCTGAAAATCCGGAAAAGCGATATTCTATTTGCAAGCCGCGTGACATCAAAATAAATTATCCAAACATTTCAGAAATTATGAAAATGTAAAGTAGACAAATGGGAAATGTTATTCAGCAACTTATTTAGGTGGTAAATCGATCTGCCTGAAAACGCAATGATTTTGAATTTCGAAAATGGCAAATTTTTCCAAAAATTTATCAGATTTTCTTTTTTTTTGTAAATAAATGCAAAACTTATCTGCCAAAATTTACCACTAAAATGAAGTACAACATGTGGGGAAAAAACAATCTCAGAATCGCTTTGATAAGTAACAGTGTTCAAAAGTTATAACCGTATAAAGAGACGCAAGTCAGAATCCAAAAAATCGGGCTGAGCCTTAAGCTACAAAATGGCTGCGTCCTTAAGGGGTTAAGGGCCCACACGGTACTGGAGTTCTGTTCCATACTTGGCAGCAACTTGTAAAAGGATGAAGCTTTCAGTCATGACAATTAGAAAAGCAAAAACTTTTTGAAAAAGGCATCCACACCGACAAATTTGCAGACGACAATAGCAGCTGGAACTTCGTGGAGAGCTAGAGGTTTGCGGTTCCATAGGTGATTGAGCCGCTTCTTAGCAGAGCAAGAATTGTTACCTGCTCTGCTTTCCATGCATAAGGCAGAATAGATGGATGGAAGACATGCCAGGGATGTCTGGAAATGGTTTGGCATCCCTTAGCATAGGTCCACCTTTCAAGGGTTTTCCATGCATCTTCTTGAGGCATTACTTACTGTAGGAGGCGAGGTATGACCCACTCAGCCCATGACCGATCAGCAAAACTCTGCAGGCACCGACTAGGCACACTTTGTTTGGGAGTTTGTCAAAGGGAACCACGGCGCTCACCAGGACGAGGTGGCCGAGTGGTTAAGGCGATGGACTGCTAATCCATTGTGCTCTGCATGCATGGGTTCGAATCCCATCCTCGTCGATTTCTTCTGCTTCGTCCAAGCTGAAATCTTTGTTTGCTAATCCTCTTTTTACTGGACAAGCAGTGATTGTCCCCTCCATGGTGGACTTTAACTGTGACCTCTCAAGACGGCTCTTATTAAAGCTAGGAAAGACGCATATTTGTTGTGTGGCATACAAGTTATGTGGCATATCAACGGGTTAAGTCCACTCTTTTTATTTTTCATGCTTGATGGCATCCTCAGCCTTCTCATGAAGATGAAGGCCTCTTTGTCCTTTGCAGCCTTTAGCTAGTACTGATTCTAGATCCCCTGACTGGTCTACCTTAGGACTGTGTGAAAGACAAGTAAGATGTCAGACGTGAGCGAATAACTTTTTTTTGGTTTGCTTCAGAAGCTCAAAAGAGAAGAAAGAAAGGCACTGCCGAGATTCGAACTCAGGATCTCCTGTTTACTAGACAGGCGCTTTAACCAACTAAGCCACAGCGCCTTGTGATGGCAAAGCTGGCACAGCTGTGCAGCTTAAAAAAAACGCCACTGCTATCGGATGTTTCCAATTCCTGCAACCTTTCATGACCTGATGGGGTGGCTCAAACCTTCATGGTTTTTCTTTTCAGGGCTGGAAAAAGGAAGGTGAGCAGATACTAGGTAGACAACTGAGGTGTGTCCCTTTATCCGCAGTCGTTTTCCACTGCTTTCTTTAAGGGCCCACACGGTACTGGAGTTCTGTTCCATACTTGGCAGCAACTTGTAAAAGGATGAAGCTTTCAGTCATGACAATTAGAAAAGCAAAAACTTTTTGAAAAAGGCATCCACACCGACAAATTTGCAGACGACAATAGCAGCTGGAACTTCGTGGAGAGCTAGAGGTTTGCGGTTCCATAGGTGATTGAGCCGCTTCTTAGCAGAGCAAGAATTGTTACCTGCTCTGCTTTCCATGCATAAGGCAGAATAGATGGATGGAAGACATGCCAGGGATGTCTGGAAATGGTTTGGCATCCCTTAGCATAGGTCCACCTTTCAAGGGTTTTCCATGCATCTTCTTGAGGCATTACTTACTGTAGGAGGCGAGGTATGACCCACTCAGCCCATGACCGATCAGCAAAACTCTGCAGGCACCGACTAGGCACACTTTGTTTGGGAGTTTGTCAAAGGGAACCACGGCGCTCACCAGGACGAGGTGGCCGAGTGGTTAAGGCGATGGACTGCTAATCCATTGTGCTCTGCATGCATGGGTTCGAATCCCATCCTCGTCGATTTCTTCTGCTTCGTCCAAGCTGAAATCTTTGTTTGCTAATCCTCTTTTTACTGGACAAGCAGTGATTGTCCCCTCCATGGTGGACTTTAACTGTGACCTCTCAAGACGGCTCTTATTAAAGCTAGGAAAGACGCATATTTGTTGTGTGGCATACAAGTTACGTGGCATATCAACGGGTTAAGTCCACTCTTTTCATTTTTCATGCTTGATGGCATCCTCGGCCTTCTCATGAAGATGAAGGCCTCTTTGTCCTTTGCAGCCTTTAGCTGGTACTGATTCTAGATCCCCTGACTGGTCTACCTTAGGACTGTGTGAAAGACAAGTAAGATGTCAGACGTGAGCGAATAACTTTTTTTTGGTTTGCTTCAGAAGCTCAAAAGAGAAGAAAGAAAGGCACTGCCGAGATTCGAACTCAGGATCTCCTGTTTACTAGACAGGCGCTTTAACCAACTAAGCCACAGCGCCTTGTGATGGCAAAGCTGGCACAGCTGTGCAGCTTAAAAAAAACGCCACTGCTATCGGATGTTTCCAATTCCTGCAACCTTTCATGACCTGATGGGGTGGCTCAAACCTTCATGGTTTTTCTTTTCAGGGCTTGAAAAAGGAAGGTGAGCAGATACTAGGTAGACAACTGAGGTGTGTCCCTTTATCCGCAGTCGTTTTCCACTGCTTTCTTTAAGGGCCCACACGGTACTGGAGTTCTGTTCCATACTTGGCAGCAACTTGTAAAAGGATGAAGCTTTCAGTCATGACAATTAGAAAAGCAAAAACTTTTTGAAAAAGGCATCCACACCGACAAATTTGCAGACGACAATAGCAGCTGGAACTTCGTGGAGAGCTAGAGGTTTGCGGTTCCATAGGTGATTGAGCCGCTTCTTAGCAGAGCAAGAATTGTTACCTGCTCTGCTTTCCATGCATAAGGCAGAATAGATGGATGGAAGACATGCCAGGGATGTCTGGAAATGGTTTGGCATCCCTTAGCATAGGTCCACCTTTCAAGGGTTTTCCATGCATCTTCTTGAGGCATTACTTACTGTAGGAGGCGAGGTATGACCCACTCAGCCCATGACCGATCAGCAAAACTCTGCAGGCACCGACTAGGCACACTTTGTTTGGGAGTTTGTCAAAGGGAACCACGGCGCTCACCAGGACGAGGTGGCCGAGTGGTTAAGGCGATGGACTGCTAATCCATTGTGCTCTGCATGCATGGGTTCGAATCCCATCCTCGTCGATTTCTTCTGCTTCGTCCAAGCTGAAATCTTTGTTTGCTAATCCTCTTTTTACTGGACAAGCAGTGATTGTCCCCTCCATGGTGGACTTTAACTGTGACCTCTCAAGACGGCTCTTATTAAAGCTAGGAAAGACGCATATTTGTTGTGTGGCATACAAGTTACGTGGCATATCAACGGGTTAAGTCCACTCTTTTTATTTTTCATGCTTGATGGCATCCTCGGCCTTCTCATGAAGATGAAGGCCTCTTTGTCCTTTGCAGCCTTTAGCTGGTACTGATTCTAGATCCCCTGACTGGTCTACCTTAGGACTGTGTGAAAGACAAGTAAGATGTCAGACGTGAGCGAATAACTTTTTTTTGGTTTGCTTCAGAAGCTCAAAAGAGAAGAAAGAAAGGCACTGCCGAGATTCGAACTCAGGATCTCCTGTTTACTAGACAGGCGCTTTAACCAACTAAGCCACAGCGCCTTGTGATGGCAAAGCTGGCACAGCTGTGCAGCTTAAAAAAAACGCCACTGCTATCGGATGTTTCCAATTCCTGCAACCTTTCATGACCTGATGGGGTGGCTCAAACCTTCATGGTTTTTCTTTTCAGGGCTGGAAAAAGGAAGGTGAGCAGATACTAGGTAGACAACTGAGGTGTGTCCCTTTATCCGCAGTCGTTTTCCACTGCTTTCTTTAAGGGCCCACACGGTACTGGAGTTCTGTTCCATACTTGGCAGCAACTTGTAAAAGGATGAAGCTTTCAGTCATGACAATTAGAAAAGCAAAAACTTTTTGAAAAAGGCATCCACACCGACAAATTTGCAGACGACAATAGCAGCTGGAACTTCGTGGAGAGCTAGAGGTTTGCGGTTCCATAGGTGATTGAGCCGCTTCTTAGCAGAGCAAGAATTGTTACCTGCTCTGCTTTCCATGCATAAGGCAGAATAGATGGATGGAAGACATGCCAGGGATGTCTGGAAATGGTTTGGCATCCCTTAGCATAGGTCCACCTTTCAAGGGTTTTCCATGCATCTTCTTGAGGCATTACTTACTGTAGGAGGCGAGGTATGACCCACTCAGCCCATGACCGATCAGCAAAACTCTGCAGGCACCGACTAGGCACACTTTGTTTGGGAGTTTGTCAAAGGGAACCACGGCGCTCACCAGGACGAGGTGGCCGAGTGGTTAAGGCGATGGACTGCTAATCCATTGTGCTCTGCATGCATGGGTTCGAATCCCATCCTCGTCGATTTCTTCTGCTTCGTCCAAGCTGAAATCTTTGTTTGCTAATCCTCTTTTTACTGGACAAGCAGTGATTGTCCCCTCCATGGTGGACTTTAACTGTGACCTCTCAAGACGGCTCTTATTAAAGCTAGGAAAGACGCATATTTGTTGTGTGGCATACAAGTTACGTGGCATATCAACGGGTTAAGTCCACTCTTTTCATTTTTCATGCTTGATGGCATCCTCGGCCTTCTCATGAAGATGAAGGCCTCTTTGTCCTTTGCAGCCTTTAGCTGGTACTGATTCTAGATCCCCTGACTGGTCTACCTTAGGACTGTGTGAAAGACAAGTAAGATGTCAGACGTGAGCGAATAACTTTTTTTTGGTTTGCTTCAGAAGCTCAAAAGAGAAGAAAGAAAGGCACTGCCGAGATTCGAACTCAGGATCTCCTGTTTACTAGACAGGCGCTTTAACCAACTAAGCCACAGCGCCTTGTGATGGCAAAGCTGGCACAGCTGTGCAGCTTAAAAAAAACGCCACTGCTATCGGATGTTTCCAATTCCTGCAACCTTTCATGACCTGATGGGGTGGCTCAAACCTTCATGGTTTTTCTTTTCAGGGCTGGAAAAAGGAAGGTGAGCAGATACTAGGTAGACAACTGAGGTGTGTCCCTTTATCCGCAGTCGTTTTCCACTGCTTTCTTTAAGGGCCCACACGGTACTGGAGTTCTGTTCCATACTTGGCAGCAACTTGTAAAAGGATGAAGCTTTCAGTCATGACAATTAGAAAAGCAAAAACTTTTTGAAAAAGGCATCCACACCGACAAATTTGCAGACGACAATAGCAGCTGGAACTTCGTGGAGAGCTAGAGGTTTGCGGTTCCATAGGTGATTGAGCCGCTTCTTAGCAGAGCAAGAATTGTTACCTGCTCTGCTTTCCATGCATAAGGCAGAATAGATGGATGGAAGACATGCCAGGGATGTCTGGAAATGGTTTGGCATCCCTTAGCATAGGTCCACCTTTCAAGGGTTTTCCATGCATCTTCTTGAGGCATTACTTACTGTAGGAGGCGAGGTATGACCCACTCAGCCCATGACCGATCAGCAAAACTCTGCAGGCACCGACTAGGCACACTTTGTTTGGGAGTTTGTCAAAGGGAACCACGGCGCTCACCAGGACGAGGTGGCCGAGTGGTTAAGGCGATGGACTGCTAATCCATTGTGCTCTGCATGCATGGGTTCGAATCCCATCCTCGTCGATTTCTTCTGCTTCGTCCAAGCTGAAATCTTTCTTTGCTAATCCTCTTTTTACTGGACAAGCAGTGATTGTCCCCTCCATGGTGGACTTTAACTGTGACCTCTCAAGACGGCTCTTATTAAAGCTAGGAAAGACGCATATTTGTTGTGTGGCATACAAGTTACGTGGCATATCAACGGGTTAAGTCCACTCTTTTCATTTTTCATGCTTGATGGCATCCTCGGCCTTCTCATGAAGATGAAGGCCTCTTTGTCCTTTGCAGCCTTTAGCTGGTACTGATTCTAGATCCCCTGACTGGTCTACCTTAGGACTGTGTGAAAGACAAGTAAGATGTCAGACGTGAGCGAATAACTTTTTTTTGGTTTGCTTCAGAAGCTCAAAAGAGAAGAAAGAAAGGCACTGCCGAGATTCGAACTCAGGATCTCCTGTTTACTAGACAGGCGCTTTAACCAACTAAGCCACAGCGCCTTGTGATGGCAAAGTTGGCACAGCTGTGCAGCTTAAAAAAAACGCCACTGCTATCGGATGTTTCCAATTCCTGCAACCTTTCATGACCTGATGGGGTGGCTCAAACCTTCATGGTTTTTCTTTTCAGGGCTTGAAAAAGGAAGGTGAGCAGATACTAGGTAGACAACTGAGGTGTGTCCCTTTATCCGCAGTCGTTTTCCACTGCTTTCTTTAAGGGCCCACACGGTACTGGAGTTCTGTTCCATACTTGGCAGCAACTTGTAAAAGGATGAAGCTTTCAGTCATGACAATTAGAAAAGCAAAAACTTTTTGAAAAAGGCATCCACACCGACAAATTTGCAGACGACAATAGCAGCTGGAACTTCGTGGAGAGCTAGAGGTTTGCGGTTCCATAGGTGATTGAGCCGCTTCTTAGCAGAGCAAGAATTGTTACCTGCTCTGCTTTCCATGCATAAGGCAGAATAGATGGATGGAAGACATGCCAGGGATGTCTGGAAATGGTTTGGCATCCCTTAGCATAGGTCCACCTTTCAAGGGTTTTCCATGCATCTTCTTGAGGCATTACTTACTGTAGGAGGCGAGGTATGACCCACTCAGCCCATGACCGATCAGCAAAACTCTGCAGGCACCGACTAGGCACACTTTGTTTGGGAGTTTGTCAAAGGGAACCACGGCGCTCACCAGGACGAGGTGGCCGAGTGGTTAAGGCGATGGACTGCTAATCCATTGTGCTCTGCATGCATGGGTTCGAATCCCATCCTCGTCGATTTCTTCTGCTTCGTCCAAGCTGAAATCTTTGTTTGCTAATCCTCTTTTTACTGGACAAGCAGTGATTGTCCCCTCCATGGTGGACTTTAACTGTGACCTCTCAAGACGGCTCTTATTAAAGCTAGGAAAGACGCATATTTGTTGTGTGGCATACAAGTTACGTGGCATATCAACGGGTTAAGTCCACTCTTTTTATTTTTCATGCTTGATGGCATCCTCGGCCTTCTCATGAAGATGAAGGCCTCTTTGTCCTTTGCAGCCTTTAGCTGGTACTGATTCTAGATCCCCTGACTGGTCTACCTTAGGACTGTGTGAAAGACAAGTAAGATGTCAGACGTGAGCGAATAACTTTTTTTTGGTTTGCTTCAGAAGCTCAAAAGAGAAGAAAGAAAGGCACTGCCGAGATTCGAACTCAGGATCTCCTGTTTACTAGACAGGCGCTTTAACCAACTAAGCCACAGCGCCTTGTGATGGCAAAGCTGGCACAGCTGTGCAGCTTAAAAAAAACGCCACTGCTATCGGATGTTTCCAATTCCTGCAACCTTTCATGACCTGATGGGGTGGCTCAAACCTTCATGGTTTTTCTTTTCAGGGCTGGAAAAAGGAAGGTGAGCAGATACTAGGTAGACAACTGAGGTGTGTCCCTTTATCCGCAGTCGTTTTCCACTGCTTTCTTTAAGGGCCCACACGGTACTGGAGTTCTGTTCCATACTTGGCAGCAACTTGTAAAAGGATGAAGCTTTCAGTCATGACAATTAGAAAAGCAAAAACTTTTTGAAAAAGGCATCCACACCGACAAATTTGCAGACGACAATAGCAGCTGGAACTTCGTGGAGAGCTAGAGGTTTGCGGTTCCATAGGTGATTGAGCCGCTTCTTAGCAGAGCAAGAATTGTTACCTGCTCTGCTTCCCATGCATAAGGCAGAATAGATGGATGGAAGACATGCCAGGGATGTCTGGAAATGGTTTGGCATCCCTTAGCATAGGTCCACCTTTCAAGGGTTTTCCATGCATCTTCTTGAGGCATTACTTACTGTAGGAGGCGAGGTATGACCCACTCAGCCCATGACCGATCAGCAAAACTCTGCAGGCACCGACTAGGCACACTTTGTTTGGGAGTTTGTCAAAGGGAACCACGGCGCTCACCAGGACGAGGTGGCCGAGTGGTTAAGGCGATGGACTGCTAATCCATTGTGCTCTGCATGCATGGGTTCGAATCCCATCCTCGTCGATTTCTTCTGCTTCGTCCAAGCTGAAATCTTTGTTTGCTAATCCTCTTTTTACTGGACAAGCAGTGATTGTCCCCTCCATGGTGGACTTTAACTGTGACCTCTCAAGACGGCTCTTATTAAAGCTAGGAAAGACGCATATTTGTTGTGTGGCATACAAGTTACGTGGCATATCAACGGGTTAAGTCCACTCTTTTCATTTTTCATGCTTGATGGCATCCTCGGCCTTCTCATGAAGATGAAGGCCTCTTTGTCCTTTGCAGCCTTTAGCTGGTACTGATTCTAGATCCCCTGACTGGTCTACCTTAGGACTGTGTGAAAGACAAGTAAGATGTCAGACGTGAGCGAATAACTTTTTTTTGGTTTGCTTCAGAAGCTCAAAAGAGAAGAAAGAAAGGCACTGCCGAGATTCGAACTCAGGATCTCCTGTTTACTAGACAGGCGCTTTATCCAACTAAGCCACAGCGCCTTGTGATGGCAAAGCTGGCACAGCTGTGCAGCTTAAAAAAAACGCCACTGCTATCGGATGTTTCCAATTCCTGCAACCTTTCATGACCTGATGGGGTGGCTCAAACCTTCATGGTTTTTCTTTTCAGGGCTTGAAAAAGGAAGGTGAGCAGATACTAGGTAGACAACTGAGGTGTGTCCCTTTATCCGCAGTCGTTTTCCACTGCTTTCTTTAAGGGCCCACACGGTACTGGAGTTCTGTTCCATACTTGGCAGCAACTTGTAAAAGGATGAAGCTTTCAGTCATGACAATTAGAAAAGCAAAAACTTTTTGAAAAAGGCATCCACACCGACAAATTTGCAGACGACAATAGCAGCTGGAACTTCGTGGAGAGCTAGAGGTTTGCGGTTCCATAGGTGATTGAGCCGCTTCTTAGCAGAGCAAGAATTGTTACCTGCTCTGCTTTCCATGCATAAGGCAGAATAGATGGATGGAAGACATGCCAGGGATGTCTGGAAATGGTTTGGCATCCCTTAGCATAGGTCCACCTTTCAAGGGTTTTCCATGCATCTTCTTGAGGCATTACTTACTGTAGGAGGCGAGGTATGACCCACTCAGCCCATGACCGATCAGCAAAACTCTGCAGGCACCGACTAGGCACACTTTGTTTGGGAGTTTGTCAAAGGGAACCACGGCGCTCACCAGGACGAGGTGGCCGAGTGGTTAAGGCGATGGACTGCTAATCCATTGTGCTCTGCATGCATGGGTTCGAATCCCATCCTCGTCGATTTCTTCTGCTTCGTCCAAGCTGAAATCTTTGTTTGCTAATCCTCTTTTTACTGGACAAGCAGTGATTGTCCCCTCCATGGTGGACTTTAACTGTGACCTCTCAAGACGGCTCTTATTAAAGCTAGGAAAGACGCATATTTGTTGTGTGGCATACAAGTTACGTGGCATATCAACGGGTTAAGTCCACTCTTTTCATTTTTCATGCTTGATGGCATCCTCGGCCTTCTCATGAAGATGAAGGCCTCTTTGTCCTTTGCAGCCTTTAGCTGGTACTGATTCTAGATCCCCTGACTGGTCTACCTTAGGACTGTGTGAAAGACAAGTAAGATGTCAGACGTGAGCGAATAACTTTTTTTTGGTTTGCTTCAGAAGCTCAAAAGAGAAGAAAGAAAGGCACTGCCGAGATTCGAACTCAGGATCTCCTGTTTACTAGACAGGCGCTTTAACCAACTAAGCCACAGCGCCTTGTGATGGCAAAGCTGGCACAGCTGTGCAGCTTAAAAAAAACGCCACTGCTATCGGATGTTTCCAATTCCTGCAACCTTTCATGACCTGATGGGGTGGCTCAAACCTTCATGGTTTTTCTTTTCAGGGCTGGAAAAAGGAAGGTGAGCAGATACTAGGTAGACAACTGAGGTGTGTCCCTTTATCCGCAGTCGTTTTCCACTGCTTTCTTTAAGGGCCCACACGGTACTGGAGTTCTGTTCCATACTTGGCAGCAACTTGTAAAAGGATGAAGCTTTCAGTCATGACAATTAGAAAAGCAAAAACTTTTTGAAAAAGGCATCCACACCGACAAATTTGCAGACGACAATAGCAGCTGGAACTTCGTGGAGAGCTAGAGGTTTGCGGTTCCATAGGTGATTGAGCCGCTTCTTAGCAGAGCAAGAATTGTTACCTGCTCTGCTTTCCATGCATAAGGCAGAATAGATGGATGGAAGACATGCCAGGGATGTCTGGAAATGGTTTGGCATCCCTTAGCATAGGTCCACCTTTCAAGGGTTTTCCATGCATCTTCTTGAGGCATTACTTACTGTAGGAGGCGAGGTATGACCCACTCAGCCCATGACCGATCAGCAAAACTCTGCAGGCACCGACTAGGCACACTTTGTTTGGGAGTTTGTCAAAGGGAACCACGACGCTCACCAGGACGAGGTGGCCGAGTGGTTAAGCCGATGGACTGCTAATCCATTGTGCTCTGCATGCATGGGTTCGAATCCCATCCTCGTCGATTTCTTCTGCTTCGTCCAAGCTGAAATCTTTGTTTGCTAATCCTCTTTTTACTGGACAAGCAGTGATTGTCCCCTCCATGGTGGACTTTAACTGTGACCTCTCAAGACGGCTCTTATTAAAGCTAGGAAAGACGCATATTTGTTGTGTGGCATACAAGTTACGTGGCATATCAACGGGTTAAGTCCACTCTTTTTATTTTTCATGCTTGATGGCATCCTCGGCCTTCTCATGAAGATGAAGGCCTCTTTGTCCTTTGCAGCCTTTAGCTGGTACTGATTCTAGATCCCCTGACTGGTCTACCTTAGGACTGTGTGAAAGACAAGTAAGATGTCAGACGTGAGCGAATAACTTTTTTTTTGTTTGCTTCAGAAGCTCAAAAGAGAAGAAAGAAAGGCACTGCCGAGATTCGAACTCAGGATCTCCTGTTTACTAGACAGGCGCTTTAACCAACTAAGCCACAGCGCCTTGTGATGGCAAAGCTGGCACAGCTGTGCAGCTTAAAAAAAACGCCACTGCTATCGGATGTTTCCAATTCCTGCAACCTTTCATGACCTGATGGGGTGGCTCAAACCTTCATGGTTTTTCTTTTCAGGGCTTGAAAAAGGAAGGTGAGCAGATACTAGGTAGACAACTGAGGTGTGTCCCTTTATCCGCAGTCGTTTTCCACTGCTTTCTTTAAGGGCCCACACGGTACTGGAGTTCTGTTCCATACTTGGCAGCAACTTGTAAAAGGATGAAGCTTTCAGTCATGACAATTAGAAAAGCAAAAACTTTTTGAAAAAGGCATCCACACCGACAAATTTGCAGACGACAATAGCAGCTGGAACTTCGTGGAGAGCTAGAGGTTTGCGGTTCCATAGGTGATTGAGCCGCTTCTTAGCAGAGCAAGAATTGTTACCTGCTCTGCTTTCCATGCATAAGGCAGAATAGATGGATGGAAGACATGCCAGGGATGTCTGGAAATGGTTTGGCATCCCTTAGCATAGGTCCACCTTTCAAGGGTTTTCCATGCATCTTCTTGAGGCATTACTTACTGTAGGAGGCGAGGTATGACCCACTCAGCCCATGACCGATCAGCAAAACGCTGCAGGCACCGACTAGGCACACTTTGTTTGGGAGTTTGTCAAAGGGAACCACGGCGCTCACCAGGACGAGGTGGCCGAGTGGTTAAGGCGATGGACTGCTAATCCATTGTGCTCTGCATGCATGGGTTCGAATCCCATCCTCGTTGATTTCTTCTGCTTCGTCCAAGCTGAAATCTTTGTTTGCTAATCCTCTTTTTACTGGACAAGCAGTGATTGTCCCCTCCATGGTGGACTTTAACTGTGACCTCTCAAGACGGCTCTTATTAAAGCTAGGAAAGACGCATATTTGTTGTGTGGCATACAAGTTACGTGGCATATCAACGGGTTAAGTCCACTCTTTTTATTTTTCATGCTTGATGGCATCCTCGGCCTTCTCATGAAGATGAAGGCCTCTTTGTCCTTTGCAGCCTTTAGCTGGTACTGATTCTAGATCCCCTGACTGGTCTACCTTAGGACTGTGTGAAAGACAAGTAAGATGTCAGACGTGAGCGAATAACTTTTTTTTGGTTTGCTTCAGAAGCTCAAAAGAGAAGAAAGAAAGGCACTGCCGAGATTCGAACTCAGGATCTCCTGTTTACTAGACAGGCGCTTTAACCAACTAAGCCACAGCGCCTTGTGATGGCAAAGCTGGCACAGCTGTGCAGCTTAAAAAAAACGCCACTGCTATCGGATGTTTCCAATTCCTGCAACCTTTCATGACCTGATGGGGTGGCTCAAACCTTCATGGTTTTTCTTTTCAGGGCTGGAAAAAGGAAGGTGAGCAGATACTAGGTAGACAACTGAGGTGTGTCCCTTTATCCGCAGTCGTTTTCCACTGCTTTCTTTAAGGGCCCACACGGTACTGGAGTTCTGTTCCATACTTGGCAGCAACTTGTAAAAGGATGAAGCTTTCAGTCATGACAATTAGAAAAGCAAAAACTTTTTGAAAAAGGCATCCACACCGACAAATTTGCAGACGACAATAGCAGCTGGAACTTCGTGGAGAGCTAGAGGTTTGCGGTTCCATGGGTGATTGAGCCGCTTCTTAGCAGAGCAAGAATTGTTACCTGCTCTGCTTTCCATGCATAAGGCAGAATAGATGGATGGAAGACATGCCAGGGATGTCTGGAAATGGTTTGGCATCCCTTAGCATAGGTCCACCTTTCAAGGGTTTTCCATGCATCTTCTTGAGGCATTACTTACTGTAGGAGGCGAGGTATGACCCACTCAGCCCATGACCGATCAGCAAAACTCTGCAGGCACCGACTAGGCACACTTTGTTTGGGAGTTTGTCAAAGGGAACCACGGCGCTCACCAGGACGAGGTGGCCGAGTGGTTAAGGCGATGGACTGCTAATCCATTGTGCTCTGCATGCATGGGTTCGAATCCCATCCTCGTCGATTTCTTCTGCTTCGTCCAAGCTGAAATCTTTGTTTGCTAATCCTCTTTTTACTGGACAAGCAGTGATTGTCCCCTCCATGGTGGACTTTAACTGTGACCTCTCAAGACGGCTCTTATTAAAGCTAGGAAAGACGCATATTTGTTGTGTGGCATACAAGTTACGTGGCATATCAACGGGTTAAGTCCACTCTTTTCATTTTTCATGCTTGATGGCATCCTCGGCCTTCTCATGAAGATGAAGGCCTCTTTGTCCTTTGCAGCCTTTAGCTGGTACTGATTCTAGATCCCCTGACTGGTCTACCTTAGGACTGTGTGAAAGACAAGTAAGATGTCAGACGTGAGCGAATAACTTTTTTTTGGTTTGCTTCAGAAGCTCAAAAGAGAAGAAAGAAAGGCACTGCCGAGATTCGAACTCAGGATCTCCTGTTTACTAGACAGGCGCTTTAACCAACTAAGCCACAGCGCCTTGTGATGGCAAAGCTGGCACAGCTGTGCAGCTTAAAAAAAACGCCACTGCTATCGGATGTTTCCAATTCCTGCAACCTTTCATGACCTGATGGGGTGGCTCAAACCTTCATGGTTTTTCTTTTCAGGGCTGGAAAAAGGAAGGTGAGCAGATACTAGGTAGACAACTGAGGTGTGTCCCTTTATCCGCAGTCGTTTTCCACTGCTTTCTTTAAGGGCCCACACGGTACTGGAGTTCTGTTCCATACTTGGCAGCAACTTGTAAAAGGATGAAGCTTTCAGTCATGACAATTAGAAAAGCAAAAACTTTTTGAAAAAGGCATCCACACCGACAAATTTGCAGACGACAATAGCAGCTGGAACTTCGTGGAGAGCTAGAGGTTTGCGGTTCCATAGGTGATTGAGCCGCTTCTTAGCAGAGCAAGAATTGTTACCTGCTCTGCTTTCCATGCATAAGGCAGAATAGATGGATGGAAGACATGCCAGGGATGTCTGGAAATGGTTTGGCATCCCTTAGCATAGGTCCACCTTTCAAGGGTTTTCCATGCATCTTCTTGAGGCATTACTTACTGTAGGAGGCGAGGTATGACCCACTCAGCCCATGACCGATCAGCAAAACTCTGCAGGCACCGACTAGGCACACTTTGTTTGGGAGTTTGTCAAAGGGAACCACGGCGCTCACCAGGACGAGGTGGCCGAGTGGTTAAGGCGATGGACTGCTAATCCATTGTGCTCTGCATGCATGGGTTCGAATCCCATCCTCGTCGATTTCTTCTGCTTCGTCCAAGCTGAAATCTTTGTTTGCTAATCCTCTTTTTACTGGACAAGCAGTGATTGTCCCCTCCATGGTGGACTTTAACTGTGACCTCTCAAGACGGCTCTTATTAAAGCTAGGAAAGACGCATATTTGTTGTGTGGCATACAAGTTACGTGGCATATCAACGGGTTAAGTCCACTCTTTTCATTTTTCATGCTTGATGGCATCCTCGGCCTTCTCATGAAGATGAAGGCCTCTTTGTCCTTTGCAGCCTTTAGCTGGTACTGATTCTAGATCCCCTGACTGGTCTACCTTAGGACTGTGTGAAAGACAAGTAAGATGTCAGACGTGAGCGAATAACTTTTTTTTGGTTTGCTTCAGAAGCTCAAAAGAGAAGAAAGAAAGGCACTGCCGAGATTCGAACTCAGGATCTCCTGTTTACTAGACAGGCGCTTTAACCAACTAAGCCACAGCGCCTTGTGATGGCAAAGCTGGCACAGCTGTGCAGCTTAAAAAAAACGCCACTGCTATCGGATGTTTCCAATTCCTGCAACCTTTCATGACCTGATGGGGTGGCTCAAACCTTCATGGTTTTTCTTTTCAGGGCTGGAAAAAGGAAGGTGAGCAGATACTAGGTAGACAACTGAGGTGTGTCCCTTTATCCGCAGTCGTTTTCCACTGCTTTCTTTAAGGGCCCACACGGTACTGGAGTTCTGTTCCATACTTGGCAGCAACTTGTAAAAGGATGAAGCTTTCAGTCATGACAATTAGAAAAGCAAAAACTTTTTGAAAAAGGCATCCACACCGACAAATTTGCAGACGACAATAGCAGCTGGAACTTCGTGGAGAGCTAGAGGTTTGCGGTTCCATAGGTGATTGAGCCGCTTCTTAGCAGAGCAAGAATTGTTACCTGCTCTGCTTTCCATGCATAAGGCAGAATAGATGGATGGAAGACATGCCAGGGATGTCTGGAAATGGTTTGGCATCCCTTAGCATAGGTCCACCTTTCAAGGGTTTTCCATGCATCTTCTTGAGGCATTACTTACTGTAGGAGGCGAGGTATGACCCACTCAGCCCATGACCGATCAGCAAAACTCTGCAGGCACCGACTAGGCACACTTTGTTTGGGAGTTTGTCAAAGGGAACCACGGCGCTCACCAGGACGAGGTGGCCGAGTGGTTAAGGCGATGGACTGCTAATCCATTGTGCTCTGCATGCATGGGTTCGAATCCCATCCTCGTCGATTTCTTCTGCTTCGTCCAAGCTGAAATCTTTGTTTGCTAATCCTCTTTTTACTGGACAAGCAGTGATTGTCCCCTCCATGGTGGACTTTAACTGTGACCTCTCAAGACGGCTCTTATTAAAGCTAGGAAAGACGCATATTTGTTGTGTGGCATACAAGTTACGTGGCATATCAACGGGTTAAGTCCACTCTTTTTATTTTTCATGCTTGATGGCATCCTCGGCCTTCTCATGAAGATGAAGGCCTCTTTGTCCTTTGCAGCCTTTAGCTGGTACTGATTCTAGATCCCCTGACTGGTCTGCCTTTGGACTGTGTGAAAGACAAGTAAGATGTCAGACGTGAGCGAATAACTTTTTTTTGGTTTGCTTCAGAAGCTCAAAAGAGAAGAAAGAAAGGCACTGCCGAGATTCGAACTCAGGATCTCCTGTTTACTAGACAGGCGCTTTAACCAACTAAGCCACAGCGCCTTGTGATGGCAAAGCTGGCACAGCTGTGCAGCTTAAAAAAAACGCCACTGCTATCGGATGTTTCCAATTCCTGCAACCTTTCATGACCTGATGGGGTGGCTCAAACCTTCATGGTTTTTCTTTTCAGGGCTGGAAAAAGGAAGGTGAGCAGATACTAGGTAGACAACTGAGGTGTGTCCCTTTATCCGCAGTCGTTTTCCACTGCTTTCTTTAAGGGCCCACACGGTACTGGAGTTCTGTTCCATACTTGGCAGCAACTTGTAAAAGGATGAAGCTTTCAGTCATGACAATTAGAAAAGCAAAAACTTTTTGAAAAAGGCATCCACACCGACAAATTTGCAGACGACAATAGCAGCTGGAACTTCGTGGAGAGCTAGAGGTTTGCGGTTCCATAGGTGATTGAGCCGCTTCTTAGCAGAGCAAGAATTGTTACCTGCTCTGCTTTCCATGCATAAGGCAGAATAGATGGATGGAAGACATGCCAGGGATGTCTGGAAATGGTTTGGCATCCCTTAGCATAGGTCCACCTTTCAAGGGTTTTCCATGCATCTTCTTGAGGCATTACTTACTGTAGGAGGCGAGGTATGACCCACTCAGCCCATGACCGATCAGCAAAACTCTGCAGGCACCGACTAGGCACACTTTGTTTGGGAGTTTGTCAAAGGGAACCATGGCGCTCACCAGGACGAGGTGGCCGAGTGGTTAAGGCGATGGACTGCTAATCCATTGTGCTCTGCATGCATGGGTTCGAATCCCATCCTCGTCGATTTCTTCTGCTTCGTCCAAGCTGAAATCTTTGTTTGCTAATCCTCTTTTTACTGGACAAGCAGTGATTGTCCCCTCCATGGTGGACTTTAACTGTGACCTCTCAAGACGGCTCTTATTAAAGCTAGGAAAGACGCATATTTGTTGTGTGGCATACAAGTTACGTGGCATATCAACGGGTTAAGTCCACTCTTTTTATTTTTCATGCTTGATGGCATCCTCGGCCTTCTCATGAAGATGAAGGCCTCTTTGTCCTTTGCAGCCTTTAGCTGGTACTGATTCTAGATCCCCTGACTGGTCTACCTTAGGACTGTGTGAAAGACAAGTAAGATGTCAGACGTGAGCGAATAACTTTTTTTTGGTTTGCTTCAGAAGCTCAAAAGAGAAGAAAGAAAGGCACTGCCGAGATTCGAACTCAGGATCTCCTGTTTACTAGACAGGCGCTTTAACCAACTAAGCCACAGCGCCTTGTGATGGCAAAGCTGGCACAGCTGTGCAGCTTAAAAAAAACGCCACTGCTATCGGATGTTTCCAATTCCTGCAACCTTTCATGACCTGATGGGGTGGCTCAAACCTTCATGGTTTTTCTTTTCAGGGCTGGAAAAAGGAAGGTGAGCAGATACTAGGTAGACAACTGAGGTGTGTCCCTTTATCCGCAGTCGTTTTCCACTGCTTTCTTTAAGGGCCCACACGGTACTGGAGTTCTGTTCCATACTTGGCAGCAACTTGTAAAAGGATGAAGCTTTCAGTCATGACAATTAGAAAAGCAAAAACTTTTTGAAAAAGGCATCCACACCGACAAATTTGCAGACGACAATAGCAGCTGGAACTTCGTGGAGAGCTAGAGGTTTGCGGTTCCATAGGTGATTGAGCCGCTTCTTAGCAGAGCAAGAATTGTTACCTGCTCTGCTTTCCATGCATAAGGCAGAATAGATGGATGGAAGACATGCCAGGGATGTCTGGAAATGGTTTGGCATCCCTTAGCATAGGTCCACCTTTCAAGGGTTTTCCATGCATCTTCTTGAGGCATTACTTACTGTAGGAGGCGAGGTATGACCCACTCAGCCCATGACCGATCAGCAAAACTCTGCAGGCACCGACTAGGCACACTTTGTTTGGGAGTTTGTCAAAGGGAACCACGGCGCTCACCAGGACGAGGTGGCCGAGTGGTTAAGGCGATGGACTGCTAATCCATTGTGCTCTGCATGCATGGGTTCGAATCCCATCCTCGTCGATTTCTTCTGCTTCGTCCAAGCTGAAATCTTTGTTTGCTAATCCTCTTTTTACTGGACAAGCAGTGATTGTCCCCTCCATGGTGGACTTTAACTGTGACCTCTCAAGACGGCTCTTATTAAAGCTAGGAAAGACGCATATTTGTTGTGTGGCATACAAGTTACGTGGCATATCAACGGGTTAAGTCCACTCTTTTTATTTTTCATGCTTGATGGCATCCTCGGCCTTCTCATGAAGATGAAGGCCTCTTTGTCCTTTGCAGCCTTTAGCTGGTACTGATTCTAGATCCCCTGACTGGTCTACCTTAGGACTGTGTGAAAGACAAGTAAGATGTCAGACGTGAGCGAATAACTTTTTTTTGGTTTGCTTCAGAAGCTCAAAAGAGAAGAAAGAAAGGCACTGCCGAGATTCAAACTCAGGATCTCCTGTTTACTAGACAGGCGCTTTAACCAACTAAGCCACAGCGCCTTGTGATGGCAAAGCTGGCACAGCTGTGCAGCTTAAAAAAAACGCCACTGCTATCGGATGTTTCCAATTCCTGCAACCTTTCATGACCTGATGGGGTGGCTCAAACCTTCATGGTTTTTCTTTTCAGGGCTGGAAAAAGGAAGGTGAGCAGATACTAGGTAGACAACTGAGGTGTGTCCCTTTATCCGCAGTCGTTTTCCACTGCTTTCTTTAAGGGCCCACACGGTACTGGAGTTCTGTTCCATACTTGGCAGCAACTTGTAAAAGGATGAAGCTTTCAGTCATGACAATTAGAAAAGCAAAAACTTTTTGAAAAAGGCATCCACACCGACAAATTTGCAGACGACAATAGCAGCTGGAACTTCGTGGAGAGCTAGAGGTTTGCGGTTCCATAGGTGATTGAGCCGCTTCTTAGCAGAGCAAGAATTGTTACCTGCTCTGCTTTCCATGCATAAGGCAGAATAGATGGATGGAAGACATGCCAGGGATGTCTGGAAATGGTTTGGCATCCCTTAGCATAGGTCCACCTTTCAAGGGTTTTCCATGCATCTTCTTGAGGCATTACTTACTGTAGGAGGCGAGGTATGACCCACTCAGCCCATGACCGATCAGCAAAACTCTGCAGGCACCGACTAGGCACACTTTGTTTGGGAGTTTGTCAAAGGGAACCACGGCGCTCACCAGGACGAGGTGGCCGAGTGGTTAAGGCGATGGACTGCTAATCCATTGTGCTCTGCATGCATGGGTTCGAATCCCATCCTTGTCGATTTCTTCTGCTTCGTCCAAGCTGAAATCTTTGTTTGCTAATCCTCTTTTTACTGGACAAGCAGTGATTGTCCCCTCCATGGTGGACTTTAACTGTGACCTCTCAAGACGGCTCTTATTAAAGCTAGGAAAGACGCATATTTGTTGTGTGGCATACAAGTTACGTGGCATATCAACGGGTTAAGTCCACTCTTTTTATTTTTCATGCTTGATGGCATCCTCGGCCTTCTCATGAAGATGAAGGCCTCTTTGTCCTTTGCAGCCTTTAGCTGGTACTGATTCTAGATCCCCTGACTGGTCTACCTTAGGACTGTGTGAAAGACAAGTAAGATGTCAGACGTGAGCGAATAACTTTTTTTTGGTTTGCTTCAGAAGCTCAAAAGAGAAGAAAGAAAGGCACTGCCGAGATTCAAACTCAGGATCTCCTGTTTACTAGACAGGCGCTTTAACCAACTAAGCCACAGCGCCTTGTGATGGCAAAGCTGGCACAGCTGTGCAGCTTAAAAAAAACGCCACTGCTATCGGATGTTTCCAATTCCTGCAACCTTTCATGACCTGATGGGGTGGCTCAAACCTTCATGGTTTTTCTTTTCAGGGCTGGAAAAAGGAAGGTGAGCAGATACTAGGTAGACAACTGAGGTGTGTCCCTTTATCCGCAGTCGTTTTCCACTGCTTTCTTTAAGGGCCCACACGGTACTGGAGTTCTGTTCCATACTTGGCAGCAACTTGTAAAAGGATGAAGCTTTCAGTCATGACAATTAGAAAAGCAAAAACTTTTTGAAAAAGGCATCCACACCGACAAATTTGCAGACGACAATAGCAGCTGGAACTTCGTGGAGAGCTAGAGGTTTGCGGTTCCATAGGTGATTGAGCCGCTTCTTAGCAGAGCAAGAATTGTTACCTGCTCTGCTTTCCATGCATAAGGCAGAATAGATGGATGGAAGACATGCCAGGGATGTCTGGAAATGGTTTGGCATCCCTTAGCATAGGTCCACCTTTCAAGGGTTTTCCATGCATCTTCTTGAGGCATTACTTACTGTAGGAGGCGAGGTATGACCCACTCAGCCCATGACCGATCAGCAAAACTCTGCAGGCACCGACTAGGCACACTTTGTTTGGGAGTTTGTCAAAGGGAACC
This sequence comes from Engystomops pustulosus, assembly GCF_040894005.1. Lineage (NCBI taxonomy): Eukaryota > Metazoa > Chordata > Amphibia > Anura > Leptodactylidae > Engystomops > Engystomops pustulosus. The sequence continues at coordinate 140,763,618 of NC_092417.1, read as the reverse complement.
ACGGCGCTCACCAGGACGAGGTGGCCGAGTGGTTAAGGAGATGGACTGCTAATCCATTGTGCTCTGCATGCATGGGTTCGAATCCCATCCTCGTCGATTTCTTCTGCTTCGTCCAAGCTGAAATCTTTGTTTGCTAATCCTCTTTTTACTGGACAAGCAGTGATTGTCCCCTCCATGGTGGACTTTAACTGTGACCTCTCAAGACGGCTCTTATTAAAGCTAGGAAAGACGCATATTTGTTGTGTGGCATACAAGTTACGTGGCATATCAACGGGTTAAGTCCACTCTTTTTATTTTTCATGCTTGATGGCATCCTCGGCCTTCTCATGAAGATGAAGGCCTCTTTGTCCTTTGCAGCCTTTAGCTGGTACTGATTCTAGATCCCCTGACTGGTCTGCCTTTGGACTGTGTGAAAGACAAGTAAGATGTCAGACGTGAGCGAATAACTTTTTTTTGGTTTGCTTCAGAAGCTCAAAAGAGAAGAAAGAAAGGCACTGCTGAGATTCGAACTCAGGATCTCCTGTTTACTAGACAGGCGCTTTAACCAACTAAGCCACAGCGCCTTGTGATGGCAAAGCTGGCACAGCTGTGCAGCTTAAAAAAAACGCCACTGCTATCGGATGTTTCCAATTCCTGCAACCTTTCATGACCTGATGGGGTGGCTCAAACCTTCATGGTTTTTCTTTTCAGGGCTGGAAAAAGGAAGGTGAGCAGATACTAGGTAGACAACTGAGGTGTGTCCCTTTATCCGCAGTCGTTTTCCACTGCTTTCTTTAAGGGCCCACACGGTACTGGAGTTCTGTTCCATACTTGGCAGCAACTTGTAAAAGGATGAAGCTTTCAGTCATGACAATTAGAAAAGCAAAAACTTTTTGAAAAAGGCATCCACACCGACAAATTTGCAGACGACAATAGCAGCTGGAACTTCGTGGAGAGCTAGAGGTTTGCGGTTCCATAGGTGATTGAGCCGCTTCTTAGCAGAGCAAGAATTGTTACCTGCTCTGCTTTCCATGCATAAGGCAGAATAGATGGATGGAAGACATGCCAGGGATGTCTGGAAATGGTTTGGCATCCCTTAGCATAGGTCCACCTTTCAAGGGTTTTCCATGCATCTTCTTGAGGCATTACTTACTGTAGGAGGCGAGGTATGACCCACTCAGCCCATGACCGATCAGCAAAACTCTGCAGGCACCGACTAGGCACACTTTGTTTGGGAGTTTGTCAAAGGGAACCACGGCGCTCACCAGGACGAGGTGGCCGAGTGGTTAAGGCGATGGACTGCTGATCCATTGTGCTCTGCATGCATGGGTTCGAATCCCATCCTCGTCGATTTCTTCTGCTTCGTCCAAGCTGAAATCTTTGTTTGCTAATCCTCTTTTTACTGGACAAGCAGTGATTGTCCCCTCCATGGTGGACTTTAACTGTGACCTCTCAAGACGGCTCTTATTAAAGCTAGGAAAGACGCATATTTGTTGTGTGGCATATCAACGGGTTAAGTCCACTCTTTTTATTTTTCATGCTTGATGGCATCCTCGGCCTTCTCATGAAGATGAAGGCCTCTTTGTCCTTTGCAGCCTTTAGCTGGTACTGATTCTAGATCCCCTGACTGGTCTACCTTAGGACTGTGTGAAAGACAAGTAAGATGTCAGACGTGAGCGAATAACTTTTTTTTGGTTTGCTTCAGAAGCTCAAAAGAGAAGAAAGAAAGGCACTGCCGAGATTCGAACTCAGGATCTCCTGTTTACTAGACAGGCGCTTTAACCAACTAAGCCACAGCGCCTTGTGATGGCAAAGCTGGCACAGCTGTGCAGCTTAAAAAAAACGCCACTGCTATCGGATGTTTCCAATTCCTGCAACCTTTCATGACCTGATGGGGTGGCTCAAACCTTCATGGTTTTTCTTTTCAGGGCTGGAAAAAGGAAGGTGAGCAGATACTAGGTAGACAACTGAGGTGTGTCCCTTTATCCGCAGTCGTTTTCCACTGCTTTCTTTAAGGGCCCACACGGTACTGGAGTTCTGTTCCATACTTGGCAGCAACTTGTAAAAGGATGAAGCTTTCAGTCATGACAATTAGAAAAGCAAAAACTTTTTGAAAAAGGCATCCACACCGACAAATTTGCAGACGACAATAGCAGCTGGAACTTCGTGGAGAGCTAGAGGTTTGCGGTTCCATAGGTGATTGAGCCGCTTCTTAGCAGAGCAAGAATTGTTACCTGCTCTGCTTTCCATGCATAAGGCAGAATAGATGGATGGAAGACATGCCAGGGATGTCTGGAAATGGTTTGGCATCCCTTAGCATAGGTCCACCTTTCAAGGGTTTTCCATGCATCTTCTTGAGGCATTACTTACTGTAGGAGGCGAGGTATGACCCACTCAGCCCATGACCGATCAGCAAAACTCTGCAGGCACCGACTAGGCACACTTTGTTTGGGAGTTTGTCAAAGGGAACCACGGCGCTCACCAGGACGAGGTGGCCGAGTGGTTAAGGCGATGGACTGCTAATCCATTGTGCTCTGCATGCATGGGTTCGAATCCCATCCTCGTCGATTTCTTCTGCTTCGTCCAAGCTGAAATCTTTGTTTGCTAATCCTCTTTTTACTGGACAAGCAGTGATTGTCCCCTCCATGGTGGACTTTAACTGTGACCTCTCAAGACGGCTCTTATTAAAGCTAGGAAAGATGCATATTTGTTGTGTGGCATACAAGTTACGTGGCATATCAACGGGTTAAGTCCACTCTTTTTATTTTTCATGCTTGATGGCATCCTCGGCCTTCTCATGAAGATGAAGGCCTCTTTGTCCTTTGCAGCCTTTAGCTGGTACTGATTCTAGATCCCCTGACTGGTCTGCCTTTGGACTGTGTGAAAGACAAGTAAGATGTCAGACGTGAGCGAATAACTTTTTTTTGGTTTGCTTCAGAAGCTCAAAAGAGAAGAAAGAAAGGCACTGCCGAGATTCGAACTCAGGATCTCCTGTTTACTAGACAGGCGCTTTAACCAACTAAGCCACAGCGCCTTGCGATGGCAAAGCAGGCACAGCTGTGCAGCTTAAAAAAAACGCCACTGCTATCGGATGTTTCCAATTCCTGCAACCTTTCATGACCTGATGGGGTGGCTCAAACCTTCATGGTTTTTCTTTTCAGGGCTGGAAAAAGGAAGGTGAGCAGATACTAGGTAGACAACTGAGGTGTGTCCCTTTATCCGCAGTCGTTTTCCACTGCTTTCTTTAAGGGCCCACACGGTACTGGAGTTCTGTTCCATACTTGGCAGCAACTTGTAAAAGGATGAAGCTTTCAGTCATGACAATTAGAAAAGCAAAAACTTTTTGAAAAAGGCATCCACACCGACAAATTTGCAGACGACAATAGCAGCTGGAACTTCGTGGAGAGCTAGAGGTTTGCGGTTCCATAGGTGATTGAGCCGCTTCTTAGCAGAGCAAGAATTGTTACCTGCTCTGCTTTCCATGCATAAGGCAGAATAGATGGATGGAAGACATGCCAGGGATGTCTGGAAATGGTTTGGCATCCCTTAGCATAGGTCCACCTTTCAAGGGTTTTCCATGCATCTTCTTGAGGCATTACTTACTGTAGGAGGCGAGGTATGACCCACTCAGCCCATGACCGATCAGCAAAACTCTGCAGGCACCGGCTAGGCACACTTTGTTTAGGAGTTTGTCAAAGGGAACCACGGCGCTCACCAGGACGAGGTGGCCGAGTGGTTAAGGCGATGGACTGCTAATCCATTGTGCTCTGCATGCATGGGTTCGAATCCCATCCTCGTCGATTTCTTCTGCTTCGTCCAAGCTGAAATCTTTGTTTGCTAATCCTCTTTTTACTGGACAAGCAGTGATTGTCCCCTCCATGGTGGACTTTAACTGTGACCTCTCAAGACGGCTCTTATTAAAGCTAGGAAAGACGTATATTTGTTGTGTGGCATACAAGTTACGTGGCATATCAACGGGTTAAGTCCACTTTTTTTATTTTTCATGCTTGATGGCATCCTCGGCCTTCTCATGAAGATGAAGGCCTCTTTGTCCTTTGCAGCCTTTAGCTGGTACTGATTCTAGATCCCCTGACTGGTCTACCTTAGGACTGTGTGAAAGACAAGTAAGATGTCAGACGTGAGCGAATAACTTTTTTTTGGTTTGCTTCAGAAGCTCAAAAGAGAAGAAAGAAAGGCACTGCTGAGATTCGAACTCAGGATCTCCTGTTTACTAGACAGGCGCTTTAACCAACTAAGCCACAGCGCCTTGCGATGGCAAAGCTGGCACAGCTGTGCAGCTTAAAAAAAACGCCACTGCTATCGGATGTTTCCAATTCCTGCAACCTTTCATGACCTGATGGGGTGGCTCAAACCTTCATGGTTTTTCTTTTCAGGGCTGGAAAAAGGAAGGTGAGCAGATACTAGGTAGACAACTGAGGTGTGTCCCTTTATCCTCAGTCGTTTTCCACTGCTTTCTTTAAGGGCCCACACGGTACTGGAGTTCTGTTCCATACTTGGCAGCAACTTGTAAAAGGATGAAGCTTTCAGTCATGACAATTAGAAAAGCAAAAACTTTTTGAAAAAGGCATCCACACCGACAAATTTGCAGACGACAATAGCAGCTGGAACTTCGTGGAGAGCTAGAGGTTTGCGGTTCCATAGGTGATTGAGCCGCTTCTTAGCAGAGCAAGAATTGTTACCTGCTCTGCTTTCCATGCATAAGGCAGAATAGATGGATGGAAGACATGCCAGGGATGTCTGGAAATGGTTTGGCATCCCTTAGCATAGGTCCTCCTTTCAAGGGTTTTCCATGCATCTTCTTGAGGCATTACTTACTGTAGGAGGCGAGGTATGACCCACTCAGCCCATGACCGATCAGCAAAACTCTGCAGGCACCGACTAGGCACACTTTGTTTGGGAGTTTGTCAAAGGGAACCACGGCACTCACCAGGACGAGGTGGCCAAGTGGTTAAGGCGATGGACTGCTAATCCATTGTGCTCTGCATGCATGGGTTCGAATCCCATCCTCGTCGATTTCTTCTCCTTCGTCCAAGCTGAAATCTTTGTTTGCTAATCCTCTTTTTACTGGACAAGCAGTGATTGTCCCCTCCATGGTGGACTTTAACTGTGACCTCTCAAGACGGCTCTTATTAAAGCTAGGAAAGACGCATATTTGTTGTGTGGCATACAAGTTACGTGGCATATCAACGGGTTAAGTCCACTCTTTTTATTTTTCATGCTTGATGGCATCCTCGGCCTTCTCATGAAGATGAAGGCCTCTTTGTCCTTTGCAGCCTTTAGCTGGTACTGATTCTAGATCCCCTGACTGGTCTACCTTAGGACTGTGTGAAAGACAATTAAGATGTCAGACGTGAGCGAATAACTTTTTTTTGGTTTGCTTCAGAAGCTCAAAAGAGAAGAAAGAAAGGCACTGCTGAGATTCGAACTCAGGATCTCCTGTTTACTAGACAGGCGCTTTAACCAACTAAGCCACAGCGTCTTGTGATGGCAAAGCTGGCACAGCTGTGCAGCTTAAAAAAAACGCCACTGCTATCGGATGTTTCCAATTCCTGCAACCTTTCATGACCTGATGGGGTGGCTCAAACCTTCATGGTTTTTCTTTTCAGGGCTGGAAAAAGGAAGGTGAGCAGATACTAGGTAGACAACTGAGGTGTGTCCCTTTATCCGCAGTCGTTTTCCACTGCTTTCTTTAAGGGCCCACACGGTACTGGAGTTCTGTTCCATACTTGGCAGCAACTTGTAAAAGGATGAAGCTTTCAGTCATGACAATTAGAAAAGCAAAAACTTTTTGAAAAAGGCATCAACACCGACAAATTTGCAGACGACAATAGCAGCTGGAACTTCGTGGAGAGCTAGAGGTTTGCGGTTCCATAGGTGATTGAGCCGCTTCTTAGCAGAGCAAGAATTGTTACCTGCTCTGCTTTCCATGCATAAGGCAGAATAGATGGATGGAAGACATGCCAGGGATGTCTGGAAATGGTTTGGCATCCCTTAGCATAGGTCCACCTTTCAAGGGTTTTCCATGCATCTTCTTGAGGCATTACTTACTGTAGGAGGCGAGGTATGACCCACTCAGCCCATGACCGATCAGCAAAACTCTGCAGGCACCGACTAGGCACACTTTGTTTGGGAGTTTTTCAAAGGGAACCACGGCGCTCACCAGGACGAGGTGGCCGAGTGGTTAAGGCGATGGACTGCTAATCCATTGTGCTCTGCATGCATGGGTTCGAATCCCATCCTCGTCGATTTCTTCTGCTTCGTCCAAGCTGAAATCTTTGTTTGCTAATCCTCTTTTTACTGGACAAGCAGTGATTGTCCCCTCCATGGTGGACTTTAACTGTGACCTCTCAAGACGGCTCTTATTAAAGCTAGGAAAGACGTATATTTGTTGTGTGGCATACAAGTTACGTGGCATATCAACGGGTTAAGTCCACTCTTTTTATTTTTCATGCTTGATGGCATCCTCGGCCTTCTCATGAAGATGAAGGCCTCTTTGTCCTTTGCAGCCTTTAGCTGGTACTGATTCTAGATCCCCTGACTGGTCTACCTTAGGACTGTGTGAAAGACAAGTAAGATGTCAGACGTGAGCGAATAACTTTTTTTTGGTTTGCTTCAGAAGCTCAAAAGAGAAGAAAGAAAGGCACTGCTGAGACTCGAACTCAGGATCTCCTGTTTACTAGACAGGCGCTTTAACCAACTAAGCCACAACGCCTTGCGATGGCAAAGCTGGCACAGCTGTGCAGCTTAAAAAAACGCCACTGCTATTGGATGTTTCCAATTCCTGCAACCTTTCATGACCTGATGGGGTGGCTCAAACCTTCATGGTTTTTCTTTTCAGGGCTGGAAAAAGGAAGGTGAGCAGATACTAGGTAGACAACTGAGGTGTGTCCCTTTATCCGCAGTCGTTTTCCACTGCTTTCTTTAAGGGCCCACACGGTACTGGAGTTCTGTTCCATACTTGGCAGCAACTTGTAAAAGGATGAAGCTTTCAGTCATGACAATTAGAAAAGCAAAAACTTTTTGAAAAAGGCATCCACACCGACAAATTTGCAGACGACAATAGCAGCTGGAACTTCGTGGAGAGCTAGAGGTTTGCGGTTCCATAGGTGATTGAGCCGCTTCTTAGCAGAGCAAGAATTGTTACCTGCTCTGCTTTCCATGCATAAGGCAGAATAGATGGATGGAAGACATGCCAGGGATGTCTGGAAATGGTTTGGCATCCCTTAGCATAGGTCCACCTTTCAAGGGTTTTCCATGCATCTTCTTGAGGCATTACTTACTGTAGGAGGCGAGGTATGACCCACTCAGCCCATGACCGATCAGCAAAACTCTGCAGGCACCTACTAGGCACACTTTGTTTGGGAGTTTGTCAAAGGGAACCGCGGCGCTCACCAGGACGAGGTGGCCGAGTGGTTAAGGCGATGGACTGCTAATCCATTGTGCGCTGCATGCATGGGTTCGAATCCCATCCTCGTCGATTTCTTCTGCTTCGTCCAAGCTGAAATCTTTGTTTGCTAATCCTCTTTTTACTGGACAAGCAGTGATTGTCCCCTCCATGGTGGACTTTAACTGTGACCTCTCAAGACGGCTCTTATTAAAGCTAGGAAAGACGCATATTTGTTGTGTGGCATACAAGTTACGTGGCATATCAACGGGTTAAGTCCACTCTTTTTATTTTTCATGCTTGATGGCATCCTCGGCCTTCTCATGAAGATGAAGGCCTCTTTGTCCTTTGCAGCCTTTAGCTGGTACTGATTTTAGATCCCCTGACTGGTCTACCTTAGGACTGTGTGAAAGACAAGTAAGATGTCAGACGTGAGCGAATAACTTTTTTTTGGTTTGCTTCAGAAGCTCAAAAGAGAAGAAAGAAAGGCACTGCTGAGATTCGAACTCAGGATCTCCTGTTTACTAGACAGGCGCTTTAACCAACTAAGCCACAGCGCCTTGTTATGGCAAAGCTGGCACAGCTGTGCAGCTTAAAAAAACGCCACTGCTATCGGATGTTTCCAATTCCTGCAACCTTTCATGACCTGATGGGGTGGCTCAAACCTTCATGGTTTTTCTTTTCAGGGCTGGAAAAAGGAAGGTGAGCAGATACTAGGTAGACAACTGAGGTGTGTCCCTTTATCCGCAGTCGTTTTCCACTGCTTTCTTTAAGGGCCCACACGGTACTGGAGTTCTGTTCCATACTTGGCAGCAACTTGTAAAAGGATGAAGCTTTCAGTCATGACAATTAGAAAAGCAAAAACTTTTTGAAAAAGGCATCCACACCGACAAATTTGCAGACGACAATAGCAGCTGGAACTTCGTGGAGAGCTAGAGGTTTGCGGTTCCATAGGTGATTGAGCCGCTTCTTAGCAGAGCAAGAATTGTTACCTGCTCTGCTTTCCATGCATAAGGCAGAATAGATGGATGGAAGACATGCCAGGGATGTCTGGAAATGGTTTGGCATCCCTTAGCATAGGTCCACCTTTCAAGGGTTTTCCATGCATCTTCTTGAGGCATTACTTACTGTAGGAGGCGAGGTATGACCTACTCAGCCCATGACCGATCAGCAAAACTCTGCAGGCACCGACTAGGCACACTTTGTTTGGGAGTTTGTCAAAGGGAACCACGGCGCTCACCAGGACGAGGTGGCCGAGTGGTTAAGGCGATGGACTGCTAATCCATTGTGCTCTGCATGCATGGGTTCGAATCCCATCCTCGTCGATTTCTTCTGCTTCGTCCAAGCTGAAATCTTTGTTTGCTAATCCTCTTTTTACTGGACAAGCAGTGATTGTCCCCTGCATGGTGGACTTTAACTGTGACCTCTCAAGACGGCTCTTATTAAAGCTAGGAAAGACGCATATTTGTTGTGTGGCATACAAGTTACGTGGCATATCAACGGGTTAAGTCCACTCTTTTTATTTTTCATGCTTGATGGCATCCTCGGCCTTCTCATGAAGATGAAGGCCTCTTTGTCCTTTGCAGCCTTTAGCTGGTACTGATTCTAGATCCCCTGACTGGTCTACCTTAGGACTGTGTGAAAGACAAGTAAGATGTCAGACGTGAGCGAATAACTTTTTTTTGGTTTGCTTCAGAAGCTCAAAAGAGAAGAAAGAAAGGCACTGCTGAGATTCGAACTCAGGATCTCCTGTTTACTAGACAGGCGCTTTAACCAACTAAGCCACAGCGCCTTGTTATGGCAAAGCTGGCACAGCTGTGCAGCTTAAAAAAACGCCACTGCTATCGGATGTTTCCAATTCCTGCAACCTTTCATGACCTGATGGGGTGGCTCAAACCTTCATGGTTTTTCTTTTCAGGGCTGGAAAAAGGAAGGTGAGCAGATACTAGGTAGACAACTGAGGTGTGTCCCTTTATCCGCAGTCGTTTTCCACTGCTTTCTTTAAGGGCCCACACGGTACTGGAGTTCTGTTCCATACTTGGCAGCAACTTGTAAAAGGATGAAGCTTTCAGTCATGACAATTAGAAAAGCAAAAACTTTTTGAAAAAGGCATCCACACCGACAAATTTGCAGACGACAATAGCAGCTGGAACTTCGTGGAGAGCTAGAGGTTTGCGGTTCCATAGGTGATTGAGCCGCTTCTTAGCAGAGCAAGAATTGTTACCTGCTCTGCTTTCCATGCATAAGGCAGAATAGATGGATGGAAGACATGCCAGGGATGTCTGGAAATGGTTTGGCATCCCTTAGCATAGGTCCACCTTTCAAGGGTTTTCCATGCATCTTCTTGAGGCATTACTTACTGTAGGAGGCGAGGTATGACCTACTCAGCCCATGACCGATCAGCAAAACTCTGCAGGCACCGACTAGGCACACTTTGTTTGGGAGTTTGTCAAAGGGAACCACGGCGCTCACCAGGACGAGGTGGCCGAGTGGTTAAGGCGATGGACTGCTAATCCATTGTGCTCTGCATGCATGGGTTCGAATCCCATCCTCGTCGATTTCTTCTGCTTCGTCCAAGCTGAAATCTTTGTTTGCTAATCCTCTTTTTACTGGACAAGCAGTGATTGTCCCCTGCATGGTGGACTTTAACTGTGACCTCTCAAGACGGCTCTTATTAAAGCTAGGAAAGACGCATATTTGTTGTGTGGCATACAAGTTACGTGGCATATCAACGGGTTAAGTCCACTCTTTTTATTTTTCATGCTTGATGGCATCCTCGGCCTTCTCATGAAGATGAAGGCCTCTTTGTCCTTTGCAGCCTTTAGCTGGTACTGATTCTAGATCCCCTGACTGGTCTACCTTAGGACTGTGTGAAAGACAAGTAAGATGTCAGACGTGAGCGAATAACTTTTTTTTGGTTTGCTTCAGAAGCTCAAAAGAGAAGAAAGAAAGGCACTGCTGAGACTCGAACTCAGGATCTCCTGTTTACTAGACAGGCGCTTTAACCAACTAAGCCACAACGCCTTGCGATGTCAAAGCTGGCACAGCTGTGCAGCTTAAAAAAAACGCCACTGCTATTGGATGTTTCCAATTCCTTCAACCTTTCATGACCTGATGGGGTGGCTCAAACCTTCATGGTTTTTCTTTTCAGGGCTGGAAAAAGGAAGGTGAGCAGATACTAGGTAGACAACTGAGGTGTGTCCCTTTATCCGCAGTCGTTTTCCACTGCTTTCTTTAAGGGCCCACACGGTACTGGAGTTCTGTTCCATACTTGGCAGCAACTTGTAAAAGGATGAAGCTTTCAGTCATGACAATTAGAAAAGCAAAAACTTTTTGAAAAAGGCATCCACACCGACAAATTTGCAGACAACAATAGCAGCTGGAACTTCGTGGAGAGCTAGAGGTTTGCGGTTCCATAGGTGATTGAGCCGCTTCTTAGCAGAGCAAGAATTGTTACCTGCTCTGCTTTCCATGCATAAGGCAGAATAGATGGATGGAAGACATGCCAGGGATGTCTGGAAATGGTTTGGCATCCCTTAGCATAGGTCCACCTTTCAAGGGTTTTCCATGCATCTTCTTGAGGCATTACTTACTGTAGGAGGCGAGGTATGACCCACTCAGCCCATGACCGATCAGCAAAACTCTGCAGGCACCTACTAGGCACACTTTGTTTGGGAGTTTGTCAAAGGGAACCACAGCGCTCACCAGGACGAGGTGGCCGAGTGGTTAAGGCGATGGACTGCTAATCCATTGTGCGCTGCATGCATGGGTTCGAATCCCATCCTCGTCGATTTCTTCTGCTTCGTCCAAGCTGAAATCTTTGTTTGCTAATCCTCTTTTTACTGGACAAGCAGTGATTGTCCCCTCCATGGTGGACTTTAACTGTGACCTCTCAAGACGGCTCTTATTAAAGCTAGGAAAGACGCATATTTGTTGTGTGGCATACAAGTTACGTGGCATATCAACGGGTTAAGTCCACTCTTTTTATTTTTCATGCTTGATGGCAACCTCGGCCTTCTCATGAAGATGAAGGCCTCTTTGTCCTTTGCAGCCTTTAGCTGGTACTGATTTTAGATCCCCTGACTGGTCTACCTTAGGACTGTGTGAAAGACAAGTAAGATGTCAGACGTGAGCGAATAACTTTTTTTTGGTTTGCTTCAGAAGCTCAAAAGAGAAGAAAGAAAGGCACTGCTGAGATTCGAACTCAGGATCTCCTGTTTACTAGACAGGCGCTTTAACCAACTAAGCCACAGCGCCTTGTTATGGCAAAGCTGGCACAGCTGTGCAGCTTAAAAAAACGCCACTGCTATTGGATGTTTCCAATTCCTGCAACCTTTCATGACCTGATGAGGTGGCTCAAACCTTCATGGTTTTTCTTTTCAGGGCTGGAAAAAGGAAGGTGAGCAGATACTAGGTAGACAACTGAGGTGTGTCCCTTTATCCGCAGTCGTTTTCCACTGCTTTCTTTAAGGGCCCACACGGTACTGGAGTTCTGTTCCATACTTGGCAGCAACTTGTAAAAGGATGAAGCTTTCAGTCATGACAATTAGAAAAGCAAAAACTTTTTGAAAAAGGCATCCACACCGACAAATTTGCAGACGACAATAGCAGCTGGAACTTCGTGGAGAGCTAGAGGTTTGCGGTTCCATAGGTGATTGAGCCGCTTCTTAGCAGAGCAAGAATTGTTACCTGCTCTGCTTTCCATGCATAAGGCAGAATAGATGGATGGAAGACATGCCAGGGATGTCTGGAAATGGTTTGGCATCCCTTAGCATAGGTCCACCTTTCAAGGGTTTTCCATGCATCTTCTTGAGGCATTACTTACTGTAGGAGGCGAGGTATGACCTACTCAGCCCATGACCAATCAGCAAAACTCTGCAGGCACCGACTAGGCACACTTTGTTTGGGAGTTTGTCAAAGGGAACCACGGCGCTCACCAGGACGAGGTGGCCGAGTGGTTAAGGCGATGGACTGCTAATCCATTGTGCTCTGCATGCATGGGTTCGAATCCCATCCTCGTCGATTTCTTCTGCTTCGTCCAAGCTGAAATCTTTGTTTGCTAATCCTCTTTTTACTGGACAAGCAGTGATTGTCCCCTGCATGGTGGACTTTAACTGTGACCTCTCAAGACGGCTCTTATTAAAGCTAGGAAAGACGCATATTTGTTGTGTGGCATACAAGTTACGTGGCATATCAACGGGTTAAGTCCACTCTTTTTATTTTTCATGCTTGATGGCATCCTCGGCCTTCTCATGAAGATGAAGGCCTCTTTGTCCTTTGCAGCCTTTAGCTGGTACTGATTCTAGATCCCCTGACTGGTCTACCTTAGGACTGTGTGAAAGACAAGTAAGATGTCAGACGTGAGCGAATAACTTTTTTTTGGTTTGCTTCAGAAGCTCAAAAGAGAAGAAAGAAAGGCACTGCTGAGATTCGAACTCAGGATCTCCTGTTTACTAGACAGGCGCTTTAACCAACTAAGCCACAGCGTCTTGTGATGGCAAAGCTGGCACAGCTGTGCAGCTTAAAAAAAACGCCACTGCTATCGGATGTTTCCAATTCCTGCAACCTTTCATGACCTGATGGGGTGGCTCAAACCTTCATGGTTTTTCTTTTCAGGGCTGGAAAAAGGAAGGTGAGCAGATACTAGGTAGACAACTGAGGTGTGTCCCTTTATCCGCAGTCGTTTTCCACTGCTTTCTTTAAGGGCCCACACGGTACTGGAGTTCTGTTCCATACTTGGCAGCAACTTATAAAAGGATGAAGCTTTCAGTCATGACAATTAGTAAAGCAAAAACTTTTTGAAAAAGGCATCCACACCGACAAATTTGCAGACCACAATAGCAGCTGGAACTTCGTGGAGAGCTAGAGGTTTGCGGTTCCATAGGTGATTGAGCCGCTTCTTAGCAGAGCAAGAATTGTTACCTGCTCTGCTTTCCATGCATAAGGCAGAATAGATGGATGGAAGACATGCCAGGGATGTCTGGAAATGGTTTGGCATCCCTTAGCATAGGTCCTCCTTTCAAGGGTTTTCCATGCATCTTCTTGAGGCATTACTTACTGTAGGAGGCGAGGTATGACCCACTCAGCCCATGACCGATCAGCAAAACTCTGCAGGCACCGACTAGGCACACTTTGTTTGGGAGTTTGTCAAAGGGAACCAAGGCGCTCACCAGGACGAGGTGGCCGAGTGGTTAAGGCGATGGACTGCTAATCCATTGTGCTCTGCATGCATGGGTTCGAATCCCATCCTTGTCGATTTCTTCTGCTTCGTCCAAGCTGAAATCTTTGTTTGCTAATCCTCTTTTTACTGGACAAGCAGTGATTGTCCCCTCCATGGTGGACTTTAACTGTGACCTCTCAAAACGGCTCTTATTAAAGCTAGGAAAGACGCATATTTGTTGTGTGGCATACAAGTTACGTGGCATATCAACGGGTTAAGTCCACTCTTTTTATTTTTCATGCTTGATGGCATCCTTGCCCTTCTCATGAAGATGAAGGCCTCTTTGTCCTTTGCAGCCTTTAGCTGGTACTGATTCTAGATCCCCTGACTGGTCTACCTTAGGACTGTGTGAAAGACAAGTAAGATGTCAGACATGAGCGAATAACTTTTTTTTGGTTTGCTTCAGAAGCTCAAAAGAGAAGAAAGAAAGGCAATGCTGAGATTCGAACTCAGGATCTCCTGTTTACTAGACAGGCGCTTTAACCAACTAAGCCACAGCGCCTTGTGATGGCAAAGCTGGCACAGCTATGCAGCTTAAAAAAAACGCCACTGCTATCGGATGTTTCCAATTCCTGCAACCTTTCATGACGTGATGGGGTGGCTCAAACCTTCATGGTTTTTCTTTTCAGGGCTGGAAAAAGGAAGGTGAGCAGATACTAGGTAGACAACTGAGGTGTGTCCCTTTATCCGCAGTCGTTTTCCACTGCTTTCTTTAAGGGCCCACACGGTACTGGAGTTCTGTTCCATACTTGGCAGCAACTTGTAAAAGGATGAAGCTTTCAGTCATGACATTTAGAAAAGCAAAAACTTTTTGAAAAAGGCATCCACACCGACAAATTTGCAGACGACAATAGCAGCTGGAACTTCGTGGAGAGCTAGAGGTTTGCGGTTCCATAGGTGATTGAGCCGCTTCTTAGCAGAGCAAGAATTGTTACCTGCTCTGCTTTCCATGCATAAGGCAGAATAGATGGATGGAAGACATGCCAGGGATGTCTGGAAATGGTTTGGCATCCCTTAGCATAGGTCCACCTTTCAAGGGTTTTCCATGCATCTTCTTGAGGCATTACTTACTGTAGGAGGTGAGGTATGACCCACTCAGCCCATGACCGATCAGCAAAACTCTGCAGGCACCGACTAGGCACACTTTGTTTGGGAGTTTGTCAAAGGGAACCACGGCGCTCACCAGGACGAGGTGGCCGAGTGGTTAAGGCGATGGACTGCTAATCCATTGTGCTCTGCATGCATGGGTTCGAATCCCATCCTCGTCGATTTCTTCTGCTTCGTCCAAGCTGAAATCTTTGTTTGCTAATCCTCTTTTTACTGGACAAGCAGTGATTGTCCCCTCCATGGTGGACTTTAACTGTGACCTCTCAAGACGGCTCTTATTAAAGCTAGAAAAGACGCATATTTGTTGTGTGGCATACAAGTTACGTGGCATATCAACGGGTTAAGTCCACTCTTTTTATTTTTCATGCTTGATGGCATCCTCGCCCTTCTCATGAAGATGAAGGCCTCTTTGTCCTTTGCAGCCTTTAGCTGGTACTGATTCTAGATCCCCTGACTGGTCTACCTTAGGACTGTGTGAAAGACAAGTAAGATGTCAGACGTGAGCGAATAACTTTTTTTTGGTTTGCTTCAGAAGCTCAAAAGAGAAGAAAGAAAGGCACTGCTGAGATTCGAACTCAGGATCTCCTGTTTACTAGACAGGCGCTTTAACCAACTAAGCCACAACGCCTTGTGATGGCAAAGCTGGCACAGCTGTGCAGCTTAAAAAAAACGCCACTGCTATCGGATGTTTCCAATTCCTGCAACCTTTCATGACCTGATGGGGTGGCTCAAACCTTCATGGTTTTTCTTTTCAGGGCTGGAAAAAAGAAGGTGAGCAAATACTAGGTAGACAACTGAGGTGTGTCCCTTTATCCGCAGTCGTTTTCCACTGCTTTCTTTAAGGGCCCACACGGTACTGGAGTTCTGTTCCATACTTGGCAGCAACTTGTAAAAGGATGAAGCTTTCAGTCATGACAATTAGAAAAGCAAAAACTTTTTGAAAAAGGCATCCACACCGACAAATTTGCAGACGACAATAGCAGCTGGAACTTCGTGGAGAGCTAGAGGTTTGCGGTTCCATAGGTGATTGAGCCGCTTCTTAGCAGAGCAAGAATTGTTACCTGCTCTGCTTTCCATGCATAAGGCAGAATAGATGGATGGAAGACATGCCAGGGATGTCTGGAAATGGTTTGGCATCCCTTAGCATAGGTCCTCCTTTCAAGGGTTTTCCATGCATCTTCTTGAGGCATTACTTACTGTAGGAGGCGAGGTATGACCCACTCAGCCCATGACCGATCAGCAAAACTCTGCAGGCACCGACTAGGCACACTTTGTTTGGGAGTTTGTCAAAGGGAACCACGGCGCTCACCAGGACGAGGTGGCCGAGTGGTTAAGGCGATGGACTGCTAATCCATTGTGCTCTGCATGCATGGGTTCGAATCCCATCCTCGTCGATTTCTTCTGCTTCGTCCAAGCTGAAATCTTTGTTTGCTAATCCTCTTTTTACTGGACAAGCAGTGATTGTCCCCTCCATGGTGGACTTTAACTGTGACCTCTCAAGACGGCTCTTATTAAAGCTAGGAAAGACGCATATTTGTTGTGTGGCATACAAGTTACGTGGCATATCAACGGGTTAAGTCCACTCTTTTTATTTTTCATGCTTGATGGCCTCCTCGGCCTTCTCATGAAGATGAAGGCCTCTTTGTCCTTTGCAGCCTTTAGCTGGTACTGATTCTAGATCCCCTGACTGGTCTACCTAAGGACTGTGTGAAAGACAAGTAAGATGTCAGACGTGAGCGAATAACTTTTTTTTGGTTTGCTTCCAAAGCTCAAAAGAGAAGAAAGAAAGGCACTGCTGAGATTCGAACTCAGGATCTCCTGTTTACTAGACAGGCGCTTTAACCAACTAAGCCACAGCGCCTTGTGATGGCAAAGCTGGCACAGCTGTGCAGCTTAAAAAAAACGCCACTGCTATCGGATGTTTCCAATTCCTGCAACCTTTCATGACCTGATGGGGTGGCTCAAACCTTCATGGTTTTTCTTTTCAGGGCTGGAAAAAGGAAGGTGAGCAGATACTAGGTAGACAACTGAGGTGTGTCCCTTTATCCGCAGTCGTTTTCCACTGCTTTCTTTAAGGGCCCACACGGTACTGGAGTTCTGTTCCATACTTGGCAGCAACTTGTAAAAGGATGAAGCTTTCAGTCATGACAATTAGAAAAGCAAAAACTTTTTGAAAAAGGCATCCACACCGACAAATTTGCAGACGACAATAGCAGCTGGAACTTCGTGGAGAGCTAGAGGTTTGCGGTTCCATAGGTGATTGAGCCGCTTCTTAGCAGAGCAAGAATTGTTACCTGCTCTGCTTTCCATGCATAAGGCAGAATAGATGGATGGAAGACATGCCAGGGATGTCTAGAAATGGTTTGGCATCCCTTAGCATAGGTCCTCCTTTCAAGGGTTTTCCATGCATCTTCTTGAGGCATTACTTACTGTAGGAGGCGAGGTATGACCCACTCAGCCCATGACCGATCAGCAAAACTCTGCAGGCACCGACTAGGCACACTTTGTTTGGGAGTTTGTCAAAGGGAACCACGGCGCTCACCAGGACGAGGTGACCGAGTGGTTAAGGCGATGGACTGCTAATCCATTGTGCTCTGCATGCATGGGTTCGAATCCCATCCTCGTCGATTTCTTCTGCTTCGTCCAAGCTGAAATCTTTGTTTGCTAATCCTCTTTTTACTGGACAAGCAGTGATTGTCCCCTCCATGGTGGACTTTAACTGTGACCTCTCAAGACGGCTCTTATTAAAGCTAGGAAAGACGCATATTTGTTGTGTGGCATACAAGTTACGTGGCATATCAACGGGTTAAGTCCACTCTTTTTATTTTTCATGCTTGATGGCATCCTCGGCCTTCTCATGAAGATGAAGGCCTCTTTGTCCTTTGCAGCCTTTAGCTGGTACTGATTCTAGATCCCCTGACTGGTCTACCTTAGGACTGTGTGAAAGACAAGTAAGATGTCAGACGTGAGCGAACAACTTTTTTTTGGTTTGCTTCCAAAGCTCAAAAGAGAAGAAAGAAAGGCACTGCTGAGATTCGAACTCAGGATCTCCTGTTTACTAGACAGGCGCTTTAACCAACTAAGCCACAGCGCCTTGTGATGGCAAAGCTGGCACAGCTGTGCAGCTTAAAAAAAACGCCACTGCTATCGGATGTTTCCAATTCCTGCAACCTTTCATGACCTGATGGGGTGGCTCAAACCTTCATGGTTTTTCTTTTCAGGGCTGGAAAAAGGAAGGTGAGCAGATACTAGGTAGACAACTGAGGTGTGTCCCTTTATCCGCAGTCGTTTTCCACTGCTTTCTTTAAGGGCCCACACGGTACTGGAGTTCTGTTCCATACTTGGCAGCAACTTGTAAAAGGATGAAGCTTTCAGTCATGACAATTAGAAAAGCAAAAACTTTTTGAAAAAGGCATCCACACCGACAAATTTGCAGACGACAATAGCAGCTGGAACTTCGTGGAGAGCTAGAGGTTTGCGGTTCCATAGGTGATTGAGCCGCTTCTTAGCAGAGCAAGAATTGTTACCTGCTCTGCTTTCCATGCATAAGGCAGAATAGATGGATGGAAGACATGCCAGGGATGTCTGGAAATGGTTTGGCATCCCTTAGCATAGGTCCTCCTTTCAAGGGTTTTCCATGCATCTTCTTGAGGCATTACTTACTGTAGGAGGCGAGGTATGACCCACTCAGCCCATGACCGATCAGCAAAACTCTGCAGGCACCGACTAGGCACACTTTGTTTGGGAGTTTGTCAAAGGGAACCACGGCGCTCACCAGGACGAGGTGGCCGAGTGGTTAAGGCGATGGACTGCTAATCCATTGTGCTCTGCATGCATGGGTTCGAATCCCATCCTCGTTGATTTCTTCTGCTTCGTCCAAGCTGAAATCTTTGTTTGCTAATCCTCTTTTTACTGGACAAGCAGTGATTGTCCCCTCCATGGTGGACTTTAACTGTGACCTCTCAAGACGGCTCTTATTAAAGCTAGGAAAGACGCATATTTGTTGTGTGGCATACAAGTTACGTGGCATATCAACGGGTTAAGTCCACTCTTTTTATTTTTCATGCTTGATGGCATCCTCGCCCTTCTCATGAAGATGAAGGCCTCTTTGTCCTTTGCAGCCTTTAGCTGGTACTGATTCTAGATCCCCTGACTGGTCTACCTTAGGACTGTGTGAAAGACAAGTAAGATGTCAGACGTGAGCGAATAACTTTTTTTTGGTTTGCTTCAGAAGCTCAAAAGAGAAGAAAGAAAGGCAATGCTGAGATTCAAACTCAGGATCTCCTGTTTACTAGACAGGCGCTTTAACCAACTAAGCCACAGCGTCTTGTGATGGCAAAGCTGGCACAGCTGTGCAGCTTAAAAAAAACGCCACTGCTATCGGATGTTTCCAATTCCTGCAACCTTTCATGACCTGATGGGGTGGCTCAAACCTTCATGGTTTTTCTTTTCAGGGCTGGAAAAAGGAAGGTGAGCAGATACTAGGTAGACAACTGAGGTGTGTCCCTTTATCCGCAGTCGTTTTCCACTGCTTTCTTTAAGGGCCCACACGGTACTGGAGTTCTGTTCCATACTTGGCAGCAACTTGTAAAAGGATGAAGCTTTCAGTCATGACAATTAGAAAAGCAAAAACTTTTTGAAAAAGGCATCCACACCGACAAATTTGCAGACGACAATAGCAGCTGGAACTTCGTGGAGAGCTAGAGGTTTGCGGTTCCATAGGTGATTGAGCCGCTTCTTAGCAGAGCAAGAATTGTTACCTGCTCTGCTTTCCATGCATAAGGCAGAATAGATGGATGGAAGACATGCCAGGGATGTCTGGAAATGGTTTGGCATCCCTTAGCATAGGTCCTCCTTTCAAGGGTTTTCCATGCATCTTCTTGAGGCATTACTTACTGTAGGAGGCGAGGTATGACCCACTCAGCCCATGACCGATCAGCAAAACTCTGCAGGCACCGACTAGGCACACTTTGTTTGGTAGTTTGTCAAAGGGAACCACGGCGCTCACCAGGACGAGGTGGCCGAGTGGTTAAGGCGATGGACTGCTAATCCATTGTGCTCTGCATGCATGGGTTCGAATCCCATCCTCGTCGATTTCTTCTGCTTCGTCCAAGCTGAAATCTTTGTTTGCTAATCCTCTTTTTACTGGACAAGCAGTGATTGTCCCCTCCATGATGGACTTTAACTGTGACCTCTCAAGACGGCTCTTATTAAAGCTAGGAAAGACGCATATTTGTTGTGTGGCATACAAGTTACGTGGCATATCAACGGGTTAAGTCCACTCTTTTTATTTTTCATGCTTGATGGCATCCTCGCCCTTCTCATGAAGATGAAGGCCTCTTTGTCCTTTGCAGCCTTTAGCTGGTACTGATTCTAGATCCCCTGACTGGTCTACCTTAGGACTGTGTGAAAGACAAGTAAGATGTCAGACGTGAGCGAATAACTTTTTTTTGGTTTGCTTCAGAAGCTCAAAAGAGAAGAAAGAAAGGCACTGCTGAGATTCGAACTCAGGATCTCCTGTTTACTAGACAGGCGCTTTAACCAACTAAGCCACAGCGCCTTGTGATGGCAAAGCTGGCACAGCTGTGCAGCTTAAAAAAAACGCCACTGCTATCGGATGTTTCCAATTCCTGCAACCTTTCATGACCTGATGGGGTGGCTCAAACCTTCATGGTTTTTCTTTTCAGGGCTGGAAAAAGGAAGGTGAGCAGATACTAGGTAGACAACTGAGGTGTGTCCCTTTATCCGCAGTCGTTTTCCACTGCTTTCTTTAAGGGCCCACACGGTACTGGAGTTCTGTTCCATACTTGGCAGCAACTTGTAAAAGGATGAAGCTTTCAGTCATGACAATTAGAAAAGCAAAAACTTTTTGAAAAAGGCATCCACACCGACAAATTTGCAGACGACAATAGCAGCTGGAACTTCGTGGAGAGCTAGAGGTTTGCGGTTCCATAGGTGATTGAGCTGCTTCTTAGCAGAGCAAGAATTGTTACCTGCTCTGCTTTCCATGCATAAGGCAGAATAGATGGATGGAAGACATGCCAGGGATGTCTGGAAATGGTTTGGCATCCCTTAGCATAGGTCCACCTTTCAAGGGTTTTCCATGCATCTTCTTGAGGCATTACTTACTGTAGGAGGCGAGGTATGACCCACTCAGCCCATGACCGATCAGCAAAACTCTGCAGGCACCGACTAGGCACACTTTGTTTGGGAGTTTGTCAAAGGGAACCACGGCGCTCACCAGGACGAGGTGGCCGAGTGGTTAAGGCGATGGACTGCTAATCCATTGTGCTCTGCTTGCATGGGTTTGAATCCCATCCTCGTCGATTTCTTCTGCTTCGTCCAAGCTGAAATCTTTGTTTGCTAATCCTCTTTTTACTGGACAAGCAGTGATTGTCCCCTCCATGGTGGACTTTAACTGTGACCTCTCAAGACGGCTCTTATTAAAGCTAGGAAAGACGCATATTTGTTGTGTGGCATACAAGTTACGTGGCATATCAACGGGTTAAGTCCACTCTTTTTATTTTTCATGCTTGATGGCATCCTCGGCCTTCTCATGAAGATGAAGGCCTCTTTGTGCTTTGCAGCCTTTAGCTGGTACTGATTCTAGATCCCCTGACTGGTCTACCTTAGGACTGTGTGAAAGACAAGTAAGATGTCAGACGTGAGCGAATAACTTTTATTTGGTTTGCTTCAGAAGCTCAAAAGAGAAGAAAGAAAGGCACTGCTGAGATTCGAACTCAGGATCTCCTGTTTACTAGACAGGCGCTTTAACCAACTAAGACACAGCGTCTTGTGATGGCAAAGCTGGCACAGCTGTGCAGCTTAAAAAAAACGCCACTGCTATCGGATGTTTCCAATTCCTGCAACCTTTCATGACCTGATGGGGTGGCTCAAACCTTCATGGTTTTTCTTTTCAGGGCTGGAAAAAGGAAGGTGAGCAGATACTAGGTAGGTAACTGAGGTGTGTCCCTTTATCCGCAGTCGTTTTCCACTGCTTTCTTTAAGGGCCCACACGGTACTGGAGTTCTGTTCCATACTTGGCAGCAACTTGTAAAAGGATGAAGCTTTCAGTCATGACAATTAGAAAAGCAAAAACTTTTTGAAAAAGGCATCCACACCGACAAATTTGCAGACGACAATAGCAGCTGGAACTTCGTGGAGAGCTAGAGGTTTGCGGTTCCATAGGTGATTGAGCCGCTTCTTAGCAGAGCAAGAATTGTTACCTGCTCTGCTTTCCATGCATAAGGCAGAATAGATGGATGGAAGACATGCCAGGGATGTCTGGAAATGGTTTGGCATCCCTTAGCATAGGTCCTCCTTTCAAGGGTTTTCCATGCATCTTCTTGAGGCATTACTTACTGTAGGAGGCGAGGTATGACCCACTCAGCCCATGACCGATCAGCAAAACTCTGTAGGCACCGACTAGGCACACTTTGTTTGGGAGTTTGTCAAAGGGAACCAAGGCGCTCACCAGGACGAGGTGGCCGAGTGGTTAAGGCGATGGACTGCTAATCCATTGTGCTCTGCATGCATGGGTTCGAATCCCATCCTCGTCGATTTCTTCTGCTTCGTCCAAGCTGAAATCTTTGTTTGCTAATCCTCTTTTTACTGGACAAGCAGTGATTGTCCCCTCCATGGTGGACTTTAACTGTGACCTCTCAAGACGGCTCTTATTAAAGCTAGGAAAGATGCATATTTGTTGTGTGGCATACAAGTTACGTGGCATATCAACGGGTTAAGTCCACTCTTTTTATTTTTCATGCTTGATGGCATCCTCGCCCTTCTCATGAAGATGAAGGCCTCTTTGTCCTTTGCAGCCTTTAGCTGGTACTGATTCTAGATCCCCTGACTGGTCTACCTTAGGACTGTGTGAAAGACAAGTAAGATGTCAGACGTGAGCGAATAACTTTTTTTTGGTTTGCTTCAGAAGCTCAAAAGAGAAGAAAGAAAGGCACTGCTGAGATTCGAACTCAGGATCTCCTGTTTACTAGACAGGCGCTTTAACCAACTAAGCCACAGCGCCTTGTGATGGCAAAGCTGGCACAGCTGTGCAGCTTAAAAAAAACGCCACTGCTATTGGATGTTTCCAATTCCTGCAACCTTTCATGACCTGATGGGGTGGCTCAAACCTTCATGGTTTTTCTTTTCAGGGCTGGAAAAAGGAAGGTGAGCAGATACTAGGTAGACAACTGAGGTGTGTCCCTTTATCCGCAGTCGTTTTCTCTCTTTAAATATTTTTTATTGAGTCAAAATTGCATAGTTACATACATTTAACATTTCCATAATAGACTCGATTTCAAATATATTATCCTTATAACAGTTGTTTCCATGTAAGGTATTTGGAATGTTTACAGTAGAGTAAATAACGAGATATTATTATCAAGATTTTATAACATCAACATAATAACATAGTAACAAAACTTTCAGAGAGATTTTTGGCGGTCTGTATTCTTTATGTACCATTTCTATCCTTAAGTACGGGCTGGTTTTAGTAAAGAGAAGCTAGAATTAATGTTTTATAGGGTTATCTCCAGTTATATATCGGTAATTTTGTACCAAGGGTCCCACATTATGTAATGTGATTTAATTGTTCTATTTCTAAGAGCCAGGGTTCTTTCTAGATGGCAATGTTGGGTGAGCATTTCCTGTAGTTCTGAAATGGATGGAGATTGGT
Source organism: Engystomops pustulosus (assembly GCF_040894005.1). Classification (NCBI taxonomy): domain Eukaryota; kingdom Metazoa; phylum Chordata; class Amphibia; order Anura; family Leptodactylidae; genus Engystomops; species Engystomops pustulosus. The sequence continues at coordinate 140,740,230 of NC_092417.1, read as the reverse complement.
TTTTTTTCCAAGCTCTAGCTAGAAGCAATTTGGCAGCTTGTAAGATATGTCCTACAAGTTTCCTATGTTTTGTAGGGATTTTTCCAATTCCAAGTCCCAGGAGAGCTAATGCTTTATCTGGGAGAATATTTGTTTCTGTTAATATGGACATAGTATTGAAAGTTTCGCTCCAGAATCGTTTGATGATTGGGCATGACCAGAATATGTGTGTTAAAGATCCCTTATGTCCGCATTGTCTCCAACAGGTATCCGGTGTACCTGGGAATATTCTGGCTAAATGAGTTGGAGTGTAATACCATCTAGAAAGAATTTTCAGGTGAACTTCCCGTAGGTTTGCACATTTGGAGGCCTTTGAAGCCCACATAAAAGCTTCATTCCATTCATTCCACGGGAAGTGCATCCCTAATTCCTGTTCCCATTTTAATAGATGTGAACCTTTAATGGGTTCAGCTGTATAGTCTTCTGATAAAGTTGCGTATAAGAATTTTGTAGAGTTATGTATGCCTTGGGTTTGTTTATAGATGAGGTTGTATATGCAATCTGGGATTTGTGGGTTTTGTAAGGAGAAGTTAATGGTTGTTCTTCTGATTTGGACGATAGGTCCCATTAACTCTTCAGGGATGTGGAACTTGATCATTATATCTTTTACTGACATAGTATTTCCATCTGGAGATATTTGGTTGACAAATTTTAACTCTCTTTCCATGAGAGGTCTAGTGTGTAAGGTTTTGATTAAGTATTCCAGTACCTGGATAGGAATTTGAATGTTGTGTTTAGTAGATTTATGTTGATTTAATTCTAATAATGTCCTCCAGGCCTGGATAGATGCTGCTAGACTTGGAGGTTTTGGTGTAGGGATTTTTGGAAATAATGTATGGGCTAGTAGTAGATGAATTAAAGGACGATTTTTGTTTAAAGTTTCCTCTATGCACGGCCAGCTGTATGCTGGGGTATGGATACACCAAGATTTTATTTGTTGTATCAGGAATACTGTTCTGTATCTATGTAGGTTTGGCACTCCTAGTCCTCCTTTAAGTTTATTGGAGTATAGGATATTGGCTGCTACTCTTGGTTTTTTGTTTCCCCATATAAATGATATCATTTGTTTTTGAAGTTTGGTTATATATATTTTAGGGATAGGGGTTGATATAGTTCTAAAATGATATAGTATTTTTGGTAGAATCAACATTTTATATATTAATATTCGTCCCATCCATGATAGTGTAGTAGTCTTTAGGGCTTCTAGGTCTTTTTGTAGGGAGGGAATTAGGTGTAACATATTAATTTTTGCTAGATGTTTAAGTGGGTTTGAAAGTTTAATTCCTAGGTATGGAACTGCTTCTTTTTCCCAACGAAAAGGGAATTCTTGGGTGATTTGTGCTTTTAATGTGTGTGAGATGTTAAATCCTAGCAATAGGGATTTATTGGCATTAACTCTGTAATGTGATATAGCTCCAAATGTGTTAATTATATTCATTACTTCTCTGAGTGAGGTTAGTGGGTTATTGGGAGTTAATATTGTGTCATCAGCAAATAATCCTATTTTATGTTGTCTTGCGCCTGCTGAGATACCTTTTATATTAGGATGGGTTCTTATAAGCTCTGCAAATGGTTCTATGCTTAAAATAAATATAAGTGAGGAAAGGGGGCATCCCTGACGGGTTCCATTGGTGATAGAAAATGAATTGGACAGCGAGCCATTTATTAATATTTTAGCTGATGGGGAGCCATATAAAGCTTTGATAGCAGTTAGTATTTTTCCTGTGAAACCAAATTTTTCTAAAGTGGAGAATGCAAAAGCCCAATTGATCCTATCGAATGCCTTCTCTGCATCCAGGGTGAGGAGCAGAGAAGGCATTCGAGACGATTCCATAATTGTTATTAGATCTATCATTCGCCTTGTTCCGTCTGGCGCCTGTCTACCTTTGGTGAATCCGACCTGATCGTTATGGATAAGTTTAGGTAGGATTTCTAAAAGTCTTTGGGCTATTAGTTTGGCATACAATTTGATGTCGCAATTTAAAAGGGATATAGGGCGGAAGTTAGCTGGTGTATTAGGTTCTTTGTTAGGTTTAGGAATGGCTACTACTGTGGCTTGTAGCATTTCCGTAGGGAGAAATCCTTCTATCATAGCCTGATTGAAGGTTTTCGTCATATGGGGAAGGATTTGGTCCCTGCAATATTGATAATATTCACTAGGGAGTCCGTCAGGGCCTGGGGCTTTTTGTTTTTTTGTAAGTAGTATGATATTGTTTAATTCTGTTTCTGTGATGGGAGAGTTTAAGGAAGTGAGTTGGGAGTCTGTCAGTTTTGGGAGGTGAACTTTTTGTAGGAATTCGTTGATCTGTGTGGGATCTGGTGTGTTTATGTTGGGGCCTTCTTTAAGATTATACAGTTTCTCGTAGTATTCTTTAAAGGCGTTGGAGATGTCTTTGGGGTGGGATAGCCGAGTCTTTGAGTCCTTAGGCGAGATTAGGTAAGGAATTCTTGTTTTTGGGATTGTTTTTTTAACTTTTTTTGCCATTAGTTTACTTGGCTTATTGTAGGATATATAGTGTGTTAATTTCCAGGACAATAGTTGTTTGTCATAATTTTCCATTAGTAAAGTATGGAGTTTGTGTCTATAGGAAAATAGTTGTTTGTGAAGCAGAGGTGTGGGTGAAGTTTGTAATAAATTTTCGGTGACTTGTATGCATGAGAGGGTATTATTTATTTGTAAGTTTTTTTGTTTGTAGTATTTGGATGTTAGCCCTTTCATAATGCCTCTGATATACATTTTATGGCTGGTCCAAAGTGCTAGGGGATTGATATTTTCTACGTTGTTTATGTTGAAAAATTCCTTGATGTTTTCCTTGACTGCCTCTTGATATGAGGGTAAACCTAATAGAAATGTGTTACACCTCCATTGTTTTTGGTTTTCTACATTGGGGAATAGATTAATCTCCATAAAAATTGGGGAGTGGTCTGACCAGGAAGCTGTTTGAATGTTTGAGGATTTGATCAGTGTTAGTGAATTTCTTTCTACCAAGAACAGGTCAATTCTTGAAAATGTTCTGTGTCTGGGTGAGTAGTATGTATATTCTCTAGAGGTAGCATTTAGACATCTGAAGGTGTCATATAGTCCCTGTTTTTGTAGCCAAATATTAAGGGTCGGAGAGTTTCTAGTTCTTTGGGCGGTAGTGTCTAGAGATGCGTCTGGAATAATATTAAAGTCTCCGCACATAATTAAGCATCCTTTTTGAATTTTTTGAATTTTGCGATGAAGTTTATTTAGAAAGTGTATTTGAGATTTATTTGGGGCATAAAGGTTCACCAGTGTGATTGTATATGAATTTATTTCACATACTAGAATGATGAATCTTCCTCTACTGTCCAAATGTTCTTCTAATTCCTTGAATGATAGTGTATCTTTTAAGGCTATGCACACTCCTGCGTGTTTTTTTGCTGCATTTGCATTGTATATATAAGGGTATTTTTTATGTATGAAAGTTGGTGCTTTGTCCTTTGCAAAGTGCGTCTCTTGAAGACATAGAATCTCAGATTGCGAGGACAAAGCATCTTTCCATATTGATGACCTCTTATAAGGGGAATTGAGCCCTCTTGTATTTAAAGATAAAATTTTAAGTGACATGGTGACATAATAAGCCGAATATCTTTGTCATCTCTCTGTGTAACATAAATCTTAACTGAAACGAACAAAATTTAACATATATGTTAACTACTATCATAATACAATAGTTATAATTATACTTATTTCAGATGCAGGATGAGCAAACTGGCAGGCAGGTTGGTAAGGTGCCTGTTTCTTGGGGGGGAAAAGTTCTCCTGGAGTTTTCTCCTCTTGTTTCTCCAGAGTTCTTTGTTATACTTTCAGCGCTGGGTACTCCACTCTTTCTCCACTTGTTTTTTATTCTTCTGTTTCATTGATGATAGGTCCGGAGGTATTTCAATGCCAAAAGAACGAAGCATAGGGATCCCATCTTCAGGTTTTCTGAGTGCATGGGTAATTCCGTCTTTGTGAATTAGGAGCTTAGTGGGGAATCCCCATTTGTAAGAGATGCCGGAATTGCGTAAGATATTGGTTATTGGATTGAAAAGTTTTCTTGTCTGTAGCGTTGCTTGGGATAGATCTGCATACAGGTTGATCTTTTCATATGGTGATGGTAAGGATTTCATCCTTCTTGTTGTATTCATCAGTGATTCTTTTATGTGGTAGAAATGGATGCGTGCTATGGTGTCCCTTGGTAATTCTTCAGGTAACCCTTTAGGTCTTGGGAGACGATGTGCCCTGTCTATTATTAATTCTTGTACAGAGCTATTTGGTAGCACAGATTTCATTAGTTCTACTAGATAATTGTTAAGTTCTGTTTGGGCTATTGACTCAGGAATGCCTCTGAATTTAATATTATTCCTTCTGCTTCTATCTTCTATGTCTGCTATTTTGTCTTTTATAGCAGATACTTCATCTTCAAGCATGTAATGAGCATCAATAAGCTCGTTATGTGAATCTGTTATTTCTCCCATTTTAGGTTCTAGTTTATCCACTCTTCCTCCTATTTCATCCATGTTTTGGCTGAATCTTTGGGCTAACAGAGCAATGTCTGATTGTAATGAGCCTCTGAAGGCTAATAGCATTTCTTTGATAAAGTCCTCAGATGCAGCTTGTTTAGTTGTGCTTATGGAGGATAAAGGGTCTTGCTCTTCTGTCATTGAGGAGTGTGGAGTAAAGGATAGATTTACCTCTGAAGATGAGAGTCTAGGTCTCTGTTTCTCCGGGCTGGATGATGGTGTGCTGGGTTGGCTCAGCGTCTGCCTCGTGTTCGGCGCCATCTTGGATCCTAGTCCCGTTGCGGCTGGTGTGCTTGGGGTGATGTTGGACAGTTGTCCCAAGACCACTTCTGAGAAGGAGCGATTTCTTTGGTTTGGGGATAGAAGAGTACCTGGATGGTTAATTGTCTCCGTTCTCGGTGAGTCGCTGCTTTCGGCGCCCGAAGGTGAGGAACTGCCGGAGCACGTGGCTGTAGGGCCATCACAGGTATTTCTTCTCGGTTTGAATTCCGAGAGCTTTTTGGGTCCCGTTCGGCCGGTTTTCCTCTTTGTGACCATCTCCGCTGAGGTTTGGTGGTTCGGAGGGTCACTTCAGCGCTGGTAGCCGGTTTGAAAGTCGCTTGCTGGAGATTTAGCAGACGGAGCTCAGGCTTGTGCGTCCGTCCTGGAGCTCTCTCAGGCCACGCCCCCCACATCCGCAGTCGTTTTCCACTGCTTTCTTTAAGGGCCCACACGGTACTGGAGTTCTGTTCCATACTTGGCAGCAACTTGTAAAAGGATGAAGCTTTCAGTCATGACAATTAGAAAATCAAAAACTTTTTGAAAAAGGCATCCACACCGACAAATTTGCAGACGACAATAGCAGCTGGAACTTCGTGGAGAGCTAGAGGTTTGCGGTTCCATAGGTGATTGAGCCGCTTCTTAGCAGAGCAAGAATTGTTACCTGCTCTGCTTTCCATGCATAAGGCAGAATAGATGGATGGAAGACATGCCAGGGATGTCTGGAAATGGTTTGGCATCCCTTAGCATAGGTCCACCTTTCAAGGGTTTTCCATGCATCTTCTTGAGGCATTACTTACTGTAGGAGGCGAGGTATGACCCACTCAGCCCATGACCGATCAGCAAAACTCTGCAGGCACCGACTAGGCACACTTTGTTTGGGAGTTTGTCAAAGGGAACCACGGCGCTCACCAGGACGAGGTGGCCGAGTGGTTAAGGCGATGGACTGCTAATCCATTGTGCTCTGCATGCATGGGTTCGAATCCCATCCTCGTCGATTTCTTCTGCTTCGTCCAAGCTGAAATCTTTGTTTGCTAATCCTCTTTTTACTGGACAAGCAGTGATTGTCCCCTCCATGGTGGACTTTAACTGTGACCTCTCAAGACGGCTCTTATTAAAGCTAGGAAAGACGCATATTTGTTGTGTGGCATACAAGTTACGTGGCATATCAACGGGTCAAGTCCACTCTTTTTATTTTTCATGCTTGATGGCATCCTCGGCCTTCTCATGAAGATGAAGGCCTCTTTGTCCTTTGCAGCCTTTAGCTGGTACTGATTCTAGATCCCCTGACTGGTCTACCTTTGGACTGTGTGAAAGACAAGTAAGATGTCAGACGTAAGCGAATAATTTTTTTTTGGTTTGCTTCAGAAGCTCAAAAGAGAAGAAAGAAAGGCACTGCTGAGATTCGAACTCAGGATCTCCTGTTTACTAGACAGGCGCTTTAACCAACTAAGCCACAGCGCCTTGTGATGGCAAAGCTGGCACAGCTGTGCAGCTTAAAAAAAACGCCACTGCTATCGGATGTTTCCAATTCCTGCAACCTTTCATGACCTGATGGGGTGGCTCAAACCTTCATGGTTTTTCTTTTCAGGGCTGGAAAAAGGAAGGTGAGCAGATACTAGGTAGACAACTGAGGTGTGTCCCTTTATCCGCAGTCGTTTTCCACTGCTTTCTTTAAGGGCCCACACGGTACTGGAGTTCTGTTCCATACTTGGCAGCAACTTGTAAAAGGATGAAGCTTTCAGTCATGACAATTAGAAAAGCAAAAACTTTTTGAAAAAGGCATCCACACCGACAAATTTGCAGACGACAATAGCAGCTGGAACTTCGTGGAGAGCTAGAGGTTTGCGGTTCCATAGGTGATTGAGCCGCTTCTTAGCAGAGCAAGAATTGTTACCTGCTCTGCTTTCCATGCATAAGGCAGAATAGATGGATGGAAGACATGCCAGGGATGTCTGGAAATGGTTTGGCATTAGAGATGAGCGAACATGCTCGTCCGAGCTTGATGCTCGTTCGAGCATTAGCGTACTCGAAACTGCTCGTTGCTCGGACGAATACTTCGCCCGCTCGAGAAAATGGCAGCTCCCGCCGTTTTGCTTTTTGGCGGCCAGAAACAGAGCCAATCATAAGCCAGGAGACTCTGCACTCCACCCAGCATGACGTGGTACCCTTACACGTCGATAGCAGTGGTTGGCTGGCCAGATCAGGTGACCCTGGGATAGACTAGCCGCTGCCCGCGCTGCTCGGATCATTCTGTGTCTGGATGCCGCTAGGGAGAGAGCTGCTGCTGGTCAGGGAAAGCGTTAGGGTGTTCTATTAGCTTACTGTTAGGCAGGAGTGATTCTCCAAGAACCCAACAGCCCTTCTTAGGGCTACAATAACGTTCTACTTTTTTTTTTTTTTATTTGCATCTAGTACCATTTTGTGAGGAATTAGCAGGGGGACTTGCTACCGTTGTGTTTAGCTCTTAGTGGCACACATATCCACCTCAAACACCAAAGTGGGAAAATTTAGTAGGGGTTGGATTTCAATTAGGCACAGTCTGCCATTTTTCCTTTTTTATTTTACGTTTATTTTGTTTAATAACTCAGTGTCATCTCATCTGGCATAGTAGTGTGCTTTCATACTTGGCTAGAAAATAGCCATAGGAGAATCCAAACGGCTTACGCCTACAGTAGCGTTATATATTTGATTTCTGGTTGATCTGCTGGTGGCTGTACTTGCTGCAGTGCATCTACTAGCCAATTGTGAGCAATTTGTAGTGAGACTTGCGACCGCTGTGTTTTGCGCTTAGTGACGCACATATCCATTGCAAAGACCGAAGTGGGAAAATTTAGTAGGGGTTGGATTTCAATTAGGCACAGTCTGCCATTTGTCCTTTTTTATTTTACGTTTATTTTGTTTAATAACTCAGCGTCATCTCATCTGGCATAGTAGTGTGCTTTCATACTTGGCTAGAAAATAGCCATAGGAGAATCCAAACGGCTTACGCCTACAGTAGCGTTATATATTTGATTTCTGGTTGATCTGCTGGTGGCTGTACTTGCTGCAGTGCATCTACTAGCCAATTGTCAGCAATTTGTAGTGAGACTTGCGACCGCTGTGTTTTGCGCTTAGTGACGCACATAGCCATTGCAAAGACCGAAGTGGGAAAATTTAGTAGGGGTTGGATTTCAATTAGGCACAGTCTGCCATTTGTCCTTTTTTATTTTACGTTTATTTTGTTTAATAACTCAGCGTCATCTCATCTGGCATAGTAGTGTGCTTTCATACTTGGCTAGAAAATAGCCATAGGAGAATCCAAACGGCTTACGCCTACAGTAGCGTTATATATTTGATTTCTGGTTGATCTGCTGGTGGCTGTACTTGCTGCAGTGCATCTACTAGCCAATTGTGAGCAATTTGTAGTGAGACTTGCGACCGCTGTGTTTTGCGCTTAGTGACGCACATATCCATTGCAAAGACCGAAGTGGGAAAATTTAGTAGGGGTTGGATTTCAATTAGGCACAGTCTGCCATTTGTCCTTTTTTATTTTACGTTTATTTTGTTTAATAACTCAGCGTCATCTCATCTGGCATAGTAGTGTGCTTTCATACTTGGCTAGAAAATAGCCATAGGAGAATCCAAACGGCTTACGCCTACAGTAGCGTTATATATTTGATTTCTGGTTGATCTGCTGGTGGCTGTACTTGCTGCAGTGCATCTACTAGCCAATTGTGAGCAATTTGTAGTGAGACTTGCGACCGCTGTGTTTTGCGCTTAGTGACGCACATATCCATTGCAAAGACCGAAGTGGGAAAATTTAGTAGGGGTTGGATTTCAATTAGGCACAGTCTGCCATTTGTCCTTTTTTATTTTACGTTTATTTTGTTTAATAACTCGGTGTCATCTCATCTGGCATAGTAGTGTGCTTTCATACTTGGCTAGAAAATAGCCATAGCAATAGGATAGCATTGTTTGGTTTTAAAAACTCAAAAACACAAAAAAAAAAAAAAACACAAAAGAAAGTTAAAAAAAAATTAAAGCTATAACTCTCATTTTAAAAATGTTTAACCCGAGGGCTAGGGGTAGAGGACGAGGGCGGGGACGTGGGCGTCCAACTACTGCAGGGGTCAGAGGCCGTGGTCCTGGCCGGGGTGAGACACCACCTGCTTATGAGGGAGCAGGGGAACGCCGCAGAGCTACACTCCCTAGGTTCATGTCTGAAGTTACTGGGACTCGTGGTAGAGCACTGTTGAGGCCAGAACAGTGCGAACAGGTGATGTCGTGGATTGCTGACAATGCTTCGAGCAATTTGTCCACCAGTCAGTCTTCCACGCAGTCCACCCATGTCACCGAAATCGCCACTCCTCCAGCTCCTGCACCTCAGCCTCCTCCCCCCCAGTCTGCCCCCTCCAAGGAAAATTTGGCATTTGAACCGGCATACTCTGAGGAACTGTTTTCTGGACCCTTCCCACAGTCACAAACCACTTGTCCGGTTGCTGCTGAGCAATTTTCCGATGCCCAGGTTTTCCACCAGTCACAGTCTGTGGGTGATGATGACCTTCTTGACGTAGTGGAAGTGTGTAAAGAGGTGTCCGACGATGAGGAGACACGGTTGTCAGACAGTGGGGAAGTTGTTGTCAGGGCAGGAAGTCCGAGGGGGGAGCAGACTGAGGGATCGGAGGATGATGAGGTGACAGACCCAAGCTGGGTTGAGAGGCCGGGTGAACACAGTGCTTCTGAGACGGAGGAGAGTCCTCGACCAGAACAGGTTGGAAGAGGCAGTGGTGGGGCCAGACGGAGAGGCAGGGCCAGAGCTGGTGCATCAGCGCCAAATGTGTCAACTAGTGAAGCTCCCGTGGCGAGGGCTCTTGCGGCGAGGGCTAGATCTTCAGAAGTCTGGAGGTTCTTTAAGGAAACACCGGATGACCGACGGACTGTGGTGTGCAACATTTGCCAAACCAGGCTCAGCAGGGGTTCCACCACTACTAGCTTAACTACCACCAGTATGCGCAGGCATATGAATTCTAAACACCCCACTCAGTGGCAACAAGCCCGTTCACCTCCGGCCGTGCACACCACTGCTCCTTCCCCTGTGTCAGCTGATAGTCAGCCCCCTGCCCAGGACCCTGCCACAAAAACCCCATCGTCGCCTCCACGATCCTCCACAGCATCCACCAGCGTTCAGCTCTCCATACCCCAGACGCTGGAGCGGAAACGCAAATATAGTGCAACCCACCCGCACGCCCAAGCCCTTAATGTGCACATCTCCAGATTGCTTAGCCTGGAGATGCTGCCCTATAGGCTAGTAGAGACCGAGGCCTTTCGCAACCTCATGGCGGCGGCCGCCCCTCGGTATTCGGTCCCCAGCCGCCACTACTTTTCCCGATGTGCCGTCCCAGCCCTGCACCAGCACGTGTCAGACAACATCACCCGTGCCCTGACCAACGCCGTTTCTGACAAGGTCCACCTGACCACGGACACGTGGACGAGTGCTGCCGGGCAGGGCCACTATATATCGCTGACGGCACATTGGGTTAACTTGGTGGAGGCTGGGACCGAGTCTGACCCTGGGGCTGGTCATATACTGCCGACGCCGAGGATTGCGGGGCCTACCTCGGTCCAGGTGTTTCAGGCCTACTATGCCTCCTCCTCCTCCCACCCCTCCTCCACCTCCTCCTCCGAACTACCATCCGTGGGCACGGCGCCATCAGTCGGTAGCTCTAGGCACAGCAGCAGTGCCGTTGCTAAGCGACAGCAGGCGGTGCTCAAACTGCTGAGCCTAGGCGATAAAAGGCACACCGCCCAAGAGCTATTACAGGGCATCACAGACTGATCTGTGGCTGGCACCGCTGAACCTGAAGCCAGGCATGGTTGTGTGTGACAACGGCCGTAACCTGGTGGCGGCTCTGCAACTCGGCAGACTGACACATGTGCCATGCCTGGCCCATGTGTTAAATCTGATAGTTCAGCGTTTCCTCAAGACATACCCCAATCTGTCAGATTTGCTCACGAAGGTGCGCCGCATCTGTGCGCATTTCAGGAAGTCCAGCACAGATGCTGCCACTCTCAGGGCAGCGCAGCGCCGCCTCCAACTGCCCGCTCACCGACTGTTGTGCGACGTGCCCACGAGGTGGAATTCAACACTGACCATGTTATCCAGAGTTTACCAGCAGCGCCGAGCCATTGTAGACTGCCAGATGTCAACTTCCACCAGAACTGGTAGTCAGGTCAGTCAGCTTCCTCAAGTCTACAATGAGGAGTGGACGTGGATGTCTGATATCTGTCAGGTGCTGAGTAACTTTGAGGAGTCAACACAGATGGTCAGTGGCGATGCCGCCATCATCAGCCTCACCATCCCGCTGCTTGGCCTGTTGAAAAACTCTCTGATCAGCATGAAGTCGGAAGCTTTGCGCTCGTCACAAGAGACGGGGGAAGAAGATTCCCTTGTTGATAGCCAAAGCACCCTTAGGTCTGTTTCTCAGCGCATATCGGAGGAGGTGGAGGTGGAGGAGGATGAGGAGGAAGAGGAGGAGAATGTTGGCGAGACACAAGAGGGGACCATTGTTGAGTCCTTTACTGTTCAGCGTGTATGGGCAGAAGAAGAGGAGTTGGAGGAGTTGGAGGAGGAGGAAATGGACAGTCAGGCCAGTGAGGGGAGTGAATTCTTACGCGTTGGTACTCTGGCGCATATGGCAGATTTCATGCTAGGCTGCCTATCCCGTGACCCTCGCGTTCAAAGAATTTATTCCAGCACCGATTACTGGGTGTTCACTCTCCTGGACCCACGGTACAAGCAAAATCTTTCCACTCTCATCCCTGCAGAGGAAAGGAGTGTGAGAATGCATGAATACCAGCAGGCCCTGGTGCACAAGCTGAAACAGTATTTCCCTTCTGACAGCGCTAGCGGCAGAGTGCGTAGTTCTGCGGGACAAGTAGCGAGGGAGAGTAGGCGAGCAGGCAGCTTGTCCAGCACTGGCAAGGGTACGCTTTACAAGGCTTTTGCCAGCTTTATGTCACCCCAGCAAGACACTGTCACCTGTCCCCAGTCTCGGCAGAGTAGGGCTGATCTTTACAGAAAGATGGTGAGGGAGTACGTAGCTGACCATACCATCGTCCTAAATGATCACACAGCTCCCTACAACTACTGGGTTTCAAAGCTGGACATGTGGCACGAACTGGCGCTGTACGCCTTGGAGGTTCTTGCCTGCCCTGCCGCTAGCGTCTTGTCCGAGCGGGTTTTCAGTGCAGCTGGTGGCATCATCACCGATAAGCATACACGCCTGTCGACTGACAGCGCTGACAGGCTGACGCTTATTAAGATGAATAAAGCCTGGATTTCTCATAATTTCCAATCTCCACCAGGTGAAGGAAGCTCAACCTGAATAATTGATCCACTCCTCCTCCTCCTCATTTCCCTCCTTCTCCTCCTCTTTGTACAGTAAAGCAGAGGAAACTGGCTATTTTTTGACAGGGCCCACTGGCTCTTGCTATAGTACTTTATGCATTTAATTTTTCTGGAGGGCCACCGACCCGGTCCTCTGTTTTAAACAATTTTTGGGAGTGCCACATACAGGCACTCAATCTATTCAATTTTTCTGGAGGGCCACCGACCCGTTCCTCTGTTTTAAACAATTTTTGGGAGTGCCACATACAGGCACTCAATCTATTCTATTTTTCTGGAGGGCCACCTACCTGCTCCTCTGGTTTGAAAACTTTTTGGGACTGCCACATACAGGCACTCAATCGATTCCATTTTTCTGGAGGGCCACCTACCTGCTCCTCTGGTTTGAAAACTTTTTGGGACTGCCACATACAGGCACTCAATCTATTCTATTTTTCTGGAGGGCCACCTACCTGCTCCTCTGGTTTGAAAACTTTTTGGGACTGCCACATACAGGCACTCAATCTATTCTATTTTCTGGAGGGCCACCTACCTGCTCCTCTGGTTTGAAAAATTTTTGGGACTGCCACATACAGGCACTCAATCTATTCAATTTTTCTGGAGGGCCACCTACCTGCTCCTCTGGTTTGAAAACTTTTTGGGACTGCCACATACAGGCACTCAATCTATTCAATTTTTCTGGAGGGCCACCTACCTGCTCCTCTGGTTTGAAAACTTTTTGGGACTGCCACATACAGGCACTCAATCTATTCAATTTTTCTGGAGGGCCACCTACCTGCTCCTCTGGTTTGAAAACTTTTTGGGACTGCCACATACAGGCACTCAATCTATTCTATTTTTCTGGAGGGCCACCTACCTGCTCCTCTGGTTTGAAAAATTTTTGGGACTGCCACATACAGGCACTATCCAAATTAAATTGTCTCCATAGCAGCCTCCACACGTTGTCTCCATTGCTACCTCCAAAAGTCGTCCATATAGCTGCCTCCATACATCGTCCCTTTATCAAACGAGGTGTGTCAGGCAGAAATTTGGGTTGTTTTCATGGATTCCACATCAAAGTTGTTAACTTTGTCGCCACCCAGCTGTGTTATCCACAAAATATACTAATAAACTTTTATCATTTACCAATATTATTTCAGCGCTTCTTGCGCATCTGTTTACATTCCCCTCACCCGCCATATCCTAAACTTATAAGAACGCTACTACACTTGATCTTATACAAAAGGTTCTTAGAAGTGCTGTTTGGGGAGTAGCCTAGAGACAGGGGCTTGGATTGGCGAAAGCTCGCCTGGCAGCGGAGCGCCAACTCCATGCCAAGATCCAACTAACATAGTTTTAACTGCAGAACCTTTAATCTACTACTAGTTCACTGCCTCCATACATGGTCCCCTTATCAAACGAGCTGTGTCAGGCAGAATTTTGGGTTGTTTTCATGGCTTCCATGTTAACTTTGTCGCCACCCTGCTGTGTAATCCACAAAATATACTGGCAAACTTTTATCATGTACCGATATTATTTGAGCGCTTCTTGCTCACCTCCTTTGGTTCCTCTCTGCCACCCATTGGTTTGAAGCCTGAGTCCATTTAGGGTATGTCGCCATGCCACTCTCTAGCCTGCTGCCGCTGCCTCTGCATGCCATCCCCTATAGTGTCAGGGTCAATTATTGGATGTTTTAGATGCTATCTAGCTTCATTCTGTCACTCTGTCATGGCCATGCTGTTGCCCATAATTTTGGCATAATGGTGCGATTAAGCAGCCTCAGGGGCATCCATGCATGCTGCCCCTGCTGTTTCCTGTCCATTTCCGTGGTGTTTCCATCCTTTTCTGAGGTTCCCAGGTGTTTGGCCAAGCTTCCCTGTGCAGAGCCTTGGTCCCCTTGAAAAATGCTCGAGTCTCCCATTGACTTCAATGGGGTTCGTTATTCGAGACGAGCACTCGAGCATCGGGAAAAGTTCGTCTCGAATAACGAGTACCCGAGCATTTTAGTGCTCGCTCATCTCTATTTGGCATCCCTTAGCATAGGTCCACCTTTCAAGGGTTTTCCATGCATCTTCTTGAGGCATTACTTACTGTAGGAGGCGAGGTATGACCCACTCAGCCCATGACCGATCAGCAAAACTCTGCAGGCACCGACTAGGCACACTTTGTTTGGGAGTTTGTCAAAGGGAACCACGGCGCTCACCAGGACGAGGTGGCCGAGTGGTTAAGGCGATGGACTGCTAATCCATTGTGCTCTGCATGCATGGGTTCGAATCCCATCCTCGTCGATTTCTTCTGCTTCGTCCAAGCTGAAATCTTTGTTTGCTAATCCTCTTTTTACTGGACAAGCAGTGATTGTCCCCTCCATGGTGGACTTTAACTGTGACCTCTCAAGACGGCTCTTATTAAAGCTAGGAAAGACGCATATTTGTTGTGTGGCATACAAGTTACGTGGCATATCAACGGGTCAAGTCCACTCTTTTTATTTTTCATGCTTGATGGCATCCTCGGCCTTCTCATGAAGATGAAGGCCTCTTTGTCCTTTGCAGCCTTTAGCTGGTACTGATTCTAGATCCCCTGACTGGTCTACCTTAGGACTGTGTGAAAGACAAGTAAGATGTCAGACGTGAGCGAATAACTTTTTTTTGGTTTGCTTCAGAAGCTCAAAAGAGAAGTAAGAAAGGCACTGCTGAGATTCGAACTCAGGATCTCCTGTTTACTAGACAGGCGCTTTAACCAACTAAGCCACAGCGCCTTGTGATGGCAAAGCTGGCACAGCTGTGCAGCTTAAAAAAAACGCCACTGCTATCGGATGTTTCCAATTCCTGCAACCTTTCATGACCTGATGGGGTGGCTCAAACCTTCATGGTTTTTCTTTTCAGGGCTGGAAAAAGGAAGGTGAGCAGATACTAGGTAGACAACTGAGGTGTGTCCCTTTATCCGCAGTCGTTTTCCACTGCTTTCTTTAAGGGCCCACACGGTACTGGAGTTCTGTTCCATACTTGGCAGCAACTTGTAAAAGGATGAAGCTTTCAGTCATGACAATTAGAAAAGCAAAAACTTTTTGAAAAAGGCATCCACACCGACAAATTTGCAGACGACAATAGCAGCTGGAACTTCGTGGAGAGCTAGAGGTTTGCGGTTCCATAGGTGATTGAGCCGCTTCTTAGCAGAGCAAGAATTGTTACCTGCTCTGCTTTCCATGCATAAGGCAGAATAGATGGATGGAAGACATGCCAGGGATGTCTGGAAATGGTTTGGCATCCCTTAGCATAGGTCCACCTTTCAAGGGTTTTCCATGCATCTTCTTGAGGCATTACTTACTGTAGGAGGCGAGGTATGACCCACTCAGCCCATGACCGATCAGCAAAACTCTGCAGGCACCGACTAGGCACACTTTGTTTGGGAGCTTGTCAAAGGGAACCACGGCGCTCACCAGGACGAGGTGGCTGAGTGGTTAAGGCGATGGACTGCTAATCCATTGTGCTCTGCATGCATGGGTTCGAATCCCTTCCTCGTCGATTTCTTCTGCTTCGTCCAAGCTGAAATCTTTGTTTGCTAATCCTCTTTTTACTGGACAAGCAGTGATTGTCCCCTCCATGGTGGACTTTAACTGTGACCTCTCAAGACGGCTCTTATTAAAGCTAGGAAAGACGCATATTTGTTGTGTGGCATACAAGTTACGTGGCATATCAACGGGTCAAGTCCACTCTTTTTATTTTTCATGCTTGATGGCATCCTCGGCCTTCTCATGAAGATGAAGGCCTCTTTGTCCTTTGCAGCCTTTAGCTGGTACTGATTCTAGATCCCCTGACTGGTCCACCTTTGGACTGTGTGAAAGACAAGTAAGATGTCAGACGTGAGCGAATAACTTTTTTTTGGTTTGCTTCAGAAGCTCAAAAGAGAAGAAAGAAAGGCACTGCTGAGATTCGAACTCAGGATCTCCTGTTTACTAGACAGGCGCTTTAACCAACTAAGCCACAGCGCCTTGTGATGACAAAGCTGGCACAGCTGTGCAGCTTAAAAAAAACGCCACTGCTATTGGATGTTTCCAATTCCTGCAACCTTTCATGACCTGATGGGGTGGCTCAAACCTTCATGGTTTTTCTTTTCAGGGCTGGAAAAAGGAAGGTGAGCAGATACTAGGTAGACAACTGAGGTGTGTCCCTTTATCCGCAGTCGTTTTCCACTGCTTTCTTTAAGGGCCCACACGGTACTGGAGTTCTGTTCCATACTTGGCAGCAACTTGTAAAAGGATGAAGCTTTCAGTCATGACAATTAGAAAAGCAAAAACTTTTTGAAAAAGGCATCCACACCGACAAATTTGCAGACGACAATAGCAGCTGGAACTTCGTGGAGAGCTAGAGGTTTGCGGTTCCATAGGTGATTGAGCCGCTTCTTAGCAGAGCAAGAATTGTTACCTGCTCTGCTTTCCATGCATAAGGCAGAATAGATGGATGGAAGACATGCCAGGGATGTCTGGAAATGGTTTGGCATCCCTTAGCATAGGTCCACCTTTCAAGGGTTTTCCATGCATCTTCTTGAGGCATTACTTACTGTAGGAGGCGAGGTATGACCCACTCAGCCCATGACCGATCAGCAAAACTCTGCAGGCACCGACTAGGCACACTTTGTTTGGGAGTTTGTCAAAGGGAACCACGACGCTCACCAGGACGAGGTGGCCGAGTGGTTAAGGCGATGGACTGCTAATCCATTGTGCTCTGCATGCATGGGTTCGAATCCCATCCTTGTCGATTTCTTCTGCTTCGTCCAAGCTGAAATCTTTGTTTGCTAATCCTCTTTTTACTGCACAAGCAGTGATTGTCCCCTCCATGGTGGACTTTAACTGTGACCTCTCAAGACGGCTCTTATTAAAGCTAGGAAAGACGCATATTTGTTGTGTGGCATACAAGTTACGTGGCATATCAACGGGTTAAGTCCACTCTTTTTATTTTTCATGCTTGATGGCATCCTCGGCCTTCTCATGAAGATGAAGGCCTCTTTGTCCTTTGCAGCCTTTAGCTGGTACTGATTCTAGATCCCCTGACTGGTCTACCTTAGGACTGTGTGAAAGACAAGTAAGATGTCAGACGTGAGCGAATAACTTTTTTTTGGTTTGCTTCAGAAGCTCAAAAGAGAAGAAAGAAAGGCACTGCTGAGATTCGAACTCAGGATCTCCTGTTTACTAGACAGGCACTTTAACCAACTAAGCCACAGCGCCTTGTGATGGCAAAGCTGGCACAGCTGTGCAGCTTAAAAAAAACGCCACTGCTATTGGATGTTTCCAATTCCTGCAACCTTTCATGACCTGATGGGGTGGCTCAAACCTTCATGGTTTTTCTTTTCAGGGCTGGAAAAAGGAAGGTGAGCAGATACTAGGTAGACAACTGAGGTGTGTCCCTTTATCCGCAGTCGTTTTCCACTGCTTTCTTTAAGGGCCCACACGGTACTGGAGTTCTGTTCCATACTTGGCAGCAACTTGTAAAAGGATGAAGCTTTCAGTCATGACAATTAGAAAAGCAAAAACTTTTTGAAAAAGGCATCCACACCGACAAATTTGCAGACGACAATAGCAGCTGGAACTTCGTGGAGAGCTAGAGGTTTGCGGTTCCATAGGTGATTGAGCCGCTTCTTAGCAGAGCAAGAATTGTTACCTGCTCTGCTTTCCATGCATAAGGCAGAATAGATGGATGGAAGACATGCCAGGGATGTCTGGAAATGGTTTGGCATCCCTTAGCATAGGTCCACCTTTCAAGGGTTTTCCATGCATCTTCTTGAGGCATTACTTACTGTAGGAGGCGAGGTATGACCCACTCAGCCCATGACCGATCAGCAAAACTCTGCAGGCACCGACTAGGCACACTTTGTTTGGGAGTTTGTCAAAGGGAACCACGGCGCTCACCAGGACGAGGTGGCCGAGTGGTTAAGGCGATGGACTGCTAATCCATTGTGCTCTGCATGCATGGGTTTGAATCCCATCCTCGTCGATTTCTTCTGCTTCGTCCAAGCTGAAATCTTTGTTTGCTAATCCTCTTTTTACTGGACAAGCAGTGATTGTCCCCTCCATGGTGGACTTTAACTGTGACCTCTCAAGACGGCTCTTATTAAAGCTAGGAAAGACGCATATTTGTTGTGTGGCATACAAGTTACGTGGCATATCAACGGGTTAAGTCCACTCTTTTTATTTTTCATGCTTGATGGCATCCTCGGCCTTCTCATGAAGATGAAGGCCTCTTTGTCCTTTGCAGCCTTTAGCTGGTACTGATTCTAGATCCCCTGACTGGTCTACCTTAGGACTGTGTGAAAGACAAGTAAGATGTCAGACGTGAGCGAATAACTTTTTTTTGGTTTGCTTCAGAAGCTCAAAAGAGAAGAAAGAAAGGCACTGCTGAGATTCAAACTCAGGATCTCCTGTTTACTAGACAGGCGCTTTAACCAACTAAGCCACAGCGCCTTGTGATAGCAAAGCTGGCACAGCTGTACAGCTTAAAAAAAACGCCACTGCTATTGGATGTTTCCAATTCCTGCAACCTTTCATGACCTGATGGGGTGGCTCAAACCTTCATGGTTTTTCTTTTCAGGGCTGGAAAAAGGAAGGTGAGCAGATACTAGGTAGACAACTGAGGTGTGTCCCTTTATCCGCAGTCGTTTTCCACTGCTTTCTTTAAGGGCCCACACGGTATTGGAGTTCTGTTCCATACTTGGCAGCAACTTGTAAAAGGATGAAGCTTTCAGTCATGACAATTAGAAAAGCAAAAACTTTTTGAAAAAGGCATCCACACCGACAAATTTGCAGACGACAATAGCAGCTGGAACTTCGTGGAGAGCTAGAGGTTTGCGGTTCCATAGGTGATTGAGCCGCTTCTTAGCAGAGCAAGAATTGTTACCTGCTCTGCTTTCCATGCATAAGGCAGAATAGATGGATGGAAGACATGCCAGGGATGTCTGGAAATGGTTTGGCATCCCTTAGCATAGGTCCACCTTTCAAGGGTTTTCCATGCATCTTCTTGAGGCATTACTTACTGTAGGAGGCGAGGTATGACCCACTCAGCCCATGACCGATCAGCAAAACTCTGCAGGCACCGACTAGGCACACTTTGTTTGGGAGTTTGTCAAAGGGAACCACGGCGCTCACTAGGACGAGGTGGCCGAGTGGTTAAGGCGATGGACTGCTAATCCATTGTGCTCTGCATGCATGGGTTCAAATCCCATCCTCGTCGATTTCTTCTGCTTCGTCCAAGCTGAAATCTTTGTTTGCTAATCCTCTTTTTACTGGACAAGCAGTGATTGTTCCCTCCATGGTGGACTTTAACTGTGACCTTTAACTGTGACCTCTCAAGACGGCTCTTATTAAAGCTAGGGAAGACGCATATTTGTTGTGTGGCATACAAGTTACGTGGCATATCAACGGGTTAAGTCCACTCTTTTTATTTTTCATGCTTGATGGCATCCTCGGCCTTCTCATGAAGATGAAGGCCTCTTTGTCCTTTGCAGCCTTTAGCTGGTACTGATTCTAGATCCCCTGACTGGTCTACCTTAGGACTGTGTGAAAGACAAGTAAGATGTCAGACGTGAGCGAATAACTTTTTTTTGGTTTGCTTCAGAAGCTCAAAAGAGAAGAAAGAAAGGCGCTGCTGAGATTCGAACTCAGGATCTCCTGTTTACTAGACAGGCACTTTAACCAACTAAGCCACAGCGCCTTGTGATGGCAAAGCTGGCACAGCTGTGCAGCTTAAAAAAAACGCCACTGCTATTGGATGTTTCCAATTCCTGCAACCTTTCATGACCTGATGGGGTGGCTCAAACCTTCATGGTTTTTCTTTTCAGGGCTGGAAAAAGGAAGGTGAGCAGATACTAGGTAGACAACTGAGGTGTGTCCCTTTATCCGCAGTCGTTTTCCACTGCTTTCTTTAAGGGCCCACACGGTACTGGAGTTCTGTTCCATACTTGGCAGCAACTTGTAAAAGGATGAAGCTTTCAGTCATGACAATTAGAAAAGCAAAAACTTTTTGAAAAAGGCATCCACACCGACAAATTTGCAGACGACAATAGCAGCTGGAACTTCGTGGAGAGCTAGAGGTTTGCGGTTCCATAGGTGATTGAGCCGCTTCTTAGCAGAGCAAGAATTGTTACCTGCTCTGCTTTCCATGCATAAGGCAGAATAGATGGATGGAAGACATGCCAGGGATGTCTGGAAATGGTTTGGCATCCCTTAGCATAGGTCCACCTTTCAAGGGTTTTCCATGCATCTTCTTGAGGCATTACTTACTGTAGGAGGCGAGGTATGACCCACTCAGCCCATGACCGATCAGCAAAACTCTGCAGGCACCGACTAGGCACACTTTGTTTGGGAGCTTGTCAAAGGGAACCACGGCGCTCACCAGGACGAGGTGGCTGAGTGGTTAAGGCGATGGACTGCTAATCCATTGTGCTCTGCATGCATGGGTTCGAATCCCTTCCTCGTCGATTTCTTCTGCTTCGTCCAAGCTGAAATCTTTGTTTGCTAATCCTCTTTTTACTGGACAAGCAGTGATTGTCCCCTCCATGGTGGACTTTAACTGTGACCTCTCAAGACGGCTCTTATTAAAGCTAGGAAAGACGCATATTTGTTGTGTGGCATACAAGTTACGTGGCATATCAACGGGTCAAGTCCACTCTTTTTATTTTTCATGCTTGATGGCATCCTCGGCCTTCTCATGAAGATGAAGGCCTCTTTGTCCTTTGCAGCCTTTAGCTGGTACTGATTCTAGATCCCCTGACTGGTCCACCTTTGGACTGTGTGAAAGACAAGTAAGATGTCAGACGTGAGCGAATAACTTTTTTTTGGTTTGCTTCAGAAGCTCAAAAGAGAAGAAAGAAAGGCACTGCTGAGATTCGAACTCAGGATCTCCTGTTTACTAGACAGGCGCTTTAACCAACTAAGCCACAGCGCCTTGTGATGACAAAGCTGGCACAGCTGTGCAGCTTAAAAAAAACGCCACTGCTATTGGATGTTTCCAATTCCTGCAACCTTTCATGACCTGATGGGGTGGCTCAAACCTTCATGGTTTTTCTTTTCAGAGCTGGAAAAAGGAAGGTGAGCAGATACTAGGTAGACAACTGAGGTGTGTCCCTTTATCCGCAGTCGTTTTCCACTGCTTTCTTTAAGGGCCCACACGGTACTGGAGTTCTGTTCCATACTTGGCAGCAACTTGTAAAAGGATGAAGCTTTCAGTCATGACAATTAGAAAAGCAAAAACTTTTTGAAAAAGGCATCCACACCGACAAATTTGCAGACGACAATAGCAGCTGGAACTTCGTGGAGAGCTAGAGGTTTGCGGTTCCATAGGTGATTGAGCCGCTTCTTAGCAGAGCAAGAATTGTTACCTGCTCTGCTTTCCATGCATAAGGCAGAATAGATGGATGGAAGACATGCCAGGGATGTCTGGAAATGGTTTGGCATCCCTTAGCATAGGTCCACCTTTCAAGGGTTTTCCATGCATCTTCTTGAGGCATTACTTACTGTAGGAGGCGAGGTATGACCCACTCAGCCCATGACCGATCAGCAAAACTCTGCAGGCACCGACTAGGCACACTTTGTTTGGGAGTTTGTCAAAGGGAACCACGACGCTCACCAGGACGAGGTGGCCGAGTGGTTAAGGCGATGGACTGCTAATCCATTGTGCTCTGCATGCATGGGTTCGAATCCCATCCTTGTCGATTTCTTCTGCTTCGTCCAAGCTGAAATCTTTGTTTGCTAATCCTCTTTTTACTGCACAAGCAGTGATTGTCCCCTCCATGGTGGACTTTAACTGTGACCTCTCAAGACGGCTCTTATTAAAGCTAGGAAAGACGCATATTTGTTGTGTGGCATACAAGTTACGTGGCATATCAACGGGTTAAGTCCACTCTTTTTATTTTTCATGCTTGATGGCATCCTCGGCCTTCTCATGAAGATGAAGGCCTCTTTGTCCTTTGCAGCCTTTAGCTGGTACTGATTCTAGATCCCCTGACTGGTCTACCTTAGGACTGTGTGAAAGACAAGTAAGATGTCAGACGTGAGCGAATAACTTTTTTTTGGTTTGCTTCAGAAGCTCAAAAGAGAAGAAAGAAAGGCACTGCTGAGATTCGAACTCAGGATCTCCTGTTTACTAGACAGGCACTTTAACCAACTAAGCCACAGCGCCTTGTGATGGTAAAGCTGGCACAGCTGTGCAGCTTAAAAAAAACGCCACTGCTATTGGATGTTTCCAATTCCTGCAACCTTTCATGACCTGATGGGGTGGCTCAAACCTTCATGGTTTTTCTTTTCAGGGCTGGAAAAAGGAAGGTGAGCAGATACTAGGTAGACAACTGAGGTGTGTCCCTTTATCCGCAGTCGTTTTCCACTGCTTTCTTTAAGGGCCCACACGGTACTGGAGTTCTGTTCCATACTTGGCAGCAACTTGTAAAAGGATGAAGCTTTCAGTCATGACAATTAGAAAAGCAAAAACTTTTTGAAAAAGGCATCCACACCGACAAATTTGCAGACGACAATAGCAGCTGGAACTTCGTGGAGAGCTAGAGGTTTGCGGTTCCATAGGTGATTGAGCCGCTTCTTAGCAGAGCAAGAATTGTTACCTGCTCTGCTTTCCATGCATAAGGCAGAATAGATGGATGGAAGACATGCCAGGGATGTCTGGAAATGGTTTGGCATCCCTTAGCATAGGTCCACCTTTCAAGGGTTTTCCATGCATCTTCTTGAGGCATTACTTACTGTAGGAGGCGAGGTATGACCCACTCAGCCCATGACCGATCAGCAAAACTCTGCAGGCACCGACTAGGCACACTTTGTTTGGGAGTTTGTCAAAGGGAACCACGGCGCTCACCAGGACGAGGTGGCCGAGTGGTTAAGGCGATGGACTGCTAATCCATTGTGCTCTGCATGCATGGGTTTGAATCCCATCCTCGTCGATTTCTTCTGCTTCGTCCAAGCTGAAATCTTTGTTTGCTAATCCTCTTTTTACTGGACAAGCAGTGATTGTCCCCTCCATGGTGGACTTTAACTGTGACCTCTCAAGACGGCTCTTATTAAAGCTAGGAAAGACGCATATTTGTTGTGTGGCATACAAGTTACGTGGCATATCAACGGGTTAAGTCCACTCTTTTTATTTTTCATGCTTGATGGCATCCTCGGCCTTCTCATGAAGATGAAGGCCTCTTTGTCCTTTGCAGCCTTTAGCTGGTACTGATTCTAGATCCCCTGACTGGTCTACCTTAGGACTGTGTGAAAGACAAGTAAGATGTCAGACGTGAGCGAATAACTTTTTTTTGGTTTGCTTCAGAAGCTCAAAAGAGAAGAAAGAAAGGCACTGCTGAGATTCGAACTCAGGATCTCCTGTTTACTAGACAGGCGCTTTAACCAACTAAGCCACAGCGCCTTGTGATAGCAAAGCTGGCACAGCTGTACAGCTTAAAAAAAACGCCACTGCTATTGGATGTTTCCAATTCCTGCAACCTTTCATGACCTGATGGGGTGGCTCAAACCTTCATGGTTTTTCTTTTCAGGGCTGGAAAAAGGAAGGTGAGCAGATACTAGGTAGACAACTGAGGTGTGTCCCTTTATCCGCAGTCGTTTTCCACTGCTTTCTTTAAGGGCCCACACGGTATTGGAGTTCTGTTCCATACTTGGCAGCAACTTGTAAAAGGATGAAGCTTTCAGTCATGACAATTAGAAAAGCAAAAACTTTTTGAAAAAGGCATCCACACCGACAAATTTGCAGACGACAATAGCAGCTGGAACTTCGTGGAGAGCTAGAGGTTTGCGGTTCCATAGGTGATTGAGCCGCTTCTTAGCAGAGCAAGAATTGTTACCTGCTCTGCTTTCCATGCATAAGGCAGAATAGATGGATGGAAGACATGCCAGGGATGTCTGGAAATGGTTTGGCATCCCTTAGCATAGGTCCACCTTTCAAGGGTTTTCCATGCATCTTCTTGAGGCATTACTTACTGTAGGAGGCGAGGTATGACCCACTCAGCCCATGACCGATCAGCAAAACTCTGCAGGCACCGACTAGGCACACTTTGTTTGGGAGTTTGTCAAAGGGAACCACGGCGCTCACTAGGACGAGGTGGCCGAGTGGTTAAGGCGATGGACTGCTAATCCATTGTGCTCTGCATGCATGGGTTTGAATCCCATCCTCGTTGATTTCTTCTGCTTCGTCCAAGCTGAAATCTTTGTTTGCTAATCCTCTTTTTACTGGACAAGCAGTGATTGTTCCCTCCATGGTGGACTTTAACTGTGACCTTTAACTGTGACCTCTCAAGACGGCTCTTATTAAAGCTAGGGAAGACGCATATTTGTTGTGTGGCATACAAGTTACGTGGCATATCAACGGGTTAAGTCCACTCTTTTTATTTTTCATGCTTGATGGCATCCTCGGCCTTCTCATGAAGATGAAGGCCTCTTTGTCCTTTGCAGCCTTTAGCTGGTACTGATTCTAGATCCCCTGACTGGTCTACCTTAGGACTGTGTGAAAGACAAGTAAGATGTCAGACGTGAGCGAATAACTTTTTTTTGGTTTGCTTCAGAAGCTCAAAAGAGAAGAAAGAAAGGCGCTGCTGAGATTCGAACTCAGGATCTCCTGTTTACTAGACAGGCGCTTTAACCAACTAAGCCACAGCGCCTTGTGATGGCAAAGCTGGCACAGCTGTGCAGCTTAAAAAAAACGCCACTGCTATTGGATGTTTCCAATTCCTGCAACCTTTCATGACCTGATGGGGTGGCTCAAACCTTCATGGTTTTTCTTTTCAGGGCTGGAAAAAGGAAGGTGAGCAGATACTAGGTAGACAACTGAGGTGTGTCCCTTTATCCGCAGTCGTTTTCCACTGCTTTCTTTAAGGGCCCACACGGTATTGGAGTTCTGTTCCATACTTGGCAGCAACTTGTAAAAGGATGAAGCTTTCAGTCATGACAATTAGAAAAGCAAAAACTTTTTGAAAAAGGCATCCACACCGACAAATTTGCAGACGACAATAGCAGCTGGAACTTCGTGGAGAGCTAGAGGTTTGCGGTTCCATAGGTGATTGAGCCGCTTCTTAGCAGAGCAAGAATTGTTACCTGCTCTGCTTTCCATGCATAAGGCAGAATAGATGGATGGAAGACATGCCAGGGATGTCTGGAAATGGTTTGGCATCCCTTAGCATAGGTCCACCTTTCAAGGGTTTTCCATGCATCTTCTTGAGGCATTACTTACTGTAGGAGGCGAGGTATGACCCACTCAGCCCATGACCGATCAGCAAAACTCTGCAGGCACCAACTAGGCACACTTTGTTTGGGAGTTTGTCAAAGGGAACCATGGCGCTCACCGGGACGAGGTGGCCGAGTGGTTAAGGCGATGGACTGCTAATCCATTGTGCTCTGCATGCATGGGTTCGAATCCCATCCTCGTCGATTTCCTCTGCTTCGTCCTAGCTGAAATCTTTGTTTGCTAATCCTCTTTTTACTGGACAAGCAGTGATTGTCCCCTCCATGGTGGACTTTAACTGTGACCTCTCAAGACGGCTCTTATTAAAGCTAGGAAAGACGCATATTTGTTGTGTGGCATACAAGTTACGTGGCATATCAACGGGTTAAGTCCACTCTTTTTATTTTTCATGCTTGATGGCATCCTCGGCCTTCTCATGAAGATGAAGGCCTCTTTGTCCTTTGCAGCCTTTAGCTGGTACTGATTCTAGATCCCCTGACTGGTCTACCTTAGGACTGTGTGAAAGACAAGTAAGATGTCAGACGTGAGCGAATAACTTTTTTTTGGTTTGCTTCAGAAGCTCAAAAGAGAAGAAAGAAAGGCACTGCTGAGATTCGAACTCAGGATCTCCTGTTTACTAGACAGGCGCTTTAACCAACTAAGCCACAGCGCCTTGTGATGGCAAAGCTGGCACAGCTGTGCAGCTTAAAAAAAACGCCACTGCTATTGGATGTTTCCAATTCCTGCAACCTTTCATGACCTGATGGGGTGGCTCAAACCTTCATGGTTTTTCTTTTCAGGGCTGAAAAAAGGAAGGTGAGCAGATACTAGGTAGACAACTGAGGTGTGTCCCTTTATCCGCAGTCGTTTTCCACTGCTTTCTTTAAGGGCCCACACGGTACTGGAGTTCTGTTCCATACTTGGCAGCAACTTGTAAAAGGATGAAGCTTTCAGTCATGACAATTAGAAAAGCAAAAACTTTTTGAAAAAGGCATCCACACCGACAAATTTGCAGACGACAATAGCAGCTGGAACTTCGTGGAGAGCTAGAGGTTTGCGGTTCCATAGGTGATTGAGCCGCTTCTTAGCAGAGCAAGAATTGTTACCTGCTCTGCTTTCCATGCATAAGGCAGAATAGATGGATGGAAGACATGCCAGGGATGTCTGGAAATGGTTTGGCATCCCTTAGCATAGGTCCACCTTTCAAGGGTTTTCCATGCATCTTCTTGAGGCATTACTTACTGTAGGAGGCGAGGTATGACCCACTCAGCCCATGACCGATCAGCAAAACTCTGCAGGCACCAACTAGGCACACTTTGTTTGGGAGTTTGTCAAAGGGAACCACGGCGCTCACCGGGACAAGGTGGGCGAGTGGTTAAGGCGATGGACTGCTAATCCATTGTGCTCTGCATGCATGGGTTCGAATCCCATCCTCGTCGATTTCCTCTGCTTCGTCCTAGCTGAAATCTTTGTTTGCTAATCCTCTTTTTACTGGACAAGCAGTGATTGTCCCCTCCATGGTGGACTTTAACTGTGACCTCTCAAGACGGCTCTTATTAAAGCTAGGAAAGACGCATATTTGTTGTGTGGCTAACAAGTTACGTGGCATATCAACGGGTTAAGTCCACTCTTTTTATTTTTCATGCTTGATGGCATCCTCGGCCTTCTCATGAAGATGAAGGCCTCTTTGTCCTTTGCAGCCTTTAGCTGGTACTGATTCTAGATCCCCTGACTGGTCTACCTTAGGACTGTGTGAAAGACAAGTAAGATGTCAGACGTGAGCGAATAACTTTTTTTTGGTTTGCTTCAGAAGCTCAAAAGAGAAGAAAGAAAGGCACTGCTGAGATTCGAACTCAGGATCTCCTGTTTACTAGACAGGCGCTTTAACCAACTAAGCCACAGCGCCTTGTGATGGCAAAGCTGGCACAGCTGTGCAGCTTAAAAAAAACGCCACTGCTATTGGATGTTTCCAATTCCTGCAACCTTTCATGACCTGATGGGGTGGCTCAAACCTTCATGGTTTTTCTTTTCAGGGCTGGAAAAAGGAAGGTGAGCAGATACTAGGTAGACAACTGAGGTGTGTCCCTTTATCCGCAGTCGTTTTCCACTGCTTTCTTTAAGGGCCCACACGGTACTGGAGTTCTGTTCCATACTTGGCAGCAACTTGTAAAAGGATGAAGCTTTCAGTCATGACAATTAGAAAAGCAAAAACTTTTTGAAAAAGGCATCCACACCGACAAATTTGCAGACGACAATAGCAGCTGGAACTTCGTGGAGAGCTAGAGGTTTGCGGTTCCATAGGTGATTGAGCCGCTTCTTAGCAGAGCAAGAATTGTTACCTGCTCTGCTTTCCATGCATAAGGCAGAATAGATGGATGGAAGACATGCCAGGGATGTCTGGAAATGGTTTGGCATCCCTTAGCATAGGTCCACCTTTCAAGGGTTTTCCATGCATCTTCTTGAGGCATTACTTACTGTAGGAGGCGAGGTATGACCCACTCAGCCCATGACCGATCAGCAAAACTCTGCAGGCACCGACTAGGCACACTTTGTTTGGGAGTTTGTCAAAGGGAACCACGGCGCTCACCAGGACGAGGTGGCCGAGTGGTTAAGGCGATGGACTGCTAATCCATTGTGCTCTGCATGCATGGGTTCGAATCCCATCCTCGTCGATTTCTTCTGCTTCGTCCAAGCTGAAATCTTTGTTTGCTAATCCTCTTTTTACTGGACAAGCAGTGATTGTCCCCTCCATGGTGGACTTTAACTGTGACCTCTCAAGACGGCTCTTATTAAAGCTAGGAAAGACGCATATTTGTTGTGTGGCATACAAGTTACGTGGCATATCAACGGGTTAAGTCCACTCTTTTTATTTTTCATGCTTGATGGCATCCTCGGCCTTCTCATGAAGATGAAGGCCTCTTTGTCCTTTGCAGCCTTTAGCTGGTACTGATTCTAGATCCCCTGACTGGTCTACCTTAGGACTGTGTGAAAGACAAGTAAGATGTCAGACGTGAGCGAATAACTTTTTTTTGGTTTGCTTCAGAAGCTCAAAAGAGAAGAAAGAAAGGCACTGCTGAGATTCGAACTCAGGATCTCCTGTTTACTAGACAGGCGCTTTAACCAACTAAGCCACAGCGCCTTGTGATGGCAAAGCTGGCACAGCTGTGCAGCTTAAAAAAAACGCCACTGCTATTGGATGTTTCCAATTCCTGCAACCTTTCATGACCTGATGGGGTGGCTCAAACCTTCATGGTTTTTCTTTTCAGGGCTGGAAAAAGGAAGGTGAGCAGATACTAGGTAGACAACTGAGGTGTGTCCCTTTATCCGCAGTCGTTTTCCACTGCTTTCTTTAAGGGCCCACACGGTACTGGAGTTCTGTTCCATACTTGGCAGCAACTTGTAAAAGGATGAAGCTTTCAGTCATGACAATTAGAAAAGCAAAAACTTTTTGAAAAAGGCATCCACACCGACAAATTTGCAGACGACAATAGCAGCTGGAACTTCGTGGAGAGCTAGAGGTTTGCGGTTCCATAGGTGATTGAGCCGCTTCTTAGCAGAGCAAGAATTGTTACCTGCTCTGCTTTCCATGCATAAGGCAGAATAGATGGATGGAAGACATGCCAGGGATGTCTGGAAATGGTTTGGCATCCCTTAGCATAGGTCCACCTTTCAAGGGTTTTCCATGCATCTTCTTGAGGCATTACTTACTGTAGGAGGCGAGGTATGACCCACTCAGCCCATGACCGATCAGCAAAACTCTGCAGGCACCAACTAGGCACACTTTGTTTGGGAGTTTGTCAAAGGGAACCACGGCGCTCACCGGGACGAGGTGGCCGAGTGGTTAAGGCGATGGACTGCTAATCCATTGTGCTCTGCATGCATGGGTTCGAATCCCATCCTCGTCGATTTCCTCTGCTTTGTCCTAGCTGAAATCTTTGTTTGCTAATCCTCTTTTTACTGGACAAGCAGTGATTGTCCCCTCCATGGTGGACTTTAACTGTGACCTCTCAAGACGGCTCTTATTAAAGCTAGGAAAGACGCATATTTGTTGTGTGGCATACAAGTTACGTGGCATATCAACGGGTTAAGTCCACTCTTTTTATTTTTCATGCTTGATGGCATCCTCGGCCTTCTCATGAAGATGAAGGCCTCTTTGTCCTTTGCAGCCTTTAGCTGGTACTGATTCTAGATCCCCTGACTGGTCTACCTTAGGACTGTGTGAAAGACAAGTAAGATGTCAGACGTGAGCGAATAACTTTTTTTTGGTTTGCTTCAGAAGCTCAAAAGAGAAGAAAGAAAGGCACTGCTGAGATTCGAACTCAGGATCTCCTGTTTACTAGACAGGCGCTTTAACCAACTAAGCCACAGCGCCTTGTGATGGCAAAGCTGGCACAGCTGTGCAGCTTAAAAAAAACGCCACTGCTATTGGATGTTTCCAATTCCTGCAACCTTTCATGACCTGATGGGGTGGCTCAAACCTTCATGGTTTTTCTTTTCAGGGCTGGAAAAAGGAAGGTGAGCAGATACTAGGTAGACAACTGAGGTGTGTCCCTTTATCCGCAGTCGTTTTCCACTGCTTTCTTTAAGGGCCCACACGGTACTGGAGTTCTGTTCCATACTTGGCAGCAACTTGTAAAAGGATGAAGCTTTCAGTCATGACAATTAGAAAAGCAAAAACTTTTTGAAAAAGGCATCCACACCGACAAATTTGCAGACGACAATAGCAGCTGGAACTTCGTGGAGAGCTAGAGGTTTGCGGTTCCATAGGTGATTGAGCCGCTTCTTAGCAGAGCAAGAATTGTTACCTGCTCTGCTTTCCATGCATAAGGCAGAATAGATGGATGGAAGACATGCCAGGGATGTCTGGAAATGGTTTGGCATCCCTTAGCATAGGTCCACCTTTCAAGGGTTTTCCATGCATCTTCTTGAGGCATTACTTACTGTAGGAGGCGAGGTATGACCCACTCAGCCCATGACCGATCAGCAAAACTCTGCAGGCACCGACTAGGCACACTTTGTTTGGGAGTTTGTCAAAGGGAACCACGGAGCTCACCAGGACGAGGTGGCCGAGTGGTTAAGGCGATGGACTGCTAATCCATTGTGCTCTGCATGCATGGGTTCGAATCCCATCCTCGTCGATTTCTTCTGCTTCGTCCAAGCTGAAATCTTTGTTTGCTAATCCTCTTTTTACTGGACAAGCAGTGATTGTCCCCTCCATGGTGGACTTTAACTGTGACCTCTCAAGACGGCTCTTATTAAAGCTAGGAAAGACGCATATTTGTTGTGTGGCATACAAGTTACGTGGCATATCAACGGGTTAAGTCCACTCTTTTTATTTTTCATGCTTGATGGCATCCTCGGCCTTCTCATGAAGATGAAGGCCTCTTTGTCCTTTGCAGCCTTTAGCTGGTACTGATTCTAGATCCCCTGACTGGTCTACCTTAGGACTGTGTGAAAGACAAGTAAGATGTCAGACGTGAGCGAATAACTTTTTTTTGGTTTGCTTCAGAAGCTCAAAAGAGAAGAAAGAAAGGCACTGCTGAGATTCGAACTCAGGATCTCCTGTTTACTAGACAGGCGCTTTAACCAACTAAGCCACAGCGCCTTGTGATGGCAAAGCTGGCACAGCTGTGCAGCTTAAAAAAAACGCCACTGCTATCGGATGTTTCCAATTCCTGCAACCTTTCATGACCTGATGGGGTGGCTCAAACCTTCATGGTTTTTCTTTTCAGGGCTGGAAAAAGGAAGGTG
This sequence comes from Engystomops pustulosus, assembly GCF_040894005.1. Classification (NCBI taxonomy): domain Eukaryota; kingdom Metazoa; phylum Chordata; class Amphibia; order Anura; family Leptodactylidae; genus Engystomops; species Engystomops pustulosus. The sequence goes on along the minus strand of NC_092417.1, from coordinate 140,709,081 downwards.
AGCAGATACTAGGTAGACAACTGAGGTGTGTCCCTTTATCCGCAGTCGTTTTCCACTGCTTTCTTTAAGGGCCCACACGGTACTGGAGTTCTGTTCCATACTTGGCAGCAACTTGTAAAAGGATGAAGCTTTCAGTCATGACAATTAGAAAAGCAAAAACTTTTTGAAAAAGGCATCCACACCGACAAATTTGCAGACGACAATAGCAGCTGGAACTTCGTGGAGAGCTAGAGGTTTGCGGTTCCATAGGTGATTGAGCCGCTTCTTAGCAGAGCAAGAATTGTTACCTGCTCTGCTTTCCATGCATAAGGCAGAATAGATGGATGGAAGACATGCCAGGGATGTCTGGAAATGGTTTGGCATCCCTTAGCATAGGTCCACCTTTCAAGGGTTTTCCATGCATCTTCTTGAGGCATTACTTACTGTAGGAGGCGAGGTATGACCCACTCAGCCCATGACCGATCAGCAAAACTCTGCAGGCACCGACTAGGCACACTTTGTTTGGGAGTTTGTCAAAGGGAACCACGGCGCTCACCAGGACGAGGTGGCCGAGTGGTTAAGGCGATGGACTGCTAATCCATTGTGCTCTGCATGCATGGGTTCGAATCCCATCCTCGTCGATTTCTTCTGCTTCGTCCAAGCTGAAATCTTTGTTTGCTAATCCTCTTTTTACTGGACAAGCAGTGATTGTCCCCTCCATGGTGGACTTTAACTGTGACCTCTCAAGACGGCTCTTATTAAAGCTAGGAAAGACGCATATTTGTTGTGTGGCATACAAGTTACGTGGCATATCAACGGGTTAAGTCCACTCTTTTTATTTTTCATGCTTGATGGCATCCTCGGCCTTCTCATGAAGATGAAGGCCTCTTTGTCCTTTGCAGCCTTTAGCTGGTACTGATTCTAGATCCCCTGACTGGTCTACCTTAGGACTGTGTGAAAGACAAGTAAGATGTCAGACGTGAGCGAATAACTTTTTTTTGGTTTGCTTCAGAAGCTCAAAAGAGAAGAAAGAAAGGCACTGCTGAGATTCGAACTCAGGATCTCCTGTTTACTAGACAGGCGCTTTAACCAACTAAGCCACAGCGCCTTGTGATGGCAAAGCTGGCACAGCTGTGCAGCTTAAAAAAAACGCCACTGCTATTGGATGTTTCCAATTCCTGCAACCTTTCATGACCTGATGGGGTGGCTCAAACCTTCATGGTTTTTCTTTTCAGGGCTGGAAAAAGGAAGGTGAGCAGATACTAGGTAGACAACTGAGGTGTGTCCCTTTATCCGCAGTCGTTTTCCACTGCTTTCTTTAAGGGCCCACACGGTATTGGAGTTCTGTTCCATACTTGGCAGCAACTTGTAAAAGGATGAAGCTTTCAGTCATGACAATTAGAAAAGCAAAAACTTTTTGAAAAAGGCATCCACACCGACAAATTTGCAGACGACAATAGCAGCTGGAACTTCGTGGAGAGCTAGAGGTTTGCGGTTCCATAGGTGATTGAGCCGCTTCTTAGCAGAGCAAGAATTGTTACCTGCTCTGCTTTCCATGCATAAGGCAGAATAGATGGATGGAAGACATGCCAGGGATGTCTGGAAATGGTTTGGCATCCCTTAGCATAGGTCCACCTTTCAAGGGTTTTCCATGCATCTTCTTGAGGCATTACTTACTGTAGGAGGCGAGGTATGACCCACTCAGCCCATGACCGATCAGCAAAACTCTGCAGGCACCGACTAGGCACACTTTGTTTGGGAGTGTGTCAAAGGGAACCACGGCGCTCACCGGGACGAGGTGGCCGAGTGGTTAAGGCGATGGACTGCTAATCCATTGTGCTCTGCATGCATGGGTTCGAATCCCATCCTCGTCGATTTCCTCTGCTTCGTCCTAGCTGAAATCTTTGTTTGCTAATCCTCTTTTTACTGGACAAGCAGTGATTGTCCCCTCCATGGTGGACTTTAACTGTGACCTCTCAAGACGGCTCTTATTAAAGCTAGGAAAGACGCATATTTGTTGTGTGGCATACAAGTTACGTGGCATATCAACGGGTTAAGTCCACTCTTTTTATTTTTCATGCTTGATGGCATCCTCGGCCTTCTCATGAAGATGAAGGCCTCTTTGTCCTTTGCAGCCTTTAGCTGGTACTGATTCTAGATCCCCTGACTGGTCTACCTTAGGACTGTGTGAAAGACAAGTAAGATGTCAGACGTGAGCGAATAACTTTTTTTTGGTTTGCTTCAGAAGCTCAAAAGAGAAGAAAGAAAGGCGCTGCTGAGATTCAAACTCAGGATCTCCTGTTTACTAGACAGGCGCTTTAACCAACTAAGCCACAGCGCCTTGTGATGGCAAAGCTGGCACAGCTGTGCAGCTTAAAAAAAACGCCACTGCTATTGGATGTTTCCAATTCCTGCAACCTTTCATGACCTGATGGGGTGGCTCAAACCTTCATGGTTTTTCTTTTCAGGGCTGGAAAAAGGAAGGTGAGCAGATACTAGGTAGACAACTGAGGTGTGTCCCTTTATCCGCAGTCGTTTTCCACTGCTTTCTTTAAGGGCCCACACGGTACTGGAGTTCTGTTCCATACTTGGCAGCAACTTGTAAAAGGATGAAGCTTTCAGTCATGACAATTAGAAAAGCAAAAACTTTTTGAAAAAGGCATCCACACCGACAAATTTGCAGACGACAATAGCAGCTGGAACTTCGTGGAGAGCTAGAGGTTTGCGGTTCCATAGGTGATTGAGCCGCTTCTTAGCAGAGCAAGAATTGTTACCTGCTCTGCTTTCCATGCATAAGGCAGAATAGATGGATGGAAGACATGCCAGGGATGTCTGGAAATGGTTTGGCATCCCTTAGCATAGGTCCACCTTTCAAGGGTTTTCCATGCATCTTCTTGAGGCATTACTTACTGTAGGAGGCGAGGTATGACCCACTCAGCCCATGACCGATCAGCAAAACTCTGCAGGCACCGACTAGGCACACTTTGTTTGGGAGTTTGTCAAAGGGAACCACGGCGCTCACCAGGACGAGGTGGCCGAGTGGTTAAGGCGATGGACTGCTAATCCATTGTGCTCTGCATGCATGGGTTCGAATCCCATCCTCGTCGATTTCTTCTGCTTCGTCCAAGCTGAAATCTTTGTTTGCTAATCCTCTTTTTACTGGACAAGCAGTGATTGTCCCCTCCATGGTGGACTTTAACTGTGACCTCTCAAGACGGCTCTTATTAAAGCTAGGAAAGACGCATATTTGTTGTGTGGCATACAAGTTACGTGGCATATCAACGTTAACCCGTCCACTCTTTTTATTTTTCATGCTTGATGGCATCCTCGGCCTTCTCATGAAGATGAAGGCCTCTTTGTCCTTTGCAGCCTTTAGCTGGTACTGATTCTAGATCCCCTGACTGGTCTACCTTAGGACTGTGTGAAAGACAAGTAAGATGTCAGACGTGAGCGAATAACTTTTTTTTGGTTTGCTTCAGAAGCTCAAAAGAGAAGAAAGAAAGGCACTGCTGAGATTCGAACTCAGGATCTCCTGTTTACTAGACAGGCGCTTTAACCAACTAAGCCACAGCGCCTTGTGATGGCAAAGCTGGCACAGCTGTGCAGCTTAAAAAAAACGCCACTGCTATTGGATGTTTCCAATTCCTGCAACCTTTCATGACCTGATGGGGTGGCTCAAACCTTCATGGTTTTTCTTTTCAGGGCTGGAAAAAGGAAGGTGAGCAGATACTAGGTAGACAACTGAGGTGTGTCCCTTTATCCGCAGTCGTTTTCCACTGCTTTCTTTAAGGGCCCACACGGTACTGGAGTTCTGTTCCATACTTGGCAGCAACTTGTAAAAGGATGAAGCTTTCAGTCATGACAATTAGAAAAGCAAAAACTTTTTGAAAAAGGCATCCACACCGACAAATTTGCAGACGACAATAGCAGCTGGAACTTCGTGGAGAGCTAGAGGTTTGCGGTTCCATAGGTGATTGAGCCGCTTCTTAGCAGAGCAAGAATTGTTACCTGCTCTGCTTTCCATGCATAAGGCAGAATAGATGGATGGAAGACATGCCAGGGATGTCTGGAAATGGTTTGGCATCCCTTAGCATAGGTCCACCTTTCAAGGGTTTTCCATGCATCTTCTTGAGGCATTACTTACTGTAGGAGGCGAGGTATGACCCACTCAGCCCATGACCGATCAGCAAAACTCTGCAGGCACCAACTAGGCACACTTTGTTTGGGAGTTTGTCAAAGGGAACCACGGCGCTCACCGGGACGAGGTGGCCGAGTGGTTAAGGCGATGGACTGCTAATCCATTGTGCTCTGCATGCATGGGTTCGAATCCCATCCTCGTCGATTTCCTCTGCTTTGTCCTAGCTGAAATCTTTGTTTGCTAATCCTCTTTTTACTGGACAAGCAGTGATTGTCCCCTCCATGGTGGACTTTAACTGTGACCTCTCAAGACGGCTCTTATTAAAGCTAGGAAAGACGCATATTTGTTGTGTGGCATACAAGTTACGTGGCATATCAACTTGTTAAGTCCACTCTTTTTATTTTTCATGCTTGATGGCATCCTCGGCCTTCTCATGAAGATGAAGGCCTCTTTGTCCTTTGCAGCCTTTAGCTGGTACTGATTCTAGATCCCCTGACTGGTCTACCTTTGGACTGTGTGAAAGACAAGTAAGATGTCAGACGTGAGCGAATAACTTTTTTTTGGTTTGCTTCAGAAGCTCAAAAGAGAAGAAAGAAAGGCACTGCTGAGATTCGAACTCAGGATCTCCTGTTTACTAGACAGGCGCTTTAACCAACTAAGCCACAGCACCTTGTGATGGCAAAGCTGGCACAGCTGTGCAGCTTAAAAAAAACGCCACTGCTATCGGATGTTTCCAATTCCTGCAACCTTTCATGACCTGATATGGTGGCTCAAACCTTCATGGTTTTTCTTTTCAGGGCTGGAAAAAGGAAGGTGAGCAGATACTAGGTAGACAACTGAGGTGTGTCCCTTTATCCGCAGTCGTTTTCCACTGCTTTCTTTAAGGGCCCACACGGTACTGGAGTTCTGTTCCATACTTGGCAGCAACTTGTAAAAGGATGAAGCTTTCAGTCATGACAATTAGAAAAGCAAAAACTTTTTGAAAAAGGCATCCACACCGACAAATTTGCAGACGACAATAGCAGCTGGAACTTCGTGGAGAGCTACAGGTTTGCGGTTCCATAGGTGATTGAGCCGCTTCTTAGCAGAGCAAGAATTGTTACCTGCTCTGCTTTCCATGCATAAGGCAGAATAGATGGATGGAAGACATGCCAGGGATGTCTGGAAATGGTTTGGCATCCCTTAGCATAGGTCCACCTTTCAAGGGTTTTCCATGCATCTTCTTGAGGCATTACTTACTGTAGGAGGCGAGGTATGACCCACTCAGCCCATGACCAATCAGCAAAACTCTGCAGGCACCGACTAGGCACACTTTGTTTGGGAGTTTGTCAAAGGGAACCACGGCGCTCACCAGGACGAGGTGGCCGAGTGGTTAAGGCGATGGACTGCTAATCCATTGTGCTCTGCGTGCATGGGTTCGAATCCCATCCTCGTCAATTTCTTCTGCTTCGTCCAAGCTGAAATCTTTGTTTGCTAATCCTCTTTTTACTGGACAAGCAGTGATTGTCCCCTCCATGGTGGACTTTAACTGTGACCTCTCAAGACGGCTCTTATTAAAGCTAGGAAAGACGCATATTTGTTGTGTGGCATACAAGTTACGTGGCATATCAACGGGTTAAGTCCACTCTTTTTATTTTTCATGCTTGATGGCATCCTCGGCCTTCTCATGAAGATGAAGGCCTCTTTGTCCTTTGCAGCCTTTAGCTGGTACTGATTCTAGATCCCCTGACTGGTCTACCTTTGGACTGTGTGAAAGACAAGTAAGATGTCAGACGTGAGCGAATAACTTTTTTTTGGTTTGCTTCAGAAGCTCAAAAGAGAAGAAAGAAAGGCACTGCTGAGATTCGAACTCAGGATCTCCTGTTTACTAGACAGGCGCTTTAACCAACTAAGCCACAGCGCCTTGTGATGGCAAAGCTGGCACAGCTGTGCAGCTTAAAAAAAACGCCACTGCTATCGGATGTTTCCAATTCCTGCAACCTTTCATGACCTGATGGGGTGGCTCAAACCTTCATGGTTTTTCTTTTCAGGGCTGGAAAAAGGAAGGTGAGCAGATACTAGGTAGACAACTGAGGTGTGTCCCTTTATCCGCAGTCGTTTTCCACTGCTTTCTTTAAGGGCCCACACGGTACTGGAGTTCTGTTCCATACTTGGCAGCAACTTGTAAAAGGATGAAGCTTTCAGTCATGACAATTAGAAAAGCAAAAACTTTTTGAAAAAGGCATCCACACCGACAAATTTGCAGACGACAATAGCAGCTGGAACTTCGTGGAGAGCTAGAGGTTTGCGGTTCCATAGGTGATTGAGCCGCTTCTTAGCAGAGCAAGAATTGTTACCTGCTCTGCTTTCCATGCATAAGGCAGAATAGATGGATGGAAGACATGCCAGGGATGTCTGGAAATGGTTTGGCATCCCTTAGCATAGGTCCACCTTTCAAGGGTTTTCCATGCATCTTCTTGAGGCATTACTTACTGTAGGAGGCGAGGTATGACCCACTCAGCCCATGACCAATCAGCAAAACTCTGCAGGCACCGACTAGGCACACTTTGTTTGGTAGTTTGTCAAAGGGAACCACGGCGCTCACCAGGACGAGGTGGCCGAGTGGTTAAGGCGATGGACTGCTAATCCATTGTGCTCTGCGTGCATGGGTTCGAATCCCATCCTCGTCGATTTCTTCTGCTTCGTCCAAGCTGAAATCTTTGTTTGCTAATCCTCTTTTTACTGGACAAGCAGTGATTGTCCCCTCCATGGTGGACTTTAACTGTGACCTCTCAAGACGGCTCTTATTAAAGCTAGGAAAGACGCATATTTGTTGTGTGGCATACAAGTTACGTGGCATATCAACGGGTTAAGTCCACTCTTTTTATTTTTCATGCTTGATGGCATCCTCGGCCTTCTCATGAAGATGAAGGCCTCTTTGTCCTTTGCAGCCTTTAGCTGGTACTGATTCTAGATCCCCTGACTGGTCTACCTTTGGACTGTGTGAAAGACAAGTAAGATGTCAGACGTGAGCGAATAACTTTTTTTTGGTTTGCTTCAGAAGCTCAAAAGAGAAGAAAGAAAGGCACTGCTGAGATTCGAACTCAGGATCTCCTGTTTACTAGACAGGCGCTTTAACCAACTAAGCCACAGCGCCTTGTGATGGCAAAGCTGGCACAGCTGTGCAGCTTAAAAAAAACGCCACTGCTATCGGATGTTTCCAATTCCTGCAACCTTTCATGACCTGATGGGGTGGCTCAAACCTTCATGGTTTTTCTTTTCAGGGCTGGAAAAAGGAAGGTGAGCAGATACTAGGTAGACAACTGAGGTGTGTCCCTTTATCCGCAGTCGTTTTCCACTGCTTTCTTTAAGGGCCCACACGGTACTGGAGTTCTGTTCCATACTTGGCAGCAACTTGTAAAAGGATGAAGCTTTCAGTCATGACAATTAGAAAAGCAAAAACTTTTTGAAAAAGGCATCCACACCGACAAATTTGCAGACGACAATAGCAGCTGGAACTTCGTGGAGAGCTAGAGGTTTGCGGTTCCATAGGTGATTGAGCCGCTTCTTAGCAGAGCAAGAATTGTTACCTGCTCTGCTTTCCATGCATAAGGCAGAATAGATGGATGGAAGACATGCCAGGGATGTCTGGAAATGGTTTGGCATCCCTTAGCATAGGTCCACCTTTCAAGGGTTTTCCATGCATCTTCTTGAGGCATTACTTACTGTAGGAGGCGAGGTATGACCCACTCAGCCCCTGACAGATCAGCAAAACTCTGCAGGCACCGACTAGGCACACTTTGTTTGGGAGTTTGTCAAAGGGAACAACGGCGCTCACCAGGACGAGGTGGCCGAGTGGTTAAGGCGATGGACTGCTAATCCATTGTGCTCTGCGTGCATGGGTTCGAATCCCATCCTCGTCGATTTCTTCTGCTTCGTCCAAGCTGAAATCTTTGTTTGCTAATCCTCTTTTTACTGGACAAGCAGTGATTGTCCCCTCCATGGTGGACTTTAACTGTGACCTCTCAAGACGGCTCTTATTAAAGCTAGGAAAGACGCATATTTGTTGTGTGGCATACAAGTTACGTGGCATATCAACGGGTTAAGTCCACTCTTTTTATTTTTCATGCTTGATGGCATCCTCGGCCTTCTCATGAAGATGAAGGCCTCTTTGTCCTTTGCAGCCTTTAGCTGGTACTGATTCTAGATCCCCTGACTGGTCTACCTTTGGACTGTGTGAAAGACAAGTAAGATGTCAGACGTGAGCGAATAACTTTTTTTTGGTTTGCTTCAGAAGCTCAAAAGAGAAGAAAGAAAGGCACTGCTGAGATTCGAACTCAGGATCTCCTGTTTACTAGACAGGCGCTTTAACCAACTAAGCCACAGCGCCTTGTGATGGCAAAGCTGGCACAGCTGTGCAGCTTAAAAAAAACGCCACTGCTATCGGATGTTTCCAATTCCTGCAACCTTTCATGACCTGATGGGGTGGCTCAAACCTTCATGGTTTTTCTTTTCAGGGCTGGAAAAAGGAAGGTGAGCAGATACTAGGTAGACAACTGAGGTGTGTCCCTTTATCCGCAGTCGTTTTCCACTGCTTTCTTTAAGGGCCCACACGGTACTGGAGTTCTGTTCCATACTTGGCAGCAACTTGTAAAAGGATGAAGCTTTCAGTCATGACAATTAGAAAAGCAAAAACTTTTTGAAAAAGGCATCCACACCGACAAATTTGCAGACGACAATAGCAGCTGGAACTTCGTGGAGAGCTAGAGGTTTGCGGTTCCATAGGTGATTGAGCCGCTTCTTAGCAGAGCAAGAATTGTTACCTGCTCTGCTTTCCATGCATAAGGCAGAATAGATGGATGGAAGACATGGCAGGGATGTCTGGAAATGGTTTGGCATCCCTTAGCATAGGTCCACCTTTCAAGGGTTTTCCATGCATCTTCTTGAGGCATTACTTACTGTAGGAGGCGAGGTATGACCCACTCAGCCCATGACCGATCAGCAAAACTCTGCAGGCACCGACTAAGCACACTTTGTTTGGGAGTTTGTCAAAGGGAACCACGGTGCTCACCAGGACGAGGTGGCCGAGTGGTTAAGGCGATGGACTGCTAATCCATTGTGCTCTGCATGCATGGGTTCGAATCCCATCCTCGTCGATTTCTTCTGCTTCGTCCAAGCTGAAATCTTTGTTTGCTAATCCTCTTTTTACTGGACAAGCAGTGATTGTCCCCTCCATGGTGGACTTTAACTGTGACCTCTCAAGACGGCTCTTATTAAAGCTAGGAAAGACGCATATTTGTTGTGTGGCATACAAGTTACGTGGCATATCAACGGGTTAAGTCCACTCTTTTTATTTTTCATGCTTGATGGCATCCTCGGCCTTCTCATGAAGATGAAGGCCTCTTTGTCCTTTGCAGCCTTTAGCTGGTACTGATTCTAGATCCCCTGACTGGTCTACCTTAGGACTGTGTGAAAGACAAGTAAGATGTCAGACGTGAGCGAATAACTTTTTTTTGGTTTGCTTCAGAAGCTCAAAAGAGAAGAAAGAAAGGCACTGCTGAGATTCGAACTCAGGATCTCCTGTTTACTAGACAGGCGCTTTAACCAACTAAGCCACAGCGCCTTGTGATGGCAAAGCTGGCACAGCTGTGCAGCTTAAAAAAAACGCCACTGCTATCGGATGTTTCCAATTCCTGCAACCTTTCATGACCTGATGGGGTGGCTCAAACCTTCATGGTTTTTCTTTTCAGGGCTGGAAAAAGGAAGGTGAGCAGATACTAGGTAGACAACTGAGGTGTGTCCCTTTATCCGCAGTCGTTTTCCACTGCTTTCTTTAAGGGCCCACACGGTACTGGAGTTCTGTTCCATACTTGGCAGCAACTTGTAAAAGGATGAAGCTTTCAGTCATGACAATTAGAAAAGCAAAAACTTTTTGAAAAAGGCATCCACACCGACAAATTTGCAGACGACAATAGCAGCTGGAACTTCGTGGAGAGCTAGAGGTTTGCGGTTCCATAGGTGATTGAGCCGCTTCTTAGCAGAGCAAGAATTGTTACCTGCTCTGCTTTCCATGCATAAGGCAGAATAGATGGATGGAAGACATGCCAGGGATGTCTGGAAATGGTTTGGCGTCCCTTAGCATAGGTCCACCTTTCAAGGGTTTTCCATGCATCTTCTTGAGGCATTACTTACTGTAGGAGGCGAGGTATGACCCACTCAGCCCATGACCGATCAGCAAAACTCTGCAGGCACCGACTAGGCACACTTTGTTTGGGAGTTTGTCAAAGGGAACCACGGCGCTCACCAGGACGAGGTGGCCGAGTGGTTAAGGCGATGGACTGCTAATCCATTGTGCTCTGCATGCATGGATTCGAATCCCATCCTCGTCGATTTCTTCTGCTTCGTCCAAGCTGAAATCTTTGTTTGCTAATCCTCTTTTTACTGGACAAGCAGTGATTGTCCCCTCCATGGTGGACTTTAACTGTGACCTCTCAAGACGGCTCTTATTAAAGCTAGGAAAGACGCATATTTGTTGTGTGGCATACAAGTTACATGGCATATCAACGGGTTAAGTCCACTCTTTTTATTTTTCATGCTTGATGGCATCCTCGGCCTTCTCATGAAGATGAAGGCCTCTTTGTCCTTTGCAGCCCTCTTTGTCCTTTGCAGCCTTTAGCTGGTACTGATTCTAGATCCCCTGACTGGTCTACCTTAGGACTGTGTGAAAGACAAGTAAGATGTCAGACGTGAGCGAATAACTTTTTTTTGGTTTGCTTCAGAAGCTCAAAAGAGAAGAAAGAAAGGCACTGCTGAGATTCGAACTCAGGATCTCCTGTTTACTAGACAGGCGCTTTAACCAACTAAGCCACAGCGCCTTGTGATGGCAAAGCTGGCACAGCTGTGCAGCTTAAAAAAAACGCCACTGCTATTTCATGTTTCCAATTCCTGCAACCTTTCATGACCTGATGGGGTGGCTCAAACCTTCATGGTTTTTCTTTTCAGGGCTGGAAAAAGGAAGGTGAGCAGATACTAGGTAGACAACTGAGGTGTGTCCCTTTATCCGCAGTCGTTTTCCACTGCTTTCTTTAAGGGCCCACACGGTACTGGAGTTCTGTTCCATACTTGGCAGCAACTTGTAAAAGGATGAAGCTTTCAGTCATGACAATTAGAAAAGCAAAAACTTTTTGAAAAAGGCATCCACACCGACAAATTTGCAGACGACAATAGCAGCTGGAACTTCGTGGAGAGCTAGAGGTTTGCGGTTCCATAGGTGATTGAGCCGCTTCTTTGCAGAGCAAGAATTGTTACCTGCTCTGCTTTCCATGCATAAGGCAGAATAGATGGATGGAAGACATGGCAGGGATGTCTGGAAATGGTTTGGCATCCCTTAGCATAGGTCCACCTTTCAAGGGTTTTCCATGCATCTTCTTGAGGCATTACTTACTGTAGGAGGCGAGGTATGACCCACTCAGCCCATGACCGATCAGCAAAACTCTGCAGGCACCGACTAAGCACACTTTGTTTGGGAGTTTGTCAAAGGGAACCACGGTGCTCACCAGGACGAGGTGGCCGAGTGGTTAAGGCGATGGACTGCTAATCCATTGTGCTCTGCATGCATTGGTTCGAATCCCATCCTCGTCGATTTCTTCTGCTTCGTCCAAGCTGAAATCTTTGTTTGCTAATCCTCTTTTTACTGGACAAGCAGTGATTGTCCCCTCCATGGTGGACTTTAACTGTGACCTCTCAAGACGGCTCTTATTAAAGCTAGGAAAGACGCATATTTGTTGTGTGGCATACAAGTTACGTGGCATATCAACGGGTTAAGTCCACTCTTTTTATTTTTCATGCTTGATGGCATCCTCGGCCTTCTCATGAAGATGAAGGCCTCTTTGTCCTTTGCAGCCTTTAGCTGGTACTGATTCTAGATCCCCTGACTGGTCTACCTTAGGACTGTGTGAAAGACAAGTAAGATGTCAGACGTGAGCGAATAACTTTTTTTTGGTTTGCTTCAGAAGCTCAAAAGAGAAGAAAGAAAGGCACTGCTGAGATTCGAACTCAGGATCTCCTGTTTACTAGACAGGCGCTTTAACCAACTAAGCCACAGCGCCTTGTGATGGCAAAGCTGGCACAGCTGTGCAGCTTAAAAAAAACGCCACTGCTATCGGATGTTTCCAATTCCTGCAACCTTTCATGACCTGATGGGGTGGCTCAAACCTTCATGGTTTTTCTTTTCAGGGCTGGAAAAAGGAAGGTGAGCAGATACTAGGTAGACAACTGAGGTGTGTCCCTTTATCCGCAGTCGTTTTCCACTGCTTTCTTTAAGGGCCCACACGGTACTGGAGTTCTGTTCCATACTTGGCAGCAACTTGTAAAAGGATGAAGCTTTCAGTCATGACAATTAGAAAAGCAAAAACTTTTTGAAAAAGGCATCCACACCGACAAATTTGCAGACGACAATAGCAGCTGGAACTTCGTGGAGAGCTAGAGGTTTGCGGTTCCATAGGTGATTGAGCCGCTTCTTAGCAGAGCAAGAATTGTTACCTGCTCTGCTTTCCATGCATAAGGCAGAATAGATGGATGGAAGACATGCCAGGGATGTCTGGAAATGGTTTGGCATCCCTTAGCATAGGTCCACCTTTCAAGGGTTTTCCATGCATCTTCTTGAGGCATTACTTACTGTAGGAGGCGAGGTATGACCCACTCAGCCCATGACCGATCAGCAAAACTCTGCAGGCACCGACTAGGCACACTTTGTTTGGGAGTTTGTCAAAGGGAACCACGGCGCTCACCAGGACGAGGTGGCCGAGTGGTTAAGGCGATGGACTGCTAATCCATTGTGCTCTGCATGCATGGATTCGAATCCCATCCTCGTCGATTTCTTCTGCTTCGTCCAAGCTGAAATCTTTGTTTGCTAATCCTCTTTTTACTGGACAAGCAGTGATTGTCCCCTCCATGGTGGACTTTAACTGTGACCTCTCAAGACGGCTCTTATTAAAGCTAGGAAAGACGCATATTTGTTGTGTGGCATACAAGTTACATGGCATATCAACGGGTTAAGTCCACTCTTTTTATTTTTCATGCTTGATGTCATCCTCGGCCTTCTCATGAAGATGAAGGCCTCTTTGTCCTTTGCAGCCCTCTTTGTCCTTTGCAGCCTTTAGCTGGTACTGATTCTAGATCCCCTGACTGGTCTACCTTAGGACTGTGTGAAAGACAAGTAAGATGTCAGACGTGAGCGAATAACTTTTTTTTGGTTTGCTTCAGAAGCTCAAAAGAGAAGAAAGAAAGGCACTGCTGAGATTCGAACTCAGGATCTCCTGTTTACTAGACAGGCGCTTTAACCAACTAAGCCACAGCGCCTTGTGATGGCAAAGCTGGCACAGCTGTGCAGCTTAAAAAAAACGCCACTGCTATTGGATGTTTCCAATTCCTGCAACCTTTCATGACCTGATGGGGTGGCTCAAACCTTCATGGTTTTTCTTTTCAGGGCTGGAAAAAGGAAGGTGAGCAGATACTAGGTAGACAACTGAGGTGTGTCCCTTTATCCGCAGTCGTTTTCCACTGCTTTCTTTAAGGGCCCACACGGTACTGGAGTTCTGTTCCATACTTGGCAGCAACTTGTAAAAGGATGAAGCTTTCAGTCATGACAATTAGAAAAGCAAAAACTTTTTGAAAAAGGCATCCACACCGACAAATTTGCAGACGACAATAGCAGCTGGAACTTCGTGGAGAGCTAGAGGTTTGCGGTTCCATAGGTGATTGAGCCGCTTCTTTGCAGAGCAAGAATTGTTACCTGCTCTGCTTTCCATGCATAAGGCAGAATAGATGGATGGAAGACATGGCAGGGATGTCTGGAAATGGTTTGGCATCCCTTAGCATAGGTCCACCTTTCAAGGGTTTTCCATGCATCTTCTTGAGGCATTACTTACTGTAGGAGGCGAGGTATGACCCACTCAGCCCATGACCGATCAGCAAAACTCTGCAGGCACCGACTAAGCACACTTTGTTTGGGAGTTTGTCAAAGGGAACCACGGTGCTCACCAGGACGAGGTGGCCGAGTGGTTAAGGCGATGGACTGCTAAGCCATTGTGCTCTGCATGCATGGGTTCGAATCCCATCCTCGTCGATTTCTTCTGCTTCGTCCAAGCTGAAATCTTTGTTTGCTAATCCTCTTTTTACTGGACAAGCAGTGATTGTCCCCTCCATGGTGGACTTTAACTGTGACCTCTCAAGACGGCTCTTATTAAAGCTAGGAAAGACGCATATTTGTTGTGTGGCATACAAGTTACGTGGCATATCAACGGGTTAAGTCCACTCTTTTTATTTTTCATGCTTGATGGCATCCTCGGCCTTCTCATGAAGATGAAGGCCTCTTTGTCCTTTGCAGCCTTTAGCTGGTACTGATTCTAGATCCCCTGACTGGTCTACCTTAGGACTGTGTGAAAGACAAGTAAGATGTCAGACGTGAGCGAATAACTTTTTTTTGGTTTGCTTCAGAAGCTCAAAAGAGAAGAAAGAAAGGCACTGCTGAGATTCGAACTCAGGATCTCCTGTTTACTAGACAGGCGCTTTAACCAACTAAGCCACAGCGCCTTGTGATGGCAAAGCTGGCACAGCTGTGCAGCTTAAAAAAAACGCCACTGCTATCGGATGTTTCCAATTCCTGCAACCTTTCATGACCTGATGGGGTGGCTCAAACCTTCATGGTTTTTCTTTTCAGGGCTGGAAAAAGGAAGGTGAGCAGATACTAGGTAGACAACTGAGGTGTGTCCCTTTATCCGCAGTCGTTTTCCACTGCTTTCTTTAAGGGCCCACACGGTACTGGAGTTCTGTTCCATACTTGGCAGCAACTTGTAAAAGGATGAAGCTTTCAGTCATGACAATTAGAAAAGCAAAAACTTTTTGAAAAAGGCATCCACACCGACAAATTTGCAGACGACAATAGCAGCTGGAACTTCGTGGAGAGCTAGAGGTTTGCGGTTCCATAGGTGATTGAGCCGCTTCTTAGCAGAGCAAGAATTGTTACCTGCTCTGCTTTCCATGCATAAGGCAGAATAGATGGATGGAAGACATGCCAGGGATGTCTGGAAATGGTTTGGCATCCCTTAGCATAGGTCCACCTTTCAAGGGTTTTCCATGCATCTTCTTGAGGCATTACTTACTGTAGGAGGCGAGGTATGACCCACTCAGCCCATGTCCGATCAGCAAAACTCTGCAGGCACCGACTAGGCACACTTTGTTTGGGAGTTTGTCAAAGGGAACCACGGCGCTCACCAGGACGAGGTGGCCGAGTGGTTAAGGCGATGGACTGCTAATCCATTGTGCTCTGCATGCATGGGTTCGAATCCCATCCTCGTCGATTTCTTCTGCTTCGTCCAAGCTGAAATCTTTGTTTGCTAATCCTCTTTTTACTGGACAAGCAGTGATTGTCCCCTCCATGGTGGACTTTAACTGTGACCTCTCAAGACGGCTCTTATTAAAGCTAGGAAAGACGCATATTTGTTGTGTGGCATACAAGTTACATGGCATATCAACGGGTTAAGTCCACTCTTTTTATTTTTCATGCTTGATGGCATCCTCGGCCTTCTCATGAAGATGAAGGCCTCTTTGTCCTTTGCAGCCTTTAGCTGGTACTGATTCTAGATCCCCTGACTGGTCTACCTTAGGACTGTGTGAAAGACAAGTAAGATGTCAGACGTGAGCGAATAACTTTTTTTTGGTTTGCTTCAGAAGCTCAAAAGAGAAGAAAGAAAGGCACTGCTGAGATTCGAACTCAGGATCTCCTGTTTACTAGACAGACGCTTTAACCAACTAAGCCACAGCGCCTTGTGATGGCAAAGCTGGCACAGCTGTGCAGCTTAAAAAAAACGCCACTGCTATTGGATGTTTCCAATTCCTGCAACCTTTCATGACCTGATGGGGTGGCTCAAACCTTCATGGTTTTTCTTTTCAGGGCTGGAAAAAGGAAGGTGAGCAGATACTAGGTAGACAACTGAGGTGTGTCCCTTTATCCGCAGTCGTTTTCCACTGCTTTCTTTAAGGGCCCACACGGTACTGGAGTTCTGTTCCATACTTGGCAGCAACTTGTAAAAGGATGAAGCTTTCAGTCATGACAATTAGAAAAGCAAAAACTTTTTGAAAAAGGCATCCACACCGACAAATTTGCAGACGACAATAGCAGCTGGAACTTCGTGGAGAGCTAGAGGTTTGCGGTTCCATAGGTGATTGAGCCGCTTCTTTGCAGAGCAAGAATTGTTACCTGCTCTGCTTTCCATGCATAAGGCAGAATAGATGGATGGAAGACATGGCAGGGATGTCTGGAAATGGTTTGGCATCCCTTAGCATAGGTCCACCTTTCAAGGGTTTTCCATGCATCTTCTTGAGGCATTACTTACTGTAGGAGGCGAGGTATGACCCACTCAGCCCATGACCGATCAGCAAAACTCTGCAGGCACCGACTAAGCACACTTTGTTTGGGAGTTTGTCAAAGGGAACCACGGTGCTCACCAGGACGAGGTGGCCGAGTGGTTAAGGCGATGGACTGCTAATCCATTGTGCTCTGCATGCATGGGTTCGAATCCCATCCTCGTCGATTTCTTCTGCTTCGTCCAAGCTGAAATCTTTGTTTGCTAATCCTCTTTTTACTGGACAAGCAGTTATTGTCCCCTCCATGGTGGACTTTAACTGTGACCTCTCAAGACGGCTCTTATTAAAGCTAGGAAAGACGCATATTTGTTGTGTGGCATACAAGTTACGTGGCATATCAACGGGTTAAGTCCACTCTTTTTATTTTTCATGCTTGATGGCATCCTCGGCCTTCTCATGAAGATGAAGGCCTCTTTGTCCTTTGCAGCCTTTAGCTGGTACTGATTCTAGATCCCCTGACTGGTCTACCTTAGGACTGTGTGAAAGACAAGTAAGATGTCAGACGTGAGCGAATAACTTTTTTTTGGTTTGCTTCAGAAGCTCAAAAGAGAAGAAAGAAAGGCACTGCTGAGATTCGAACTCAGGATCTCCTGTTTACTAGACAGGCGCTTTAACCAACTAAGCCACAGCGCCTTGTGATGGCAAAGCTGGCACAGCTGTGCAGCTTAAAAAAAACGCCACTGCTATCGGATGTTTCCAATTCCTGCAACCTTTCATGACCTGATGGGGTGGCTCAAACCTTCATGGTTTTTCTTTTCAGGGCTGGAAAAAGGAAGGTGAGCAGATACTAGGTAGACAACTGAGGTGTGTCCCTTTATCCGCAGTCGTTTTCCACTGCTTTCTTTAAGGGCCCACACGGTACTGGAGTTCTGTTCCATACTTGGCAGCAACTTGTAAAAGGATGAAGCTTTCAGTCATGACAATTAGAAAAGCAAAAACTTTTTGAAAAAGGCATCCACACCGACAAATTTGCAGACGACAATAGCAGCTGGAACTTCGTGGAGAGCTAGAGGTTTGCGGTTCCATAGGTGATTGAGCCGCTTCTTAGCAGAGCAAGAATTGTTACCTGCTCTGCTTTCCATGCATAAGGCAGAATAGATGGATGGAAGACATGCCAGGGATGTCTGGAAATGGTTTGGCGTCCCTTAGCATAGGTCCACCTTTCAAGGGTTTTCCATGCATCTTCTTGAGGCATTACTTACTGTAGGAGGCGAGGTATGACCCACTCAGCCCATGACCGATCAGCAAAACTCTGCAGGCACCGACTAGGCACACTTTGTTTGGGAGTTTGTCAAAGGGAACCACGGCGCTCACCAGGACGAGGTGGCCGAGTGGTTAAGGCGATGGACTGCTAATCCATTGTGCTCTGCATGCATGGATTCGAATCCCATCCTCGTCGATTTCTTCTGCTTCGTCCAAGCTGAAATCTTTGTTTGCTAATCCTCTTTTTACTGGACAAGCAGTGATTGTCCCCTCCATGGTGGACTTTAACTGTGACCTCTCAAGACGGCTCTTATTAAAGCTAGGAAAGACGCATATTTGTTGTGTGGCATACAAGTTACATGGCATATCAACGGGTTAAGTCCACTCTTTTTATTTTTCATGCTTGATGGCATCCTCGGCCTTCTCATGAAGATGAAGGCCTCTTTGTCCTTTGCAGCCCTCTTTGTCCTTTGCAGCCTTTAGCTGGTACTGATTCTAGATCCCCTGACTGGTCTACCTTAGGACTGTGTGAAAGACAAGTAAGATGTCAGACGTGAGCGAATAACTTTTTTTTGGTTTGCTTCAGAAGCTCAAAAGAGAAGAAAGAAAGGCACTGCTGAGATTCGAACTCAGGATCTCCTGTTTACTAGACAGGCGCTTTAACCAACTAAGCCACAGCGCCTTGTGATGGCAAAGCTGGCACAGCTGTGCAGCTTAAAAAAAACGCCACTGCTATTTCATGTTTCCAATTCCTGCAACCTTTCATGACCTGATGGGGTGGCTCAAACCTTCATGGTTTTTCTTTTCAGGGCTGGAAAAAGGAAGGTGAGCAGATACTAGGTAGACAACTGAGGTGTGTCCCTTTATCCGCAGTCGTTTTCCACTGCTTTCTTTAAGGGCCCACACGGTACTGGAGTTCTGTTCCATACTTGGCAGCAACTTGTAAAAGGATGAAGCTTTCAGTCATGACAATTAGAAAAGCAAAAACTTTTTGAAAAAGGCATCCACACCGACAAATTTGCAGACGACAATAGCAGCTGGAACTTCGTGGAGAGCTAGAGGTTTGCGGTTCCATAGGTGATTGAGCCGCTTCTTTGCAGAGCAAGAATTGTTACCTGCTCTGCTTTCCATGCATAAGGCAGAATAGATGGATGGAAGACATGGCAGGGATGTCTGGAAATGGTTTGGCATCCCTTAGCATAGGTCCACCTTTCAAGGGTTTTCCATGCATCTTCTTGAGGCATTACTTACTGTAGGAGGCGAGGTATGACCCACTCAGCCCATGACCGATCAGCAAAACTCTGCAGGCACCGACTAAGCACACTTTGTTTGGGAGTTTGTCAAAGGGAACCACAGGCTCACCAGGACGAGGTGGCCGAGTGGTTAAGGCGATGGACTGCTAATCCATTGTGCTCTGCATGCATGGGTTCGAATCCCATCCTCGTCGATTTCTTCTGCTTCGTCCAAGCTGAAATCTTTGTTTGCTAATCCTCTTTTTACTGGACAAGCAGTGATTGTCCCCTCCATGGTGGACTTTAACTGTGACCTCTCAAGACGGCTCTTATTAAAGCTAGGAAAGACGCATATTTGTTGTGTGGCATACAAGTTACGTGGCATATCAACGGGTTAAGTCCACTCTTTTTATTTTTCATGCTTGATGGCATCCTCGGCCTTCTCATGAAGATGAAGGCCTCTTTGTCCTTTGCAGCCTTTAGCTGGTACTGATTCTAGATCCCCTGACTGGTCTACCTTAGGACTGTGTGAAAGACAAGTAAGATGTCAGACGTGAGCGAATAACTTTTTTTTGGTTTGCTTCAGAAGCTCAAAAGAGAAGAAAGAAAGGCACTGCTGAGATTCGAACTCAGGATCTCCTGTTTACTAGACAGGCGCTTTAACCAACTAAGCCACAGCGCCTTGTGATGGCGAAGCTGGCACAGCTGTGCAGCTTAAAAAAAACGCCACTGCTATCGGATGTTTCCAATTCCTGCAACCTTTCATGACCTGATGGGGTGGCTCAAACCTTCATGGTTTTTCTTTTCAGGGCTGGAAAAAGGAAGGTGAGCAGATACTAGGTAGACAACTGAGGTGTGTCCCTTTATCCGCAGTCGTTTTCCACTGCTTTCTTTAAGGGCCCACACGGTACTGGAGTTCTGTTCCATACTTGGCAGCAACTTGTAAAAGGATGAAGCTTTCAGTCATGACAATTAGAAAAGCAAAAACTTTTTGAAAAAGGCATCCACACCGACAAATTTGCAGACGACAATAGCAGCTGGAACTTCGTGGAGAGCTAGAGGTTTGCGGTTCCATAGGTGATTGAGCCGCTTCTTAGCAGAGCAAGAATTGTTACCTGCTCTGCTTTCCATGCATAAGGCAGAATAGATGGATGGAAGACATGCCAGGGATGTCTGGAAATGGTTTGGCATCCCTTAGCATAGGTCCACCTTTCAAGGGTTTTCCATGCATCTTCTTGAGGCATTACTTACTGTAGGAGGCGAGGTATGACCCACTCAGCCCATGACCGATCAGCAAAACTCTGCAGGCACCGACTAGGCACACTTTGTTTGGGAGTTTGTCAAAGGGAACCACGGCGCTCACCAGGACGAGGTGGCCGAGTGGTTAAGGCGATGGACTGCTAATCCATTGTGCTCTGCATGCATGGATTCGAATCCCATCCTCGTCGATTTCTTCTGCTTCGTCCAAGCTGAAATCTTTGTTTGCTAATCCTCTTTTTACTGGACAAGCAGTGATTGTCCCCTCCATGGTGGACTTTAACTGTGACCTCTCAAGACGGCTCTTATTAAAGCTAGGAAAGACGCATATTTGTTGTGTGGCATACAAGTTACATGGCATATCAACGGGTTAAGTCCACTCTTTTTATTTTTCATGCTTGATGTCATCCTCGGCCTTCTCATGAAGATGAAGGCCTCTTTGTCCTTTGCAGCCCTCTTTGTCCTTTGCAGCCTTTAGCTGGTACTGATTCTAGATCCCCTGACTGGTCTACCTTAGGACTGTGTGAAAGACAAGTAAGATGTCAGACGTGAGCGAATAACTTTTTTTTGGTTTGCTTCAGAAGCTCAAAAGAGAAGAAAGAAAGGCACTGCTGAGATTCGAACTCAGGATCTCCTGTTTACTAGACAGGCGCTTTAACCAACTAAGCCACAGCGCCTTGTGATGGCAAAGCTGGCACAGCTGTGCAGCTTAAAAAAAACGCCACTGCTATTGGATGTTTCCAATTCCTGCAACCTTTCATGACCTGATGGGGTGGCTCAAACCTTCATGGTTTTTCTTTTCAGGGCTGGAAAAAGGAAGGTGAGCAGATACTAGGTAGACAACTGAGGTGTGTCCCTTTATCCGCAGTCGTTTTCCACTGCTTTCTTTAAGGGCCCACACGGTACTGGAGTTCTGTTCCATACTTGGCAGCAACTTGTAAAAGGATGAAGCTTTCAGTCATGACAATTAGAAAAGCAAAAACTTTTTGAAAAAGGCATCCACACTGACAAATTTGCAGACGACAATAGCAGCTGGAACTTCGTGGAGAGCTAGAGGTTTGCGGTTCCATAGGTGATTGAGCCGCTTCTTTGCAGAGCAAGAATTGTTACCTGCTCTGCTTTCCATGCATAAGGCAGAATAGATGGATGGAAGACATGGCAGGGATGTCTGGAAATGGTTTGGCATCCCTTAGCATAGGTCCACCTTTCAAGGGTTTTCCATGCATCTTCTTGAGGCATTACTTACTGTAGGAGGCGAGGTATGACCCACTCAGCCCATGACCGATCAGCAAAACTCTGCAGGCACCGACTAAGCACACTTTGTTTGGGAGTTTGTCAAAGGGAACCACGGTGCTCACCAGGACGAGGTGGCCGAGTGGTTAAGGCGATGGACTGCTAAGCCATTGTGCTCTGCATGCATGGGTTCGAATCCCATCCTCGTCGATTTCTTCTGCTTCGTCCAAGCTGAAATCTTTGTTTGCTAATCCTCTTTTTACTGGACAAGCAGTGATTGTCCCCTCCATGGTGGACTTTAACTGTGACCTCTCAAGACGGCTCTTATTAAAGCTAGGAAAGACGCATATTTGTTGTGTGGCATACAAGTTACGTGGCATATCAACGGGTTAAGTCCACTCTTTTTATTTTTCATGCTTGATGGCATCCTCGGCCTTCTCATGAAGATGAAGGCCTCTTTGTCCTTTGCAGCCTTTAGCTGGTACTGATTCTAGATCCCCTGACTGGTCTACCTTAGGACTGTGTGAAAGACAAGTAAGATGTCAGACGTGAGCGAATAACTTTTTTTTGGTTTGCTTCAGAAGCTCAAAAGAGAAGAAAGAAAGGCACTGCGGAGATTCGAACTCAGGATCTCCTGTTTACTAGACAGGCGCTTTAACCAACTAAGCCACAGCGCCTTGTGATGGCAAAGCTGGCACAGCTGTGCAGCTTAAAAAAAACGCCACTGCTATCGGATGTTTCCAATTCCTGCAACCTTTCATGACCTGATGGGGTGGCTCAAACCTTCATGGTTTTTCTTTTCAGGGCTGGAAAAAGGAAGGTGAGCAGATACTAGGTAGACAACTGAGGTGTGTCCCTTTATCCGCAGTCGTTTTCCACTGCTTTCTTTAAGGGCCCACACGGTACTGGAGTTCTGTTCCATACTTGGCAGCAACTTGTAAAAGGATGAAGCTTTCAGTCATGACAATTAGAAAAGCAAAAACTTTTTGAAAAAGGCATCCACACCGACAAATTTGCAGACGACAATAGCAGCTGGAACTTCGTGGAGAGCTAGAGGTTTGCGGTTCCATAGGTGATTGAGCCGCTTCTTTGCAGAGCAAGAATTGTTACCTGCTCTGCTTTCCATGCATAAGGCAGAATAGATGGATGGAAGACATGGCAGGGATGTCTGGAAATGGTTTGGCATCCCTTAGCATAGGTCCACCTTTCAAGGGTTTTCCATGCATCTTCTTGAGGCATTACTTACTGTAGGAGGCGAGGTATGACCCACTCAGCCCATGACCGATCAGCAAAACTCTGCAGGCACCGACTAAGCACACTTTGTTTGGGAGTTTGTCAAAGGGAACCACGGTGCTCACCTGGACGAGGTGGCCGAGT
This sequence comes from Engystomops pustulosus, assembly GCF_040894005.1. Taxonomy (NCBI): domain Eukaryota; kingdom Metazoa; phylum Chordata; class Amphibia; order Anura; family Leptodactylidae; genus Engystomops; species Engystomops pustulosus. The sequence continues at coordinate 140,686,257 of NC_092417.1, read as the reverse complement.
GGTTAAGGCGATGGACTGCTAATCCATTGTGCTCTGCATGCATGGGTTCGAATCCCATCCTCGTCGATTTCTTCTGCTTCGTCCAAGCTGAAATCTTTGTTTGCTAATCCTCTTTTTACTGGACAAGCAGTGATTGTCCCCTCCATGGTGGACTTTAACTGTGACCTCTCAAGACGGCTCTTATTAAAGCTAGGAAAGACGCATATTTGTTGTGTGGCATACAAGTTACGTGGCATATCAACGGGTTAAGTCCACTCTTTTTATTTTTCATGCTTGATGGCATCCTCGGCCTTCTCATGAAGATGAAGGCCTCTTTGTCCTTTGCAGCCTTTAGCTGGTACTGATTCTAGATCCCCTGACTGGTCTACCTTAGGACTGTGTGAAAGACAAGTAAGATGTCAGACGTGAGCGAATAACTTTTTTTTGGTTTGCTTCAGAAGCTCAAAAGAGAAGAAAGAAAGGCACTGCTGAGATTCGAACTCAGGATCTCCTGTTTACTAGACAGGCGCTTTAACCAACTAAGCCACAGCGCCTTGTGATGGCAAAGCTGGCACAGCTGTGCAGCTTAAAAAAAACGCCACTGCTATCGGATGTTTCCAATTCCTGCAACCTTTCATGACCTGATGGGGTGGCTCAAACCTTCATGGTTTTTCTTTTCAGGGCTGGAAAAAGGAAGGTGAGCAGATACTAGGTAGACAACTGAGGTGTGTCCCTTTATCCGCAGTCGTTTTCCACTGCTTTCTTTAAGGGCCCACACGGTACTGGAGTTCTGTTCCATACTTGGCAGCAACTTGTAAAAGGATGAAGCTTTCAGTCATGACAATTAGAAAAGCAAAAACTTTTTGAAAAAGGCATCCACACCGACAAATTTGCAGACGACAATAGCAGCTGGAACTTCGTGGAGAGCTAGAGGTTTGCGGTTCCATAGGTGATTGAGCCGCTTCTTAGCAGAGCAAGAATTGTTACCTGCTCTGCTTTCCATGCATAAGGCAGAATAGATGGATGGAAGACATGCCAGGGATGTCTGGAAATGGTTTGGCATCCCTTAGCATAGGTCCACCTTTCAAGGGTTTTCCATGCATCTTCTTGAGGCATTACTTACTGTAGGAGGCGAGGTATGACCCACTCAGCCCATGTCCGATCAGCAAAACTCTGCAGGCACCGACTAGGCACACTTTGTTTGGGAGTTTGTCAAAGGGAACCACGGCGCTCACCAGGACGAGGTGGCCGAGTGGTTAAGGCGATGGACTGCTAATCCATTGTGCTCTGCATGCATGGGTTCGAATCCCATCCTCGTCGATTTCTTCTGCTTCGTCCAAGCTGAAATCTTTGTTTGCTAATCCTCTTTTTACTGGACAAGCAGTGATTGTCCCCTCCATGGTGGACTTTAACTGTGACCTCTCAAGACGGCTCTTATTAAAGCTAGGAAAGACGCATATTTGTTGTGTGGCATACAAGTTACATGGCATATCAACGGGTTAAGTCCACTCTTTTTATTTTTCATGCTTGATGGCATCCTCGGCCTTCTCATGAAGATGAAGGCCTCTTTGTCCTTTGCAGCCTTTAGCTGGTACTGATTCTAGATCCCCTGACTGGTCTACCTTAGGACTGTGTGAAAGACAAGTAAGATGTCAGACGTGAGCGAATAACTTTTTTTTGGTTTGCTTCAGAAGCTCAAAAGAGAAGAAAGAAAGGCACTGCTGAGATTCGAACTCAGGATCTCCTGTTTACTAGACAGACGCTTTAACCAACTAAGCCACAGCGCCTTGTGATGGCAAAGCTGGCACAGCTGTGCAGCTTAAAAAAAACGCCACTGCTATTGGATGTTTCCAATTCCTGCAACCTTTCATGACCTGATGGGGTGGCTCAAACCTTCATGGTTTTTCTTTTCAGGGCTGGAAAAAGGAAGGTGAGCAGATACTAGGTAGACAACTGAGGTGTGTCCCTTTATCCGCAGTCGTTTTCCACTGCTTTCTTTAAGGGCCCACACGGTACTGGAGTTCTGTTCCATACTTGGCAGCAACTTGTAAAAGGATGAAGCTTTCAGTCATGACAATTAGAAAAGCAAAAACTTTTTGAAAAAGGCATCCACACCGACAAATTTGCAGACGACAATAGCAGCTGGAACTTCGTGGAGAGCTAGAGGTTTGCGGTTCCATAGGTGATTGAGCCGCTTCTTTGCAGAGCAAGAATTGTTACCTGCTCTGCTTTCCATGCATAAGGCAGAATAGATGGATGGAAGACATGGCAGGGATGTCTGGAAATGGTTTGGCATCCCTTAGCATAGGTCCACCTTTCAAGGGTTTTCCATGCATCTTCTTGAGGCATTACTTACTGTAGGAGGCGAGGTATGACCCACTCAGCCCATGACCGATCAGCAAAACTCTGCAGGCACCGACTAAGCACACTTTGTTTGGGAGTTTGTCAAAGGGAACCACGGTGCTCACCAGGACGAGGTGGCCGAGTGGTTAAGGCGATGGACTGCTAATCCATTGTGCTCTGCATGCATGGGTTCGAATCCCATCCTCGTCGATTTCTTCTGCTTCGTCCAAGCTGAAATCTTTGTTTGCTAATCCTCTTTTTACTGGACAAGCAGTTATTGTCCCCTCCATGGTGGACTTTAACTGTGACCTCTCAAGACGGCTCTTATTAAAGCTAGGAAAGACGCATATTTGTTGTGTGGCATACAAGTTACGTGGCATATCAACGGGTTAAGTCCACTCTTTTTATTTTTCATGCTTGATGGCATCCTCGGCCTTCTCATGAAGATGAAGGCCTCTTTGTCCTTTGCAGCCTTTAGCTGGTACTGATTCTAGATCCCCTGACTGGTCTACCTTAGGACTGTGTGAAAGACAAGTAAGATGTCAGACGTGAGCGAATAACTTTTTTTTGGTTTGCTTCAGAAGCTCAAAAGAGAAGAAAGAAAGGCACTGCTGAGATTCGAACTCAGGATCTCCTGTTTACTAGACAGGCGCTTTAACCAACTAAGCCACAGCGCCTTGTGATGGCAAAGCTGGCACAGCTGTGCAGCTTAAAAAAAACGCCACTGCTATCGGATGTTTCCAATTCCTGCAACCTTTCATGACCTGATGGGGTGGCTCAAACCTTCATGGTTTTTCTTTTCAGGGCTGGAAAAAGGAAGGTGAGCAGATACTAGGTAGACAACTGAGGTGTGTCCCTTTATCCGCAGTCGTTTTCCACTGCTTTCTTTAAGGGCCCACACGGTACTGGAGTTCTGTTCCATACTTGGCAGCAACTTGTAAAAGGATGAAGCTTTCAGTCATGACAATTAGAAAAGCAAAAACTTTTTGAAAAAGGCATCCACACCGACAAATTTGCAGACGACAATAGCAGCTGGAACTTCGTGGAGAGCTAGAGGTTTGCGGTTCCATAGGTGATTGAGCCGCTTCTTAGCAGAGCAAGAATTGTTACCTGCTCTGCTTTCCATGCATAAGGCAGAATAGATGGATGGAAGACATGCCAGGGATGTCTGGAAATGGTTTGGCATCCCTTAGCATAGGTCCACCTTTCAAGGGTTTTCCATGCATCTTCTTGAGGCATTACTTACTGTAGGAGGCGAGGTATGACCCACTCAGCCCATGACCGATCAGCAAAACTCTGCAGGCACCGACTAGGCACACTTTGTTTGGGAGTTTGTCAAAGGGAACCACGGCGCTCACCAGGACGAGGTGGCCGAGTGGTTAAGGCGATGGACTGCTAATCCATTGTGCTCTGCATGCATGGATTCGAATCCCATCCTCGTCGATTTCTTCTGCTTCGTCCAAGCTGAAATCTTTGTTTGCTAATCCTCTTTTTACTGGACAAGCAGTGATTGTCCCCTCCATGGTGGACTTTAACTGTGACCTCTCAAGACGGCTCTTATTAAAGCTAGGAAAGACGCATATTTGTTGTGTGGCATACAAGTTACATGGCATATCAACGGGTTAAGTCCACTCTTTTTATTTTTCATGCTTGATGGCATCCTCGGCCTTCTCATGAAGATGAAGGCCTCTTTGTCCTTTGCAGCCCTCTTTGTCCTTTGCAGCCTTTAGCTGGTACTGATTCTAGATCCCCTGACTGGTCTACCTTAGGACTGTGTGAAAGACAAGTAAGATGTCAGACGTGAGCGAATAACTTTTTTTTGGTTTGCTTCAGAAGCTCAAAAGAGAAGAAAGAAAGGCACTGCTGAGATTCGAACTCAGGATCTCCTGTTTACTAGACAGGCGCTTTAACCAACTAAGCCACAGCGCCTTGTGATGGCAAAGCTGGCACAGCTGTGCAGCTTAAAAAAAACGCCACTGCTATTGGATGTTTCCAATTCCTGCAACCTTTCATGACCTGATGGGGTGGCTCAAACCTTCATGGTTTTTCTTTTCAGGGCTGGAAAAAGGAAGGTGAGCAGATACTAGGTAGACAACTGAGGTGTGTCCCTTTATCCGCAGTCGTTTTCCACTGCTTTCTTTAAGGGCCCACACGGTACTGGAGTTCTGTTCCATACTTGGCAGCAACTTGTAAAAGGATGAAGCTTTCAGTCATGACAATTAGAAAAGCAAAAACTTTTTGAAAAAGGCATCCACACCGACAAATTTGCAGACGACAATAGCAGCTGGAACTTCGTGGAGAGCTAGAGGTTTGCGGTTCCATAGGTGATTGAGCCGCTTCTTTGCAGAGCAAGAATTGTTACCTGCTCTGCTTTCCATGCATAAGGCAGAATAGATGGATGGAAGACATGGCAGGGATGTCTGGAAATGGTTTGGCATCCCTTAGCATAGGTCCACCTTTCAAGGGTTTTCCATGCATCTTCTTGAGGCATTACTTACTGTAGGAGGCGAGGTATGACCCACTCAGCCCATGACCGATCAGCAAAACTCTGCAGGCACCGACTAAGCACACTTTGTTTGGGAGTTTGTCAAAGGGAACCACGGTGCTCACCAGGACGAGGTGGCCGAGTGGTTAAGGCGATGGACTGCTAATCCATTGTGCTCTGCATGCATGGGTTCGAATCCCATCCTCGTCGATTTCTTCTGCTTCGTCCAAGCTGAAATCTTTGTTTGCTAATCCTCTTTTTACTGGACAAGCAGTTATTGTCCCCTCCATGGTGGACTTTAACTGTGACCTCTCAAGACGGCTCTTATTAAAGCTAGGAAAGACGCATATTTGTTGTGTGGCATACAAGTTACGTGGCATATCAACGGGTTAAGTCCACTCTTTTTATTTTTCATGCTTGATGGCATCCTCGGCCTTCTCATGAAGATGAAGGCCTCTTTGTCCTTTGCAGCCTTTAGCTGGTACTGATTCTAGATCCCCTGACTGGTCTACCTTAGGACTGTGTGAAAGACAAGTAAGATGTCAGACGTGAGCGAATAACTTTTTTTTGGTTTGCTTCAGAAGCTCAAAAGAGAAGAAAGAAAGGCACTGCTGAGATTTGAACTCAGGATCTCCTGTTTACTAGACAGGCGCTTTAACCAACTAAGCCACAGCGCCTTGTGATGGCAAAGCTGGCACAGCTGTGCAGCTTAAAAAAAACGCCACTGCTATCGGATGTTTCCAATTCCTGCAACCTTTCATGACCTGATGGGGTGGCTCAAACCTTCATGGTTTTTCTTTTCAGGGCTGGAAAAAGGAAGGTGAGCAGATACTAGGTAGACAACTGAGGTGTGTCCCTTTATCCGCAGTCGTTTTCCACTGCTTTCTTTAAGGGCCCACACAGTACTGGAGTTCTGTTCCATACTTGGCAGCAACTTGTAAAAGGATGAAGCTTTCAGTCATGACAATTAGAAAAGCAAAAACTTTTTGAAAAAGGCATCCACACCGACAAATTTGCAGACGACAATAGCAGCTGGAACTTCGTGGAGAGCTAGAGGTTTGCGGTTCCATAGGTGATTGAGCCGCTTCTTAGCAGAGCAAGAATTGTTACCTGCTCTGCTTTCCATGCATAAGGCAGAATAGATGGATGGAAGACATGCCAGGGATGTCTGGAAATGGTTTGGCATCCCTTAGCATAGGTCCACCTTTCAAGGGTTTTCCATGCATCTTCTTGAGGCATTACTTACTGTAGGAGGCGAGGTATGACCCACTCAGCCCATGACCGATCAGCAAAACTCTGCAGGCACCGACTAGGCACACTTTGTTTGAGAGTTTGTCAAAGGGAACCACGGCGCTCACCAGGACGAGGTGGCCGAGTGGTTAAGGCGATGGACTGCTAATCCATTGTGCTCTGCATGCATGGGTTCGAATCCCATCCTCGTCGATTTCTTCTGCTTCGTCCAAGCTGAAATCTTTGTTTGCTAATCCTCTTTTTACTGGACAAGCAGTGATTGTCCCCTCCATGGTGGACTTTAACTGTGACCTCTCAAGACGGCTCTTATTAAAGCTAGGAAAGACGCATATTTGTTGTGTGGCATACAAGTTACATGGCATATCAACGGGTTAAGTCCACTCTTTTTATTTTTCATGCTTGATGGCATCCTCGGCCTTCTCATGAAGATGAAGGCCTCTTTGTCCTTTGCAGCCTTTAGCTGGTACTGATTCTAGATCCCCTGACTGGTCTACCTTAGAACTGTGTGAAAGACAAGTAAGATGTCAGACGTGAGCGAATAACTTTTTTTTGGTTTGCTTCAGAAGCTCAAAAGAGAAGAAAGAAAGGCACTGCTGAGATTCGAACTCAGGATCTCCTCTTTACTAGACAGGCGCTTTAACCAACTAAGCCACAGCGCCTTGTGATGGCAAAGCTGGCACAGCTGTGCAGCTTAAAAAAAACGCCACTGCTATTGGATGTTTCCAATTCCTGCAACCTTTCATGACCTGATGGGGTGGCTCAAACCTTCATGGTTTTTCTTTTCAGGGCTGGAAAAAGGAAGGTGAGCAGATACTAGGTAGACAACTGAGGTGTGTCCCTTTATCCGCAGTCGTTTTCCACTGCTTTCTTTAAGGGCCCACACGGTACTGGAGTTCTGTTCCATACTTGGCAGCAACTTGTAAAAGGATGAAGCTTTCAGTCATGACAATTAGAAAAGCAAAAACTTTTTGAAAAAGGCATCCACACCGACAAATTTGCAGACGACAATAGCAGCTGGAACTTCGTGGAGAGCTAGAGGTTTGCGGTTCCATAGGTGATTGAGCCGCTTCTTTGCAGAGCAAGAATTGTTACCTGCTCTGCTTTCCATGCATAAGGCAGAATAGATGGATGGAAGACATGGCAGGGATGTCTGGAAATGGTTTGGCATCCCTTAGCATAGGTCCACCTTTCACGGGTTTTCCATGCATCTTCTTGAGGCATTACTTACTGTAGGAGGCGAGGTATGACCCACTCAGCCCATGACCGATCAGCAAAATTCTGCAGGCACCGACTAAGCACACTTTGCTTGGGAGTTTGTCAAAGGGAACCACGGTGCTCACCAGGACGAGGTGGCCGAGTGGTTAAGGCGATGGACTGCTAATCCATTGTGCTCTGCATGCATGGGTTCGAATCCCATCCTCGTCGATTTCTTCTGCTTCGTCCAAGCTGAAATCTTTGTTTGCTAATCCTCTTTTTACTGGACAAGCAGTGATTGTCCCCTCCATGGTGGACTTTAACTGTGACCTCTCAAGACGGCTCTTATTGAAGCTAGGAAAGACGCATATTTGTTGTGTGGCATACAAGTTACGTGGCATATCAACGGGTTAAGTCCACTCTTTTTATTTTTCATGCTTGATGGCATCCTCGGCCTTCTCATGAAGATGAAGGCCTCTTTGTCCTTTGCAGCCTTTAGCTGGTACTGATTCTAGATCCCCTGACTGGTCTACCTTAGGACTGTGTGAAAGACAAGTAAGATGTCAGACGTGAGCGAATAACTTTTTTTTGGTTTGCTTCAGAAGCTCAAAAGAGAAGAAAGAAAGGCACTGCTGAGATTCGAACTCAGGATCTCCTGTTTACTAGACAGGCGCTTTAACCAACTAAGCCACAGCGCCTTGTGATGGCAAAGCTGGCACAGCTGTGCAGCTTAAAAAAAACGCCACTGCTATCGGATGTTTCCAATTCCTGCAACCTTTCATGACCTGATGGGGTGGCTCAAACCTTCATGGTTTTTCTTTTCAGGGCTGGAAAAAGGAATGTGAGCAGATACTAGGTAGACAACTGAGGTGTGTCCCTTTATCCGCAGTCGTTTTCCACTGCTTTCTTTAAGGGCCCACACGGTACTGGAGTTCTGTTCCATACTTGGCAGCAACTTGTAAAAGGATGAAGCTTTCAGTCATGACAATTAGAAAAGCAAAAACTTTTTGAAAAAGGCATCCACACCGACAAATTTGCAGACGACAATAGCAGCTGGAACTTCGTGGAGAGCTAGAGGTTTGCGGTTCCATAGGTGATTGAGCCGCTTCTTAGCAGAGCAAGAATTGTTACCTGCTCTGCTTTCCATGCATAAGGCAGAATAGATGGATGGAAGACATGCCAGGGATGTCTGGAAATGGTTTGGCATCCCTAAGCATAGGTCCACCTTTCAAGGGTTTTCCATGCATCTTCTTGAGGCATTACTTACTGTAGGAGGCGAGGTATGACCCACTCAGCCCATGACCGATCAGCAAAACTGTGCAGGCACCGACTAGGCACACTTTGTTTGGGAGTTTGTCAAAGGGAACCACAGCGCTCACCAGGACGAGGTGGCCGAGTGGTTAAGGCGATGGACTGCTAATCCATTGTGCTCTGCATGCATGGGTTCGAATCCCATCCTCGTCGATTTCTTCTGCTTCGTCCAAGCTGAAATCTTTGTTTGCTAATCCTCTTTTTACTGGACAAGCAGTGATTGTCCCCTCCATGGTGGACTTTAACTGTGACCTCTCAAGACGGCTCTTATAAAAGCTAGGAAAGACGCATATTTGTTGTGTGGCATACAAGTTACGTGGCATATCAACGGGTTAAGTCCACTCTTTTTATTTTTCATGCTTGATGGCATCCTCGGCCTTCTCATGAAGATGAAGGCCTCTTTGTCCTTTGCAGCCTTTAGCTGGTACTGATTCTAGATCCCCTGACTGGTCTACCTTAGGACTGTGTGAAAGACAAGTAAGATGTCAGACGTGAGCGAATAACTTTTTTTTGGTTTGCTTCAGAAGCTCAAAAGAGAAGAAAGAAAGGCACTGCTGAGATTCGAACTCAGGATCTCCTGTTTACTAGACAGGCGCTTTAACCAACTAAGCCACAGCGCCTTGTGATGGCAAAGCTGGCACAGCTGTGCAGCTTAAAAAAAACGCCACTGCTATCGGATGTTTCCAATTCCTGCAACCTTTCATGACCTGATGGGGTGGCTCAAACCTTCATGGTTTTTCTTTTCAGGGCTGGAAAAAGGAAGGTGAGCAGATACTAGGTAGACAACTGAGGTGTGTCCCTTTATCCGCAGTCGTTTTCCACTGCTTTCTTTAAGGGCCCACACGGTACTGGAGTTCTGTTCCATACTTGGCAGCAACTTGTAAAAGGATGAAGCTTTCAGTCATGACAATTAGAAAAGCAAAAACTTTTTGAAAAAGGCATCCACACCGACAAATTTGCAGACGACAATAGCAGCTGGAACTTCGTGGAGAGCTAGAGGTTTGCGGTTCCATAGGTGATTGAGCCGCTTCTTAGCAGAGCAAGAATTGTTACCTGCTCTGCTTTCCATGCATAAGGCAGAATAGATGGATGGAAGACATGCCAGGGATGTCTGGAAATGGTTTGGCATCCCTTAGCATAGGTCCACCTTTCAAGGGTTTTCCATGCATCTTCTTGAGGCATTACTTACTGTAGGAGGCGAGGTATGACCCACTCAGCCCATGACCGATCAGCAAAACTCTGCAGGCACCGACTAGGCACACTTTGTTTGGGAGTTTGTCAAAGGGAACCACGGCGCTCACCAGGACGAGGTGGCCGAGTGGTTAAGGCGATGGACTGCTAATCCATTGTGCTCTGCATGCATGGGTTCGAATCCCATCCTCGTCGATTTCTTCTGCTTCGTCCAAGCTGAAATCTTTGTTTGCTAATCCTCTTTTTACTGGACAAGCAGTGATTGTCCCCTCCATGGTGGACTTTAACTGTGACCTCTCAAGACGGCTCTTATTAAAGCTAGGAAAGACGCATATTTGTTGTGTGGCATACAAGTTACGTGGCATATCAACGGGTTAAGTCCACTCTTTTTATTTTTCATGCTTGATGGCATCCTCGGCCTTCTCATGAAGATGAAGGCCTCTTTGTCCTTTGCAGCCTTTAGCTGGTACTGATTCTAGATCCCCTGACTGGTCTACCTTAGGACTGTGTGAAAGACAAGTAAGATGTCAGACGTGAGCGAATAACTTTTTTTTGGTTTGCTTCAGAAGCTCAAAAGAGAAGAAAGAAAGGCACTGCTGAGATTCGAACTCAGGATCTCCTGTTTACTAGACAGGCGCTTTAACCAACTAAGCCACAGCGCCTTGTGATGGCAAAGCTGGCACAGCTGTGCAGCTTAAAAAAAACGCCACTGCTATCGGATGTTTCCAATTCCTGCAACCTTTCATGACCTGATGGGGTGGCTCAAACCTTCATGGTTTTTCTTTTCAGGGCTGGAAAAAGGAAGGTGAGCAGATACTAGGTAGACAACTGAGGTGTGTCCCTTTATCCGCAGTCGTTTTCCACTGCTTTCTTTAAGGGCCCACACGGTACTGGAGTTCTGTTCCATACTTGGCAGCAACTTGTAAAAGGATGAAGCTTTCAGTCATGACAATTAGAAAAGCAAAAACTTTTTGAAAAAGGCATCCACACCGACAAATTTGCAGACGACAATAGCAGCTGGAACTTCGTGGAGAGCTAGAGGTTTGCGGTTCCATAGGTGATTGAGCCGCTTCTTAGCAGAGCAAGAATTGTTACCTGCTCTGCTTTCCATGCATAAGGCAGAATAGATGGATGGAAGACATGCCAGGGATGTCTGGAAATGGTTTGGCATCCCTTAGCATAGGTCCACCTTTCAAGGGTTTTCCATGCATCTTCTTGAGGCATTACTTACTGTAGGAGGCGAGGTATGACCCACTCAGCCCATGACCGATCAGCAAAACTCTGCAGGCACCGACTAGGCACACTTTGTTTGAGAGTTTGTCAAAGGGAACCACGGCGCTCACCAGGATGAGGTGGCCGAGTGGTTAAGGCGATGGACTGCTAATCCATTGTGCTCTGCATGCATGGGTTTGAATCCCATCCTCGTTGATTTCTTCTGCTTCGTCCAAGCTGAAATCTTTGTTTGCTAATCCTCTTTTTACTGGACAAGCAGTGATTGTCCCCTCCATGGTGGACTTTAACTGTGACCTCTCAAGACGGCTCTTATTAAAGCTAGGAAAGACGCATATTTGTTGTGTGGCATACAAGTTACGTGGCATATCAACGGGTTAAGTCCACTCTTTTTATTTTTCATGCTTGATGGCATCCTCGGCCTTCTCATGAAGATGAAGGCCTCTTTGTCCTTTGCAGCCTTTAGCTGGTACTGATTCTAGATCCCCTGACTGGTCTACCTTAGGACTGTGTGAAAGACAAGTAAGATGTCAGACGTGAGCGAATAACTTTTTTTTGGTTTGCTTCAGAAGCTCAAAAGAGAAGAAAGAAAGGCACTGCTGAGATTTGAACTCAAGATCTCCTGTTTACTAGACAGGCGCTTTAACCAACTAAGCCACAGCGCCTTGTGATGGCAAACGCCACTGCTATCGGATGTTTCCAATTCCTGCAACCTTTCATGACCTGATGGGGTGGCTCAAACCTTCATGGTTTTTCTTTTCAGGGCTGGAAAAAGGAAGGTGAGCAGATACTAGGTAGACAACTGAGGTGTGTCCCTTTATCCGCAGTCGTTTTCCACTGCTTTCTTTAAGGGCCCACACGGTACTGGAGTTCTGTTCCATACTTGGCAGCAACTTGTAAAAGGATGAAGCTTTCAGTCATGACAATTAGAAAAGCAAAAACTTTTTGAAAAAGGCATCCACACCGACAAATTTGCAGACGACAATAGCAGCTGGAACTTCGTGGAGAGCTAGAGGTTTGCGGTTCCATAGGTGATTGAGCCGCTTCTTAGCAGAGCAAGAATTGTTACCTGCTCTGCTTTCCATGCATAAGGCAGAATAGATGGATGGAAGACATGCCAGGGATGTCTGGAAATGGTTTGGCATCCCTTAGCATAGGTCCACCTTTCAAGGGTTTTCCATGCATCTTCTTGAGGCATTACTTACTGTAGGAGGCGAGGTATGACCCACTCAGCCCATGACCGATCAGCAAAACTCTGCAGGCACCGACTAGGCACACTTTGTTTGAGAGTTTGTCAAAGGGAACCACGGCGCTCACCAGGATGAGGTGGCCGAGTGGTTAAGGCGATGGACTGCTAATCCATTGTGCTCTGCATGCATGGGTTTGAATCCCATCCTCGTTGATTTCTTCTGCTTCGTCCAAGCTGAAATCTTTGTTTGCTAATCCTCTTTTTACTGGACAAGCAGTGATTGTCCCCTCCATGGTGGACTTTAACTGTGACCTCTCAAGACGGCTCTTATTAAAGCTAGGAAAGACGCATATTTGTTGTGTGGCATACAAGTTACGTGGCATATCAACGGGTTAAGTCCACTCTTTTTATTTTTCATGCTTGATGGCATCCTCGGCCTTCTCATGAAGATGAAGGCCTCTTTGTCCTTTGCAGCCTTTAGCTGGTACTGATTCTAGATCCCCTGACTGGTCTACCTTAGGACTGTGTGAAAGACAAGTAAGATGTCAGACGTGAGCGAATAACTTTTTTTTGGTTTGCTTCAGAAGCTCAAAAGAGAAGAAAGAAAGGCACTGCTGAGATTTGAACTCAAGATCTCCTGTTTACTAGACAGGCGCTTTAACCAACTAAGCCACAGCGCCTTGTGATGGCAAACGCCACTGCTATCGGATGTTTCCAATTCCTGCAACCTTTCATGACCTGATGGGGTGGCTCAAACCTTCATGGTTTTTCTTTTCAGGGCTGGAAAAAGGAAGGTGAGCAGATACTAGGTAGACAACTGAGGTGTGTCCCTTTATCCGCAGTCGTTTTCCACTGCTTTCTTTAAGGGCCCACACGGTACTGGAGTTCTGTTCCATACTTGGCAGCAACTTGTAAAAGGATGAAGCTTTCAGTCATGACAATTAGAAAAGCAAAAACTTTTTGAAAAAGGCATCCACACCGACAAATTTGCAGACGACAATAGCAGCTGGAACTTCGTGGAGAGCTAGAGGTTTGCGGTTCCATAGGTGATTGAGCCGCTTCTTAGCAGAGCAAGAATTGTTATCTGCTCTGCTTTCCATGCATAAGGCAGAATAGATGGATGGAAGACATGCCAGGGAAGTCTGGAAATGGTTTGGCATCCCTTAGCATAGGTCCACCTTTCAAGGGTTTTCCATGCATCTTCTTGAGGCATTACTTACTGTAGGAGGCGAGGTATGACCCACTCAGCCCATGACCTATCAGCAAAACTCTGCAGGCACCGACTAGGCACACTTTGTTTGGGAATTTGTCAAAGGGAACCACGGCGCTCACCAGGGCGAGGTGGCCGAGTGGTTAAGGCGATGGACTGCTAATCCATTGTGCTCTGCATGCATGGGTTCGAATCCCATCCTCGTTGATTTCTTCTGCTTCGTCCAAGCTGAAATCTTTGTTTGCTAATCCTCTTTTTACTGGACAAGCAGTGATTGTCCCCTCCATGGTGGACTTTAACTGTGACCTCTCAAGACGGCTCTTATTAAAGCTAGGAAAGACGCATATTTGTTGTGTGGCATACAAGTTACGTGGCATATCAACGGGTTAAGTCCACTCTTTTTATTTTTCATGCTTGATGGCATCCTCGGCCTTCTCATGAAGATGAAGGCCTCTTTGTCCTTTGCAGCCTTTAGCTGGTACTGATTCTAGATCCCCTGACTGGTCTACCTTAGGACTGTGTGAAAGACAAGTAAGATGTCAGACGTGAGCGAATAACTTTTTTTTGGTTTGCTTCAGAAGCTCAAAAGAGAAGAAAGAAAGGCACTGCTGAGATTCGAACTCAGGATCTCCTGTTTACTAGACAGGCGCTTTAACCAACTAAGCCACAGCGCCTTGTGATGGCAAAGCTGGCACAGCTGTGCAGCTTAAAAAAAACGCCACTGCTATCGGATGTTTCCAATTCCTGCAACCTTTCATGACCTGATGGGGTGGCTCAAACCTTCATGGTTTTTCTTTTCAGGGCTGGAAAAAGGAAGGTGAGCAGATACTAGGTAGACAACTGAGGTGTGTCCCTTTATCCGCAGTCGTTTTCCACTGCTTTCTTTAAGGGCCCACACGGTACTGGAGTTCTGTTCCATACTTGGCAGCAACTTGTAAAAGGATGAAGCTTTCAGTCATGACAATTAGAAAAGCAAAAACTTTTTGAAAAAGGCATCCACACCGACAAATTTGCAGACGACAATAGCAGCTGGAACTTCGTGGAGAGCTAGAGGTTTGCGGTTCCATAGGTGATTGAGCCGCTTTTTAGCAGAGCAAGAATTGTTACCTGCTCTGCTTTCCATGCATAAGGCAGAATAGATGGATGGAAGACATGCCAGGGAAGTCTGGAAATGGTTTGGCATTCCTTAGCATAGGTCCACCTTTCAAGGGTTTTCCATGCATCTTCTTGAGGCATTACTTACTGTAGGAGGCGAGGTATGACCCACTCAGCCCATGACCGATCAGCAAAACTGTGCAGGCACCGACTAGGCACACTTTGTTTGGGAGTTTGTCAAAGGGAACCACGGCGCTCACCAGGACGAGGTGGCCGAGTGGTTAAGGCGATGGACTGCTAATCCATTGTGCTCTGCATGCATGGGTTCGAATCCCATCCTCGTCGATTTCTTCTGCTTCGTCCAAGCTGAAATCTTTGTTTGCTAATCCTCTTTTTACTGGACAAGCAGTGATTGTCCCCTCCATGGTGGACTTTAACTGTGACCTCTCAAGACGGCTCTTATTAAAGCTAGGAAAGACGCATATTTGTTGTGTGGCATACAAGTTACGTGGCATATCAACGGGTTAAGTCCACTCTTTTTATTTTTCATGCTTGATGGCATCCTCGGCCTTCTCATGAAGATGAAGGCCTCTTTGTCCTTTGCAGCCTTTAGCTGGTACTGATTCTAGATCCCCTGACTGGTCTACCTTAGGACTGTGTGAAAGACAAGTAAGATGTCAGACGTGAGCGAATAACTTTTTTTTGGTTTGCTTCAGAAGCTCAAAAGAGAAGAAAGAAAGGCACTGCTGAGATTTGAACTCAGGATCTCCTGTTTACTAGACAGGCACTTTAACCAACTAAGCCACAGCGCCTTGTGATGGCAAAGCTGGCACAGCTGTGCAGCTTAAAAAAAACGCCACTGCTATCGGATGTTTCCAATTCCTGCAACCTTTCATGACCTGATGGGGTGGCTCAAACCTTCATGGTTTTTCTTTTCAGGGCTGGAAAAAGGAAGGTGAGCAGATACTAGGTAGACAACTGAGGTGTGTCCCTTTATCCGCAGTCGTTTTCCACTGCTTTCTTTAAGGGCCCACACGGTACTGGAGTTCTGTTCCATACTTGGCAGCAACTTGTAAAAGGATGAAGCTTTCAGTCATGACAATTAGAAAAGCAAAAACTTTTTGAAAAAGGCATCCACACCGACAAATTTGCAGACGACAATAGCAGCTGGAACTTCGTGGAGAGCTAGAGGTTTGCGGTTCCATAGGTGATTGAGCCGCTTCTTAGCAGAGCAAGAATTGTTACCTGCTCTGCTTTCCATGCATAAGGCAGAATAGATGGATGGAAGACATGCCAGGGAAGTCTGGAAATGGTTTGGCATCCCTTAGCATAGGTCCACCTTTCAAGGGTTTTCCATGCATCTTCTTGAGGCATTACTTACTGTAGGAGGCGAGGTATGACCCACTCAGCCCATGACCGATCAGCAAAACTCTGCAGGCACCGACTAGGCACACTTTGTTTGGGAGTTTGTCAAAGGGAACCACGGCGCTCACCAGGACGAGGTGGCCGAGTGGTTAAGGCGATGGACTGCTAATCCATTGTGCTCTGCATGCATGGGTTCGAATCCCATCCTCGTCGATTTCTTCTGCTTCGTCCAAGCTGAAATCTTTGTTTGCTAATCCTCTTTTTACTGGACAAGCAGTGATTGTCCCCTCCATGGTGGACTTTAACTGTGACCTCTCAAGACGGCTCTTATTAAAGCTAGGAAAGACGCATATTTGTTGTGTGGCATACAAGTTACGTGGCATATCAACGGGTTAAGTCCACTCTTTTTATTTTTCATGCTTGATGGCATCCTCGGCCTTCTCATGAAGATGAAGGCCTCTTTGTCCTTTGCAGCCTTTAGCTGGTACTGATTCTAGATCCCCTGACTGGTCTACCTTAGGACTGTGTGAAAGACAAGTAAGATGTCAGACGTGAGCGAATAACTTTTTTTTGGTTTGCTTCAGAAGCTCAAAAGAGAAGAAAGAAAGGCACTGCTGAGATTCGAACTCAGGATCTCCTGTTTACTAGACAGGCGCTTTAACCAACTAAGCCACAGCGCCTTGTGATGGCAAAGCCGGCACAGCTGTGCAGCTTAAAAAAAACGTCACTGCCATCGGATGTTTCCAATTCCTGCAACCTTTCATGACCTGATGGGGTGGCTCAAACCTTCATGGTTTTTCTTTTCAGGGCTGGAAAAAGGAAGGTGAGCAGATACTAGGTAGACAACTGAGGTGTGTCCCTTTATCCGCAGTCGTTTTCCACTGCTTTCTTTAAGGGCCCACACGGTACTGGAGTTCTGTTCCATACTTGGCAGCAACTTGTAAAAGGATGAAGCTTTCAGTCATGACAATTAGAAAAGCAAAAACTTTTTGAAAAAGGCATCCACACCGACAAATTTGCAGACGACAATAGCAGCTGGAACTTCGTGGAGAGCTAGAGGTTTGCGGTTCCATAGGTGATTGAGCCGCTTCTTTGCAGAGCAAGAATTGTTACCTGCTCTGCTTTCCATGCATAAGGCAGAATAGATGGATGGAAGACATGGCAGGGATGTCTGGAAATGGTTTGGCATCCCTTAGCATAGGTCCACCTTTCAAGGGTTTTCCATGCATCTTCTTGAGGCATTACTTACTGTAGGAGGCGAGGTATGACCCACTCAGCCCATGACCGATCAGCAAAACTCTGCAGGCACCGACTAGGCACACTTTGTTTGGGAGTTTGTCAAAGGGAACCACGGCGCTCACCAGGACGAGGTGGCCGAGTGGTTAAGGCGATGGACTGCTAATCCATTGTGCTCTGCATGCATGGGTTCGAATCCCATCCCCGTCGATTTCTTCTGCTTTGTCCAAGCTGAAATCTTTGTTTGCTAATCCTCTTTTTACTGGACAAGCAGTGATTGTCCCCTCCATGGTGGACTTTAACTGTGACCTCTCAAGACGGCTCTTATTAAAGCTAGGAAAGACGCATATTTGTTGTGTGGCATACAAGTTACGTGGCATATCAACGGGTTAAGTCCACTCTTTTTATTTTTCATGCTTGATGGCATCCTCGGCCTTCTCATGAAGATGAAGGCCTCTTTGTCCTTTGCAGCCTTTAGCTGGTACTGATTCTAGATCCCCTGACTGGTCTACCTTAGGACTGTGTGAAAGACAAGTAAGATGTCAGACGTGAGCGAATAACTTTTTTTTGGTTTGATTCAGAAGCTCAAAAGAGAAGAAAGAAAGGCACTGCTGAGATTCGAACTCAGGATCTCCTGTTTACTAGACAGGCGCTTTAACCAACTAAGCCACAGCGCCTTGTGATGGCAAAGCTGGCACAGCTGTGCAGCTTAAAAAAAACGCCACTGCTATCGGATGTTTCCAATTCCTGCAACCTTTCATGACCTGATGGGGTGGCTCAAACCTTCATGGTTTTTCTTTTCAGGGCTGGAAAAAGGAAGGTGAGCAGATACTAGGTAGACAACTGAGGTGTGTCCCTTTATCCGCAGTCGTTTTCCACTGCTTTCTTTAAGGGCCCACACGGTACTGGAGTTCTGTTCCATACTTGGCAGCAACTTGTAAAAGGATGAAGCTTTCAGTCATGACAATTAGAAAAGCAAAAACTTTTTGAAAAAGGCATCCACACCGACAAATTTGCAGACGACAATAGCAGCTGGAACTTCGTGGAGAGCTAGAGGTTTGCGGTTCCATAGGTGATTGAGCCGCTTCTTAGCAGAGCAAGAATTGTTACCTGCTCTGCTTTCCATGCATAAGGCAGAATAGATGGATGGAAGACATGCCAGGGAAGTCTGGAAATGGTTTGGCATCCCTTAGCATAGGTCCACCTTTCAAGGGTTTTCCATGCATCTTCTTGAGGCATTACTTACTGTAGGAGGCGAGGTATGACCCACTCAGCCCATGACCGATCAGCAAAACTCTGCAGGCACCGACTAGGCACACTTTGTTTGGGAGTTTGTCAAAGGGAACCACGGCGCTCACCAGGACGAGGTGGCCGAGTGGTTAAGGCGATGGACTGCTAATCCATTGTGCTCTGCATGCATGGGTTCGAATCCCATCCTCGTCGATTTCTTCTGCTTCGTCCAAGCTGAAATCTTTGTTTGCTAATCCTCTTTTTACTGGACAAGCAGTGATTGTCCCCTCCATGGTGGACTTTAACTGTGACCTCTCAAGACGGCTCTTATTAAAGCTAGGAAAGACGCATATTTGTTGTGTGGCATACAAGTTACGTGGCATATCAACGGGTTAAGTCCACTCTTTTTATTTTTCATGCTTGATGGCATCCTCGGCCTTCTCATGAAGATGAAGGCCTCTTTGTCCTTTGCAGCCTTTAGCTGGTACTGATTCTAGATCCCCTGACTGGTCTACCTTAGGACTGTGTGAAAGACAAGTAAGATGTCAGACGTGAGCGAATAACTTTTTTTTGGTTTGCTTCAGAAGCTCAAAAGAGAAGAAAGAAAGGCACTGCTGAGATTCGAACTCAGGATCTCCTGTTTACTAGACAGGCGCTTTAACCAACTAAGCCACAGCGCCTTGTGATGGCAAAGCTGGCACAGCTGTGCAGCTTAAAAAAAACGCCACTGCTATCGGATGTTTCCAATTCCTGCAACCTTTCATGACCTGATGGGGTGGCTCAAACCTTCATGGTTTTTCTTTTCAGGGCTGGATAAAGGAAGGTGAGCAGATACTAGGTAGACAACTGAGGTGTGTCCCTTTATCCGCAGTCGTTTTCCACTGCTTTCTTTAAGGGCCCACACGGTACTGGAGTTCTGTTCCATACTTGGCAGCAACTTGTAAAAGGATGAAGCTTTCAGTCATGACAATTAGAAAAGCAAAAACTTTTTGAAAAAGGCATCCACACCGACAAATTTGCAGACGACAATAGCAGCTGGAACTTCGTGGAGAGCTAGAGGTTTGCGGTTCCATAGGTGATTGAGCCGCTTCTTAGCAGAGCAAGAATTGTTACCTGCTCTGCTTTCCATGCATAAGGCAGAATAGATGGATGGAAGACATGCCAGGGAAGTCTGGAAATGGTTTGGCATCCCTTAGCATAGGTCCACCTTTCAAGGGTTTTCCATGCATCTTCTTGAGGCATTACTTACTGTAGGAGGCGAGGTATGACCCACTCAGCCCATGACCGATCAGCAAAACTCTGCAGGCACCGACTAGGCACACTTTGTTTGGGAGTTTGTCAAAGGGAACCACGGCGCTCACCAGGACGAGGTGGCCGAGTGGTTAAGGCGATGGACTGCTAATCCATTGTGCTCTGCATGCATGGGTTCGAATCCCATCCTCGTCGATTTCTTCTGCTTCGTCCAAGCTGAAATCTTTGTTTGCTAATCCTCTTTTTACTGGACAAGCAGTGATTGTCCCCTCCATGGTGGACTTTAACTGTGACCTCTCAAGACGGCTCTTATTAAAGCTAGGAAAGACGCATATTTGTTGTGTGGCATACAAGTTACGTGGCATATCAACGGGTTAAGTCCACTCTTTTTATTTTTCATGCTTGATGGCATCCTCGGCCTTCTCATGAAGATGAAGGCCTCTTTGTCCTTTGCAGCCTTTAGCTGGTACTGATTCTAGATCCCCTGACTGGTCTACCTTAGGACTGTGTGAAAGACAAGTAAGATGTCAGACGTGAGCGAATAACTTTTTTTTGGTTTGCTTCAGAAGCTCAAAAGAGAAGAAAGAAAGGCACTGCTGAGATTCGAACTCAGGATCTCCTGTTTACTAGACAGGCGCTTTAACCAACTAAGCCACAGCGCCTTGTGATGGCAAAGCTGGCACAGCTGTGCAGCTTAAAAAAAACGCCACTGCTATCGGATGTTTCCAATTCCTGCAACCTTTCATGACCTGATGGGGTGGCTCAAACCTTCATGGTTTTTCTTTTCAGGGCTGGAAAAAGGAAGGTGAGCAGATACTAGGTAGACAACTGAGGTGTGTCCCTTTATCCGCAGTCGTTTTCCACTGCTTTCTTTAAGGGCCCACACGGTACTGGAGTTCTGTTCCATACTTGGCAGCAACTTGTAAAAGGATGAAGCTTTCAGTCATGACAATTAGAAAAGCAAAAACTTTTTGAAAAAGGCATCCACACCGACAAATTTGCAGACGACAATAGCAGCTGGAACTTCGTGGAGAGCTAGAGGTTTGCGGTTCCATAGGTGATTGAGCCGCTTCTTAGCAGAGCAAGAATTGTTACCTGCTCTGCTTTCCATGCATAAGGCAGAATAGATGGATGGAAGACATGCCAGGGAAGTCTGGAAATGGTTTGGCATCCCTTAGCATAGGTCCACCTTTCAAGGGTTTTCCATGCATCTTCTTGAGGCATTACTTACTGTAGGAGGCGAGGTATGACCCACTCAGCCCATGACCGATCAGCAAAACTCTGCAGGCACCGACTAGGCACACTTTGTTTGGGAGTTTGTCAAAGGGAACCACGGCGCTCACCAGGACGAGGTGGCCGAGTGGTTAAGGCGATGGACTGCTAATCCATTGTGCTCTGCATGCATGGGTTCGAATCCCATCCTCGTCGATTTCTTCTGCTTCGTCCAAGCTGAAATCTTTGTTTGCTAATCCTCTTTTTACTGGACAAGCAGTGATTGTCCCCTCCATGGTGGACTTTAACTGTGACCTCTCAAGACGGCTCTTATTAAAGCTAGGAAAGACGCATATTTGTTGTGTGGCATACAAGTTACGTGGCATATCAACGGGTTAAGTCCACTCTTTTTATTTTTCATGCTTGATGGCATCCTCGGCCTTCTCATGAAGATGAAGGCCTCTTTGTCCTTTGCAGCCTTTAGCTGGTACTGATTCTAGATCCCCTGACTGGTCTACCTTAGGACTGTGTGAAAGACAAGTAAGATGTCAGACGTGAGCGAATAACTTTTTTTTGGTTTGCTTCAGAAGCTCAAAAGAGAAGAAAGAAAGGCACTGCTGAGATTCGAACTCAGGATCTCCTGTTTACTAGACAGGCGCTTTAACCAACTAAGCCACAGCGCCTTGTGATGGCAAAGCTGGCACAGCTGTGCAGCTTAAAAAAAACGCCACTGCTATCGGATGTTTCCAATTCCTGCAACCTTTCATGACCTGATGGGGTGGCTCAAACCTTCATGGTTTTTCTTTTCAGGGCTGGAAAAAGGAAGGTGAGCAGATACTAGGTAGACAACTGAGGTGTGTCCCTTTATCCGCAGTCGTTTTCCACTGCTTTCTTTAAGGGCCCACACGGTACTGGAGTTCTGTTCCATACTTGGCAGCAACTTGTAAAAGGATGAAGCTTTCAGTCATGACAATTAGAAAAGCAAAAACTTTTTGAAAAAGGCATCCACACCGACAAATTTGCAGACGACAATAGCAGCTGGAACTTCGTGGAGAGCTAGAGGTTTGCGGTTCCATAGGTGATTGAGCCGCTTCTTAGCAGAGCAAGAATTGTTACCTGCTCTGCTTTCCATGCATAAGGCAGAATAGATGGATGGAAGACATGCCAGGGAAGTCTGGAAATGGTTTGGCATCCCTTAGCATAGGTCCACCTTTCAAGGGTTTTCCATGCATCTTCTTGAGGCATTACTTACTGTAGGAGGCGAGGTATGACCCACTCAGCCCATGACCGATCAGCAAAACTCTGCAGGCACCGACTAGGCACACTTTGTTTGGGAGTTTGTCAAAGGGAACCACGGCGCTCACCAGGACGAGGTGGCCGAGTGGTTAAGGCGATGGACTGCTAATCCATTGTGCTCTGCATGCATGGGTTCGAATCCCATCCTCGTCGATTTCTTCTGCTTCGTCCAAGCTGAAATCTTTGTTTGCTAATCCTCTTTTTACTGGACAAGCAGTGATTGTCCCCTCCATGGTGGACTTTAACTGTGACCTCTCAAGACGGCTCTTATTAAAGCTAGGAAAGACGCATATTTGTTGTGTGGCATACAAGTTACGTGGCATATCAACGGGTTAAGTCCACTCTTTTTATTTTTCATGCTTGATGGCATCCTCGGCCTTCTCATGAAGATGAAGGCCTCTTTGTCCTTTGCAGCCTTTAGCTGGTACTGATTCTAGATCCCCTGACTGGTCTACCTTAGGACTGTGTGAAAGACAAGTAAGATGTCAGACGTGAGCGAATAACTTTTTTTTGGTTTGCTTCAGAAGCTCAAAAGAGAAGAAAGAAAGGCACTGCTGAGATTCGAACTCAGGATCTCCTGTTTACTAGACAGGCGCTTTAACCAACTAAGCCACAGCGCCTTGTGATGGCAAAGCTGGCACAGCTGTGCAGCTTAAAAAAAACGCCACTGCTATCGGATGTTTCCAATTCCTGCAACCTTTCATGACCTGATGGGGTGGCTCAAACCTTCATGGTTTTTCTTTTCAGGGCTGGAAAAAGGAAGGTGAGCAGATACTAGGTAGACAACTGAGGTGTGTCCCTTTATCCGCAGTCGTTTTCCACTGCTTTCTTTAAGGGCCCACACGGTACTGGAGTTCTGTTCCATACTTGGCAGCAACTTGTAAAAGGATGAAGCTTTCAGTCATGACAATTAGAAAAGCAAAAACTTTTTGAAAAAGGCATCCACACCGACAAATTTGCAGACGACAATAGCAGCTGGAACTTCGTGGAGAGCTAGAGGTTTGCGGTTCCATAGGTGATTGAGCCGCTTCTTAGCAGAGCAAGAATTGTTACCTGCTCTGCTTTCCATGCATAAGGCAGAATAGATGGATGGAAGACATGCCAGGGAAGTCTGGAAATGGTTTGGCATCCCTTAGCATAGGTCCACCTTTCAAGGGTTTTCCATGCATCTTCTTGAGGCATTACTTACTGTAGGAGGCGAGGTATGACCCACTCAGCCCATGACCGATCAGCAAAACTCTGCAGGCACCGACTAGGCACACTTTGTTTGGGAGTTTGTCAAAGGGAACCACGGCGCTCACCAGGACGAGGTGGCCGAGTGGTTAAGGCGATGGACTGCTAATCCATTGTGCTCTGCATGCATGGGTTCGAATCCCATCCTCGTCGATTTCTTCTGCTTCGTCCAAGCTGAAATCTTTGTTTGCTAATCCTCTTTTTACTGGACAAGCAGTGATTGTCCCCTCCATGGTGGACTTTAACTGTGACCTCTCAAGACGGCTCTTATTAAAGCTAGGAAAGACGCATATTTGTTGTGTGGCATACAAGTTACGTGGCATATCAACGGGTTAAGTCCACTCTTTTTATTTTTCATGCTTGATGGCATCCTCGGCCTTCTCATGAAGATGAAGGCCTCTTTGTCCTTTGCAGCCTTTAGCTGGTACTGATTCTAGATCCCCTGACTGGTCTACCTTAGGACTGTGTGAAAGACAAGTAAGATGTCAGACGTGAGCGAATAACTTTTTTTTGGTTTGCTTCAGAAGCTCAAAAGAGAAGAAAGAAAGGCACTGCTGAGATTCGAACTCAGGATCTCCTGTTTACTAGACAGGCGCTTTAACCAACTAAGCCACAGCGCCTTGTGATGGCAAAGCTGGCACAGCTGTGCAGCTTAAAAAAAACGCCACTGCTATCGGATGTTTCCAATTCCTGCAACCTTTCATGACCTGATGGGGTGGCTCAAACCTTCATGGTTTTTCTTTTCAGGGCTGGAAAAAGGAAGGTGAGCAGATACTAGGTAGACAACTGAGGTGTGTCCCTTTATCCGCAGTCGTTTTCCACTGCTTTCTTTAAGGGCCCACACGGTACTGGAGTTCTGTTCCATACTTGGCAGCAACTTGTAAAAGGATGAAGCTTTCAGTCATGACAATTAGAAAAGCAAAAACTTTTTGAAAAAGGCATCCACACCGACAAATTTGCAGACGACAATAGCAGCTGGAACTTCGTGGAGAGCTAGAGGTTTGCGGTTCCATAGGTGATTGAGCCGCTTCTTAGCAGAGCAAGAATTGTTACCTGCTCTGCTTTCCATGCATAAGGCAGAATAGATGGATGGAAGACATGCCAGGGAAGTCTGGAAATGGTTTGGCATCCCTTAGCATAGGTCCACCTTTCAAGGGTTTTCCATGCATCTTCTTGAGGCATTACTTACTGTAGGAGGCGAGGTATGACCCACTCAGCCCATGACCGATCAGCAAAACTCTGCAGGCACCGACTAGGCACACTTTGTTTGGGAGTTTGTCAAAGGGAACCACGGCGCTCACCAGGACGAGGTGGCCGAGTGGTTAAGGCGATGGACTGCTAATCCATTGTGCTCTGCATGCATGGGTTCGAATCCCATCCTCGTCGATTTCTTCTGCTTCGTCCAAGCTGAAATCTTTGTTTGCTAATCCTCTTTTTACTGGACAAGCAGTGATTGTCCCCTCCATGGTGGACTTTAACTGTGACCTCTCAAGACGGCTCTTATTAAAGCTAGGAAAGACGCATATTTGTTGTGTGGCATACAAGTTACGTGGCATATCAACGGGTTAAGTCCACTCTTTTTATTTTTCATGCTTGATGGCATCCTCGGCCTTCTCATGAAGATGAAGGCCTCTTTGTCCTTTGCAGCCTTTAGCTGGTACTGATTCTAGATCCCCTGACTGGTCTACCTTAGGACTGTGTGAAAGACAAGTAAGATGTCAGACGTGAGCGAATAACTTTTTTTTGGTTTGCTTCAGAAGCTCAAAAGAGAAGAAAGAAAGGCACTGCTGAGATTCGAACTCAGGATCTCCTGTTTACTAGACAGGCGCTTTAACCAACTAAGCCACAGCGCCTTGTGATGGCAAAGCTGGCACAGCTGTGCAGCTTAAAAAAAACGCCACTGCTATCGGATGTTTCCAATTCCTGCAACCTTTCATGACCTGATGGGGTGGCTCAAACCTTCATGGTTTTTCTTTTCAGGGCTGGAAAAAGGAAGGTGAGCAGATACTAGGTAGACAACTGAGGTGTGTCCCTTTATCCGCAGTCGTTTTCCACTGCTTTCTTTAAGGGCCCACACGGTACTGGAGTTCTGTTCCATACTTGGCAGCAACTTGTAAAAGGATGAAGCTTTCAGTCATGACAATTAGAAAAGCAAAAACTTTTTGAAAAAGGCATCCACACCGACAAATTTGCAGACGACAATAGCAGCTGGAACTTCGTGGAGAGCTAGAGGTTTGCGGTTCCATAGGTGATTGAGCCGCTTCTTAGCAGAGCAAGAATTGTTACCTGCTCTGCTTTCCATGCATAAGGCAGAATAGATGGATGGAAGACATGCCAGGGAAGTCTGGAAATGGTTTGGCATCCCTTAGCATAGGTCCACCTTTCAAGGGTTTTCCATGCATCTTCTTGAGGCATTACTTACTGTAGGAGGCGAGGTATGACCCACTCAGCCCATGACCGATCAGCAAAACTCTGCAGGCACCGACTAGGCACACTTTGTTTGGGAGTTTGTCAAAGGGAACCACGGCGCTCACCAGGACGAGGTGGCCGAGTGGTTAAGGCGATGGACTGCTAATCCATTGTGCTCTGCATGCATGGGTTCGAATCCCATCCTCGTCGATTTCTTCTGCTTCGTCCAAGCTGAAATCTTTGTTTGCTAATCCTCTTTTTACTGGACAAGCAGTGATTGTCCCCTCCATGGTGGACTTTAACTGTGACCTCTCAAGACGGCTCTTATTAAAGCTAGGAAAGACGCATATTTGTTGTGTGGCATACAAGTTACGTGGCATATCAACGGGTTAAGTCCACTCTTTTTATTTTTCATGCTTGATGGCATCCTCGGCCTTCTCATGAAGATGAAGGCCTCTTTGTCCTTTGCAGCCTTTAGCTGGTACTGATTCTAGATCCCCTGACTGGTCTACCTTAGGACTGTGTGAAAGACAAGTAAGATGTCAGACGTGAGCGAATAACTTTTTTTTGGTTTGCTTCAGAAGCTCAAAAGAGAAGAAAGAAAGGCACTGCTGAGATTCGAACTCAGGATCTCCTGTTTACTAGACAGGCGCTTTAACCAACTAAGCCACAGCGCCTTGTGATGGCAAAGCTGGCACAGCTGTGCAGCTTAAAAAAAACGCCACTGCTATCGGATGTTTCCAATTCCTGCAACCTTTCATGACCTGATGGGGTGGCTCAAACCTTCATGGTTTTTCTTTTCAGGGCTGGAAAAAGGAAGGTGAGCAGATACTAGGTAGACAACTGAGGTGTGTCCCTTTATCCGCAGTCGTTTTCCACTGCTTTCTTTAAGGGCCCACACGGTACTGGAGTTCTGTTCCATACTTGGCAGCAACTTGTAAAAGGATGAAGCTTTCAGTCATGACAATTAGAAAAGCAAAAACTTTTTGAAAAAGGCATCCACACCGACAAATTTGCAGACGACAATAGCAGCTGGAACTTCGTGGAGAGCTAGAGGTTTGCGGTTCCATAGGTGATTGAGCCGCTTCTTAGCAGAGCAAGAATTGTTACCTGCTCTGCTTTCCATGCATAAGGCAGAATAGATGGATGGAAGACATGCCAGGGAAGTCTGGAAATGGTTTGGCATCCCTTAGCATAGGTCCACCTTTCAAGGGTTTTCCATGCATCTTCTTGAGGCATTACTTACTGTAGGAGGCGAGGTATGACCCACTCAGCCCATGACCGATCAGCAAAACTCTGCAGGCACCGACTAGGCACACTTTGTTTGGGAGTTTGTCAAAGGGAACCACGGCGCTCACCAGGACGAGGTGGCCGAGTGGTTAAGGCGATGGACTGCTAATCCATTGTGCTCTGCATGCATGGGTTCGAATCCCATCCTCGTCGATTTCTTCTGCTTCGTCCAAGCTGAAATCTTTGTTTGCTAATCCTCTTTTTACTGGACAAGCAGTGATTGTCCCCTCCATGGTGGACTTTAACTGTGACCTCTCAAGACGGCTCTTATTAAAGCTAGGAAAGACGCATATTTGTTGTGTGGCATACAAGTTACGTGGCATATCAACGGGTTAAGTCCACTCTTTTTATTTTTCATGCTTGATGGCATCCTCGGCCTTCTCATGAAGATGAAGGCCTCTTTGTCCTTTGCAGCCTTTAGCTGGTACTGATTCTAGATCCCCTGACTGGTCTACCTTAGGACTGTGTGAAAGACAAGTAAGATGTCAGACGTGAGCGAATAACTTTTTTTTGGTTTGCTTCAGAAGCTCAAAAGAGAAGAAAGAAAGGCACTGCTGAGATTCGAACTCAGGATCTCCTGTTTACTAGACAGGCGCTTTAACCAACTAAGCCACAGCGCCTTGTGATGGCAAAGCTGGCACAGCTGTGCAGCTTAAAAAAAACGCCACTGCTATCGGATGTTTCCAATTCCTGCAACCTTTCATGACCTGATGGGGTGGCTCAAACCTTCATGGTTTTTCTTTTCAGGGCTGGAAAAAGGAAGGTGAGCAGATACTAGGTAGACAACTGAGGTGTGTCCCTTTATCCGCAGTCGTTTTCCACTGCTTTCTTTAAGGGCCCACACGGTACTGGAGTTCTGTTCCATACTTGGCAGCAACTTGTAAAAGGATGAAGCTTTCAGTCATGACAATTAGAAAAGCAAAAACTTTTTGAAAAAGGCATCCACACCGACAAATTTGCAGACGACAATAGCAGCTGGAACTTCGTGGAGAGCTAGAGGTTTGCGGTTCCATAGGTGATTGAGCCGCTTCTTAGCAGAGCAAGAATTGTTACCTGCTCTGCTTTCCATGCATAAGGCAGAATAGATGGATGGAAGACATGCCAGGGAAGTCTGGAAATGGTTTGGCATCCCTTAGCATAGGTCCACCTTTCAAGGGTTTTCCATGCATCTTCTTGAGGCATTACTTACTGTAGGAGGCGAGGTATGACCCACTCAGCCCATGACCGATCAGCAAAACTCTGCAGGCACCGACTAGGCACACTTTGTTTGGGAGTTTGTCAAAGGGAACCACGGCGCTCACCAGGACGAGGTGGCCGAGTGGTTAAGGCGATGGACTGCTAATCCATTGTGCTCTGCATGCATGGGTTCGAATCCCATCCTCGTCGATTTCTTCTGCTTCGTCCAAGCTGAAATCTTTGTTTGCTAATCCTCTTTTTACTGGACAAGCAGTGATTGTCCCCTCCATGGTGGACTTTAACTGTGACCTCTCAAGACGGCTCTTATTAAAGCTAGGAAAGACGCATATTTGTTGTGTGGCATACAAGTTACGTGGCATATCAACGGGTTAAGTCCACTCTTTTTATTTTTCATGCTTGATGGCATCCTCGGCCTTCTCATGAAGATGAAGGCCTCTTTGTCCTTTGCAGCCTTTAGCTGGTACTGATTCTAGATCCCCTGACTGGTCTACCTTAGGACTGTGTGAAAGACAAGTAAGATGTCAGACGTGAGCGAATAACTTTTTTTTGGTTTGCTTCAGAAGCTCAAAAGAGAAGAAAGAAAGGCACTGCTGAGATTCGAACTCAGGATCTCCTGTTTACTAGACAGGCGCTTTAACCAACTAAGCCACAGCGCCTTGTGATGGCAAAGCTGGCACAGCTGTGCAGCTTAAAAAAAACGCCACTGCTATCGGATGTTTCCAATTCCTGCAACCTTTCATGACCTGATGGGGTGGCTCAAACCTTCATGGTTTTTCTTTTCAGGGCTGGAAAAAGGAAGGTGAGCAGATACTAGGTAGACAACTGAGGTGTGTCCCTTTATCCGCAGTCGTTTTCCACTGCTTTCTTTAAGGGCCCACACGGTACTGGAGTTCTGTTCCATACTTGGCAGCAACTTGTAAAAGGATGAAGCTTTCAGTCATGACAATTAGAAAAGCAAAAACTTTTTGAAAAAGGCATCCACACCGACAAATTTGCAGACGACAATAGCAGCTGGAACTTCGTGGAGAGCTAGAGGTTTGCGGTTCCATAGGTGATTGAGCCGCTTCTTAGCAGAGCAAGAATTGTTACCTGCTCTGCTTTCCATGCATAAGGCAGAATAGATGGATGGAAGACATGCCAGGGAAGTCTGGAAATGGTTTGGCATCCCTTAGCATAGGTCCACCTTTCAAGGGTTTTCCATGCATCTTCTTGAGGCATTACTTACTGTAGGAGGCGAGGTATGACCCACTCAGCCCATGACCGATCAGCAAAACTCTGCAGGCACCGACTAGGCACACTTTGTTTGGGAGTTTGTCAAAGGGAACCACGGCGCTCACCAGGACGAGGTGGCCGAGTGGTTAAGGCGATGGACTGCTAATCCATTGTGCTCTGCATGCATGGGTTCGAATCCCATCCTCGTCGATTTCTTCTGCTTCGTCCAAGCTGAAATCTTTGTTTGCTAATCCTCTTTTTACTGGACAAGCAGTGATTGTCCCCTCCATGGTGGACTTTAACTGTGACCTCTCAAGACGGCTCTTATTAAAGCTAGGAAAGACGCATATTTGTTGTGTGGCATACAAGTTACGTGGCATATCAACGGGTTAAGTCCACTCTTTTTATTTTTCATGCTTGATGGCATCCTCGGCCTTCTCATGAAGATGAAGGCCTCTTTGTCCTTTGCAGCCTTTAGCTGGTACTGATTCTAGATCCCCTGACTGGTCTACCTTAGGACTGTGTGAAAGACAAGTAAGATGTCAGACGTGAGCGAATAACTTTTTTTTGGTTTGCTTCAGAAGCTCAAAAGAGAAGAAAGAAAGGCACTGCTGAGATTCGAACTCAGGATCTCCTGTTTACTAGACAGGCGCTTTAACCAACTAAGCCACAGCGCCTTGTGATGGCAAAGCTGGCACAGCTGTGCAGCTTAAAAAAAACGCCACTGCTATCGGATGTTTCCAATTCCTGCAACCTTTCATGACCTGATGGGGTGGCTCAAACCTTCATGGTTTTTCTTTTCAGGGCTGGAAAAAGGAAGGTGAGCAGATACTAGGTAGACAACTGAGGTGTGTCCCTTTATCCGCAGTCGTTTTCCACTGCTTTCTTTAAGGGCCCACACGGTACTGGAGTTCTGTTCCATACTTGGCAGCAACTTGTAAAAGGATGAAGCTTTCAGTCATGACAATTAGAAAAGCAAAAACTTTTTGAAAAAGGCATCCACACCGACAAATTTGCAGACGACAATAGCAGCTGGAACTTCGTGGAGAGCTAGAGGTTTGCGGTTCCATAGGTGATTGAGCCGCTTCTTAGCAGAGCAAGAATTGTTACCTGCTCTGCTTTCCATGCATAAGGCAGAATAGATGGATGGAAGACATGCCAGGGAAGTCTGGAAATGGTTTGGCATCCCTTAGCATAGGTCCACCTTTCAAGGGTTTTCCATGCATCTTCTTGAGGCATTACTTACTGTAGGAGGCGAGGTATGACCCACTCAGCCCATGACCGATCAGCAAAACTCTGCAGGCACCGACTAGGCACACTTTGTTTGGGAGTTTGTCAAAGGGAACCACGGCGCTCACCAGGACGAGGTGGCCGAGTGGTTAAGGCGATGGACTGCTAATCCATTGTGCTCTGCATGCATGGGTTCGAATCCCATCCTCGTCGATTTCTTCTGCTTCGTCCAAGCTGAAATCTTTGTTTGCTAATCCTCTTTTTACTGGACAAGCAGTGATTGTCCCCTCCATGGTGGACTTTAACTGTGACCTCTCAAGACGGCTCTTATTAAAGCTAGGAAAGACGCATATTTGTTGTGTGGCATACAAGTTACGTGGCATATCAACGGGTTAAGTCCACTCTTTTTATTTTTCATGCTTGATGGCATCCTCGGCCTTCTCATGAAGATGAAGGCCTCTTTGTCCTTTGCAGCCTTTAGCTGGTACTGATTCTAGATCCCCTGACTGGTCTACCTTAGGACTGTGTGAAAGACAAGTAAGATGTCAGACGTGAGCGAATAACTTTTTTTTGGTTTGCTTCAGAAGCTCAAAAGAGAAGAAAGAAAGGCACTGCTGAGATTCGAACTCAGGATCTCCTGTTTACTAGACAGGCGCTTTAACCAACTAAGCCACAGCGCCTTGTGATGGCAAAGCTGGCACAGCTGTGCAGCTTAAAAAAAACGCCACTGCTATCGGATGTTTCCAATTCCTGCAACCTTTCATGACCTGATGGGGTGGCTCAAACCTTCATGGTTTTTCTTTTCAGGGCTGGAAAAAGGAAGGTGAGCAGATACTAGGTAGACAACTGAGGTGTGTCCCTTTATCCGCAGTCGTTTTCCACTGCTTTCTTTAAGGGCCCACACGGTACTGGAGTTCTGTTCCATACTTGGCAGCAACTTGTAAAAGGATGAAGCTTTCAGTCATGACAATTAGAAAAGCAAAAACTTTTTGAAAAAGGCATCCACACCGACAAATTTGCAGACGACAATAGCAGCTGGAACTTCGTGGAGAGCTAGAGGTTTGCGGTTCCATAGGTGATTGAGCCGCTTCTTAGCAGAGCAAGAATTGTTACCTGCTCTGCTTTCCATGCATAAGGCAGAATAGATGGATGGAAGACATGCCAGGGAAGTCTGGAAATGGTTTGGCATCCCTTAGCATAGGTCCACCTTTCAAGGGTTTTCCATGCATCTTCTTGAGGCATTACTTACTGTAGGAGGCGAGGTATGACCCACTCAGCCCATGACCGATCAGCAAAACTCTGCAGGCACCGACTAGGCACACTTTGTTTGGGAGTTTGTCAAAGGGAACCACGGCGCTCACCAGGACGAGGTGGCCGAGTGGTTAAGGCGATGGACTGCTAATCCATTGTGCTCTGCATGCATGGGTTCGAATCCCATCCTCGTCGATTTCTTCTGCTTCGTCCAAGCTGAAATCTTTGTTTGCTAATCCTCTTTTTACTGGACAAGCAGTGATTGTCCCCTCCATGGTGGACTTTAACTGTGACCTCTCAAGACGGCTCTTATTAAAGCTAGGAAAGACGCATATTTGTTGTGTGGCATACAAGTTACGTGGCATATCAACGGGTTAAGTCCACTCTTTTTATTTTTCATGCTTGATGGCATCCTCGGCCTTCTCATGAAGATGAAGGCCTCTTTGTCCTTTGCAGCCTTTAGCTGGTACTGATTCTAGATCCCCTGACTGGTCTACCTTAGGACTGTGTGAAAGACAAGTAAGATGTCAGACGTGAGCGAATAACTTTTTTTTGGTTTGCTTCAGAAGCTCAAAAGAGAAGAAAGAAAGGCACTGCTGAGATTCGAACTCAGGATCTCCTGTTTACTAGACAGGCGCTTTAACCAACTAAGCCACAGCGCCTTGTGATGGCAAAGCTGGCACAGCTGTGCAGCTTAAAAAAAACGCCACTGCTATCGGATGTTTCCAATTCCTGCAACCTTTCATGACCTGATGGGGTGGCTCAAACCTTCATGGTTTTTCTTTTCAGGGCTGGAAAAAGGAAGGTGAGCAGATACTAGGTAGACAACTGAGGTGTGTCCCTTTATCCGCAGTCGTTTTCCACTGCTTTCTTTAAGGGCCCACACGGTACTGGAGTTCTGTTCCATACTTGGCAGCAACTTGTAAAAGGATGAAGCTTTCAGTCATGACAATTAGAAAAGCAAAAACTTTTTGAAAAAGGCATCCACACCGACAAATTTGCAGACGACAATAGCAGCTGGAACTTCGTGGAGAGCTAGAGGTTTGCGGTTCCATAGGTGATTGAGCCGCTTCTTAGCAGAGCAAGAATTGTTACCTGCTCTGCTTTCCATGCATAAGGCAGAATAGATGGATGGAAGACATGCCAGGGAAGTCTGGAAATGGTTTGGCATCCCTTAGCATAGGTCCACCTTTCAAGGGTTTTCCATGCATCTTCTTGAGGCATTACTTACTGTAGGAGGCGAGGTATGACCCACTCAGCCCATGACCGATCAGCAAAACTCTGCAGGCACCGACTAGGCACACTTTGTTTGGGAGTTTGTCAAAGGGAACCACGGCGCTCACCAGGACGAGGTGGCCGAGTGGTTAAGGCGATGGACTGCTAATCCATTGTGCTCTGCATGCATGGGTTCGAATCCCATCCTCGTCGATTTCTTCTGCTTCGTCCAAGCTGAAATCTTTGTTTGCTAATCCTCTTTTTACTGGACAAGCAGTGATTGTCCCCTCCATGGTGGACTTTAACTGTGACCTCTCAAGACGGCTCTTATTAAAGCTAGGAAAGACGCATATTTGTTGTGTGGCATACAAGTTACGTGGCATATCAACGGGTTAAGTCCACTCTTTTTATTTTTCATGCTTGATGGCATCCTCGGCCTTCTCATGAAGATGAAGGCCTCTTTGTCCTTTGCAGCCTTTAGCTGGTACTGATTCTAGATCCCCTGACTGGTCTACCTTAGGACTGTGTGAAAGACAAGTAAGATGTCAGACGTGAGCGAATAACTTTTTTTTGGTTTGCTTCAGAAGCTCAAAAGAGAAGAAAGAAAGGCACTGCTGAGATTCGAACTCAGGATCTCCTGTTTACTAGACAGGCGCTTTAACCAACTAAGCCACAGCGCCTTGTGATGGCAAAGCTGGCACAGCTGTGCAGCTTAAAAAAAACGCCACTGCTATCGGATGTTTCCAATTCCTGCAACCTTTCATGACCTGATGGGGTGGCTCAAACCTTCATGGTTTTTCTTTTCAGGGCTGGAAAAAGGAAGGTGAGCAGATACTAGGTAGACAACTGAGGTGTGTCCCTTTATCCGCAGTCGTTTTCCACTGCTTTCTTTAAGGGCCCACACGGTACTGGAGTTCTGTTCCATACTTGGCAGCAACTTGTAAAAGGATGAAGCTTTCAGTCATGACAATTAGAAAAGCAAAAACTTTTTGAAAAAGGCATCCACACCGACAAATTTGCAGACGACAATAGCAGCTGGAACTTCGTGGAGAGCTAGAGGTTTGCGGTTCCATAGGTGATTGAGCCGCTTCTTAGCAGAGCAAGAATTGTTACCTGCTCTGCTTTCCATGCATAAGGCAGAATAGATGGATGGAAGACATGCCAGGGAAGTCTGGAAATGGTTTGGCATCCCTTAGCATAGGTCCACCTTTCAAGGGTTTTCCATGCATCTTCTTGAGGCATTACTTACTGTAGGAGGCGAGGTATGACCCACTCAGCCCATGACCGATCAGCAAAACTCTGCAGGCACCGACTAGGCACACTTTGTTTGGGAGTTTGTCAAAGGGAACCACGGCGCTCACCAGGACGAGGTGGCCGAGTGGTTAAGGCGATGGACTGCTAATCCATTGTGCTCTGCATGCATGGGTTCGAATCCCATCCTCGTCGATTTCTTCTGCTTCGTCCAAGCTGAAATCTTTGTTTGCTAATCCTCTTTTTACTGGACAAGCAGTGATTGTCCCCTCCATGGTGGACTTTAACTGTGACCTCTCAAGACGGCTCTTATTAAAGCTAGGAAAGACGCATATTTGTTGTGTGGCATACAAGTTACGTGGCATATCAACGGGTTAAGTCCACTCTTTTTATTTTTCATGCTTGATGGCATCCTCGGCCTTCTCATGAAGATGAAGGCCTCTTTGTCCTTTGCAGCCTTTAGCTGGTACTGATTCTAGATCCCCTGACTGGTCTACCTTAGGACTGTGTGAAAGACAAGTAAGATGTCAGACGTGAGCGAATAACTTTTTTTTGGTTTGCTTCAGAAGCTCAAAAGAGAAGAAAGAAAGGCACTGCTGAGATTCGAACTCAGGATCTCCTGTTTACTAGACAGGCGCTTTAACCAACTAAGCCACAGCGCCTTGTGATGGCAAAGCTGGCACAGCTGTGCAGCTTAAAAAAAACGCCACTGCTATCGGATGTTTCCAATTCCTGCAACCTTTCATGACCTGATGGGGTGGCTCAAACCTTCATGGTTTTTCTTTTCAGGGCTGGAAAAAGGAAGGTGAGCAGATACTAGGTAGACAACTGAGGTGTGTCCCTTTATCCGCAGTCGTTTTCCACTGCTTTCTTTAAGGGCCCACACGGTACTGGAGTTCTGTTCCATACTTGGCAGCAACTTGTAAAAGGATGAAGCTTTCAGTCATGACAATTAGAAAAGCAAAAACTTTTTGAAAAAGGCATCCACACCGACAAATTTGCAGACGACAATAGCAGCTGGAACTTCGTGGAGAGCTAGAGGTTTGCGGTTCCATAGGTGATTGAGCCGCTTCTTTGCAGAGCAAGAATTGTTACCTGCTCTGCTTTCCATGCATAAGGCAGAATAGATGGATGGAAGACATGGCAGGGATGTCTGGAAATGGTTTGGCATCCCTTATCATAGGTCCACCTTTCAAGGGTTTTCCATGCATCTTCTTGAGGCATTACTTACTGTAGGAGGCGAGGTATGACCCACTCAGCCCATGACCGATCAGCAAAACTCTGCAGGCACCGACTAGGCACACTTTGTTTGGGAGTTTGTCAAAGGAACCACGGCGCTCACCAGGACGAGGTGGCCGAGTGGTTAAGGCGATGGACTGCTAATCCATTGTGCTCTGCATGCATGGGTTCGAATCCCATCCCCGTCGATTTCTTCTGCTTTGTCCAAGCTGAAATCTTTGTTTGCTAATCCTCTTTTTACTGGACAAGCAGTGATTGTCCCCTCCATGGTGGACTTTAACTGTGACCTCTCAAGACGGCTCTTATTAAAGCTAGGAAAGACGCATATTTGTTGTGTGGCATACAAGTTACGTGGCATATCAACGGGTTAAGTCCACTCTTTTTATTTTTCATGCTTGATGGCATCCTCGGCCTTCTCATGAAGATGAAGGCCTCTTTGTCCTTTGCAGCCTTTAGCTGGTACTGATTCTAGATCCCCTGACTGGTCTACCTTAGGACTGTGTGAAAGACAAGTAAGATGTCAGACGTGAGCGAATAACTTTTTTTTGGTTTGCTTCAGAAGCTCAAAAGAGAAGAAAGAAAGGCACTGCTGAGATTCGAACTCAGGATCTCCTGTTTACTAGACAGGCGCTTTAACCA
Organism: Engystomops pustulosus; assembly: GCF_040894005.1. Lineage (NCBI taxonomy): Eukaryota > Metazoa > Chordata > Amphibia > Anura > Leptodactylidae > Engystomops > Engystomops pustulosus. The sequence continues at coordinate 140,650,023 of NC_092417.1, read as the reverse complement.
ACTAAGCCACAGCGCCTTGTGATGGCAAAGCTGGCACAGCTGTGCAGCTTAAAAAAAACGCCACTGCTATCGGATGTTTCCAATTCCTGCAACCTTTCATGACCTGATGGGGTGGCTCAAACCTTCATGGTTTTTCTTTTCAGGGCTGGAAAAAGGAAGGTGAGCAGATACTAGGTAGACAACTGAGGTGTGTCCCTTTATCCGCAGTCGTTTTCCACTGCTTTCTTTAAGGGCCCACACGGTACTGGAGTTCTGTTCCATACTTGGCAGCAACTTGTAAAAGGATGAAGCTTTCAGTCATGACAATTAGAAAAGCAAAAACTTTTTGAAAAAGGCATCCACACCGACAAATTTGCAGACGACAATAGCAGCTGGAACTTCGTGGAGAGCTAGAGGTTTGCGGTTCCATAGGTGATTGAGCCGCTTCTTAGCAAAGCAAGAATTGTTACCTGCTCTGCTTTCCATGCATAAGGCAGAATAGATGGATGGAAGACATGCCAGGGAAGTCTGGAAATGGTTTGGCATCCCTTAGCATAGGTCCACCTTTCAAGGGTTTTCCATGCATCTTCTTGAGGCATTACTTACTGTAGGAGGCAAGGTATGACCCACTCAGCCCATGACCGATCAGCAAAACTCTGCAGGCACCGACTAGGCACACTTTCTTTGGGAGTTTGTCAAAGGGAACCACGGCGCTCACCAGGACGAGGTGGCCGAGTGGTTAAGGCGATGGACTGCTAATCCATTGTGCTCTGCATGCATGGGTTCGAATCCCATCCTCGTCGATTTCTTCTGCTTCGTCCAAGCTGAAATCTTTGTTTGCTAATCCTCTTTTTACTGGACAAGCAGTGATTGTCCCCTCCATGGTGGACTTTAACTGTGACCTCTCGAGACGGCTCTTATTAAAGCTAGGAAAGACGCATATTTGTTGTGTGGCATACAAGTTACGTGGCATATCAACGGGTTAAGTCCACTCTTTTTATTTTTCATGCTTGATGGCATCCTCGGCCTTCTCATGAAGATGAAGGCCTCTTTGTCCTTTGCAGCCTTTAGCTGGTACTGATTCTAGATCCCCTGACTGGTCTACCTTAGGACTGTGTGAAAGACAAGTAAGATGTCAGACGTGAGCGAATAACTTTTTTTTGGTTTGCTTCAGAAGCTCAAAAGAGAAGAAAGAAAGGCACTGCTGAGATTCGAACTCAGGATCTCCTGTTTACTAGACAGGCGCTTTAACCAACTAAGCCACAGCGCCTTGTGATGGCAAAGCTGGCACAGCTGTGCAGCTTAAAAAAAACGCCACTGCTATCGGATGTTTCCAATTCCTGCAACCTTTCATGACCTGATGGGGTGGCTCAAACCTTCATAGTTTTTCTTTTCAGGGCTGGAAAAAGGAAGGTGAGCAGATACTAGGTAGACAACTGAGGTGTGTCCCTTTATCCGCAGTCGTTTTCCACTGCTTTCTTTAAGGGCCCACACGGTACTGGAGTTCTGTTCCATACTTGGCAGCAACTTGTAAAAGGATGAAGCTTTCAGTCATGACAATTAGAAAAGCAAAAACTTTTTGAAAAAGGCATCCACACCGACAAATTTACAGACGACAATAGCAGCTGGAACTTCGTGGAGAGCTAGAGGTTTGCGGTTCCATAGGTGATTGAGCCGCTTCTTTGCAGAGCAAGAATTGTTACCTGCTCTGCTTTCCATGCATAAGGCAGAATAGATGGATGGAAGACATGGCAGGGATGTCTGGAAATGGTTTGGCATCCCTTAGCATAGGTCCACCTTTCAAGGGTTTTCCATGCATCTTCTTGAGGCATTACTTACTGTAGGAGGCGAGGTATGACCCACTCAGCCCATGACCGATCAGCAAAACTCTGCAGGCACCGACTAGGCACACTTTGTTTGGGAGTTTGTCAAAGGGAACCACGGCGCTCACCAGGACGAGGTGGCCGAGTGGTTAAGGCGATGGACTGCTAATCCATTGTGCTCTGCATGCATGGGTTCGAATCCCATCCTCGTCGATTTCTTCTGCTTCGTCCAAGCTGAAATCTTTGTTTGCTAATCCTCTTTTTACTGGACAAGCAGTGATTGTCCCCTCCATGGTGGACTTTAACTGTGACCTCTCAAGACGGCTCTTATTAAAGCTAGGAAAGACGCATATTTGTTGTGTGGCATACAAGTTACGTGGCATATCAACGGGTTAAGTCCACTCTTTTTATTTTTCATGCTTGATGGCATCCTCGGCCTTCTCATGAAGATGAAGGCCTCTTTGTCCTTTGCAGCCTTTAGCTGGTACTGATTCTAGATCCCCTGACTGGTCTACCTTAGGACTGTGTGAAAGACAAGTAAGATGTCAGACGTGAGTGAATAACTTTTTTTTGGTTTGCTTCAGAAGCTCAAAAGAGAAGAAAGAAAGGCACTGCTGAGATTCGAACTCAGGATCTCCTGTTTACTAGACAGGCGCTTTAACCAACTAAGCCACAGCGCCTTGTGATGGCAAAGCTGGCACAGCTGTGCAGCTTAAAAAAAACGCCACTGCTATCGGATGTTTCCAATTCCTGCAACCTTTCATGACCTGATGGGGTGGCTCAAACCTTCATGGTTTTTCTTTTCAGGGCTGGAAAAAGGAAGGTGAGCAGATACTAGGTAGACAACTGAGGTGTGTCCCTTTATCCGCAGTCGTTTTCCCCTGCTTTCTTTAAGGGCCCACACGGTACTGGAGTTCTGTTCCATACTTGGCAGCAACTTGTAAAAGGATGAAGCTTTCAGTCATGACAATTAGAAAAGCAAAAACTTTTTGAAAAAGGCATCCACACCGACAAATTTGCAGACGACAATAGCAGCTGGAACTTCGTGGAGAGCTAGAGGTTTGCGGTTCCATAGGTGATTGAGCCGCTTCTTTGCAGAGCTAGAATTGTTACCTGCTCTGCTTTCCATGCATAAGGCAGAATAGATGGATGGAAGACATGGCAGGGATGTCTGGAAATGGTTTGGCATCCCTTAGCATAGGTCCACCTTTCAAGGGTTTTCCATGCATCTTCTTGAGGCATTACTTACTGTAGGAGGCGAGGTATGACCCACTCAGCCCATGACCGATCAGCAAAACTCTGCAGGCACCGACTAGGCACACTTTGTTTGGGAGTTTGTCAAAGGGAACCACGGCGCTCACCAGGACGAGGTGGCCGAGTGGTTAAGGCGATGGACTGCTAATCCATTGTGCTCTGCATGCATGGGTTCGAATCCCATCCTCGTCGATTTCTTCTGCTTCGTCCAAGCTGAAATCTTTGTTTGCTAATCCTCTTTTTACTGGACAAGCAGTGATTGTCCCCTCCATGGTGGACTTTAACTGTGACCTCTCAAGACGGCTCTTATTAAAGCTAGGAAAGACGCATATTTGTTGTGTGGCATACAAGTTACGTGGCATATCAACGGGTTAAGTCCACTCTTTTTATTTTTCATGCTTGATGGCATCCTCGGCCTTCTCATGAAGATGAAGGCCTCTTTGTCCTTTGCAGCCTTTAGCTGGTACTGATTCTAGATCCCCTGACTGGTCTACCTTAGGACTGTGTGAAAGACAAGTAAGATGTCAGACGTGAGCGAATAACTTTTTTTTGGTTTGCTTCAGAAGCTCAAAAGAGAAGAAAGAAAGGCACTGCTGAGATTCGAACTCAGGATCTCCTGTTTACTAGACAGGCGCTTTAACCAACTAAGCCACAGCGCCTTGTGATGGCAAAGCTGGCACAGCTGTGCAGCTTAAAAAAAACGCCACTGCTATCGGATGTTTCCAATTCCTGCAACCTTTCATGACCTGATGGGGTGGCTCAAACCTTCATGGTTTTTCTTTTCAGGGCTGGAAAAAGGAAGGTGAGCAGATACTAGGTAGACAACTGAGGTGTGTCCCTTTATCCGCAGTCGTTTTCCACTGCTTTCTTTAACCCCTTAAGGACCAGGCCCTTTTTCGTTTTTGCGTTTTTATTTTTCACTCCCCACCTTCAAAAATCTAGAACTTTTTTATTTTTCCATGTACAGAGCTGTATGATGGCTTATTTTCTGCGTAACAAATTGCACTACGTAGCGATGGTATTAAATATTCCATGCCCTGTACTGGGAAGCGGGAAAAAAATTCTAAATGCAGTGAAAATGATGAAAAAACACATTTGCGCCATTTCTTGTGGGCTTGGTTTTTACAGCTTTCACTGTGCACCCCAAATGACATGTCTATTTCATTCATTGGGTCAATACGATCACGGGGATACCAAATTTGTATAGGTTTTATAATGTTTTCATACATTTACAAAAATTAAAACCTCCTGTACAGAAAAAAAATTCTTCATTTTGCCGTGTTCTTGCGCTAATAACTTTTTCATACTTTAGTGTATGGAGCTGTGGTTGGTGTCATTTTTTGCGACTTCTGATGACGTTTTCAACGCTTCTATTTTTAGGACTGTTTGACATTTTGATCACTTTTTATAGAATTTTTTCTATTTTTCAAAATGGCAAAAAAATGCCATTTGCGACTTCGGGCGCTATTTTCCGCTACGCGGTTTAACGCAGTGAAAAACGGTTATTATATTTTGATAGATCGGGCATTTTCGGACACGGCGATACCTATTGTGTTTATGATTTTTACTGTTTATTTATATTTATATCAGTTCTAGGGAAAGGGGGGTGATTTGAATTTTTATGTTTTTTTAATATAATTTTTTTTTTTTTTACTTTTTTTTATTTATTTTTTTTACTATTTTACAGACTCCCTAGGGTACTTTAACCCTAGGTTGTCTGATTGATCCTACCATATACTGCCATACTACAGTATGGCAGTATATGGGGATTTTGCATACCATCTATTATAATGTGCAGATCGCACATTATAATAGACAGCCTCGATCCTGACGGTCTGGGATCTTTGTGTGATCCCAGGCTGTCATGGCAACGGATCGCCGATCCCCGGTGACGTCACGGGCAGTGACGATCGGAGCCAAGATGGCGGCGCCCATGCGCCGCCGGCTCTTTAATGCCGCCGGCAGCTTTGCCGGCGGCAATCAAAGGGTTAACACCCGCGATCGGTGCAAGCACCGATCGCGGGTGTTAGCGACGGGCGTTTGCTTCATTATGAAGCAAATGCCCGGTGAGTATGAAGAGGGCTCAGCCTGTGAGCCCTCTTCATACTCCCCCATGCGCAGTAAGACGTAAGGGTACGTCTTATTGCGCTATGGGGTTAAGGGCCCACACGTTACTGGAGTTCTGTTCCATACTTGGCAGCAACTTGTAAAAGGATGAAGCTTTCAGTCATGACAATTAGAAAAGCAAAAACTTTTTGAAAAAGGCATCCACACCGACAAATTTGCAGACGACAATAGCAGCTGGAACTTCGTGGAGAGCTAGAGGTTTGCGGTTCCATAGGTGATTGAGCCGCTTCTTTGCAGAGCAAGAATTGTTACCTGCTCTGCTTTCCATGCATAAGGCAGAATAGATGGATGGAAGACATGGCAGGGATGTCTGGAAATGGTTTGGCATCCCTTAGCATAGGTCCACCTTTCAAGGGTTTTCCATGCATCTTCTTGAGGCATTACTTACTGTAGGAGGCGAGGTATGACCCACTCAGCCCATGACCGATCAGCAAAACTCTGCAGGCACCGACTAGGCACACTTTGTTTGGGAGTTTGTCAAAGGGAACCACGGCGCTCACCAGGACGAGGTGGCCGAGTGGTTAAGGCGATGGACTGCTAATCCATTGTGCTCTGCATGCATGGGTTCGAATCCCATCCTCGTCGATTTCTTCTGCTTCGTCCAAGCTGAAATCTTTGTTTGTTAATCCTCTTTTTACTGGACAAGCAGTGATTGTCCCCTCCATGGTGGACTTTAACTGTGACCTCTCAAGACGGCTCTTATTAAAGCTAGGAAAGACGCATATTTGTTGTGTGGCATACAAGTTACGTGGCATATCAACAGGTTAAGTCCACTCTTTTTATTTTTCATGCTTGATGGCATCCTCGGCCTTCTCATGAAGATGAAGGCCTCTTTGTCCTTTGCAGCCTTTAGCTGGTACTGATTCTAGATCCCCTGACTGGTCTACCTTAGGACTGTGTGAAAGACAAGTAAGATGTCAGACGTGAGCGAATAACTTTTTTTTGGTTTGCTTCAGAAGCTCAAAAGAGAAGAAAGAAAGGCACTGCTGAGATTCGAACTCAGGATCTCCTGTTTACTAGACAGGCGCTTTAACCAACTAAGCCACAGCGCCTTGTGATGGCAAAGCTGGCACAGCTGTGCAGCTTAAAAAAAACGCCACTGCTATCGGATGTTTCCAATTCCTGCAACCTTTCATGACCTGATGGGGTGGCTCAAACCTTCATAGTTTTTCTTTTCAGGGCTGGAAAAAGGAAGGTGAGCAGATACTAGGTAGACAACTGAGGTGTGTCCCTTTATCCGCAGTCGTTTTCCACTGCTTTCTTTAAGGGCCCACACGGTACTGGAGTTCTGTTCCATACTTGGCAGCAACTTGTAAAAGGATGAAGCTTTCAGTCATGACAATTAGAAAAGCAAAAACTTTTTGAAAAAGGCATCCACATCGACAAATTTGCAGACGACAATAGCAGCTGGAACTTCGTGGAGAGCTAGAGGTTTGCGGTTCCATAGGTGATTGAGCCGCTTCTTAGCAGAGCAAGAATTGTTACCTGCTCTGCTTTCCATGCATAAGGCAGAATAGATGGATGAAAGACATGCCAGGGATGTCTGGAAATGGTTTGGCATCCCTTAGCATAGGTCCACCTTTCAAGGGTTTTCCATGCATCTTCTTGAGGCATTACTTACTGTAGGAGGCGAGGTATGACCCACTCAGCCCATGACCGATCAGCAAAACTCTGCAGGCACCGACTAGGCACACTTTGTTTGGGAGTTTGTCAAAGGGAACCACGGCGCTCACCAGGACGAGGTGGCCGAGTGGTTAAGGCGATGGACTGCTAATCCATTGTGCTCTGCATGCATGGGTTCGAATCCCATCCTCGTCGATTTCTTCTGCTTCGTCCAAGCTGAAATCTTTGTTTGCTAATCCTCTTTTTACTGGACAAGCAGTGATTGTCCCCTCCATGGTGGACTTTAACTGTGACCTCTCAAGACGGCTCTTATTAAAGCTACGAAAGACGCATATTTGTTGTGTGGCATACAAGTTACGTGGCATATCAACGGGTTAAGTCCACTCTTTTTATTTTTCATGCTTGATGGCATCCTCGGCCTTCTCATGAAGATGAAGGCCTCTTTGTCCTTTGCAGCCTTTAGCTGGTACTGATTCTAGATCCCCTGACTGGTCTACCTTAGGACTGTGTGAAAGACAAGTAAGATGTCAGACGTGAGCGAATAACTTTTTTTTGGTTTGCTTCAGAAGCTCAAAAGAGAAGAAAGAAAGGCACTGCTGAGATTCAAACTCAGGATCTCCTGTTTACTAGACAGGCGCTTTAACCAACTAAGCCACAGCACCTTGTGATGGCAAAGCTGGCACAGCTGTGCAGCTTAAAAAAAACGCCACTGCTATCGGATGTTTCCAATTCCTGCAACCTTTCATGACCTGATGGGGTGGCTCAAACCTTCATGGTTTTTCTTTTCAGGGCTGGAAAAAGGAAGGTGAGCAGATACTAGGTAGACAACTGAGGTGTGTCCCTTTATCCGCAGTCGTTTTCCACTGCTTTCTTTAAGGGCCCACACGGTACTGGAGTTCTGTTCCATACTTGGCAGCAACTTGTAAAAGGATGAAGCTTTCAGTCATGACAATTAGAAAAGCAAAAACTTTTTGAAAAAGGCATCCACACCGACAAATTTGCAGACGACAATAGCAGCTGGAACTTCGTGGAGAGCTAGAGGTTTGCGGTTCCATAGGTGATTGAGCCGCTTCTTAGCAGAGCAAGAATTGTTACCTGCTCTGCTTTCCATGCATAAGGCAGAATAGATGGATGGAAGACATGCCAGGGATGTCTGGAAATGGTTTGGCATCCCTTAGCATAGGTCCACCTTTCAAGGGTTTTCCATGCATCTTCTTGAGGCATTACTTACTGTAGGAGGCGAGGTATGACCCACTCAGCCCATGACCGATCAGCAAAACTCTGCAGGCACCGACTAGGCACACTTTGTTTGGGAGTTTGTCAAAGGGAACCACGGCGCTCACCAGGACGAGGTGGCCGAGTGGTTAAGGCGATGGACTGCTAATCCATTGTGCTCTGCATGCATGGGTTCGAATCCCATCCTCGTCGATTTCTTCTGCTTCGTCCAAGCTGAAATCTTTGTTTGCTAATCCTCTTTTTACTGGACAAGCAGTGATTGTCCCCTCCATGGTGGACTTTAACTGTGACCTCTCAAGACGGCTCTTATTAAAGCTACGAAAGACGCATATTTGTTGTGTGGCATACAAGTTACGTGGCATATCAACGGGTTAAGTCCACTCTTTTTATTTTTCATGCTTGATGGCATCCTCGGCCTTCTCGGCCTTCTCATGAAGATGAAGGCCTCTTTGTCCTTTGCAGCCTTTAGCTGGTACTGATTCTAGATCCCCTGACTGGTCTACCTTAGGACTGTGTGAAAGACAAGTAAGATGTCAGACGTGAGCGAATAACTTTTTTTTGGTTTGCTTCAGAAGCTCAAAAGAGAAGAAAGAAAGGCACTGCTGAGATTCGAACTCAGGATCTCCTGTTTACTAGACAGGCGCTTTAACCAACTAAGCCACAGCGCCTTGTGATGGCAAAGCTGGCACAGCTGTGCAGCTTAAAAAAAACGCCACTGCTATCGGATGTTTCCAATTCCTGCAACCTTTCATGACCTGATGGGGTGGCTCAAACCTTCATGGTTTTTCTTTTCAGGGCTGGAAAAAGGAAGGTGAGCAGATACTAGGTAGACAACTGAGGTGTGTCCCTTTATCCGCAGTCATTTTCCACTGCTTTCTTTAAGGGCCCACACGGTACTGGAGTTCTGTTCCATACTTGGCAGCAACTTGTAAAAGGATGAAGCTTTCAGTCATGACAATTAGAAAAGCAAAAACTTTTTGAAAAAGGCATCCACACCGAAAAATTTGCAGACGACAATAGCAGCTGGAACTTCGTGGAGAGCTAGAGGTTTGCGGTTCCATAGGTGATTGAGCCGCTTCTTAGCAGAGCAAGAATTGTTACCTGCTCTGCTTTCCATGCATAAGGCAGAATAGATGGATGGAAGACATGCCAGGGAAGTCTGGAAATGGTTTGGCATCCCTTAGCATAGGTCCACCTTTCAAGGGTTTTCCATGCATCTTCTTGAGGCATTACTTACTGTAGGAGGCGAGGTATGACCCACTCAGCCCATGACCGATCAGCAAAACTCTGCAGGCACCGACTAGGCACACTTTGTTTGGGAGTTTGTCAAAGGGAACCACGGCGCTCACCAGGACGAGGTGGCCGAGTGGTTAAGGCGATGGACTGCTAATCCATTGTGCTCTGCATGCATGGGTTCGAATCCCATCCTCGTCGATTTCTTCTGCTTCGTCCAAGCTGAAATCTTTGTTTGCTAATCCTCTTTTTACTGGACAAGCAGTGATTGTCCCCTCCATGGTGGACTTTAACTGTGACCTCTCAAGACGGCTCTTATTAAAGCTAGGAAAGACGCATATTTGTTGTGTGGCATACAAGTTACGTGGCATATCAACGGGTTAAGTCCACTCTTTTTATTTTTCATGCTTGATGGCATCCTCGGCCTTCTCATGAAGATGAAGGCCTCTTTGTCCTTTGCAGCCTTTAGCTGGTACTGATTCTAGATCCCCTGACTGGTCTACCTTAGGACTGTGTGAAAGACAAGTAAGATGTCAGACGTGAGCGAATAACTTTTTTTTGGTTTGCTTCAGAAGCTCAAAAGAGAAGAAAGAAAGGCACTGCTGAGATTCGAACTCAGGATCTCCTGTTTACTAGACAGGCGCTTTAACCAACTAAGCCACAGCGCCTTGTGATGGCAAAGCTGGCACAGCTGTGCAGCTTAAAAAAAACGCCACTGCTATCGGATGTTTCCAATTCCTGCAACCTTTCATGACCTGATGGGGTGGCTCAAACCTTCATGGTTTTTCTTTTCAGGGCTGGAAAAAGGAAGGTGAGCAGATACTAGGTAGACAACTGAGGTGTGTCCCTTTATCCGCAGTCGTTTTCCACTGCTTTCTTTAAGGGCCCACACGGTACTGGAGTTCTGTTCCATACTTGGCAGCAACTTGTAAAAGGATGAAGCTTTCAGTCATGACAATTAGAAAAGCAAAAACTTTTTGAAAAAGGCATCCACACCGACAAATTTGCAGACGACAATAGCAGCTGGAACTTCGTGGAGAGCTAGAGGTTTGCGGTTCCATAGGTGATTGAGCCGCTTCTTAGCAGAGCAAGAATTGTTACCTGCTCTGCTTTCCATGCATAAGGCAGAATAGATGGATGGAAGACATGCCAGGGAAGTCTGGAAATGGTTTGGCATCCCTTAGCATAGGTCCACCTTTCAAGGGTTTTCCATGCATCTTCTTGAGGCATTACTTACTGTAGGAGGCGAGGTATGACCCACTCAGCCCATGACCGATCAGCAAAACTCTGCAGGCACCGACTAGGCACACTTTGTTTGGGAGTTTGTCAAAGGGAACCACGGCGCTCACCAGGACGAGGTGGCCGAGTGGTTAAGGCGATGGACTGCTAATCCATTGTGCTCTGCATGCATGGGTTCGAATCCCATCCTCGTCGATTTCTTCTGCTTCGTCCAAGCTGAAATCTTTGTTTGCTAATCCTCTTTTTACTGGACAAGCAGTGATTGTCCCCTCCATGGTGGACTTTAACTGTGACCTCTCAAGACGGCTCTTATTAAAGCTAGGAAAGACGCATATTTGTTGTGTGGCATACAAGTTACGTGGCATATCAACGGGTTAAGTCCACTCTTTTTATTTTTCATGCTTGATGGCATCCTCGGCCTTCTCGGCCTTCTCATGAAGATGAAGGCCTCTTTGTCCTTTGCAGCCTTTAGCTGGTACTGATTCTAGATCCCCTGACTGGTCTACCTTAGGACTGTGTGAAAGACAAGTAAGATGTCAGACGTGAGCGAATAACTTTTTTTTGGTTTGCTTCAGAAGCTCAAAAGAGAAGAAAGAAAGGCACTGCTGAGATTCAAACTCAGGATCTCCTGTTTACTAGACAGGCGCTTTAACCAACTAAGCCACAGCACCTGGTGATGGCAAAGCTGGCACAGCTGTGCAGCTTAAAAAAAACGCCACTGCTATCGGATGTTTCCAATTCCTGCAACCTTTCATGACCTGATGGGGTGGCTCAAACCTTCATGGTTTTTCTTTTCAGGGCTGGAAAAAGGAATGTGAGCAGATACTAGGTAGACAACTGAGGTGTGTCCCTTTATCCGCAGTCGTTTTCCACTGCTTTCTTTAAGGGCCCACACGGTACTGGAGTTCTGTTCCATACTTGGCAGCAACTTGTAAAAGGATGAAGCTTTCAGTCATGACAATTAGAAAAGCAAAAACTTTTTGAAAAAGGCATCCACGCCGACAAATTTGCAGACGACAATAGCAGCTGGAACTTCGTGGAGAGCTAGAGGTTTGCGGTTCCATAGGTGATTGAGCCGCTTCTTAGCAGAGCAAGAATTGTTACCTGCTCTGCTTTCCATGCATAAGGCAGAATAGATGGATGGAAGACATGCCAGGGATGTCTGGAAATGGTTTGGCATCCCTTAGCATAGGTCCACCTTTCAAGGGTTTTCCATGCATCTTCTTGAGGCATTACTTACTGTAGGAGGCGAGGTATGACCCACTCAGCCCATGACCGATCAGCAAAACTCTGCAGGCACCGACTAGGCACACTTTGTTTGGGAGTTTGTCAAAGGGAACCACGGCGCTCACCAGGACGAGGTGGCCGAGTGGTTAAGGCGATGGACTGCTAATCCATTGTGCTCTGCATGCATGGGTTCGAATCCCATCCTCGTCGATTTCTTCTGCTTCGTCCAAGCTGAAATCTTTGTTTGCTAATCCTCTTTTTACTGGACAAGCAGTGATTGTCCCCTCCATGGTGGACTTTAACTGTGACCTCTCAAGACGGCTCTTATTAAAGCTAGGAAAGACGCATATTTGTTGTGTGGCATACAAGTTACGTGGCATATCAACGGGTTAAGTCCACTCTTTTTATTTTTCATGCTTGATGGCATCCTCGGCCTTCTCATGAAGATGAAGGCCTCTTTGTCCTTTGCAGCCTTTAGCTGGTACTGATTCTAGATCCCCTGACTGGTCTACCTTAGGACTGTGTGAAAGACAAGTAAGATGTCAGACGTGAGCGAATAACTTTTTTTTGGTTTGCTTCAGAAGCTCAAAAGAGAAGAAAGAAAGGCACTGCTGAGATTCAAACTCAGGATCTCCTGTTTACTAGACAGGCGCTTTAACCAACTAAGCCACAGCACCTTGTGATGGCAAAGCTGGCACAGCTGTGCAGCTTAAAAAAAACGCCACTGCTATCGGATGTTTCCAATTCCTGCAACCTTTCATGACCTGATGGGGTGGCTCAAACCTTCATGGTTTTTCTTTTCAGGGCTGGAAAAAGGAAGGTGAGCAGATACTAGGTAGACAACTGAGGTGTGTCCCTTTATCCGCAGTCGTTTTCCACTGCTTTCTTTAAGGGCCCACACGGTACTGGAGTTCTGTTCCATACTTGGCAGCAACTTGTAAAAGGATGAAGCTTTCAGTCATGACAATTAGAAAAGCAAAAACTTTTTGAAAAAGGCATCCACACCGACAAATTTGCAGACGACAATAGCAGCTGGAACTTCGTGGAGAGCTAGAGGTTTGCGGTTCCATAGGTGATTGAGCCGCTTCTTAGCAGAGCAAGAATTGTTACCTGCTCTGCTTTCCATGCATAAGGCAGAATAGATGGATGGAAGACATGCCAGGGAAGTCTGGAAATGGTTTGGCATCCCTTAGCATAGGTCCACCTTTCAAGGGTTTTCCATGCATCTTCTTGAGGCATTACTTACTGTAGGAGGCGAGGTATGACCCACTCAGCCCATGACCGATCAGCAAAACTCTGCAGGCACCGACTAGGCACACTTTGTTTGGGAGTTTGTCAAAGGGAACCACGGCGCTCACCAGGACGAGGTGGCCGAGTGGTTAAGGCGATGGACTGCTAATCCATTGTGCTCTGCATGCATGGGTTCGAATCCCATCCTCGTCGATTTCTTCTGCTTCGTCCAAGCTGAAATCTTTGTTTGCTAATCCTCTTTTTACTGGACAAGCAGTGATTGTCCCCTCCATGGTGGACTTTAACTGTGACCTCTCAAGACGGCTCTTATTAAAGCTAGGAAAGACGCATATTTGTTGTGTGGCATACAAGTTACGTGGCATATCAACGGGTTAAGTCCACTCTTTTTATTTTTCATGCTTGATGGCATCCTCGGCCTTCTCATGAAGATGAAGGCCTCTTTGTCCTTTGCAGCCTTTAGCTGGTACTGATTCTAGATCCCCTGACTGGTCTACCTTAGGACTGTGTGAAAGACAAGTAAGATGTCAGACGTGAGCGAATAACTTTTTTTTGGTTTGCTTCAGAAGCTCAAAAGAGAAGAAAGAAAGGCACTGCTGAGATTCAAACTCAGGATCTCCTGTTTACTAGACAGGCGCTTTAACCAACTAAGCCACAGCACCTTGTGATGGCAAAGCTGGCACAGCTGTGCAGCTTAAAAAAAACGCCACTGCTATCGGATGTTTCCAATTCCTGCAACCTTTCATGACCTGATGGGGTGGCTCAAACCTTCATGGTTTTTCTTTTCAGGGCTGGAAAAAGGAAGGTGAGCAGATACTAGGTAGACAACTGAGGTGTGTCCCTTTATCCGCAGTCGTTTTCCACTGCTTTCTTTAAGGGCCCACACGGTACTGGAGTTCTGTTCCATACTTGGCAGCAACTTGTAAAAGGATGAAGCTTTCAGTCATGACAATTAGAAAAGCAAAAACTTTTTGAAAAAGGCATCCACACCGACAAATTTGCAGACGACAATAGCAGCTGGAACTTCGTGGAGAGCTAGAGGTTTGCGGTTCCATAGGTGATTGAGCCGCTTCTTAGCAGAGCAAGAATTGTTACCTGCTCTGCTTTCCATGCATAAGGCAGAATAGATGGATGGAAGACATGCCAGGGATGTCTGGAAATGGTTTGGCATCCCTTAGCATAGGTCCACCTTTCAAGGGTTTTCCATGCATCTTCTTGAGGCATTACTTACTGTAGGAGGCGAGGTATGACCCACTCAGCCCATGACCGATCAGCAAAACTCTGCAGGCACCGACTAGGCACACTTTGTTTGGGAGTTTGTCAAAGGGAACCACGGCGCTCACCAGGACGAGGTGGCCGAGTGGTTAAGGCGATGGACTGCTAATCCATTGTGCTCTGCATGCATGGGTTCGAATCCCATCCTCGTCGATTTCTTCTGCTTCGTCCAAGCTGAAATCTTTGTTTGCTAATCCTCTTTTTACTGGACAAGCAGTGATTGTCCCCTCCATGGTGGACTTTAACTGTGACCTCTCAAGACGGCTCTTATTAAAGCTACGAAAGACGCATATTTGTTGTGTGGCATACAAGTTACGTGGCATATCAACGGGTTAAGTCCACTCTTTTTATTTTTCATGCTTGATGGCATCCTCGGCCTTCTCGGCCTTCTCATGAAGATGAAGGCCTCTTTGTCCTTTGCAGCCTTTAGCTGGTACTGATTCTAGATCCCCTGACTGGTCTACCTTAGGACTGTGTGAAAGACAAGTAAGATGTCAGACGTGAGCGAATAACTTTTTTTTGGTTTGCTTCAGAAGCTCAAAAGAGAAGAAAGAAAGGCACTGCTGAGATTCGAACTCAGGATCTCCTGTTTACTAGACAGGCGCTTTAACCAACTAAGCCACAGCGCCTTGTGATGGCAAAGCTGGCACAGCTGTGCAGCTTAAAAAAAACGCCACTGCTATCGGATGTTTCCAATTCCTGCAACCTTTCATGACCTGATGGGGTGGCTCAAACCTTCATGGTTTTTCTTTTCAGGGCTGGAAAAAGGAAGGTGAGCAGATACTAGGTAGACAACTGAGGTGTGTCCCTTTATCCGCAGTCATTTTCCACTGCTTTCTTTAAGGGCCCACACGGTACTGGAGTTCTGTTCCATACTTGGCAGCAACTTGTAAAAGGATGAAGCTTTCAGTCATGACAATTAGAAAAGCAAAAACTTTTTGAAAAAGGCATCCACACCGACAAATTTGCAGACGACAATAGCAGCTGGAACTTCGTGGAGAGCTAGAGGTTTGCGGTTCCATAGGTGATTGAGCCGCTTCTTAGCAGAGCAAGAATTGTTACCTGCTCTGCTTTCCATGCATAAGGCAGAATAGATGGATGGAAGACATGCCAGGGAAGTCTGGAAATGGTTTGGCATCCCTTAGCATAGGTCCACCTTTCAAGGGTTTTCCATGCATCTTCTTGAGGCATTACTTACTGTAGGAGGCGAGGTATGACCCACTCAGCCCATGACCGATCAGCAAAACTCTGCAGGCACCGACTAGGCACACTTTGTTTGGGAGTTTGTCAAAGGGAACCACGGCGCTCACCAGGACGAGGTGGCCGAGTGGTTAAGGCGATGGACTGCTAATCCATTGTGCTCTGCATGCATGGGTTCGAATCCCATCCTCGTCGATTTCTTCTGCTTCGTCCAAGCTGAAATCTTTGTTTGCTAATCCTCTTTTTACTGGACAAGCAGTGATTGTCCCCTCCATGGTGGACTTTAACTGTGACCTCTCAAGACGGCTCTTATTAAAGCTAGGAAAGACGCATATTTGTTGTGTGGCATACAAGTTACGTGGCATATCAACGGGTTAAGTCCACTCTTTTTATTTTTCATGCTTGATGGCATCCTCGGCCTTCTCATGAAGATGAAGGCCTCTTTGTCCTTTGCAGCCTTTAGCTGGTACTGATTCTAGATCCCCTGACTGGTCTACCTTAGGACTGTGTGAAAGACAAGTAAGATGTCAGACGTGAGCGAATAACTTTTTTTTGGTTTGCTTCAGAAGCTCAAAAGAGAAGAAAGAAAGGCACTGCTGAGATTCGAACTCAGGATCTCCTGTTTACTAGACAGGCGCTTTAACCAACTAAGCCACAGCGCCTTGTGATGGCAAAGCTGGCACAGCTGTGCAGCTTAAAAAAAACGCCACTGCTATCGGATGTTTCCAATTCCTGCAACCTTTCATGACCTGATGGGGTGGCTCAAACCTTCATGGTTTTTCTTTTCAGGGCTGGAAAAAGGAAGGTGAGCAGATACTAGGTAGACAACTGAGGTGTGTCCCTTTATCCGCAGTCGTTTTCCACTGCTTTCTTTAAGGGCCCACACGGTACTGGAGTTCTGTTCCATACTTGGCAGCAACTTGTAAAAGGATGAAGCTTTCAGTCATGACAATTAGAAAAGCAAAAACTTTTTGAAAAAGGCATCCACACCGACAAATTTGCAGACGACAATAGCAGCTGGAACTTCGTGGAGAGCTAGAGGTTTGCGGTTCCATAGGTGATTGAGCCGCTTCTTAGCAGAGCAAGAATTGTTACCTGCTCTGCTTTCCATGCATAAGGCAGAATAGATGGATGGAAGACATGCCAGGGATGTCTGGAAATGGTTTGGCATCCCTTAGCATAGGTCCACCTTTCAAGGGTTTTCCATGCATCTTCTTGAGGCATTACTTACTGTAGGAGGCGAGGTATGACCCACTCAGCCCATGACCGATCAGCAAAACTCTGCAGGCACCGACTAGGCACACTTTGTTTGGGAGTTTGTCAAAGGGAACCACGGCACTCACCAGGACGAGGTGGCCGAGTGGTTAAGGCGATGGACAGCTAATCCATTGTGCTCTGCATGCATGGGTTCGAATCCCATCCTTGTCGATTTCTTCTGCTTCGACCAAGCTGAAATCTTTGTTTGCTAATCCTCTTTTTACTGGACAAGCAGTGATTGTCCCCTCCATGGTGGACTTTAACTGTGACCTCTAAAGACGGCTCTTATTAAAGCTAGGAAAGACGCATATTTGTTGTGTGGCATACAAGTTACGTGGCATATCAACGGGTTAAGTCCACTCTTTTTATTTTTCATGCTTGATGGCATCCTCGGCCTTCTCGGCCTTCTCATGAAGATGAAGGCCTCTTTGTCCTTTGCAGCCTTTAGCTGGTACTGATTCTAGATCCCCTGACTGGTCTACCTTAGGACTGTGTGAAAGACAAGTAAGATGTCAGACGTGAGCGAATAACTTTTTTTTGGTTTGCTTCAGAAGCTCAAAAGAGAAGAAAGAAAGGCACTGCTGAGATTCAAACTCAGGATCTCCTGTTTACTAGACAGGCGCTTTAACCAACTAAGCCACAGCACCTGGTGATGGCAAAGCTGGCACAGCTGTGCAGCTTAAAAAAAACGCCACTGCTATCGGATGTTTCCAATTCCTGCAACCTTTCATGACCTGATGGGGTGGCTCAAACCTTCATGGTTTTTCTTTTCAGGGCTGGAAAAAGGAATGTGAGCAGATACTAGGTAGACAACTGAGGTGTGTCCCTTTATCCGCAGTCGTTTTCCACTGCTTTCTTTAAGGGCCCACACGGTACTGGAGTTCTGTTCCATACTTGGCAGCAACTTGTAAAAGGATGAAGCTTTCAGTCATGACAATTAGAAAAGCAAAAACTTTTTGAAAAAGGCATCCACGCCGACAAATTTGCAGACGACAATAGCAGCTGGAACTTCGTGGAGAGCTAGAGGTTTGCGGTTCCATAGGTGATTGAGCCGCTTCTTAGCAGAGCAAGAATTGTTACCTGCTCTGCTTTCCATGCATAAGGCAGAATAGATGGATGGAAGACATGCCAGGGATGTCTGGAAATGGTTTGGCATCCCTTAGCATAGGTCCACCTTTCAAGGGTTTTCCATGCATCTTCTTGAGGCATTACTTACTGTAGGAGGCGAGGTATGACCCACTCAGCCCATGACCGATCAGCAAAACTCTGCAGGCACCGACTAGGCACACTTTGTTTGGGAGTTTGTCAAAGGGAACCACGGCGCTCACCAGGACGAGGTGGCCGAGTGGTTAAGGCGATGGACTGCTAATCCATTGTGCTCTGCATGCATGGGTTCGAATCCCATCCTCGTCGATTTCTTCTGCTTCGTCCAAGCTGAAATCTTTGTTTGCTAATCCTCTTTTTACTGGACAAGCAGTGATTGTCCCCTCCATGGTGGACTTTAACTGTGACCTCTCAAGACGGCTCTTATTAAAGCTAGGAAAGACGCATATTTGTTGTGTGGCATACAAGTTACGTGGCATATCAACGGGTTAAGTCCACTCTTTTTATTTTTCATGCTTGATGGCATCCTCGGCCTTCTCGGCCTTCTCATGAAGATGAAGGCCTCTTTGTCCTTTGCAGCCTTTAGCTGGTACTGATTCTAGATCCCCTGACTGGTCTACCTTAGGACTGTGTGAAAGACAAGTAAGATGTCAGACGTGAGCGAATAACTTTTTTTTGGTTTGCTTCAGAAGCTCAAAAGAGAAGAAAGAAAGGCACTGCTGAGATTCAAACTCAGGATCTCCTGTTTACTAGACAGGCGCTTTAACCAACTAAGCCACAGCACCTTGTGATGGCAAAGCTGGCACAGCTGTGCAGCTTAAAAAAAACGCCACTGCTATCGGATGTTTCCAATTCCTGCAACCTTTCATGACCTGATGGGGTGGCTCAAACCTTCATGGTTTTTCTTTTCAGGGCTGGAAAAAGGAATGTGAGCAGATACTAGGTAGACAACTGAGGTGTGTCCCTTTATCCGCAGTCGTTTTCCACTGCTTTCTTTAAGGGCCCACACGGTACTGGAGTTCTGTTCCATACTTGGCAGCAACTTGTAAAAGGATGAAGCTTTCAGTCATGACAATTAGAAAAGCAAAAACTTTTTGAAAAAGGCATCCACGCCGACAAATTTGCAGACGACAATAGCAGCTGGAACTTCGTGGAGAGCTAGAGGTTTGCGGTTCCATAGGTGATTGAGCCGCTTCTTAGCAGAGCAAGAATTGTTACCTGCTCTGCTTTCCATGCATAAGGCAGAATAGATGGATGGAAGACATGCCAGGGATGTCTGGAAATGGTTTGGCATCCCTTAGCATAGGTCCACCTTTCAAGGGTTTTCCATGCATCTTCTTGAGGCATTACTTACTGTAGGAGGCGAGGTATGACCCACTCAGCCCATGACCGATCAGCAAAACTCTGCAGGCACCGACTAGGCACACTTTGTTTGGGAGTTTGTCAAAGGGAACCACGGCGCTCACCAGGACGAGGTGGCCGAGTGGTTAAGGCGATGGACTGCTAATCCATTGTGCTCTGCATGCATGGGTTCGAATCCCATCCTCGTCGATTTCTTCTGCTTCGTCCAAGCTGAAATCTTTGTTTGCTAATCCTCTTTTTACTGGACAAGCAGTGATTGTCCCCTCCATGGTGGACTTTAACTGTGACCTCTCAAGACGGCTCTTATTAAAGCTAGGAAAGACGCATATTTGTTGTGTGGCATACAAGTTACGTGGCATATCAACGGGTTAAGTCCACTCTTTTTATTTTTCATGCTTGATGGCATCCTCGGCCTTCTCATGAAGATGAAGGCCTCTTTGTCCTTTGCAGCCTTTAGCTGGTACTGATTCTAGATCCCCTGACTGGTCTACCTTAGGACTGTGTGAAAGACAAGTAAGATGTCAGACGTGAGCGAATAACTTTTTTTTGGTTTGCTTCAGAAGCTCAAAAGAGAAGAAAGAAAGGCACTGCTGAGATTCAAACTCAGGATCTCCTGTTTACTAGACAGGCGCTTTAACCAACTAAGCCACAGCACCTTGTGATGGCAAAGCTGGCACAGCTGTGCAGCTTAAAAAAAACGCCACTGCTATCGGATGTTTCCAATTCCTGCAACCTTTCATGACCTGATGGGGTGGCTCAAACCTTCATGGTTTTTCTTTTCAGGGCTGGAAAAAGGAAGGTGAGCAGATACTAGGTAGACAACTGAGGTGTGTCCCTTTATCCGCAGTCGTTTTCCACTGCTTTCTTTAAGGGCCCACACGGTACTGGAGTTCTGTTCCATACTTGGCAGCAACTTGTAAAAGGATGAAGCTTTCAGTCATGACAATTAGAAAAGCAAAAACTTTTTGAAAAAGGCATCCACACCGACAAATTTGCAGACGACAATAGCAGCTGGAACTTCGTGGAGAGCTAGAGGTTTGCGGTTCCATAGGTGATTGAGCCGCTTCTTAGCAGAGCAAGAATTGTTACCTGCTCTGCTTTCCATGCATAAGGCAGAATAGATGGATGGAAGACATGCCAGGGATGTCTGGAAATGGTTTGGCATCCCTTAGCATAGGTCCACCTTTCAAGGGTTTTCCATGCATCTTCTTGAGGCATTACTTACTGTAGGAGGCGAGGTATGACCCACTCAGCCCATGACCGATCAGCAAAACTCTGCAGGCACCGACTAGGCACACTTTGTTTGGGAGTTTGTCAAAGGGAACCACGGCGCTCACCAGGACGAGGTGGCCGAGTGGTTAAGGCGATGGACTGCTAATCCATTGTGCTCTGCATGCATGGGTTCGAATCCCATCCTCGTCGATTTCTTCTGCTTCGTCCAAGCTGAAATCTTTGTTTGCTAATCCTCTTTTTACTGGACAAGCAGTGATTGTCCCCTCCATGGTGGACTTTAACTGTGACCTCTCAAGACGGCTCTTATTAAAGCTACGAAAGACGCATATTTGTTGTGTGGCATACAAGTTACGTGGCATATCAACGGGTTAAGTCCACTCTTTTTATTTTTCATGCTTGATGGCATGCTCGGCCTTCTCGGCCTTCTCATGAAGATGAAGGCCTCTTTGTCCTTTGCAGCCTTTAGCTGGTACTGATTCTAGATCCCCTGACTGGTCTACCTTAGGACTGTGTGAAAGACAAGTAAGATGTCAGACGTGAGCGAATAACTTTTTTTTGGTTTGCTTCAGAAGCTCAAAAGAGAAGAAAGAAAGGCACTGCTGAGATTCGAACTCAGGATCTCCTGTTTACTAGACAGGCGCTTTAACCAACTAAGCCACAGCGCCTTGTGATGGCAAAGCTGGCACAGCTGTGCAGCTTAAAAAAAACGCCACTGCTATCGGATGTTTCCAATTCCTGCAACCTTTCATGACCTGATGGGGTGGCTCAAACCTTCATGGTTTTTCTTTTCAGGGCTGGAAAAAGGAAGGTGAGCAGATACTAGGTAGACAACTGAGGTGTGTCCCTTTATCCGCAGTCATTTTCCACTGCTTTCTTTAAGGGCCCACACGGTACTGGAGTTCTGTTCCATACTTGGCAGCAACTTGTAAAAGGATGAAGCTTTCAGTCATGACAATTAGAAAAGCAAAAACTTTTTGAAAAAGGCATCCACACCGACAAATTTGCAGACGACAATAGCAGCTGGAACTTCGTGGAGAGCTAGAGGTTTGCGGTTCCATAGGTGATTGAGCCGCTTCTTAGCAGAGCAAGAATTGTTACCTGCTCTGCTTTCCATGCATAAGGCAGAATAGATGGATGGAAGACATGCCAGGGAAGTCTGGAAATGGTTTGGCATCCCTTAGCATAGGTCCACCTTTCAAGGGTTTTCCATGCATCTTCTTGAGGCATTACTTACTGTAGGAGGCGAGGTATGACCCACTCAGCCCATGACCGATCAGCAAAACTCTGCAGGCACCGACTAGGCACACTTTGTTTGGGAGTTTGTCAAAGGGAACCACGGCGCTCACCAGGACGAGGTGGCCGAGTGGTTAAGGCGATGGACTGCTAATCCATTGTGCTCTGCATGCATGGGTTCGAATCCCATCCTCGTCGATTTCTTCTGCTTCGTCCAAGCTGAAATCTTTGTTTGCTAATCCTCTTTTTACTGGACAAGCAGTGATTGTCCCCTCCATGGTGGACTTTAACTGTGACCTCTCAAGACGGCTCTTATTAAAGCTAGGAAAGACGCATATTTGTTGTGTGGCATACAAGTTACGTGGCATATCAACGGGTTAAGTCCACTCTTTTTATTTTTCATGCTTGATGGCATCCTCGGCCTTCTCATGAAGATGAAGGCCTCTTTGTCCTTTGCAGCCTTTAGCTGGTACTGATTCTAGATCCCCTGACTGGTCTACCTTAGGACTGTGTGAAAGACAAGTAAGATGTCAGACGTGAGCGAATAACTTTTTTTTGGTTTGCTTCAGAAGCTCAAAAGAGAAGAAAGAAAGGCACTGCTGAGATTCGAACTCAGGATCTCCTGTTTACTAGACAGGCGCTTTAACCAACTAAGCCACAGCGCCTTGTGATGGCAAAGCTGGCACAGCTGTGCAGCTTAAAAAAAACGCCACTGCTATCGGATGTTTCCAATTCCTGCAACCTTTCATGACCTGATGGGGTGGCTCAAACCTTCATGGTTTTTCTTTTCAGGGCTGGAAAAAGGAAGGTGAGCAGATACTAGGTAGAAAACTGAGGTGTGTCCCTTTATCCGCAGTCGTTTTCCACTGCTTTCTTTAAGGGCCCACACGGTACTGGAGTTCTGTTCCATACTTGGCAGCAACTTGTAAAAGGATGAAGCTTTCAGTCATGACAATTAGAAAAGCAAAAACTTTTTGAAAAAGGCATCCACACCGACAAATTTGCAGACGACAATAGCAGCTGGAACTTCGTGGAGAGCTAGAGGTTTGCGGTTCCATAGGTGATTGAGCCGCTTCTTAGCAGAGCAAGAATTGTTACCTGCTCTGCTTTCCATGCATAAGGCAGAATAGATGGATGGAAGACATGCCAGGGAAGTCTGGAAATGGTTTGGCATCCCTTAGCATAGGTCCACCTTTCAAGGGTTTTCCATGCATCTTCTTGAGGCATTACTTACTGTAGGAGGCGAGGTATGACCCACTCAGCCCATGACCGATCAGCAAAACTCTGCAGGCACCGACTAGGCACACTTTGTTTGGGAGTTTGTCAAAGGGAACCACGGCGCTCACCAGGACGAGGTGGCCGAGTGGTTAAGGCGATGGACTGCTAATCCATTGTGCTCTGCATGCATGGGTTCGAATCCCATCCTCGTCGATTTCTTCTGCTTCGTCCAAGCTGAAATCTTTGTTTGCTAATCCTCTTTTTACTGGACAAGCAGTGATTGTCCCCTCCATGGTGGACTTTAACTGTGACCTCTCAAGACGGCTCTTATTAAAGCTAGGAAAGACGCATATTTGTTGTGTGGCATACAAGTTACGTGGCATATCAACGGGTTAAGTCCACTCTTTTTATTTTTCATGCTTGATGGCATCCTCGGCCTTCTCGGCCTTCTCATGAAGATGAAGGCCTCTTTGTCCTTTGCAGCCTTTAGCTGGTACTGATTCTAGATCCCCTGACTGGTCTACCTTAGGACTGTGTGAAAGACAAGTAAGATGTCAGACGTGAGCGAATAACTTTTTTTTGGTTTGCTTCAGAAGCTCAAAAGAGAAGAAAGAAAGGCACTGCTGAGATTCAAACTCAGGATCTCCTGTTTACTAGACAGGCGCTTTAACCAACTAAGCCACAGCACCTTGTGATGGCAAAGCTGGCACAGCTGTGCAGCTTAAAAAAAACGCCACTGCTATCGGATGTTTCCAATTCCTGCAACCTTTCATGACCTGATGGGGTGGCTCAAACCTTCATGGTTTTTCTTTTCAGGGCTGGAAAAAGGAATGTGAGCAGATACTAGGTAGACAACTGAGGTGTGTCCCTTTATCCGCAGTCGTTTTCCACTGCTTTCTTTAAGGGCCCACACGGTACTGGAGTTCTGTTCCATACTTGGCAGCAACTTATAAAAGGATGAAGCTTTCAGTCATGACAATTAGAAAAGCAAAAACTTTTTGAAAAAGGCATCCACGCCGACAAATTTGCAGACGACAATAGCAGCTGGAACTTCGTGGAGAGCTAGAGGTTTGCGGTTCCATAGGTGATTGAGCCGCTTCTTAGCAGAGCAA
Source organism: Engystomops pustulosus (assembly GCF_040894005.1). Taxonomy (NCBI): domain Eukaryota; kingdom Metazoa; phylum Chordata; class Amphibia; order Anura; family Leptodactylidae; genus Engystomops; species Engystomops pustulosus. Next base: position 140,626,040 of record NC_092417.1, on the reverse strand, counting down.
GAATTGTTACCTGCTCTGCTTTCCATGCATAAGGCAGAATAGATGGATGGAAGACATGCCAGGGATGTCTGGAAATGGTTTGGCATCCCTTAGCATAGGTCCACCTTTCAAGGGTTTTCCATGCATCTTCTTGAGGCATTACTTACTGTAGGAGGCGAGGTATGACCCACTCAGCCCATGACCGATCAGCAAAACTCTGCAGGCACCGACTAGGCACACTTTGTTTGGGAGTTTGTCAAAGGGAACCACGGCGCTCACCAGGACGAGGTGGCCGAGTGGTTAAGGCGATGGACTGCTAATCCATTGTGCTCTGCATGCATGGGTTCGAATCCCATCCTCGTCGATTTCTTCTGCTTCGTCCAAGCTGAAATCTTTGTTTGCTAATCCTCTTTTTACTGGACAAGCAGTGATTGTCCCCTCCATGGTGGACTTTAACTGTGACCTCTCAAGACGGCTCTTATTAAAGCTAGGAAAGACGCATATTTGTTGTGTGGCATACAAGTTACGTGGCATATCAACGGGTTAAGTCCACTCTTTTTATTTTTCATGCTTGATGGCATCCTCGGCCTTCTCATGAAGATGAAGGCCTCTTTGTCCTTTGCAGCCTTTAGCTGGTACTGATTCTAGATCCCCTGACTGGTCTACCTTAGGACTGTGTGAAAGACAAGTAAGATGTCAGACGTGAGCGAATAACTTTTTTTTGGTTTGCTTCAGAAGCTCAAAAGAGAGGCACTGCTGAGATTCGAACTCAGGATCTCCTGTTTACTAGACAGGTGCTTTAACCAACTAAGCCACAGCGCCTTGTGATGGCAAAGCTGGCACAGCTGTGCAGCTTAAAAAAAACGCCACTGCTATCGGATGTTTCCAATTCCTGCAACCTTTCATGACCTGATGGGGTGGCTCAAACCTTCATGGTTTTTCTTTTCAGGGCTGGAAAAAGGAAGGTGAGCAGATACTAGGTAGACAACTGAGGTGTGTCCCTTTATCCGCAGTCGTTTTCCACTGCTTTCTTTAAGGGCCCACACGGTACTGGAGTTCTGTTCCATACTTGGCAGCAACTTGTAAAAGGATGAAGCTTTCAGTCATGACAATTAGAAAAGCAAAAACTTTTTGAAAAAGGCATCCACACCGACAAATTTGCAGACGACAATAGCAGCTGGAACTTCGTGGAGAGCTAGAGGTTTGCGGTTCCATAGGTGATTGAGCCGCTTCTTAGCAGAGCAAGAATTGTTACCTGCTCTGCTTTCCATGCATAAGGCAGAATAGATGGATGGAAGACATGCCAGGGATGTCTGGAAATGGTTTGGCATCCCTTAGCATAGGTCCACCTTTCAAGGGTTTTCCATGCATCTTCTTGAGGCATTACTTACTGTAGGAGGCGAGGTATGACCCACTCAGCCCATGACCGATCAGCAAAACTCTGCAGGCACCGACTAGGCACACTTTGTTTGGGAGTTTGTCAAAGGGAACCACGGCGCTCACCAGGACGAGGTGGCCGAGTGGTTAAGGCGATGGACTGCTAATCCATTGTGCTCTGCATGCATGGGTTCGAATCCCATCCTCGTCGATTTCTTCTGCTTCGTCCAAGCTGAAATCTTTGTTTGCTAATCCTCTTTTTACTGGACAAGCAGTGATTGTCCCCTCCATGGTGGACTTTAACTGTGACCTCTCAAGACGGCTCTTATTAAAGCTAGGAAAGACGCATATTTGTTGTGTGGCATACAAGTTACGTGGCATATCAACGGGTTAAGTCCACTCTTTTTATTTTTCATGCTTGATGGCATCCTCGGCCTTCTCATGAAGATGAAGGCCTCTTTGTCCTTTGCAGCCTTTAGCTGGTACTGATTCTAGATCCCCTGACTGGTCTACCTTAGGACTGTGTGAAAGACAAGTAAGATGTCAGACGTGAGCGAATAACTTTTTTTTGGTTTGCTTCAGAAGCTCAAAAGTGAAGAAAGAAAGGCACTGCTGAGATTCGAACTCAGGATCTCCTGTTTACTAGACAGGTGCTTTAACCAACTAAGCCACAGCGCCTTGTGATGGCAAAGCTGGCACAGCTGTGCAGCTTAAAAAAAACGCCACTGCTATCGGATGTTTCCAATTCCTGCAACCTTTCATGACCTGATGGGGTGGCTCAAACCTTCATGGTTTTTCTTTTCAGGGCTGGAAAAAGGAAGGTGAGCAGATACTAGGTAGACAACTGAGGTGTGTCCCTTTATCCGCAGTCGTTTTCCACTGCTTTCTTTAAGGGCCCACACGGTACTGGAGTTCTGTTCCATACTTGGCAGCAACTTGTAAAAGGATGAAGCTTTCAGTCATGACAATTAGAAAAGCAAAAACTTTTTGAAAAAGGCATCCACACCGACAAATTTGCAGACGACAATAGCAGCTGGAACTTCGTGGAGAGCTAGAGGTTTGCGGTTCCATAGGTGATTGAGCCGCTTCTTAGCAGAGCAAGAATTGTTACCTGCTCTGCTTTCCATGCATAAGGCAGAATAGATGGATGGAAGACATGGCAGGGATGTCTGGAAATGGTTTGGCATCCCTTAGCATAGGTCCACCTTTCAAGGGTTTTCCATGCATCTTCTTGAGGCATTACTTACTGTAGGAGGCGAGGTATGACCCACTCAGCCCATGACCGATCAGCAAAACTCTGCAGGCACCGACTAGGCACACTTTGTTTGGGAGTTTGTCAAAGGGAACCACGGCGCTCACCAGGACGAGGTGGCCGAGTGGTTAAGGCGATGGACTGCTAATCCATTGTGCTCTGCATGCATGGGTTCGAATCCCATCCTCGTCGATTTCTTCTGCTTCGTCCAAGCTGAAATCTTTGTTTGCTAATCCTCTTTTTACTGGACAAGCAGTGATTGTCCCCTCCATGGTGGACTTTAACTGTGACCTCTCAAGACGGCTCTTATTAAAGCTAGGAAAGACGCATATTTGTTGTGTGGCATACAAGTTACGTGGCATATCAACGGGTTAAGTCCACTCTTTTTATTTTTCATGCTTGATGGCATCCTCGGCCTTCTCATGAAGATGAAGGCCTCTTTGTCCTTTGCAGCCTTTAGCTGGTACTGATTCTAGATCCCCTGACTGGTCTACCTTAGGACTGTGTGAAAGACAAGTAAGATGTCAGACGTGAGCGAATAACTTTTTTTTGGTTTGCTTCAGAAGCTCAAAAGAGAAGAAAGAAAGGCACTGCTGAGATTCAAACTCAGGATCTCCTGTTTACTAGACAGGCGCTTTAACCAACTAAGCCACAGCGCCTTGTGATGGCAAAGCTGGCACAGCTGTGCAGCTTAAAAAAAACGCCACTGCTATCGGATGTTTCCAATTCCTGCAACCTTTCATGACCTGATGGGGTGGCTCAAACCTTCATGGTTTTTCTTTTCAGGGCTGGAAAAAGGAAGGTGAGCAGATACTAGGTAGACAACTGAGGTGTGTCCCTTTATCCGCAGTCGTTTTCCACTGCTTTCTTTAAGGGCCCACACGGTACTGGAGTTCTGTTCCATACTTGGCAGCAACTTGTAAAAGGATGAAGCTTTCAGTCATGACAATTAGAAAAGCAAAAACTTTTTGAAAAAGGCATCCACACCGACAAATTTGCAGACGACAATAGCAGCTGGAACTTCGTGGAGAGCTAGAGGTTTGCGGTTCCATAGGTGATTGAGCCGCTTCTTAGCAGAGCAAGAATTGTTACCTGCTCTGCTTTCCATGCATAAGGCAGAATAGATGGATGGAAGACATGCCAGGGATGTCTGGAAATGGTTTGGCATCCCTTAGCATAGGTCCACCTTTCAAGGGTTTTCCATGCATCTTCTTGAGGCATTACTTACTGTAGGAGGCGAGGTATGACCCACTCAGCCCATGACCGATCAGCAAAACTCTGCAGGCACCGACTAGGCACACTTTGTTTGGGAGTTTGTCAAAGGGAACCACGGCGCTCACCAGGACGAGGTGGCCGAGTGGTTAAGGCGATGGACTGCTAATCCATTGTGCTCTGCATGCATGGGTTCGAATCCCATCCTCGTCGATTTCTTCTGCTTCGTCCAAGCTGAAATCTTTGTTTGCTAATCCTCTTTTTACTGGACAAGCAGTGATTGTCCCCTCCATGGTGGACTTTAACTGTGACCTCTCAAGACGGCTCTTATTAAAGCTAGGAAAGACGCATATTTGTTGTGCGGCATACAAGTTACGTGGCATATCAACGGGTTAAGTCCACTCTTTTTATTTTTCATGCTTGATGGCATCCTCGGCCTTCTCATGAAGATGAAGGCCTCTTTGTCCTTTGCAGCCTTTAGCTGGTACTGATTCTAGATCCCCTGACTGGTCTACCTTAGGACTGTGTGAAAGACAAGTAAGATGTCAGACGTGAGCGAATAACTTTTTTTTGGTTTGCTTCAGAAGCTCAAAAGAGAAGAAAGAAAGGCACTGCTGAGATTCAAACTCAGGATCTCCTGTTTACTAGACAGGCGCTTTAACCAACTAAGCCACAGCGCCTTGTGATGGCAAAGCTGGCACAGCTGTGCAGCTTAAAAAAAACGCCACTGCTATCGGATGTTTCCAATTCCTGCAACCTTTCATGACCTGATGGGGTGGCTCAAACCTTCATGGTTTTTCTTTTCAGGGCTGGAAAAAGGAAGGTGAGCAGATACTAGGTAGACAACTGAGGTGTGTCCCTTTATCCGCAGTCGTTTTCCACTGCTTTCTTTAAGGGCCCACACGGTACTGGAGTTCTGTTCCATACTTGGCAGCAACTTGTAAAAGGATGAAGCTTTCAGTCATGACAATTAGAAAAGCAAAAACTTTTTGAAAAAGGCATCCACACCAACAAATTTGCAGACGACAATAGCAGCTGGAACTTCGTGGAGAGCTAGAGGTTTGCGGTTCCATAGGTGATTGAGCCGCTTCTTAGCAGAGCAAGAATTGTTACCTGCTCTGCTTTCCATGCATAAGGCAGAATAGATGGATGGAAGACATGCCAGGGATGTCTGGAAATGGTTTGGCATCCCTTAGCATAGGTCCACCTTTCAAGGGTTTTCCATGCATCTTCTTGAGGCATTACTTACTGTAGGAGGCGAGGTATGACCCACTCAGCCCATGACCGATCAGCAAAACTCTGCAGGCACCGACTAGGCACACTTTGTTTGGGAGTTTGTCAAAGGGAACCACGGCGCTCACCAGGACGAGGTGGCCGAGTGGTTAAGGCGATGGACTGCTAATCCATTGTGCTCTGCATGCATGGGTTCGAATCCCATCCTCGTCGATTTCTTCTGCTTCGTCCAAGCTGAAATCTTTGTTTGCTAATCCTCTTTTTACTGGACAAGCAGTGATTGTCCCCTCCATGGTGGACTTTAACTGTGACCTCTCAAGACGGCTCTTATTAAAGCTAGGAAAGACGCATATTTGTTGTGTGGCATACAAGTTACGTGGCATATCAACGGGTTAAGTCCACTCTTTTTATTTTTCATGCTTGATGGCATCCTCGGCCTTCTCATGAAGATGAAGGCCTCTTTGTCCTTTGCAGCCTTTAGCTGGTACTGATTCTAGATCCCCTGACTGGTCTACCTTAGGACTGTGTGAAAGACAAGTAAGATGTCAGACGTGAGCGAATAACTTTTTTTTGGTTTGCTTCAGAAGCTAAAAAAAAGAGAAGAAAGAGGGGCGTGGCTAGGCAGCCGGAGTGAATGGTCGCACACTAGCTGAGCTCCGCTCCGAGAACAGGGCCCAAAGCGACTAACAAAGCACAAAAGTTGACGATCCTAGCAGGGGAAGAGGTGGAATACCTACCATGGTGACCAAAAGGAAAAAGCAAGGGGCGAAACCACGAAAACTTACGGAGTTCTTTGGCGCCGCAGACCGGGACCCTATCCAACATGGCGATGGGACATGTGCGCAGATGGTAACAGCATCTCAACCTCCTCCGGAGTCGCAAAGTCAGAGTCCCGCGGAATTGCGGAGAACGAGCTCAGCCCCGTCGCTGCCCCGACTGGCTGGAGCAGCGGAGATAGCGGAGACCGACGGGTATACCATAGGCGCAGGAGAAGCCATAGCAGACCATTTCCCGCCATTGACCTCCTCCCGCTCATCACCACGCTCGGCGCCATCTTCACAAAGTGGAAGTCCCGCAAAACAGAAACCGCGACTCTGGTCGGATAGTGGCAGTGAGAACTCCCCAGAACAAAGCCCAAAGAAAAACGAGGCAGAAGGTGAGAACTCTGATATCTTTGACAATTTACCAGCCTCAGATGCAAGTATAACCGAGGCCTCTATGAGGGGCATGTTATTGATATTAAGACGCACATTTAAAGACGATGTGGCACAGCTCGTAAGACCATTACAGGAATCTGTAACACACCTAGGCAGCAGAGTAGACCACATTGAAAATAAAATGGGGGATGTTGTGTCTTCCCACAACGAGTTAATAGACGCACACTATGAGCTAGAAGATGAGATGACACAGTTGAGAGCAAAAGTGGCGGATCTAGAGGATAGATCTCGGAGAAACAACATTAAGCTGCGAGGTATACCAGAGTCTATCTCCCCCAAAGATTTAATGCAGTACCTACATCAACTAATGAAAATCCTTCTTCCAGACATAACAGCACAAGAGATGGCAGTAGATAGAATACACAGGGTACCGAGACCAAGCCACCTGCCGGAAAATATCCCGAGGGATGTCCTTGCCAGGATCCATTTTTACCAAACAAAGGATCGCATAATGCTAGCTGCAAGGAAGATAGCCCAGCTACCAGCCCCATATCACAATCTGGCGATATATGCTGACCTATCAGCTGCAACCCTACAACATCGCAGGTCATTACTCCCGATAACAAAAGCTCTACGTGATAAGCAACTCGCCTACAAATGGGGGTTCCCTACACGTCTCATCATCTCCAGAGATAATAAAACCTACATCATACACAATCTGGAAGAAGGCAAAGCTCTCCTGAGTCGTTGGAATGTGCAAGTGGTAGCAGATCCTCCAAAAGAGAAGCAGAAGCCACCGCTGGAAGCAGAATGGCAGCAGAGGAAGAAGAGGGATCGCAGATGAATGGATTGTTTGCCCTGGAGGATGGAGAATCCTCTCTTTCACTGGAACCGGCCTCTACATGACTGGTACCCTGATCCCGCACCATTGGGTGCGCGTTATATCCTTTTCTAGAGTGCATAGTGCTCTTTTGATTTTTGTTACTGTTTACTCACTTGGTTTTTGGGATGTGTATGTTCAAAACAGGGGGGCAGGGGGAGGGGGGAACCTCTTAAGAAATAAGGTAGCGAAACTCCTACTGATCCGATGTATATGCATAAAGTGCCTGAGGGATAAGAATATATATAAAACGAAGTAAGATGGTTCTTAAATTTGCTTCACTAAATGTTAAAGGATTAAACACCCCACAAAAGAGATCATACCTGTGGTCTGAAACAAAAAATCTTGCATGTGACATATTTTGTGCTCAGGAAACGCACCTGATTTCAAAAGATGCGCACCGTATCTCACATCCAGGATTCCCTTTGATATACCATTCCCATTTCAATACCAAAAAAAGGGGAGTGATGCTAATGATAAAAAATAATGTGGCAGTACATGAGGAGAAAGTGCTACTAGATACTAAAGGAAGGTATATTATTTTTGTGGGAACATTGAATAATGTCCAACATACAATCGTAAATATTTATGCTCTTAATAAAGGACAACAGGGTTTCCTCCAGAAGGTCTTAAGGCTGGTCGAAACTGTGAAGCAAGGTCGCACTGTGTTCTGCGGAGATTTCAATAGTATTCCAGACTCCTCCATAGATTGTACCCCCTTAGCGTTTTCTAAGCGATACTGTTTAAATAACTGGATCTGGAAAGCAGAGTTATATGATGTGTGGAGGATACTACACACCACAGAACGAGACTACTCTTTCCATTCTGCAGTCCATAACAGTTACTCCCGCATAGACTTATTCCTAGTGGACAGACAAATATTGCCATTAGCTACAGCAGCTACAATTGAAATTATAAAATGGTCGGATCATGCCGCGATTACATTAACCTTGGCAGAACAAGACGACCAGCCTCGAGCCTTCATGTGGAGGAGCAATACGTATATTATGTCACATACTAAATACAGACCACTAATAGAAAGGGATATGAGAGAATTCATAAAATTTAATGAGGGCTCAGTAAAACCTGAGATTTTCTGGAACGCATATAAGATGTTTGTGAGAGGCATTCTAAGAAAATATGGTCACATTGATAAAAAAATCAGATCACAAGAAATATCTAACCTCCTTAGTAAACTACAAACATTGGAGTCCTCTAACAAAATATCCCCATCTCCTGCAATAGCTACCCAACTGATGGAAGTACGACATAAACTACAACACCTTTTGTTACATGCCTATGAGTTCAAATTGAGGAAAACCAAAACACAACATTATGCACAAGGAAATAAGGCAGGGAAATTACTAGCGGCAAAACTGAAGGCCAAACAAACGCAAACTAGAATTCCATACATGCTACAAAAGGATGGCAAGTCTAAATTATATGGCCCTAGGGATATCGCCAATAGATTTAAAGAGTTTTACTCCTCACTATATAATCTAAAACAAGACCCTTTTACGGCTGAACCGGAGTTAACAGAAATTAGATCCTTTTTGAGATCTGCTAAATTACCCAAGCTAACACCAGAACAATTAGACTCACTGAACAAACCCATTACATCTGAGGAAGTCTCCAAAATCATTAACTCACTGCCAGCAGGGAAAGCTCCAGGCCCAGATGGAATTCGCAATGAATTCTATAAAATATTTCAACACATTTTCATGTCCCCATTGTGCCAAGCTATGCAGAATGCAATGCAAACAGGTGTCCTTCCATCAGAAAACCAAGAAGCATTAGTGGTCACAATCCCTAAACCGGGGAAAGCATCAAATATCCCCCAAAACTTCAGACCCATATCATTACTAAATTCAGACCTGAAAATTTATGCAAAGCTATTAGCATGGAGATTGGCACCGATGATCCCCAATCTAATTAAGGCCGATCAAACAGGATTCGTAAAGGGGCGGTTGGCCCAGGACAACACGAGGAGAATTTTAAATATACAACATTTTGTAGAAAAGAAAGGGACTCCGACAGTCATGTTGGCTTTGGATGCTGAGAAGGCGTTTGACCGAGTACAATGGTCATTCGCCTTCTCGGCACTTGAGGAAATGGGTATAACCGGAAGTATATTGGATGCTATTAAAGCGTTATATTCCTCCCCCTCAGCTAGGGTTTTTGTAAATGGAACCATATCTGACACATTTGAAATAACCAATGGAACTAGACAGGGGTGTCCCCTGTCCCCTTTAGTATTTATTCTCTCCATTGAACCATTAGCACAACTTCTCAGAATGGATAGTCGGATTAAGGGAGTGGAGATAGGAGGCCAATATCACACTATATCACTATATGCAGATGATATAATTCTCACCCTGGCAGATCCAGAGAGATCCTTAGAAGCAGCGATGGAGCTCATAAACCACTTTGGCAGGCTCTCTCTCTATAAACTAAACACACAAAAAACTCAGGCCCTCCCCCTGAATATAGATGAAGAAACACAATATGCCATGAAAGAAAAATACAAGTTTGATTGGCAATCTCAGAAAATAACATATCTAGGAACCTCCATATCCACCCCTTTTAACTCTATATATAAACAGAACTATGTTCCGCTGTTGGAATCTGTCAAAGGGGAAATGTTAAGACTATCTAAAACTGAAGTCTCGTGGCTAGGAAGAATAGCAGCTTTTAAAATGTTATTATTGCCCAGGTTGCTTTATCTTTTCAACACGCTTCCAGTCCAGGTTCCCAGAAGCTTTTTTATCTCCATGCAAGCAGCTCTCACAAAATACGTGTGGGCCAATAAACCACCCCGACTGAATAAAGCTATATTATACAAACACAGACTAGTGGGTGGAATAGGATTACCTAACATATATCACTACTATTTAGCATCAAGCATCAAACAGATGTCTTGTTGGTATCAAGACCAAACGGATAAGCCATGGCTCCAAATAGAGAAATATCTTGCCTTACCACTAAAACTTACGTCTTTGACGTCAATAGCCTTCACAAACAACCCATACCCACCATTAACTTCCCCCCTAACCAAAACCTCAGTAGAAATATGGCGAACAACCCACAAACTAATTGGTAGCCCAACCCAAGTAGATACTAGCTCCATAAGCCTGGATATAGCTAAGATGAGTATTCCAGATATCCAGACTATATCATGGGAAAGTAAAGGAATGAACAATATCAAACAGGTGTTAGAATCCACACACATAGACAACTTCACAAAAACACGTATCCAGCACTACACTAGGAAATACAGAAACATAAAGCAATTATTCCACCATGGACTTTTAGACCAAATCCGGAAGCAATCACAAAACTTACGCATATACTATGATATGATCTCACAAACCAGACTCTTTCATAAATCACACCCATATAAAAGCTGGGAGAGAGCCTTGCAAAGATCAATATCAGAAGAAGAATGGGTGAGCGCCATAGCGATAAATGCCAAAGCACTCGCATGCATAACGCATATAGAAGTAGCAACTAAAGTTCTCTTGCGATGGTATAGAACACCTGATATACTACACAACATATTCCCACAAACTACAGATAGATGCTGGAGAGGGTGCGGTCTAAAGGGTACCCTGGCACACATTTTTTGGGAGTGCCCTTATATACAGAAATATTGGATAGATACATTTCATTTATTATCCTCCCTGGTAGGGAAAACAATCAAAGGCAACCTAGCTATAGCTTTGTTGTCATTAGATTTAAGTGGAATGCATAAATCCCATAGAATCTTGGTAAGCAAAATACTTACCATGGCAAAACTAATATTAGCTCGAAATTGGAAGAGCACTACGGTACCCACTATAGGTGATCTACATAAAGAGATTAATGTCACATATAGCTATGAGAAAACTATTGCATGGGGAAATGGTACTATAACCAAATTACAGGAGATCTGGGACTCCTGGACTGGACACGTAGCACACATTAGGATTTAGAGGAAAAACAAACACCCCCCCACCTCACCCCTCGCGCCGCCCATTCACTGGGATATGCGCTTAGGATACTGCCCAGAAACACAAGAGCATAATGTTACCAAGGTTGATATTATGAATGTTCTGTTATACTACAAGTGTTAAATGAGAGTATAGAGATACATAAAATGCAGAGACAAGTAAGGGACGCGATAGACATATTCTCTTCGGAGGAATAAGATAGCAGTATAGACGTTCTTATTCTTTATTCTTTATCTTTGAAATTCGACGTGGTCTATGCAATGCACTCAGCAACAAGAGCGATAACTGCTGAACATAATGTACACTTGAAACACCATCTTAATCTATATCACTGTGTATAACATGCTTGTCTTAAGGAATAGAGTGACTGCGATCACCCATGATACTCTCTGCTTATGTTTAATGTATATACTATACTAAAAAAATTTCAATAAAAACTTATTGTTGAAAAAAAAGAGAAGAAAGAAAGGCACTGCTGAGATTCGAACTCAGGATCTCCTGTTTACTAGACAGGTGCTTTAACCAACTAAGCCACAGCGCCTTGTGATGGCAAAGCTGGCACAGCTGTGCAGCTTAAAAAAAATGCCACTGCTATCGGATGTTTCCAATTCCTGCAACCTTTCATGACCTGATGGGGTGGCTCAAACCTTCATGGTTTTTCTTTTCAGGGCTGGAAAAAGGAATGTGAGCAGATACTAGGTAGACAACTGAGGTGTGTCCCTTTATCCGCAGTCGTTTTCCACTGCTTTCTTTAAGGGCCCACACGGTACTGGAGTTCTGTTCCATACTTGGCAGCAACTTGTAAAAGGATGAAGCTTTCAGTCATGACAATTAGAAAAGCAAAAACTTTTTGAAAAAGGCATCCACACCGACAAATTTGCAGAGGACAATAGCAGCTGGAACTTCGTGGAGAGCTAGAGGTTTGCGGTTCCATAGGTGATTGAGCCGCTTCTTAGCAGAGCAAGAATTGTTACCTGCTCTGCTTTCCATGCATAAGGCAGAATAGATGGATGGAAGACATGCCAGGGATGTCTGGAAATGGTTTGGCATCCCTTAGCATAGGTCCACCTTTCAAGGGTTTTCCATGCATCTTCTTGAGGCATTACTTACTGTAGGAGGCGAGGTATGACCCACTCAGCCCATGACCGATCAGTAAAACTTTGCAGGCACCGACTAGGCACACTTTGTTTGGGAGTTTGTCAAAGGGAACCACGGCGCTCACCAGGACGAGGTGGCCGAGTGGTTAAGGCGATGGACTGCTAATCCATTGTGCTCTGCATGCATGGGTTCGAATCCCATCCTCGTCGATTTCTTCTGCTTCGTCCAAGCTGAAATCTTTGTTTGCTAATCCTCTTTTTACTGGACAAGCAGTGATTGTCCCCTCCATGGTGGACTTTAACTGTGACCTCTCAAGACGGCTCTTATTAAAGCTAGGAAAGACGCATATTTGTTGTGTGGCATACAAGTTACGTGGCATATCAATGGGTTAAGTCCACTCTTTTTATTTTTCATGCTTGATGGCATCCTCGGCCTTCTCATGAAGATGAAGGCCTCTTTGTCCTTTGCAGCCTTTAGCTGGTACTGATTCTAGATCCCCTGACTGGTCTACCTTAGGACTGTGTGAAAGACAAGTAAGATGTCAGACGTGAGCGAATAACTTTTTTTTGGTTTGCTTCAGAAGCTCAAAAGAGAAGAAAGAAAGGCACTGCTGAGATTCGAACTCAGGATCTCCTGTTTACTAGACAGGTGCTTTAACCAACTAAGCCACAGCGCCTTGTGATGGCAAAGCTGGCACAGCTGTGCAGCTTAAAAAAAACGCCACTGCTATCGGATGTTTCCAATTCCTGCAACCTTTCATGACCTGATGGGGTGGCTCAAACCTTCATGGTTTTTCTTTTCAGGGCTGGAAAAAGGAAGGTGAGCAGATACTAGGTAGACAACTGAGGTGTGTCCCTTTATCCGCAGTCGTTTTCCACTGCTTTCTTTAAGGGCCCACACGGTACTGGAGTTCTGTTCCATACTTGGCAGCAACTTGTAAAAGGATGAAGCTTTCAGTCATGACAATTAGAAAAGCAAAAACTTTTTGAAAAAGGCATCCACACCGACAAATTTGCAGACGACAATAGCAGCTGGAACTTCGTGGAGAGCTAGAGGTTTGCGGTTCCATAGGTGATTGAGCCGCTTCTTTGCAGAGCAAGAATTGTTACCTGCTCTGCTTTCCATGCATAAGGCAGAATAGATGGATGGAAGACATGGCAGGGATGTCTGGAAATGGTTTGGCATCCCTTAGCATAGGTCCACCTTTCAAGGGTTTTCCATGCATCTTCTTGAGGCATTACTTACTGTAGGAGGCGAGGTATGACCCACTCAGCCCATGACCGATCAGCAAAACTCTGCAGGCACCGACTAGGCACACTTTGTTTGGGAGTTTGTCAAAGGGAACCACGGCGCTCACCAGGACGAGGTGGCCGAGTGGTTAAGGCGATGGACTGCTAATCCATTGTGCTCTGCATGCATGGGTTCGAATCCCATCCTCGTCGATTTCTTCTGCTTCGTCCAAGCTGAAATTTTTGTTTGCTAATCCTCTTTTTACTGGACAAGCAGTGATTGTCCCCTCCATGGTGGACTTTAACTGTGACCTCTCAAGACGGCTCTTATTAAAGGTAGGAAAGACGCATATTTGTTGTGTGGCATACAAGTTACGTGGCATATCAACGGGTTAAGTCCACTCTTTTTATTTTTCATGCTTGATGGCATCCTCGGCCTTCTCATGAAGATGAAGGCCTCTTTGTCCTTTGCAGCCTTTAGCTGGTACTGATTCTAGATCCCCTGACTGGTCTACCTTAGGACTGTGTGAAAGACAAGTAAGATGTCAGACGTGAGCGAATAACTTTTTTTTGGTTTGCTTCAGAAGCTCAAAAGAGAAGAAAGAAAGGCACTGCTGAGATTCGAACTCAGGATCTCCTGTTTACTAGACAGGCGCTTTAACCAACTAAGCCACAGCGCCTTGTGATGGCAGAGCTGGCACAGCTGTGCAGCTTAAAAAAAACGCCACTGCTATCGGATGTTTCCAATTCCTGCAACCTTTCATGACCTGATGGGGTGGCTCAAACCTTCATGGTTTTTCTTTTCAGGGCTGGAAAAAGGAAGGTGAGCAGATACTAGGTAGACAACTGAGGTGTGTCCCTTTATCCGCAGTCGTTTTCCACTGCTTTCTTTAAGGGCCCACACAGTACTGGAGTTCTGTTCCATACTTGGCAGCAACTTGTAAAAGGATGAAGCTTTCAGTCATGACAATTAGAAAAGCAAAAACTTTTTGAAAAAGGCATCCACACCGACAAATTTGCAGACGACAATAGCAGCTGGAACTTCGTGGAGAGCTAGAGGTTTGCGGTTCCATAGGTGATTGAGCCGCTTCTTAGCAGAGCAAGAATTGTTACCTGCTCTGCTTTCCATGCATAAGGCAGAATAGATGGATGGAAGACATGCCAGGGATGTCTGGAAATGGTTTGGCATCCCTTAGCATAGGTCCACCTTTCAAGGGTTTTCCATGCATCTTCTTGAGGCATTACTTACTGTAGGAGGCGAGGTATGACCCACTCAGCCCATGACCGATCAGCAAAACTCTGCAGGCACCGACTAGGCACACTTTGTTTGGGAGTTTGTCAAAGGGAACCACGGCGCTCACCAGGACGAGGTGGCCGAGTGGTTAAGGCGATGGACTGCTAATCCATTGTGCTCTGCATGCATGGGTTCGAATCCCATCCTCGTCGATTTCTTCTGCTTCGTCCAAGCTGAAATCTTTGTTTGCTAATCCTCTTTTTACTGGACAAGCAGTGATTGTCCCCTCCATGGTGTACTTTAACTGTGACCTCTCAAGACGGCTCTTATAAAAGCTAGGAAAGATGCATATTTGTTGGGTGGCATACAAGTTACGTGGCATATCAACGGGTTAAGTCCACTCTTTTTATTTTTCATGCTTGATGGCATCCTCGGCCTTCTCATGAAGATGAAGGCCTCTTTGTCCTTTGCAGCCTTTAGCTGGTACTGATTCTAGATCCCCTGACTGGTCTACCTTAGGACTGTGTGAAAGACAAGTAAGATGTCAGACTTGAGCGAATAACTTTTTTTTGGTTTGCTTCAGAAGCTCAAAAGATAAGAAAGAAACCCACTGCTGAGATTCGAACTCAGGATCTCCTGTTTACTAGACAGGCACTTTAACCAACTAAGCCACAGGGCCTTGTTATGGCAAAGCTGGCACAGCTGTGCAGCTTAAAAAAAACGCCACTGCTATCGGATGTTTCCAATTCCTGCAACCTTTCATGACCTGATGGGGTGGCTCAAACCTTCATGGTTTTTCTTTTCAGGGCTGGAAAAAGGAAGGTGAGCAGATACTAGGTAGACAACTGAGGTGTGTCCCTTTATCCGCAGTCGTTTTCCACTGCTTTCTTTAAGGGCCCACACGGTACTGGAGTTCTGTTCCATACTTGGCAGCAACTTGTAAAAGGATGAAGCTTTCAGTCATGACAATTAGAAAAGCAAAAACTTTTTGAAAAAGGCATCCACACCGACAAATTTGCAGACGACAATAGCAGCTGGAACTTCGTGGAGAGCTAGAGGTTTGCGGTTCCATAGGTGATTGAGCCGCTTCTTAGCAGAGCAAGAATTGTTACCTGCTCTGCTTTCCATGCATAAGGCAGAATAGATGGATGGAAGACATGCCAGGAATGTCTGGAAATGGTTTGGCATCCCTTAGCATAGGTCCACCTTTCAAGGGTTTTCCATGCATCTTCTTGAGGCATTACTTACTGTAGGAGGCGAGGTATGACCCACTCAGCCCATGACCGATCAGCAAAACTCTGCAGGCACCGACTAGGCACACTTTGTTTGAGAGTTTGTCAAAGGGAACCACGGCGCTCACCAGGACGAGGTGGCCGAGTGGTTAAGGCGATGGACTGCTAATCCATTGTGCTCTGCATGCATGGGTTCGAATCCCATCCTCGTCGGTTTCTTCTGCTTCGTCCAAGCTGAAATCTTTGTTTGCTAATCCTCTTTTTACTGGACAAGCAGTGATTGTCCCCTCCATGGTGGACTTTAACTGTGACCTCTCAAGACGGCTCTTATAAAAGCTAGGAAAGATGCATTTTTGTTGTGTGGCATACAAGTTACGTGGCATATCAACGGGTTAAGTCCACTCTTTTTATTTTTCATGCTTGATGGCATCCTCGGCCTTCTCATGAAGATGAAGGCCTCTTTGTCCTTTGCAGCCTTTAGCTGGTACTGATTCTAGATCCCCTGACTGGTCTACCTTAGGACTGTGTGAAAGACAAGTAAGATGTCAGATGTGAGCGAATAACTTTTTTTTGGTTTGCTTCAGAAGCTCAAAAGAGAAGAAAGAAACCCACTGCTGAGATTCGAACTCAGGATCTCCTGTTTACTAGACAGGCGCTTTAACCAACTAAACCACAGCGCCTTGTGATGGCAAAGCTGGCACAGCTGTGCAGCTTAAAAAAAACGCCACTGCTATCGGATGTTTCCAATTCCTGCAACCTTTCATGACCTGATGGGGTGGCTCAAACCTTCATGGTTTTTCTTTTCAGGGCTGGAAAAAAGAAGGTGAGCAGATACTAGGTAGACAACTGAGGTGTGTCCCTTTATCCGCAGTCGTTTTCCACTGCTTTCTTTAAGGGCCCACACGGTACTGGAGTTCTGTTCCATACTTGGCAGCAACTTGTAAAAGGATGAAGCTTTCAGTCATGACAATTAGAAAAGCAAAAACTTTTTGAAAAAGGCATCCACACCGACAAATTTGCAGACGACAATAGCAGCTGGAACTTCGTGGAGAGCTAGAGGTTTGCGGTTCCATAGGTGATTGAGCCGCTTCTTAGCAGAGCAAGAATTGTTACCTGCTCTGCTTTCCATGCATAAGGCAGAATAGATGGATGGAAGACATGCCAGGGATGTCTGGAAATGGTTTGGCACCCCTTAGCATAGGTCCACCTTTCAAGGGTTTTCCATGCATCTTCTTGAGGCATTACTTACTGTAGGAGGCGAGGTATGACCCACTCAGCCCATGACCGATCAGTAAAACTTTGCAGGCACCGACTAGGCACACTTTGTTTGGGAGTTTGTCAAAGGGAACCACGGCGCTCACCAGGACGAGGTGGCCGAGTGGTTAAGGCGATGGACTGCTAATCCATTGTGCTCTGCATGCATGGGTTCGAATCCCATCCTCGTCGATTTCTTCTGCTTCGACCAAGCTGAAATCTTTGTTTGCTAATCCTCTTTTTACTGGACAAGCAGTGATTGTCCCCTCCATGGTGGACTTTAACTGTGACCTCTAAAGACGGCTCTTATTAAAGCTAGGAAAGACGCATATTTGTTGTGTGGCATACAAGTTACGTGGCATATCAACGGGTTAAGTCCACTCTTTTTATTTTTCATGCTTGATGGCATCCTCGGCCTTCTCATGAAGATGAAGGCCTCTTTGTCCTTTGCAGCCTTTAGCTGGTACTGATTCTAGATCCCCTGACTGGTCTACCTTAGGACTGTGTGAAAGACAAGTAAGATGTCAGACGTGAGCGAATAACTTTTTTTTGGTTTGCTTCAGAAGCTCAAAAGAGAAGAAAGAAAGGCACTACTGAGATTCGAACTCAGGATCTCCTGTTTACTAGACAGGCGCTTTAACCAACTAAGCCACAGCGCCTTGTGATGGCAAAGCTGGCACAGCTGTGCAGCTTAAAAAAAACGCCACTGCTATCGGATGTTTCCAATTCCTGCAACCTTTCATGACCTGATGGGGTGGCTCAAACCTTCATGGTTTTTCTTTTCAGGGCTGGAAAAAGGAAGGTGAGCAGATACTAGGTAGACAACTGAGGTGTGTCCCTTTATCCGCAGTCGTTTTCCACTGCTTTCTTTAAGGGCCCACACGGTACTGGAGTTCTGTTCCATACTTGGCAGCAACTTGTAAAAGGATGAAGCTTTCAGTCATGACAATTAGAAAAGCAAAAACTTTTTGAAAAAGGCATCCACACCGACAAATTTGCAGACGACAATAGCAGCTGGAACTTCGTGGAGAGCTAGAGGTTTGCGGTTCCATAGGTGATTGAGCCGCTTCTTAGCAGAGCAAGAATTGTTACCTGCTCTGCTTTCCATGCATAAGGCAGAATAGATGGATGGAAGACATGCCAGGGATGTCTGGAAATGGTTTGGCATCCCTTAGCATAGGTCCACCTTTCAAGGGTTTTCCATGCATCTTCTTGAGGCATTACTTACTGTAGGAGGCGAGGTATGACCCACTCAGCCCATGACCGATCAGCAAAACTCTGCAGGCACCGACTAGGCACACTTTGTTTGGGAGTTTGTCAAAGGGAACCACGGCACTCACCAGGACGAGGTGGCCGAGTGGTTAAGGCGATGGACAGCTAATCCATTGTGCTCTGCATGCATGGGTTCGAATCCCATCCTTGTCGATTTCTTCTGCTTCGACCAAGCTGAAATCTTTGTTTGCTAATCCTCTTTTTACTGGACAAGCAGTGATTGTCCCCTCCATGGTGGACTTTAACTGTGACCTCTAAAGACGGCTCTTATTAAAGCTAGGAAAGACGCATATTTGTTGTGTGGCATACAAGTTACGTGGCATATCAACGGGTTAAGTCCACTCTTTTTATTTTTCATGCTTGATGGCATCCTCGGCCTTCTCATGAAGATGAAGGCCTCTTTGTCCTTTGCAGCCTTTAGCTGGTACTGATTCTAGATCCCCTGACTGGTCTACCTTAGGACTGTGTGAAAGACAAGTAAGATGTCAGACGTGAGCGAATAACTTTTTTTTGGTTTGCTTCAGAAGCTCAAAAGAGAAGAAAGAAAGGCACTACTGAGATTCGAACTCAGGATCTCCTGTTTACTAGACAGGCGCTTTAACCAACTAAGCCACAGCGCCTTCTGATGGCAAAGCTGGCACAGCTGTGCAGCTTAAAAAAAACGCCACTGCTATCGGATGTTTCCAATTCCTGCAACCTTTCATGACCTGATGGGGTGGCTCAAACCTTCATGGTTTTTCTTTTCAGGGCTGGAAAAAGGAAGGTGAGCAGATACTAGGTAGACAACTGAGGTGTGTCCCTTTATCCGCAGTCGTTTTCCACTGCTTTCTTTAAGGGCCCACACGGTACTGGAGTTCTGTTCCATACTTGGCAGCAACTTGTAAAAGGATGAAGCTTTCAGTCATGACAATTAGAAAAGCAAAAACTTTTTGAAAAAGGCATCCACACCGACAAATTTGCAGACGACAATAGCAGCTGGAACTTCGTGGAGAGCTAGAGGTTTGCGGTTCCATAGGTGATTGAGCCGCTTCTTAGCAGAGCAAGAATTGTTACCTGCTCTGCTTTCCATGCATAAGGCAGAATAGATGGATGGAAGACATGCCAGGGATGTCTGGAAATGGTTTGGCATCCCTTAGCATAGGTCCACCTTTCAAGGGTTTTCCATGCATCTTCTTGAGGCATTACTTACTGTAGGAGGCGAGGTATGACCCACTCAGCCCATGACCGATCAGCAAAACTCTGCAGGCACCGACTAGGCACACTTTGTTTGGGAGTTTGTCAAAGGGAACCATGGCACTCACCAGGACGAGGTGGCCGAGTGGTTAAGGCGATGGACTGCTAATCCATTGTGCTCTGCATGCATGGGTTCGAATCCCATCCTCGTCGATTTCTTCTGCTTCGTCCAAGCTGAAATCTTTGTTTGCTAATCCTCTTTTTACTGGACAAGCAGTGATTGTCCCCTCCATGGTGGACTTTAACTGTGACCTCTCAAGACAGCTCTTATTAAAGCTAGGAAAGACGCATATTTGTTGTGTGGCATACAAGTTACGTGGCATATCAACGGGTTAAGTCCACTCTTTTTATTTTTCATGCTTGATGGCATCCTCGGCCTTCTCATGAAGATGAAGGCCTCTTTGTCCTTTGCAGCCTTTAGCTGGTACTGATTCTAGATCCCCTGACTGGTCTACCTTAGGACTGTGTGAAAGACAAGTAAGATGTCAGACGTGAGCGAATAACTTTTTTTTGGTTTGCTTCAGAAGCTCAAAAGAGAAGAAAGAAAGGCACTGCTGAGATTCGAACTCAGGATCTCCTGTTTACTAGACAGGCGCTTTAACCAACTAAGCCACAGCGCCTTGTGATGGCAAAGCTGGCACAGCTGTGCAGCTTAAAAAAAACGCCACTGCTATCGGATGTTTCCAATTCCTGCAACCTTTCATGACCTGATGGGGTGGCTCAAACCTTCATGGTTTTTCTTTTCAGGGCTGGAAAAAGGAAGGTGAGCAGATACTAGGTAGACAACTGAGGTGTGTCCCTTTATCCGCAGTCGTTTTCCACTGCTTTCTTTAAGGGCCCACACGGTACTGGAGTTCTGTTCCATACTTGGCAGCAACTTGTAAAAGGATGAAGCTTTCAGTCATGACAATTAGAAAAGCAAAAACTTTTTGAAAAAGGCATCCACACCGACAAATTTGCAGACGACAATAGCAGCTGGAACTTCGTGGAGAGCTAGAGGTTTGCGGTTCCATAGGTGATTGAGCCGCTTCTTAGCAGAGCAAGAATTGTTACCTGCTCTGCTTTCCATGAATAAGGCAGAATAGATGGATGGAAGACATGCCAGGGATGTCTGGAAATGGTTTGGCATCCCTTAGCATAGGTCCACCTTTCAAGGGTTTTCCATGCATCTTCTTGAGGCATTACTTACTGTAGGAGGCGAGGTATGACCCACTCAGCCCATGACCGATCAGCAAAACTCTGCAGGCACCGACTAGGCACACTTTGTTTGGGAGTTTGTCAAAGGTAACCACGGCGCTCACCTGGACGAGGTGGCCAAGTGGTTAAGGCGATGGACTGCTAATCCATTGTGCTCTGCATGCATGGGTTCGAATCCCATCCTCGTCGATTTCTTCTGCTTCGTCCAAGCTGAAATCTTTGTTTGCTAATCCTCTTTTTACTGGACAAGCAGTGATTGTCCCCTCCATGGTGTACTTTAACTGTGACCTCTCAAGACGGCTCTTATAAAAGCTAGGAAAGATGCATATTTGTTGTGTGGCATACAAGTTACGTGGCATATCAACGGGTTAAGTCCACTCTTTTTATTTTTCATGCTTGATGGCATCCTCGGCCTTCTCATGAAGATGAAGGCCTCTTTGTCCTTTGCAGCCTTTAGCTGGTACTGATTCTAGATCCCCTGACTGGTCTACCTTAGGACTGTGTGAAAGACAAGTAAGATGTCAGACTTGAGCGAATAACTTTTTTTTGGTTTGCTTCAGAAGCTCAAAAGATAAGAAAGAAACCCACTGCTGAGATTCGAACTCAGGATCTCCTGTTTACTAGACAGGCACTTTAACCAACTAAGCCACAGCGCCTTGTGATGGCAAAGCTGGCACAGCTGTGCAGCTTAAAAAAAACGCCACTGCTATCGGATGTTTCCAATTCCTGCAACCTTTCATGACCTGATGGGGTGGCTCAAACCTTCATGGTTTTTCTTTTCAGGGCTGGAAAAAGGAAGGTGAGCAGATACTAGGTAGACAACTGAGGTGTGTCCCTTTATCCGCAGTCGTTTTCCACTGCTTTCTTTAAGGGCCCACACGGTACTGGAGTTCTGTTCCATACTTGGCAGCAACTTGTAAAAGGATGAAGCTTTCAGTCATGACAATTAGAAAAGCAAAAACTTTTTGAAAAAGGCATCCACACCGACAAATTTGCAGACGACAATAGCAGCTGGAACTTCGTGGAGAGCTAGAGGTTTGCGGTTCCATAGGTGATTGAGCCGCTTCTTAGCAGAGCAAGAATTGTTACCTGCTCTGCTTTCCATGCATAAGGCAGAATAGATGGATGGAAGACATGCCAGGAATGTCTGGAAATGGTTTGGCATCCCTTAGCATAGGTCCACCTTTCAAGGGTTTTCCATGCATCTTCTTGAGGCATTACTTACTGTAGGAGGCGAGGTATGACCCACTCAGCCCATGACCGATCAGCAAAACTCTGCAGGCACCGACTAGGCACACTTTGTTTGAGAGTTTGTCAAAGGGAACCACGGCGCTCACCAGGACGAGGTGGCCGAGTGGTTAAGGCGATGGACTGCTAATCCATTGTGCTCTGCATGCATGGGTTCGAATCCCATCCTCGTCGATTTCTTCTGCTTCGTCCAAGCTGAAATCTTTGTTTGCTAATCCTCTTTTTACTGGACAAGCAGTGATTGTCCCCTCCATGGTGGACTTTAACTGTGACCTCTCAAGACGGCTCTTATAAAAGCTAGGAAAGATGCATTTTTGTTGTGTGGCATACAAGTTACGTGGCATATCAACGGGTTAAGTCCACTCTTTTTATTTTTCATGCTTGATGGCATCCTCGGCCTTCTCATGAAGATGAAGGCCTCTTTGTCCTTTGCAGCCTTTAGCTGGTACTGATTCTAGATCCCCTGACTGGTCTACCTTAGGACTGTGTGAAAGACAAGTAAGATGTCAGATGTGAGCGAATAACTTTTTTTTGGTTTGCTTCAGAAGCTCAAAAGAGAAGAAAGAAACCCACTGCTGAGATTCGAACTCAGGATCTCCTGTTTACTAGACAGGCGCTTTAACCAACTAAACCACAGCGCCTTGTGATGGCAAAGCTGGCACAGCTGTGCAGCTTAAAAAAAACGCCACTGCTATCGGATGTTTCCAATTCCTGCAACCTTTCATGACCTGATGGGGTGGCTCAAACCTTCATGGTTTTTCTTTTCAGGGCTGGAAAAAGGAAGGTGAGCAGATACTAGGTAGACAACTGAGGTGTGTCCCTTTATCCGCAGTCGTTTTCCACTGCTTTCTTTAAGGGCCCACACGGTACTGGAGTTCTGTTCCATACTTGGCAGCAACTTGTAAAAGGATGAAGCTTTCAGTCATGACAATTAGAAAAGCAAAAACTTTTTGAAAAAGGCATCCACACCGACAAATTTGCAGACGACAATAGCAGCTGGAACTTCGTGGAGAGCTAGAGGTTTGCGGTTCCATAGGTGATTGAGCCGCTTCTTAGCAGAGCAAGAATTGTTACCTGCTCTGCTTTCCATGCATAAGGCAGAATAGATGGATGGAAGACATGCCAGGGATGTCTGGAAATGGTTTGGCACCCCTTAGCATAGGTCCACCTTTCAAGGGTTTTCCATGCATCTTCTTGAGGCATTACTTACTGTAGGAGGCGAGGTATGACCCACTCAGCCCATGACCGATCAGTAAAACTTTGCAGGCACCGACTAGGCACACTTTGTTTGGGAGTTTGTCAAAGGGAACCACGGCGCTCACCAGGACGAGGTGGCCGAGTGGTTAAGGCGATGGACTGCTAATCCATTGTGCTCTGCATGCATGGGTTCGAATCCCATCCTCGTCGATTTCTTCTGCTTCGAACAAGCTGAAATCTTTGTTTGCTAATCCTCTTTTTACTGGACAAGCAGTGATTGTCCCCTCCATGGTGGACTTTAACTGTGACCTCTAAAGACGGCTCTTATTAAAGCTAGGAAAGACGCATATTTGTTGTGTGGCATACAAGTTACGTGGCATATCAACGGGTTAAGTCCACTCTTTTTATTTTTCATGCTTGATGGCATCCTCGGCCTTCTCATGAAGATGAAGGCCTCTTTGTCCTTTGCAGCCTTTAGCTGGTACTGATTCTAGATCCCCTGACTGGTCTACCTTAGGACTGTGTGAAAGACAAGTAAGATGTCAGACGTGAGCGAATAACTTTTTTTTGGTTTGCTTCAGAAGCTCAAAAGAGAAGAAAGAAAGGCACTACTGAGATTCGAACTCAGGATCTCCTGTTTACTAGACAGGCGCTTTAACCAACTAAGCCACAGCGCCTTGTGATGGCAAAGCTGGCACAGCTGTGCAGCTTAAAAAAAACGCCACTGCTATCGGATGTTTCCAATTCCTGCAACCTTTCATGACCTGATGGGGTGGCTCAAACCTTCATGGTTTTTCTTTTCAGGGCTGGAAAAAGGAAGGTGAGCAGATACTAGGTAGACAACTGAGGTGTGTCCCTTTATCCGCAGTCGTTTTCCACTGCTTTCTTTAAGGGCCCACACGGTACTGGAGTTCTGTTCCATACTTGGCAGCAACTTGTAAAAGGATGAAGCTTTCAGTCATGACAATTAGAAAAGCAAAAACTTTTTGAAAAAGGCATCCACACCGACAAATTTGCAGACGACAATAGCAGCTGGAACTTCGTGGAGAGCTAGAGGTTTGCGGTTCCATAGGTGATTGAGCCGCTTCTTAGCAGAGCAAGAATTGTTACCTGCTCTGCTTTCCATGCATAAGGCAGAATAGATGGATGGAAGACATGCCAGGGATGTCTGGAAATGGTTTGGCATCCCTTAGCATAGGTCCACCTTTCAAGGGTTTTCCATGCATCTTCTTGAGGCATTACTTACTGTAGGAGGCGAGGTATGACCCACTCAGCCCATGACCGATCAGCAAAACTCTGCAGGCACCGACTAGGCACACTTTGTTTGGGAGTTTGTCAAAGGGAACCACGGCACTCACCAGGACGAGGTGGCCGAGTGGTTAAGGCGATGGACAGCTAATCCATTGTGCTCTGCATGCATGGGTTCGAATCCCATCCTTGTCGATTTCTTCTGCTTCGACCAAGCTGAAATCTTTGTTTGCTAATCCTCTTTTTACTGGACAAGCAGTGATTGTCCCCTCCATGGTGGACTTTAACTGTGACCTCTAAAGACGGCTCTTATTAAAGCTAGGAAAGACGCATATTTGTTGTGTGGCATACAAGTTACGTGGCATATCAACGGGTTAAGTCCACTCTTTTTATTTTTCATGCTTGATGGCATCCTCGGCCTTCTCATGAAGATGAAGGCCTCTTTGTCCTTTGCAGCCTTTAGCTGGTACTGATTCTAGATCCCCTGACTGGTCTACCTTAGGACTGTGTGAAAGACAAGTAAGATGTCAGACGTGAGCGAATAACTTTTTTTTGGTTTGCTTCAGAAGCTCAAAAGAGAAGAAAGAAAGGCACTACTGAGATTCGAACTCAGGATCTCCTGTTTACTAGACAGGCGCTTTAACCAACTAAGCCACAGCGCCTTGTGATGGCAAAGCTGGCACAGCTGTGCAGCTTAAAAAAAACGCCACTGCTATCGGATGTTTCCAATTCCTGCAACCTTTCATGACCTGATGGGGTGGCTCAAACCTTCATGGTTTTTCTTTTCAGGGCTGGAAAAAGGAAGGTGAGCAGATACTAGGTAGACAACTGAGGTGTGTCCCTTTATCCGCAGTCGTTTTCCACTGCTTTCTTTAAGGGCCCACACGGTACTGGAGTTCTGTTCCATACTTGGCAGCAACTTGTAAAAGGATGAAGCTTTCAGTCATGACAATTAGAAAAGCAAAAACTTTTTGAAAAAGGCATCCACACCGACAAATTTGCAGACGACAATAGCAGCTGGAACTTCGTGGAGAGCTAGAGGTTTGCGGTTCCATAGGTGATTGAGCCGCTTCTTAGCAGAGCAAGAATTGTTACCTGCTCTGCTTTCCATGCATAAGGCAGAATAGATGGATGGAAGACATGCCAGGGATGTCTGGAAATGGTTTGGCATCCCTTAGCATAGGTCCACCTTTCAAGGGTTTTCCATGCATCTTCTTGAGGCATTACTTACTGTAGGAGGCGAGGTATGACCCACTCAGCCCATGACCGATCAGCAAAACTCTGCAGGCACCGACTAGGCACACTTTGTTTGGGAGTTTGTCAAAGGGAACCATGGCACTCACCAGGACGAGGTGGCCGAGTGGTTAAGGCGATGGACTGCTAATCCATTGTGCTCTGCATGCATGGGTTCGAATCCCATCCTCGTCGATTTCTTCTGCTTCGTCCAAGCTGAAATCTTTGTTTGCTAATCCTCTTTTTACTGGACAAGCAGTGATTGTCCCCTCCATGGTGGACTTTAACTGTGACCTCTCAAGACAGCTCTTATTAAAGCTAGGAAAGACGCATATTTGTTGTGTGGCATACAAGTTACGTGGCATATCAACGGGTTAAGTCCACTCTTTTTATTTTTCATGCTTGATGGCATCCTCGGCCTTCTCATGAAGATGAAGGCCTCTTTGTCCTTTGCAGCCTTTAGCTGGTACTGATTCTAGATCCCCTGACTGGTCTACCTTAGGACTGTGTGAAAGACAAGTAAGATGTCAGACGTGAGCGAATAACTTTTTTTTGGTTTGCTTCAGAAGCTCAAAAGAGAAGAAAGAAAGGCACTGCTGAGATTCGAACTCAGGATCTCCTGTTTACTAGACAGGCGCTTTAACCAACTAAGCCACAGCGCCTTGTGATGGCAAAGCTGGCACAGCTGTGCAGCTTAAAAAAAACGCCACTGCTATCGGATGTTTCCAATTCCTGCAACCTTTCATGACCTGATGGGGTGGCTCAAACCTTCATGGTTTTTCTTTTCAGGGCTGGAAAAAGGAAGGTGAGCAGATACTAGGTAGACAACTGAGGTGTGTCCCTTTATCCGCAGTCGTTTTCCACTGCTTTCTTTAAGGGCCCACACGGTACTGGAGTTCTGTTCCATACTTGGCAGCAACTTGTAAAAGGATGAAGCTTTCAGTCATGACAATTAGAAAAGCAAAAACTTTTTGAAAAAGGCATCCACACCGACAAATTTGCAGACGACAATAGCAGCTGGAACTTCGTGGAGAGCTAGAGGTTTGCGGTTCCATAGGTGATTGAGCCGCTTCTTAGCAGAGCAAGAATTGTTACCTGCTCTGCTTTCCATGAATAAGGCAGAATAGATGGATGGAAGACATGCCAGGGATGTCTGGAAATGGTTTGGCATCCCTTAGCATAGGTCCACCTTTCAAGGGTTTTCCATGCATCTTCTTGAGGCATTACTTACTGTAGGAGGCGAGGTATGACCCACTCAGCCCATGACCGATCAGCAAAACTCTGCAGGCACCGACTAGGCACACTTTGTTTGGGAGTTTGTCAAAGGTAACCACGGCGCTCACCTGGACGAGGTGGCCAAGTGGTTAAGGCGATGGACTGCTAATCCATTGTGCTCTGCATGCATGGGTTCGAATCCCATCCTCGTCGATTTCTTCTGCTTCGTCCAAGCTGAAATCTTTGTTTGCTAATCCTCTTTTTACTGGACAAGCAGTGATTGTCCCCTCCATGGTGTACTTTAACTGTGACCTCTCAAGACGGCTCTTATAAAAGCTAGGAAAGATGCATATTTGTTGTGTGGCATACAAGTTACGTGGCATATCAACGGGTTAAGTCCACTCTTTTTATTTTTCATGCTTGATGGCATCCTCGGCCTTCTCATGAAGATGAAGGCCTCTTTGTCCTTTGCAGCCTTTAGCTGGTACTGATTCTAGATCCCCTGACTGGTCTACCTTAGGACTGTGTGAAAGACAAGTAAGATGTCAGACGTGAGCGCATAACTTTTTTTTGGTTTGCTTCAGAAGCTCAAAAGAGAAGAAAGAAAGGCACTGCTGAGATTCGAACTCAGGATCTCCTGTTTACTAGACAGGCGCTTTAACCAACTAAGCCACAGCGCCTTGTGATGGCAAAGCTGGCACAGCTGTGCAGCTTAAAAAAAAACGCCACTGCTATTGGATGTTTCCAATTCCTGCAACCTTTCATGACCTGATGGGGTGGCTCAAACCTTCATGGTTTTTCTTTTCAGGGCTGGAAAAAGGAAGGTGAGCAGATACTAGGTAGACAACTGAGGTGTGTCCCTTTATCCGCAGTCGTTTTCCACTGCTTTCTTTAAGGGCCCACACGGTACTGGAGTTCTGTTCCATACTTGGCAGCAACTTGTAAAAGGATGAAGCTTTCAGTCATGACAATTAGAAAAGCAAAAACTTTTTGAAAAAGGCATCCACACCGACAAATTTGCAGACGACAATAGCAGCTGGAACTTCGTGGAGAGCTAGAGGTTTGCGGTTCCATAGGTGATTGAGCCGCTTCTTAGCAGAGCAAGAATTGTTACCTGCTCTGCTTTCCATGCATAAGGCAGAATAGATGGATGGAAGACATGCCAGGGATGTCTGGAAATGGTTTGGCATCCCTTAGCATAGGTCCACCTTTCAAGGGTTTTCCATGCATCTTCTTGAGGCATTACTTACTGTAGGAGGCGAGGTATGACCCACTCAGCCCATGACCGATCAGCAAAACTCTGCAGGCACCGACTAGGCACAATTTGTTTGGGAGTTTGTCAAAGGGAACCACGGCGCTCACCAGGACGAGGTGGCCGAATGGTTAAGGCGATGGACTGCTAATCCATTGTGCTCTGCATGCATGGGTTCGAATCCCATCCTCGTCGATTTCTTCTGCTTCGTCCAAGCTGAAATCTTTGTTTGCTAATCCTCTTTTTACTGGACAAGCAGTGATTGTCCCCTCCATGGTGGTCTTTAACTGTGACCTCTCAAGACGGCTCTTATTAAAGCTAGGAAAGACGCATATTTGTTGTGTGGCATACAAGTTACGTGGCATATCAACGGGTTAAGTCCACTCTTTTTATTTTTCATGCTTGATGGCATCCTCGGCCTTCTCATGAAGATGAAGGCCTCTTTGTCCTTTGCAGCCTTTAGCTGGTACTGATTCTAGATCCCCTGACTGGTCTACCTTAGGACTGTGTGAAAGACAAGTAAGATGTCAGACGTGAGCGAATAACTTTTTTTGGGTTTGCTTCAGAAGCTCAAAAGAGAAGAAAGAAAGGCACTGCTGAGATTCGAACTCAGGATCTCCTGTTTACTAGACAGGCGCTTTAACCAACTAAGCCACAGCGCCTTGTGATGGCAAAGCTGGCACAGCTGTGCAGCTTAAAAAAAACGCCACTGCTATTGGATGTTTCCAATTCCTGCAACCTTTCATGACCTGATGGGGTGGCTCAAACCTTCATGGTTTTTCTTTTCAGGGCTGGAAAAAGGAAGGTGAGCAGATACTAGGTAGACAACTGAGGTGTGTCCCTTTATCCGCAGTCGTTTTCCACTGCTTTCTTTAAGGGCCCACACGGTATTGGAGTTCTGTTCCATACTTGGCAGCAACTTGTAAAAGGATGAAGCTTTCAGTCATGACAATTAGAAAAGCAAAAACTTTTTGAAAAAGGCATCCACACCGACAAATTTGCAGACGACAATAGCAGCTGGAACTTCGTGGAGAGCTAGAGGTTTGCGGTTCCATAGGTGATTGAGCCGCTTCTTAGCAGAGCAAGAATTGTTACCTGCTCTGCTTTCCATGCATAAGGCAGAATAGATGGATGGAAGACATGCCAGGGATGTCTGGAAATGGTTTGGCATCCCTTAGCATAGGTCCACCTTTCAAGGGTTTTCCATGCATCTTCTTGAGGCATTACTTACTGTAGGAGGCGAGGTATGACCCACTCAGCCCATGACCGATCAGCAAAACTCTGCAGGCACCAACTAGGCACACTTTGTTTGGGAGTTTGTCAAAGGGAACCACGGCGCTCACCGGGACGAGGTGGCCGAGTGGTTAAGGCGATGGACTGCTAATCCATAGTGCTCTGCATGCATGGGTGCGAATCCCATCCTCGTCGATTTCTTCTGCTTCGTCCTAGCTGAAATTTTTGTTTGCTAATCCTCTTTTTACTGGACAAGCAGTGATTGTCCCCTCCATGGTGGACTTTAACTGTGACCTCTCAAGACGGCTCTTTTTAAAGCTAGGAAAGATGCATATTTGTTGTGTGGCATACAAGTTACGTGGCATATCAACGGGTTAAGTCCACTCTTTTTATTTTTCATGCTTGATGGCATCCTCGGCCTTCTCATGAAGATGAAGGCCTCTTTGTCCTTTGCAGCCTTTAGCTGGTACTGATTCTAGATCCCCTGACTGGTCTACCTTAGGACTGTGTGAAAGACAAGTAAGATGTCAGACGTGAGCGAATAACTTTTTTTTGGTTTGCTTCAGAAGCTCAAAAGAGAAGAAAGAAAGGCACTGCTGAGATTCGAACTCAGGATCTCCTGTTTACTAGACAGGCGCTTTAACCAACTAAGCCACAGCGCCTTGTGATGGCAAAGCTGGCACAGCTGTGCAGCTTAAAAAAAACGCCACTGCTATTGGATGTTTCCAATTCCTGCAACCTTTCATGACCTGATGGGGTGGCTCAAACCTTCATGGTTTTTCTTTTCAGGGCTGCAAAAAGGAAGGTGAGCAGATACTAGGTAGACAACTGAGGTGTGTCCCTTTATCCGCAGTCGTTTTCCACTGCTTTCTTTAAGGGCCCACACGGTACTGGAGTTCTGTTCCATACTTGGCAGCAACTTGTAAAAGGATGAAGCTTTCAGTCATGACAATTAGAAAAGCAAAAACTTTTTGAAAAAGGCATCCACACCGACAAATTTGCAGACGACAATAGCAGCTGGAACTTCGTGGAGAGCTAGAGGTTTGCGGTTCCATAGGTGATTGAGCCGCTTCTTAGCAGAGCAAGAATTGTTACCTGCTCTGCTTTCCATGCATAAGGCAGAATAGATGGATGGAAGACATGCCAGGGATGTCTGGAAATGGTTTGGCATCCCTTAGCATAGGTCCACCTTTCAAGGGTTTTCCATGCATCTTCTTGAGGCATTACTTACTGTAGGAGGCGAGGTATGACCCACTCAGCCCATGACCGATCAGCAAAACTCTGCAGGCACCGACTAGGCACACTTTGTTTGGGAGTTTGTCAAAGGGAACCACGGCGCTCACCAGGACGAGGTGGCCGAGTGGTTAAGGCGATGGACTGCTAATCCATTGTGCTCTGCATGCATGGGTTCGAATCCCATCCTCGTCGATTTCTTCTGCTTCGTCCAAGCTGAAATCTTTGTTTGCTAATCCTCTTTTTACTGGACAAGCAGTGATTGTCCCCTCCATGGTGGACTTTAACTGTGACCTCTCAAGACGGCTCTTATTAAAGCTAGGAAAGACGCATATTTGTTGGGTGGCATACAAGTTACGTGGCATATCAACGGGTTAAGTCCACTCTTTTTATTTTTCATGCTTGATGGCATCCTCGGCCTTCTCATGAAGATGAAGGCCTCTTTGTCCTTTGCAGCCTTTAGCTGGTACTGATTCTAGATCCCCTGACTGGTCTACCTTAGGACTGTGTGAAAGACAAGTAAGATGTCAGACGTGAGCGAATAACTTTTTTTTGGTTTGCTTCAGAAGCTCAAAAGAGAAGAAAGAAAGGCACTGCTGAGATTCGAACTCAGGATCTCCTGTTTACTAGACAGGCGCTTTAACCAACTAAGCCACAGCGCCATGTGATGGCAAAGCTGGCACAGCTGTGCAGCTTAAAAAAAACGCCACTGCTATCGGATGTTTCCAATTCCTGCAACCTTTCATGACCTGATGGGGTGGCTCAAACCTTCATGGTTTTTCTTTTCAGGGCTGGAAAAAGGAAGGTGAGCAGATACTAGGTAGACAACTGAGGTGTGTCCCTTTATCCGCAGTCGTTTTCCACTGCTTTCTTTAAGAGCCCACACGGTACTGGAGTTCTGTTCCATACTTGGCAGCAACTTGTAAAAGGATGAAGCTTTCAGTCATGACAATTAGAAAAGCAAAAACTTTTTGAAAAAGGCATCCACACCGACAAATTTGCAGACGACAATAGCAGCTGGAACTTCGTGGAGAGCTAGAGGTTTGCGGTTCCATAGGTGATTGAGCCGCTTCTTAGCAGAGCAAGAATTGTTACCTGCTCTGCTTTCCATGCATAAGGCAGAATAGATGGATGGAAGACATGCCAGGGATGTCTGGAAATGGTTTGGCATCCCTTAGCATAGGTCCACCTTTCAAGGGTTTTCCATGCATCTTCTTGAGGCATTACTTACTGTAGGAGGCGAGGTATGACCCACTCAGCCCATGACCGATCAGCAAAACTCTGCAGGCACCGACTAGGCACACTTTGTTTGGGAGTTTGTCAAAGGGAACCACGGCACTCACCAGGGCGAGGTGGCCGAGTGGTTAAGGCGATGGACTGCTAATCCATTGTGCTCTGCATGCATGGGTTCGAATCCCATCCTCGTCGATTTCTTCTGCTTCGTCCAAGCTGAAATCTTTGTTTGCTAATCCTCTTTTTACTGGACAAGCAGTGATTGTCCCCTCCATGGTGGACTTTAACTGTGACCTCTCAAGACGGCTCTTATTAAAGCTAGGAAAGACGCATATTTGTTGTGTGGCATACAAGTTACGTGGCATATCAACGGGTTAAGTCCACTCTTTTTATTTTTCATGCTTGATGGCATCCTCGGCCTTCTCATGAAGATGAAGGCCTCTTTGTCCTTTGCAGCCTTTAGCTGGTACTGATTCTAGATCCCCTGACTGGTCTACCTTAGGACTGTGTGAAAGACAAGTAAGATGTCAGACGTGAGCGAATAACTTTTTTTTGGTTTGCTTCAGAAGCTCAAAAGAGAAGAAAGAAAGGCACTGCTGAGATTCGAACTCAGGATCTCCTGTTGACTAGACAGGCGCTTTAACCAACTAAGCCACAGCGCCTTGTGATGGCAAAGCTGGCACAGCTGTGCAGCTTAAAAAAAACGCCACTGCTATCGGATGTTTCCAATTCCTGCAACCTTTCATGACCTGATGGGGTGGCTCAAACCTTCATGGTTTTTCTTTTCAGGGATGGAAAAAGGAAGGTGAGCAGATACTAGGTAGACAACTGAGGTGTGTCCCTTTATCCGCAGTCGTTTTCCACTGCTTTCTTTAAGGGCCCACACGGTACTGGAGTTCTGTTCCATACTTGGCAGCAACTTGTAAAAGGATGAAGCTTTCAGTCATGACAATTAGAAAAGCAAAAACTTTTTGAAAAAGGCATCCACACCGACAAATTTGCAGACGACAATAGCAGCTGGAACTTCGTGGAGAGCTAGAGGTTTGCGGTTCCATAGGTGATTGAGCCGCTTCTTAGCAGAGCAAGAATTGTTACCTGCTCTGCTTTCCATGCATAAGGCAGAATAGATGGATGGAAGACATGCCAGGGATGTCTGGAAATGGTTTGGCATCCCTTAGCATAGGTCCACCTTTCAAGGGTTTTCCATGCATCTTCTTGAGGCATTACTTACTGTAGGAGGCGAGGTATGACCCACTCAGCCCATGACCGATCAGCAAAACTCTGCAGGCAACGACTGGGCACACTTTGTTTGGGAGTTTGTCAAAGGGAACCACGGCGCTCACCAGGACGAGGTGGCCGAGTGGTTAAGGCGATGGACTGCTAATCCATTGTGCTCTGCATGCATGGGTTCGAATCCCATCCTCGTCGATTTCTTCTGCTTCGTCCAAGCTGAAATCTTTGTTTGCTAATCCTCTTTTTACTGGACAAGCAGTGATTGTCCCCTCCATGGTGGACTTTAACTGTGACCTCTCAAGACGGCTCTTATTAAAGCTAGGAAAGACGCATATTTGTTGGGTGGCATACAAGTTACGTGGCATATCAACGGGTTAAGTCCACTCTTTTTATTTTTCATGCTTGATGGCATCCTCGGCCTTCTCATGAAGATGAAGGCCTCTTTGTCCTTTGCAGCCTTTAGCTGGTACTGATTCTAGATCCCCTGACTGGTCTACCTTAGGACTGTGTGAAAGACAAGTAAGATGTCAGACGTGAGCGAATAACTTTTTTTTGGTTTGCTTCAGAAGCTCAAAAGAGAAGAAAGAAAGGCACTGCTGAGATTCGAACTCAGGATCTCCTGTTTACTAGACAGGCGCTTTAACCAACTAAGCCACAGCGCCTTGTGATGGCAAAGCTGGCACAGCTGTGCAGCTTAAAAAAAACGCCACTGCTATTGGATGTTTCCAATTCCTGCAACCTTTCATGACCTGATGGGGTGGCTCAAACCTTCATGGTTTTTCTTTTCAGGTCTGGAAAAAGGAAGGTGAGCAGATACTAGGTAGACAACTGAGGTGTGTCCCTTTATCCGCAGTCGTTTTCCACTGCTTTCTTTAAGGGCCCACACGGTACTGGAGATCTGTTCCATACTTGGCAGCAACTTGTAAAAGGATGAAGCTTTCAGTCATGACAATTAGAAAAGCAAAAACTTTTTGAAAAAGGCATCCACACCGACAAATTTGCAGACGACAATAGCAGCTGGAACTTCGTGGAGAGCTAGAGGTTTGCGGTTCCATAGGTGATTGAGCCGCTTCTTAGCAGAGCAAGAATTGTTACCTGCTCTGCTTTCCATGCATAAGGCAGAATAGATGGATGGAAGACATGCCAGGGATGTCTGGAAATGGTTTGGCATCCCTTAGCATAGGTCCACCTTTCAAGGGTTTTCCATGCATCTTCTTGAGGCATTACTTACTGTAGGAGGCGAGGTATGACCCACTCAGCCCATGACCGATCAGCAAAACTCTGCAGGCACCGACTAGGCACACTTTGTTTGGGAGTTTGTCAAAGGGAACCACGGCACTCACCAGGGCGAGGTGGCCGAGTGGTTAAGGCGATGGACTGCTAATCCATTGTGCTCTGCATGCATGGGTTCGAATCCCATCCTCGTCGATTTCTTCTGCTTCGTCCAAGCTGAAATCTTTGTTTGCTAATCCTCTTTTTACTGGACAAGCAGTGATTGTCCCCTCCATGGTGGACTTTAACTGTGACCTCTCAAGACGGCTCTTATTAAAGCTAGGAAAGACGCATATTTGTTGTGTGGCATACAAGTTACGTGGCATATCAACGGGTTAAGTCCACTCTTTTTATTTTTCATGCTTGATGGCATCCTCGGCCTTCTCATGAAGATGAAGGCCTCTTTGTCCTTTGCAGCCTTTAGCTGGTACTGATTCTAGATCCCCTGACTGGTCTACCTTAGGACTGTGTGAAAGACAAGTAAGATGTCAGACGTGAGCGAATAACTTTTTTTTGGTTTGCTTCAGAAGCTCAAAAGAGAAGAAAGAAAGGCACTGCTGAGATTCGAACTCAGGATCTCCTGTTGACTAGACAGGCGCTTTAACCAACTAAGCCACAGCGCCTTGTGATGGCAAAGCTGGCACAGCTGTGCAGCTTAAAAAAAACGCCACTGCTATCGGATGTTTCCAATTCCTGCAACCTTTCATGACCTGATGGGGTGGCTCAAACCTTCATGGTTTTTCTTTTCAGGGATGGAAAAAGGAAGGTGAGCAGATACTAGGTAGACAACTGAGGTGTGTCCCTTTATCCGCAGTCGTTTTCCACTGCTTTCTTTAAGGGCCCACACGGTACTGGAGTTCTGTTCCATACTTGGCAGCAACTTGTAAAAGGATGAAGCTTTCAGTCATGACAATTAGAAAAGCAAAAACTTTTTGAAAAAGGCATCCACACCGACAAATTTGCAGACGACAATAGCAGCTGGAACTTCGTGGAGAGCTAGAGGTTTGCGGTTCCATAGGTGATTGAGCCGCTTCTTAGCAGAGCAAGAATTGTTACCTGCTCTGCTTTCCATGCATAAGGCAGAATAGATGGATGGAAGACATGCCAGGGATGTCTGGAAATGGTTTGGCATCCCTTAGCATAGGTCCACCTTTCAAGGGTTTTCCATGCATCTTCTTGAGGCATTACTTACTGTAGGAGGCGAGGTATGACCCACTCAGCCCATGACCGATCAGCAAAACTCTGCAGGCAACGACTGGGCACACTTTGTTTGGGAGTTTGTCAAAGGGAACCACGGCGCTCACCAGGACGAGGTGGCCGAGTGGTTAAGGCGATGGACTGCTAATCCATTGTGCTCTGCATGCATGGGTTCGAATCCCATCCTCGTCGATTTCTTCTGCTTCGTCCAAGCTGAAATCTTTGTTTGCTAATCCTCTTTTTACTGGACAAGCAGTGATTGTCCCCTCCATGGTGGACTTTAACTGTGACCTCTCAAGACGGCTCTTATTAAAGCTAGGAAAGACGCATATTTGTTGTGTGGCATACAAGTTACGTGGCATATCAACGGGTTAAGTCCACTCTTTTTATTTTTCATGCTTGATGGCATCCTCGGCCTTCTCATGAAGATGAAGGCCTCTTTGTCCTTTGCAGCCTTTAGCTGGTACTGATTCTAGATCCCCTGACTGGTCTACCTTTGGACTGTGTGAAAGACAAGTAAGATGTCAGACGTGAGCGAATAACTTTTTTTTGGTTTGCTTCAGAAGCTCAAAAGAGAAGAAAGAAAGGCACTGCTGAGATTCGAACTCAGGATCTCCTGTTTACTAGACAGGCGCTTTAACCAACTAAGCCACAGCGCCTTGTGATGGCAAAGCTGGCACAGCTGTGCAGCTTAAAAAAAACGCCACTGCTATCGGATGTTTCCAATTCCTGCAACCTTTCATTAACCTGATGGGGTGGCTCAAACCTTCATGGTTTTTCTTTTCAGGGCTGGAAAAAGGAAGGTGAGCAGATACTAGGTAGACAACTGAGGTGTGTCCCTTTATCCGCAGTCATTTTCCACTGCTTTCTTTAAGGGCCCACACGGTACTGGAGTTCTGTTCCATACTTGGCAGCAACTTGTAAAAGGATGAAGCTTTCAGTCATGACAATTAGAAAAGCAAAAACTTTTTGAAAAAGGCATCCACACCGACAAATTTGCAGAGGACAATAGCAGCTGGAACTTCGTGGAGAGCTAGAGGTTTGCGGTTCCATAGGTGATTGAGCCGCTCCTTAGCAGAGCAAGAATTGTTACCTGCTCTGCTTTCCATGCATAAGGCAGAATAGATGGATGGAAGACATGCCAGGGATGTCTGGAAATGGTTTGGCATCCCTTAGCATAGGTCCACCTTTCAAGGGTTTTCCATGCATCTTCTGGAGGCATTACTTACTGTAGGAGGCGAGGTATGACCCACTCAGCCCATGACCGATCAGCAAAACTCTGCAGGCACCGACTAGGCACACTTTGTTTGGGAGTTTGTCAAAGGGAACCACGGCACTCACCAGGGCGAGGTGGCCGAGTGGTTAAGGCGATGGACTGCTAATCCATTGTGCTCTGCATGCATGGGTTCGAATCCCATCCTCGTCGATTTCTTCTGCTTCGTCCAAGCTGAAATCTTTGTTTGCTAATCCTCTTTTTACTGGACAAGCAGTGATTGTCCCCTCCATGGTGGACTTTAACTGTGACCTCTCAAGACGGCTCTTATTAAAGCTAGGAAAGACGCATATTTGTTGTGTGGCATACAAGTTACGTGGCATATCAACGGGTTAAGTCCACTCTTTTTATTTTTCATGCTTGATGGCATCCTCGGCCTTCTCATGAAGATGAAGGCCTCTTTGTCCTTTGCAGCCTTTAGCTGGTACTGATTCTAGATCCCCTGACTGGTCTACCTTAGGACTGTGTGAAAGACAAGTAAGATGTCAGACGTGAGCGAATAACTTTTTTTTGGTTTGCTTCAGAAGCTCAAAAGAGAAGAAAGAAAGGCACTGCTGAGATTCGAACTCAGGATCTCCTGTTGACTAGACAGGCGCTTTAACCAACTAAGCCACAGCGCCTTGTGATGGCAAAGCTGGCACAGCTGTGCAGCTTAAAAAAAACGCCACTGCTATCGGATGTTTCCAATTCCTGCAACCTTTCATGACCTGATGGGGTGGCTCAAACCTTCATGGTTTTTCATTTCAGGGCTGGAAAAAGGAAGGTGAGCAGATACTAGGTAGACAACTGAGGTGTGTCCCTTTATCCGCAGTCGTTTTCCACTGCTTTCTTTAAGGGCCCACACGGTACTGGAGTTCTGTTCCATACTTGGCAGCAACTTGTAAAAGGATGAAGCTTTCAGTCATGACAATTAGAAAAGCAAAAACTTTTTGAAAAAGGCATCCACACCGACAAATTTGCAGACGACAATAGCAGCTGGAACTTCGTGGAGAGCTAGAGGTTTGCGGTTCCATAGGTGATTGAGCCGCTTCTTAGCAGAGCAAGAATTGTTACCTGCTCTGCTTTCCATGCATAAGGCAGAATAGATGGATGGAAGACATGCCAGGGATGTCTGGAAATGGTTTGGCATCCCTTAGCATAGGTCCACCTTTCAAGGGTTTTCCATGCATCTTCTTGAGGCATTACTTACTGTAGGAGGCGAGGTATGACCCACTCAGCCCATGACCGATCAGCAAAACTCTGCAGGCACCGACTAGGCACACTTTGTTTGGGAGTTTGTCAAAGGGAACCACGGCGCTCACCAGGACGAGGTGGCCGAGTGGTTAAGGCGATGGACTGCTAATCCATTGTGCTCTGCATGCATGGGTTCGAATCCCATCCTCGTCGATTTCTTCTGCTTCGTCCAAGCTGAAATCTTTGTTTGCTAATCCTCTTTTTACTGGACAAGCAGTGATTGTCCCCTCCATGGTGGACTTTAACTGTGACCTCTCAAGACGGCTCTTATTAAAGCTAGGAAAGACGCATATTTGTTGGGTGGCATACAAGTTACGTGGCATATCAACGGGTTAAGTCCACTCTTTTTATTTTTCATGCTTGATGGCATCCTCGGCCTTCTCATGAAGATGAAGGCCTCTTTGTCCTTTGCAGCCTTTAGCTGGTACTGATTCTAGATCCCCTGACTGGTCTACCTTAGGACTGTGTGAAAGACAAGTAAGATGTCAGACGTGAGCGAATAACTTTTTTTTGGTTTGCTTCAGAAGCTCAAAAGAGAAGAAAGAAAGGCACTGCTGAGATTCGAACTCAGGATCTCCTGTTTACTAGACAGGCGCTTTAACCAACTAAGCCACAGCGCCTTGTGATGGCAAAGCTGGCACAGCTATGCAGCTTAAAAAAAACGCCACTGCTATCGGATGTTTCCAATTCCTGCAACCTTTCATGACCTGATGGGGTGGCTCAAACCTTCATGGTTTTTCTTTTCAGGGCTGGAAAAAGGAAGGTGAGCAGATACTAGGTAGACAACTGAGGTGTGTCCCTTTATCCGCAGTCGTTTTCCACTGCTTTCTTTAAGGGCCCACACGGTACTGGAGTTCTGTTCCATACTTGGCAGCAACTTGTAAAAGGATGAAGCTTTCAGTCATGACAATTAGAAAAGCAAAAACTTTTTGAAAAAGGCATCCACACCGACAAATTTGCAGACGACAATAGCAGCTGGAACTTCGTGGAGAGCTAGAGGTTTGCGGTTCCATAGGTGATTGAGCCGCTTCTTAGCAGAGCAAGAATTGTTACCTGCTCTGCTTTCCATGCATAAGGCAGAATAGATGGATGGAAGACATGCCAGGGAAGTCTGGAAATGGTTTGGCATCCCTTAGCATAGGTCCACCTTTCAAGGGTTTTCCATGCATCTTCTTGAGGCATTACTTACTGTAGGAGGCGAGGTATGACCCACTCAGCCCATGACCGATCAGCAAAACTCTGCAGGCACCGACTAGGCACACTTTGTTTGGGAGTTTGTCAAAGGGAACCACGGTGCTCACCAGGACGAGGTGGCCGAGTGGTTAAGGCGATGGACTGCTAATCCATTGTGCTCTGCATGCATGGGTTCGAATCCCATCCTCGTCGATTTCTTCTGCTTCGTCCAAGCTGAAATCTTTGTTTGCTAATCCTCTTTTTACTGGACAAGCAGTGATTGTCCCCTCCATGGTGGACTTTAACTGTGACCTCTCAAGACGGCTCTTGTTAAAGCTAGGAAAGACGCATATTTGTTGTGTGGCATACAAGTTACGTGGCATATCAACGGGTTAAGTCCACTCTTTATTTTTCATGCTTGATGGCATCCTCGGCCTTCTCATGAAGATGAAGGCCTCTTTGTCCTTTGCAGCCTTTAGCTGGTACTGATTCTAGATCCCCTGACTGGTCTACCTTAGGACTGTGTGAAAGACAAGTAAGATGTCAGACGTGAGCGAATAACTTTTTTTTGGTTTGCTTCAGAAGCTCAAAAGAGAAGAAAGAAAGGCACTGCTGAGATTCGAACTCAGGATCTCCTGTTTACTAGACAGGCGCTTTAACCAACTAAGCCACAGCGCCTTGTGACGGCAAAGCTGGCACAGCTGTGCAGCTTAAAAAAAACGCCACTGCTATCGGATGTTTCCAATTCCTGCAACCCTTCATGACCTGATGGGGTGGCTCAAACCTTCATGGTTTTTCTTTTCAGGGCTGGAAAAAGGAAGGTGAGCAGATACTAGGTAGACAACTGAGGTGTGTCCCTTTATCCGCAGTCGTTTTCCACTGCTTTCTTTAAGGGCCCACACGATACTGGAGTTCTGTTCCATACTTGGCAGCAACTTGTAAAAGGATGAAGCTTTCAGTCATGACAATTAGAAAAGCAAAAACTTTTTGAAAAAGGCATCCACACCGACAAATTTGCAGACGACAATAGCAGCTGGAACTTCGTGGAGAGCTAGAGGTTTGCGGTTCCATAGGTGATTGAGCCGCTTCTTAGCAGAGCAAGAATTGTTACCTGCTCTGCTTTCCATGCATAAGGCAGAATAGATGGATGGAAGACATGCCAGGGAAGTCTGGAAATGGTTTGGCATCCCTTAGCATAGGTCCACCTTTCAAGGGTTTTCCATGCATCTTCTTGAGGCATTACTTACTGTAGGAGGCGAGGTATGACCCACTCAGCCCATGACCGATCAGCAAAACTCTGCAGGCACCGACTAGGCACACTTTGTTTGGGAGTTTGTCAAAGGGAACCACGGCGCTCACCAGGACGAGGTGGCCGAGTGGTTAAGGCGATGGACTGCTAATCCATTGTGCTCTGCATGCATGGGTTCGAATCCCATCCTCGTCGATTTCTTCTGCTTCGTCCAAGCTGAAATCTTTGTTTGCTAATCCTCTTTTTACTGGACAAGCAGTGATTGTCCCCTCCATGGTGGACTTTAACTGTGACCTCTCAAGACGGCTCTTATTAAAGCCAAGAAAGACGCATATTTGTTGTGTGGCATACAAGTTACGTGGCATATCAACGGGTTAAGTCCACTCTTTTTATTTTTCATGCTTGATGGCATCCTCGGCCTTCTCATGAAGATGAAGGCCTCTTTGTCCTTTGCAGCCTTTAGCTGGTACTGATTCTAGATCCCCTGACTGGTCTACCTTAGGACTGTGTGAAAGACAAGTAAGATGTCAGACGTGAGCGAATAACTTTTTTTTGGTTTGCTTCAGAAGCTCAAAAGAGAAGAAAGAAAGGGGGGCGGAGCCTGACCGTTGAGCGAGACGGCCGCATGTGAGTGAGCTCCCGCTGTGGAGTTGTTTGATCCAGCATATAGCAGCAGTCTTCTTCCAGCTGAGATGGGCAAACCGAATAAGGAGAGAACCGGGGACAAACTGGAAACCCCTAGAGCGAGGAAAAGCCAGGGAGACCTGGATAAATTCCTCAAAAAGAAGCTCATAACACCGCCGGCCCTGGGACGCAATATGGCGCGGGAGGAAGCGCGCGAATCCGACGCTCCAGACGAGTCGGACCTAGAAAGTGTGGCAGGCAACAGCGATTTTGCTGCACCATCAGAGGTACCTC
The DNA here is from genome assembly GCF_040894005.1 of Engystomops pustulosus. NCBI lineage: Eukaryota > Metazoa > Chordata > Amphibia > Anura > Leptodactylidae > Engystomops > Engystomops pustulosus. The sequence goes on along the minus strand of NC_092417.1, from coordinate 140,584,572 downwards.
TCTCCAGAGCTTTTCTTAAGAAAACCCTATTCCAAGCTCTTACCCCTGTAGCCAAAGAGCTTGCAGAGCTCAAAGCAGAGTTCAAACAAATAGGGAGAAGAGTAGAAGCCCTAGAAGAGACTCAGGAAACCATTATTACCCACAGTGCTGCAATGGAGGAAGGTTACAAAGCGCAATTAAGGGCAATCAACACTGCGTTCTCATTGCTAGAGGACCAAGAGAACCGCAGCAGACGCAAAAACATTAGAATTAAGGGGATCCCTGAGTCTATACTCTATGAAGATCTGCAAAAATTTGCGTTAGAAATCTTCGCTGATCTCCTATCTCCTGAAAGAGTGAATTCTATTCAGATAGAACGTATTCATAGAGCCCTAAGACCTGCTCCTAAACAAGATGATCCCCCAAGGGATGTTATCTGTGGTTTGCTGAGCTATGTAGATACGGCGGCCATTTTGAAAGCAGCACGAGAGAGAGGAGATTTCGTCTTCAAAGGAGACAAGATTACCCTTTTCCAGGACCTTTCCTCTTCCACACTGAACAAGAGGAGAATATTGAAACCGCTAACGGACTATTTAAAACATCATAAAATCCTATTCCGCTGGCTTTATCCATTCGGACTTACCTTCCAATTTAGAGGGAAAAGAGGAACCATAAGAACCCCAGAGGATCTTCCACAAGCCTGGGACATTCTTGATATCAACCCCCTGGAGATTCAATCCTGGCACGCGGTACCGGAACATTTAATGGACCTTCCTGACCTTCCGCAACTCCAGCAGTGGTCAGTAGCGGGTTCTAAGAAGTCACCAAGGGTGAAAAAAGCCTCACAGATGCGTCAAGTTTTCTCTCCTCAAGTGCACTAAGGGTGATGTACTGTCTGTCACAGAAATGACCTTACTGTTTAACCATGTTGCCCTTAACATATGTAGTTAAGATGTATTACGCGCTAGTTCTGTTTAGTAACACTTAGAACTTTATCGGTGGTTTTCAACAGACTTACCACAGTTTATTGGATTTACACATCCAAACATTAAGTGGTCCTCTCTTATCATACAAGATAACAATCGCTAGTTACTCAGTAAACCCCCCCCCCCCTCTCAGCTGTAGTCTCCTGATGGGTCATACAATTTCCACCTCGATCAGGACACTAGATCTCCCCCCTCCTCCCCTTACCTCCCTCCGTATTAGTGGAGAGAGTGAGCGGACTTTATCACTTTTTCAATACTGGAAAGATACTATAGATGTTGGTACACGAGGTTACCCTGGCATTGACTATTGTATTTTTTGTCACTTGTTATCCAATGGGTTGTTTTACATTTAATTGTTCCACGCCTACACCCCCAAACCCCACAGATGTCACTGGGAGAAGAACTTTAAGTAATCATATAGATTTTGAAACTCTTGCAGAATATATCAGGAATAATGACGATTTTTAAAATATCTTCATTTAATGTCAAGGGTCTAAACATACCCCAAAAACGGTCACAAATTTTTACTCTAGTTAGGAAAATGGGCTCAGATATTTGCTTTTTTCAAGAATCGCACTTCAAGTGCAACAAACTACCAAACTTACCCTTACGTTATTTTAACCAATGGTTTCACAGCTGTCACACTCAGGCAAAAAGAGGTGTCACCATTGCTATTAGTAAAAAAGTTCCATTTAAACATATATCAACCTATCAAGATCCAGAAGGACGCTTTTTATTTATACTTGGTAAAATGGGTTCAACCAAAATTACACTTGCCAATTTATATGCCCCCAATGTTAATCAAGTGAATTGGATTAAGGACACACTTGAGAAACTACACACCTTCGCAGAAGGAATCTGGATTGTGGGAGGTGACTTGAACCTTACAATTAATCCATTGCTGGATTCATCCACTAATAAATCAGTACACTCACAAAGAACTCTGGCTAGTCTCACAAAAACGCTATATACTCTCTCTCTAGTCGATACTTGGAGACTCATGCACCCTTCAGAGAAGGACTACTCCTTTTATTCAAGAGTGCATCATTCATTCCAACGACTAGATTACTTGTTTGTTACTGATAATTGCATTGACTATATCAGTAAGACAGAAATAGGTTCAATCACGGTCTCTGACCATGCACCTATATCATTCTCCATATGCATACAATCACTGCCTCCTCCAGCAGGTAATTGGAGACTAAACGAGTCTTTATTAGACTCTGAAGAAAAAGTCAAAGTAATAAGCGACAAACTTAGCTCCTATTTCGAAAGAAATATTGCGGAGGATACGTCCATACAGATTAATTGGCAAGCACACAAAGTTTTTATTGGGGGAGAGTTCAGGGCATTGGGTGCACATTATAAGAAAGAGAAAGCGAGAGTATTAGACGAAATCTTAGCCAAAATTTACAAGTTAGAAGCCACTTTTAAAAAATCTAAAAGGGATTCTGTATATTCAGAACTCTGCTCTGAAAGAAGCAAACTAGCGGACATACTAAATGCTAAAGCAGCTAAGGGATACTTATATGCCAAATTCAGGCATTATGCCCATGGCGACAAGGGTAACAAACTGATGACGCTTTTGATAAAAAAGCAAAAAGCTACATCTTTAATCTCTAGTATTGCCCAATCCCCCACCAAAAGCACTGACAAAACTCTAGAAATTGCCGAAGAGTTTAGACGCTACTATGAGAATCTATATAATTTGACACCTCACTACCCACCAAATAGTACCCAAACCAAAGAGGCTATCCATTTATTTTTGAACAAGCTCAAATTACCCACAGTAGCACAGTCTGACTTAGAAGACTTAATTAGGCCAGTTACGAAAGAGGAGGTAGAAAAAATCCTAAACTCCTTACCATTACACAAAACACCTGGACCAGATGGGCTTCCGATTTTCTATTATCGCAAGCTGGCGCATGTTCTGCTACCATATCTAACAGATTGGTGCAATGCGTTGATGAAAGGGGCCCCCCTACCAGCACAAGCTCTGGAGGCTATTATTACAGTAATACCCAAGGAAGGGAAAGATCCTGAACAATGCAGCAGTTATCGCCCGATATCACTTATTAACGTCGATGCAAAAATTTGGGCTAAAATTCTTTCCACACGCCTGAATAAAGTGCTACCATACTTAATTGATGCTGAACAGACGGGGTTCGTCCCAGGGAGGGAAGGCAACCAGAACTCTACTAGAATAATACATGCTATTTCCCATGCTAAAAAACATAGAATTCCTCTAATCCTTCTCGGCACAGATGCCGAGAAGGCATTTGATAGGATTAATTGGGATTATATGACTGCCACTCTAGAGAAATTCGGGCTGCCTCAACAATTTATAAACTCAGTAATGGTTCTATATTCCCGTCCTAATGCGAGAGTTAGAGTAAATAACCATTTCTCTGCTCCCTTTTCAATCAAAAAGGGAACGAGACAAGGCTGCCCCCTCTCCCCAGCATTGTTTGTCCTAATAATGGAAACGCTACTCCAAGCCCTGAGAGAATATCCAAATATAAAAGGATTGAAAGTGGGAAACACAACCCACCTTAATGCGGCGTTCGCCGATGATCTTCTATTACTCATCACCAATCCCAAAGAGGCCTTCCCACACGTAATGAAATTATTCCAAGAGTTTGGCACGCTCTCTAATTTTAAAATTAATTTTACTAAATCAGAGGCACTGAACATCACAGCCCATGGTGCTTTAATTTCGGATTTACAAAAGAAATTTCCTTTCAAGTGGCAACCCGACTATATTAAATACCTTGGGATAAAAATCACTAGAGACCCAACAAATCTTTTTGATTCTAACTACAAAACTCTTCTGAGAGCAATCGATCAACATCTGACATCTTTGAAAATCCCCTTTGTCTCATGGATGGGTAGGAAAAACCTCCTAAAAACGTACATTATGCCAAAGCTACTTTATTTGCTCCAAATGTTACCTCTATATGTCCCGAAGCACTTCTTCCAATTAGTTCAGGCATCCTTCCGTAGATTCCTATGGCAAGGTAAAAGGGCCAGAGTGACTTACAAAAGACTTACTCAACAGAGGAGGAAGGGGGGTATAGGGCTCCCAGATCCTCTACTATATTATACGGCAGTCCACATTAAGAGATGGTGCCAGATTAATTCTCCTCTGGGTAGACACATAGGGGTAGACATTGAGCTTAAGAATACCACAGACTCCCAGTTAGCGTGGGCGTGGGGACTCACTCAGAATCAGGGTGAAACGATAGACAACTTATTGACTAGGGGCACGTTAACTGTTATAAGAAACAACACCTCTCTTTTTTCTTCTCCATCGCCGGCAATGCCAGCTCGCCTACTCCCTTATCATATAAGACCACATTCTAACAACATACCTGGTATTTGGGCTAGACTAGAACATATCCCAACAGGGAAGATAATGGAAAAATTAGGGAATCAAGAGGAATTATTGACATACCTAAATAATCTTTTACCTGATCTACATTTTTTACATAAGCTAGAATTAAACAATTTTGTGAGACAAATATCTGCCAAACCATATAACCCTAAGGAATTAACATGGACTGAGGAAACGATGTGTAAACCAATTAAACCTAAGGGTCTGATCTCCTTTATCTATAACAAATTACTAGAAGAGTCTTTGGGTGACGTAAAACCTGATTATGTTGCTAACTGGGAAAAAGACTTAAGTGTCACATTTAGTAATGATGAAATCTCTAAAATACATAAAAATTCACATGGATTCTCCAATTGTGTGAGAGTGCAGGAGAATTCATATAAACTAATGACTAGGTGGTACAGAACCCCAAAAACTCTTAAGCAGATGGGTCTATCCTCTAATGAGGACTGTTGGAGATGCGGAAATAAAAATGGGTCACATGCCCACATCTTTTGGTACTGCCCAAGTATCCAGAAGTTCTGGAATGATGTTTCTAGAATCACCAATCAAATCTGCTCTCAAACCTTGCACCTCACTCCAAGTAGTGTACTTCTTTGGTTACCTAACAAAACCTGGACCCCAGGCAAACATAACCTGGCCACAACCTTAGTCCAAACAGCCAAACTGCTTATTCCTCTTCACTGGCTTAGTAAAATCCCCCCTACAATTCCAGAATGGCTAAACAAAGTAGATCAGATGTGCAGATTAGAAGAATTAACGAGCTGGTCGGATAGAAAACATGATACATTTATAAAACTATGGGCCCCATGGCGCGATTTTAGGAAACTAGTATAAAACTATACAAATTGAGGTACTTGCCTTTCAATCCATCTTGACCTAGGATCTTCCAAAATTCTTTTTCTTAATATTGGCATTTCTGCCGAGTAGATACTTACACTGACAGCTATATTGCTTACAGTTTAACCCTTGTACTCTGATTACAACTAAATCTCTGGACATAAGATCCCATAGTGGTCTATACCTAGTTCCTGATAAATAACTTACGTTGAATAACTTATGTTACATTAGATCTGACATCTGTATCCCCCTCCCTCTCCCCCCCCCCTTCCCCCCCTCCTCTTTTAACCCTCCCCCCCCACCCCTCCTCCAACCCCCCCCTCTTATGACAAGATCTCACTTTTACTATATATGAAAAGTTTAATGTGAAATATTCTGCTCAGCAGGTGATTCATGTAGAGCAAGTTTGTATAAATTACACTGTCGGGATAAGAGGGGATACCTGCGAGTATACCTTCCTCCTTCCCTGCTTTTTGATATGTTATGTTAAAAATTTCTCAATAAAAACTTTTAAAAATCAAAAAAAAAAAAAAAAAAAAAAAAAAAAAAGAGAAGAAAGAAAGGCACTGCTGAGATTCGAACTCAGGATCTCCTGTTTACTAGACAGGCGCTTTAACCAACTAAGCCACAGCGCCTTGTGATGGCAAAGCTGGCACAGCTGTGCAGCTTAAAAAAACGCCACTGCTATCGGATGTTTCCAATTCCTGCAACCCTTCATGACCTGATGGGGTGGCTCAAACCTTCATGGTTTTTCTTTTCAGGGCTGGAAAAAGGAAGGTGAGCAGATACTAGGTAGACAACTGAGGTGTGTCCCTTTATCCGCAGTCGTTTTCCACTGCTTTCTTTAAGGGCCCACACGATACTGGAGTTCTGTTCCATACTTGGCAGCAACTTGTAAAAGGATGAAGCTTTCAGTCATGACAATTAGAAAAGCAAAAACTTTTTGAAAAAGGCATCCACACCGACAAATTTGCAGAAGACAATAGCAGCTGGAACTTCGTGGAGAGCTAGAGGTTTGCGGTTCCATAGGTGATTGAGCCGCTTCTTAGCAGAGCAAGAATTGTTACCTGCTCTGCTTTCCATGCATAAGGCAGAATAGATGGATGGAAGACATGCCAGGGAAGTCTGGAAATGGTTTGGCATCCCTTAGCATAGGTCCACCTTTCAAGGGTTTTCCATGCATCTTCTTGAGGCATTACTTACTGTAGGAGGCGAGGTATGACCCACTCAGCCCATGACCGATCAGCAAAACTCTGCAGGCACCGACTAGGCACACTTTATTTGGGAGTTTGTCAAAGGGAACCACGGCGCTCACCAGGACGAGGTGGCCGAGTGGTTAAGGCGATGGACTGCTAATCCATTGTGCTCTGCATGCATGGGTTCGAATCCCATCCTCGTCGATTTCTTCTGCTTCGTCCAAGCTGAAATCTTTGTTTGCTAATCCTCTTTTTACTGGACAAGCAGTGATTGTCCCCTCCATGGTGGACTTTAACTGTGACCTCTCAAGACGGCTCTTATTAAAGCTAGGAAAGACGCATATTTGTTGTGTGGCATACAAGTTACGTGGCATATCAACGGGTTAAGTCCACTCTTTTTATTTTTCATGCTTGATGGCATCCTCGGCCTTCTCATGAAGATGAAGGCCTCTTTGTCCTTTGCAGCCTTTAGCTGGTACTGATTCTAGATCCCCTGACTGGTCTACCTTAGGACTGTGTGAAAGACAAGTAAGATGTCAGACGTGAGCGAATAACTTTTTTTTGGTTTGCTTCAGAAGCTCAAAAGAGAAGAAAGAAAGGCACTGCTGAGATTCGAACTCAGGATCTCCTGTTTACTAGACAGGCGCTTTAACCAACTAAGCCACAGCGCCTTGTGATGGCAAAGCTGGCACAGCTGTGCAGCTTAAAAAAAACGCCACTGCTATCGGATGTTTCCAATTCCTGCAACCTTTCATGACCTGATGGGGTGGCTCAAACCTTCATGGTTTTTCTTTTCAGGGCTGGAAAAAGGAAGGTGAGCAGATACTAGGTAGACAACTGAGGTGTGTCCCTTTATCCGCAGTCGTTTTCCACTGCTTTCTTTAAGGGCCCACACGGTACTGGAGTTCTGTTCCATACTTGGCAGCAACTTGTAAAAGGATGAAGCTTTCAGTCATGACAATTAGAAAAGCAAAAACTTTTTGAAAAAGGCATCCACACCGACAAATTTGCAGACGACAATAGCAGCTGGAACTTCGTGGAGAGCTAGAGGTTTGCGGTTCCATAGGTGATTGAGCCGCTTCTTAGCAGAGCAAGAATTGTTACCTGCTCTGCTTTCCATGCATAAGGCAGAATAGATGGATGGAAGACATGCCAGGGAAGTCTGGAAATGGTTTGGCATCCCTTAGCATAGGTCCACCTTTCAAGGGTTTTCCATGCATCTTCTTGAGGCATTACTTACTGTAGGAGGCGAGGTATGACCCACTCAGCCCATGACCGATCAGCAAAACTCTGCAGGCACCGACTAGGCACACTTTGTTTGGGAGTTTGTCAAAGGGAATCACGGCGCTCACCAGGACGAGGTGGCCGAGTGGTTAAGGCGATGACTGCTAATCCATTGTGCTCTGCATGCATGGGTTCGAATCCCATCCTCGTCGATTTCTTCTGCTTCGTCCAAGCTGAAATCTTTGTTTGCTAATCCTCTTTTTACTGGACAAGCAGTGATTGTCCCCTCCATGGTGGACTTTAACTGTGACCTCTCAAGACGGCTCTTATTAAAGCTAGGAAAGACGCATATTTGTTGTGTGGCATACAAGTTACGTGGCATATCAACGGGTTAAGTCCACTCTTTTTATTTTTCATGCTTGATGGCATCCTCGGCCTTCTCATGAAGATGAAGGCCTCTTTGTCCTTTGCAGCCTTTAGCTGGTACTGATTCTAGATCCCCTGACTGGTCTACCTTAGGACTGTGTGAAAGACAAGTAAGATGTCAGACGTGAGCGAATAACTTTTTTTTGGTTTGCTTCAGAAGCTCAAAAGAGAAGAAAGAAAGGCACTGCTGAGATTCGAACTCAGGATCTCCTGTTTACTAGACAGGCGCTTTAACCAACTAAGCCACAGCGCCTTGTGATGGCAAAGCTGGCACAGCTGTGCAGCTTAAAAAAAACGCCACTGCTATCGGATGTTTCCAATTCCTGCAACCCTTCATGACCTGATGGGGTGGCTCAAACCTTCATGGTTTTTCTTTTCAGGGCTGGAAAAAGGAAGGTGAGCAGATACTAGGTAGACAACTGAGGTGTGTCCCTTTATCCGCAGTCGTTTTCCACTGCTTTCTTTAAGGGCCCACACGATACTGGAGTTCTGTTCCATACTTGGCAGCAACTTGTAAAAGGATGAAGCTTTCAGTCATGACAATTAGAAAAGCAAAAACTTTTTGAAAAAGGCATCCACACCGACAAATTTGCAGACGACAATAGCAGCTGGAACTTCGTGGAGAGCTAGAGGTTTGCGGTTCCATAGGTGATTGAGCCGCTTCTTAGCAGAGCAAGAATTGTTACCTGCTCTGCTTTCCATGCATAAGGCAGAATAGATGGATGGAAGACATGCCAGGGAAGTCTGGAAATGGTTTGGCATCCCTTAGCATAGGTCCACCTTTCAAGGGTTTTCCATGCATCTTCTTGAGGCATTACTTACTGTAGGAGGCGAGGTATGACCCACTCAGCCCATGACCGATCAGCAAAACTCTGCAGGCACCGACTAGGCACACTTTGTTTGGGAGTTTGTCAAAGGGAACCACGGCGCTCACCAGGACGAGGTGGCCGAGTGGTTAAGGCGATGGACTACTAATCCATTGTGCTCTGCATGCATGGGTTCGAATCCCATCCTCGTCGATTTCTTCTGCTTTGTCCAAGCTGAAATCTTTGTTTGCTAATCCTCTTTTTACTGGACAAGCAGTGATTGTCCCCTCCATGGTGGACTTTAACTGTGACCTCTCAAGACGGCTCTTATTAAAGCTAGGAAAGACGCATATTTGTTGTGTGGCATACAAGTTACGTGGCATATCAACGGGTTAAGTCCACTCTTTTTATTTTTCATGCTTGATGGCATCCTCGGCCTTCTCATGAAGATGAAGGCCTCTTTGTCCTTTGCAGCCTTTAGCTGGTACTGATTCTAGATCCCCTGACTGGTCTACCTTAGGACTGTGTGAAAGACAAGTAAGATGTCAGACGTGAGCGAATAACTTTTTTTTGGTTTGCTTCAGAAGCTCAAAAGAGAAGAAAGAAACCCACTGCTGAGATTCGAACTCAGGATCTCCTGTTTACTAGACAGGCGCTTTAACCAACTAAGCCACAGCGCCTTGTGATGGCAATGCTGGCACAGCTGTGCAGCTTAAAAAAAACGCCACTGCTATCGGATGTTTCCAATTCCTGCAACCTTTCATGACCTGATGGGGTGGCTCAAACCTTCATGGTTTTTCTTTTCAGGGCTGGAAAAAGGAAGGTGAGCAGATACTAGGTAGACAACTGAGGTGTGTCCCTTTATCCGCAGTCGTTTTCCACTGCTTTCTTTAAGGGCCCACACGGTACTGGAGTTCTGTTCCATACTTGGCAGCAACTTGTAAAAGGATGAAGCTTTCAGTCATGACAATTAGAAAAGCAAAAACTTTTTGAAAAAGGCATCCACACCGACAAATTTGCAGACGACAATAGCAGCTGGAACTTCGTGGAGAGCTAGAGGTTTGCGGTTCCATAGGTGATTGAGCCGCTTCTTAGCAGAGCAAGAATTGTTACCTGCTCTGCTTTCCATGCATAAGGCAGAATAGATGGATGGAAGACATGCCAGGGAAGTCTGGAAATGGTTTGGCATCCCTTAGCATAGGTCCACCTTTCAAGGGTTTTCCATGCATCTTCTTGAGGCATTACTTACTGTAGGAGGCGAGGTATGACCCACTCAGCCCATGACCGATCAGCAAAACTCTGCAGGCACCGACTAGGCACACTTTGTTTGGGAGTTTGTCAAAGGGAACCACGGCGCTCACCAGGACGAGGTGGCCGAGTGGTTAAGGCGATGGACTGCTAATCCATTGTGCTCTGCATGCATGGGTTCGAATCCCATCCTCGTCGATTTCTTCTGCTTCGTCCAAGCTGAAATCTTTGTTTGCTAATCCTCTTTTTACTGGACAAGCAGTGATTGTCCCCTCCATGGTGGACTTTAACTGTGACCTCTCAAGACGGCTCTTATTAAAGCTAGGAAAGACGCATATTTGTTGTGTGGCATACAAGTTACGTGGCATATCAACGGGTTAAGTCCACTCTTTTTATTTTTCATGCTTGATGGCATCCTCGGCCTTCTCATGAAGATGAAGGCCTCTTTGTCCTTTGCAGCCTTTAGCTGGTACTGATTCTAGATCCCCTGACTGGTCTACCTTAGGACTGTGTGAAAGACAAGTAAGATGTCAGACGTGAGCGAATAACTTTTTTTTGGTTTGCTTCAGAAGCTCAAAAGAGAAGAAAGAAAGGCACTGCTGAGATTCAAACTCAGGATCTCCTGTTTACTAGACAGGCGCTTTAACCAACTAAGCCACAGCGCCGTGTGATGGCAAAGCTGGCACAGCTGTGCAGCTTAAAAAAAACGCCACTGCTATCGGATGTTTCCAATTCCTGCAACCTTTCATGACCTGATGGGGTGGCTCAAACCTTCATGGTTTTTCTTTTCAGGGCTGGAAAAAGGAAGGTGAGCAGATACTAGGTAGACAACTGAGGTGTGTCCCTTTATCCGCAGTCGTTTTCCACTGCTTTCTTTAAGGGCCCACACGGTACTGGAGTTCTGTTCCATACTTGGCAGCAACTTGTAAAAGGATGAAGCTTTCAGTCATGACAATTAGAAAAGCAAAAACTTTTTGAAAAAGGCATCCACACCGACAAATTTGCAGACGACAATAGCAGCTGGAACTTCGTGGAGAGCTAGAGGTTTGCGGTTCCATAGGTGATTGAGCCGCTTCTTTGCAGAGCAAGAATTGTTACCTGCTCTGCTTTCCATGCATAAGGCAGAATAGATGGATGGAAGACATGCCAGGGATGTCTGGAAATGGTTTGGCATCCCTTAGCATAGGTCCACCTTTCAAGGGTTTTCCATGCATCTTCTTGAGGCATTACTTACTGTAGGAGGCGAGGTATGACCCACTCAGCCCATGACCGATCAGCAAAACTCTGCAGGCACCGACTAGGCACACTTTGTTTGGGAGTTTGTCAAAGGGAACCACGGCGCTCACCAGGACGAGGTGGCCGAGTGGTTAAGGCGATGGACTGCTAATCCATTGTGCTCTGCATGCATGGGTTCGAATCCCATCCTCGTCGATTTCTTCTGCTTCGTCCAAGCTGAAATCTTTGTTTGCTAATCCTCTTTTTACTGGACAAGCAGTGATTGTCCCCTCCATGGTGGACTTTAACTGTGAACTCTCAAGACGGCTCTTATTAAAGCTAGGAAAGACGCATATTTGTTGTGTGGCATACAAGTTACGTGGCATATCAACGGGTTAAGTCCACTCTTTTTATTTTTCATGCTTGATGGCATCCTCGGCCTTCTCATGAAGATGAAGGCCTCTTTGTCCTTTGCAGCCTTTAGCTGGTACTGATTCTAGATCCCCTGACTGGTCTACCTTAGGACTGTGTGAAAGACAAGTAAGATGTCAGACGTGAGCGAATAACTTTTTTTTGGTTTGCTTCAGAAGCTCAAAAGAGAAGAAAGAAAGGCACTGCTGAGATTCGAACTCAGGATCTCCTGTTTACTAGACAGGCGCTTTAACCAACTAAGCCACAGCGCCTTGTGAGGGCAAAGCTGGCACAGCTGTGCAGCTTAAAAAAAACGCCACTGCTATCGGATGTTTCCAATTCCTGCAACCTTTCATGACCTGATGGGGTGGCTCAAACCTTCATGGTTTTTCTTTTCAGGGCTGGAAAAAGGAAGGTGAGCAGATACTAGGTAGACAACTGAGGTGTGTCCCTTTATCCGCAGTCGTTTTCCACTGCTTTCTTTAAGGGCCCACACGGTACTGGAGTTCTGTTCCATACTTGGCAGCAACTTGTAAAAGGATGAAGCTTTCAGTCATGACAATTAGAAAAGCAAAAACTTTTTGAAAAAGGCATCCACACCGACAAATTTGCAGACGACAATAGCAGCTGGAACTTCGTGGAGAGCTAGAGGTTTGCGGTTCCATAGGTGATTGAGCCGCTTCTTAGCAGAGCAAGAATTGTTACCTGCTCTGCTTTCCATGCATAAGGCAGAAAAGATGGATGGAAGACATGCCAGGGATGTCTGGAAATGGTTTGGTATCCCTTAGCATAGGTCCACCTTTCAAGGGTTTTCCATGCATCTTCTTGAGGCATTACTTACTGTAGGAGGCGAGGTAGGACCCACTCAGCCCATGACCGATCAGTAAAACTTTGCAGGCACCGACTAGGCACACTTTGTTTGGGAGTTTGTCAAAGGGAACCAAGGCGCTCACCAGGACGAGGTGGCCGAGTGGTTAAGGCGATGGACTGCTAATCCATTGTGCTCTGCATGCATGGGTTCGAATCCCATCCTCGTCGATTTCTTCTGCTTCGTCCAAGCTGAAATCTTTGTTTGCTAATCCTCTTTTTACTGGACAAGCAGTGATTGTCCCCTCCATGGTGGACTTTAACTGTGACCTCTCAAGACGGCTCTTATTAAAGCTAGGAAAGACGCATATTTGTTGTGTGGCATACAAGTTACGTGGCATATCAACGGGTTAAGTCCACTCTTTTTATTTTTCATGCTTGATGGCATCCTCGGCCTTCTCATGAAGATGAAGGCCTCTTTGTCCTTTGCAGCCTTTAGCTGGTACTGATTCTAGATCCCCTGACTGGTCTACCTTAGGACTGTGTGAAAGACAAGTAAGATGTCAGACGTGAGCGAATAACTTTTTTTTGGTTTGCTTCAGAAGCTCAAAAGAGAAGAAAGAAAGGCACTGCTGAGATTCGAACTCAGGATCTCCTGTTTACTAGACAGGCGCTTTAACCAACTAAGCCACAGCGCCTTGTGATGGCAAAGCTGGCACAGCTGTGCAGCTTAAAAAAAACGCCACTGCTATCGGATGTTTCCAATTCCTGCAACCTTTCATGACCTGATGGGGTGGCTCAAACCTTCATGGTTTTTCTTTTCAGGGCTGGAAAAAGGAAGGTGAGCAGATACTAGGTAGACAACTGAGGTGTGTCCCTTTATCCGCAGTCGTTTTCCACTGCTTTCTTTAAGGGCCCACACGGTACTGGAGTTCTGTTCCATACTTGGCAGCAACTTGTAAAAGGATGAAGCTTTCAGTCATGACAATTAGAAAAGCAAAAACTTTTTGAAAAAGGCATCCACACCGACAAATTTGCAGACGACAATAGCAGCTGGAACTTCGTGGAGAGCTAGAGGTTTGCGGTTCCATAGGTGATTGAGCCGCTTCTTAGCAGAGCAAGAATTGTTACCTGCTCTGCTTTCCATGCATAAGGCAGAATAGATGGATGGAAGACATGCCAGGGATGTCTGGAAATGGTTTGGCATCCCTTAGCATAGGTCCACCTTTCAAGGGTTTTCCATGCATCTTCTTGAGGCATTACTTACTGTAGGAGGCGAGGTAATACACACTCAGCCCATGACCGATCAGCAAAACTCTGCAGGCACCGACTAGGCACACTTTGTTTGAGAGTTTGTCAAAGGGAACCACGGCGCTCACCAGGACGAGGTGGCCGAGTGGTTAAGGCGATGGACTGCTAATCCATTGTGCTCTGCATGCATGGGTTCGAATCCCATCCTCGTCGATTTCTTCTGCTTCGTCCAAGCTGAAATCTTTGTTTGCTAATCCTCTTTTTACTGGACAAGCAGTGATTGTCCCCTCCATGGTGGACTTTAACTGTGACCTCTCAAGACGGCTCTTATAAAAGCTAGGAAAGATGCATATTTGTTGTGTGGCATACAAGTTACGTGGCATATCAACGGGTTAAGTCCACTCTTTTTATTTTTCATGCTTGATGGCATCCTCGGCCTTCTCATGAAGATGAAGGCCTCTTTGTCCTTTGCAGCCTTTAGCTGGTACTGATTCTAGATCCCCTGACTGGTCTACCTTAGGACTGTGTGAAAGACAAGTAAGATGTCAGACGTGAGCGAATAACTTTTTTTTGGTTTGCTTCAGAAGCTCAAAAGAGAAGAAAGAAAGGCACTGCTGAGATTCGAACTCAGGATCTCCTGTTTACTAGACAGGCGCTTTAACCAACTAAGCCACAGCGCCTTGTGATGGCAAAGCTGGCACAGCTGTGCAGCTTAAAAAAAACGCCACTGCTATCGGATGTTTCCAATTCCTGCAACCTTTCATGACCTGATGGGGTGGCTCAAACCTTCATGGTTTTTCTTTTCAGGGCTGGAAAAAGGAAGGTGAGCAGATACTAGGTAGACAACTGAGGTGTGTCCCTTTATCCGCAGTCGTTTTCCACTGCTTTCTTTAAGGGCCCACACGGTACTGGAGTTCTGTTCCATACTTGGCAGCAACTTGTAAAAGGATGAAGCTTTCAGTCATGACAATTAGAAAAGCAAAAACTTTTTGAAAAAGGCATCCACACCGACAAATTTGCAGACGACAATAGCAGCTGGAACTTCGTGGAGAGCTAGAGGTTTGCGGTTCCATAGGTGATTGAGCCGCTTCTTAGCAGAGCAAGAATTGTTACCTGCTCTGCTTTCCATGCATAAGGCAGAATAGATGGATGGAAGACATGCCAGGGATGTCTGGAAATGGTTTGGTATCCCTTAGCATAGGTCCACCTTTCAAGGGTTTTCCATGCATCTTCTTGAGGCATTACTTACTGTAGGAGGCGAGGTAGGACCCACTCAGCCCATGACCGATCAGTAAAACTTTGCAGGCACCGACTAGGCACACTTTGTTTGGGAGTTTGTCAAAGGGAACCAAGGCGCTCACCAGGACGAGGTGGCCGAGTGGTTAAGGCGATGGACTGCTAATCCATTGTGCTCTGCATGCATGGGTTCGAATCCCATCCTCGTCGATTTCTTCTGCTTCGTCCAAGCTGAAATCTTTGTTTGCTAATCCTCTTTTTACTGGACAAGCAGTGATTGTCCCCTCCATGGTGGACTTTAACTGTGACCTCTCAAGACGGCTCTTATTAAAGCTAGGAAAGACGCATATTTGTTGTGTGGCATACAAGTTACGTGGCATATCAACGGGTTAAGTCCACTCTTTTTATTTTTCATGCTTGATGGCATCCTCGGCCTTCTCATGAAGATGAAGGCCTCTTTGTCCTTTGCAGCCTTTAGCTGGTACTGATTCTAGATCCCCTGACTGGTCTACCTTAGGACTGTGTGAAAGACAAGTAAGATGTCAGACGTGAGCGAATAACTTTTTTTTGGTTTGCTTCAGAAGCTCAAAAGAGAAGAAAGAAAGGCACTGCTGAGATTCGAACTCAGGATCTCCTGTTTACTAGACAGGCGCTTTAACCAACTAAGCCACAGCGCCTTGTGATGGCAAAGCTGGCACAGCTGTGCAGCTTAAAAAAAACGCCACTGCTATCGGATGTTTCCAATTCCTGCAACCTTTCATGACCTGATGGGGTGGCTCAAACCTTCATGGTTTTTCTTTTCAGGGCTGGAAAAAGGAAGGTGAGCAGATACTAGGTAGACAACTGAGGTGTGTCCCTTTATCCGCAGTCGTTTTCCACTGCTTTCTTTAAGGGCCCACACGGTACTGGAGTTCTGTTCCATACTTGGCAGCAACTTGTAAAAGGATGAAGCTTTCAGTCATGACAATTAGAAAAGCAAAAACTTTTTGAAAAAGGCATCCACACCGACAAATTTGCAGACGACAATAGCAGCTGGAACTTCGTGGAGAGCTAGAGGTTTGCGGTTCCATAGGTGATTGAGCCGCTTCTTAGCAGAGCAAGAATTGTTACCTGCTCTGCTTTCCATGCATAAGGCAGAATAGATGGATGGAAGACATGCCAGGGATGTCTGGAAATGGTTTGGCATCCCTTAGCATAGGTCCACCTTTCAAGGGTTTTCCATGCATCTTCTTGAGGCATTACTTACTGTAGGAGGCGAGGTAATACACACTCAGCCCATGACCGATCAGCAAAACTCTGCAAGCACCGACTAGGCACACTTTGTTTGAGAGTTTGTCAAAGGGAACCACGGCGCTCACCAGGACGAGGTGGCCGAGTGGTTAAGGCGATGGACTGCTAATCCATTGTGCTCTGCATGCATGGGTTCGAATCCCATCCTCGTCGATTTCTTCTCCTTCGTCCAAGCTGAAATCTTTGTTTGCTAATCCTCTTTTTACTGGACAAGCAGTGATTGTCCCCTCCATGGTGGACTTTAACTGTGACCTCTCAAGACGGCTCTTATAAAAGCTAGGAAAGATGCATATTTGTTGTGTGGCATACAAGTTACGTGGCATATCAACGGGTTAAGTCCACTCTTTTTATTTTTCATGCTTGATGGCATCCTCGGCCTTCTCATGAAGATGAAGGCCTCTTTGTCCTTTGCAGCCTTTAGCTGGTACTGATTCTAGATCCCCTGACTGGTCTACCTTAGGACTGTGTGAAAGACAAGTAAGATGTCAGACGTGAGCGAATAACTTTTTTTTGGTTTGCTTCAGAAGCTCAAAAGAGAAGAAAGAAAGGCACTGCTGAGATTCGAACTCAGGATCTCCTGTTTACTAGACAGGCGCTTTAACCAACTAAGCCACAGCGCCTTGTGATGGCAAAGCTGGCACAGCTGTGCAGCTTAAAAAAAACGCCACTGCTATCGGATGTTTCCAATTCCTGCAACCTTTCATGACCTGATGGGGTGGCTCAAACCTTCATGGTTTTTCTTTTCAGGGCTGGAAAAAGGAAGGTGAGCAGATACTAGGTAGACAACTGAGGTGTGTCCCTTTATCCGCAGTCGTTTTCCACTGCTTTCTTTAAGGGCCCACACGGTACTGGAGTTCTGTTCCATACTTGGCAGCAACTTGTAAAAGGATGAAGCTTTCAGTCATGACAATTAGAAAAGCAAAAACTTTTTGAAAAAGGCATCCACACCGACAAATTTGCAGACGACAATAGCAGCTGGAACTTCGTGGAGAGCTAGAGGTTTGCGGTTCCATAGGTGATTGAGCCGCTTCTTAGCAGAGCAAGAATTGTTACCTGCTCTGCTTTCCATGCATAAGGCAGAATAGATGGATGGAAGACATGCCAGGGATGTTTGGAAATGGTTTGGCATCCCTTAGCATAGGTCCACCTTTCAAGGGTTTTCCATGCATCTTCTTGAGGCATTACTTACTGTAGGAGGCGAGGTAATACACACTCAGCCCATGACCGATCAGCAAAACTCTGCAGGCACCGACTAGGCACACTTTGTTTGAGAGTTTGTCAAAGGGAACCACGGCGCTCACCAGGACGAGGTGGCCGAGTGGTTAAGGCGATGGACTGCTAATCCATTGTGCTCTGCATGCATGGGTTCGAATCCCATCCTCGTCGATTTCTTCTGCTTCGTCCAAGCTGAAATCTTTGTTTGCTAATCCTCTTTTTACTGGACAAGCAGTGATTGTCCCCTCCATGGTGGACTTTAACTGTGACCTCTCAAGACGGCTCTTATAAAAGCTAGGAAAGATGCATATTTGTTGTGTGGCATACAAGTTACGTGGCATATCAACGGGTTAAGTCCACTCTTTTTATTTTTCATGCTTGATGGCATCCTCGGCCTTCTCATGAAGATGAAGGCCTCTTTGTCCTTTGCAGCCTTTAGCTGGTACTGATTCTAGATCCCCTGACTGGTCTACCTTAGGACTGTGTGAAAGACAAGTAAGATGTCAGACGTGAGCGAATAACTTTTTTTTGGTTTGCTTCAGAAGCTCAAAAGAGAAGAAAGAAAGGCACTGCTGAGATTCGAACTCAGGATCTCCTGTTTACTAGACAGGCGCTTTAACCAACTAAGCCACAGCGCCTTGTGATGGCAAAGCTGGCACAGCTGTGCAGCTTAAAAAAAACGCCACTGCTATCGGATGTTTCCAATTCCTGCAACCTTTCATGACCTGATGGGGTGGCTCAAACCTTCATGGTTTTTCTTTTCAGGGCTGGAAAAAGGAAGGTGAGCAGATACTAGGTAGACAACTGAGGTGTGTCCCTTTATCCGCAGTCGTTTTCCACTGCTTTCTTTAAGGGCCCACACGGTACTGGAGTTCTGTTCCATACTTGGCAGCAACTTGTAAAAGGATGAAGCTTTCAGTCATGACAATTAGAAAAGCAAAAACTTTTTGAAAAAGGCATCCACACCGACAAATTTGCAGACGACAATAGCAGCTGGAACTTCGTGGAGAGCTAGAGGTTTGCGGTTCCATAGGTGATTGAGCCGCTTCTTAGCAGAGCAAGAATTGTTACCTGCTCTGCTTTCCATGCATAAGGCAGAATAGATGGATGGAAGACATGCCAGGGATGTCTGGAAATGGTTTGGTATCCCTTAGCATAGGTCCACCTTTCAAGGGTTTTCCATGCATCTTCTTGAGGCATTACTTACTGTAGGAGGCGAGGTAGGACCCACTCAGCCCATGACCGATCAGTAAAACTTTGCAGGCACCGACTAGGCACACTTTGTTTGGGAGTTTGTCAAAGGGAACCAAGGCGCTCACCAGGACGAGGTGGCCGAGTGGTTAAGGCGATGGACTGCTAATCCATTGTGCTCTGCATGCATGGGTTCGAATCCCATCCTCGTCGATTTCTTCTGCTTCGTCCAAGCTGAAATCTTTGTTTGCTAATCCTCTTTTTACTGGACAAGCAGTGATTGTCCCCTCCATGGTGGACTTTAACTGTGACCTCTCAAGACGGCTCTTATTAAAGCTAGGAAAGACGCATATTTGTTGTGTGGCATACAAGTTACGTGGCATATCAACGGGTTAAGTCCACTCTTTTTATTTTTCATGCTTGATGGCATCCTCGGCCTTCTCATGAAGATGAAGGCCTCTTTGTCCTTTGCAGCCTTTAGCTGGTACTGATTCTAGATCCCCTGACTGGTCTACCTTAGGACTGTGTGAAAGACAAGTAAGATGTCAGACGTGAGCGAATAACTTTTTTTTGGTTTGCTTCAGAAGCTCAAAAGAGAAGAAAGAAAGGCACTGCTGAGATTCGAACTCAGGATCTCCTGTTTACTAGACAGGCGCTTTAACCAACTAAGCCACAGCGCCTTGTGATGGCAAAGCTGGCACAGCTGTGCAGCTTAAAAAAAACGCCACTGCTATCGGATGTTTCCAATTCCTGCAACCTTTCATGACCTGATGGGGTGGCTCAAACCTTCATGGTTTTTCTTTTCAGGGCTGGAAAAAGGAAGGTGAGCAGATACTAGGTAGACAACTGAGGTGTGTCCCTTTATCCGCAGTCGTTTTCCACTGCTTTCTTTAAGGGCCCACACGGTACTGGAGTTCTGTTCCATACTTGGCAGCAACTTGTAAAAGGATGAAGCTTTCAGTCATGACAATTAGAAAAGCAAAAACTTTTTGAAAAAGGCATCCACACCGACAAATTTGCAGACGACAATAGCAGCTGGAACTTCGTGGAGAGCTAGAGGTTTGCGGTTCCATAGGTGATTGAGCCGCTTCTTAGCAGAGCAAGAATTGTTACCTGCTCTGCTTTCCATGCATAAGGCAGAATAGATGGATGGAAGACATGCCAGGGATGTCTGGAAATGGTTTGGCATCCCTTAGCATAGGTCCACCTTTCAAGGGTTTTCCATGCATCTTCTTGAGGCATTACTTACTGTAGGAGGCGAGGTAATACACACTCAGCCCATGACCGATCAGCAAAACTCTGCAAGCACCGACTAGGCACACTTTGTTTGAGAGTTTGTCAAAGGGAACCACGGCGCTCACCAGGACGAGGTGGCCGAGTGGTTAAGGCGATGGACTGCTAATCCATTGTGCTCTGCATGCATGGGTTCGAATCCCATCCTCGTCGATTTCTTCTCCTTCGTCCAAGCTGAAATCTTTGTTTGCTAATCCTCTTTTTACTGGACAAGCAGTGATTGTCCCCTCCATGGTGGACTTTAACTGTGACCTCTCAAGACGGCTCTTATAAAAGCTAGGAAAGATGCATATTTGTTGTGTGGCATACAAGTTACGTGGCATATCAACGGGTTAAGTCCACTCTTTTTATTTTTCATGCTTGATGGCATCCTCGGCCTTCTCATGAAGATGAAGGCCTCTTTGTCCTTTGCAGCCTTTAGCTGGTACTGATTCTAGATCCCCTGACTGGTCTACCTTAGGACTGTGTGAAAGACAAGTAAGATGTCAGACGTGAGCGAATAACTTTTTTTTGGTTTGCTTCAGAAGCTCAAAAGAGAAGAAAGAAAGGCACTGCTGAGATTCGAACTCAGGATCTCCTGTTTACTAGACAGGCGCTTTAACCAACTAAGCCACAGCGCCTTGTGATGGCAAAGCTGGCACAGCTGTGCAGCTTAAAAAAAACGCCACTGCTATCAGATGTTTCCAATTCCTGCAACCTTTCATGACCTGATGGGGTGGCTCAAACCTTCATGGTTTTTCTTTTCAGGGCTGGAAAAAGGAAGGTGAGCAGATACTAGGTAGACAACTGAGGTGTGTCCCTTTATCCGCAGTCGTTTTCCACTGCTTTCTTTAAGGGCCCACACGGTACTGGAGTTCTGTTCCATACTTGGCAGCAACTTGTAAAAGGATGAAGCTTTCAGTCATGACAATTAGAAAAGCAAAAACTTTTTGAAAAAGGCATCCACACCGACAAATTTGCAGACGACAATAGCAGCTGGAACTTCGTGGAGAGCTAGAGGTTTGCGGTTCCATAGGTGATTGAGCCGCTTCTTAGCAGAGCAAGAATTGTTACCTGCTCTGCTTTCCATGCATAAGGCAGAATAGATGGATGGAAGACATGCCAGGGATGTCTGGAAATGGTTTGGCATCCCTTAGCATAGGTCCACCTTTCAAGGGTTTTCCATGCATCTTCTTGAGGCATTACTTACTGTAGGAGGCGAGGTATGACACACTCAGCCCATGACCGATCAGCAAAACTCTGCAGGCACCGACTAGGCACACTTTGTTTGAGAGTTTGTCAAAGGGAACCACGGCGCTCACCAGGACGAGGTGGCCGAGTGGTTAAGGCGATGGACTGCTAATCCATTGTGCTCTGCATGCATGGGTTCGAATCCCATCCTCGTCGATTTCTTCTGCTTCGTCCAAGCTGAAATCTTTGTTTGCTAATCCTCTTTTTACTGGACAAGCAGTGATTGTCCCCTCCATGGTGGACTTTAACTGTGACCTCTCAAGACGGCTCTTATAAAAGCTAGGAAAGATGCATATTTGTTGTGTGGCATACAAGTTACGTGGCATATCAACGGGTTAAGTCCACTCTTTTTATTTTTCATGCTTGATGGCATCCTCGGCCTTCTCATGAAGATGAAGGCCTCTTTGTCCTTTGCAGCCTTTAGCTGGTACTGATTCTAGATCCCCTGACTGGTCTACCTTAGGACTGTGTGAAAGACAAGTAAGATGTCAGACGTGAGCGAATAACTTTTTTTTGGTTTGCTTCAGAAGCTCAAAAGAGAAGAAAGAAAGGCACTGCTGAGATTCGAACTCAGGATCGCCTGTTTACTAGACAGGCGCGTTAACCAACTAAGCCACAGCGCCTTGTGATGGCAAAGCTGGCACAGCTGTGCAGCTTAAAAAAAACGCCACTGCTATTAAATGTTTCCAATTCCTGCAACCTTTCATGACCTGATGGGGTGGCTCAAACCTTCATGGTTTTTCTTTTCAGGGCTGGAAAAAGGAAGGTGAGCAGATACTAGGTAGACAACTGAGGTGTGTCCCTTTATCCGCAGTCGTTTTCCACTGCTTTCTTTAAGGGCCCACACGGTACTGGAGTTCTGTTCCATACTTGGCAGCAACTTGTAAAAGGATGAAGCTTTCAGTCATGACAATTAGAAAAGCAAAAACTTTTTGAAAAAGGCATCCACACCGACAAATTTGCAGACGACAATAGCAGCTGGAACTTCGTGGAGAGCTAGAGGTTTGCGGTTCCATAGGTGATTGAGCCGCTTCTTAGCAGAGCAAGAATTGTTACCTGCTCTGCTTTCCATGCATAAGGCAGAATAGATGGATGGAAGACATGCCAGGGATGTCTGGAAATGGTTTGGCATCCCTTAGCATAGGTCCACCTTTCAAGGGTTTTCCATGCATCTTCTTGAGGCATTACTTACTGTAGGAGGCGAGGTATGACCCACTCAGCCCATGACCGATCAGCAAAACTCTGCAGGCACCGACTAGGCACACTTTGTTTGGGAGTTTGTCAAAGGGAACCACGGCGCTCACCAGGACGAGGTGGCCGAGTGGTTAAGGCGATGGACTGCTAATCCATTGTGCTCTGCATGCATGGGTTCGAATCCCATCCTCGTCGATTTCTTCTGCTTCGTCCAAGCTGAAATCTTTGTTTGCTAATCCTCTTTTTACTGGACAAGCAGTGATTGTCCCCTCCATGGTGGACTTTAACTGTGACCTCTCAAGACGGCTCTTATTAAAGCTAGGAAAGACGCATATTTGTTGTGTGGCATACAAGTTACGTGGCATATCAACGGGTTAAGTCCACTCTTTTTATTTTTCATGCTTGATGGCATCCTCGGCCTTCTCATGAAGATGAAGGCCTCTTTGTCCTTTGCAGCCTTTAGCTGGTACTGATTCTAGATCCCCTGACTGGTCTACCTTAGGACTGTGTGAAAGACAAGTAAGATGTCAGACGTGAGCGAATAACTTTTTTTTGGTTTGCTTCAGAAGCTCAAAAGAGAAGAAAGAAAGGCACTGCTGAGATTCGAACTCAGGATCTCCTGTTTACTAGACAGGCGCTTTAACCAACTAAGCCACAGCGCCTTGTGATGGCAAAGCTGGCACAGCTGTGCAGCTTAAAAAAAACGCCACTGCTATCGGATGTTTCCAATTCCTGCAACCTTTCATGACCTGATGGGGTGGCTCAAACCTTCATGGTTTTTCTTTTCAGGGCTGGAAAAAGGAAGGTGAGCAGATACTAGGTAGACAACTGAGGTGTGTCCCTTTATCCGCAGTCGTTTTCCACTGCTTTCTTTAAGGGCCCACACGGTACTGGAGTTCTGTTCCATACTTGGCAGCAACTTGTAAAAGGATGAAGCTTTCAGTCATGACAATTAGAAAAGCAAAAACTTTTTGAAAAAGGCATCCACACCGACAAATTTGCAGACGACAATAGCAGCTGGAACTTCGTGGAGAGCTAGAGGTTTGCGGTTCCATAGGTGATTGAGCCGCTTCTTAGCAGAGCAAGAATTGTTACCTGCTCTGCTTTCCATGCATAAGGCAGAATAGATGGATGGAAGACATGCCAGGGATGTCTGGAAATGGTTTGGCATCCCTTAGCATAGGTCCACCTTTCAAGGGTTTTCCATGCATCTTCTTGAGGCATTACTTACTGTAGGAGGCGAGGTATGACACACTCAGCCCATGACCGATCAGCAAAACTCTGCAGGCACCGACTAGGCACACTTTGTTTGAGAGTTTGTCAAAGGGAACCACGGCGCTCACCAGGACGAGGTGGCCGAGTGGTTAAGGCGATGGACTGCTAATCCATTGTGCTCTGCATGCATGGGTTCGAATCCCATCCTCGTCGATTTCTTCTGCTTCGTCCAAGCTGAAATCTTTGTTTGCTAATCCTCTTTTTACTGGACAAGCAGTGATTGTCCCCTCCATGGTGGACTTTAACTGTGACCTCTCAAGACGGCTCTTATAAAAGCTAGGAAAGATGCATATTTGTTGTGTGGCATACAAGTTACGTGGCATATCAACGGGTTAAGTCCACTCTTTTTATTTTTCATGCTTGATGGCATCCTCGGCCTTCTCATGAAGATGAAGGCCTCTTTGTCCTTTGCAGCCTTTAGCTGGTACTGATTCTAGATCCCCTGACTGGTCTACCTTAGGACTGTGTGAAAGACAAGTAAGATGTCAGACGTGAGCGAATAACTTTTTTTTGGTTTGCTTCAGAAGCTCAAAAGAGAAGAAAGAAAGGCACTGCTGAGATTCGAACTCAGGATCGCCTGTTTACTAGACAGGCGCGTTAACCAACTAAGCCACAGCGCCTTGTGATGGCAAAGCTGGCACAGCTGTGCAGCTTAAAAAAAACGCCACTGCTATTAAATGTTTCCAATTCCTGCAACCTTTCATGACCTGATGGGGTGGCTCAAACCTTCATGGTTTTTCTTTTCAGGGCTGGAAAAAGGAAGGTGAGCAGATACTAGGTAGACAACTGAGGTGTGTCCCTTTATCCGCAGTCGTTTTCCACTGCTTTCTTTAAGGGCCCACACGGTACTGGAGTTCTGTTCCATACTTGGCAGCAACTTGTAAAAGGATGAAGCTTTCAGTCATGACAATTAGAAAAGCAAAAACTTTTTGAAAAAGGCATCCACACCGACAAATTTGCAGACGACAATAGCAGCTGGAACTTCGTGGAGAGCTAGAGGTTTGCGGTTCCATAGGTGATTGAGCCGCTTCTTAGCAGAGCAAGAATTGTTACCTGCTCTGCTTTCCATGCATAAGGCAGAATAGATGGATGGAAGACATGCCAGGGATGTCTGGAAATGGTTTGGCATCCCTTAGCATAGGTCCACCTTTCAAGGGTTTTCCATGCATCTTCTTGAGGCATTACTTACTGTAGGAGGCGAGGTATGACCCACTCAGCCCATGACCGATCAGCAAAACTCTGCAGGCACCGACTAGGCACACTTTGTTTGGGAGTTTGTCAAAGGGAACCACGGCGCTCACCAGGACGAGGTGGCCGAGTGGTTAAGGCGATGGACTGCTAATCCATTGTGCTCTGCATGCATGGGTTCGAATCCCATCCTCGTCGATTTCTTCTGCTTCGTCCAAGCTGAAATCTTTGTTTGCTAATCCTCTTTTTACTGGACAAGCAGTGATTGTCCCCTCCATGGTGGACTTTAACTGTGACCTCTCAAGACGGCTCTTATTAAAGCTAGGAAAGACGCATATTTGTTGTGTGGCATACAAGTTACGTGGCATATCAACGGGTTAAGTCCACTCTTTTTATTTTTCATGCTTGATGGCATCCTCGGCCTTCTCATGAAGATGAAGGCCTCTTTGTCCTTTGCAGCCTTTAGCTGGTACTGATTCTAGATCCCCTGACTGGTCTACCTTAGGACTGTGTGAAAGACAAGTAAGATGTCAGACGTGAGCGAATAACTTTTTTTTGGTTTGCTTCAGAAGCTCAAAAGAGAAGAAAGAAAGGCACTGCTGAGATTCGAACTCAGGATCTCCTGTTTACTAGACAGGCGCTTTAACCAACTAAGCCACAGCGCCTTGTGATGGCAAAGCTGGCACAGCTGTGCAGCTTAAAAAAAACGCCACTGCTATCGGATGTTTCCAATTCCTGCAACCTTTCATGACCTGATGGGGTGGCTCAAACCTTCATGGTTTTTCTTTTCAGGGCTGGAAAAAGGAAGGTGAGCAGATACTAGGTAGACAACTGAGGTGTGTCCCTTTATCCGCAGTCGTTTTCCACTGCTTTCTTTAAGGGCCCACACGGTACTGGAGTTCTGTTCCATACTTGGCAGCAACTTGTAAAAGGATGAAGCTTTCAGTCATGACAATTAGAAAAGCAAAAACTTTTTGAAAAAGGCATCCACACCGACAAATTTGCAGACGACAATAGCAGCTGGAACTTCGTGGAGAGCTAGAGGTTTGCGGTTCCATAGGTGATTGAGCCGCTTCTTAGCAGAGCAAGAATTGTTACCTGCTCTGCTTTCCATGCATAAGGCAGAATAGATGGATGGAAGACATGCCAGGGATGTCTGGAAATGGTTTGGCATCCCTTAGCATAGGTCCACCTTTCAAGGGTTTTCCATGCATCTTCTTGAGGCATTACTTACTGTAGGAGGCGAGGTATGACCCACTCAGCCCATGACCGATCAGCAAAACTCTGCAGGCACCGACTAGGCACACTTTGTTTGGGAGTTTGTCAAAGGGAACCACGGCGCTCACCAGGACGAGGTGGCCGAGTGGTTAAGGCGATGGACTGCTAATCCATTGTGCTCTGCATGCATGGGTTCGAATCCCATCCTCGTCGATTTCTTCTGCTTCGTCCAAGCTGAAATCTTTGTTTGCTAATCCTCTTTTTACTGGACAAGCAGTGATTGTCCCCTCCATGGTGGACTTTAACTGTGACCTCTCAAGACGGCTCTTATTAAAGCTAGGAAAGACGCATATTTGTTGTGTGGCATACAAGTTACGTGGCATATCAACGGGTTAAGTCCACTCTTTTTATTTTTCATGCTTGATGGCATCCTCGGCCTTCTCATGAAGATGAAGGCCTCTTTGTCCTTTGCAGCCTTTAGCTGGTACTGATTCTAGATCCCCTGACTGGTCTACCTTAGGACTGTGTGAAAGACAAGTAAGATGTCAGATGTGAGCGAATAACTTTTTTTTGGTTTGCTTCAGAAGCTCAAAAGAGAAGAAAGAAAGGCACTGCTGAGATTCAAACTCAGGATCTCCTGTTTACTAGACAGGCGCGTTAACCAACTAAGCCACAGCACCTTGTGATGGCAAAGCTGGCACAGCTGTGCAGCTTAAAAAAAACGCCACTGCTATCGGATGTTTCCAATTCCTGCAACCTTTCATGACCTGATGGGGTGGCTCAAACCTTCATGGTTTTTCTTTTCAGGGCTGGAAAAAGGAAGGTGAGCAGATACTAGGTAGACAACTGAGGTGTGTCCCTTTATCCGCAGTCGTTTTCCACTGCTTTCTTTAAGGGCCCACACGGTACTGGAGTTCTGTTCCATACTTGGCAGCAACTTGTAAAAGGATGAAGCTTTCAGTCATGACAATTAGAAAAGCAAAAACTTTTTGAAAAAGGCATCCACACCGACAAATTTGCAGACGACAATAGCAGCTGGAACTTCGTGGAGAGCTAGAGGTTTGCGGTTCCATAGGTGATTGAGCCGCTTCTTAGCAGAGCAAGAATTGTTACCTGCTCTGCTTTCCATGCATAAGGCAGAATAGATGGATGGAAGACATGCCAGGGATGTCTGGAAATGGTTTGGCATCCCTTAGCATAGGTCCACCTTTCAAGGGTTTTCCATGCATCTTCTTGAGGCATTACTTACTGTAGGAGGCGAGGTATGACCCACTCAGCCCATGACCGATCAGCAAAACTCTGCAGGCACCGACTAGGCACACTTTGTTTGGGAGTTTGTCAAAGGGAACCACGGCGCTCACCAGGACGAGGTGGCCGAGTGGTTAAGGCGATGGACTGCTAATCCATTGTGCTCTGCATGCATGGGTTCGAATCCCATCCTCGTCGATTTCTTCTGCTTCGTCCAAGCTGAAATCTTTGTTTGCTAATCCTCTTTTTACTGGACAAGCAGTGATTGTCCCCTCCATGGTGGACTTTAACTGTGACCTCTCAAGACGGCTCTTATTAAAGCTAGGAAAGACGCATATTTGTTGTGTGGCATACAAGTTACGTGGCATATCAACGGGTTAAGTCCACTCTTTTTATTTTTCATGCTTGATGGCATCCTCGGCCTTCTCATGAAGATGAAGGCCTCTTTGTCCTTTGCAGCCTTTAGCTGGTACTGATTCTAGATCCCCTGACTGGTCTACCTTAGGACTGTGTGAAAGACAAGTAAGATGTCAGACGTGAGCGAATAACTTTTTTTTGGTTTGCTTCAGAAGCTCAAAAGAGAAGAAAGAAAGGCACTGCTGAGATTCGAACTCAGGATCTCCTGTTTACTAGACAGGCGCTTTAACCAACTAAGCCACAGCGCCTTGTGATGGCAAAGCTGGCACAGCTGTGCAGCTTAAAAAAAACGCCACTGCTATCGGATGTTTCCAATTCCTGCAACCTTTCATGACCTGATGGGGTGGCTCAAACCTTCATGGTTTTTCTTTTCAGGGCTGGAAAAAGGAAGGTGAGCAGATACTAGGTAGACAACTGAGGTGTGTCCCTTTATCCGCAGTCGTTTTCCACTGCTTTCTTTAAGGGCCCACACGGTACTGGAGTTCTGTTCCATACTTGGCAGCAACTTGTAAAAGGATGAAGCTTTCAGTCATGACAATTAGAAAAGCAAAAACTTTTTGAAAAAGGCATCCACACCGACAAATTTGCAGACGACAATAGCAGCTGGAACTTCGTGGAGAGCTAGAGGTTTGCGGTTCCATAGGTGATTGAGCCGCTTCTTAGCAGAGCAAGAATTGTTACCTGCTCTGCTTTCCATGCATAAGGCAGAATAGATGGATGGAAGACATGCCAGGGAAGTCTGGAAATGGTTTGGCATCCCTTAGCATAGGTCCACCTTTCAAGGGTTTTCCATGCATCTTCTTGAGGCATTACTTACTGTAGGAGGCGAGGTATGACCCACTCAGCCCATGACCGATCAGCAAAACTCTGCAGGCACCGACTAGGCACACTTTGTTTGGGAGTTTGTCAAAGGGAACCACGGCGCTCACCAGGACGAGGTGGCCGAGTGGTTAAGGCGATGGACTGCTAATCCATTGTGCTCTGCATGCATGGGTTCGAATCCCATCCTCGTCGATTTCTTCTGCTTCGTCCAAGCTGAAATCTTTGTTTGCTAATCCTCTTTTTACTGGACAAGCAGTGATTGTCCCCTCCATGGTGGACTTTAACTGTGACCTCTCAAGACGGCTCTTATTAAAGCTAGGAAAGACGCATATTTGTTGTGTGGCATACAAGTTACGTGGCATATCAACGGGTTAAGTCCACTCTTTTTATTTTTCATGCTTGATGGCATCCTCGGCCTTCTCATGAAGATGAAGGCCTCTTTGTCCTTTGCAGCCTTTAGCTGGTACTGATTCTAGATCCCCTGACTGGTCTACCTTAGGACTGTGTGAAAGACAAGTAAGATGTCAGACGTGAGCGAATAACTTTTTTTTGGTTTGCTTCAGAAGCTAAAAAAAAGAGAAGAAAGAGGGGCGTGGCTAGGCAGCCGGAGTGAATGGTCGCACACTAGCTGAGCTCCGCTCCGAGAACAGGGCCCAAAGCGACTAACAAAGCACAAAAGTTGACGATCCTAGCAGGGGAAGAGGTGGAATACCTACCATGGTGACCAAAAGGAAAAAGCAAGGGGCGAAACCACGAAAACTTACGGAGTTCTTTGGCGCCGCAGACCGGGACCCTATCCAACATGGCGATGGGACATGTGCGCAGATGGTAACAGCATCTCAACCTCCTCCGGAGTCGCAAAGTCAGAGTCCCGCGGAATTGCGGAGAACGAGCTCAGCCCCGTCGCTGCCCCGACTGGCTGGAGCAGCGGAGATAGCGGAGACCGACGGGTATACCATAGGCGCAGGAGAAGCCATAGCAGACCATTTCCCGCCATTGACCTCCTCCCGCTCATCACCACGCTCGGCGCCATCTTCACAAAGTGGAAGTCCCGCAAAACAGAAACCGCGACTCTGGTCGGATAGTGGCAGTGAGAACTCCCCAGAACAAAGCCCAAAGAAAAACGAGGCAGAAGGTGAGAACTCTGATATCTTTGACAATTTACCAGCCTCAGATGCAAGTATAACCGAGGCCTCTATGAGGGGCATGTTATTGATATTAAGACGCACATTTAAAGACGATGTGGCACAGCTCGTAAGACCATTACAGGAATCTGTAACACACCTAGGCAGCAGAGTAGACCACATTGAAAATAAAATGGGGGATGTTGTGTCTTCCCACAACGAGTTAATAGACGCACACTATGAGCTAGAAGATGAGATGACACAGTTGAGAGCAAAAGTGGCGGATCTAGAGGATAGATCTCGGAGAAACAACATTAAGCTGCGAGGTATACCAGAGTCTATCTCCCCCAAAGATTTAATGCAGTACCTACATCAACTAATGAAAATCCTTCTTCCAGACATAACAGCACAAGAGATGGCAGTAGATAGAATACACAGGGTACCGAGACCAAGCCACCTGCCGGAAAATATCCCGAGGGATGTCCTTGCCAGGATCCATTTTTACCAAACAAAGGATCGCATAATGCTAGCTGCAAGGAAGATAGCCCAGCTACCAGCCCCATATCACAATCTGGCGATATATGCTGACCTATCAGCTGCAACCCTACAACATCGCAGGTCATTACTCCCGATAACAAAAGCTCTACGTGATAAGCAACTCGCCTACAAATGGGGGTTCCCTACACGTCTCATCATCTCCAGAGATAATAAAACCTACATCATACACAATCTGGAAGAAGGCAAAGCTCTCCTGAGTCGTTGGAATGTGCAAGTGGTAGCAGATCCTCCAAAAGAGAAGCAGAAGCCACCGCTGGAAGCAGAATGGCAGCAGAGGAAGAAGAGGGATTGCAGATGAATGGATTGTTTGCCCTGGAGGATGGAGAATCCTCTCTTTCACTGGAACCGGCCTCTACATGACTGGTACCCTGATCCCGCACCATTGGGTGCGCGTTATATCCTTTTCTAGAGTGCATAGTGCTCTTTTGATTTTTGTTACTGTTTACTCACTTGGTTTTTGGGATGTGTATGTTCAAAACAGGGGGGCAGGGGGAGGGGGGAACCTCTTAAGAAATAAGGTAGCGAAACTCCTACTGATCCGATGTATATGCATAAAGTGCCTGAGGGATAAGAATATATATAAAACGAAGTAAGATGGTTCTTAAATTTGCTTCACTAAATGTTAAAGGATTAAACACCCCACAAAAGAGATCATACCTGTGGTCTGAAACAAAAAATCTTGCATGTGACATATTTTGTGCTCAGGAAACGCACCTGATTTCAAAAGATGCGCACCGTATCTCACATCCAGGATTCCCTTTGATATACCATTCCCATTTCAATACCAAAAAAAGGGGAGTGATGCTAATGATAAAAAATAATGTGGCAGTACATGAGGAGAAAGTGCTACTAGATACTAAAGGAAGGTATATTATTTTTGTGGGAACATTGAATAATGTCCAACATACAATCGTAAATATTAATGCTCTTAATAAAGGACAACAGGGTTTCCTCCAGAAGGTCTTAAGGCTGGTCGAAACTGTGAAGCAAGGTCGCACTGTGTTCTGCGGAGATTTCAATGGTATTCCAGACTCCTCCATAGATTGTACCCCCTTAGCGTTTTCTAAGCGATACTGTTTAAATAACTGGATCTGGAAAGCAGAGTTATATGATGTGTGGAGGATACTACACACCACAGAACGAGACTACTCTTTCCATTCTGCAGTCCATAACAGTTACTCCCGCATAGACTTATTCCTAGTGGACAGACAAATATTGCCATTAGCTACAGCAGCTACAATTGAAATTATAAAATGGTCGGATCATGCCGCGATTACATTAACCTTGGCAGAACAAGACGACCAGCCTCGAGCCTTCATGTGGAGGAGCAATACGTATATTATGTCACATACTAAATACAGACCACTAATAGAAAGGGATATGAGAGAATTCATAAAATTTAATGAGGGCTCAGTAAAACCTGAGATTTTCTGGAACGCATATAAGATGTTTGTGAGAGGCATTCTAAGAAAATATGGTCACATTGATAAAAAAATCAGATCACAAGAAATATCTAACCTCCTTAGTAAACTACAAACATTGGAGTCCTCTAACAAAATATCCCCATCTCCTGCAATAGCTACCCAACTGATGGAAGTACGACATAAACTACAACACCTTTTGTTACATGCCTATGAGTTCAAATTGAGGAAAACCAAAACACAACATTATGCACAAGGAAATAAGGCAGGGAAATTACTAGCGGCAAAACTGAAGGCCAAACAAACGCAAACTAGAATTCCATACATGCTACAAAAGGATGGCAAGTCTAAATTATATGGCTCTAGGGATATCGCCAATAGATTTAAAGAGTTTTACTCCTCACTATATAATCTAAAACAAGACCCTTTTACGGCTGAACCGGAGTTAACAGAAATTAGATCCTTTTTGAGATCTGCTAAATTACCCAAGCTAACACCAGAACAATTAGACTCACTGAACAAACCCATTACATCTGAGGAAGTCTCCAAAATCATTAACTCACTGCCAGCAGGGAAAGCTCCAGGCCCAGATGGAATTCGCAATGAATTCTATAAAATATTTCAACACATTTTCATGTCCCCATTGTGCCAAGCTATGCAGAATGCAATGCAAACAGGTGTCCTTCCATCAGAAAACCAAGAAGCATTAGTGGTCACAATCCCTAAACCGGGGAAAGCATCAAATATCCCACAAAACTTCAGACCCATATCATTACTAAATTCAGACCTGAAAATTTATGCAAAGCTATTAGCATGGAGATTGGCACCGATGATCCCCAATCTAATTAAGGCCGATCAAACAGGATTCGTAAAGGGGCGGTTGGCCCAGGACAACACGAGGAGAATTTTAAATATACAACATTTTGTAGAAAAGAAAGGGACTCCGACAGTCATGTTGGCTTTGGATGCTGAGAAGGCGTTTGACCGAGTACAATGGTCATTCGCCTTCTCGGCACTTGAGGAAATGGGTATAACCGGAAGTATATTGGATGCTATTAAAGCGTTATATTCCTCCCCCTCAGCTAGGGTTTTTGTAAATGGAACCATATCTGACACATTTGAAATAACCAATGGAACTAGACAGGGGTGTCCCCTGTCCCCTTTAGTATTTATTCTCTCCATTGAACCATTAGCACAACTTCTCAGAATGGATAGTCGGATTAAGGGAGTGGAGATAGGAGGCCAATATCACACTATATCACTATATGCAGATGATATAATTCTCACCCTGGCAGATCCAGAGAGATCCTTAGAAGCAGCGATGGAGCTCATAAACCACTTTGGCAGGCTCTCTCTCTATAAACTAAACACACAAAAAACTCAGGCCCTCCCCCTGAATATAGATGAAGAAACACAATATGCCATGAAAGAAAAATACAAGTTTGATTGGCAATCTCAGAAAATAACATATCTAGGAACCTCCATATCCACCCCTTTTAACTCTATATATAAACAGAACTATGTTCCGCTGTTGGAATCTGTCAAAGGGGAAATGTTAAGACTATCTAAAACTGAAGTCTCGTGGCTAGGAAGAATAGCAGCTTTTAAAATGTTATTATTGCCCAGGTTGCTTTATCTTTTCAACACGCTTCCAGTCCAGGTTCCCAGAAGCTTTTTTATCTCCATGCAAGCAGCTCTCACAAAATACGTGTGGGCCAATAAACCACCCCGACTGAATAAAGCTATATTATACAAACACAGACTAGTGGGTGGAATAGGATTACCTAACATATATCACTACTATTTAGCATCAAGCATCAAACAGATG
Organism: Engystomops pustulosus; assembly: GCF_040894005.1. Classification (NCBI taxonomy): domain Eukaryota; kingdom Metazoa; phylum Chordata; class Amphibia; order Anura; family Leptodactylidae; genus Engystomops; species Engystomops pustulosus. Next base: position 140,551,041 of record NC_092417.1, on the reverse strand, counting down.
TCTTGTTGGTATCAAGACCAAACGGATAAGCCATGGCTCCAAATAGAGAAATATCTTGCCTTACCACTAAAACTTACGTCTTTGACGTCAATAGCCTTCACAAACAACCCATACCCACCATTAACTTCCCCCCTAACCAAAACCTCAGTAGAAATATGGCGAACAACCCACAAACTAATTGGTAGCCCAACCCAAGTAGATACTAGCTCCATAAGCCTGGATATAGCTAAGATGAGTATTCCAGATATCCAGACTATATCATGGGAAAGTAAAGGAATGAACAATATCAAACAGGTGTTAGAATCCACACACATAGACAACTTCACAAAAACACGTATCCAGCACTACACTAGGAAATACAGAAACATAAAGCAATTATTCCACCATGGACTTTTAGACCAAATCCGGAAGCAATCACAAAACTTACGCATATACTATGATATGATCTCACAAACCAGACTCTTTCATAAATCACACCCATATAAAAGCTGGGAGAGAGCCTTGCAAAGATCAATATCAGAAGAAGAATGGGTGAGCGCCATAGCGATAAATGCCAAAGCACTCGCATGCATAACGCATATAGAAGTAGCAACTAAAGTTCTCTTGCGATGGTATAGAACACCTGATATACTACACAACATATTCCCACAAACTACAGATAGATGCTGGAGAGGGTGCGGTCTAAAGGGTACCCTGGCACACATTTTTTGGGAGTGCCCTTATATACAGAAATATTGGATAGATACATTTCATTTATTATCCTCCCTGGTAGGGAAAACAATCAAAGGCAACCTAGCTATAGCTTTGTTGTCATTAGATTTAAGTGGAATGCATAAATCCCATAGAATCTTGGTAAGCAAAATACTTACCATGGCAAAACTAATATTAGCTCGAAATTGGAAGAGCACTACGGTACCCACTATAGGTGATCTACATAAAGAGATTAATGTCACATATAGCTATGAGAAAACTATTGCATGGGGAAATGGTACTATAACCAAATTACAGGAGATCTGGGACTCCTGGACTGGACACGTAGCACACATTAGGATTTAGAGGAAAAACAAACACCCCCCCACCTCACCCCTCGCGCCGCCCATTCACTGGGATATGCGCTTAGGATACTGCCCAGAAACACAAGAGCATAATGTTACCAAGGTTGATATTATGAATGTTCTGTTATACTACAAGTGTTAAATGAGAGTATAGAGATACATAAAATGCAGAGACAAGTAAGGGACGCGATAGACATATTCTCTTCGGAGGAATAAGATAGCAGTATAGACGTTCTTATTCTTTATTCTTTATCTTTGAAATTCGACGTGGTCTATGCAATGCACTCAGCAACAAGAGCGATAACTGCTGAACATAATGTACACTTGAAACACCATCTTAATCTATATCACTGTGTATAACATGCTTGTCTTAAGGAATAGAGTGACTGCGATCACCCATGATACTCTCTGCTTATGTTTAATGTATATACTATACTAAAAAAATTTCAATAAAAACTTATTGTTGAAAAAAAAGAGAAGAAAGAAAGGCACTGCTGAGATTCGAACTCAGGATCTCCTGTTTACTAGACAGGTGCTTTAACCAACTAAGCCACAGCGCCTTGTGATGGCAAAGCTGGCACAGCTGTGCAGCTTAAAAAAAATGCCACTGCTATCGGATGTTTCCAATTCCTGCAACCTTTCATGACCTGATGGGGTGGCTCAAACCTTCATGGTTTTTCTTTTCAGGGCTGGAAAAAGGAATGTGAGCAGATACTAGGTAGACAACTGAGGTGTGTCCCTTTATCCGCAGTCGTTTTCCACTGCTTTCTTTAAGGGCCCACACGGTACTGGAGTTCTGTTCCATACTTGGCAGCAACTTGTAAAAGGATGAAGCTTTCAGTCATGACAATTAGAAAAGCAAAAACTTTTTGAAAAAGGCATCCACACCGACAAATTTGCAGAGGACAATAGCAGCTGGAACTTCGTGGAGAGCTAGAGGTTTGCGGTTCCATAGGTGATTGAGCCGCTTCTTAGCAGAGCAAGAATTGTTACCTGCTCTGCTTTCCATGCATAAGGCAGAATAGATGGATGGAAGACATGCCAGGGATGTCTGGAAATGGTTTGGCATCCCTTAGCATAGGTCCACCTTTCAAGGGTTTTCCATGCATCTTCTTGAGGCATTACTTACTGTAGGAGGCGAGGTATGACCCACTCAGCCCATGACCGATCAGCAAAACTCTGCAGGCAACGACTGGGCACACTTTGTTTGGGAGTTTGTCAAAGGGAACCACGGCGCTCACCAGGACGAGGTGGCCGAGTGGTTAAGGCGATGGACTGCTAATCCATTGTGCTCTGCATGCATGGGTTCGAATCCCATCCTCGTCGATTTCTTCTGCTTCGTCCAAGCTGAAATCTTTGTTTGCTAATCCTCTTTTTACTGGACAAGCAGTGATTGTCCCCTCCATGGTGGACTTTAACTGTGACCTCTCAAGACGCTCTTATTAAAGCTAGGAAAGACGCATATTTGTTGTGTGGCATACAAGTTACGTGGCATATCAACGGGTTAAGTCCACTCTTTTTATTTTTCATGCTTGATGGCATCCTCGGCCTTCTCATGAAGATGAAGGCCTCTTTGTCCTTTGCAGCCTTTAGCTGGTACTGATTCTAGATCCCCTGACTGGTCTACCTTAGGACTGTGTGAAAGACAAGTAAGATGTCAGACGTGAGCGAATAACTTTTTTTTGGTTTGCTTCAGAAGCTCAAAAGAGAAGAAAGAAAGGCACTGCTGAGATTCGAACTCAGGATCTCCTGTTGACTAGACAGGCGCTTTAACCAACTAAGCCACAGCGCCTTGTGATGGCAAAGCTGGCACAGCTGTGCAGCTTAAAAAAAACGCCACTGCTATCGGATGTTTCCAATTCCTGCAACCTTTCATGACCTGATGGGGTGGCTCAAACCTTCATGGTTTTTCTTTTCAGGGATGGAAAAAGGAAGGTGAGCAGATACTAGGTAGACAACTGAGGTGTGTCCCTTTATCCGCAGTCGTTTTCCACTGCTTTCTTTAAGGGCCCACACGGTACTGGAGTTCTGTTCCATACTTGGCAGCAACTTGTAAAAGGATGAAGCTTTCAGTCATGACAATTAGAAAAGCAAAAACTTTTTGAAAAAGGCATCCACACCGACAAATTTGCAGACGACAATAGCAGCTGGAACTTCGTGGAGAGCTAGAGGTTTGCGGTTCCATAGGTGATTGAGCCGCTTCTTAGCAGAGCAAGAATTGTTACCTGCTCTGCTTTCCATGCATAAGGCAGAATAGATGGATGGAAGACATGCCAGGGATGTCTGGAAATGGTTTGGCATCCCTTAGCATAGGTCCACCTTTCAAGGGTTTTCCATGCATCTTCTTGAGGCATTACTTACTGTAGGAGGCGAGGTATGACCCACTCAGCCCATGACCGATCAGCAAAACTCTGCAGGCAACGACTGGGCACACTTTGTTTGGGAGTTTGTCAAAGGGAACCACGGCGCTCACCAGGACGAGGTGGCCGAGTGGTTAAGGCGATGGACTGCTAATCCATTGTGCTCTGCATGCATGGGTTCGAATCCCATCCTCGTCGATTTCTTCTGCTTCGTCCAAGCTGAAATCTTTGTTTGCTAATCCTCTTTTTACTGGACAAGCAGTGATTGTCCCCTCCATGGTGGACTTTAACTGTGACCTCTCAAGACGGCTCTTATTAAAGCTAGGAAAGACGCATATTTGTTGTGTGGCATACAAGTTACGTGGCATATCAACGGGTTAAGTCCACTCTTTTTATTTTTCATGCTTGATGGCATCCTCGGCCTTCTCATGAAGATGAAGGCCTCTTTGTCCTTTGCAGCCTTTAGCTGGTACTGATTCTAGATCCCCTGACTGGTCTACCTTTGGACTGTGTGAAAGACAAGTAAGATGTCAGACGTGAGCGAATAACTTTTTTTTGGTTTGCTTCAGAAGCTCAAAAGAGAAGAAAGAAAGGCACTGCTGAGATTCGAACTCAGGATCTCCTGTTTACTAGACAGGCGCTTTAACCAACTAAGCCACAGCGCCTTGTGATGGCAAAGCTGGCACAGCTGTGCAGCTTAAAAAAAACGCCACTGCTATCGGATGTTTCCAATTCCTGCAACCTTTCATTAACCTGATGGGGTGGCTCAAACCTTCATGGTTTTTCTTTTCAGGGCTGGAAAAAGGAAGGTGAGCAGATACTAGGTAGACAACTGAGGTGTGTCCCTTTATCCGCAGTCATTTTCCACTGCTTTCTTTAAGGGCCCACACGGTACTGGAGTTCTGTTCCATACTTGGCAGCAACTTGTAAAAGGATGAAGCTTTCAGTCATGACAATAAGAAAAGCAAAAACTTTTTGAAAAAGGCATCCACACCGACAAATTTGCAGAGGACAATAGCAGCTGGAACTTCGTGGAGAGCTAGAGGTTTGCGGTTCCATAGGTGATTGAGCCGCTCCTTAGCAGAGCAAGAATTGTTACCTGCTCTGCTTTCCATGCATAAGGCAGAATAGATGGATGGAAGACATGCCAGGGATGTCTGGAAATGGTTTGGCATCCCTTAGCATAGGTCCACCTTTCAAGGGTTTTCCATGCATCTTCTTGAGGCATTACTTACTGTAGGAGGCGAGGTATGACCCACTCAGCCCATGACCGATCAGCAAAACTCTGCAGGCACCGACTAGGCACACTTTGTTTGGGAGTTTGTCAAAGGGAACCACGGCGCTCACCAGGACGAGGTGGCCGAGTGGTTAAGGCGATGGACTGCTAATCCATTGTGCTCTGCATGCATGGGTTCGAATCCCATCCTCGTCGATTTCTTCTGCTTCGTCCAAGCTGAAATCTTTGTTTGCTAATCCTCTTTTTACTGGACAAGCAGTGATTGTCCCCTCCATGGTGGACTTTAACTGTGACCTCTCAAGACGGCTCTTATTAAAGCTAGGAAAGACGCATATTTGTTGTGTGGCATACAAGTTACGTGGCATATCAACGGGTTAAGTCCACTCTTTTTATTTTTCATGCTTGATGGCATCCTCAGCCTTCTCATGAAGATGAAGGCCTCTTTGTCCTTTGCAGCCTTTAGCTGGTACTGATTCTAGATCCCCTGACTGGTCTACCTTAGGACTGTGTGAAAGACAAGTAAGATGTCAGACGTGAGCGAATAACTTTTTTTTGGTTTGCTTCAGAAGCTCAAAAGAGAAGAAAGAAAGGCACTGCTGAGATTCGAACTCAGGATCTCCTGTTTACTAGACAGGCACTTTAACCAACTAAGCCACAGCGCCTTGTGATGGCAAAGCTGGCACAGCTGTGCAGCTTAAAAAAAACGCCACTGCTATCGGATGTTTCCAATTCCTGCAACCTTTCATGACCTGATGGGGTGGCTCAAACCTTCATGGTTTTTCTTTTCAGGGCTGGAAAAAGGAAGGTGAGCAGATACTAGGTAGACAACTGAGGTGTGTCCCTTTATCCGCAGTCGTTTTCCACTGTTTTCTTTAAGGGCCCACGCGGTACTGGAGTTCTGTTCCATACTTGGCAGCAACTTGTAAAAGGATGAAGCTTTCAGTCATGACAATTAGAAAAGCAAAAACTTTTTGAAAAAGGCATCCACACCGACAAATTTGCAGAGGACAATAGCAGCTGGAACTTCGTGGAGAGCTAGAGGTTTGCGGTTCCATAGGTGATTGAGCCGCTTCTTAGCAGAGCAAGAATTGTTACCTGCTCTGCTTTCCATGCATAAGGCAGAATAGATGGATGGAAGACATGCCAGGGATGTCTGGAAATGGTTTGGCATCCCTTAGCATAGGTCCACCTTTCAAGGGTTTTCCATGCATCTTCTTGAGGCATTACTTACTGTAGGAGGCGAGGTATGACCCACTCAGCCCATGACCGATCAGCAAAACTCTGCAGGCACCGACTAGGCACACTTTGTTTGGGAGTTTGTCAAAGGGAACCACGGCGCAAACCAGGACGAGGTGGCCGAGTGGTTAAGGCGATGGACTGCTAATCCATTGTGCTCTGCATGCATGGGTTCGAATCCCATCCTCATCGATTTCTTCTGCTTCGTCCAAGCTGAAATCTTTGTTTGCTAATCCTCTTTTTACTGGACAAGCAGTGATTGTCCCCTCCATGGTGGACTTTAACTGTGACCTCTCAAGACGGCTCTTATTAAAGCTAGGAAAGACGCATATTTGTTGTGTGGCATACAAGTTACGTGGCAAAATAACGGGTTAAGTCCACTCTTTTTATTTTTCATGCTTGATGGCATCCTCGGCCTTCTCATGAAGATGAAGGCCTCTTTGTCCTTTGCAGCCTTTAGCTGGTACTGATTCTAGATCCCCTGACTGGTCTACCTTAGGACTGTGTGAAAGACAAGTAAGATGTCAGACGTGAGCGAATAACTTTTTTTTGGTTTGCTTCAGAAGCTCAAAAGAGAAGAAAGAAAGGCACTGCTGAGATTCGAACTCAGGATCTCCTGTTTACTAGACAGGCGCTTTAACCAACTAAGCCACAGCGCCTTGTGATGGCAAAGCTGGCACAGCTGTGCAGCTTAAAAAAAACGCCACTGCTATCGGATGTTTCCAATTCCTGCAACCCTTCATGACCTGATGGGGTGGCTCAAACCTTCATGGTTTTTCTTTTCAGGGCTGGAAAAAGGAAGGTGAGCAGATACTAGGTAGACAACTGAGGTGTGTCCCTTTATCCGCAGTCGTTTTCCACTGCTTTCTTTAAGGGCCCACACGATACTGGAGTTCTGTTCCATACTTGGCAGCAACTTGTAAAAGGATGAAGCTTTCAGTCATGACAATTAGAAAAGCAAAAACTTTTTGAAAAAGGCATCCACACCGACAAATTTGCAGACGACAATAGCAGCTGGAACTTCGTGGAGAGCTAGAGGTTTGCGGTTCCATAGGTGATTGAGCCGCTTCTTAGCAGAGCAAGAATTGTTACCTGCTCTGCTTTCCATGCATAAGGCAGAATAGATGGATGGAAGACATGCCAGGGAAGTCTGGAAATGGTTTGGCATCCCTTAGCATAGGTCCACCTTTCAAGGGTTTTCCATGCATCTTCTTGAGGCATTACTTACTGTAGGAGGCGAGGTATGACCCACTCAGCCCATGACCGATCAGCAAAACTCTGCAGGCACCGACTAGGCACACTTTGTTTGGGAGTTTGTCAAAGGGAACCACGGCGCTCACCAGGACGAGGTGGCCGAGTGGTTAAGGCGATGGACTGCTAATCCATTGTGCTCTGCATGCATGGGTTCGAATCCCATCCTCGTCGATTTCTTCTGCTTCGTCCAAGCTGAAATCTTTGTTTGCTAATCCTCTTTTTACTGGACAAGCAGTGATTGTCCCCTCCATGGTGGACTTTAACTGTGACCTCTCAAGACGGCTCTTATTAAAGCCAAGAAAGACGCATATTTGTTGTGTGGCATACAAGTTACGTGGCATATCAACGGGTTAAGTCCACTCTTTTTATTTTTCATGCTTGATGGCATCCTCGGCCTTCTCATGAAGATGAAGGCCTCTTTGTCCTTTGCAGCCTTTAGCTGGTACTGATTCTAGATCCCCTGACTGGTCTACCTTAGGACTGTGTGAAAGACAAGTAAGATGTCAGACGTGAGCGAATAACTTTTTTTTGGTTTGCTTCAGAAGCTCAAAAGTGAAGAAAGAAATGCACTGCTGAGATTCGAACTCAGGATCTCCTGTTTACTAGACAGGCGCTTTAACCAACTAAGCCACAGCGCCTTGTGATGGCAAAGCTGGCACAGCTGTGCAGCTTAAAAAAACGCCACTGCTATCGGATGTTTCCAATTCCTGCAACCCTTCATGACCTGATGGGGTGGCTCAAACCTTCATGGTTTTTCTTTTCAGGGCTGGAAAAAGGAAGGTGAGCAGATACTAGGTAGACAACTGAGGTGTGTCCCTTTATCCGCAGTCGTTTTCCACTGCTTTCTTTAAGGGCCCACACGATACTGGAGTTCTGTTCCATACTTGGCAGCAACTTGTAAAAGGATGAAGCTTTCAGTCATGACAATTAGAAAAGCAAAAACTTTTTGAAAAAGGCATCCACACCGACAAATTTGCAGAAGACAATAGCAGCTGGAACTTCGTGGAGAGCTAGAGGTTTGCGGTTCCATAGGTGATTGAGCCGCTTCTTAGCAGAGCAAGAATTGTTACCTGCTCTGCTTTCCATGCATAAGGCAGAATAGATGGATGGAAGACATGCCAGGGAAGTCTGGAAATGGTTTGGCATCCCTTAGCATAGGTCCACCTTTCAAGGGTTTTCCATGCATCTTCTTGAGGCATTAATTACTGTAGGAGGCGAGGTATGACCCACTCAGCCCATGACCGATCAGCAAAACTCTGCAGGCACCGACTAGGCACACTTTGTTTGGGAGTTTGTCAAAGGGAACCACGGCGCTCACCAGGACGAGGTGGCCGAGTGGTTAAGGCGATGGACTGCTAATCCATTGTGCTCTGCATGCATGGGTTCGAATCCCATCCTCGTCGATTTCTTCTGCTTCGTCCAAGCTGAAATCTTTGTTTGCTAATCCTCTTTTTACTGGACAAGCAGTGATTGTCCCCTCCATGGTGGACTTTAACTGTGACCTCTCAAGACGGCTCTTATTAAAGCTAGGAAAGACGCATATTTGTTGTGTGGCATACAAGTTACGTGGCATATCAACGGGTTAAGTCCACTCTTTTTATTTTTCATGCTTGATGGCATCCTCGGCCTTCTCATGAAGATGAAGGCCTCTTTGTCCTTTGCAGCCTTTAGCTGGTACTGATTCTAGATCCCCTGACTGGTCTACCTTAGGACTGTGTGAAAGACAAGTAAGATGTCAGACGTGAGCGAATAACTTTTTTTTGGTTTGCTTCAGAAGCTCAAAAGAGAAGAAAGAAAGGCACTGCTGAGATTCGAACTCAGGATCTCCTGTTTACTAGACAGGCGCTTTAACCAACTAAGCCACAGCGCCTCGTGATGGCAAAGCTGGCACAGCTGTGCAGCTTAAAAAAAACGCCACTGCTATCGGATGTTTCCAATTCCTGCAACCTTTCATGACCTGATGGGGTGGCTCAAACCTTCATGGTTTTTCTTTTCAGGGCTGGAAAAAGGAAGGTGAGCAGATACTAGGTAGACAACTGAGGTGTGTCCCTTTATCCGCAGTCGTTTTCCACTGCTTTCTTTAAGGGCCCACACGGTACTGGAGTTCTGTTCCATACTTGGCAGCAACTTGTAAAAGGATGAAGCTTTCAGTCATGACAATTAGAAAAGCAAAAACTTTTTGAAAAAGGCATCCACACCGACAAATTTGCAGACGACAATAGCAGCTGGAACTTCGTGGAGAGCTAGAGGTTTGCGGTTCCATAGGTGATTGAGCCGCTTCTTAGCAGAGCAAGAATTGTTACCTGCTCTGCTTTCCATGCATAAGGCAGAATAGATGGATGGAAGACATGCCAGGGAAGTCTGGAAATGGTTTGGCATCCCTTAGCATAGGTCCACCTTTCAAGGGTTTTCCATGCATCTTCTTGAGGCATTACTTACTGTAGGAGGCGAGGTATGACCCACTCAGCCCATGACCGATCAGCAAAACTCTGCAGGCACCGACTAGGCACACTTTGTTTGGGAGTTTGTCAAAGGGAATCACGGCGCTCACCAGGACGAGGTGGCCGAGTGGTTAAGGCGATGACTGCTAATCCATTGTGCTCTGCATGCATGGGTTCGAATCCCATCCTCGTCGATTTCTTCTGCTTCGTCCAAGCTGAAATCTTTGTTTGCTAATCCTCTTTTTACTGGACAAGCAGTGATTGTCCCCTCCATGGTGGACTTTAACTGTGACCTCTCAAGACGGCTCTTATTAAAGCTAGGAAAGACGCATATTTGTTGTGTGGCATACAAGTTACGTGGCATATCAACGGGTTAAGTCCACTCTTTTTATTTTTCATGCTTGATGGCATCCTCGGCCTTCTCATGAAGATGAAGGCCTCTTTGTCCTTTGCAGCCTTTAGCTGGTACTGATTCTAGATCCCCTGAATGGTCTACCTTAGGACTGTGTGAAAGACAAGTAAGATGTCAGACGTGAGCGAATAACTTTTTTTTGGTTTGCTTCAGAAGCTCAAAAGAGAAGAAAGAAAGGCACTGCTGAGATTCGAACTCAGGATCTCCTGTTTACTAGACAGGCGCTTTAACCAACTAAGCCACAGCGCCTTGTGATGGCAAAGCTGGCACAGCTGTGCAGCTTAAAAAAAACGCCACTGCTATCGGATGTTTCCAATTCCTGCAACCCTTCATGACCTGATGGGGTGGCTCAAACCTTCATGGTTTTTCTTTTCAGGGCTGGAAAAAGGAAGGTGAGCAGATACTAGGTAGACAACTGAGGTGTGTCCCTTTATCCGCAGTCGTTTTCCACTGCTTTCTTTAAGGGCCCACACGATACTGGAGTTCTGTTCCATACTTGGCAGCAACTTGTAAAAGGATGAAGCTTTCAGTCATGACAATTAGAAAAGCAAAAACTTTTTGAAAAAGGCATCCACACCGACAAATTTGCAGACGACAATAGCAGCTGGAACTTCGTGGAGAGCTAGAGGTTTGCGGTTCCATAGGTGATTGAGCCGCTTCTTAGCAGAGCAAGAATTGTTACCTGCTCTGCTTTCCATGCATAAGGCAGAATAGATGGATGGAAGACATGCCAGGGATGTCTGGAAATGGTTTGGCATCCCTTAGCATAGGTCCACCTTTCAAGGGTTTTCCATGCATCTTCTTGAGGCATTACTTACTGTAGGAGGCGAGGTATGACCCACTCAGCCCATGACCGATCAGCAAAACTCTGCAGGCACCGACTAGGCACACTTTGTTTGGGAGTTTGTCAAAGGGAACCACGGCGCTCACCAGGACGAGGTGGCCGAGTGGTTAAGGCGATGGACTGCTAATCCATTGTGCTCTGCATGCATGGGTTCGAATCCCATCCTCGTCGATTTCTTCTGCTTCGTCCAAGCTGAAATCTTTGTTTGCTAATCCTCTTTTTACTGGACAAGCAGTGATTGTCCCCTCCATGGTGGACTTTAACTGTGACCTCTCAAGACGGCTCTTATTAAAGCTAGGAAAGACGCATATTTGTTGTGTGGCATACAAGTTACGTGGCATATCAACGGGTTAAGTCCACTCTTTTTATTTTTCATGCTTGATGGCATCCTCGGCCTTCTCATGAAGATGAAGGCCTCTTTGTCCTTTGCAGCCTTTAGCTGGTACTGATTCTAGATCCCCTGACTGGTCTACCTTAGGACTGTGTGAAAGACAAGTAAGATGTCAGACGTGAGCGAATAACTTTTTTTTGGTTTGCTTCAGAAGCTCAAAAGAGAAGAAAGAAAGGCACTGCTGAGATTCGAACTCAGGATCTCCTGTTTACTAGACAGGCGCTTTAACCAACTAAGCCACAGCGCCTTGTGATGGCAAAGCTGGCACAGCTGTGCAGCTTAAAAAAAACGCCACTGCTATCGGATGTTTCCAATTCCTGCAACCTTTCATGACCTGATGGGGTGGCTCAAACCTTCATGGTTTTTCTTTTCAGGGCTGGAAAAAGGAAGGTGAGCAGATACTAGGTAGACAACTGAGGTGTGTCCCTTTATCCGCAGTCGTTTTCCACTGCTTTCTTTAAGGGCCCACACGGTACTGGAGTTCTGTTCCATACTTGGCAGCAACTTGTAAAAGGATGAAGCTTTCAGTCATGACAATTAGAAAAGCAAAAACGTTTTGAAAAAGGCATCCACACCGACAAATTTGCAGACGACAATAGCAGCTGGAACTTCGTGGAGAGCTAGAGGTTTGCGGTTCCATAGGTGATTGAGCCGCTTCTTAGCAGAGCAAGAATTGTTACCTGCTCTGCTTTCCATGCATAAGGCAGAATAGATGGATGGAAGACATGCCAGGGATGTCTGGAAATGGTTTGGTATCCCTTAGCATAGGTCCACCTTTCAAGGGTTTTCCATGCATCTTCTTGAGGCATTACTTACTGTAGGAGGCGAGGTAGGACCCACTCAGCCCATGACCGATCAGTAAAACTTTGCAGGCACCGACTAGGCACACTTTGTTTGGGAGTTTGTCAAAGGGAACCAAGGCGCTCACCAGGACGAGGTGGCCGAGTGGTTAAGGCGATGGACTGCTAATCCATTGTGCTCTGCATGCATGGGTTCGAATCCCATCCTCGTCGATTTCTTCTGCTTCGTCCAAGCTGAAATCTTTGTTTGCTAATCCTCTTTTTACTGGACAAGCAGTGATTGTCCCCTCCATGGTGGACTTTAACTGTGACCTCTCAAGACGGCTCTTATTAAAGCTAGGAAAGACGCATATTTGTTGTGTGGCATACAAGTTACGTGGCATATCAACGGGTTAAGTCCACTTTTTTTATTTTTCATGCTTGATGGCATCCTCGGCCTTCTCATGAAGATGAAGGCCTCTTTGTCCTTTGCAGCCTTTAGCTGGTACTGATTCTAGATCCCCTGACTGGTCTACCTTAGGACTGTGTGAAAGACAAGTAAGATGTCAGACGTGAGCGAATAACTTTTTTTTGGTTTGCTTCAGAAGCTCAAAAGAGAAGAAAGAAAGGCACTGCTGAGATTCGAACTCAGGATCTCCTGTTTACTAGACAGGCGCTTTAACCAACTAAGCCACAGCGCCTTGTGATGGCAAAGCTGGCACAGCTGTGCAGCTTAAAAAAAACGCCACTGCTATCGGATGTTTCCAATTCCTGCAACCTTTCATGACCTGATGGGGTGGCTCAAACCTTCATGGTTTTTCTTTTCAGGGCTGGAAAAAGGAAGGTGAGCAGATACTAGGTAGACAACTGAGGTGTGTCCCTTTATCCGCAGTCGTTTTCCACTGCTTTCTTTAAGGGCCCACACGGTACTGGAGTTCTGTTCCATACTTGGCAGCAACTTGTAAAAGGATGAAGCTTTCAGTCATGACAATTAGAAAAGCAAAAACTTTTTGAAAAAGGCATCCACACCGACAAATTTGCAGACGACAATAGCAGCTGGAACTTCGTGGAGAGCTAGAGGTTTGCGGTTCCATAGGTGATTGAGCCGCTTCTTAGCAGAGCAAGAATTGTTACCTGCTCTGCTTTCCATGCATAAGGCAGAATAGATGGATGGAAGACATGCCAGGGATGTCTGGAAATGGTTTGGCATCCCTTAGCATAGGTCCACCTTTCAAGGGTTTTCCATGCATCTTCTTGAGGCATTACTTACTGTAGGAGGCGAGGTATGACACACTCAGCCCATGACCGATCAGCAAAACTCTGCAGGCACCGACTAGGCACACTTTGTTTGAGAGTTTGTCAAAGGGAACCACGGCGCTCACCAGGACGAGGTGGCCGAGTGGTTAAGGCGATGGACTGCTAATCCATTGTGCTCTGCATGCATGGGTTCGAATCCCATCCTCGTCGATTTCTTCTGCTTCGTCCAAGCTGAAATCTTTGTTTGCTAATCCTCTTTTTACTGGACAAGCAGTGATTGTCCCCTCCATGGTGGACTTTAACTGTGACCTCTCAAGACGGCTCTTATAAAAGCTAGGAAAGATGCATATTTGTTGTGTGGCATACAAGTTACGTGGCATATCAACGGGTTAAGTCCACTCTTTTTATTTTTCATGCTTGATGGCATCCTCGGCCTTCTCATGAAGATGAAGGCCTCTTTGTCCTTTGCAGCCTTTAGCTGGTACTGATTCTAGATCCCCTGACTGGTCTACCTTAGGACTGTGTGAAAGACAAGTAAGATGTCAGACGTGAGCGAATAACTTTTTTTTGGTTTGCTTCAGAAGCTCAAAAGAGAAGAAAGAAAGGCACTGCTGAGATTCGAACTCAGGATCTCCTGTTTACTAGACAGGCGCGTTAACCAACTAAGCCACAGCGCCTTGTGATGGCAAAGCTGGCACAGCTGTGCAGCTTAAAAAAAACGCCACTGCTATTAAATGTTTCCAATTCCTGCAACCTTTCATGACCTGATGGGGTGGCTCAAACCTTCATGGTTTTTCTTTTCAGGGCTGGAAAAAGGAAGGTGAGCAGATACTAGGTAGACAACTGAGGTGTGTCCCTTTATCCGCAGTCGTTTTCCACTGCTTTCTTTAAGGGCCCACATGGTACTGGAGTTCTGTTCCATACTTGGCAGCAACTTGTAAAAGGATGAAGCTTTCAGTCATGACAATTAGAAAAGCAAAAACTTTTTGAAAAAGGCATCCACACCGACAAATTTGCAGACGACAATAGCAGCTGGAACTTCGTGGAGAGCTAGAGGTTTGCGGTTCCATAGGTGATTGAGCCGCTTCTTAGCAGAGCAAGAATTGTTACCTGCTCTGCTTTCCATGCATAAGGCAGAATAGATGGATGGAAGACATGCCAGGGATGTCTGGAAATGGTTTGGCATCCCTTAGCATAGGTCCACCTTTCAAGGGTTTTCCATGCATCTTCTTGAGGCATTACTTACTGTAGGAGGCGAGGTATGACACACTCAGCCCATGACCGATCAGCAAAACTCTGCAGGCACCGACTAGGCACACTTTGTTTGAGAGTTTGTCAAAGGGAACCACGGTGCTCACCAGGACGAGGTGGCCGAGTGGTTAAGGCGATGGACTGCTAATCCATTGTGCTCTGCATGCATGGGTTCGAATCCCATCCTCGTCGATTTCTTCTGCTTCGTCCAAGCTGAAATCTTTGTTTGCTAATCCTCTTTTTACTGGACAAGCAGTGATTGTCCCCTCCATGGTGGACTTTAACTGTGACCTCTCAAGACGGCTCTTATAAAAGCTAGGAAAGATGCATATTTGTTGTGTGGCATACAAGTTACGTGGCATATCAACGGGTTAAGTCCACTCTTTTTATTTTTCATGCTTGATGGCATCCTCGGCCTTCTCATGAAGATGAAGGCCTCTTTGTCCTTTGCAGCCTTTAGCTGGTACTGATTCTAGATCCCCTGACTGGTCTACCTTAGGACTGTGTGAAAGACAAGTAAGATGTCAGACGTGAGCGAATAACTTTTTTTTGGTTTGCTTCAGAAGCTCAAAAGAGAAGAAAGAAAGGCACTGCTGAGATTCGAACTCAGGATCTCCTGTTTACTAGACAGGCGCGTTAACCAACTAAGCCACAGCGCCTTGTGATGGCAAAGCTGGCACAGCTGTGCAGCTTAAAAAAAACGCCACTGCTATCGGATGTTTCCAATTCCTGCAACCTTTCATGACCTGATGGGGTGGCTCAAACCTTCATGGTTTTTCTTTTCAGGGCTGGAAAAAGGAAGGTGAGCAGATACTAGGTAGACAACTGAGGTGTGTCCCTTTATCCGCAGTCGTTTTCCACTGCTTTCTTTAAGGGCCCACACGGTACTGGAGTTCTGTTCCATACTTGGCAGCAACTTGTAAAAGGATGACGCTTTCAGTCATGACAATTAGAAAAGCAAAAACTTTTTGAAAAAGGCATCCACACCGACAAATTTGCAGACGACAATAGCAGCTGGAACTTCGTGGAGAGCTAGAGGTTTGCGGTTCCATAGGTGATTGAGCCGCTTCTTAGCAGAGCAAGAATTGTTACCTGCTCTGCTTTCCATGCATAAGGCAGAATAGATGGATGGAAGACATGCCAGGGATGTCTGGAAATGGTTTGGCATCCCTTAGCATAGGTCCACCTTTCAAGGGTTTTCCATGCATCTTCTTGAGGCATTACTTACTGTAGGAGGCGAGGTAGGACCCACTCAGCCCATGACCGATCAGTAAAACTTTGCAGGCACCGACTAGGCACACTTTGTTTGGGAGTTTGTCAAAGGGAACCACGGCGCTCACCAGGACGAGGTGGCCGAGTGGTTAAGGCGATGGACTGCTAATCCATTGTGCTCTGCATGCATGGGTTCGAATCCCATCCTCGTCGATTTCTTCTGCTTCGTCCAAGCTGAAATCTTTGTTTGCTAATCCTCTTTTTACTGGACAAGCAGTGATTGTCCCCTCCATGGTGGACTTTAACTGTGAACTCTCAAGACGGCTCTTATTAAAGCTAGGAAAGACGCATATTTGTTGTGTGGCATACAAGTTACGTGGCATATCAACGGGTTAAGTCCACTCTTTTTATTTTTCATGCTTGAGGGCATCCTCGGCCTTCTCATGAAGATGAAGGCCTCTTTGTCCTTTGCAGCCTTTAGCTGGTACTGATTCTAGATCCCCTGACTGGTCTACCTTAGGACTGTGTGAAAGACAAGTAAGATGTCAGACGTGAGCGAATAACTTTTTTTTGGTTTGCTTCAGAAGCTCAAAAGAGAAGAAAGAAAGGCACTGCTGAGATTCGAACTCAGGATCTCCTGTTTACTAGACAGGCGCTTTAACCAACTAAGCCACAGCGCCTTGTGATGGCAAAGCTGGCACAGCTGTGCAGCTTAAAAAAAACGCCACTGCTATCGGATGTTTCCAATTCCTGCAACCTTTCATGACCTGATGGGGTGGCTCAAACCTTCATGGTTTTTCTTTTCAGGGCTGGAAAAAGGAAGGTGAGCAGATACTAGGTAGACAACTGAGGTGTGTCCCTTTATCCGCAGTCGTTTTCCACTGCTTTCTTTAAGGGCCCACACGGTACTGGAGTTCTGTTCCATACTTGGCAGCAACTTGTAAAAGGATGACGCTTTCAGTCATGACAATTAGAAAAGCAAAAACTTTTTGAAAAAGGCATCCACACCGACAAATTTGCAGACGACAATAGCAGCTGGAACTTCGTGGAGAGCTAGAGGTTTGCGGTTCCATAGGTGATTGAGCCGCTTCTTAGCAGAGCAAGAATTGTTACCTGCTCTGCTTTCCATGCATAAGGCAGAATAGATGGATGGAAGACATGCCAGGGATGTCTGGAAATGGTTTGGCATCCCTTAGCATAGGTCCACCTTTCAAGGGTTTTCCATGCATCTTCTTGAGGCATTACTTACTGTAGGAGGCGAGGTAGGACCCACTCAGCCCATGACCGATCAGTAAAACTTTGCAGGCACCGACTAGGCACACTTTGTTTGGGAGTTTGTCAAAGGGAACCAAGGCGCTCACCAGGACGAGGTGGCCGAGTGGTTAAGGCGATGGACTGCTAATCCATTGTGCTCTGCATGCATGGGTTCGATTCCCATCCTCGTCGATTTCTTCTGCTTCGTCCAAGCTGAAATCTTTGTTTGCTAATCCTCTTTTTACTGGACAAGCAGTGATTGTCCCCTCCATGGTGGACTTTAACTGTGACCTCTCAAGACGGCTCCTATTAAAGCTAGGAAAGACGCATATTTGTTGTGTGGCATACAAGTTACGTGGCATATCAACGGGTTAAGTCCACTCTTTTTATTTTTCATGCTTGATGGCATCCTCGGCCTTCTCATGAAGATGAAGGCCTCTTTGTCCTTTGCAGCCTTTAGCTGGTACTGATTCTAGATCCCCTGACTGGTCTACCTTAGGACTGTGTGAAAGACAAGTAAGATGTCAGATGTGAGCGAATAACTTTCTTTTGGTTTGCTTCAGAAGCTCAAAAGAGAAGAAAGAAATGCACTGCTGAGATTCGAACTCAGGATCTCCTGTTTACTAGACAGGTGCTTTAACCAACTAAGCCACAGCGCCTTGTGATGGCAAAGCTGGCACAGCTGTGCAGCTTAAAAAAAACGCCACTGCTATCGGATGTTTCCAATTCCTGCAACCTTTCATGACCTGATGGGGTGGCTCAAACCTTCATGGTTTTTCTTTTCAGGGCTGGAAAAAGGAAGGTGAGCAGATACTAGGTAGACAACTGAGGTGTGTCCCTTTATCCGCAGTCGTTTTCCACTGCTTTCTTTAAGGGCCCACACGGTACTGGAGTTCTGTTCCATACTTGGCAGCAACTTGTAAAAGGATGAAGCTTTCAGTCATGACAATTAGAAAAGCAAAAACTTTTTGAAAAAGGCATCCACACCGACAAATTTGCAGACGACAATAGCAGCTGGAACTTCGTGGAGAGCTAGAGGTTTGCGGTTCCATAGGTGATTGAGCCGCTTCTTAGCAGAGCAAGAATTGTTACCTGCTCTGCTTTCCATGCATAAGGCAGAATAGATGGATGGAAGACATGCCAGGGATGTCTGGAAATGGTTTGGCATCCCTTAGCATAGGTCCACCTTTCAAGGGTTTTCCATGCATCTTCTTGAGGCATTACTTACTGTAGGAGGCGAGGTATGACCCACTCAGCCCATGACCGATCAGCAAAACTCTGCAGGCACCGACTAGGCACACTTTGTTTGGGAGTTTGTCAAAGGGAACCACGGCGCTCACCAGGACGAGGTGGCCGAGTGGTTAAGGCGATGGACTGCTAATCCATTGTGCTCTGCATGCATGGGTTCGAATCCCATCCTCGTCGATTTCTTCTGCTTCGTCCAAGCTGAAATCTTTGTTTGCTAATCCTCTTTTTACTGGACAAGCAGTGATTGTCCCCTCCATGGTGGACTTTAACTGTGAACTCTCAAGACGGCTCTTATTAAAGCTAGGAAAGACGCATATTTGTTGTGTGGCATACAAGTTACGTGGCATATCAACGGGTTAAGTCCACTCTTTTTATTTTTCATGCTTGAGGGCATCCTCGGCCTTCTCATGAAGATGAAGGCCTCTTTGTCCTTTGCAGCCTTTAGCTGGTACTGATTCTAGATCCCCTGACTGGTCTACCTTAGGACTGTGTGAAAGACAAGTAAGATGTCAGACGTGAGCGAATAACTTTTTTTTGGTTTGCTTCAGAAGCTCAAAAGAGAAGAAAGAAAGGCACTGCTGAGATTCGAACTCAGGATCTCCTGTTTACTAGACAGGCGCTTTAACCAACTAAGCCACAGCGCCTTGTGATGGCAAATCTGGCACAGCTGTGCAGCTTAAAAAAAACGCCACTGCTATCGGATGTTTCCAATTCCTGCAACCTTTCATGACCTGATGGGGTGGCTCAAACCTTCATGGTTTTTCTTTTCAGGGCTGGAAAAAGGAAGGTGAGCAGATACTAGGTAGACAACTGAGGTGTGTCCCTTTATCCGCAGTCGTTTTCCACTGCTTTCTTTAAGGGCCCACACGGTACTGGAGTTCTGTTCCATACTTGGCAGCAACTTGTAAAAGGATGACGCTTTCAGTCATGACAATTAGAAAAGCAAAAACTTTTTGAAAAAGGCATCCACACCGACAAATTTGCAGACGACAATAGCAGCTGGAACTTCGTGGAGAGCTAGAGGTTTGCGGTTCCATAGGTGATTGAGCCGCTTCTTAGCAGAGCAAGAATTGTTACCTGCTCTGCTTTCCATGCATAAGGCAGAATAGATGGATGGAAGACATGCCAGGGATGTCTGGAAATGGTTTGGCATCCCTTAGCATAGGTCCACCTTTCAAGGGTTTTCCATGCATCTTCTTGAGGCATTACTTACTGTAGGAGGCGAGGTAGGACCCACTCAGCCCATGACCGATCAGTAAAACTTTGCAGGCACCGACTAGGCACACTTTGTTTGGGAGTTTGTCAAAGGGAACCACGGCGCTCACCAGGACGAGGTGGCCGAGTGGTTAAGGCGATGGACTGCTAATCCATTGTGCTCTGCATGCATGGGTTCGAATCCCATCCTCGTCGATTTCTTCTGCTTCGTCCAAGCTGAAATCTTTGTTTGCTAATCCTCTTTTTACTGGACAAGCAGTGATTGTCCCCTCCATGGTGGACTTTAACTGTGAACTCTCAAGACGGCTCTTATTAAAGCTAGGAAAGACGCATATTTGTTGTGTGGCATACAAGTTACGTGGCATATCAACGGGTTAAGTCCACTCTTTTTATTTTTCATGCTTGAGGGCATCCTCGGCCTTCTCATGAAGATGAAGGCCTCTTTGTCCTTTGCAGCCTTTAGCTGGTACTGATTCTAGATCCCCTGACTGGTCTACCTTAGGACTGTGTGAAAGACAAGTAAGATGTCAGACGTGAGCGAATAACTTTTTTTTGGTTTGCTTCAGAAGCTCAAAAGAGAAGAAAGAAAGGCACTGCTGAGATTCGAACTCAGGATCTCCTGTTTACTAGACAGGCGCTTTAACCAACTAAGCCACAGCGCCTTGTGATGGCAAAGCTGGCACAGCTGTGCAGCTTAAAAAAAACGCCACTGCTATCGGATGTTTCCAATTCCTGCAACCTTTCATGACCTGATGGGGTGGCTCAAACCTTCATGGTTTTTCTTTTCAGGGCTGGAAAAAGGAAGGTGAGCAGATACTAGGTAGACAACTGAGGTGTGTCCCTTTATCCGCAGTCGTTTTCCACTGCTTTCTTTAAGGGCCCACACGGTACTGGAGTTCTGTTCCATACTTGGCAGCAACTTGTAAAAGGATGACGCTTTCAGTCATGACAATTAGAAAAGCAAAAACTTTTTGAAAAAGGCATCCACACCGACAAATTTGCAGACGACAATAGCAGCTGGAACTTCGTGGAGAGCTAGAGGTTTGCGGTTCCATAGGTGATTGAGCCGCTTCTTAGCAGAGCAAGAATTGTTACCTGCTCTGCTTTCCATGCATAAGGCAGAATAGATGGATGGAAGACATGCCAGGGATGTCTGGAAATGGTTTGGCATCCCTTAGCATAGGTCCACCTTTCAAGGGTTTTCCATGCATCTTCTTGAGGCATTACTTACTGTAGGAGGCGAGGTAGGACCCACTCAGCCCATGACCGATCAGTAAAACTTTGCAGGCACCGACTAGGCACACTTTGTTTGGGAGTTTGTCAAAGGGAACCAAGGCGCTCACCAGGACGAGGTGGCCGAGTGGTTAAGGCGATGGACTGCTAATCCATTGTGCTCTGCATGCATGGGTTCGAATCCCATCCTCGTCGATTTCTTCTGCTTCGTCCAAGCTGAAATCTTTGTTTGCTAATCCTCTTTTTACTGGACAAGCAGTGATTGTCCCCTCCATGGTGGACTTTAACTGTGACCTCTCAAGACGGCTCTTATTAAAGCTAGGAAAGACGCATATTTGTTGTGTGGCATACAAGTTACGTGGCATATCAACGGGTTAAGTCCACTCTTTTTATTTTTCATGCTTGATGGCATCCTCGGCCTTCTCATGAAGATGAAGGCCTCTTTGTCCTTTGCAGCCTTTAGCTGGTACTGATTCTAGATCCCCTGACTGGTCTACCTTAGGACTGTGTGAAAGACAAGTAAGATGTCAGATGTGAGCGAATAACTTTTTTTTGGTTTGCTTCAGAAGCTCAAAAGAGAAGAAAGAAATGCACTGCTGAGATTCGAACTCAGGATCTCCTGTTTACTAGACAGGTGCTTTAACCAACTAAGCCACAGCGCCTTGTGATGGCAAAGCTGGCACAGCTGTGCAGCTTAAAAAAAACGCCACTGCTATCGGATGTTTCCAATTCCTGCAACCTTTCATGACCTGATGGGGTGGCTCAAACCTTCATGGTTTTTCTTTTCAGGGCTGGAAAAAGGAAGGTGAGCAGATACTAGGTAGACAACTGAGGTGTGTCCCTTTATCCGCAGTCGTTTTCCACTGCTTTCTTTAAGGGCCCACACGGTACTGGAGTTCTGTTCCATACTTGGCAGCAACTTGTAAAAGGATGAAGCTTTCAGTCATGACAATTAGAAAAGCAAAAACTTTTTGAAAAAGGCATCCACACCGACAAATTTGCAGACGACAATAGCAGCTGGAACTTCGTGGAGAGCTAGAGGTTTGCGGTTCCATAGGTGATTGAGCCGCTTCTTAGCAGAGCAAGAATTGTTACCTGCTCTGCTTTCCATGCATAAGGCAGAATAGATGGATGGAAGACATGCCAGGGATGTCTGGAAATGGTTTGGCATCCCTTAGCATAGGTCCACCTTTCAAGGGTTTTCCATGCATCTTCTTGAGGCATTACTTACTGTAGGAGGCGAGGTATGACCCACTCAGCCCATGACCGATCAGTAAAACTTTGCAGGCACCGACTAGGCACACTTTGTTTGGGAGTTTGTCAAAGGGAACCACGGCGCTCACCAGGACGAGGTGGCCGAGTGGTTAAGGCGATGGACTGCTAATCCATTGTGCTCTGCATGCATGGGTTCGAATCCCATCCTTGTCGATTTCTTCTGCTTCGTCCAAGCTGAAATCTTTGTTTGCTAATCCTCTTTTTACTGGACAAGCAGTGATTGTCCCCTCCATGGTGGACTTTAACTGTGACCTCTCAAGACGGCTCTTATTAAAGCTAGGAAAGACGCATATTTGTTGTGTGGCATACAAGTTACGTGGCATATCAACGGGTTAAGTCCACTCTTTTTATTTTTCATGGTTGATGGCATCCTCGGCCTTCTCATGAAGATGAAGGCCTCTTTGTCCTTTGCAGCCTTTAGCTGGTACTGATTCTAGATCCCCTGACTGGTCTACCTTAGGACTGTGTGAAAGACAAGTAAGATGTCAGACGTGAGCGAATAACTTTTTTTTGGTTTGCTTCAGAAGCTCAAAAGAGAAGAAAGAAAGGCACTGCTGAGATTCGAACTCAGGATCTCCTGTTTACTAGACAGGCGCTTTAACCAACTAAGCCACAGCGCCTTGTGATGGCAAAGCTGGCACAGCTGTGCAGCTTAAAAAAAACGCCACTGCTATCGGATGTTTCCAATTCCTGCAACCTTTCATGACCTGATGGGGTGGCTCAAACCTTCATGGTTTTTCTTTTCAGGGCTGGAAAAAGGAAGGTGAGCAGATACTAGGTAGACAACTGAGGTGTGTCCCTTTGTCCGCAGTCGTTTTCCACTGCTTTCTTTAAGGGCCCACACGGTACTGGAGTTCTGTTCCATACTTGGCAGCAACTTGTAAAAGGATGAAGCTTTCAGTCATGACAATTAGAAAAGCAAAAACTTTTTGAAAAAGGCATCCACACCGACAAATTTGCAGACGACAATAGCAGCTGGAACTTCGTGGAGAGCTAGAGGTTTGCGGTTCCATAGGTGATTGAGCCGCTTCTTAGCAGAGCAAGAATTGTTACCTGCTCTGCTTTCCATGCATAAGGCAGAATAGATGGATGGAAGACATGGCAGGGATGTCTGGAAATGGTTTGGCATCCCTTAGCATAGGTCCACCTTTCAAGGGTTTTCCATGCATCTTCTTGAGGCATTACTTACTGTAGGAGGCGAGGTATGACCCACTCAGCCCATGACCGATCAGCAAAACTCTGCAGGCACCGACTAGGCACACTTTGTTTGGGAGTTTGTCAAAGGGAACCACAGCGCTCACCAGGACGAGGTGGCCGAGTGGTTAAGGCGATGGACTGCTAATCCATTGTGCTCTGCATGCATGGGTTCGAATCCCATCCTCGTCGATTTCTTCTGCTTCGTCCAAGCTGAAATCTTTGTTTGCTAATCCTCTTTTTACTGGACAAGCAGTGATTGTCCCCTCCATGGTGGACTTTAACTGTGAACTCTCAAGACGGCTCTTATAAAAGCTAGGAAAGACGCATATTTGTTGTGTGGCATACAAGTTACGTGGCATATCAACGGGTTAAGTCCACTCTTTTTATTTTTCATGCTTGATGGCATCCTCGGCCTTCTCATGAAGATGAAGGCCTCTTTGTCCTTTGCAGCCTTTAGCTGGTACTGATTCTAGATCCCCTGACTGGTCTACCTTAGGACTGTGTGAAAGACAAGTAAGATGTCAGACGTGAGCGAATAACTTTTTTTTGGTTTGCTTCAGAAGCTCAAAAGAGAAGAAAGAAAGGCACTGCTGAGATTCGAACTCAGGATCTCCTGTTTACTAGACAGGCGCTTTAACCAACTAAGCCACAGCGCCTTGTGATGGCAAAGCTGGCACAGCTGTGCAGCTTAAAAAAAACGCCACTGCTATCGGATGTTTCCAATTCCTGCAACCTTTCATGACCTGATGGGGTGGCTCAAACCTTCATGGTTTTTCTTTTCAGGGCTGGAAAAAGGAAGGTGAGCAGATACTAGGTAGACAACTGAGGTGTGTCCCTTTATCCGCAGTCGTTTTCCACTGCTTTCTTTAAGGGCCCACACGGTACTGGAGTTCTGTTCCATACTTGGCAGCAACTTGTAAAAGGATGAAGCTTTCAGTCATGACAATTAGAAAAGCAAAAACTTTTTGAAAAAGGCATCCGCACCGACAAATTTGCAGACGACAATAGCAGCTGGAACTTCGTGGAGAGCTAGAGGTTTGCGGTTCCATAGGTGATTGAGCCGCTTCTTAGCAGAGCAAGAATTGTTACCTGCTCTGCTTTCCATGCATAAGGCAGAATAGATGGATGGAAGACATGCCAGGGATGTCTGGAAATGGTTTGGCATCCCTTAGCATAGGTCCACCTTTCAAGGGTTTTCCATGCATCTTCTTGAGGCATTACTTACTGTAGGAGGCGAGGTAGGACCCACTCAGCCCATGACCGATCAGTAAAACTTTGCAGGCACCGACTAGGCACACTTTGTTTGGGAGTTTGTCAAAGGGAACCAAGGCGCTCACCAGGACGAGGTGGCCGAGTGGTTAAGGCGATGGACTGCTAATCCATTGTGCTCTGCATGCATGGGTTCGAATCCCATCCTCGTCGATTTCTTCTGCTTCGTCCAAGCTGAAATCTTTGTTTGCTATTCCTCTTTTTACTGGACAAGCAGTGATTGTCCCCTCCATGGTGGACTTTAACTGTGACCTCTCAAGACGGCTCTTATTAAAGCTAGGAAAGACGCATATTTGTTGTGTGGCATACAAGTTACGTGGCATATCAACGGGTTAAGTCCACTCTTTTTATTTTTCATGCTTGATGGCATCCTCGGCCTTCTCATGAAGATGAAGGCCTCTTTGTCCTTTGCAGCCTTTAGCTGGTACTGATTCTAGATCCCCTGACTGGTCTACCTTAGGACTGTGTGAAAGACAAGTAAGATGTCAGACGTGAGCGAATAACTTTTTTTTGGTTTGCTTCAGAAGCTCAAAAGAGAAGAAAGAAAGGCACTGCTGAGATTCGAACTCAGGATCTCCTGTTTACTAGACAGGCGCGTTAACCAACTAAGCCACAGCGCCTTGTGATGGCAAAGCTGGCACAGCTGTGCAGCTTAAAAAAAACGCCACTGCTATTAAATGTTTCCAATTCCTGCAACCTTTCATGACCTGATGGGGTGGCTCAAACATTCATGGTTTTTCTTTTCAGGGCTGGAAAAAGGAAGGTGAGCAGATACTAGGTAGACAACTGAGGTGTGTCCCTTTATCCGCAGTCGTTTTCCACTGCTTTCTTTAAGGGCCCACACGGTACTGGAGTTCTGTTCCATACTTGGCAGCAACTTGTAAAAGGATGAAGCTTTCAGTCATGACAATTAGAAAAGCAAAAACTTTTTGAAAAAGGCATCCACACCGACAAATTTGCAGACGACAATAGCAGCTGGAACTTCGTGGAGAGCTAGAGGTTTGCGGTTCCATAGGTGATTGAGCCGCTTCTTAGCAGAGCAAGAATTGTTACCTGCTCTGCTTTCCATGCATAAGGCAGAATAGATGGATGGAAGACATGCCAGGGATGTCTGGAAATGGTTTGGCATCCCTTAGCATAGGTCCACCTTTCAAGGGTTTTCCATGCATCTTCTTGAGGCATTACTTACTGTAGGAGGCGAGGTATGACCCACTCAGCCCATGACCGATCAGTAAAACTTTGCAGGCACCGACTAGGCACACTTTGTTTGGGAGTTTGTCAAAGGGAACCACGGCGCTCACCAGGACGAGGTGGCCGAGTGGTTAAGGCGATGGACTGCTAATCCATTGTGCTCTGCATGCATGGGTTCGAATCCCATCCTTGTCGATTTCTTCTGCTTCGTCCAAGCTGAAATCTTTGTTTGCTAATCCTCTTTTTACCGGACAAGCAGTGATTGTCCCCTCCATGGTGGACTTTAACTGTGACCTCTCAAGACGGCTCTTATAAAAGCTAGGAAAGATGCATATTTGTTGTGTGGCATACAAGTTACGTGGCATATCAACGGGTTAAGTCCACTCTTTTTATTTTTCATGCTTGATGGCATCCTCGGCCTTCTCATGAAGATGAAGGCCTCTTTGTCCTTTGCAGCCTTTAGCTGGTACTGATTCTAGATCCCCTGACTGGTCTACCTTAGGACTGTGTGAAAGACAAGTAAGATGTCAGACGTGAGCGAATAACTTTTTTTTGGTTTGCTTCAGAAGCTCAAAAGAGAAGAAAGAAACCCACTGCTGAGATTCGAACTCAGGATCTCCTGTTTACTAGACAGGCACTTTAACCAACTAAGCCACAGCGCCTTGTGATGGCAAAGCTGGCACAGCTGTGCAGCTTAAAAAAAACGCCACTGCTATCGGATGTTTCCAATTCCTGCAACCTTTCATGACCTGATGGGGTGGCTCAAACATTCATGGTTTTTCTTTTCAGGGCTGGAAAAAGGAAGGTGAGCAGATACTAGGTAGACAACTGAGGTGTGTCCCTTTATCCGCAGTCGTTTTCCACTGCTTTCTTTAAGGGCCCACACGGTACTGGAGTTCTGTTCCATACTTGGCAGCAACTTGTAAAAGGATGAAGCTTTCAGTCATGACAATTAGAAAAGCAAAAACTTTTTGAAAAAGGCATCCACACCGACAAATTTGCAGACGACAATAGCAGCTGGAACTTTGTGGAGAGCTAGAGGTTTGCGGTTCCATAGGTGATTGAGCCGCTTCTTAGCAGAGCAAGAATTGTTACCTGCTCTGCTTTCCATGCATAAGGCAGAATAGATGGATGGAAGACATGCCAGGGATGTCTGGAAATGGTTTGGCATCCCTTAGCATAGGTCCACCTTTCAAGGGTTTTCCATGCATCTTCTTGAGGCATTACTTACTGTAGGAGGCGAGGTATGACCCACTCAGCCCATGACCGATCAGCAAAACTCTGCAGGCACCGACTAGGCACACTTTGTTTGGGAGTTTGTCAAAGGGAACCACGGCGCTCACCAGGACGAGGTGGCCGAGTGGTTAAGGCGATGGACTGCTAATCCATTGTGCTCTGCATGCATGGGTTCGAATCCCATCCTCGTCGATTTCTTCTGCTTCGTCCAAGCTGAAATCTTTGTTTGCTAATCCTCTTTTTACTGGACAAGCAGTGATTGTCCCCTCCATGGTGGACTTTAACTGTGACCTCTCAAGACGGCTCTTATAAAAGCTAGGAAAGATGCATATTTGTTGTGTGGCATACAAGTTACGTGGCATATCAACGGGTTAAGTCCACTCTTTTTATTTTTCATGCTTGATGGCATCCTCGGCCTTCTCATGAAGATGAAGGCCTCTTTGTCCTTTGCAGCCTTTAGCTGGTACTGATTCTAGATCCCCTGACTGGTCTACCTTAGGACTGTGTGAAAGACAAGTAAGATGTCAGACGTGAGCGAATAACTTTTTTTTGGTTTGCTTCAGAAGCTCAAAAG
Organism: Engystomops pustulosus; assembly: GCF_040894005.1. NCBI lineage: Eukaryota > Metazoa > Chordata > Amphibia > Anura > Leptodactylidae > Engystomops > Engystomops pustulosus. Next base: position 140,523,620 of record NC_092417.1, on the reverse strand, counting down.
AGAAGAAAGAAACCCACTGCTGAGATTCGAACTCAGGATCTCCTGTTTACTAGACAGGCACTTTAACCAACTAAGCCACAGCGCCTTGTGATGGCAAAGCTGGCACAGCTGTGCAGCTTAAAAAAAACGCCACTGCTATCGGATGTTTCCAATTCCTGCAACCTTTCATGACCTGATGGGGTGGCTCAAACCTTCATGGTTTTTCTTTTCAGGGCTGGAAAAAGGAAGGTGAGCAGATACTAGGTAGACAACTGAGGTGTGTCCCTTTGTCCGCAGTCGTTTTCCACTGCTTTCTTTAAGGGCCCACACGGTACTGGAGTTCTGTTCCATACTTGGCAGCAACTTGTAAAAGGATGAAGCTTTCAGTCATGACAATTAGAAAAGCAAAAACTTTTTGAAAAAGGCATCCACACCGACAAATTTGCAGACGACAATAGCAGCTGGAACTTCGTGGAGAGCTAGAGGTTTGCGGTTCCATAGGTGATTGAGCCGCTTCTTAGCAGAGCAAGAATTGTTACCTGCTCTGCTTTCCATGCATAAGGCAGAATAGATGGATGGAAGACATGCCAGGGATGTCTGGAAATGGTTTGGCATCCCTTAGCATAGGTCCACCTTTCAAGGGTTTTCCATGCATCTTCTTGAGGCATTACTTACTGTAGGAGGCGAGGTATGACCCACTCAGCCCATGACCGATCAGCAAAACTCTGCAGGCACCGACTAGGCACACTTTGTTTGGGAGTTTGTCAAAGGGAACCACGGCGCTCACCAGGACGAGGTGGCCGAGTGGTTAAGGCGATGGACTGCTAATCCATTGTGCTCTGCATGCATGGGTTCGAATCCCATCCTCGTCGATTTCTTCTGCTTCGTCCAAGCTGAAATCTTTGTTTGCTAATCCTCTTTTTACTGGACAAGCAGTGATTGTCCCCTCCATGGTGGACTTTAACTGTGACCTCTCAAGACGGCTCTTATAAAAGCTAGGAAAGATGCATATTTGTTGTGTGGCATACAAGTTACGTGGCATATCAACGGGTTAAGTCCACTCTTTTTATTTTTCATGCTTGATGGCATCCTCGGCCTTCTCATGAAGATGAAGGCCTCTTTGTCCTTTGCAGCCTTTAGCTGGTACTGATTCTAGATCCCCTGACTGGTCTACCTTAGGACTGTGTGAAAGACAAGTAAGATGTCAGACGTGAGCGAATAACTTTTTTTTGGTTTGCTTCAGAAGCTCAAAAGAGAAGAAAGAAAGGCACTGCTGAGATTCGAACTCAGGATCTCCTGTTTACTAGACAGGCGCTTTAACCAACTAAGCCACAGCGCCTTGTGATGGCAAAGCTGGCACAGCTGTGCAGCTTAAAAAAAACGCCACTGCTATCGGATGTTTCCAATTCCTGCAACCTTTCATGACCTGATGGGGTGGCTCAAACCTTCATGGTTTTTCTTTTCAGGGCTGGAAAAAGGAAGGTGAGCAGATACTAGGTAGACAACTGAGGTGTGTCCCTTTATCCGCAGTCGTTTTCCACTGCTTTCTTTAAGGGCCCACACGGTACTGGAGTTCTGTTCCATACTTGGCAGCAACTTGTAAAAGGATGAAGCTTTCAGTCATGACAATTAGAAAAGCAAAAACTTTTTGAAAAAGGCATCCACACCGACAAATTTGCAGACGACAATAGCAGCTGGAACTTCGTGGAGAGCTAGAGGTTTGCGGTTCCATAGGTGATTGAGCCGCTTCTTAGCAGAGCAAGAATTGTTACCTGCTCTGCTTTCCATGCATAAGGCAGAATAGATGGATGGAAGACATGCCAGGGATGTCTGGAAATGGTTTGGCATCCCTTAGCATAGGTCCACCTTTCAAGGGTTTTCCATGCATCTTCTTGAGGCATTACTTACTGTAGGAGGCGAGGTATGACCCACTCAGCCCATGACCGTTCAGCAAAACTCTGCAGGCACCGACTAGGCACACTTTGTTTGGGAGTTTGTCAAAGCGAACCACGGCACTCACCAGGACGAGGTGGCCGAGTGGTTAAGGCGATGGACTGCTAATCCATTGTGCTCTGCATGCAAGGGTTCGAATCCCATCCTCGTCGATTTCTTCTGCTTCGTCCAAGCTGAAATCTTTGTTTGCTAATCCTCTTTTTACTGGACAAGCAGTGATTGTCCCCTCCATGGTGGACTTTAACTGTGACCTCTCAAGACGGCTCTTATTAAAGCTAGGAAAGACGCATATTTGTTGTGTGGCATACAAGTTACGTGGCATATAAACGGGTTAAGTCCACTCTTTTTATTTTTCATGCTTGATGGCATCCTCGGCCTTCTCATGAAGATGAAGGCCTCTTTGTCCTTTGCAGCCTTTAGCTGGTACTGATTCTAGATCCCCTGACTGGTCTACCTTAGGACTGTGTGAAAGACAAGTAAGATGTCAGACGTGAGCGAATAACTTTTTTTTGGTTTGCTTCAGAAGCTCAAAAGAGAAGAAAGAAAGGCACTGCTTAGATTCGAACTCAGGATCTCCTGTTTACTAGACAGGCGCTTTAACCAACTAAGCCACAGCGCCTTGTGATGGCAAAGCTGGCACAGCTGTGCAGCTTAAAAAAAACGCCACTGCTATCGGATGTTTCCAATTCCTGCAACCTTTCATGACCTGATGGGGTGGCTCAAACCTTCATGGTTTTTCTTTTAAGGGCTGGAAAAAGGAATGTGAGCAGATACTAGGTAGACAACTGAGGTGTGTCCCTTTATCCGCAGTCGTTTTCCACTGCTTTCTTTAAGGGCCCACACGGTACTGGAGTTCTGTTCCATACTTGGCAGCAACTTGTAAAAGGATGAAGCTTTCAGTCATGACAATTAGAAAAGCAAAAACTTTTTGAAAAAGGCATCCACACCGACAAATTTGCAGACGACAATAGCAGCTGGAACTTCGTGGAGAGCTAGAGGTTTGCGGTTCCATAGGTGATTGAGCCGCTTCTTAGCAGAGCAAGAATTGTTACCTGCTCTGCTTTCCATGCATAAGGCAGAATAGATGGATGGAAGACATGCCAGGGATGTCTGGAAATGGTTTGGCATCCCTTAGCATAGGTCCACCTTTCAAGGGTTTTCCATGCATCTTCTTGAGGCATTACTTACTGTAGGAGGCGAGGTATGACCCACTCAGCCCATGACCGATCAGTAAAACTTTGCAGGCACCGACTAGGCACACTTTGTTTGGGAGTTTGTCAAAGGGAACCACGGCGCTCACCAGGACGAGGTGGCCGAGTGGTTAAGGCGATGGACTGCTAATCCATTGTGCTCTGCATGCATGGGTTCGAATCCCATCCTCGTCGATTTCTTCTGCTTCGTCCAAGCTGAAATCTTTGTTTGCTAATCCTCTTTTTACTGGACAAGCAGTGATTGTCCCCTCCATGGTGGACTTTAACTGTGACCTCTCAAGACGGCTCTTATAAAAGCTAGGAAAGATGCATATTTGTTGTGTGGCATACAAGTTACGTGGCATATCAACGGGTTAAGTCCACTCTTTTTATTTTTCATGCTTGATGGCATCCTCGGCCTTCTCATGAAGATGAAGGCCTCTTTGTCCTTTGCAGCCTTTAGCTGGTACTGATTCTAGATCCCCTGACTGGTCTACCTTAGGACTGTGTGAAAGACAAGTAAGATGTCAGACGTGAGCGAATAACTTTTTTTTGGTTTGCTTCAGAAGCTCAAAAGAGAAGAAAGAAACCCACTGCTGAGATTCGAACTCAGGATCTCCTGTTTACTAGACAGGTGCTTTAACCAACTAAGCCACAGCGCCTTGTGATGGCAAAGCTGGCACAGCTGTGCAGCTTAAAAAAAACGCCACTGCTATCGGATGTTTCCAATTCCTGCAACCTTTCATGACCTGATGGGGTGGCTCAAACCTTCATGGTTTTTCTTTTCAGGGCTGGAAAAAGGAATGTGAGCAGATACTAGGTAGACAACTGAGGTGTGTCCCTTTATCCGCAGTCGTTTTCCACTGCTTTCTTTAAGGGCCCACACGGTACTGGAGTTCTGTTCCATACTTGGCAGCAACTTGTAAAAGGATGAAGCTTTCAGTCATGACAATTAGAAAAGCAAAAACTTTTTGAAAAAGGCATCCACACCGACAAATTTGCAGACGACAATAGCAGCTGGAACTTCGTGGAGAGCTAGAGGTTTGCGGTTCCATAGGTGATTGAGCCGCTTCTTAGCAGAGCAAGAATTGTTACCTGCTCTGCTTTCCATGCATAAGGCAGAATAGATGGATGGAAGACATGCCAGGGATGTCTGGAAATGGTTTGGCATCCCTTAGCATAGGTCCACCTTTCAAGGGTTTTCCATGCATCTTCTTGAGGCATTACTTACTGTAGGAGGCGAGGTATGACCCACTCAGCCCATGACCGATCAGTAAAACTTTGCAGGCACCGACTAGGCACACTTTGTTTGGGAGTTTGTCAAAGGGAACCACGGCGCTCACCAGGACGAGGTGGCCGAGTGGTTAAGGCGATGGACTGCTAATCCATTGTGCTCTGCATGCATGGGTTCGAATCCCATCCTCGTCGATTTCTTCTGCTTCGTCCAAGCTGAAATCTTTGTTTGCTAATCCTCTTTTTACTGGACAAGCAGTGATTGTCCCCTCCATGGTGGACTTTAACTGTGACCTCTCAAGACGGCTCTTATTAAAGCTAGGAAAGACGCATATTTGTTGTGTGGCATACAAGTTACGTGGCATATCAACGGGTTAAGTCCACTCTTTTTATTTTTCATGCTTGATGGCATCCTCGGCCTTCTCATGAAGATGAAGGCCTCTTTGTCCTTTGCAGCCTTTAGCTGGAACTGATTCTAGATCCCCTGACTGGTCTACCTTAGGACTGTGTGAAAGACAAGTAAGATGTCAGACGTGAGCGAATAACTTTTTTTTGGTTTGCTTCAGAAGCTCAAAAGAGAAGAAAGAAAGGCACTGCTGAGATTCGAACTCAGGATCTCCTGTTTACTAGACAGGTGCTTTAACCAACTAAGCCACAGCGCCTTGTGATGGCAAAGCTGGCACAGCTGTGCAGCTTAAAAAAAACGCCACTGCTATCGGATGTTTCCAATTCCTGCAAACTTTCATGACCTGATGGGGTGGCTCAAACCTTCATGGTTTTTCTTTTCAGGGCTGGAAAAAGGAAGGTGAGCAGATACTAGGTAGACAACTGAGGTGTGTCCCTTTATCCGCAGTCGTTTTCCACTGCTTTCTTTAAGGGCCCACACGGTACTGGAGTTCTGTACCATACTTGGCAGCAACTTGTAAAAGGATGAAGCTTTCAGTCATGACAATTAGAAAAGCAAAAACTTTTTGAAAAAGGCATCCACACCGACAAATTTGCAGACGACAATAGCAGCTGGAACTTCGTGGAGAGCTAGAGGTTTGCGGTTCCATAGGTGATTGAGCCGCTTCTTAGCAGAGCAAGAATTGTTACCTGCTCTGCTTTCCATGCATAAGGCAGAATAGATGGATGGAAGACATGCCAGGGATGTCTGGAAATGGTTTGGCATCCCTTAGCATAGGTCCACCTTTCAAGGGTTTTCCATGCATCTTCTTGAGGCATTACTTACTGTAGGAGGCGAGGTATGACCCACTCAGCCCATGACCGATCAGTAAAACTTTGCAGGCACCGACTAGGCACACTTTGTTTGGGAGTTTGTCAAAGGGAACCATGGCGCTCACCAGGACGAGGTGGCCGAGTGGTTAAGGCGATGGACTGCTAATCCATTGTGCTCTGCATGCATGGGTTCGAATCCCATCCTCGTCGATTTCTTCTGCTTCGTCCAAGCTGAAATCTTTGTTTGCTAATCCTCTTTTTACTGGACAAGCAGTGATTGTCCCCTCCATGGTGGACTTTAACTGTGACCTCTCAAGACGGCTCTTATTAAAGCTAGGAAAGACGCATATTTGTTGTGTGGCATACAAGTTACGTGGCATATCAACGGGTTAAGTCCACTCTTTTTATTTTTCATGCTTGATGGCATCCTCGGCCTTCTCATGAAGATGAAGGCCTCTTTGTCCTTTGCAGCCTTTAGCTGGTACTGATTCTAGATCCCCTGACTGGTCTACCTTAGGACTGTGTGAAAGACAAGTAAGATGTCAGACGTGAGCGAATAACTTTTTTTTGGTTTGCTTCAGAAGCTCAAAAGAGAAGAAAGAAAGGCACTGCTGAGATTCGAACTCAGGATCTCCTGTTTACTAGACTGGTGCTTTAACCAACTAAGCCACAGCGCCTTGTGATAGCAAAGCTGGCACAGCTGTGCAGCTAAAAAAAAACGCCACTGCTATCGGATGTTTCCAATTCCTGCAACTTTTCATGACCTGATGGGGTGGCTCAAACCTTCATGGTTTTTCTTTTCAGGGCTGGAAAAAGGAAGGTGAGCAGATACTAGGTAGACAACTGAGGTGTGTCCCTTTATCCGCAGTCGTTTTCCACTGCTTTCTTTAAGGGCCCACACGGTACTGGAGTTCTGTTCCATAATGGCAGCAACTTGTAAAAGGATGAAGCTTTCAGTCATGACAATTAGAAAAGCAAAAACTTTTTGAAAAAGGCATCCACACCGACAAATTTGCAGACGACAATAGCAGCTGGAACTTCGTGGAGAGCTAGAGGTTTGCGGTTCCATAGGTGATTGAGCCGCTTCTTAGCAGAGCAAGAATTGTTACCTGCTCTGCTTTCCATGCATAAGGCAGAATAGATGGATGGAAGACATGCCAGGGATGTCTGGAAATGGTTTGGCATCCCTTAGCATAGGTCCACCTTTCAAGGGTTTTCCATGCATCTTCTTGAGGCATTACTTACTGTAGGAGGCGAGGTATGACCCACTCAGCCCATGACCGATCAGCAAAACTCTGCAGGCACCGACTAGGCACACTTTGTTTGGGAGTTTGTCAAAGGGAACCAAGGCGCTCACCAGGACGAGGTGGCCGAGTGGTTAAGGCGATGGACTGCTAATCCATTGTGCTCTGCATGCATGGGTTCGAATCCCATCCTCGTCGATTTCTTCTGCTTCGTCCAAGCTGAAATCTTTGTTTGCTAATCCTCTTTTTACTGGACAAGCAGTGATTGTCCCCTCCATGGTGGACTTTAACTGTGACCTCTCAAGACGGCTCTTATAAAAGCTAGGAAAGATGCATATTTGTTGTGTGGCATACAAGTTACGTGGCATATCAACGGGTTAAGTCCACTCTTTTTATTTTTCATGCTTGATGGCATCCTCGGCCTTCTCATGAAGATGAAGGCCTCTTTGTCCTTTGCAGCCTTTAGCTGGTACTGATTCTAGATCCCCTGACTGGTCTACCTTAGGACTGTGTGAAAGACAAGTAAGATGTTAGACGTGAGCGAATAACTTTTTTTTGGTTTGCTTCAGAAGCTCAAAAGAGAAGAAAGAAACCCACTGCTGAGATTCGAACTCAGGATCTCCTGTTTACTAGACAGGCGCTTTAACCAACTAAGCCACAGCGCCTTGTGATGGCAAAGCTGGCACAGCTGTGCAGCTTAAAAAAAACGCCACTGCTATCGGATGTTTCCAATTCCTGCAACCTTTCATGACCTGATGGGGTGGCTCAAACATTCATGGTTTTTCTTTTCAGGGCTGGAAAAAGGAAGGTGAGCAGATACTAGGTAGACAACTGAGGTGTGTCCCTTTATCCGCAGTCGTTTTCCACTGCTTTCTTTAAGGGCCCACACGGTACTGGAGTTCTGTTCCATACTTGGCAGCAACTTGTAAAAGGATGAAGCTTTCAGTCATGACAATTAGAAAAGCAAAAACTTTTTGAAAAAGGCATCCACACCGACAAATTTGCAGACGACAATAGCAGCTGGAACTTTGTGGAGAGCTAGAGGTTTGCGGTTCCATAGGTGATTGAGCCGCTTCTTAGCAGAGCAAGAATTGTTACCTGCTCTGCTTTCCATGCATAAGGCAGAATAGATGGATGGAAGACATGCCAGGGATGTCTGGAAATGGTTTGGCATCTCTTAGCATAGGTCCACCTTTCAAGGGTTTTCCATGCATCTTCTTGAGGCATTACTTACTGTAGGAGGCGAGGTATGACCCACTCAGCCCATGACCGATCAGCAAAACTCTGCAGGCACCGACTAGGCACACTTTGTTTGGGAGTTTGTCAAAGGGAACCACGGCGCTCACCAGGACGAGGTGGCCGAGTGGTTAAGGCGATGGACTGCTAATCCATTGGGCTCTGCATGCATGGGTTCGAATCCCATCCTCGTCGATTTCTTCTGCTTCGTCCAAGCTGAAATCTTTGTTTGCTAATCCTCTTTTTACTGGACAAGCAGTGATTGTCCCCTCCATGGTGGACTTTAACTGTGACCTCTCAAGACGGCTCTTATAAAAGCTAGGAAAGATGCATATTTGTTGTGTGGCATACAAGTTACGTGGCATATCAACGGGTTAAGTCCACTCTTTTTATTTTTCATGCTTGATGGCATCCTCGGCCTTCTCATGAAGATGAAGGCCTCTTTGTCCTTTGCAGCCTTTAGCTGGTACTGATTCTAGATCCCCTGACTGGTCTACCTTAGGACTGTGTGAAAGACAAGTAAGATGTCAGACGTGAGCGAATAACTTTTTTTTGGTTTGCTTCAGAAGCTCAAAAGAGAAGAAAGAAACCCACTGCTGAGATTCGAACTCAGGATCTCCTGTTTACTAGACAGGCGCTTTAACCAACTAAGCCACAGCGCCTTGTGATGGCAAAGCTGGCACAGCTGTGCAGCTTAAAAAAAACGCCACTGCTATCGGATGTTTCCAATTCCTGCAACCTTTCATGACCTGATGGGGTGGCTCAAACCTTCATGGTTTTTCTTTTCAGGGCTGGAAAAAGGAAGGTGAGCAGATACTAGGTAGACAACTGAGGTGTGTCCCTTTATCCGCAGTCGTTTTCCACTGCTTTCTTTAAGGGCCCACACGGTACTGGAGTTCTGTTCCATACTTGGCAGCAACTTGTAAAAGGATGAAGCTTTCAGTCATGACAATTAGAAAAGCAAAAACTTTTTGAAAAAGGCATCCACACCGACAAATTTGCAGACGACAATAGCAGCTAGAACTTTGTGGAGAGCTAGAGGTTTGCGGTTCCATAGGTGATTGAGCCGCTTCTTAGCAGAGCAAGAATTGTTACCTGCTCTGCTTTCCATGCATAAGGCAGAATAGATGGATGGAAGACATGCCAGGGATGTCTGGAAATGGTTTGGCATCCCTTAGCATAGGTCCACCTTTCAAGGGTTTTCCATGCATCTTCTTGAGGCATTACTTACTGTAGGAGGCGAGGTATGACCCACTCAGCCCATGACCGATCAGCAAAACTCTGCAGGCACCGACTAGGCACACTTTGTTTGGGAGTTTGTCAAAGGGAACCACGGCGCTCACCAGGACGAGGTGGCCGAGTGGTTAAGGCGATGGACTGCTAATCCATTGTGCTCTGCATGCATGGGTTCGAATCCCATCCTCGTCGATTTCTTCTGCTTCGTCCAAGCTGAAATCTTTGTTTGCTAATCCTCTTTTTACTGGACAAGCAGTGATTGTCCCCTCCATGGTGGACTTTAACTGTGACCTCTCAAGACGGCTCTTATAAAAGCTAGGAAAGATGCATATTTGTTGTGTGGCATACAAGTTACGTGGCATATCAACGGGTTAAGTCCACTCTTTTTATTTTTCATGCTTGATGGCATCCTCGGCCTTCTCATGAAGATGAAGGCCTCTTTGTCCTTTGCAGCCTTTAGCTGGTACTGATTCTAGATCCCCTGACTGGTCTACCTTAGGACTGTGTGAAAGACAAGTAAGATGTCAGACGTGAGCGAATAACTCTTTTTTGGTTTGCTTCAGAAGCTCAAAAGAGAAGAAAGAAACCCCCTGCTGAGATTCGAACTCAGGATCTCCTGTTTACTAGACAGGCGCTTTAAGCAACTAAGCCACAGCGCCTTGTGATGGCAAAGCTGGCACAGCTGTGCAGCTTAAAAAAAACGCCACTGCTATCGGATGTTTCCAATTCCTGCAACCTTTCATGACCTGATGGGGTGGCTCAAACCTTCATGGTTTTTCTTTTCAGGGCTGGAAAAAGGAAGGTGAGCAGATACTAGGTAGACAACTGAGGTGTGTCCCTTTATCCGCAGTCGTTTTCCACTGCTTTCTTTAAGGGCCCACACGGTACTGGAGTTCTGTTCCATACTTGGCAGCAACTTGTAAAAGGATGAAGCTTTCAGTCATGACAATTAGAAAAGCAAAAACTTTTTGAAAAAGACATCCACACCGACAAATTTGAAGACGACAATAGCAGCTGGAACTTCGTGGAGAGCTAGAGGTTTGTGGTTCCATAGGTGATTGAGCCGCTTCTTAGCAGAGCAAGAATTGTTACCTGCTCTGCTTTCCATGCATAAGGCAGAATAGATGGATGGAAGACATGCCAGGGATGTCTGGAAATGGTTTGGCATCCCTTAGCATAGGTCCACCTTTCAAGGGTTTTCCATGCATCTTCTTGAGGCATTACTTACTGTAGGAGGCGAGGTATGACCCACTCAGCCCATGACCGATCAGCAAAACTCTGCAGGCACCGACTAGGCACACTTTGTTTGGGAGTTTGTCAAAGGGAACCACGGTGCTCACCAGGACGAGGTGGCCGAGTGGTTAAGGCGATGGACTGCTAATCCATTGTGCTCTGCATGCATGGGTTCGAATCCCATCCTCGTCGATTTCTTCTGCTTCGTCCAAGCTGAAATCTTTGTTTGCTAATCCTCTTTTTACTGGACAAGCAGTGATTGTCCCCTCCATGGTGGACTTTAACTGTGACCTCTCAAGACGGCTCTTATTAAAGCTAGGAAAGACGCATATTTGTTGGGTGGCATACAAGTTACGTGGCATATCAACGGGTTAAGTCCACTCTTTTTATTTTTCATGCTTTATGGCATCCTCGGCCTTCTCATGAAGATGAAGGCCTCTTTGTCCTTTGCAGCCTTTAGCTGGTACTGATTCTAGATCCCCTGACTGGTCTACCTTAGGACTGTGTGAAAGACAAGTAAGATGTCAGACGTGAGCGAATAACTTTTTTTTGGTTTGCTTCAGAAGCTCAAAAGAGAAGAAAGAAAGGCACTGCTGAGATTCGAACTCAGGATCTCCTGTTTACTAGACAGGCGCTTTAACCAACTAAGCCACAGCGCCTTGTGAGGGCAAAGCTGGCACAGCTGTGCAGCTTAAAAAAAACGCCACTGCTATCGGATGTTTCCAATTCCTGCAACCTTTCATGACCTGATGGGGTGGCTCAAACCTTCATGGTTTTTCTTTTCAGGGCTGGAAAAAGGAAGGTGAGCAGATACTAGGTAGACAACTGAGGTATGTCCCTTTATCCGCAGTCGTTTTCCACTGCTTTCTTTAAGGGCCCACACGGTACTGGAGTTCTGTTCCATACTTGGCAGCAACTTGTAAAAGGATGAAGCTTTCAGTCATGACAATTAGAAAAGCAAAAACTTTTTGAAAAAGGCATCCACACCGACAAATTTGCAAACGACAATAGCAGCTGGAACTTCGTGGAGAGCTAGAGGTTTGCGGTTCCATAGGTGATTGAGCCGCTTCTTAGCAGAGCAAGAATTGTTACCTGCTCTGCTTTCCATGCATAAGGCAGAATAGATGGATGGAAGACATGCCAGGGATGTCTGGAAATGGTTTGGCATCCCTTAGCATAGGTCCACCTTTCAAGGGTTTTCCATGCATCTTCTTGAGGCATTACTTACTGTAGGAGGCGAGGTATGACCCACTCAGCCCATGACCGATCAGTAAAACTTTGCAGGCACCGACTAGGCACACTTTGTTTGGGAGTTTGTCAAAGGGAACCACGGCGCTCACCAGGACGAGGTGGCCGAGTGGTTAAGGCGATGGACTGCTAATCCATTGTGCTCTGCATGCATGGGTTCGAATCCCATCCTCGTCGATTTCTTCTGCTTCGTCCAAGCTGAAATCTTTGTTTGCTAATCCTCTTTTTACTGGACAAGCAGTGATTGTCCCCTCCATGGTGGACTTTAACTGTGACCTCTCAAGACGGCTCTTATTAAAGCTAGGAAAGACGCATATTTGTTGTGTGGCATACAAGTTACGTGGCATATCAACGGGTTAAGTCCACTCTTTTTATTTTTCATGCTTGATGGCATCCTCGGCCTTCTCATGAAGATGAAGGCCTCTTTGTCCTTTGCAGCCTTTAGCTGGTACTGATTCTAGATCCCCTGACTGGTCTACCTTAGGACTGTGTGAAAGACAAGTAAGATGTCAGACGTGAGCGAATAACTTTTTTTTGGTTTGCTTCAGAAGCTCAAAAGAGAAGAAAGAAAGGCACTGCTGAGATTCAAACTCAGGATCTCCTGTTTACTAGACAGGCGCTTTAACCAACTAAGCCACAGCGCCTTGTGAGGGCAAAGCTGGCACAGCTGTGCAGCTTAAAAAAAACGCCACTGCTATCGGATGTTTCCAATTCCTGCAACCTTTCATGACCTGATGGGGTGGCTCAAACCTTCATGGTTTTTCTTTTCAGGGCTGGAAAAAGGAATGTGAGCAGATACTAGGTAGACAACTGAGGTGTGTCCCTTTATCCGCAGTCGTTTTCCACTGCTTTCTTTAAGGGCCCACACGGTACTGGAGTTCTGTTCCATACTTGGCAGCAACTTGTAAAAGGATGAAGCTTTCAGTCATGACAATTAGAAAAGCAAAAACTTTTTGAAAAAGGCATCCACACCGACAAATTTGCAGACGACAATAGCAGCTGGAACTTCGTGGAGAGCTAGAGGTTTGCGGTTCCATAGGTGATTGAGCCGCTTCTTAGCAGAGCAAGAATTGTTACCTGCTCTGCTTTCCATGCATAAGGCAGAATAGATGGATGGAAGACATGCCAGGGATGTCTGGAAATGGTTTGGCATCCCTTAGCATAGGTCCACCTTTCAAGGGTTTTCCATGCATCTTCTTGAGGCATTACTTACTGTAGGAGGCGAGGTATGACCCACTCAGCCCATGACCGATCAGCAAAACTCTGCAGGCACCGACTAGGCACACTTTGTTTGAGAGTTTGTCAAAGGGAACCACGGCGCTCACCAGGACGAGGTGGCCGAGTGGTTAAGCCGATGGACTGCTAATCCATTGTGCTCTGCATGCATGGGTTCGAATCCCATCCTCGTCGATTTCTTCTGCTTCGTCCAAGCTGAAATCTTTGTTTGCTAATCCTCTTTTTACTGGACAAGCAGTGATTGTCCCCTCCATGGTGGACTTTAACTGTGACCTCTCAAGACGGCTCTTATTAAAGCTAGGAAAGACGCATATTTGTTGTGTGGCATACAAGTTACGTGGCATATCAACGGGTTAAGTCCACTCTTTTTATTTTTCATGCTTGATGGCATCCTCGGCCTTCTCATGAAGATGAAGGCCTCTTTGTCCTTTGCAGCCTTTAGCTGGTACTGATTCTAGATCCCCTGACTGGTCTACCTTAGGACTGTGTGAAAGACAAGTAAGATGTCAGACGTGAGCGAATAACTTTTTTTTGGTTTGCTTCAGAAGCTCAAAAGAGAAGAAAGAAAGGCACTGCTGAGATTCGAACTCAGGATCTCCTGTTTACTAGACAGGCGCTTTAACCAACTAAGCCACAGCGCCTTGTGAGGGAAAAGCTGGCACAGCTGTGCAGCTTAAAAAAAACGCCACTGCTATCGGATGTTTCCAATTCCTGCAACCTTTCATGACCTGATGGGGTGGCTCAAACCTTCATGGTTTTTCTTTTCAGGGCTGGAAAAAGGAAGGTGAGCAGATACTAGGTAGACAACTGAGGTGTGTCCCTTTATCCGCAGTCGTTTTCCACTGCTTTCTTTAAGGGCCCACACGGTACTGGAGTTCTGTTCCATACTTGGCAGCAACTTGTAAAAGGATGAAGCTTTCAGTCATGACAATTAGAAAAGCAAAAACTTTTTGAAAAAGGCATCCACACCGACAAATTTGCAGACGACAATAGCAGCTGGAACTTCGTGGAGAGCTAGAGGTTTGTGGTTCCATAGGTGATTGAGCCGCTTCTTAGCAGAGCAAGAATTGTTACCTGCTCTGCTTTCCATGCATAAGGCAGAATAGATGGATGGAAGACATGCCAGGGATGTCTGGAAATGGTTTGGCATCCCTTAGCATAGGTCCACCTTTCAAGGGTTTTCCATGCATCTTCTTGAGGCATTACTTACTGTAGGAGGCGAGGTATGACCCACTCAGCCCATGACCGATCAGCAAAACTCTGCAGGCACCGACTAGGCACACTTTGTTTGGAAGTTTGTCAAAGGGAACCACGGTGCTCACCAGGACGAGGTGGCCGAGTGGTTAAGGCGATGGACTGCTAATCCATTGTGCTCTGCATGCATGGGTTCGAATCCCATCCTCGTCGATTTCTTCTGCTTCGTCCAAGCTGAAATCTTTGTTTGCTAATCCTCTTTTTACTGGACAAGCAGTGATTGTCCCCTCCATGGTGGACTTTAACTGTGACCTCTCAAGACGGCTCTTATTAAAGCTAGGAAAGACGCATATTTGTTGGGTGGCATACAAGTTACGTGGCATATCAACGGGTTAAGTCCACTCTTTTTATTTTTCATGCTTTATGGCATCCTCGGCCTTCTCATGAAGATGAAGGCCTCTTTGTCCTTTGCAGCCTTTAGCTGGTACTGATTCTAGATCCCCTGACTGGTCTACCTTAGGACTGTGTGAAAGACAAGTAAGATGTCAGACGTGAGCGAATAACTTTTTTTTGGTTTGCTTCAGAAGCTCAAAAGAGAAGAAAGAAAGGCACTGCTGAGATTCGAACTCAGGATCTCCTGTTTACTAGACAGGCGCTTTAACCAACTAAGCCACAGCGCCTTGTGAGGGCAAAGCTGGCACAGCTGTGCAGCTTAAAAAAAACGCCACTGCTATCGGATGTTTCCAATTCCTGCAACCTTTCATGACCTGATGGGGTGGCTCAAACCTTCATGGTTTTTCTTTTCAGGGCTGGAAAAAGGAAGGTGAGCAGATACTAGGTAGACAACTGAGGTATGTCCCTTTATCCGCAGTCGTTTTCCACTGCTTTCTTTAAGGGCCCACACGGTACTGGAGTTCTGTTCCATACTTGGCAGCAACTTGTAAAAGGATGAAGCTTTCAGTCATGACAATTAGAAAAGCAAAAACTTTTTGAAAAAGGCATCCACACCGACAAATTTGCAAACGACAATAGCAGCTGGAACTTCGTGGAGAGCTAGAGGTTTGCGGTTCCATAGGTGATTGAGCCGCTTCTTAGCAGAGCAAGAATTGTTACCTGCTCTGCTTTCCATGCATAAGGCAGAATAGATGGATGGAAGACATGCCAGGGATGTCTGGAAATGGTTTGGCATCCCTTAGCATAGGTCCACCTTTCAAGGGTTTTCCATGCATCTTCTTGAGGCATTACTTACTGTAGGAGGCGAGGTATGACCCACTCAGCCCATGACCGATCAGCAAAACTCTGCAGGCACCGACTAGGCACACTTTGTTTGAGAGTTTGTCAAAGGGAACCACGGCGCTCACCAGGACGAGGTGGCCGAGTGGTTAAGGCGATGGACTGCTAATCCATTGTGCTCTGCATGCATGGGTTTGAATCCCATCCTCGTCGATTTCTTCTGCTTCGTCCAAGCTGAAATCTTTGTTTGCTAATCCTCTTTTTACTGGACAAGCAGTGATTGTCCCCTCCATGGTGGACTTTAACTGTGACCTCTCAAGACGGCTCTTATTAAAGCTAGGAAAGACGCATATTTGTTGTGTGGCATACAAGTTACGTGGCATATCAACGGGTTAAGTCCACTCTTTTTATTTTTCATGCTTGATGGCATCCTCGGCCTTCTCATGAAGATGAAGGCCTCTTTGTCCTTTGCAGCCTTTAGCTGGTACTGATTCTAGATCCCCTGACTGGTCTACCTTAGGACTGTGTGAAAGACAAGTAAGATGTCAGACGTGAGCGAATAACTTTTTTTTGGTTTGCTTCAGAAGCTCAAAAGAGAAGAAAGAAACCCACTGCTGAGATTCGAACTCAGGATCTCCTGTTTACTAGACAGGCGCTTTAACCAACTAAGCCACAGCGCCTTGTGATGGCAAAGCTGGCACAGCTGTGCAGCTTAAAAAGAACGCCACTGCTATCGGATGTTTCCAATTCCTGCAACCTTTCATGACCTGATGGGGTGGCTCAAACCTTCATGGTTTTTCTTTTCAGGGCTGGAAAAAGGAAGGTGAGCAGATACTAGGTAGACAACTGAGGTGTGTCCCTTTATCCGCAGTCGTTTTTCACTGCTTTCTTTAAGGGCCCACACGGTACTGGAGTTCTGTTCCATACTTGGCAGCAACTTGTAAAAGGATGAAGCTTTCAGTCATGACAATTAGAAAAGCAAAAACTTTTTGAAAAAGGCATCCACACCGACAAATTTGCAGACGACAATAGCAGCTGGAACTTCGTGGAGAGCTAGAGGTTTGCGGTTCCATAGGTGATTGAGCCGCTTCTTAGCAGAGCAAGAATTGTTACCTGCTCTGCTTTCCATGCATAAGGCAGAATAGATGGATGGAAGACATGCCAGGGATGTCTGGAAATGGTTTGGCATCCCTTAGCATAGGTCCACCTTTCAAGGGTTTTCCATGCATCTTCTTGAGGCATTACTTACTGTAGGAGGCGAGGTATGACCCACTCAGCCCATGACCGATCAGTAAAACTTTGCAGGCACCGACTAGGCACACTTTGTTTGGGAGTTTGTCAAAGGGAACCATGGCACTCACCAGGACGAGGTGGCCGAGTGGTTAAGGCGATGGACTGCTAATCCATTGTGCTCTGCATGCATGGGTTCGAATCCCATCCTCGTCGATTTCTTCTGCTTCGTCCAAGCTGAAATCTTTGTTTGCTAATCCTCTTTTTACTGGACAAGCAGTGATTGTCCCCTCCATGGTGGACTTTAACTGTGACCTCTCAAGACGGCTCTTATTAAAGCTAGGAAAGACGCATATTTGTTGTGTGGCATACAAGTTACGTGGCATATCAACGGGTTAAGTCCACTCTTTTTATTTTTCATGCTTGATGGCATCCTCGGCCTTCTCATGAAGATGAAGGCCTCTTTGTCCTTTGCAGCCTTTAGCTGGTACTGATTCTAGATCCCCTGACTGGTCTACCTTAGGACTGTGTGAAAGACAAGTAAGATGTCAGACGTGAGCGAATAACTTTTTTTTGGTTTGCTTCAGAAGCTCAAAAGAGAAGAAAGAAAGGCACTGCTGAGATTCGAACTCAGGATCTCCTGTTTACTAGACAGGCGCTTTAACCAACTAAGCCACAGCGCCTTGTGATGGCAAAGCTGGCACAGCTGTGCAGCTTAAAAAAAACGCCACTGCTATCGGATGTTTCCAATTCCTGCAACCTTTCATGACCTGATGGGGTGGCTCAAACCTTCATGGTTTTTCTTTTCAGGGCTGGAAAAAGGAAGGTGAGCAGATACTAGGTAGACAACTGAGGTGTGTCCCTTTATCCGCAGTCGTTTTCCACTGCTTTCTTTAAGGGCCCACACGGTACTGGAGTTCTGTTCCATACTTGGCAGCAACTTGTAAAAGGATGAAGCTTTCAGTCATGACAATTAGAAAAGCAAAAACTTTTTGAAAAAGGCATCCACACCGACAAATTTGCAGACGACAATAGCAGCTGGAACTTCGTGGAGAGCTAGAGGTTTGCGGTTCCATAGGTGATTGAGCCGCTTCTTAGCAGAGCAAGAATTGTTACCTGCTCTGCTTTCCATGCATAAGGCAGAATAGATGGATGGAAGACATGCCAGGGATGTCTGGAAATGGTTTGGCATCCCTTAGCATAGGTCCACCTTTCAAGGGTTTTCCATGCATCTTCTTGAGGCATTACTTACTGTAGGAGGCGAGGTATGACCCACTCAGCCCATGACCGATCAGCAAAACTCTGCAGGCACCGACTAGGCACACTTTGTTTGAGAGTTTGTCAAAGGGAACCACGGCGCTCACCAGGACGAGGTGGCCGAGTGGTTAAGGCGATGGACTGCTAATCCATTGTGCTCTGCATGCATGGGTTTGAATCCCATCCTCGTTGATTTCTTCTGCTTCGTCCAAGCTGAAATCTTTGTTTGCTAATCCTCTTTTTACTGGACAAGCAGTGATTGTCCCCTCCATGGTGGACTTTAACTGTGACCTCTCAAGACGGCTCTTATTAAAGCTAGGAAAGACGCATATTTGTTGTGTGGCATACAAGTTACGTGGCATATCAACGGGTTAAGTCCACTCTTTTTATTTTTCATGCTTGATGGCATCCTCGGCCTTCTCATGAAGATGAAGGCCTCTTTGTCCTTTGCAGCCTTTAGCTGGTACTGATTCTAGATCCCCTGACTGGTCTACCTTAGGACTGTGTGAAAGACAAGTAAGATGTCAGACGTGAGCGAATAACTTTTTTTTGGTTTGCTTCAGAAGCTCAAAAGAGAAGAAAGAAAGGCACTGCTGAGATTCGAACTCAGGATCTCCTGTTTACTAGACAGGCGCTTTAACCAACTAAGCCACAGCGCCTTGTGATGGCAAAGCTGGCACAGCTGTGCAGCTTAAAAAAAACGCCACTGCTATCGGATGTTTCCAATTCCTGCAACCTTTCATGACCTGATGGGGTGGCTCAAACCTTCATGGTTTTTCTTTTCAGGGCTGGAAAAAGGAAGGTGAGCAGATACTAGGTAGACAACTGAGGTGTGTCCCTTTATCCGCAGTCGTTTTCCACTGCTTTCTTTAAGGGCCCACACGGTACTGGAGTTCTGTTCCATACTTGGCAGCAACTTGTAAAAGGATGAAGCTTTCAGTCATGACAATTAGAAAAGCAAAAACTTTTTGAAAAAGGCATCCACACCGACAAATTTGCAGACGACAATAGCAGCTGGAACTTCGTGGAGAGCTAGAGGTTTGCGGTTCCATAGGTGATTGAGCCGCTTCTTAGCAGAGCAAGAATTGTTACCTGCTCTGCTTTCCATGCATAAGGCAGAATAGATGGATGGAAGACATGCCAGGGATGTCTGGAAATGGTTTGGCATCCCTTAGCATAGGTCCACCTTTCAAGGGTTTTCCATGCATCTTCTTGAGGCATTACTTACTGTAGGAGGCGAGGTATGACCCACTCAGCCCATGACCGATCAGTAAAACTTTGCAGGCACCGACTAGGCACACTTTGTTTGGGAGTTTGTCAAAGGGAACCATGGCGCTCACCAGGACGAGGTGGCCGAGTGGTTAAGGCGATGGACTGCTAATCCATTGTGCTCTGCATGCATGGGTTCGAATCCCATCCTCGTCGATTTCTTCTGCTTCGTCCAAGCTGAAATCTTTGTTTGCTAATCCTCTTTTTACTGGACAAGCAGTGATTGTCCCCTCCATGGTGGACTTTAACTGTGACCTCTCAAGACGGCTCTTATTAAAGCTAGGAAAGACGCATATTTGTTGTGTGGCATACAAGTTACGTGGCATATCAACGGGTTAAGTCCACTCTTTTTATTTTTCATGCTTGATGGCATCCTCGGCCTTCTCATGAAGATGAAGGCCTCTTTGTCCTTTGCAGCCTTTAGCTGGTACTGATTCTAGATCCCCTGACTGGTCTACCTTAGGACTGTGTGAAAGACAAGTAAGATGTCAGACGTGAGCGAATAACTTTTTTTTGGTTTGCTTCAGAAGCTCAAAAGAGAAGAAAGAAAGGCACTGCTGAGATTCGAACTCAGGATCTCCTGTTTACTAGACAGGCGCTTTAACCAACTAAGCCACAGCGCCTTGTGATGGCAAAGCTGGCACAGCTGTGCAGCTTAAAAAAAACGCCACTGCTATCGGATGTTTCCAATTCCTGCAACCTTTCATGACCTGATGGGGTGGCTCAAACCTTCATGGTTTTTCTTTTCAGGGCTGGAAAAAGGAATGTGAGCAGATACTAGGTAGACAACTGAGGTGTGTCCCTTTATCCGCAGTCGTTTTCCACTGCTTTCTTTAAGGGCCCACACGGTACTGGAGTTCTGTTCCATACTTGGCAGCAACTTGTAAAAGGATGAAGCTTTCAGTCATGACAATTAGAAAAGCAAAAACTTTTTGAAAAAGGCATCCACACCGACAAATTTGCAGACGACAATAGCAGCTGGAACTTCGTGGAGAGCTAGAGGTTTGCGGTTCCATAGGTGATTGAGCCGCTTCTTAGCAGAGCAAGAATTGTTACCTGCTCTGCTTTCCATGCATAAGGCAGAATAGATGGATGGAAGACATGCCAGGGATGTCTGGAAATGGTTTGGCATCCCTTAGCATAGGTCCACCTTTCAAGGGTTTTCCATGCATCTTCTTGAGGCATTACTTACTGTAGGAGGCGAGGTATGACCCACTCAGCCCATGACCGATCAGCAAAACTCTGCAGGCACCGACTAGGCACACTTTGTTTGAGAGTTTGTCAAAGGGAACCACGGCGCTCACCAGGACGAGGTGGCCGAGTGGTTAAGGCGATGGACTGTTAATCCATTGTGCTCTGCATGCATGGGTTTGAATCCCATCCTCGTTGATTTCTTCTGCTTCGTCCAAGCTGAAATCTTTGTTTGCTAATCCTCTTTTTACTGGACAAGCAGTGATTGTCCCCTCCATGGTGGACTTTAACTGTGACCTCTCAAGACGGCTCTTATTAAAGCTAGGAAAGACGCATATTTGTTGTGTGGCATACAAGTTACGTGGCATATCAACGGGTTAAGTCCACTCTTTTTATTTTTCATGCTTGATGGCATCCTCGGCCTTCTCATGAAGATGAAGGCCTCTTTGTCCTTTGCAGCCTTTAGCTGGTACTGATTCTAGATCCCCTGACTGGTCTACCTTAGGACTGTGTGAAAGACAAGTAAGATGTCAGACGTGAGCGAATAACTTTTTTTTGGTTTGCTTCAGAAGCTCAAAAGAGAAGAAAGAAACCCACTGCTGAGATTCGAACTCAGGATCTCCTGTTTACTAGACAGGCGCTTTAACAAACTAAGCCACAGCGCCTTGTGATGGCAAAGCTGGCACAGCTGTGCAGCTTAAAAAAAACGCCACTGCTATCGGATGTTTCCAATTCCTGCAACCTTTCATGACCTGATGGGGTGGCTCAAACCTTCATGGTTTTTCTTTTCAGGGCTGGAAAAAGGAAGGTGAGCAGATACTAGGTAGACAACTGAGGTGTGTCCCTTTATCCGCAGTCGTTTTCCACTGCTTTCTTTAAGGGCCCACACGGTACTGGAGTTCTGTTCCATACTTGGCAGCAACTTGTAAAAGGATGAAGCTTTCAGTCATGACAATTAGAAAAGCAAAAACTTTTTGAAAAAGGCATCCACACCGACAAATTTGCAGACGACAATAGCAGCTGGAACTTCGTGGAGAGCTAGAGGTTTGCGGTTCCATAGGTGATTGAGCCGCTTCTTAGCAGAGCAAGAATTGTTACCTGCTCTGCTTTCCATGCATAAGGCAGAATAGATGGATGGAAGACATGCCAGGGATGTCTGGAAATGGTTTGGCATCCCTTAGCATAGGTCCACCTTTCAAGGGTTTTCCATGCATCTTCTTGAGGCATTACTTACTGTAGGAGGCGAGGTATGACCCACTCAGCCCATGACCGATCAGTAAAACTTTGCAGGCACCGACTAGGCACACTTTGTTTGGGAGTTTGTCAAAGGGAACCATGGCGCTCACCAGGACGAGGTGGCCGAGTGGTTAAGGCGATGGACTGCTAATCCATTGTGCTCTGCATGCATGGGTTCGAATCCCATCCTCGTCGATTTCTTCTGCTTCGTCCAAGCTGAAATCTTTGTTTGCTAATCCTCTTTTTACTGGACAAGCAGTGATTGTCCCCTCCATGGTGGACTTTAACTGTGACCTCTCAAGACGGCTCTTATTAAAGCTAGGAAAGACGCATATTTGTTGTGTGGCATACAAGTTACGTGGCATATCAACGGGTTAAGTCCACTCTTTTTATTTTTCATGCTTGATGGCATCCTCGGCCTTCTCATGAAGATGAAGGCCTCTTTGTCCTTTGCAGCCTTTAGCTGGTACTGATTCTAGATCCCCTGACTGGTCTACCTTAGGACTGTGTGAAAGACAAGTAAGATGTCAGACGTGAGCGAATAACTTTTTTTTGGTTTGCTTCAGAAGCTCAAAAGAGAAGAAAGAAAGGCACTGCTGAGATTCGAACTCAGGATCTCCTGTTTACTAGACAGGCGCTTTAACCAACTAAGCCACAGCGCCTTGTGATGGCAAAGCTGGCACAGCTGTGCAGCTTAAAAAAAACGCCACTGCTATCGGATGTTTCCAATTCCTGCAACCTTTCATGACCTGATGGGGTGGCTCAAACCTTCATGGTTTTTCTTTTCAGGGCTGGAAAAAGGAATGTGAGCAGATACTAGGTAGACAACTGAGGTGTGTCCCTTTATCCGCAGTCGTTTTCCACTGCTTTCTTTAAGGGCCCACACGGTACTGGAGTTCTGTTCCATACTTGGCAGCAACTTGTAAAAGGATGAAGCTTTCAGTCATGACAATTAGAAAAGCAAAAACTTTTTGAAAAAGGCATCCACACCGACAAATTTGCAGACGACAATAGCAGCTGGAACTTCGTGGAGAGCTAGAGGTTTGCGGTTCCATAGGTGATTGAGCCGCTTCTTAGCAGAGCAAGAATTGTTACCTGCTCTGCTTTCCATGCATAAGGCAGAATAGATGGATGGAAGACATGCCAGGGATGTCTGGAAATGGTTTGGCATCCCTTAGCATAGGTCCACCTTTCAAGGGTTTTCCATGCATCTTCTTGAGGCATTACTTACTGTAGGAGGCGAGGTATGACCCACTCAGCCCATGACCGATCAGCAAAACTCTGCAGGCACCGACTAGGCACACTTTGTTTGAGAGTTTGTCAAAGGGAACCACGGCGCTCACCAGGACGAGGTGGCCGAGTGGTTAAGGCGATGGACTGTTAATCCATTGTGCTCTGCATGCATGGGTTTGAATCCCATCCTCGTTGATTTCTTCTGCTTCGTCCAAGCTGAAATCTTTGTTTGCTAATCCTCTTTTTACTGGACAAGCAGTGATTGTCCCCTCCATGGTGGACTTTAACTGTGACCTCTCAAGACGGCTCTTATTAAAGCTAGGAAAGACGCATATTTGTTGTGTGGCATACAAGTTACGTGGCATATCAACGGGTTAAGTCCACTCTTTTTATTTTTCATGCTTGATGGCATCCTCGGCCTTCTAATGAAGATGAAGGCCTCTTTGTCCTTTGCAGCCTTTAGCTGGTACTGATTCTAGATCCCCTGACTGGTCTACCTTAGGACTGTGTGAAAGACAAGTAAGATGTCAGACGTGAGCGAATAACTTTTTTTTGGTTTGCTTCAGAAGCTCAAAAGAGAAGAAAGAAACCCACTGCTGAGATTCGAACTCAGGATCTCCTGTTTACTAGACAGGCGCTTTAACAAACTAAGCCACAGCGCCTTGTGATGGCAAAGCTGGCACAGCTGTGCAGCTTAAAAAAAACGCCACTGCTATCGGATGTTTCCAATTCCTGCAACCTTTCATGACCTGATGGGGTGGCTCAAACCTTCATGGTTTTTCTTTTCAGGGCTGGAAAAAGGAAGGTGAGCAGATACTAGGTAGACAACTGAGGTGTGTCCCTTTATCCGCAGTCGTTTTCCACTGCTTTCTTTAAGGGCCCACACGGTACTGGAGTTCTGTTCCATACTTGGCAGCAACTTGTAAAAGGTTGAAGCTTTCAGTCATGACAATTAGAAAAGCAAAAACTTTTTGAAAAAGGCATCCACACCGACAAATTTGCAGACGACAATAGCAGCTGGAACTTCGTGGAGAGCTAGAGGTTTGCGGTTCCATAGGTGATTGAGCCGCTTCTTAGCAGAGCAAGAATTGTTACCTGCTCTGCTTTCCATGCATAAGGCAGAATAGATGGATGGAAGACATGCCAGGGATGTCTGGAAATGGTTTGGCATCCCTTAGCATAGGTCCACCTTTCAAGGGTTTTCCATGCATCTTCTTGAGGCATTACTTACTGTAGGAGGCGAGGTATGACCCACTCAGCCCATGACCGATCAGTAAAACTTTGCAGGCACCGACTAGGCACACTTTGTTTGGGAGTTTGTCAAAGGGAACCATGGCGCTCACCAGGACGAGGTGGCCGAGTGGTTAAGGCGATGGACTGCTAATCCATTGTGCTCTGCATGCATGGGTTCGAATCCCATCCTCGTCGATTTCTTCTGCTTCGTCCAAGCTGAAATCTTTGTTTGCTAATCCTCTTTTTACTGGACAAGCAGTGATTGTCCCCTCCATGGTGGACTTTAACTGTGACCTCTCAAGACGGCTCTTATTAAAGCTAGGAAAGACGCATATTTGTTGTGTGGCATACAAGTTACGTGGCATATCAACGGGTTAAGTCCACTCTTTTTATTTTTCATGCTTGATGGCATCCTCGGCCTTCTCATGAAGATGAAGGCCTCTTTGTCCTTTGCAGCCTTTAGCTGGTACTGATTCTAGATCCCCTGACTGGTCTACCTTAGGACTGTGTGAAAGACAAGTAAGATGTCAGACGTGAGCGAATAACTTTTTTTTGGTTTGCTTCAGAAGCTCAAAAGAGAAGAAAGAAAGGCACTGCTGAGATTCGAACTCAGGATCTCCTGTTTACTAGACAGGCGCTTTAACCAACTAAGCCACAGCGCCTTGTGATGGCATAGCTGGCACAGCTGTGCAGCTTAAAAAAAACGCCACTGCTATCGGATGTTTCCAATTCCTGCAACCTTTCATGACCTGATGGGGTGGCTCAAACCTTCATGGTTTTTCTTTTCAGGGCTGGAAAAAGGAATGTGAGCAGATACTAGGTAGACAACTGAGGTGTGTCCCTTTATCCGCAGTCGTTTTCCACTGCTTTCTTTAAGGGCCCACACGGTACTGGAGTTCTGTTCCATACTTGGCAGCAACTTGTAAAAGGATGAAGCTTTCAGTCATGACAATTAGAAAAGCAAAAACTTTTTGAAAAAGGCATCCACACCGACAAATTTGCAGACGACAATAGCAGCTGGAACTTCGTGGAGAGCTAGAGGTTTGCGGTTCCATAGGTGATTGAGCCGCTTCTTAGCAGAGCAAGAATTGTTACCTGCTCTGCTTTCCATGCATAAGGCAGAATAGATGGATGGAAGACATGCCAGGGATGTCTGGAAATGGTTTGGCATCCCTTAGCATAGGTCCACCTTTCAAGGGTTTTCCATGCATCTTCTTGAGGCATTACTTACTGTAGGAGGCGAGGTATGACCCACTCAGCCCATGACCGATCAGCAAAACTCTGCAGGCACCGACTAGGCACACTTTGTTTGAGAGTTTGTCAAAGGGAACCACGGCGCTCACCAGGACGAGGTGGCCGAGTGGTTAAGGCGATGGACTGCTAATCCATTGTGCTCTGCATGCATGGGTTTGAATCCCATCCTCGTTGATTTCTTCTGCTTCGTCCAAGCTGAAATCTTTGTTTGCTAATCCTCTTTTTACTGGACAAGCAGTGATTGTCCCCTCCATGGTGGACTTTAACTGTGACCTCTCAAGACGGCTCTTATTAAAGCTAGGAAAGACGCATATTTGTTGTGTGGCATACAAGTTACGTGGCATATCAACGGGTTAAGTCCACTCTTTTTATTTTTCATGCTTGATGGCATCCTCGGCCTTCTCATGAAGATGAAGGCCTCTTTGTCCTTTGCAGCCTTTAGCTGGTACTGATTCTAGATCCCCTGACTGGTCTACCTTAGGACTGTGTGAAAGACAAGTAAGATGTCAGACGTGAGCGAATAACTTTTTTTTGGTTTGCTTCAGAAGCTCAAAAGAGAAGAAAGAAAGGCACTGCTGAGATTCGAGCTCAGGATCTCCTGTTTACTAGACAGGCGCTTTAACCAACTAAGCCACAGCGCCTTGTGATGGCAAAGCTGGCACAGCTGTGCAGCTTAAAAAAAACGCCACTGCTATCGGATGTTTCCAATTCCTGCAACCTTTCATGACCTGATGGGGTGGCTCAAACCTTCATGGTTTTTCTTTTCAGGGCTGGAAAAAGGAAGGTGAGCAGATACTAGGTAGACAACTGAGGTGTGTCCCTTTATCCGCAGTCGTTTTCCACTGCTTTCTTTAAGGGCCCACACGGTACTGGAGTTCTGTTCCATACTTGGCAGCAACTTGTAAAAGGATGAAGCTTTCAGTCATGACAATTAGAAAAGCAAAAACTTTTTGAAAAAGGCATCCACACCGACAAATTTGCAGACGACAATAGCAGCTGGAACTTCGTGGAGAGCTAGAGGTTTGCGGTTCCATAGGTGATTGAGCCGCTTCTTAGCAGAGCAAGAATTGTTACCTGCTCTGCTTTCCATGCATAAGGCAGAATAGATGGATGGAAGACATGCCAGGGATGTCTGGAAATGGTTTGGCATCCCTTAGCATAGGTCCACCTTTCAAGGGTTTTCCATGCATCTTCTTGAGGCATTACTTACTGTAGGAGGCGAGGTATGACCCACTCAGCCCATGACCGATCAGTAAAACTTTGCAGGCACCGACTAGGCACACTTTGTTTGGGAGTTTGTCAAAGGGAACCATGGCGCTCACCAGGACGAGGTGGCCGAGTGGTTAAGGCGATGGACTGCTAATCCATTGTGCTCTGCATGCATGGGTTCGAATCCCATCCTCGTCGATTTCTTCTGCTTCGTCCAAGCTGAAATCTTTGTTTGCTAATCCTCTTTTTACTGGACAAGCAGTGATTGTCCCCTCCATGGTGGACTTTAACTGTGACCTCTCAAGACGGCTCTTATTAAAGCTAGGAAAGACGCATATTTGTTGTGTGGCATACAAGTTACGTGGCATATCAACGGGTTAAGTCCACTCTTTTTATTTTTCATGCTTGATGGCATCCTCGGCCTTCTCATGAAGATGAAGGCCTCTTTGTCCTTTGCAGCCTTTAGCTGGTACTGATTCTAGATCCCCTGACTGGTCTACCTTAGGACTGTGTGAAAGACAAGTAAGATGTCAGACGTGAGCGAATAACTTTTTTTTGGTTTGCTTCAGAAGCTCAAAAGAGAAGAAAGAAAGGCACTGCTGAGATTCGAACTCAGGATCTCCTGTTTACTAGACAGGCGCTTTAACCAACTAAGCCACAGCGCCTTGTGAGGGAAAAGCTGGCACAGCTGTGCAGCTTAAAAAAAACGCCACTGCTATCGGATGTTTCCAATTCCTGCAACCTTTCATGACCTGATGGGGTGGCTCAAACCTTCATGGTTTTTCTTTTCAGGGCTGGAAAAAGGAAGGTGAGCAGATACTAGGTAGACAACTGAGGTGTGTCCCTTTATCCGCAGTCGTTTTCCACTGCTTTCTTTAAGGGCCCACACGGTACTGGAGTTCTGTTCCATACTTGGCAGCAACTTGTAAAAGGATGAAGCTTTCAGTCATGACAATTAGAAAAGCAAAAACTTTTTGAAAAAGGCATCCACACCGACAAATTTGCAGACGACAATAGCAGCTGGAACTTCGTGGAGAGCTAGAGGTTTGCGGTTCCATAGGTGATTGAGCCGCTTCTTAGCAGAGCAAGAATTGTTACCTGCTCTGCTTTCCATGCAAAAGGCAGAATAGATGGATGGAAGACATGCCAGGGATGTCTGGAAATGGTTTGGCATCCCTTAGCATAGGTCCACCTTTCAAGGGTTTTCCATGCATCTTCTTGAGGCATTACTTACTGTAGGAGGCGAGGTATGACCCACTCAGCCCATGACCGATCAGCAAAACTCTGCAGGCACCGACTAGGCACACTTTGTTTGAGAGTTTGTCAAAGGGAACCACTGCGCTCACCAGGACGAGGTGGCCGAGTGGTTAAGGCGATGGACTGCTAATCCATTGTGCTCTGCATGCATGGTTTTGAATCCCATCCTCGTCGATTTCTTCTGCTTCGTCCAAGCTGAAATCTTTGTTTGCTAATCCTCTTTTTACTGGACAAGCAGTGATTGTCCCCTCCATGGTGGACTTTAACTGTGACCTCTCAAGACGGCTCTTATTAAAGCTAGGAAAGACGCATATTTGTTGTGTGGCATACAAGTTACGTGGCATATCAACGGGTTAAGTCCACTCTTTTTATTTTTCATGCTTGATGGCATCCTCGGCCTTCTCATGAAGATGAAGGCCTCTCTGTCCTTTGCAGCCTTTAGCTGGTACTGATTCTAGATCCCCTGACTGGTCTACCTTAGGACTGTGTGAAAGACAAGTAAGATGTCAGACGTGAGCGAATAACTTTTTTTTGGTTTGCTTCAGAAGCTCAAAAGAGAAGAAAGAAAGGCACTGCTGAGATTCGAACTCAGGATCTCCTGTTTACTAGACAGGCGCTTTAACCAACTAAGCCACAGCGCCTTGTGATGGCAAAGCTGGCACAGCTGTGCAGCTTAAAAAAAACGCCACTGCTATCGGATGTTTTGCAATTCCTGCAACCTTTCATGACCTGATGGGGTGGCTCAAACCTTCATGGTTTTTCTTTTCAGGGCTGGAAAAAGGAAGGTGAGCAGATACTAGGTAGACAACTGAGGTGTGTCCCTTTATCCGCAGTCGTTTTCCACTGCTTTCTTTAAGGGCCCACACGGTACTGGAGTTCTGTTCCATACTTGGCAGCAACTTGTAAAAGGATGAAGCTTTCAGTCATGACAATTAGAAAAGCAAAAACTTTTTGAAAAAGGCATCCACACCGACAAATTTGCAGACGACAATAGCAGCTGGAACTTCGTGGAGAGCTAGAGGTTTGCGGTTCCATAGGTGATTGAGCCGCTTCTTAGCAGAGCAAGAATTGTTACCTGCTCTGCTTTCCATGCATAAGGCAGAATAGATGGATGGAAGACATGCCAGGGATGTCTGGAAATGATTTGGCATCCCTTAGCATAGGTCCACCTTTCAAGGGTTTTCCATGCATCTTCTTGAGGCATTACTTACTGTAGGAGGCGAGGTATGACCCACTCAGCCCATGACCGATCAGCAAAACTCTGCAGGCACCGACTAGGCACACTTTGTTTGAGAGTTTGTCAAAGGGAACCACGGCGCTCACCAGGACGAGGTGGCCGAGTGGTTAAGGCGATGGACTGCTAATCCATTGTGCTCTGCATGCATGGGTTCGAATCCCATCCTTGTCGATTTCTTCTGCTTCGTCCAAGCTGAAATCTTTGTTTGCTAATCCTCTTTTTACTGGACAAGCAGTGATTGTCCCCTCCATGGTGGACTTTAACTGTGACCTCTCAAGACGGCTCTTATTAAAGCTAGGAAAGACGCATATTTGTTGTGTGGCATACAAGTTCCGTGGCATATCAACGGGTTAAGTCCACTCTTTTTATTTTTCATGCTTGATGGCATCCTCGGCCTTCTCATGAAGATGAAGGCCTCTTTGTCCTTTGCAGCCTTTAGCTGGTACTGATTCTAGATCCCCTGACTGGTCTACCTTAGGACTGTGTAAAAGACAAGTAAGATGTCAGACGTGAGCGAATAACTTTTTTTTGGTTTGCTTCAGAAGCTCAAAAGAGAAGAAAGAAACCCACTGCTGAGATTCGAACTCAGGATCTCCTGTTTACTAGACAGGCGCTTTAACCAACTAAGCCACAGCGCCTTGTGATGGCAAAGCTGGCACAGCTGTGCAGCTTAAAAAAAACGCCACTGCTATCGGATGTTTCCAATTCCTGCAACCTTTCATGACCTGATGGGGTGGCTCAAACCTTCATGGTTTTTCTTTTCAGGGCTGGAAAAAGGAAGGTGAGCAGATACTAGGTAGACAACTGAGGTGTGTCCCTTTATCCGCAGTCGTTTTCCACTGCTTTCTTTAAGGGCCCACACGGTACTGGAGTTCTGTTCCATACTTGGCAGCAACTTGTAAAAGGATGAAGCTTTCAGTCATAACAATTAGAAAAGCAAAAACTTTTTGAAAAAGGCATCCACACCGACAAATTTGCAGACGACAATAGCAGCTGGAACTTCGTGGAGAGCTAGAGGTTTGCGGTTCCATAGGTGATTGAGCCGCTTCTTAGCAGAGCAAGAATTGTTACCTGCTCTGCTTTCCATGCATAAGGCAGAATAGATGGATGGAAGACATGCCAGGGATGTCTGGAAATGGTTTGGCATCCCTTAGCATAGGTCCACCTTTCAAGGGTTTTCCATGCATCTTCTTGAGGCATTACTTACTGTAGGAGGCGAGGTACGACCCACTCAGCCCATGACCGATCAGTAAAACTTTGCAGGCACCGACTAGGCACACTTTGTTTGGGAGTTTGTCAAAGGGAACCACGGCGCTCACCAGGACGAGGTGGCCGAGTGGTTAAGGCGATGGACTGCTAATCCATTGTGCTCTGCATGCATGGGTTCGAATCCCATCCTCGTCGATTTCTTCTGCTTCGTCCAAGCTGAAATCTTTGTTTGCTAATCCTCTTTTTACTGGACAAGCAGTGATTGTCCCCTCCATGGTGGACTTTAACTGTGACCTCTCAAGACGGCTCTTATTAAAGCTAGGAAAGACGCATATTTGTTGTGTGGCATACAAGTTACGTGGCATATCAACGGGTTAAGTCCACTCTTTTTATTTTTCATGCTTGATGGCATCCTCGGCCTTCTCATGAAGATGAAGGCCTCTTTGTCCTTTGCAGCCTTTAGCTGGTACTGATTCTAGATCCCCTGACTGGTCTACCTTAGGACTGTGTGAAAGACAAGTAAGATGTCAGACGTGAGCGAATAACTTTTTTTTGGTTTGCTTCAGAAGCTCAAAAGAGAAGAAAGAAAGGCACTGCTGAGATTCAAACTCAGGATCTCCTGTTTACTAGACAGGCGCTTTAACCAACTAAGCCACAGCGCCTTGTGATGGCAAAGCTGGCACAGCTGTGCAGCTTAAAAAAAACGCCACTGCTATCGAATGTTTCCAATTCCTGCAACCTTTCATGACCTGATGGGGTGGCTCAAACCTTCATGGTTTTTCTTTTCAGGGCTGGAAAAAGGAATGTGAGCAGATACTAGGTAGACAACTGAGGTGTGTCCCTTTATCCGCAGTCGTTTTCCACTGCTTTCTTTAAGGGCCCACACGGTACTGGAGTTCTGTTCCATACTTGGCAGCAACTTGTAAAAGGATGAAGCTTTCAGTCATGACAATTAGAAAAGCAAAAACTTTTTGAAAAAGGCATCCACACCGACAAATTTGCAGACGACAATAGCAGCTGGAACTTCGTGGAGAGCTAGAGGTTTGCGGTTCCATAGGTGATTGAGCCGCTTCTTAGCAGAGCAAGAATTGTTACCTGCTCTGCTTTCCATGCATAAGGCAGAATAGATGGATGGAAGACATGCCAGGGATGTCTGGAAATGGTTTGGCATCCCTTAGCATAGGTCCACCTTTCAAGGGTTTTCCATGCATCTTCTTGAGGCATTACTTACTGTAGGAGGCGAGGTATGACCCACTCAGCCCATGACCGATCAGTAAAACTTTGCAGGCACCGACTAGGCACACTTTGTTTGGGAGTTTGTCAAAGGGAACCACGGCGCTAACCAGGACGAGGTGGCCGAGTGGTTAAGGCGATGGACTGCTAATCCATTGTGCTCTGCATGCATGGGTTCGAATCCCATCCTCGTCGATTTCTTCTGCTTCGTCCAAGCTGAAATCTTTGTTTGCTAATCCTCTTTTTACTGGACAAGCAGTGATTGTCCCCTCCATGGTGGACTTTAACTGTGACCTCTCAAGACGGCTCTTATTAAAGCTAGGAAAGACGCATATTTGTTGTGTGGCATACAAGTTACGTGGCATATCAACGGGTTAAGTCCACTCTTTTTATTTTTCATGCTTGATGGCATCCTCGGCCTTCTCATGAAGATGAAGGCCTCTTTGTCCTTTGCAGCCTTTAGCTGGTACTGATTCTAGATCCCCTGACTGGTCTACCTTAGGACTGTGTGAAAGACAAGTAAGATGTCAGACGTGAGCGAATAACTTTTTTTTGGTTTGCTTCAGAAGCTCAAAAGAGAAGAAAGAAAGGCACTGCTGAGATTCAAACTCAGGATCTCCTGTTTACTAGACAGGCGCTTTAACCAACTAAGCCACAGCGCCTTGTGATGGCAAAGCTGGCACAGCTGTGCAGCTTAAAAAAAACGCCACTGCTATCGGATGTTTCCAATTCCTGCAACCTTTCATGACCTGATGGGGTGGCTCAAACCTTCATGGTTTTTCTTTTCAGGGCTGGAAAAAGGAATGTGAGCAGATACTAGGTAGACAACTGAGGTGTGTCCCTTTATCCGCAGTCGTTTTCCACTGCTTTCTTTAAGGGCCCACACGGTACTGGAGTTCTGTTCCATACTTGGCAGCAACTTGTAAAAGGATGAAGCTTTCAGTCATGACAATTAGAAAAGCAAAAACTTTTTGAAAAAGGCATCCACACCGACAAATTTGCAGACGACAATAGCAGCTGGAACTTCGTGGAGAGCTAGAGGTTTGCGGTTCCATAGGTGATTGAGCCGCTTCTTAGCAGAGCAAGAATTGTTACCTGCTCTGCTTTCCATGCATAAGGCAGAATAGATGGATGGAAGACATGCCAGGGATGTCTGGAAATGGTTTGGCATCCCTTAGCATAGGTCCACCTTTCAAGGGTTTTCCATGCATCTTCTTGAGGCATTACTTACTGTAGGAGGCGAGGTATGACCCACTCAGCCCATGACCGATCAGCAAAACTCTGCAGGCACCGACTAGGCACACTTTGTTTGAGAGTTTGTCAAAGGGAACCACGGCGCTCACCAGGACGAGGTGGCCGAGTGGTTAAGGCGATGGACTGCTAATCCATTGTGCTCTGCATGCATGGGTTTGAATCCCATCCTCGTCGATTTCTTCTGCTTCGTCCAAGCTGAAATCTTTGTTTGCTAATCCTCTTTTTACTGGACAAGCAGTGATTGTCCCCTCCATGGTGGACTTTAACTGTGACCTCTCAAGACGGCTCTTATTAAAGCTAGGAAAGACGCATATTTGTTGTGTGGCATACAAGTTACGTGGCATATCAACGGGTTAAGTCCACTCTTTTTATTTTTCATGCTTGATGGCATCCTCGGCCTTCTCATGAAGATGAAGGCCTCTTTGTCCTTTGCAGCCTTTAGCTGGTACTGATTCTAGATCCCCTGACTGGTCTACCTTAGGACTGTGTGAAAGACAAGTAAGATGTCAGACGTGAGCGAATAACTTTTTTTTGGTTTGCTTCAGAAGCTCAAAAGAGAAGAAAGAAACCCACTGCTGAGATTCGAACTCAGGATCTCCTGTTTACTAGACAGGCACTTTAACCAACTAAGCCACAGCGCCTTGTGATGGCAAAGCTGGCACAGCTGTGCAGCTTAAAAAAAACGCCACTGCTATCGGATGTTTCCAATTCCTGCAACCTTTCATGACCTGATGGGGTGGCTCAAACCTTCATGGTTTTTCTTTTCAGGGCTGGAAAAAGGAAGGTGAGCAGATACTATGTAGACAACTGAGGTGTGTCCCTTTATCCGCAGTCGTTTTCCACTGCTTTCTTTAAGGGCCCACACGGTACTGGAGTTCTGTTCCATACTTGGCAGCAACTTGTAAAAGGATGAAGCTTTCAGTCATGACAATTAGAAAAGCAAAAACTTTTTGAAAAAGGCATCCACACCGACAAATTTGCAGACGACAATAGCAGCTGGAACTTCGTGGAGAGCTAGAGGTTTGCGGTTCCATAGGTGATTGAGCCGCTTCTTAGCAGAGCAAGAATTGTTACCTGCTCTGCTTTCCATGCATAAGGCAGAATAGATGGATGGAAGACATGCCAGGGATGTCTGGAAATGGTTTGGCATCCCTTAGCATAGGTCCACCTTTCAAGGGTTTTCCATGCATCTTCTTAAAGCATTAATTACTGTAGGAGGAGAGGTATGACCCACTCAGCCCATGACCGATCAGCAAAACTCTGCAGGCACCGACTAGGCACTCTTTGTTTGAGAGTTTGTCAAAGGGAACCACGGCGCTCACCAGGACGAGGTGGCCGAGTGGTTAAGGCGATGGACTGCTAATCCATTGTGCTCTGCATGCATGGGTTCGAATCCCATCCTCGTCGATTTCTTCTGCTTCGTCCAAGCTGAAATCTTTGTTTGCTAATCCTCTTTTTACTGGACAAGCAGTGATTGTCCCCTCCATGGTGGACTTTAACTGTGACCTCTCAAGACGGCTCTTATAAAAGCTAGGAAAGATGCATATTTGTTGTGTGGCATACAAGTTACGTGGCATATCAACGGGTTAAGTCCACTCTTTTTATTTTTCATGCTTGATGGCATCCTCGGCCTTCTCATGAAGATGAAGGCCTCTTTGTCCTTTGCAGCCTTTAGCTGGTACTGATTCTAGATCCCCTGACTGGTCTACCTTAGGACTGTGTGAAAGACAAGTAAGATGTCAGACGTGAGCGAATAACTTTTTTTTGGTTTGCTTCAGAAGCTCAAAAGAGAAGAAAGAAACCCACTGCTGAGATTCGAACTCAGGATCTCCTGTTTACTAGACAGGCGCTTTAACCAACTAAGCCACAGCGCCTTGTGATGGCAAATCTGGCACAGCTGTGCAGCTTAAAAAAAACGCCACTGCTATCGGATGTTTCCAATTCCTGCAACCTTTCATGACCTGATGGGGTGGCTCAAACCTTCATGGTTTTTCTTTTCAGGGCTGGAAAAAGGAATGTGAGCAGATACTAGGTAGACAACTGAGGTGTGTCCCTTTATCCGCAGTCGTTTTCCACTGCTTTCTTTAAGGGCCCACACGGTACTGGAGTTCTGTTCCATACTTGGCAGCAACTTGTAAAAGGATGAAGCTTTCAGTCATGACAATTAGAAAAGCAAAAACTTTTTGAAAAAGGCATCCACACCGACAAATTTGCAGACGACAATAGCAGCTGGAACTTCGTGGAGAGCTAGAGGTTTGCGGTTCCATAGGTGATTGAGCCGCTTCTTAGCAGAGCAAGAATTGTTACCTGCTCTGCTTTCCATGCATAAGGCAGAATAGATGGATGGAAGACATGCCAGGGATGTCTGGAAATGATTTGGCATCCCTTAGCATAGGTCCACCTTTCAAGGGTTTTCCATGCATCTTCTTGAGGCATTACTTACTGTAGGAGGCGAGGTATGACCCACTCAGCCCATGACCGATCAGCAAAACTCTGCAGGCACCGACTAGGCACACTTTGTTTGAGAGTTTGTCAAAGGGAACCACGGCGCTCACCAGGACGAGGTGGCCGAGTGGTTAAGGCGATGGACTGCTAATCCATTGTGCTCTGCATGCATGGGTTCGAATCCCATCCTCGTCGATTTCTTCTGCTTCGTCCAAGCTGAAATCTTTGTTTGCTAATCCTCTTTTTACTGGACAAGCAGTGATTGTCCCCTCCATGGTGGACTTTAACTGTGACCTCTCAAGACGGCTCTTATTAAAGCTAGGAAAGACGCATATTTGTTGTGTGGCATACAAGTTACGTGGCATATCAACGGGTTAAGTCCACTCTTTTTATTTTTCATGCTTGATGGCATCCTCGGCCTTCTCATGAAGATGAAGGCCTCTTTGTCCTTTGCAGCCTTTAGCTGGTACTGATTCTAGATCCCCTGACTGGTCTACCTTAGGACTGTGTGAAAGACAAGTAAGATGTCAGACGTGAGCGAATAACTTTTTTTTGGTTTGCTTCAGAAGCTCAAAAGAGAAGAAAGAAACCCACTGCTGAGATTCGAACTCAGGATCTCCTGTTTACTAGACAGGCACTTTAACCAACTAAGCCACAGCGCCTTGTGATGGCAAAGCTGGCACAGCTGTGCAGCTTAAAAAAAACGCCACTGCTATCGGATGTTTCCAATTCCTGCAACCTTTCATGACCTGATGGGGTGGCTCAAACCTTCATGGTTTTTCTTTTCAGGGCTGGAAAAAGGAAGGTGAGCAGATACTAGGTAGACAACTGAGGTGTGTCCCTTTATCCGCAGTCGTTTTCCACTGCTTTCTTTAAGGGCCCACACGGTACTGGAGTTCTGTTCCATACTTGGCAGCAACTTGTAAAAGGATGAAGCTTTCAGTCATGACAATTAGAAAAGCAAAAACTTTTTGAAAAAGGCATCCACACCGACAAATTTGCAGACGACAATAGCAGCTGGAACTTCGTGGAGAGCTAGAGGTTTGCGGTTCCATAGGTGATTGAGCCGCTTCTTAGCAGAGCAAGAATTGTTACCTGCTCTGCTTTCCATGCATAAGGCAGAATAGATGGATGGAAGACATGCCAGGGATGTCTGGAAATGGTTTGGCATCCCTTAGCATAGGTCCACCTTTCAAGGGTTTTCCATGCATCTTCTTAAAGCATTAATTACTGTAGGAGGCGAGGTATGACCCACTCAGCCCATGACCGATCAGCAAAACTCTGCAGGCACCGACTAGGCACACTTTGTTTGAGAGTTTGTCAAAGGGAACCACGGCGCTCACCAGGACGAGGTGGCCGAGTGGTTAAGGCGATGGACTGCTAATCCATTGTGCTCTGCATGCATGGGTTCGAATCCCATCCTCGTCGATTTCTTCTGCTTCGTCCAAGCTGAAATCTTTGTTTGCTAATCCTCTTTTTACTGGACAAGCAGTGATTGTCCCCTCCATGGTGGACTTTAACTGTGACCTCTCAAGACGGCTCTTATAAAAGCTAGGAAAGATGCATATTTGTTGTGTGGCATACAAGTTACGTGGCATATCAACGGGTTAAGTCCACTCTTTTTATTTTTCATGCTTGATGGCATCCTCGGCCTTCTCATGAAGATGAAGGCCTCTTTGTCCTTTGCAGCCTTTAGCTGGTACTGATTCTAGATCCCCTGACTGTTCTACCTTAGGACTGTGTGAAAGACAAGTAAGATGTCAGACGTGAGCGAATAACTTTTTTTTGGTTTGCTTCAGAAGCTCAAAAGAGAAGAAAGAAACCCACTGCTGAGATTCGAACTCAGGATCTCCTGTTTACTAGACAGGCGCTTTAACCAACTAAGCCACAGCGCCTTGTGATGGCAAAGCTGGCACAGCTGTGCAGCTTAAAAAAAAACGCCACTGCTATCGGATGTTTCCAATTCCTGCAACCTTTCATGACCTGATGGGGTGGCTCAACCCTTCATGGTTTTTCTTTTCAGGGCTGGAAAAAGGAAGGTGAGCAGATACTAGGTAGACAACTGAGGTGTGTCCCTTTATCCGCAGTCGTTTTCCACTGCTTTCTTTAAGGGCCCACACGGTACTGGAGTTCTGTTCCATACTTGGCAGCAACTTGTAAAAGGATGAAGCTTTCAGTCATGACAATTAGAAAAGCAAAAACTTTTTGAAAAAGGCATCCACACCGACAAATTTGCAGACGACAATAGCAGCTGGAACTTCGTGGAGAGCTAGAGGTTTGCGGTTCCATAGGTGATTGAGCCGCTTCTTAGCAGAGCAAGAATTGTTACCTGCTCTGCTTTCCATGCATAAGGCAGAATAGATGGATGGAAGACATGCCAGGGATGTCTGGAAATGGTTTGGCATCCCTTAGCATAGGTCCACCTTTCAAGGGTTTTCCATGCATCTTCTTGAGGCATTACTTACTGTAGGAGGCGAGGTATGACCCACTCAGCCTATGACCGATCAGTAAAACTTTGCAGGCACCGACTAGGCACACTTTGTTTGGGAGTTTGTCAAAGGGAACCACGGCGCTCACCAGGACGAGGTGGCAGTGTGGTTAAGGCGATGGACTGCTAATCCATTGTGCTCTGCACGCATGGGTTCGAATCCCATCCTCGTCGATTTCTTCTGCTTCGTCCAAGCTGAAATCTTTGTTTGCTAATCCTCTTTTTACTGGACAAGCAGTGATTGTCCCCTCCATGGTGGACTTTAACTGTGACCTCTCAAGACGGCTCTTATTAAAGCTAGGAAAGACGCATATTTGTTGTGTGGCATACAAGTTACGTGGCATATCAACGGGTTAAGTCCACTCTTTTTATTTTTCATGCTTGATGGCATCCTCGGCCTTCTCATGAAGATGAAGGCCTCTTTGTCCTTTGCAGCCTTTAGCTGGTACTGATTCTAGATCCCCTGACTGGTCTACCTTAGGACTGTGTGAAAGACAAGTAAGATGTCAGACGTGAGCGAATAACTTTTTTTTGGTTTGCTTCAGAAGCTCAAAAGAGAAGAAAGAAAGGCACTGCTGAGATTCGAACTCAGGATCTCCTGTTTACTAGACAGGCGCTTTAACCAACTAAGCCACAGCGCCTTGTGAGGGCCAAGCTGGCACAGCTGTGCAGCTGAAAAAAAACGCCACTGCTATCGGATGTTTCCAATTCCTGCAACCTTTCATGACCTGATGGGGTGGCTCAAACCTTCATGGTTTTTCTTTTCAGGGCTGGAAAAAGGAAGGTGAGCAGATACTAGGTAGACAACTGAGGTGCGTCCCTTTATCCGCAGTCGTTTTCCACTGCTTTCTTTAAGGGCCCACACGGTACTGGAGTTCTGTTCCATACTTGGCAGCAACTTGTAAAAGGATGAAGCTTTCAGTCATGACAATTAGAAAAGCAAAAACTTTTTGAAAAAGGCATCCACACCGACAAATTTGCAGACGACAATAGCAGCTGGAACTTCGTGGAGAGCTAGAGGTTTGCGGTTCCATAGGTGATTGAGCGGCTTCTTAGCAGAGCAAGAATTGTTACCTGCTCTGCTTTCCATGCATAAGGCAGAATAGATGGATGGAAGACATGCCAGGGATGTCTGGAAATGGTTTGGCATCCCTTAGCATAGGTCCACCTTTCAAGGGTTTTCCATGCATCTTCTTGAGGCATTACTTACTGTAGGAGGCGAGGTATGACCCACTCAGCCCATGACCGATCAGCAAAACTCTGCAGGCACCGACTAGGCACACTTTGTTTGGGAGTTTGTCAAAGGGAACCACGGCGCTCACCAGGACGAGGTGGCCGAGTGGTTAAGGCGATGGACTGCTAATCCATTGTGCTCTGCATGCATGGGTTCGAATCCCATCCTCGTCGATTTCTTCTGCTTCGTCCAAGCTGAAATCTTTGTTTGCTAATCCTCTTTTTACTGGACAAGCAGTGATTGTCCCCTCCATGGTGGACTTTAACTGTGACCTCTCAAGACGGCTCTTATAAAAGCTAGGAAAGATGCATATTTGTTGTGTGGCATACAAGTTACGTGGCATATCAACGGGTTAAGTCCACTCTTTTTATTTTTCATGCTTGATGGCATCCTCGGCCTTCTCATGAAGATGAAGGCCTCTTTGTCCTTTGCAGCCTTTAGCTGGTACTGATTCTAGATCCCCTGACTGGTCTACCTTAGGACTGTGTGAAAGACAAGTAAGATGTCAGACGTGAGCGAATAACTTTTTTTTGGTTTGCTTCAGAAGCTCAAAAGAGAAGAAAGAAACCCACTGCTGAGATTCGAACTCAGGATCTCCTGTTTACTAGACAGGCGCTTTAACCAACTAAGCCACAGCGCCTTGTGATGGCAAAGCTGGCACAGCTGTGCAGCTTAAAAAAAAACGCCACTGCTATCGGATGTTTCCAATTCCTGCAACCTTTCATGACCTGATGGGGTGGCTCAACCCTTCATGGTTTTTCTTTTCAGGGCTGGAAAAAGGAAGGTGAGCAGATACTAGGTAGACAACTGAGGTGTGTCCCTTTATCCGCAGTCGTTTTCCACTGCTTTCTTTAAGGGCCCACACGGTACTGGAGTTCTGTTCCATACTTGGCAGCAACTTGTAAAAGGATGAAGCTTTCAGTCATGACAATTAGAAAAGCAAAAACTTTTTGAAAAAGGCATCCACACCGACAAATTTGCAGACGACAATAGCAGCTGGAACTTCGTGGAGAGCTAGAGGTTTGCGGTTCCATAGGTGATTGAGCCGCTTCTTAGCAGAGCAAGAATTGTTACCTGCTCTGCTTTCCATGCATAAGGCAGAATAGATGGATGGAAGACATGCCAGGGATGTCTGGAAATGGTTTGGCATCCCTTAGCATAGGTCCACCTTTCAAGGGTTTTCCATGCATCTTCTTGAGGCATTACTTACTGTAGGAGGCGAGGTATGACCCACTCAGCCCATGACCGATCAGTAAAACTTTGCAGGCACCGACTAGGCACACTTTGTTTGGTAGTTTGTCAAAGGGAACCACGGCGCTCACCAGGACGAGGTGGCAGTGTGGTTAAGGCGATGGACTGCTAATCCATTGTGCTCTGCACGCATGGGTTCGAATCCCATCCTCGTCGATTTCTTCTGCTTCGTCCAAGCTGAAATCTTTGTTTGCTAATCCTCTTTTTACTGGACAAGCAGTGATTGTCCCCTCCATGGTGGACTTTAACTGTGACCTCTCAAGACGGCTCTTATTAAAGCTAGGAAAGACGCATATTTGTTGTGTGGCATACAAGTTACGTGGCATATCAACGGGTTAAGTCCACTCTTTTTATTTTTCATGCTTGATGGCATCCTCGGCCTTCTCATGAAGATGAAGGCCTCTTTGTCCTTTGCAGCCTTTAGCTGGTACTGATTCTAGATCCCCTGACTGGTCTACCTTAGGACTGTGTGAAAGACAAGTAAGATGTCAGACGTGAGCGAATAACTTTTTTTTGGTTTGCTTCAGAAGCTCAAAAGAGAAGAAAGAACGGCACTGCTGAGATTCGAACTCAGGATCTCCTGTTTACTAGACAGGCGCTTTAACCAACTAAGCCACAGCGCCTTGTGAGGGCAAAGCTGGCACAGCTGTGCAGCTTAAAAAAAACGCCACTGCTATCGGATGTTTCCAATTCCTGCAACCTTTCATGACCTGATGGGGTGGCTCAAACCTTCATGGTTTTTCTTTTCAGGGCTGGAAAAAGGAAGGTGAGCAGATACTAGGTAGACAACTGAGGTGTGTCCCTTTACCCGCAGTCGTTTTCCACTGCTTTCTTTAAGGGCCCACACGGTACTGGAGTTCTGTTCCATACTTGGCAGCAACTTGTAAAAGCATGAAGCTTTCAGTCATGACAATTAGAAAAGCAAAAACTTTTTGAAAAAGGCATCCACACCGACAAATTTGCAGACGACAATAGCAGCTGGAACTTCGTGGAGAGCTAGAGGTTTGCGGTTCCATAGGTGATTGAGCCGCTTCTTAGCAGAGCAAGAATTGTTACCTGCTCTGCTTTCCATGCATAAGGCAGAATGGATGGATGGAAGACATGCCAGGGATGTCTGGAAATGGTTTGGCATCCCTTAGCATAGGTCCACCTTTCAAGGGTTTTCCATGCATCTTCTTGAGGCATTACTTACTGTAGGAGGCGAGGTATGACCCACTCAGCCCATGACCGATCAGCAAAACTCTGCAGGCACCGACTAGGCACACTTTGTTTGGGAGTTTGTCAAAGGGAACCACGGCGCTCACCAGGACTCTGTGGCCGAGTGGTTAAGGCGATGGACTGCTAATCCATTGTGCTCTGCATGCATGGGTTCGAATCCCATCCTCGTCGATTTCTTCTGCTTCGTCCAAGCTGAAATCTTTGTTTGCTAATCCTCTTTTTACTGGACAAGCAGTGATTGTCCCCTCCATGGTGGACTTTAACTGTGACCTCTCAAGACGGCTCTTATTAAAGCTAGGAAAGACGCATATTTGTTGTGTGGCATACAAGTTACGTGGCATATCAACGGGTTAAGTCCACTCTTTTTATTTTTCATGCTTGATGGCATCCTCGGCCTTCTCATGAAGATGAAGGCCTCTTTGTCCTTTGCAGCCTTTAGCTGGTACTGATTCTAGATCCCCTGACTGGTCTACCTTAGGACTGTGTGAAAGACAAGTAAGATGTCAGACGTGAGCGAATAACTTTTTTTTGGTTTGCTTCAGAAGCTCAAAAGAGAAGAAAGAAAGGCACTGCTGAGATTCGAACTCAGGATCTCCTGTTTACTAGACAGGCGCTTTAACCAACTAAGCCACAGCGCCTTGTGAGGGCAAAGCTGGCACAGCTGTGCAGCTTAAAAAAAACGCCACTGCTATCGGATGTTTCCAATTCCTGCAACCTTTCATGACCTGATGGGGTGGCTCAAACCTTCATGGTTTTTCTTTTCAGGGCTGGAAAAAGGAAGGTGAGCAGATACTAGGTAGACAACTGAGGCGTGTCCCTTTATCCGCAGTCGTTTTCCACTGCTTTCTTTAAGGGCCCACACGGTACTGGAGTTCTGTTCCATACTTGGCAGCAACTTGTAAAAGGATGAAGCTTTCAGTCATGACAATTAGAAAAGCAAAAACTTTTTGAAAAAGGCATCCACACCGACAAATTTGCAGACGACAATAGCAGCTGGAACTTCGTGGAGAGCTAGAGGTTTGCGGTTCCATAGGTGATTGAGCCGCTTCTTAGCAGAGCAAGAATTGTTACCTGCTCTGCTTTCCATGCATAAGGCAGAATAGATGGATGGAAGACATGCCAGGGATGTCTGGAAATGGTTTGGCATCCCTTAGCATAGGTCCACCTTTCAAGGGTTTTCCATGCATCTTCTTGAGGCATTACTTACTGTAGGAGGCGAGGTATGACCCACTCAGCCCATGACCGATCAGCAAAACTCTGCAGGCACCGACTAGGCACACTTTGTTTGTGAGTTTGTCAAAGGGAACCACAGCGCTCACCAGGACGAGGTGGCCGAGTGGTTAAGGCGATGGACTGCTAATCCATTGTGCTCTGCATGCATGGGTTCGAATCCCATCCTCGTCGATTTCTTCTGCTTCGTCCAAGCTGAAATCTTTGTTTGCTAATCCTCTTTTTACTGGACAAGCAGTGATTGTCCCCTCCATGGTGGACTTTAACTGTGACCTCTCAAGACGGCTCTTATTAAAGCTAGGAAAGACGCATATTTGTTGGGTGGCATACAATTTACGTGGCATATCAACGGGTTAAGTCCACTCTTTTTATTTTTCATGCTTGATGGCATCCTCGGCCTTCTCATGAAGATGAAGGCCTCTTTGTCCTTTGCAGCCTTTAGCTGGTACTGATTCTAGATCCCCTGACTGGTCTACCTTAGGACTGTGTGAAAGACAAGTAAGATGTCAGACGTGAGCGAATAACTTTTTTTTGGTTTGCTTCAGAAGCTCAAAAGAGAAGAAAGAAAGGCACTGCTGAGATTCGAACTCAGGATCTCCTGTTTACTAGACAGGCGCTTTAACCAACTAAGCCACAGCGCCTTGTGAGGGCAAAGCTGGCACAGCTGTGCAGCTTAAAAAAAACGCCACTGCTATCGGATGTTTCCAATTCCTGCAACCTTTCATGACCTGATGGGGTGGCTCAAACCTTCATGGTTTTTCTTTTCAGGGCTGGAAAAAGGAAGGTGAGCAGATACTAGGTAGACAACTGAGGTGTGTCCCTTTATCCGCAGTCGTTTTCCACTGCTTTCTTTAAGGGCCCACACGGTACTGGAGTTCTGTTCCATACTTGGCAGCAACTTGTAAAAGGATGAAGCTTTCAGTCATGACAATTAGAAAAGCAAAAACTTTTTGAAAAAGGCATCCACACCGACAAATTTGCAGACGACAATAGCAGCTGGAACTTCGTGGAGAGCTAGAGGTTTGCGGTTCCATAGGTGATTTAGCCGCTTCTTAGCAGAGCAAGAATTGTTACCTGCTCTGCTTTCCATGCATAAGGCAGAATAGATGGATGGAAGACATGCCAGGGATGTCTGGAAATGGTTTGGCATCCCTTAGCATAGGTCCACCTTTCAAGGGTTTTCCATGCATCTTCTTGAGGCATTACTTACTGTAGGAGGCGAGGTATGACCCACTCAGCCCATGACCGATCAGCAAAACTCTGCAGGCACCGACTAGGCACACTTTGTTTGGGAGTTTGGCAAAGGGAACCATGGCGCTCACCAGGACGAGGTGGCCGAGTGGTTAAGGCGATGGACTGCTAATCCATTGTGCTCTGCATGCATGGGTTCGAATCCCATCCTCGTCGATTTCTTCTGCTTCGTCCAAGCTGAAATCTTTGTTTGCTAATCCTCTTTTTACTGGACAAGCAGTGATTGACCCCTCCATGGTGGACTTTAACTGTGACCTCTCAAGACGGCTCTTATTAAAGCTAGGAAAGACGCATATTTGTTGGGTGGCATACAAGTTACGTGGCATATCAACGGGTTAAGTCCACTCTTTATTTTTCATGCTTGATGGCATCCTCGGCCTTCTCATGAAGATGAAGGCCTCTTTGTCCTTTGCAGCCTTTAGCTGGTACTGATTCTAGATCCCCTGACTGGTCTACCTTAGGACTGTGTGAAAGACAAGTAAGATGTCAGACGTGAGCGAATAACTTTTTTTTGGTTTGCTTCAGAAGCTCAAAAGAGAAGAAAGAAAGGCACTGCTGAGATTCGAACTCAGGATCTCCTGTTTACTAGACAGGCGCTTTAACCAACTAAGCCACAGCGCCTTGTGAGGGCAAAGCTGGCACAGCTGTGCAGCTGAAAAAAAACGCCACTGCTATCGGATGTTTCCAATTCCTGCAACCTTTCATGACCTGATGGGGTGGCTCAAACCTTCATGGTTTTTCTTTTCAGGGCTGGAAAAAGGAAGGTGAGCAGATACTAGGTAGACAACTGAGGTGCGTCCCTTTATCCGCAGTCGTTTTCCACTGCTTTCTTTAAGGGCCCACACGGTACTGGAGTTCTGTTCCATACTTGGCAGCAACTTGTAAAAGGATGAAGCTTTCAGTCATGACAATTAGAAAAGCAAAAACTTTTTGAAAAAGGCATCCACACCGACAAATTTGCAGACGACAATAGCAGCTGGAACTTCGTGGAGAGCTAGAGGTTT
The DNA here is from genome assembly GCF_040894005.1 of Engystomops pustulosus. Lineage (NCBI taxonomy): Eukaryota > Metazoa > Chordata > Amphibia > Anura > Leptodactylidae > Engystomops > Engystomops pustulosus. The sequence continues at coordinate 140,478,764 of NC_092417.1, read as the reverse complement.
GCGGTTCCATAGGTGATTGAGCCGCTTCTTAGCAGAGCAAGAATTGTTACCTGCTCTGCTTTCCATGCATAAGGCAGAATAGATGGATGGAAGACATGCCAGGGATGTCTGGAAATGGTTTGGCATCCCTTAGCATAGGTCCACCTTTCAAGGGTTTTCCATGCATCTTCTTGAGGCATTACTTACTGTAGGAGGCGAGGTATGACCCACTCAGCCCATGACCGATCAGCAAAACTCTGCAGGCACCGACTAGGCACACTTTGTTTGGGAGTTTGTCAAAGGGAACCACGGCGCTCACCAGGACGAGGTGGCCGAGTGGTTAAGGCGATGGACTGCTAATCCATTGTGCTCTGCATGCATGGGTTTGAATCCCATCCTCGTCGATTTCTTCTGCTTCGTCCAAGCTGAAATCTTTGTTTGCTAATCCTCTTTTTACTGGACAAGCAGTGATTGTCCCCTCCATGGTGGACTTTAACTGTGACCTCTCAAGACGGCTCTTATTAAAGCTAGGAAAGATGCATATTTGTTGGGTGGCATACAAGTTACGTGGCATATCAACGGGTTAAGTCCACTCTTTTTATTTTTCATGCTTGATGGCATCCTCGGCCTTCTCATGAAGATGAAGGCCTCTTTGTCCTTTGCAGCCTTTAGCTGGTACTGATTCTAGATCCCCTGACTGGTCTACCTTAGGACTGTGTGAAAGACAAGTAAGATGTCAGACGTGAGCGAATAACTTTTTTTTGGTTTGCTTCAGAAGCTCAAAAGAGAAGAAAGAAAGGCACTGCTGAGATTCGAACTCAGGATCTCCTGTTTACTAGACAGGCGCTTTAACCAACTAAGCCACAGCGCCTTGTGAGGGCAAAGCTGGCACAGCTGTGCAGCTTAAAAAAAACGCCACTGCTATCGGATGTTTCCAATTCCTGCAACCTTTCATGACCTGATGGGGTGGCTCAAACCTTCATGGTTTTTCTTTTCAGGGCTGGAAAAAGGAAGGTGAGCAGATACTAGGTAGACAACTGAGGTGTGTCCCTTTATCCGCAGTCGTTTTCCACTGCTTTCTTTAAGGGCCCACACGGTACTGGAGTTCTGTTCCATACTTGGCAGCAACTTGTAAAAGGATGAAGCTTTCAGTCATGACAATTAGAAAAGCAAAAACTTTTTGAAAAAGGCATCCACACCGACAAATTTGCAGACGACAATAGCAGCTGGAACTTCGTGGAGAGCTAGAGGTTTGCGGTTCCATAGGTGATTGAGCGGCTTCTTAGCAGAGCAAGAATTGTTACCTGCTCTGCTTTCCATGCATAAGGCAGAATAGATGGATGGAAGACATGCCAGGGATGTCTGGAAATGGTTTGGCATCCCTTAGCATAGGTCCACCTTTCAAGGGTTTTCCATGCATCTTCTTGAGGCATTACTTACTGTAGGAGGCGAGGTATGACCCACTCAGCCCATGACCGATCAGCAAAACTCTGCAGGCACCGACTAGGCACACTTTGTTTGGGAGTTTGTCAAAGGGAACCACGGCGCTCACCAGGACGAGGTGGCCGAGTGGTTAAGGCGATGGACTGCTAATCCATTGTGCTCTGCATGCATGGGTTCGAATCCCATCCTCGTCGATTTCTTCTGCTTCGTCCAAGCTGAAATCTTTGTTTGCTAATCCTCTTTTTACTGGACAAGCAGTGATTGTCCCCTCCATGGTGGACTTTAACTGTGACCTCTCAAGACGGCTCTTATTAAAGCTAGGAAAGACGCATATTTGTTGTGTGGCATACAAGTTACGTGGCATATCAACGGGTTAAGTCCACTCTTTTTATTTTTCATGCTTGATGGCATCCTCGGCCTTCTCATGAAGATGAAGGCCTCTTTGTCCTTTGCAGCCTTTAGCTGGTACTGATTCTAGATCCCCTGACTGGTCTACCTTAGGACTGTGTGAAAGACAAGTAAGATGTCAGACGTGAGCGAATAACTTTTTTTTGGTTTGCTTCAGAAGCTCAAAAGAGAAGAAAGAAAGGCACTGCTGAGATTCGAACTCAGGATCTCCTGTTTACTAGACAGGCGCTTTAACCAACTAAGCCACAGCGCCTTGTGATGGCAAAGCTGGCACAGCTGTGCAGCTGAAAAAAAACGCCACTGCTATCGGATGTTTCCAATTCCTGCAACCTTTCATGACCTGATGGGGTGGCTCAAACCTTCATGGTTTTTCTTTTCAGGGCTGGAAAAAGGAAGGTGAGCAGATACTAGGTAGACAACTGAGGTGTGTCCCTTTATCCGCAGTCGTTTTCCACTGCTTTCTTTAAGGGCCTACACGGTACTGGAGTTCTGTTCCATACTTGGCAGCAACTTGTAAAAGGATGAAGCTTTCAGTCATGACAATTAGAAAAGCAAAAACTTTTTGAAAAAGGCATCCACACCGACAAATTTGCAGACGACAATAGCAGCTGGAACTTCGTGGAGAGCTAGAGGTTTGCGGTTCCATAGGTGATTGAGCCGCTTCTTAGCAGAGCAAGAATTGTTACCTGCTCTGCTTTCCATGCATAAGGCAGAATAGATGGATGGAAGACATGCCAGGGATGTCTGGAAATGGTTTGGCATCCCTTAGCATAGGTCCACCTTTCAAGGGTTTTCCATGCATCTTCTTGAGACATTACTTACTGTAGGAGGCGAGGTATGACCCACTCAGCCCATGACCGATCAGCAAAACTCTGCAGGCACCGACTAGGCACACTTTGTTTGGGAGTTTGTCAAAGGGAACCACGGTGCTCACCAGGACGAGGTGGCTGAGTGGTTAAGGCGATGGACTGCTAATCCATTGTGCTCTGCATGCATGGGTTTGAATCCCATCCTCGTCGATTTCTTCTGCTTCGTCCAAGCTGAAATCTTTGTTTGCTAATCCTCTTTTTACTGGACAAGCAGTGATTGTCCCCTCCATGGTGGACTTTAACTGTGACCTCTCAAGACGGCTCTTATTAAAGCTAGGAAAGACGCATATTTGTTGGGTGGCATACAAGTTACGTGGCATATCAACGGGTTAAGTCCACTCTTTTAATTTTTCATGCTTGATGGCATCCTCGGCCTTCTCATGAAGATGAAGGCCTCTTTGTCCTTTGCAGCCTTTAGCTGGTACTGATTCTAGATCCCCTGACTGGTCTACCTTAGGACTGTGTGAAAGACAAGTAAGATGTCAGACGTGAGCGAATAACTTTTTTTTGGTTTGCTTCAGAAGCTCAAAAGAGAAGAAAGAAAGGCACTGCTGAGATTCGAACTCAGGATCTCCTGTTTACTAGACAGGCGCTTTAACCAACTAAGCCACAGCGCCTTGTGAGGGCAAAGCTGGCACAGCTGTGCAGCTTAAAAAAAACGCCACTGCTATCGGATGTTTCCAATTCCTGCAACCTTTCATGACCTGATGGGGTGGCTCAAACCTTCATGGTTTTTCTTTTCAGGGCTGGAAAAAGGAAGGTGAGCAGATACTAGGTAGACAACTGAGGTGTGTCCCTTTATCCGCAGTCGTTTTCCACTGCTTTCTTTAAGGGCCCACACGGTACTGGAGTTCTGTTCCATACTTGGCAGCAACTTGTAAAAGGATGAAGCTTTCAGTCATGACAATTAGAAAAGCAAAAACTTTTTGAAAAAGGCATCCACACCGACAAATTTGCAGACGACAATAGCAGCTGGAACTTCGTGGAGAGCTAGATTGAGCCGCTTCTTAGCAGAGCAAGAATTGTTACCTGCTCTGCTTTCCATGCATAAGGCAGAATAGATGGATGGAAGACATGCCAGGGATGTCTGGAAATGGTTTGGCATCCCTTAGCATAGGTCCACCTTTCAAGGGTTTTCCATGCATCTTCTTGAGGCATTACTTACTGTAGGAGGCGAGGTATGACCCACTCAGCCCATGACCGATCAGCAAAACTCTGCAGGCACCGACTAGGCACACTTTGTTTGAGAGTTTGTCAAAGGGAACCACGGCGCTCACCAGGACGAGGTGGCCGAGTGGTTAAGGCGATGGACTGCTAATCCATTGTGCTCTGCATGCATGGGTTTGAATCCCATCCTCGTCGATTTCTTCTGCTTCGTCCAAGCTGAAATCTTTGTTTGCTAATCCTCTTTTTACTGGACAAGCAGTGATTGTCCCCTCCATGGTGGACTTTAACTGTGACCTCTCAAGACGGCTCTTATTAAAGCTAGGAAAGACGCATATTTGTTGTGTGGCATACAAGTTACGTGGCATATCAACGGGTTAAGTCCACTCTTTTTATTTTTCATGCTTGATGGCATCCTCGGCCTTCTCATGAAGATGAAGGCCTCTTTGTCCTTTGCAGCCTTTAGCTGGTACTGATTCTAGATCCCCTGACTGGTCTACCTTAGGACTGTGTGAAAGACAAGTAAGATGTCAGACGTGAGCGAATAACTTTTTTTTGGTTTGCTTCAGAAGCTCAAAAGAGAAGAAAGAAACCCACTGCTGAGATTCGAACTCAGGATCTCCTGTTTACTAGACAGGCACTTTAACCAACTAAGCCACAGCGCCTTGTGATGGCAAAGCTGGCACAGCTGTGCAGCTTAAAAAAAACGCCACTGCTATCGGATGTTTCCAATTCCTGCAACCTTTCATGACCTGATGGGGTGGCTCAAACCTTCATGGTTTTTCTTTTCAGGGCTGGAAAAAGGAAGGTGAGCAGATACTAGGTAGACAACTGAGGTGTGTCCCTTTATCCGCAGTCGTTTTCCACTGCTTTCTTTAAGGGCCCACACGGTACTGGAGTTCTGTTCCATACTTGGCAGCAACTTGTAAAAGGATGAAGCTTTCAGTCATGACAATTAGAAAAGCAAAAACTTTTTGAAAAAGGCATCCACACCGACAAATTTGCAGACGACAATAGCAGCTGGAACTTCATGGAGAGCTAGAGGTTTGCGGTTCCATAGGTGATTGAGCCGCTTCGAATCCCATCCTCGTCGATTTCTTCTGCTTCGTCCAAGCTGAAATTTTTTTTTGCTAATCCTCTTTTTACTGGACAAGCAGTGATTGTCCCCTCCATGGTGGACTTTAACTGTGACCTCTCAAGACGGCTCTTATTAAAGCTAGGAAAGACGCATATTTGTTGTGTGGCATACAAGTTACGTGGCATATCAACGGGTTAAGTCCACTCTTTTTATTTTTCATGCTTGATGGCATCCTCGGCCTTCTCATGAAGATGAAGGCCTCTTTGTCCTTTGCAGCCTTTAGCTGGTACTGATTCTAGATCCCCTGACTGGTCTACCTTAGGACTGTGTGAAAGACAAGTAAGATGTCAGACGTGAGCGAATAACTTTTTTTTGGTTTGCTTCAGAAGCTCAAAAGAGAAGAAAGAAAGGCACTGCTGAGATTCGAACTCAGGATCTCCTGTTTACTAGACAGGCGCTTTAACCAACTACGCCACAGCGCCTTGTGAGGGCACAGCTGTGCAGCTTAAAAAAAACGCCACTGCTATCGGATGTTTCCAATTCCTGCAACCTTTCATGACCTGATGGGGTGGCTCAAACCTTCATGGTTTTTCTTTTCAGGGCTGGAAAAAGGAAGGTGAGCAGATACTAGGTAGACAACTGAGGTGCGTCCCTTTATCTGCAGTCGTTTTCCACTGCTTTCTTTAAGGGCCCACACGGTACTGGAGTTCTGTTCCATACTTGGCAGCAACTTGTAAAAGGATGAAGCTTTCAGTCATGACAATTAGAAAAGCAAAAACTTTTTGAAAAAGGCATCCACACCGACAAATTTGCAGACGACAATAGCAGCTGGAACTTCGTGGAGAGCTAGAGGTTTGCGGTTCCATAGGTGATTGAGCCGCTTCTTAGCAGAGCAAGAATTGTTACCTGCTCTGCTTTCCATGCATAAGGCAGAATAGATGGATGGAAGACATGCCAGGGATGTCTGGAAATGGTTTGGCATCCCTTAGCATAGGTCCACCTTTCAAGGGTTTTCCATGCATCTTCTTGAGGCATTACTTACTGTAGGAGGCGAGGTATGACCCACTCAGCCCATGACCGATCAGCAAAACTCTGCAAGCACGGACTAGGCACACTTTGTTTGGGAGTTTGTCAAAGGGAACCACGGCACTCACCAGGACGAGGTGGCCGAGTGGTTAAGGCGATGGACTGCTAATCCATTGTGCTCTGCATGCATGGGTTCGAATCCCATCCTCGTCGATTTCTTCTGCTTCGTCCAAGCTGAAATCTTTGTTTGCTAATCCTCTTTTTACTGGACAAGCAGTGATTGTCCCCTCCATGGTGGACTTTAACTGTGACCTCTCAAGACGGCTCTTATTAAAGCTAGGAAAGATGCATATTTGTTGTGTGGCATACAAGTTACGTGGCATATCAACGGGTTAAGTCCACTCTTTTTATTTTTCATGCTTGATGGCATCCTCGGCCTTCTCATGAAGATGAAGGCCTCTTTGTCCTTTGCAGCCTTTAGCTGGTACTGATTCTAGATCCCCTGACTGGTCTACCTTAGGACTGTGTGAAAGACAAGTAAGATGTCAGACGTGAGCGAATAACTTTTTTTTGGTTTGCTTCAGAAGCTCAAAAGAGAAGAAAGAAACCCACTGCTGAGATTCGAACTCAGGATCTCCTGTTTACTAGACAGGCGCTTTAACCAACTAAGCCACAGCGCCTTGTGATGGCAAAGCTGGCACAGCTGTGCAGCTTAAAAAAAAACGCCACTGCTATCGGATGTTTCCAATTCCTGCAACCTTTCATGACCTGATGGGGTGGCTCAACCCTTCATGGTTTTTCTTTTCAGGGCTGGAAAAAGGAAGGTGAGCAGATACTAGGTAGACAACTGAGGTGTGTCCCTTTATCCGCAGTCGTTTTCCACTGCTTTCTTTAAGGGCCCACACGGTACTGGAGTTCTGTTCCATACTTGGCAGCAACTTGTAAAAGGATGAAGCTTTCAGTCATGACAATTAGAAAAGCAAAAACTTTTTGAAAAAGGCATCCACACCGACAAATTTGCAGACGACAATAGCAGCTGGAACTTCGTGGAGAGCTAGAGGTTTGCGGTTCCATAGGTGATTGAGCCGCTTCTTAGCAGAGCAAGAATTGTTACCTGCTCTGCTTTCCATGCATAAGGCAGAATAGATGGATGGAAGACATGCCAGGGATGTCTGGAAATGGTTTGGCATCCCTTAGCATAGGTCCACCTTTCAAGGGTTTTCCATGCATCTTCTTGAGGCATTACTTACTGTAGGAGGCGAGGTATGACCCACTCAGCCTATGACCGATCAGTAAAACTTTGCAGGCACCGACTAGGCACACTTTGTTTGGGAGTTTGTCAAAGGGAACCACGGCGCTCACCAGGACGAGGTGGCAGTGTGGTTAAGGCGATGGACTGCTAATCCATTGTGCTCTGCACGCATGGGTTCGAATCCCATCCTCGTCGATTTCTTCTGCTTCGTCCAAGCTGAAATCTTTGTTTGCTAATCCTCTTTTTACTGGACAAGCAGTGATTGTCCCCTCCATGGTGGACTTTAACTGTGACCTCTCAAGACGGCTCTTATTAAAGCTAGGAAAGACGCATATTTGTTGTGTGGCATACAAGTTATGTGGCATATCAACGGGTTAAGTCCACTCTTTTTATTTTTCATGCTTGATGGCATCCTCGGCCTTCTCATGAAGATGAAGGCCTCTTTGTCCTTTGCAGCCTTTAGCTGGTACTGATTCTAGATCCCCTGACTGGTCTACCTTAGGACTGTGTGAAAGACAAGTAAGATGTCAGACGTGAGCGAATAACTTTTTTTTGGTTTGCTTCAGAAGCTCAAAAGAGAAGAAAGAAAGGCACTGCTGAGATTCGAACTCAGGATCTCCTGTTTACTAGACAGGCGCTTTAACCAACTAAGCCACAGCGCCTTGTGAGGGCAAAGCTGGCACAGCTGTGCAGCTTAAAAGAAACGCCACTGCTATCGGATGTTTCCAATTCCTGCAACCTTTCATGACCTGATGGGGTGGCTCAAACCTTCATGGTTTTTCTTTTCAGGGCTGGAAAAAGGAAGGTGAGCAGATACTAGGTAGACAACTGAGGTGTGTCCCTTTATCCGCAGTCGTTTTCCACTGCTTTCTTTAAGGGCCCACACGGTACTGGAGTTCTGTTCCATACTTGGCAGCAACTTGTAAAAGGATGAAGCTTTCAGTCATGACAATTAGAAAAGCAAAAACTTTTTGAAAAAGGCATCCACACCGACAAATTTGCAGACGACAATAGCAGCTGGAACTTCGTGGAGAGCTAGAGGTTTGCGGTTCCATAGGTGATTGAGCCGCTTCTTAGCAGAGCAAGAATTGTTACCTGCTCTGCTTTCCATGCATAAGGCAGAATAGATGGATGGAAGACATGCCAGGGATGTCTGGAAATGGTTTGGCATCCCTTAGCATAGGTCCACCTTTCAAGGGTTTTCCATGCATCTTCTTGAGGCATTACTTACTGTAGGAGGCGAGGTATGACCCACTCAGCCCATGACCAATCAGCAAAACTCTGCAGGCACCGACTAGGCACACTTTGTTTGTGAGTTTGTCAAAGGGAACCACGGCGCTCACCAGGACGAGGTGGCCGAGTGGTTAAGGCGATGGACTGCTAATCCATTGTGCTCTGCATGCATGGGTTCGAATCCCATCCTCGTCGATTTCTTCTGCTTCGTCCAAGCTGAAATCTTTGTTTGCTAATCCTCTTTTTACTGGACAAGCAGTGATTGTCCCCTCCATGGTGGACTTTAACTGTGACCTCTCAAGACGGCTCTTATTAAAGCTAGGAAAGACGCATATTTGTTGGGTGGCATACAAGTTACGTGGCATATCAACGGGTTAAGTCCACTCTTTTTATTTTTCATGCTTGATGGCATCCTCGGCCTTCTCATGAAGATGAAGGCCTCTTTGTCCTTTGCAGCCTTTAGCTGGTACTGATTCTAGATCCCCTGACTGGTCTACCTTAGGACTGTGTGAAAGACAAGTAAGATGTCAGACGTGAGCGAATAACTTTTTTTTGGTTTGCTTCAGAAGCTCAAAAGAGAAGAAAGAAAGGCATTGCTGAGATTCGAACTCAGGATCTCCTGTTTACTAGACAGGCGCTTTAACCAACTAAGCCACAGCGCCTTGTGAGGGCAAAGCTGGCACAGCTGTGCAGCTTAAAAAAAACGCCACTGCTATCGGATGTTTCCAATTCCTGCAACCTTTCATGACCTGATGGGGTGGCTCAAACCTTCATGGTTTTTCTTTTCAGGGCTGGAAAAAGGAAGGTGAGCAGATACTAGGTAGACAACTGAGGTGTGTCCCTTTATCCGCAGTCGTTTTCCACTGCTTTCTTTAAGGGCCCACACGGTACTGGAGTTCTGTTCCATACTTGGCAGCAACTTGTAAAAGGATGAAGCTTTCAGTCATGACAATTAGAAAAGCAAAAACTTTTTGAAAAAGGCATCCACACCGACAAATTTGCAGACGACAATAGCAGCTGGAACTTCGTGGAGAGCTAGAGGTTTGCGGTTCCATAGGTGATTGAGCCGCTTCTTAGCAGAGCAAGAATTGTTACCTGCTCTGCTTTCCATGCATAAGGCAGAATAGATGGATGGAAGACATGCCAGGGATGTCTGGAAATGGTTTGGCATCCCTTAGCATAGGTCCACCTTTCAAGGGTTTTCCATGCATCTTCTTGAGGCATTACTTACTGTAGGAGGCGAGGTATGACCCACTCAGCCCATGACCGATCAGCAAAACTCTGCAGGCACCGACTAGGCACACTTTGTTTGGGAGTTTGGCAAAGGGAACCACGGCGCTCACCAGGACGAGGTGGCCGAGTGGTTAAGGCGATGGACTGCTAATCCATTGTGCTCTGCATGCATGGGTTCAAATCTAGAGATGAGCGAGCACTAAAATGCTCGGGTGCTCGTTACTCGAGCCGAACATTTCCAGATGCTCGAGTGCTCGTTTCGAGTAACGAGCCCCATTGAAGTCAATGGGAGACCCGAGCATTTTTCAAAGGGACCATGGTTCAGGAATAAAATGTGTTATTTAATTGAAAAATAATGTCTTCTGATAATTTGCAAACATCTGCGATCTATTCTTCACTGTTCCGCGCGTATATTATCTCCCGACAAGTTAGCAGATGTAAAGAACAGTGAAGAATAGAATAAAAACAGTGAACACAGGATCATTTAAGATAAAAACACAGTGCAGAACACAGTGCAGAATAGATTACAGATGTTCGGCACATCTGCTTACTTGTCGGGAGATACGCGCGGAGCGGCGCGAACAAAATAGCATGTGAAGAACAATATATATGTGTGTGAAGAACACATTGCAGATGTTTAAATACATCTGCAATGTGTTCTTCACACATATATATTGTTCTTCACATGCTATTTTGTTCGCGCCGTTCCGCGCGTATCTCCCGACAAGTAAGCAGATGTGCCGAACATCTGTAATCTATTCTGCACTGTGTTCTGCACTGTGTTTTTATCTTAAATGATCCTGTGTTCACTGTTTTTATTCTATTCTTTATTGTTCTTCACTGTGTTTTTTTTAATTAAATGCTCGATCTCGAGCAGGGGAAATACTCGTCCGAGCAACGAGCCGTCTCGAGTACCCTAATGCTCGACCGAGCATCAAGCTCGGACGAGCATGTTCGCTCATCTCTATTCAAATCCCACCCTCGTCGATTTCTTCTGCTTCGTCCAAGCTGAAATCTTTGTTTGCTAATCCTCTTTTTACTGGACAAGCAGTGATTGTCCCCTCCATGGTGGACTTTAACTGTGACCTCTCAAGACGGCTCTTATTAAAGCTAGGAAAGACGCATATTTGTTGTGTGGCATACAAGTTACGTGGCATATCAACGGGTTAAGTCCACTCTTTTTATTTTTCATGCTTGATGGCATCCTCGGCCTTCTCATGAAGATGAAGGCCTCTTTGTCCTTTGCAGCCTTTAGCTGGTACTGATTCTAGATCCCCTGACTGGTCTACCTTAGGACTGTGTGAAAGACAAGTAAGATGTCAGACGTGAGCGAATAACTTTTTTTTGGTTTGCTTCAGAAGCTCAAAAGAGAAGAAAGAAAGGCACTGCTGAGATTCGAACTCAGGATCTCCTGTTTACTAGACAGGCGCTTTAACCAACTAAGCCACAGCGCCTTGTGAGGGCAAAGCTGGCACAGCTGTGCAGCTGAAAAAAAACGCCACTGCTATCGGATGTTTCCAATTCCTGCAACCTTTCATGACCTGATGGGGTGGCTCAAACCTTCATGGTTTTTCTTTTCAGGGCTGGAAAAAGGAAGGTGAGCAGATACTAGGTAGACAACTGAGGTGCGTCCCTTTATCCGCAGTCGTTTTCCACTGCTTTCTTTAAGGGCCCACACGGTACTGGAGTTCTGTTCCATACTTGGCAGCAACTTGTAAAAGGATGAAGCTTTCAGTCATGACAATTAGAAAAGCAAAAACTTTTTGAAAAAGGCATCCACACCGACAAATTTGCAGACGACAATAGCAGCTGGAACTTCGTGGAGAGCTAGAGGTTTGCGGTTCCATAGGTGATTGAGCCGCTTCTTAGCAGAGCAAGAATTGTTACCTGCTCTGCTTTCCATGCATAAGGCAGAATAGATGGATGGAAGACATGCCAGGGATGTCTGGAAATGGTTTGGCATCCCTTAGCATAGGTCCACCTTTCAAGGGTTTTCCATGCATCTTCTTGAGGCATTACTTACTGTAGGAGGCGAGGTATGACCCACTCAGCCCATGACCGATCAGCAAAACTCTGCAGGCACCGACTAGGCACACTTTGTTATGGAGTTTGTCAAAGGGAACCACGGCACTCACCAGGACGAGGTGGCCGAGTGGTTAAGGCGATGGACTGCTAATCCATTGTGCTCTGCATGCATGGGTTCGAATCCCATCCTCGTCGATTTCTTCTGCTTCGTCCAAGCTGAAATCTTTGTTTGCTAATCCTCTTTTTACTGGACAAGCAGTGATTGTCCCCTCCATGGTGGACTTTAACTGTGACCTCTCAAGACGGCTCTTATAAAAGCTAGGAAAGATGCATATTTGTTGTGTGGCATACAAGTTACGTGGCATATCAACGGGTTAAGTCCACTCTTTTTATTTTTCATGCTTGATGGCATCCTCGGCCTTCTCATGAAGATGAAGGCCTCTTTGTCCTTTGCAGCCTTTAGCTGGTACTGATTCTAGATCCCCTGACTGGTCTACCTTAGGACTGTGTGAAAGACAAGTAAGATGTCAGACGTGAGCGAATAACTTTTTTTTGGTTTGCTTCAGAAGCTCAAAAGAGAAGAAAGAAACCCACTGCTGAGATTCGAACTCAGGATCTCCTGTTTACTAGACAGGCGCTTTAACCAACTAAGCCACAGCGCCTTGTGATGGCAAAGCTGGCACAGCTGTGCAGCTTAAAAAAAAACGCCACTGCTATCGGATGTTTCCAATTCCTGCAACCTTTCATGACCTGATGGGGTGGCTCAACCCTTCATGGTTTTTCTTTTCAGGGCTGGAAAAAGGAAGGTGAGCAGATACTAGGTAGACAACTGAGGTGTGTCCCTTTATCCGCAGTCGTTTTCCACTGCTTTCTTTAAGGGCCCACACGGTACTGGAGTTCTGTTCCATACTTGGCAGCAACTTGTAAAAGGATGAAGCTTTCAGTCATGACAATTAGAAAAGCAAAAACTTTTTGAAAAAGGCATCCACACCGACAAATTTGCAGACGACAATAGCAGCTGGAACTTCGTGGAGAGCTAGAGGTTTGCGGTTCCATAGGTGATTGAGCCGCTTCTTAGCAGAGCAAGAATTGTTACCTGCTCTGCTTTCCATGCATAAGGCAGAATAGATGGATGGAAGACATGCCAGGGATGTCTGGAAATGGTTTGGCATCCCTTAGCATAGGTCCACCTTTCAAGGGTTTTCCATGCATCTTCTTGAGGCATTACTTACTGTAGGAGGCGAGGTATGACCCACTCAGCCCATGACCGATCAGTAAAACTTTGCAGGCACCGACTAGGCACACTTTGTTTGGTAGTTTGTCAAAGGGAACCACGGCGCTCACCAGGACGAGGTGGCAGTGTGGTTAAGGCGATGGACTGCTAATCCATTGTGCTCTGCACGCATGGGTTCGAATCCCATCCTCGTCGATTTCTTCTGCTTCGTCCAAGCTGAAATCTTTGTTTGCTAATCCTCTTTTTACTGGACAAGCAGTGATTGTCCCCTCCATGGTGGACTTTAACTGTGACCTCTCAAGACGGCTCTTATTAAAGCTAGGAAAGACGCATATTTGTTGTGTGGCATACAAGTTACGTGGCATATCAACGGGTTAAGTCCACTCTTTTTATTTTTCATGCTTGATGGCATCCTCGGCCTTCTCATGAAGATGAAGGCCTCTTTGTCCTTTGCAGCCTTTAGCTGGTACTGATTCTAGATCCCCTGACTGGTCTACCTTAGGACTGTGTGAAAGACAAGTAAGATGTCAGACGTGAGCGAATAACTTTTTTTTGGTTTGCTTCAGAAGCTCAAAAGAGAAGAAAGAAAGGCACTGCTGAGATTCGAACTCAGGATCTCCTGTTTACTAGACAGGCGCTTTAACCAACTAAGCCACAGCGCCTTGTGAGGGCAAAGCTGGCACAGCTGTGCAGCTTAAAAAAAACGCCACTGCTATCGGATGTTTCCAATTCCTGCAACCTTTCATGACCTGATGGGGTGGCTCAAACCTTCATGGTTTTTCTTTTCAGGGCTGGAAAAAGGAAGGTGAGCAGATACTAGGTAAACAACTGAGGTGTGTCCCTTTACCCGCAGTCGTTTTCCACTGCTTTCTTTAAGGGCCCACACGGTACTGGAGTTCTGTTCCATACTTGGCAGCAACTTGTAAAAGCATGAAGCTTTCAGTCATGACAATTAGAAAAGCAAAAACTTTTTGAAAAAGGCATCCACACCGACAAATTTGCAGACGACAATAGCAGCTGGAACTTCGTGGAGAGCTAGAGGTTTGCGGTTCCATAGGTGATTGAGCCGCTTCTTAGCAGAGCAAGAATTGTTACCTGCTCTGCTTTCCATGCATAAGGCAGAATAGATGGATGGAAGACATGCCAGGGATGTCTGGAAATGGTTTGGCATCCCTTAGCATAGGTCCACCTTTCAAGGGTTTTCCATGCATCTTCTTGAGGCATTACTTACTGTAGGAGGCGAGGTATGACCTACTCAGCCCATGACCGATCAGCAAAACTCTGCAGGCACCGACTAGGCACACTTTGTTTGTGAGTTTGTCAAAGGGAACCACGGCGCTCACCAGGACTCTGTGGCCGAGTGGTTAAGGCGATGGACTGCTAATCCATTGTGCTCTGCATGCATGGGTTCGAATCCCATCCTCGTCGATTTCTTCTGCTTCGTCCAAGCTGAAATCTTTGTTTGCTAATCCTCTTTTTACTGGACAAGCAGTGATTGTCCCCTCCATGGTGGACTTTAACTGTGACCTCTCAAGACGGCTCTTATTAAAGCTAGGAAAGACGCATATTTGTTGGGTGGCATACAAGTTACGTGGCATATCAACGGGTTAAGTCCACTCTTTTTATTTTTCATGCTTGATGGCATCCTCGGCCTTCTCATGAAGATGAAGGCCTCTTTGTCCTTTGCAGCCTTTAGCTGGTACTGATTCTAGATCCCCTGACTGGTCTACCTTAGGACTGTGTGAAAGACAAGTAAGATGTCAGACGTGAGCGAATAACTTTTTTTTGGTTTGCTTCAGAAGCTCAAAAGAGAAGAAAGAAAGGCACTGCTGAGATTCGAACTCAGGATCTCCTGTTTACTAGACAGGCGCTTTAACCAACTAAGCCACAGCGCCTTGTGAGGGCAAAGCTGGCACAGCTGTGCAGCTTTAAAAAAACGCCACTGCTATCGGATGTTTCCAATTCCTGCAACCTTTCATGACCTGATGGGGTGGCTCAAACCTTCATGGTTTTTCTTTTCAGGGCTGGAAAAAGGAAGGTGAGCAGATACTAGGTAGACAACTGAGGTGTGTCCCTTTATCCGCAGTCGTTTTCCACTGCTTTCTTTAAGGGCCCACACGGTACTGGAGTTCTGTTCCATACTTGGCAGCAACTTGTAAAAGGATGAAGCTTTCAGTCATGACAATTAGAAAAGCAAAAACTTTTTGAAAAAGGCATCCACACCGACAAATTTGCAGACGACAATAGCAGCTGGAACTTCGTGGAGAGCTAGAGGTTTGCGGTTCCATAGGTGATTGAGCCGCTTCTTAGCAGAGCAAGAATTGTTACCTGCTCTGCTTTCCATGCATAAGGCAGAATAGATGGATGGAAGACATGCCAGGGATGTCTGGAAATGGTTTGGCATCCCTTAGCATAGGTCCACCTTTCAAGGGTTTTCCATGCATCTTCTTGAGGCATTACTTACTGTAGGAGGCGAGGTATGACCCACTCAGCCCATGACCGATCAGCAAAACTCTGCAGGCACCGACTAGGCACACTTTGTTTGTGAGTTTGTCAAAGGGAACCACAGCGCTCACCAGGACGAGGTGGCCGAGTGGTTAAGGCGATGGACTGCTAATCCATTGTGCTCTGCATGCATGGGTTCGAATCCCATCCTCGTCGATTTCTTCTGCTTCGTCCAAGCTGAAATCTTTGTTTGCTAATCCTCTTTTTACTGGACAAGCAGTGATTGTCCCCTCCATGGTGGACTTTAACTGTGACCTCTCAAGACGGCTCTTATTAAAGCTAGGAAAGACGCATATTTGTTGGGTGGCATACAATTTACGTGGCATATCAACGGGTTAAGTCCACTCTTTTTATTTTTCATGCTTGATGGCATCCTCGGCCTTCTCATGAAGATGAAGGCCTCTTTGTCCTTTGCAGCCTTTAGCTGGTACTGATTCTAGATCCCCTGACTGGTCTACCTTAGGACTGTGTGAAAGACAAGTAAGATGTCAGACGTGAGCGAATAACTTTTTTTTGGTTTGCTTCAGAAGCTCAAAAGAGAAGAAAGAAAGGCACTGCTGAGATTCGAACTCAGGATCTCCTGTTTACTAGACAGGCGCTTTAACCAACTAAGCCACAGCGCCTTGTGAGGGCAAAGCTGGCACAGCTGTGCAGCTTAAAAAAAACGCCACTGCTATCGGATGTTTCCAATTCCTGCAACCTTTCATGACCTGATGGGGTGGCTCAAACCTTCATGGTTTTTCTTTTCAGGGCTGGAAAAAGGAAGGTGAGCAGATACTAGGTAGACAACTGAGGTGTGTCCCTTTATCCGCAGTCGTTTTCCACTGCTTTCTTTAAGGGCCCACACGGAACTGGAGTTCTGTTCCATACTTGGCAGCAACTTGTAAAAGGATGAAGCTTTCAGTCATGACAATTAGAAAAGCAAAAACTTTTTGAAAAAGGCATCCACACCGACAAATTTGCAGACGACAATAGCAGCTGGAACTTCGTGGAGAGCTAGAGGTTTGCGGTTCCATAGGTGATTTAGCCGCTTCTTAGCAGAGCAAGAATTGTTACCTGCTCTGCTTTCCATGCATAAGGCAGAATAGATGGATGGAAGACATGCCAGGGATGTCTGGAAATGGTTTGGCATCCCTTAGCATAGGTCCACCTTTCAAGGGTTTTCCATGCATCTTCTTGAGGCATTACTTACTGTAGGAGGCGAGGTATGACCCACTCAGCCCATGACCGATCAGCAAAACTCTGCAGGCACCGACTAGGCACACTTTGTTTGGGAGTTTGGCAAAGGGAACCATGGCGCTCACCAGGACGAGGTGGCCGAGTGGTTAAGGCGATGGACTGCTAATCCATTGTGCTCTGCATGCATGGGTTCGAATCCCATCCTCGTCGATTTCTTCTGCTTCGTCCAAGCTGAAATCTTTGTTTGCTAATCCTCTTTTTACTGGACAAGCAGTGATTGTCCCCTCCATGGTGGACTTTAACTGTGACCTCTCAAGACGGCTCTTATTAAAGCTAGGAAAGACGCATATTTGTTGGGTGGCATACAAGTTACGTGGCATATCAACGGGTTAAGTCCACTCTTTATTTTTCATGCTTGATGGCATCCTCGGCCTTCTCATGAAGATGAAGGCCTCTTTGTCCTTTGCAGCCTTTAGCTGGTACTGATTCTAGATCCCCTGACTGGTCTACCTTAGGACTGTGTGAAAGACAAGTAAGATGTCAGACGTGAGCGAATAACTTTTTTTTGGTTTGCTTCAGAAGCTCAAAAGAGAAGAAAGAAAGGCACTGCTGAGATTCGAACTCAGGATCTCCTGTTTACTAGACAGGCGCTTTAACCAACTAAGCCACAGCGCCTTGTGAGGGCAAAGCTGGCACAGCTGTGCAGCTTAAAAAAAACGCCACTGCTATCGGATGTTTCCAATTCCTGCAACCTTTCATGACCTGATGGGGTGGCTCAAACCTTCATGGTTTTTCTTTTCAGGGCTGGAAAAAGGAAGGTGAGCAGATACTAGGTAGACAACTGAGGTGTGTCCCTTTATCCGCAGTCGTTTTCCACTGCTTTCTTTAAGGGCCCACACGGTACTGGAGTTCTGTTCCATACTTGGCAGCAACTTGTAAAAGGATGAAGCTTTCAGTCATGACAATTAGAAAAGCAAAAACTTTTTGAAAAAGGCATCCACACCGACAAATTTGCAGACGACAATAGCAGCTGGAACTTCGTGGAGAGCTAGAGGTTTGCGGTTCCATAGGTGATTGAGCCGCTTCTTAGCAGAGCAAGAATTGTTACCTGCTCTGCTTTCCATGCATAAGGCAGAATAGATGGATGGAAGACATGCCAGGGATGTCTGGAAATGGTTTGGCATCCCTTAGCATAGGTCCACCTTTCAAGGGTTTTCCATGCATCTTCTTGAGGCATTACTTACTGTAGGAGGCGAGGTATGACCCACTCAGCCCATGACCGATCAGCAAAACTCTGCAGGCACCGACTAGGCACACTTTGTTTGGGAGTTTGTCAGAGGGAACCACGGCGCTCACCAGGACGAGGTGGCCGAGTGGTTAAGGCGATGGACTGCTAATCCATTGTGCTCTGCATGCATGGGTTTGAATCCCATCCTCGTCGATTTCTTCTGCTTCGTCCAAGCTGAAATCTTTGTTTGCTAATCCTCTTTTTACTGGACAAGCAGTGATTGTCCCCTCCATGGTGGACTTTAACTGTGACCTCTCAAGACGGCTCTTATTAAAGCTAGGAAAGATGCATATTTGTTGGGTGGCATACAAGTTACGTGGCATATCAACGGGTTAAGTCCACTCTTTTTATTTTTCATGCTTGATGGCATCCTCGGCCTTCTCATGAAGATGAAGGCCTCTTTGTCCTTTGCAGCCTTTAGCTGGTACTGATTCTAGATCCCCTGACTGGTCTACCTTAGGACTGTGTGAAAGACAAGTAAGATGTCAGACGTGAGCGAATAACTTTTTTTTGGTTTGCTTCAGAAGCTCAAAAGAGAAGAAAGAAAGGCACTGCTGAGATTCGAACTCAGGATCTCCTGTTTACTAGACAGGCGCTTTAACCAACTAAGCCACAGCGCCTTGTGATGGCAAAGCTGGCACAGCTGTGCAGCTTAAAAAAAACGCCACTGCTATCGGATGTTTCCAATTCCTGCAACCTTTCATGACCTGATGGGGTGGCTCAAACCTTCATGGTTTTTCTTTTCAGGGCTGGAAAAAGGAAGGTGAGCAGATACTAGGTAGACAACTGAGGTGTGTCCCTTTATCCGCAGTCGTTTTCCACTGCTTTCTTTAAGGGCCCACACGGTACTGGAGTTCTGTTTCATACTTGGCAGCAACTTGTAAAAGGATGAAGCTTTCAGTCATGACAATTAGAAAAGCAAAAACTTTTTGAAAAAGGCATCCACACCGACAAATTTGCAGACGACAATAGCAGCTGGAACTTCGTGGAGAGCTAGAGGTTTGCGGTTCCATAGGTGATTGAGCCGCTTCTTAGCAGAGCAAGAATTGTTACCTGCTCTGCTTTCCATGCATAAGGCAGAATAGATGGATGGAAGACATGCCAGGGATGTCTGGAAATGGTTTGGCATCCCTTAGCATAGGTCCACCTTTCAAGGGTTTTCCATGCATCTTCTTGAGGCATTACTTACTGTAGGAGGCGAGGTATGACCCACTCAGCCCATGACCGATCAGCAAAACTCTGCAGGCACCGACTAGGGACACTTTGTTTGGGAGTTTGTCAAAGGGAACCACGGCGCTCACCAGGACGAGGTGGCCGAGTGGTTAAGGCGATGGACTGCTAATCCATTGTGCTCTGCATGCATGGGTTCGAATCCCATCCTCGTCGATTTCTTCTGCTTCGTCCAAGCTGAAATCTTTGTTTGCTAATCCTCTTTTTACTGGACAAGCAGTGATTGTCCCCTCCATGGTGGACTTTAACTGTGACCTCTCAAGACGGCTCTTATTAAAGCTAGGAAAGACGCATATTTGTTGTGTGGCATACAAGTTACGTGGCATATCAACGGGTTAAGTCCACTCTTTTTATTTTTCATGCTTGATGGCATCCTCGGCCTTCTCATGAAGATGAAGGCCTCTTTGTCCTTTGCAGCCTTTAGCTGGTACTGATTCTAGATCCCCTGACTGGTCTACCTTAGGACTGTGTGAAAGACAAGTAAGATGTCAGACGTGAGCGAATAACTTTTTTTTGGTTTGCTTCAGAAGCTCAAAAGAGAAGAAAGAAAGGCACTGCTGAGATTCGAACTCAGGATCTCCTGTTTACTAGACAGGCGCTTTAACCAACTAAGCCACAGCGCCTTGTGAGGGCAAAGCTGGCACAGCTGTGCAGCTTAAAAAAAACGCCACTGCTATCGGATGTTTCCAATTCCTGCAACCTTTCATGACCTGATGGGGTGGCTCAAACCTTCATGGTTTTTCTTTTCAGGGCTGGAAAAAGGAAGGTGAGCAGATACTAGGTAGACAACTGAGGTGTGTCCCTTTATCCGCAGTCGTTTTCCACTGCTTTCTTTAAGGGCCCACACGGTACTGGAGTTCTGTTCCATACTTGGCAGCAACTTGTAAAAGGATGAAGCTTTCAGTCATGACAATTAGAAAAGCAAAAACTTTTTGAAAAAGGCATCCACACCGACAAATTTGCAGACGACAATAGCAGCTGGAACTTCGTGGAGAGCTAGAGGTTTGCGGTTCCATAGGTGATTGAGCCGCTTCTTAGCAGAGCAAGAATTGTTACCTGCTCTGCTTTCCATGCATAAGGCAGAATAGATGGATGGAAGACATGCCAGGGATGTCTGGAAATGGTTTGGCATCCCTTAGCATAGGTCCACCTTTCAAGGGTTTTCCATGCATCTTCTTGAGGCATTACTTACTGTAGGAGGCGAGGTATGACCCACTCAGCCCATGACCGATCAGCAAAACTCTGCAGGCACCGACTAGGCACACTTTGTTTGGGAGTTTGTCAAAGGGAACCACGGCGCTCACCAGGACGAGGTGGCCGAGTGGTTAAGGCGATGGACTGCTAATCCATTGTGCTCTGCATGCATGGGTTCGAATCCCATCCTCGTCGATTTCTTCTGCTTCGTCCAAGCTGAAATCTTTGTTTGCTAATCCTCTTTTTACTGGACAAGCAGTGATTGTCCCCTCCATGGTGGACTTTAACTGTGACCTCTCAAGACGGCTCTTATTAAAGCTAGGAAAGACGCATATTTGTTGGGTGGCATACAAGTTACGTGGCATATCAACGGGTTAAGTCCACTCTTTTTATTTTTCATGCTTGATGGCATCCTCGGCCTTCTCATGAAGATGAAGGCCTCTTTGTCCTTTGCAGCCTTTAGCTGGTACTGATTCTAGATCCCCTGACTGGTCTACCTTAGGACTGTGTGAAAGACAAGTAAGATGTCAGACGTGAGCGAATAACTTTTTTTTGGTTTGCTTCAGAAGCTCAAAAGAGAAGAAAGAAAGGCACTGCTGAGATTCGAACTCAGGATCTCCTGTTTACTAGACAGGCGCTTTAACCAACTAAGCCACAGCGCCTTGTGAGGGCAAAGCTGGCACAGCTGTGCAGCTTAAAAAAAACGCCACTGCTATCGGATGTTTCCAATTCCTGCAACCTTTCATGACCTGATGGGGTGGCTCAAACCTTCATGGTTTTTCTTTTCAGGGCTGGAAAAAGGAAGGTGAGCAGATACTAGGTAGACAACTGAGGTGTGTCCCTTTATCCGCAGTCGTTTTCCACTGCTTTCTTTAAGGGCCCACACGGTACTGGAGTTCTGTTCCATACTTGGCAGCAACTTGTAAAAGGATGAAGCTTTCAGTCATGACAATTAGAAAAGCAAAAACTTTTTGAAAAAGGCATCCACACCGACAAATTTGCAGACGACAATAGCAGCTGGAACTTCGTGGAGAGCTAGAGGTTTGCGGTTCCATAGGTGATTGAGCCGCTTCTTAGCAGAGCAAGAATTGTTACCTGCTCTGCTTTCCATGCATAAGGCAGAATAGATGGATGGAAGACATGCCAGGGATGTCTGGAAATGGTTTGGCATCCCTTAGCATAGGTCCACCTTTCAAGGGTTTTCCATGCATCTTCTTGAGGCATTACTTACTGTAGGAGGCGAGGTATGACCCACTCAGCCCATGACCGATCAGCAAAACTCTGCAGGCACCGACTAGGCACACTTTGTTTGGGAGTTTGTCAAAGGGAACCACGGCGCTCACCAGGACGAGGTGGCCGAGTGGTTAAGGCGATGGACTGCTAATCCATTGTGCTCTGCATGCATGGGTTCGAATCCCATCCTCGTCGATTTCTTCTGCTTCGTCCAAGCTGAAATCTTTGTTTGCTAATCCTCTTTTTACTGGACAAGCAGTGATTGTCCCCTCCATGGTGGACTTTAACTGTGACCTCTCAAGACGGCTCTTATTAAAGCTAGGAAAGACGCATATTTGTTGGGTGGCATACAAGTTACGTGGCATATCAACGGGTTAAGTCCACTCTTTTTATTTTTCATGCTTGATGGCATCCTCGGCCTTCTCATGAAGATGAAGGCCTCTTTGTCCTTTGCAGCCTTTAGCTGGTACTGATTCTAGATCCCCTGACTGGTCTACCTTAGGACTGTGTGAAAGACAAGTAAGATGTCAGACGTGAGCGAATAACTTTTTTTTGGTTTGCTTCAGAAGCTCAAAAGAGAAGAAAGAAAGGCACTGCTGAGATTCGAACTCAGGATCTCCTGTTTACTAGACAGGCGCTTTAACCAACTAAGCCACAGCGCCTTGTGATGGCAAAGCTGGCACAGCTGTGCAGCTGAAAAAAAACGCCACTGCTATCGGATGTTTCCAATTCCTGCAACCTTTCATGACCTGATGGGGTGGCTCAAACCTTCATGGTTTTTCTTTTCAGGGCTGGAAAAAGGAAGGTGAGCAGATACTAGGTAGACAACTGAGGTGTGTCCCTTTATCCGCAGTCGTTTTCCACTGCTTTCTTCAAGGGCCTACACGGTACTGGAGTTCTGTTCCATACTTGGCAGCAACTTGTAAAAGGATGAAGCTTTCAGTCATGACAATTAGAAAAGCAAAAACTTTTTGAAAAAGGCATCCACACCGACAAATTTGCAGACGACAATAGCAGCTGGAACTTCGTGGAGAGCTAGAGGTTTGCGGTTCCATAGGTGATTGAGCCGCTTCTTAGCAGAGCAAGAATTGTTACCTGCTCTGCTTTCCATGCATAAGGCAGAATAGATGGATGGAAGACATGCCAGGGATGTCTGGAAATGGTTTGGCATCCCTTAGCATAGGTCCACCTTTCAAGGGTTTTCCATGCATCTTCTTGAGGCATTACTTACTGTAGGAGGCGAGGTATGACCCACTCAGCCCATGACCGATCAGCAAAACTCTGCAGGCACCGACTAGGCACACTTTGTTTGAGAGTTTGTCAAAGGGAACCATGGCGCTCACCAGGACGAGGTGGCCGAGTGGTTAAGGCGATGGACTGCTAATCCATTGTGCTCTGCATGCATGGGTTCGAATCCCATCCTCGTCGATTTCTTCTGCTTCGTCCAAGCTGAAATCTTTGTTTGCTAATCCTCTTTTTACTGGACAAGCAGTGATTGTCCCCTCCATGGTGGACTTTAACTGTGACCTCTCAAGACGGCTCTTATTAAAGCTAGGAAAGACGCATATTTGTTGGGTGGCATACAAGTTACGTGGCATATCAACGGGTTAAGTCCACTCTTTTTATTTTTCATGCTTGATGGCATCCTCGGCCTTCTCATGAAGATGAAGGCCTCTTTGTCCTTTGCAGCCTTTAGCTGGTACTGATTCTAGATCCCCTGACTGGTCTACCTTAGGACTGTGTGAAAGACAAGTAAGATGTCAGACGTGAGCGAATAACTTTTTTTTGGTTTGCTTCAGAAGCTCAAAAGAGAAGAAAGAAAGGCACTGCTGAGATTCGAACTCAGGATCTCCTGTTTACTAGACAGGCGCTTTAACCAACTAAGCCACAGCGCCTTGTGATGGCAAACCTGGCACAGCTGTGCAGCTGAAAAAAAACGCCACTGCTATCGGATGTTTCCAATTCCTGCAACCTTTCATGACCTGATGGGGTGGCTCAAACCTTCATGGTTTTTCTTTTCAGGGCTGGAAAAAGGAAGGTGAGCAGATACTAGGTAGACAACTGAGGTGTGTCCCTTTATCCGCAGTCGTTTTCCACTGCTTTCTTTAAGGGCCCACACGGTACTGGAGTTCTGTTCCATACTTGGCAGCAACTTGTAAAAGGATGAAGCTTTCAGTCATGACAATTAGAAAAGCAAAAACTTTTTGAAAAAGGCATCCACACCGACAAATTTGCAGACGACAATAGCAGCTGGAACTTCGTGGAGAGCTAGAGGTTTGCGGTTCCATAGGTGATTGAGCCGCTTCTTAGCAGAGCAAGAATTGTTACCTGCTCTGCTTTCCATGCATAAGGCAGAATAGATGGATGGAAGACATGCCAGGGATGTCTGGAAATGGTTTGGCATCCCTTAGCATAGGTCCACCTTTCAAGGGTTTTCCATGCATCTTCTTGAGGCATTACTTACTGTAGGAGGCGAGGTATGACCCACTCAGCCCATGACCGATCAGCAAAACTCTGCAGGCACCGACTAGGCACACTTTGTTTGAGAGTTTGTCAAAGGGAACCATGGCGCTCACCAGGACGAGGTGGCCGAGTGGTTAAGGCGATGGACTGCTAATCCATTGTGCTCTGCATGCATGGGTTCGAATCCCATCCTCGTCGATTTCTTCTGCTTCGTCCAAGCTGAAATCTTTGTTTGCTAATCCTCTTTTTACTGGACAAGCAGTGATTGTCCCCTCCATGGTGGACTTTAACTGTGACCTCTCAAGACGGCTCTTATTAAAGCTAGGAAAGACGCATATTTGTTGGGTGGCATACAAGTTACGTGGCATATCAACGGGTTAAGTCCACTCTTTTTATTTTTCATGCTTGATGGCATCCTCGGCCTTCTCATGAAGATGAAGGCCTCTTTGTCCTTTGCAGCCTTTAGCTGGTACTGATTCTAGATCCCCTGACTGGTCTACCTTAGGACTGTGTGAAAGACAAGTAAGATGTCAGACGTGAGCGAATAACTTTTTTTTGGTTTGCTTCAGAAGCTCAAAAGAGAAGAAAGAAAGGCACTGCTGAGATTCGAACTCAGGATCTCCTGTTTACTAGACAGGCGCTTTAACCAACTAAGCCACAGCGCCTTGTGAGGGCAAAGCTGGCACAGCTGTGCAGCTGAAAAAAAACGCCACTGCTATCGGATGTTTCCAATTCCTGCAACCTTTCATGACCTGATGGGGTGGCTCAAACCTTCATGGTTTTTCTTTTCAGGGCTGGAAAAAGGAAGGTGAGCAGATACTAGGTAGACAACTGAGGTGTGTCCCTTTATCCGCAGTCGTTTTCCACTGCTTTCTTTAAGGGCCCACACGGTACTGGAGTTCTGTTCCATACTTGGCAGCAACTTGTAAAAGGATGAAGCTTTCAGTCATGACAATTAGAAAAGCAAAAACTTTTTGAAAAAGGCATCCACACCGACAAATTTGCAGACGACAATAGCAGCTGGAACTTCGTGGAGAGCTAGAGGTTTGCGGTTCCATAGGTGATTGAGCCGCTTCTTAGCAGAGCAAGAATTGTTACCTGCTCTGCTTTCCATGCATAAGGCAGAATAGATGGATGGAAGACATGCCAGGGATGTCTGGAAATGGTTTGGCATCCCTTAGCATAGGTCCACCTTTCAAGGGTTTTCCATGCATCTTCTTGAGGCATTACTTACTGTAGGAGGCGAGGTATGACCCACTCAGCCCATGACCGATCAGCAAAACTCTGCAGGCACCGACTAGGCACACTTTGTTTGGGAGTTTGTCAAAGGGAACCACGGCGCTCACCAGGACGAGGTGGCTGAGTGGTTAAGGCGATGGACTGCTAATCCATTGTGCTCTGCATGCATGGGTTCGAATCCCATCCTCGTCCATTTCTTCTGCTTCGTCCAAGCTGAAATCTTTGTTTGCTAATCCTCTTTTTACTGGACAAGCAGTGATTGTCCCCTCCATGGTGGACTTTAACTGTGACCTCTCAAGACGGCTCTTATTAAAGCTAGGAAAGACGCATATTTGTTGGGTGGCATACAAGTTACGTGGCATATCAACGGGTTAAGTCCACTCTTTTTATTTTTCATGCTTGATGGCATCCTCGGCCTTCTCATGAAGATGAAGGCCTCTTTGTCCTTTGCAGCCTTTAGCTGGTACTGATTCTAGATCCCCTGACTGGTCTACCTTAGGACTGTGTGAAAGACAAGTAAGATGTCAGACGTGAGCGAATAACTTTTTTTTGGTTTGCTTCAGAAGCTCAAAAGAGAAGAAAGAAAGGCACTGCTGAGATTCGAACTCAGGATCTCCTGTTTACTAGACAGGCGCTTTAACCAACTAAGCCACAGCGCCTTGTGATGGCAAAGCTGGCACAGCTGTGCAGCTGAAAAAAAACGCCACTGCTATCGGATGTTTCCAATTCCTGCAACCTTTCATGACCTGATGGGGTGGCTCAAACCTTCATGGTTTTTCTTTTCAGGGCTGGAAAAAAGAAGGTGAGCAGATACTAGGTAGACAACTGAGGTGTGTCCCTTTATCCGCAGTCGTTTTCCACTGCTTTCTTTAAGGGCCTACACGGTACTGGAGTTCTGTTCCATACTTGGCAGCAACTTGTAAAAGGATGAAGCTTTCAGTCATGACAATTAGAAAAGCAAAAACTTTTTGAAAAAGGCATCCACACCGACAAATTTGCAGACGACAATAGCAGCTGGAACTTCGTGGAGAGCTAGAGGTTTGTGGTTCCATAGGTGATTGAGCCGCTTCTTAGCAGAGCAAGAATTGTTACCTGCTCTGCTTTCCATGCATAAGGCAGAATAGATGGATGGAAGACATGCCAGGGATGTCTGGAAATGGTTTGGCATCCCTTAGCATAGGTCCACCTTTCAAGGGTTTTCCATGCATCTTCTTGAGGCATTACTTACTGTAGGAGGCGAGGTATGACCCACTCAGCCCATGACCGATCAGCAAAACTCTGCAGGCACCGACTAGGCACACTTTGTTTGTGAGTTTGTCAAAGGGAACCACGGCGCTCACCAGGACGAGGTGGCCGAGTGGTTAAGGCGATGGACTGCTAATCCATTGTGCTCTGCATGCATGGGTTCGAATCCCATCCTCGTCGATTTCTTCTGCTTCGTCCAAGCTGAAATCTTTGTTTGCTAATCCTCTTTTTACTGGACAAGCAGTGATTGTCCCCTCCATGGTGGACTTTAACTGTGACCTCTCAAGACGGCTCTTATTAAAGCTAGGAAAGACGCATATTTGTTGGGTGGCATACAAGTTACGTGGCATATCAACGGGTTAAGTCCACTCTTTTTATTTTTCATGCTTGATGGCATCCTCGGCCTTCTCATGAAGATGAAGGCCTCTTTGTCCTTTGCAGCCTTTAGCTGGTACTGATTCTAGATCCCCTGACTGGTCTACCTTAGGACTGTGTGAAAGACAAGTAAGATGTCAGACGTGAGCGAATAACTTTTTTTTGGTTTGCTTCAGAAGCTCAAAAGAGAAGAAAGAAAGGCACTGCTGAGATTCGAACTCAGGATCTCCTGTTTACTAGACAGGCGCTTTAACCAACTAAGCCACAGCGCCTTGTGATGGCAAACCTGGCACAGCTGTGCAGCTGAAAAAAAACGCCACTGCTATCGGATGTTTCCAATTCCTGCAACCTTTCATGACCTGATGGGGTGGCTCAAACCTTCATGGTTTTTCTTTTCAGGGCTGGAAAAAGGAAGGTGAGCAGATACTAGGTAGACAACTGAGGTGTGTCCCTTTATCCGCAGTCGTTTTCCACTGCTTTCTTTAAGGGCCCACACGGTACTGGAGTTCTGTTCCATACTTGGCAGCAACTTGTAAAAGGATGAAGCTTTCAGTCATGACAATTAGAAAAGCAAAAACTTTTTGAAAAAGGCATCCACACCGACAAATTTGCAGACGACAATAGCAGCTGGAACTTCGTGGAGAGCTAGAGGTTTGCGGTTCCATAGGTGATTGAGCCGCTTCTTAGCAGAGCAAGAATTGTTACCTGCTCTGCTTTCCATGCATAAGGCAGAATAGATGGATGGAAGACATGCCAGGGATGTCTGGAAATGGTTTGGCATCCCTTAGCATAGGTCCACCTTTCAAGGGTTTTCCATGCATCTTCTTGAGGCATTACTTACTGTAGGAGGCGAGGTATGACCCACTCAGCCCATGACCGATCAGCAAAACTCTGCAGGCACCGACTAGGCACACTTTGTTTGTGAGTTTGTCAAAGGGAACCACGGCGCTCACCAGGACTAGGTGGCCGAGTGGTTAAGGCGATGGACTGCTAATCCATTGTGCTCTGCATGCATGGGTTCGAATCCCATCCTCGTCGATTTCTTCTGCTTCGTCCAAGCTGAAATCTTTGTTTGCTAATCCTCTTTTTACTGGACAAGCAGTGATTGTCCCCTCCATGGTGGACTTTAACTGTGACCTCTCAAGACGGCTCTTATTAAAGCTAGGAAAGACGCATATTTGTTGGGTGGCATACAAGTTACGTGGCATATCAACGGGTTAAGTCCACTCTTTTTATTTTTCATGCTTGATGGCATCCTCGGCCTTCTCATGAAGATGAAGGCCTCTTTGTCCTTTGCAGCCTTTAGCTGGTACTGATTCTAGATCCCCTGACTGGTCTACCTTAGGACTGTATGAAAGACAAGTAAGATGTCAGACGTGAGCGAATAACTTTTTTTTGGTTTGCTTCAGAAGCTCAAAAGAGAAGAAAGAAAGGCACTGCTGAGATTCGAACTCAGGATCTCCTGTTTACTAGACAGGCGCTTTAACCAACTAAGCCACAGCGCCTTGTGATGGCAAAGCTGGCACAGCTGTGCAGCTGAAAAAAAACGCCACTGCTATCGGATGTTTCCAATTCCTGCAACCTTTCATGACCTGATGGGGTGGCTCAAACCTTCATGGTTTTTCTTTTCAGGGCTGGAAAAAGGAAGGTGAGCAGATACTAGGTAGACAACTGAGGTGTGTCCCTTTATCCGCAGTCGTTTTCCACTGCTTTCTTTAAGGGCCCACACGGTACTGGAGTTCTGTTCCATACTTGGCAGCAACTTGTAAAAGGATGAAGCTTTCAGTCATGACAATTAGAAAAGCAAAAACTTTTTGAAAAAGGCATCCACACCGACAAATTTGCAGACGACAATAGCAGCTGGAACTTCGTGGAGAGCTAGAGGTTTGCGGTTCCATAGGTGATTGAGCCGCTTCTTAGCAGAGCAAGAATTGTTACCTGCTCTGCTTTCCATGCATAAGGCAGAATAGATGGATGGAAGACATGCCAGGGATGTCTGGAAATGGTTTGGCATCCCTTAGCATAGGTCCACCTTTCAAGGGTTTTCCATGCATCTTCTTGAGGCATTACTTACTGTAGGAGGCGAGGTATGACCCACTCAGCCCATGACCGATCAGCAAAACTCTGCAGGCACCGACTAGGCACACTTTGTTTGGGAGTTTGTCAAAGGGAACCACGGCGCTCACCAGGACGAGGTGGCCGAGTGGTTAAGGCCATGGACTGCTAATCCATTGTGCTCTGCATGCATGGGTTCGAATCCCATCCTCGTCGATTTCTTCTGCTTCGTCCAAGCTGAAATCTTTGTTTGCTAATCCTCTTTTTACTGGACAAGCAGTGATTGTCCCCTCCATGGTGGACTTTAACTGTGACCTCTCAAGACGGCTCTTATTAAAGCTAGGAAAGACGCATATTTGTTGGGTGGCATACAAGTTACGTGGCATATCAACGGGTTAAGTCCACTCTTTTTATTTTTCATGCTTGATGGCATCCTCGGCCTTCTCATGAAGATGAAGGCCTCTTTGTCCTTTGCAGCCTTTAGCTGGTACTGATTCTAGATCCCCTGACTGGTCTACCTTAGGACTGTGTGAAAGACAAGTAAGATGTCAGACGTGAGCGAATAACTTTTTTTTGGTTTGCTTCAGAAGCTCAAAAGAGAAGAAAGAAAGGCACTGCTGAGATTCGAACTCAGGATCTCCTGTTTACTAGACAGGCGCTTTAACCAACTAAGCCACAGCGCCTTGTGATGGCAAAGCTGGCACAGCTGTGCAGCTGAAAAAAAACGCCACTGCTATCGGATGTTTCCAATTCCTGCAACCTTTCATGACCTGATGGGGTGGCTCAAACCTTCATGGTTTTTCTTTTCAGGGCTGGAAAAAGGAAGGTGAGCAGATACTAGGTAGACAACTGAGGTGTGTCCCTTTATCCGCAGTCGTTTTCCACTGCTTTCTTTAAGGGCCCACACGGTACTGGAGTTCTGTTCCATACTTGGCAGCAACTTGTAAAAGGATGAAGCTTTCAGTCATGACAATTAGAAAAGCAAAAACTTTTTGAAAAAGGCATCCACACCGACAAATTTGCAGACGACAATAGCAGCTGGAACTTCGTGGAGAGCTAGAGGTTTGCGGTTCCATAGGTGATTGAGCCGCTTCTTAGCAGAGCAAGAATTGTTACCTGCTCTGCTTTCCATGCATAAGGCAGAATAGATGGATGGAAGACATGCCAGGGATGTCTGGAAATGGTTTGGCATCCCTTAGCATAGGTCCACCTTTCAAGGGTTTTCCATGCATCTTCTTGAGGCATTACTTACTGTAGGAGGCGAGGTATGACCCACTCAGCCCATGACCGATCAGCAAAACTCTGCAGGCACCGACTAGGCACACTTTGTTTGGGAGTTTGTCAAAGGGAACCACGGCGCTCACCAGGACGAGGTGGCCGAGTGGTTAAGGCGATGGACTGCTAATCCATTGTGCTCTGCATGCATGGGTTCGAATCCCATCCTCGTCGATTTCTTCTGCTTCGTCCAAGCTGAAATCTTTGTTTGCTAATCCTCTTTTTACTGGACAAGCAGTGATTGTCCCCTCCATGGTGGACTTTAACTGTGACCTCTCAAGACGGCTCTTATTAAAGCTAGGAAAGACGCATATTTGTTGGGTGGCATACAAGTTACGTGGCATATCAACGGGTTAAGTCCACTCTTTTTATTTTTCATGCTTGATGGCATCCTCGGCCTTCTCATGAAGATGAAGGCCTCTTTGTCCTTTGCAGCCTTTAGCTGGTACTGATTCTAGATCCCCTGACTGGTCTACCTTAGGACTGTGTGAAAGACAAGTAAGATGTCAGACGTGAGCGAATAACTTTTTTTTGGTTTGCTTCAGAAGCTCAAAAGAGAAGAAAGAAAGGCACTGCTGAGATTCGAACTCAGGATCTCCTGTTTACTAGACAGGCGCTTTAACCAACTAAGCCACAGCGCCTTGTGATGGCAAACCTGGCACAGCTGTGCAGCTGAAAAAAAACGCCACTGCTATCGGATGTTTCCAATTCCTGCAACCTTTCATGACCTGATGGGGTGGCTCAAACCTTCATGGTTTTTCTTTTCAGGGCTGGAAAAAGGAAGGTGAGCAGATACTAGGTAGACAACTGAGGTGTGTCCCTTTATCCGCAGTCGTTTTCCACTGCTTTCTTTAAGGGCCCACACGGTACTGGAGTTCTGTTCCATACTTGGCAGCAACTTGTAAAAGGATGAAGCTTTCAGTCATGACAATTAGAAAAGCAAAAACTTTTTGAAAAAGGCATCCACACCGACAAATTTGCAGACGACAATAGCAGCTGGAACTTCGTGGAGAGCTAGAGGTTTGCGGTTCCATAGGTGATTGAGCCGCTTCTTAGCAGAGCAAGAATTGTTACCTGCTCTGCTTTCCATGCATAAGGCAGAATAGATGGATGGAAGACATGCCAGGGATGTCTGGAAATGGTTTGGCATCCCTTAGCATAGGTCCACCTTTCAAGGGTTTTCCATGCATCTTCTTGAGGCATTACTTACTGTAGGAGGCGAGGTATGACCCACTCAGCCCATGACCGATCAGCAAAACTCTGCAGGCACCGACTAGGCACACTTTGTTTGTGAGTTTGTCAAAGGGAACCACGGCGCTCACCAGGACTAGGTGGCCGAGTGGTTAAGGCGATGGGCTGCTAATCCATTGTGCTCTGCATGCATGGGTTCGAATCCCATCCTCGTCGATTTCTTCTGCTTCGTCCAAGCTGAAATCTTTGTTTGCTAATCCTCTTTTTACTGGACAAGCAGTGATTGTCCCCTCCATGGTGGACTTTAACTGTGACCTCTCAAGACGGCTCTTATTAAAGCTAGGAAAGACGCATATTTGTTGGGTGGCATACAAGTTACGTGGCATATCAACGGGTTAAGTCCACTCTTTTTATTTTTCATGCTTGATGGCATCCTCGGCCTTCTCATGAAGATGAAGGCCTCTTTGTCCTTTGCAGCCTTTAGCTGGTACTGATTCTAGATCCCCTGACTGGTCTACCTTAGGACTGTATGAAAGACAAGTAAGATGTCAGACGTGAGCGAATAACTTTTTTTTGGTTTGCTTCAGAAGCTCAAAAGAGAAGAAAGAAAGGCACTGCTGAGATTCGAACTCAGGATCTCCTGTTTACTAGACAGGCGCTTTAACCAACTAAGCCACAGCGCCTTGTGATGGCAAAGCTGGCACAGCTGTGCAGCTGAAAAAAAACGCCACTGCTATCGGATGTTTCCAATTCCTGCAACCTTTCATGACCTGATGGGGTGGCTCAAACCTTCATGGTTTTTCTTTTCAGGGCTGGAAAAAGGAAGGTGAGCAGATACTAGGTAGACAACTGAGGTGTGTCCCTTTATCCGCAGTCGTTTTCCACTGCTTTCTTTAAGGGCCCACACGGTACTGGAGTTCTGTTCCATACTTGGCAGCAACTTGTAAAAGGATGAAGCTTTCAGTCATGACAATTAGAAAAGCAAAAACTTTTTGAAAAAGGCATCCACACCGACAAATTTGCAGACGACAATAGCAGCTGGAACTTCGTGGAGAGCTAGAGGTTTGCGGTTCCATAGGTGATTGAGCCGCTTCTTAGCAGAGCAAGAATTGTTACCTGCTCTGCTTTCCATGCATAAGGCAGAATAGATGGATGGAAGACATGCCAGGGATGTCTGGAAATGGTTTGGCATCCCTTAGCATAGGTCCACCTTTCAAGGGTTTTCCATGCATCTTCTTGAGGCATTACTTACTGTAGGAGGCGAGGTATGACCCACTCAGCCCATGACCGATCAGCAAAACTCTGCAGGCACCGACTAGGCACACTTTGTTTGGGAGTTTGTCAAAGGGAACCACGGCGCTCACCAGGACGAGGTGGCCGAGTGGTTAAGGCGATGGACTGCTAATCCATTGTGCTCTGCATGCATGGGTTCGAATCCCATCCTCGTCGATTTCTTCTGCTTCGTCCAAGCTGAAATCTTTGTTTGCTAATCCTCTTTTTACTGGACAAGCAGTGATTGTCCCCTCCATGGTGAACTTTAACTGTGACCTCTCAAGACGGCTCTTATTAAAGCTAGGAAAGACGCATATTTGTTGGGTGGCATACAAGTTACGTGGCATATCAACGGGTTAAGTCCACTCTTTTTATTTTTCATGCTTGATGGCATCCTCGGCCTTCTCATGAAGATGAAGGCCTCTTTGTCCTTTGCAGCCTTTAGCTGGTACTGATTCTAGATCCCCTGACTGGTCTACCTT
Organism: Engystomops pustulosus; assembly: GCF_040894005.1. Classification (NCBI taxonomy): domain Eukaryota; kingdom Metazoa; phylum Chordata; class Amphibia; order Anura; family Leptodactylidae; genus Engystomops; species Engystomops pustulosus. The sequence goes on along the minus strand of NC_092417.1, from coordinate 140,445,594 downwards.
AGGACTGTGTGAAAGACAAGTAAGATGTCAGACGTGAGCGAATAACTTTTTTTTGGTTTGCTTCAGAAGCTCAAAAGAGAAGAAAGAAAGGCACTGCTGAGATTCGAACTCAGGATCTCCTGTTTACTAGACAGGCGCTTTAACCAACTAAGCCACAGCGCCTTGTGATGGCAAAGCTGGCACAGCTGTGCAGCTTAAAAAAAACGCCACTGCTATCGGATGTTTCCAATTCCTGCAACCTTTCATGACCTGATGGGGTGGCTCAAACCTTCATGGTTTTTCTTTTCAGGGCTGGAAAAAGGAAGGTGAGCAGATACTAGGTAGACAACTGAGGTGTGTCCCTTTATCCGCAGTCGTTTTCCACTGCTTTCTTTAAGGGCCCACACGGTACTGGAGTTCTGTTCCATACTTGGCAGCAACTTGTAAAAGGATGAAGCTTTCAGTCATGACAATTAGAAAAGCAAAAACTTTTTGAAAAAGGCATCCACACCGACAAATTTGCAGACGACAATAGCAGCTGGAACTTCGTGGAGAGCTAGAGGTTTGCGGTTCCATAGGTGATTGAGCCGCTTCTTAGCAGAGCAAGAATTGTTACCTGCTCTGCTTTCCATGCATAAGGCAGAATAGATGGATGGAAGACATGCCAGGGATGTCTGGAAATGGTTTGGCATCCCTTAGCATAGGTCCACCTTTCAAGGGTTTTCCATGCATCTTCTTGAGGCATTACTTACTGTAGGAGGCGAGGTATGACCCACTCAGCCCATGACCGATCAGCAAAACTCTGCAGGCACCGACTAGGCACACTTTGTTTGGGAGTTTGTCAAAGGGAACCACGGCGCTCACCAGGACGAGGTGGCCGAGTGGTTAAGGCCATGGACTGCTAATCCATTGTGCTCTGCATGCATGGGTTCGAATCCCATCCTCGTCGATTTCTTCTGCTTCGTCCAAGCTGAAATCTTTGTTTGCTAATCCTCTTTTTACTGGACAAGCAGTGATTGTCCCCTCCATGGTGGACTTTAACTGTGACCTCTCAAGACGGCTCTTATTAAAGCTAGGAAAGACGCATATTTGTTGGGTGGCATACAAGTTACGTGGCATATCAACGGGTTAAGTCCACTCTTTTTATTTTTCATGCTTGATGGCATCCTCGGCCTTCTCATGAAGATGAAGGCCTCTTTGTCCTTTGCAGCCTTTAGCTGGTACTGATTCTAGATCCCCTGACTGGTCTACCTTAGGACTGTGTGAAAGACAAGTAAGATGTCAGACGTGAGCGAATAACTTTTTTTTGGTTTGCTTCAGAAGCTCAAAAGAGAAGAAAGAAAGGCACTGCTGAGATTCGAACTCAGGATCTCCTGTTTACTAGACAGGCGCTTTAACCAACTAAGCCACAGCGCCTTGTGATGGCAAAGCTGGCACAGCTGTGCAGCTGAAAAAAAACGCCACTGCTATCGGATGTTTCCAATTCCTGCAACCTTTCATGACCTGATGGGGTGGCTCAAACCTTCATGGTTTTTCTTTTCAGGGCTGGAAAAAGGAAGGTGAGCAGATACTAGGTAGACAACTGAGGTGTGTCCCTTTATCCGCAGTCGTTTTCCACTGCTTTCTTTAAGGGCCCACACGGTACTGGAGTTCTGTTCCATACTTGGCAGCAACTTGTAAAAGGATGAAGCTTTCAGTCATGACAATTAGAAAAGCAAAAACTTTTTGAAAAAGGCATCCACACCGACAAATTTGCAGACGACAATAGCAGCTGGAACTTCGTGGAGAGCTAGAGGTTTGCGGTTCCATAGGTGATTGAGCCGCTTCTTAGCAGAGCAAGAATTGTTACCTGCTCTGCTTTCCATGCATAAGGCAGAATAGATGGATGGAAGACATGCCAGGGATGTCTGGAAATGGTTTGGCATCCCTTAGCATAGGTCCACCTTTCAAGGGTTTTCCATGCATCTTCTTGAGGCATTACTTACTGTAGGAGGCGAGGTATGACCCACTCAGCCCATGACCGATCAGCAAAACTCTGCAGGCACCGACTAGGCACACTTTGTTTGGGAGTTTGTCAAAGGGAACCACGGCGCTCACCAGGACGAGGTGGCCGAGTGGTTAAGGCGATGGACTGCTAATCCATTGTGCTCTGCATGCATGGGTTTGAATCCCATCCTCGTCGATTTCTTCTGCTTCGTCCAAGCTGAAATCTTTGTTTGCTAATCCTCTTTTTACTGGACAAGCAGTGATTGTCCCCTCCATGGTGGACTTTAACTGTGACCTCTCAAGACGGCTCTTATTAAAGCTAGGAAAGACGCATATTTGTTGGGTGGCATACAAGTTACGTGGCATATCAACGGGTTAAGTCCACTCTTTTTATTTTTCATGCTTGATGGCATCCTCTGCCTTCTCATGAAGATGAAGGCCTCTTTGTCCTTTGCAGCCTTTAGCTGGTACTGATTCTAGATCCCCTGACTGGTCTACCTTAGGACTGTGTGAAAGACAAGTAAGATGTCAGACGTGAGCGAATAACTTTTTTTTGGTTTGCTTCAGAAGCTCAAAAGAGAAGAAAGAAAGGCACTGCTGAGATTCGAACTCAGGATCTCCTGTTTACTAGACAGGCGCTTTAACCAACTAAGCCACAGCGCCTTGTGATGGCAAAGCTGGCACAGCTGTGCAGCTGAAAAAAAACGCCACTGCTATCGGATGTTTCCAATTCCTGCAACCTTTCATGACCTGATGGGGTGGCTCAAACCTTCATGGTTTTTCTTTTCAGGGCTGGAAAAAGGAAGGTGAGCAGATACTAGGTAGACAACTGAGGTGTGTCCCTTTATCCGCAGTCGTTTTCCACTGCTTTCTTTAAGGGCCCACACGGTACTGGAGTTCTGTTCCATACTTGGCAGCAACTTGTAAAAGGATGAAGCTTTCAGTCATGACAATTAGAAAAGCAAAAACTTTTTGAAAAAGGCATCCACACCGACAAATTTGCAGACGACAATAGCAGCTGGAACTTCGTGGAGAGCTAGAGGTTTGCGGTTCCATAGGTGATTGAGCCGCTTCTTAGCAGAGCAAGAATTGTTACCTGCTCTGCTTTCCATGCATAAGGCAGAATAGATGGATGGAAGACATGCCAGGGATGTCTGGAAATGGTTTGGCATCCCTTAGCATAGGTCCACCTTTCAAGGGTTTTCCATGCATCTTCTTGAGGCATTACTTACTGTAGGAGGCGAGGTATGACCCACTCAGCCCATGACCGATCAGCAAAACTCTGCAGGCACCGACTAGGCACACTTTGTTTGGGAGTTTGTCAAAGGGAACCACGGCGCTCACCAGGACGAGGTGGCCGAGTGGTTAAGGCGATGGACTGCTAATCCATTGTGCTCTGCATGCATGGGTTCGAATCCCATCCTCGTCGATTTCTTCTGCTTCGTCCAAGCTGAAATCTTTGTTTGCTAATCCTCTTTTTACTGGACAAGCAGTGATTGTCCCCTCCATGGTGAACTTTAACTGTGACCTCTCAAGACGGCTCTTATTAAAGCTAGGAAAGACGCATATTTGTTGGGTGGCATACAAGTTACGTGGCATATCAACGGGTTAAGTCCACTCTTTTTATTTTTCATGCTTGATGGCATCCTCGGCCTTCTCATGAAGATGAAGGCCTCTTTGTCCTTTGCAGCCTTTAGCTGGTACTGATTCTAGATCCCCTGACTGGTCTACCTTAGGACTGTGTGAAAGACAAGTAAGATGTCAGACGTGAGCGAATAACTTTTTTTTGGTTTGCTTCAGAAGCTCAAAAGAGAAGAAAGAAAGGCACTGCTGAGATTCGAACTCAGGATCTCCTGTTTACTAGACAGGCGCTTTAACCAACTAAGCCACAGCGCCTTGTGATGGCAAAGCTGGCACAGCTGTGCAGCTTAAAAAAAACGCCACTGCTATCGGATGTTTCCAATTCCTGCAACCTTTCATGACCTGATGGGGTGGCTCAAACCTTCATGGTTTTTCTTTTCAGGGCTGGAAAAAGGAAGGTGAGCAGATACTAGGTAGACAACTGAGGTGTGTCCCTTTATCCGCAGTCGTTTTCCACTGCTTTCTTTAAGGGCCCACACGGTACTGGAGTTCTGTTCCATACTTGGCAGCAACTTGTAAAAGGATGAAGCTTTCAGTCATGACAATTAGAAAAGCAAAAACTTTTTGAAAAAGGCATCCACACCGACAAATTTGCAGACGACAATAGCAGCTGGAACTTCGTGGAGAGCTAGAGGTTTGCGGTTCCATAGGTGATTGAGCCGCTTCTTAGCAGAGCAAGAATTGTTACCTGCTCTGCTTTCCATGCATAAGGCAGAATAGATGGATGGAAGACATGCCAGGGATGTCTGGAAATGGTTTGGCATCCCTTAGCATAGGTCCACCTTTCAAGGGTTTTCCATGCATCTTCTTGAGGCATTACTTACTGTAGGAGGCGAGGTATGACCCACTCAGCCCATGACCGATCAGCAAAACTCTGCAGGCACCGACTAGGCACACTTTGTTTGGGAGTTTGTCAAAGGGAACCACGGCGCTCACCAGGACGAGGTGGCCGAGTGGTTAAGGCCATGGACTGCTAATCCATTGTGCTCTGCATGCATGGGTTCGAATCCCATCCTCGTCGATTTCTTCTGCTTCGTCCAAGCTGAAATCTTTGTTTGCTAATCCTCTTTTTACTGGACAAGCAGTGATTGTCCCCTCCATGGTGGACTTTAACTGTGACCTCTCAAGACGGCTCTTATTAAAGCTAGGAAAGACGCATATTTGTTGGGTGGCATACAAGTTACGTGGCATATCAACGGGTTAAGTCCACTCTTTTTATTTTTCATGCTTGATGGCATCCTCGGCCTTCTCATGAAGATGAAGGCCTCTTTGTCCTTTGCAGCCTTTAGCTGGTACTGATTCTAGATCCCCTGACTGGTCTACCTTAGGACTGTGTGAAAGACAAGTAAGATGTCAGACGTGAGCGAATAACTTTTTTTTGGTTTGCTTCAGAAGCTCAAAAGAGAAGAAAGAAAGGCACTGCTGAGATTCGAACTCAGGATCTCCTGTTTACTAGACAGGCGCTTTAACCAACTAAGCCACAGCGCCTTGTGATGGCAAAGCTGGCACAGCTGTGCAGCTGAAAAAAAACGCCACTGCTATCGGATGTTTCCAATTCCTGCAACCTTTCATGACCTGATGGGGTGGCTCAAACCTTCATGGTTTTTCTTTTCAGGGCTGGAAAAAGGAAGGTGAGCAGATACTAGGTAGACAACTGAGGTGTGTCCCTTTATCCGCAGTCGTTTTCCACTGCTTTCTTTAAGGGCCCACACGGTACTGGAGTTCTGTTCCATACTTGGCAGCAACTTGTAAAAGGATGAAGCTTTCAGTCATGACAATTAGAAAAGCAAAAACTTTTTGAAAAAGGCATCCACACCGACAAATTTGCAGACGACAATAGCAGCTGGAACTTCGTGGAGAGCTAGAGGTTTGCGGTTCCATAGGTGATTGAGCCGCTTCTTAGCAGAGCAAGAATTGTTACCTGCTCTGCTTTCCATGCATAAGGCAGAATAGATGGATGGAAGACATGCCAGGGATGTCTGGAAATGGTTTGGCATCCCTTAGCATAGGTCCACCTTTCAAGGGTTTTCCATGCATCTTCTTGAGGCATTACTTACTGTAGGAGGCGAGGTATGACCCACTCAGCCCATGACCGATCAGCAAAACTCTGCAGGCACCGACTAGGCACACTTTGTTTGGGAGTTTGTCAAAGGGAACCACGGCGCTCACCAGGACGAGGTGGCCGAGTGGTTAAGGCGATGGACTGCTAATCCATTGTGCTCTGCATGCATGGGTTTGAATCCCATCCTCGTCGATTTCTTCTGCTTCGTCCAAGCTGAAATCTTTGTTTGCTAATCCTCTTTTTACTGGACAAGCAGTGATTGTCCCCTCCATGGTGGACTTTAACTGTGACCTCTCAAGACGGCTCTTATTAAAGCTAGGAAAGACGCATATTTGTTGGGTGGCATACAAGTTACGTGGCATATCAACGGGTTAAGTCCACTCTTTTTATTTTTCATGCTTGATGGCATCCTCTGCCTTCTCATGAAGATGAAGGCCTCTTTGTCCTTTGCAGCCTTTAGCTGGTACTGATTCTAGATCCCCTGACTGGTCTACCTTAGGACTGTGTGAAAGACAAGTAAGATGTCAGACGTGAGCGAATAACTTTTTTTTGGTTTGCTTCAGAAGCTCAAAAGAGAAGAAAGAAAGGCACTGCTGAGATTCGAACTCAGGATCTCCTGTTTACTAGACAGGCGCTTTAACCAACTAAGCCACAGCGCCTTGTGATGGCAAAGCTGGCACAGCTGTGCAGCTGAAAAAAAACGCCACTGCTATCGGATGTTTCCAATTCCTGCAACCTTTCATGACCTGATGGGGTGGCTCAAACCTTCATGGTTTTTCTTTTCAGGGCTGGAAAAAGGAAGGTGAGCAGATACTAGGTAGACAACTGAGGTGTGTCCCTTTATCCGCAGTCGTTTTCCACTGCTTTCTTTAAGGGCCCACACGGTACTGGAGTTCTGTTCCATACTTGGCAGCAACTTGTAAAAGGATGAAGCTTTCAGTCATGACAATTAGAAAAGCAAAAACTTTTTGAAAAAGGCATCCACACCGACAAATTTGCAGACGACAATAGCAGCTGGAACTTCGTGGAGAGCTAGAGGTTTGCGGTTCCATAGGTGATTGAGCCGCTTCTTAGCAGAGCAAGAATTGTTACCTGCTCTGCTTTCCATGCATAAGGCAGAATAGATGGATGGAAGACATGCCAGGGATGTCTGGAAATGGTTTGGCATCCCTTAGCATAGGTCCACCTTTCAAGGGTTTTCCATGCATCTTCTTGAGGCATTACTTACTGTAGGAGGCGAGGTATGACCCACTCAGCCCATGACCGATCAGCAAAACTCTGCAGGCACCGACTAGGCACACTTTGTTTGGGAGTTTGTCAAAGGGAACCACGGCGCTCACCAGGACGAGGTGGCCGAGTGGTTAAGGCGATGGACTGCTAATCCATTGTGCTCTGCATGCATGGGTTCGAATCCCATCCTCGTCGATTTCTTCTGCTTCGTCCAAGCTGAAATCTTTGTTTGCTAATCCTCTTTTTACTGGACAAGCAGTGATTGTCCCCTCCATGGTGAACTTTAACTGTGACCTCTCAAGACGGCTCTTATTAAAGCTAGGAAAGACGCATATTTGTTGGGTGGCATACAAGTTACGTGGCATATCAACGGGTTAAGTCCACTCTTTTTATTTTTCATGCTTGATGGCATCCTCGGCCTTCTCATGAAGATGAAGGCCTCTTTGTCCTTTGCAGCCTTTAGCTGGTACTGATTCTAGATCCCCTGACTGGTCTACCTTAGGACTGTGTGAAAGACAAGTAAGATGTCAGACGTGAGCGAATAACTTTTTTTTGGTTTGCTTCAGAAGCTCAAAAGAGAAGAAAGAAAGGCACTGCTGAGATTCGAACTCAGGATCTCCTGTTTACTAGACAGGCGCTTTAACCAACTAAGCCACAGCGCCTTGTGATGGCAAAGCTGGCACAGCTGTGCAGCTTAAAAAAAACGCCACTGCTATCGGATGTTTCCAATTCCTGCAACCTTTCATGACCTGATGGGGTGGCTCAAACCTTCATGGTTTTTCTTTTCAGGGCTGGAAAAAGGAAGGTGAGCAGATACTAGGTAGACAACTGAGGTGTGTCCCTTTATCCGCAGTCGTTTTCCACTGCTTTCTTTAAGGGCCCACACGGTACTGGAGTTCTGTTCCATACTTGGCAGCAACTTGTAAAAGGATGAAGCTTTCAGTCATGACAATTAGAAAAGCAAAAACTTTTTGAAAAAGGCATCCACACCGACAAATTTGCAGACGACAATAGCAGCTGGAACTTCGTGGAGAGCTAGAGGTTTGCGGTTCCATAGGTGATTGAGCCGCTTCTTAGCAGAGCAAGAATTGTTACCTGCTCTGCTTTCCATGCATAAGGCAGAATAGATGGATGGAAGACATGCCAGGGATGTCTGGAAATGGTTTGGCATCCCTTAGCATAGGTCCACCTTTCAAGGGTTTTCCATGCATCTTCTTGAGGCATTACTTACTGTAGGAGGCGAGGTATGACCCACTCAGCCCATGACCGATCAGCAAAACTCTGCAGGCACCGACTAGGCACACTTTGTTTGGGAGTTTGTCAAAGGGAACCACGGCGCTCACCAGGACGAGGTGGCCGAGTGGTTAAGGCCATGGACTGCTAATCCATTGTGCTCTGCATGCATGGGTTCGAATCCCATCCTCGTCGATTTCTTCTGCTTCGTCCAAGCTGAAATCTTTGTTTGCTAATCCTCTTTTTACTGGACAAGCAGTGATTGTCCCCTCCATGGTGGACTTTAACTGTGACCTCTCAAGACGGCTCTTATTAAAGCTAGGAAAGACGCATATTTGTTGGGTGGCATACAAGTTACGTGGCATATCAACGGGTTAAGTCCACTCTTTTTATTTTTCATGCTTGATGGCATCCTCGGCCTTCTCATGAAGATGAAGGCCTCTTTGTCCTTTGCAGCCTTTAGCTGGTACTGATTCTAGATCCCCTGACTGGTCTACCTTAGGACTGTGTGAAAGACAAGTAAGATGTCAGACGTGAGCGAATAACTTTTTTTTGGTTTGCTTCAGAAGCTCAAAAGAGAAGAAAGAAAGGCACTGCTGAGATTCGAACTCAGGATCTCCTGTTTACTAGACAGGCGCTTTAACCAACTAAGCCACAGCGCCTTGTGATGGCAAAGCTGGCACAGCTGTGCAGCTGAAAAAAAACGCCACTGCTATCGGATGTTTCCAATTCCTGCAACCTTTCATGACCTGATGGGGTGGCTCAAACCTTCATGGTTTTTCTTTTCAGGGCTGGAAAAAGGAAGGTGAGCAGATACTAGGTAGACAACTGAGGTGTGTCCCTTTATCCGCAGTCGTTTTCCACTGCTTTCTTTAAGGGCCCACACGGTACTGGAGTTCTGTTCCATACTTGGCAGCAACTTGTAAAAGGATGAAGCTTTCAGTCATGACAATTAGAAAAGCAAAAACTTTTTGAAAAAGGCATCCACACCGACAAATTTGCAGACGACAATAGCAGCTGGAACTTCGTGGAGAGCTAGAGGTTTGCGGTTCCATAGGTGATTGAGCCGCTTCTTAGCAGAGCAAGAATTGTTACCTGCTCTGCTTTCCATGCATAAGGCAGAATAGATGGATGGAAGACATGCCAGGGATGTCTGGAAATGGTTTGGCATCCCTTAGCATAGGTCCACCTTTCAAGGGTTTTCCATGCATCTTCTTGAGGCATTACTTACTGTAGGAGGCGAGGTATGACCCACTCAGCCCATGACCGATCAGCAAAACTCTGCAGGCACCGACTAGGCACACTTTGTTTGGGAGTTTGTCAAAGGGAACCACGGCGCTCACCAGGACGAGGTGGCCGAGTGGTTAAGGCGATGGACTGCTAATCCATTGTGCTCTGCATGCATGGGTTTGAATCCCATCCTCGTCGATTTCTTCTGCTTCGTCCAAGCTGAAATCTTTGTTTGCTAATCCTCTTTTTACTGGACAAGCAGTGATTGTCCCCTCCATGGTGGACTTTAACTGTGACCTCTCAAGACGGCTCTTATTAAAGCTAGGAAAGACGCATATTTGTTGGGTGGCATACAAGTTACGTGGCATATAAACGGGTTAAGTCCACTCTTTTTATTTTTCATGCTTGATGGCATCCTCTGCCTTCTCATGAAGATGAAGGCCTCTTTGTCCTTTGCAGCCTTTAGCTGGTACTGATTCTAGATCCCCTGACTGGTCTACCTTAGGACTGTGTGAAAGACAAGTAAGATGTCAGACGTGAGCGAATAACTTTTTTTTGGTTTGCTTCAGAAGCTCAAAAGAGAAGAAAGAAAGGCACTGCTGAGATTCGAACTCAGGATCTCCTGTTTACTAGACAGGCGCTTTAACCAACTAAGCCACAGCGCCTTGTGATGGCAAAGCTGGCACAGCTGTGCAGCTGAAAAAAAACGCCACTGCTATCGGATGTTTCCAATTCCTGCAACCTTTCATGACCTGATGGGGTGGCTCAAACCTTCATGGTTTTTCTTTTCAGGGCTGGAAAAAGGAAGGTGAGCAGATACTAGGTAGACAACTGAGGTGTGTCCCTTTATCCGCAGTCGTTTTCCACTGCTTTCTTTAAGGGCCCACACGGTACTGGAGTTCTGTTCCATACTTGGCAGCAACTTGTAAAAGGATGAAGCTTTCAGTCATGACAATTAGAAAAGCAAAAACTTTTTGAAAAAGGCATCCACACCGACAAATTTGCAGACGACAATAGCAGCTGGAACTTCGTGGAGAGCTAGAGGTTTGCGGTTCCATAGGTGATTGAGCCGCTTCTTAGCAGAGCAAGAATTGTTACCTGCTCTGCTTTCCATGCATAAGGCAGAATAGATGGATGGAAGACATGCCAGGGATGTCTGGAAATGGTTTGGCATCCCTTAGCATAGGTCCACCTTTCAAGGGTTTTCCATGCATCTTCTTGAGGCATTACTTACTGTAGGAGGCGAGGTATGACCCACTCAGCCCATGACCGATCAGCAAAACTCTGCAGGCACCGACTAGGCACACTTTGTTTGGGAGTTTGTCAAAGGGAACCACGGCGCTCACCAGGACGAGGTGGCCGAGTGGTTAAGGCCATGGACTGCTAATCCATTGTGCTCTGCATGCATGGGTTCGAATCCCATCCTCGTCGATTTCTTCTGCTTCGTCCAAGCTGAAATCTTTGTTTGCTAATCCTCTTTTTACTGGACAAGCAGTGATTGTCCCCTCCATGGTGGACTTTAACTGTGACCTCTCAAGACGGCTCTTATTAAAGCTAGGAAAGACGCATATTTGTTGGGTGGCATACAAGTTACGTGGCATATCAACGGGTTAAGTCCACTCTTTTTATTTTTCATGCTTGATGGCATCCTCGGCCTTCTCATGAAGATGAAGGCCTCTTTGTCCTTTGCAGCCTTTAGCTGGTACTGATTCTAGATCCCCTGACTGGTCTACCTTAGGACTGTGTGAAAGACAAGTAAGATGTCAGACGTGAGCGAATAACTTTTTTTTGGTTTGCTTCAGAAGCTCAAAAGAGAAGAAAGAAAGGCACTGCTGAGATTCGAACTCAGGATCTCCTGTTTACTAGACAGGCGCTTTAACCAACTAAGCCACAGCGCCTTGTGATGGCAAAGCTGGCACAGCTGTGCAGCTGAAAAAAACCGCCACTGCTATCGGATGTTTCCAATTCCTGCAACCTTTCATGACCTGATGGGGTGGCTCAAACCTTCATGGTTTTTCTTTTCAGGGCTGGAAAAAGGAAGGTGAGCAGATACTAGGTAGACAACTGAGGTGTGTCCCTTTATCCGCAGTCGTTTTCCACTGCTTTCTTTAAGGGCCCACACGGTACTGGAGTTCTGTTCCATACTTGGCAGCAACTTGTAAAAGGATGAAGCTTTCAGTCATGACAATTAGAAAAGCAAAAACTTTTTGAAAAAGGCATCCACACCGACAAATTTGCAGACGACAATAGCAGCTGGAACTTCGTGGAGAGCTAGAGGTTTGCGGTTCCATAGGTGATTGAGCCGCTTCTTAGCAGAGCAAGAATTGTTACCTGCTCTGCTTTCCATGCATAAGGCAGAATAGATGGATGGAAGACATGCCAGGGATGTCTGGAAATGGTTTGGCATCCCTTAGCATAGGTCCACCTTTCAAGGGTTTTCCATGCATCTTCTTGAGGCATTACTTACTGTAGGAGGCGAGGTATGACCCACTCAGCCCATGACCGATCAGCAAAACTCTGCAGGCACCGACTAGGCACACTTTGTTTGGGAGTTTGTCAAAGGGAACCACGGCGCTCACCAGGACGAGGTGGCCGAGTGGTTAAGGCGATGGACTGCTAATCCATTGTGCTCTGCATGCATGGGTTCGAATCCCATCCTCGTCGATTTCTTCTGCTTCGTCCAAGCTGAAATCTTTGTTTGCTAATCCTCTTTTTACTGGACAAGCAGTGATTGTCGCCTCCATGGTGGACTTTAACTGTGACCTCTCAAGACGGCTCTTATTAAAGCTAGGAAAGACGCATATTTGTTGTGTGGCATACAAGTTACGTGGCATATCAACGGGTTAAGTCCACTCTTTTTATTTTTCATGCTTGATGGCATCCTCGGCCTTCTCATGAAGATGAAGGCCTCTTTGTCCTTTGCAGCCTTTAGCTGGTACTGATTCTAGATCCCCTGACTGGTCTACCTTAGGACTGTGTGAAAGACAAGTAAGATGTCAGACGTGAGCGAATAACTTTTTTTTGGTTTGCTTCAGAAGCTCAAAAGAGAGGCACTGCTGAGATTCGAACTCAGGATCTCCTGTTTACTAGACAGGCGCTTTAACCAACTAAGCCACAGCGCCTTGTGATGGCAAAGCTGGCACAGCTGTGCAGCTGAAAAAAAACGCCACTGCTATCGGATGTTTCCAATTCCTGCAACCTTTCATGACCTGATGGGGTGGCTCAAACCTTCATGGTTTTTCTTTTCAGGGCTGGAAAAAGGAAGGTGAGCAGATACTAGGTAGACAACTGAGGTGTGTCCCTTTATCCGCAGTCGTTTTCCACTGCTTTCTTTAAGGGCCCACACGGTACTGGAGTTCTGTTCCATACTTGGCAGCAACTTGTAAAAGGATGAAGCTTTAAGTCATGACAATTAGAAAAGCAAAAACTTTTTGAAAAAGGCATCCACACCGACAAATTTGCAGACGACAATAGCAGCTGGAACTTCGTGGAGAGCTAGAGGTTTGCGGTTCCATAGGTGATTGAGCCGCTTCTTAGCAGAGCAAGAATTGTTACCTGCTCTGCTTTCCATGCATAAGGCAGAATAGATGGATGGAAGACATGCCAGGGATGTCTGGAAATGGTTTGGCATCCCTTAGCATAGGTCCACCTTTCAAGGGTTTTCCATGCATCTTCTTGAGGCACTACTTACTGTAGGAGGCGAGGTATGACCCACTCAGCCCATGACCGATCAGCAAAACTCTGCAGGCACCGACTAGGCACACTTTGTTTGTGAGTTTGTCAAAGGGAACCACGGCGCTCACCAGGACGAGGTGGCCGAGTGGTTAAGGCGATGGACTGCTAATCCATTGTGCTCTGCATGCATGGGTTCGAATCCCATCCTCGTCGATTTCTTCTGCTTCGTCCAAGCTGAAATCTTTGTTTGCTAATCCTCTTTTTACTGGACAAGCAGTGATTGTCCCCTCCATGGTGGACTTTAACTGTGACCTCTCAAGACGGCTCTTATTAAAGCTAGGAAAGACGCATATTTGTTGGGTGGCATACAAGTTACGTGGCATATCAACGGGTTAAGTCCACTCTTTTTATTTTTCATGCTTGATGGCATCCTCGGCCTTCTCATGAAGATGAAGGCCTCTTTGTCCTTTGCAGCCTTTAGCTGGTACTGATTCTAGATCCCCTGACTGGTCTACCTTAGGACTGTGTGAAAGACAAGTAAGATGTCAGACGTGAGCGAATAACTTTTTTTTGGTTTGCTTCAGAAGCTCAAAAGAGAAGAAAGAAAGGCACTGCTGAGATTCGAACTCAGGATCTCCTGTTTACTAGACAGGCGCTTTAACCAACTAAGCCACAGCGCCTTGTGATGGCAAAGCTGGCACAGCTGTGCAGCTGAAAAAAAACGCCACTGCTATCGGATGTTTCCAATTCCTGCAACCTTTCATGACCTGATGGGGTGGCTCAAACCTTCATGGTTTTTCTTTTCAGGGCTGGAAAAAGGAAGGTGAGCAGATACTAGGTAGACAACTGAGGTGTGTCCCTTTATCCGCAGTCGTTTTCCACTGCTTTCTTTAAGGGCCCACACGGTACTGGAGTTCTGTTCCATACTTGGCAGCAACTTGTAAAAGGATGAAGCTTTCAGTCATGACAATTAGAAAAGCAAAAACTTTTTGAAAAAGGCATCCACACCGACAAATTTGCAGACGACAATAGCAGCTGGAACTTCGTGGAGAGCTAGAGGTTTGCGGTTCCATAGGTGATTGAGCCGCTTCTTAGCAGAGCAAGAATTGTTACCTGCTCTGCTTTCCATGCATAAGGCAGAATAGATGGATGGAAGACATGCCAGGGATGTCTGGAAATGGTTTGGCATCCCTTAGCATAGGTCCACCTTTCAAGGGTTTTCCATGCATCTTCTTGAGGCATTACTTACTGTAGGAGGCGAGGTATGACCCACTCAGCCCATGACCGATCAGCAAAACTCTGCAGGCACCGACTAGGCACACTTTGTTTGGGAGTTTGTCAAAGGGAACCACGGCGCTCACCAGGACGAGGTGGCCGAGTGGTTAAGGCGATGGACTGCTAATCCATTGTGCTCTGCATGCATGGGTTCGAATCCCATCCTCGTCGATTTCTTCTGCTTCGTCCAAGCTGAAATCTTTGTTTGCTAATCCTCTTTTTACTGGACAAGCAGTGATTGTCCCCTCCATGGTGGACTTTAACTGTGACCTCTCAAGACGGCTCTTATTAAAGCTAGGAAAGACGCATATTTGTTGGGTGGCATACAAGTTACGTGGCATATCAACGGGTTAAGTCCACTCTTTTTATTTTTCATGCTTGATGGCATCCTCGGCCTTCTCATGAAGATGAAGGCCTCTTTGTCCTTTGCAGCCTTTAGCTGGTACTGATTCTAGATCCCCTGACTGGTCTACCTTAGGACTGTGTGAAAGACAAGTAAGATGTCAGACGTGAGCGAATAACTTTTTTTTGGTTTGCTTCAGAAGCTCAAAAGAGAAGAAAGAAAGGCACTGCTGAGATTCGAACTCAGGATCTCCTGTTTACTAGACAGGCGCTTTAACCAACTGAGCTACAGCGCCTTGTGATGGCAAAGCTGGCACAGCTGTGCAGCTAAAAAAAAACGCCACTACTATCGGATGTTTCCAATTCCTGCAACCTTTCATGACCTGATGGGGTGGCTCAAACCTTCATGGTTTTTCTTTTCAGGGCTGGAAAAAGGAAGGTGAGCAGATACTAGGTAGACAACTGAGGTGTGTCCCTTTATCCGCAGTCGTTTTCCACTGCTTTCTTTAAGGGCCCACACGGTACTGGAGTTCTGTTCCATACTTGGCAGCAACTTGTAAAAGGATGAAGCTTTCAGTCATGACAATTAGAAAAGCAAAAACTTTTTGAAAAAGGCATCCACACCGACAAATTTGCAGACGACAATAGCAGCTAGAACTTCGTGGAGAGCTAGAGGTTTGCGGTTCCATAGGTGATTGAGCCGCTTCTTAGCAGAGCAAGAATTGTTACCTGCTCTGCTTTCCATGCATAAGGCAGAATAGATGGATGGAAGACATGCCAGGGATGTCTGGAAATGGTTTGGCATCCCTTAGCATAGGTCCACCTTTCAAGGGTTTTCCATGCATCTTCTTGAGGCATTACTTACTGTAGGAGGCGAGGTATGACCCACTCAGCCCATGACCGATCAGCAAAACTCTGCAGGCACCGACTAGGCACACTTTGTTTGGGAGTTTGTCAAAGGGAACCACGGCGCTCACCAGGACGAGGTGGCCGAGTGGTTAAGGCGATGGACTGCTAATCCATTGTGCTCTGCATGCATGGGTTCGAATCCCATCCTCGTTGATTTCTTCTGCTTCGTCCAAGCTGAAATCTTTGTTTGCTAATCCTCTTTTTACTGGACAAGCAGTGATTGTCCCCTCCATGGTGGACTTTAACTGTGACCTCTCAAGACGGCTCTTATTAAAGCTAGGAAAGACGCATATTTGTTGGGTGGCATACAAGTTACGTGGCATATCAACGGGTTAAGTCCACTCTTTTTATTTTTCATGCTTGATGGCATCCTCGGCCTTCTCATGAAGATGAAGGCCTCTTTGTCCTTTGCAGCCTTTAGCTGGTACTGATTCTAGATCCCCTGACTGGTCTACCTTAGGACTGTGTGAAAGACAAGTAAGATGTCAGACGTGAGCGAATAACTTTTTTTTGGTTTGCTTCAGAAGCTCAAAAGAGAAGAAAGAAAGGCACTGCTGAGATTCAAACTCAGGATCTCCTGTTTACTAGACAGGCGCTTTAACCAACTAAGCCACAGCGCCTTGTGATGGCAAAGCTGGCACAGCTGTGCAGCTGAAAAAAAACGCCACTGCTATCGGATGTTTCCAATTCCTGCAACCTTTCATGACCTGATGGGGTGGCTCAAACCTTCATGGTTTTTCTTTTCAGGGCTGGAAAAAGGAAGGTGAGCAGATACTAGGTAGACAACTGAGGTGTGTCCCTTTATCCGCAGTCGTTTTCCACTGCTTTCTTTAAGGGCCCACACGGTACTGGAGTTCTGTTCCATACTTGGCAGCAACTTGTAAAAGGATGAAGCTTTCAGTCATGACAATTAGAAAAGCAAAAACTTTTTGAAAAAGGCATCCACACCGACAAATTTGCAGACGACAATAGCAGCTGGAACTTCGTGGAGAGCTAGAGGTTTGCGGTTCCATAGGTGATTGAGCCGCTTCTTAGCAGAGCAAGAATTGTTACCTGCTCTGCTTTCCATGCATAAGGCAGAATAGATGGATGGAAGACATGCCAGGGATGTCTGGAAATGGTTTGGCATCCCTTAGCATAGGTCCACCTTTCAAGGGTTTTCCATGCATCTTCTTGAGGCATTACTTACTGTAGGAGGCGAGGTATGACCCACTCAGCCCATGACCGATCAGCAAAACTCTGCAGGCACCGACTAGGCACACTTTGTTTGGGAGTTTGTCAAAGGGAACCACGGCGCTCACCAGGACGAGGTGGCCAAGTGGTTAAGGCCATGGACTGCTAATCCATTGTGCTCTGCATGCATGGGTTCGAATCCCATCCTCGTCGATTTCTTCTGCTTCGTCCAAGCTGAAATCTTTGTTTGCTAATCCTCTTTTTACTGGACAAGCAGTGATTGTCCCCTCCATGGTGGACTTTAACTGTGACCTCTCAAGACGGCTCTTATTAAAGCTAGGAAAGACGCATATTTGTTGGGTGGCATACAAGTTACGTGGCATATCAACGGGTTAAGTCCACTCTTTTTATTTTTCATGCTTGATGGCATCCTCGGCCTTCTCATGAAGATGAAGGCCTCTTTGTCCTTTGCAGCCTTTAGCTGGTACTGATTCTAGATCCCCTGACTGGTCTACCTTAGGACTGTGTGAAAGACAAGTAAGATGTCAGACGTGAGCGAATAACTTTTTTTTGGTTTGCTTCAGAAGCTCAAAAGAGAAGAAAGAAAGGCACTGCTGAGATTCGAACTCAGGATCTCCTGTTTACTAGACAGGCGCTTTAACCAACTAAGCCACAGCGCCTTGTGATGGCAAAGCTGGCACAGCTGTGCAGCTGAAAAAAAACGCCACTGCTATCGGATGTTTCCAATTCCTGCAACCTTTCATGACCTGATGGGGTGGCTCAAACCTTCATGGTTTTTCTTTTCAGGGTTGGAAAAAGGAAGGTGAGCAGATACTAGGTAGACAACTGAGGTGTGTCCCTTTATCCGCAGTCGTTTTCCACTGCTTTCTTTAAGGGCCCACACGGTACTGGAGTTCTGTTCCATACTTGGCAGCAACTTGTAAAAGGATGAAGCTTTCAGTCATGACAATTAGAAAAGCAAAAACTTTTTGAAAAAGGCATCCACACCGACAAATTTGCAGACGACAATAGCAGCTGGAACTTCGTGGAGAGCTAGAGGTTTGCGGTTCCATAGGTGATTGAGCCGCTTCTTAGCAGAGCAAGAATTGTTACCTGCTCTGCTTTCCATGCATAAGGCAGAATAGATGGATGGAAGACATGCCAGGGATGTCTGGAAATGGTTTGGCATCCCTTAGCATAGGTCCACCTTTCAAGGGTTTTCCATGCATCTTCTTGAGGCATTGCTTACTGTAGGAGGCGAGGTATGACCCACTCAGCCCATGACCGATCAGCAAAACTCTGCAGGCACCGACTAGGCACACTTTGTTTGGAAGTTTGTCAAAGGGAACCACGGCGCTCACCAGGACGAGGTGGCCGAGTGGTTAAGGCGATGGACTGCTAATCCATTGTGCTCTGCATGCATGGGTTCGAATCCCATCCTCGTCGATTTCTTCTGCTTCGTCCAAGCTGAAATCTTTGTTTGCTAATCCTCTTTTTACTGGACAAGCAGTGATTGTCCCCTCCATGGTGGACTTTAACTGTGACCTCTCAAGACGGCTCTTATTAAAGCTAGGAAAGACGCATATTTGTTGGGTGGCATACAAGTTACGTGGCATATCAACGGGTTAAGTCCACTCTTTTTATTTTTCATGCTTGATGGCATCCTCGGCCTTCTCATGAAGATGAAGGCCTCTTTGTCCTTTGCAGCCTTTAGCTGGTACTGATTCTAGATCCCCTGACTGGTCTACCTTAGGACTGTGTGAAAGACAAGTAAGATGTCAGACGTGAGCGAATAACTTTTTTTTGGTTTGCTTCAGAAGCTCAAAAGAGAAGAAAGAAAGGCACTGCTGAGATTCAAACTCAGGATCTCCTGTTTACTAGACAGGCGCTTTAACCAACTAAGCCACAGCGCCTTGTGATGGCAAAGCTGGCACAGCTGTGCAGCTGAAAAAAAACGCCACTGCTATCGGATGTTTCCAATTCCTGCAACCTTTCATGACCTGATGGGGTGGCTCAAACCTTCATGGTTTTTCTTTTCAGGGCTGGAAAAAGGAAGGTGAGCAGATACTAGGTAGACAACTGAGGTGTGTCCCTTTATCCGCAGTCGTTTTCCACTGCTTTCTTTAAGGGCCCACACGGTACTGGAGTTCTGTTCCATACTTGGCAGCAACTTGTAAAAGGATGAAGCTTTCAGTCATGACAATTAGAAAAGCAAAAACTTTTTGAAAAAGGCATCCACACCGACAAATTTGCAGACGACAATAGCAGCTGGAACTTCGTGGAGAGCTAGAGGTTTGCGGTTCCATAGGTGATTGAGCCGCTTCTTAGCAGAGCAAGAATTGTTACCTGCTCTGCTTTCCATGCATAAGGCAGAATAGATGGATGGAAGACATGCCAGGGATGTCTGGAAATGGTTTGGCATCCCTTAGCATAGGTCCACCTTTCAAGGGTTTTCCATGCATCTTCTTGAGGCATTACTTACTGTAGGAGGCGAGGTATGACCCACTCAGCCCATGACCGATCAGCAAAACTCTGCAGGCACCGACTAGGCACACTTTGTTTGGGAGTTTGTCAAAGGGAACCACGGCGCTCACCAGGACGAGGTGGCCGAGTGGTTAAGGCGATGGACTGCTAATCCATTGTGCTCTGCATGCATGGGTTCGAATCCCATCCTCGTCGATTTCTTCTGCTTCGTCCAAGCTGAAATCTTTGTTTGCTAATCCTCTTTTTACTGGACAAGCAGTGATTGTCGCCTCCATGGTGGACTTTAACTGTGACCTCTCAAGACGGCTCTTATTAAAGCTAGGAAAGACGCATATTTGTTGTGTGGCATCCAAGTTACGTGGCATATCAACGGGTTAAGTCCACTCTTTTTATTTTTCATGCTTGATGGCATCCTCGGCCTTCTCATGAAGATGAAGGCCTCTTTGTCCTTTGCAGCCTTTAGCTGGTACTGATTCTAGATCCCCTGACTGGTCTACCTTAGGACTGTGTGAAAGACAAGTAAGATGTCAGACGTGAGCGAATAACTTTTTTTTGGTTTGCTTCAGAAGCTCAAAAGAGAGGCACTGCTGAGATTCGAACTCAGGATCTCCTGTTTACTAGACAGGCGCTTTAACCAACTAAGCCACAGCGCCTTGTGATGGCAAAGCTGGCACAGCTGTGCAGCTGAAAAAAAACGCCACTGCTATCCGATGTTTCCAATTCCTGCAACCTTTCATGACCTGATGGGGTGGCTCAAACCTTCATGGTTTTTCTTTTCAGGGCTGGAAAAAGGAAGGTGAGCAGATACTAGGTAGACAACTGAGGTGTGTCCCTTTATCCGCAGTCGTTTTCCACTGCTTTCTTTAAGGGCCCACACGGTACTGGAGTTCTGTTCCATACTTGGCAGCAACTTGTAAAAGGATGAAGCTTTCAGTCATGACAATTAGAAAAGCAAAAACTTTTTGAAAAAGGCATCCACACCGACAAATTTGCAGACGACAATAGCAGCTGGAACTTCGTGGAGAGCTAGAGGTTTGCGGTTCCATAGGTGATTGAGCCGCTTCTTAGCAGAGCAAGAATTGTTACCTGCTCTGCTTTCCATGCATAAGGCAGAATAGATGGATGGAAGACATGCCAGGGATGTCTGGAAATGGTTTGGCATCCCTTAGCATAGGTCCACCTTTCAAGGGTTTTCCATCCATCTTCTTGAGGCATTACTTACTGTAGGAGGCGAGGTATGACCCACTCAGCCCATGACCGATCAGCAAAACTCTGCAGGCACCGACTAGGCACACTTTGTTTGGGAGTTTGTCAAAGGGAACCACGGCGCTCACCAGGACGAGGTGGCCGAGTGGTTAAGGCCATGGACTGCTAATCCATTGTGCTCTGCATGCATGGGTTCGAATCCCATCCTCGTCGATTTCTTCTGCTTCGTCCAAGCTGAAATCTTTGTTTGCTAATCCTCTTTTTACTGGACAAGCAGTGATTGTCCCCTCCATGGTGGACTTTAACTGTGACCTCTCAAGACGGCTCTTATTAAAGCTAGGAAAGACGCATATTTGTTGGGTGGCATACAAGTTACGTGGCATATCAACGGGTTAAGTCCACTCTTTTTATTTTTCATGCTTGATGGCATCCTCGGCCTTCTCATGAAGATGAAGGCCTCTTTGTCCTTTGCAGCCTTTAGCTGGTACTGATTCTAGATCCCCTGACTGGTCTACCTTAGGACTGTGTGAAAGACAAGTAAGATGTCAGACGTGAGCGAATAACTTTTTTTTGGTTTGCTTCAGAAGCTCAAAAGAGAAGAAAGAAAGGCACTGCTGAGATTCGAACTCAGGATCTCCTGTTTACTAGACAGGCGCTTTAACCAACTAAGCCACAGCGCCTTGTGATGGCAAAGCTGGCACAGCTGTGCAGCTGAAAAAAAACGCCACTGCTATCGGATGTTTCCAATTCCTGCAACCTTTCATGACCTGATGGGGTGGCTCAAACCTTCATGGTTTTTCTTTTCAGGGCTGGAAAAAGGAAGGTGAGCAGATACTAGGTAGACAACTGAGGTGTGTCCCTTTATCCGCAGTCGTTTTCCACTGCTTTCTTTAAGGGCCCACACGGTACTGGAGTTCTGTTCCATACTTGGCAGCAACTTGTAAAAGGATGAAGCTTTCAGTCATGACAATTAGAAAAGCAAAAACTTTTTGAAAAAGGCATCCACACCGACAAATTTGCAGACGACAATAGCAGCTGGAACTTCGTGGAGAGCTAGAGGTTTGCGGTTCCATAGGTGATTGAGCCGCTTCTTAGCAGAGCAAGAATTGTTACCTGCTCTGCTTTCCATGCATAAGGCAGAATAGATGGATGGAAGACATGCCAGGGATGTCTGGAAATGGTTTGGCATCCCTTAGCATAGGTCCACCTTTCAAGGGTTTTCCATGCATCTTCTTGAGGCATTACTTACTGTAGGAGGCGAGGTATGACCCACTCAGCCCATGACCGATCAGCAAAACTCTGCAGGCACCGACTAGGCACACTTTGTTTGTGAGTTTGTCAAAGGGAACCACGGCGCTCACCAGGACGAGGTGGCCGAGTGGTTAAGGCGATGGACTGCTAATCCATTGTGCTCTGCATGCATGGGTTCGAATCCCATCCTCGTCGATTTCTTCTGCTTCGTCCAAGCTGAAATCTTTGTTTGCTAATCCTCTTTTTACTGGACAAGCAGTGATTGTCCCCTCCATGGTGGACTTTAACTGTGACCTCTCAAGACGGCTCTTATTAAAGCTAGGAAAGACGCATATTTGTTGGGTGGCATACAAGTTACGTGGCATATCAACGGGTTAAGTCCACTCTTTTTATTTTTCATGCTTGATGGCATCCTCGGCCTTCTCATGAAGATGAAGGCCTCTTTGTCCTTTGCAGCCTTTAGCTGGTACTGATTCTAGATCCCCTGACTGGTCTACCTTAGGACTGTGTGAAAGACAAGTAAGATGTCAGACGTGAGCGAATAACTTTTTTTTGGTTTGCTTCAGAAGCTCAAAAGAGAAGAAAGAAAGGCACTGCTGAGATTCGAACTCAGGATCTCCTGTTTACTAGACAGGCGCTTTAACCAACTAAGCCACAGCGCCTTGTGATGGCAAAGCTGGCACAGCTGTGCAGCTGAAAAAAAACGCCACTGCTATCGGATGTTTCCAATTCCTGCAACCTTTCATGACCTGATGGGGTGGCTCAAACCTTCATGGTTTTTCTTTTCAGGGCTGGAAAAAGGAAGGTGAGCAGATACTAGGTAGACAACTGAGGTGTGTCCCTTTATCCGCAGTCGTTTTCCACTGCTTTCTTTAAGGGCCCACACGGTACTGGAGTTCTGTTCCATACTTGGCAGCAACTTGTAAAAGGATGAAGCTTTCAGTCATGACAATTAGAAAAGCAAAAACTTTTTGAAAAAGGCATCCACACCGACAAATTTGCAGACGACAATAGCAGCTGGAACTTCGTGGAGAGCTAGAGGTTTGCGGTTCCATAGGTGATTGAGCCGCTTCTTAGCAGAGCAAGAATTGTTACCTGCTCTGCTTTCCATGCATAAGGCAGAATAGATGGATGGAAGACATGCCAGGGATGTCTGGAAATGGTTTGGCATCCCTTAGCATAGGTCCACCTTTCAAGGGTTTTCCATGCATCTTCTTGAGGCATTACTTACTGTAGGAGGCGAGGTATGACCCACTCAGCCCATGACCGATCAGCAAAACTCTGCAGGCACCGACTAGGCACACTTTGTTTGTGAGTTTGTCAAAGGGAACCACGGCGCTCACCAGGACGAGGTGGCCGAGTGGTTAAGGCGATGGACTGCTAATCCATTGTGCTCTGCATGCATGGGTTCGAATCCCATCCTCGTCGATTTCTTCTGCTTTGTCCAAGCTGAAATCTTTGTTTGCTAATCCTCTTTTTACTGGACAAGCAGTGATTGTCCCCTCCATGGTGGACTTTAACTGTGACCTCTCAAGACGGCTCTTATTAAAGCTAGGAAAGACGCATATTTGTTGGGTGGCATACAAGTTACGTGGCATATCAACGGGTTAAGTCCACTCTTTTTATTTTTCATGCTTGATGGCATCCTCGGCCTTCTCATGAAGATGAAGGCCTCTTTGTCCTTTGCAGCCTTTAGCTGGTACTGATTCTAGATCCCCTGACTGGTCTACCTTAGGACTGTGTGAAAGACAAGTAAGATGTCAGACGTGAGCGAATAACTTTTTTTTGGTTTGCTTCAGAAGCTCAAAAGAGAAGAAAGAAAGGCACTGCTGAGATTCGAACTCAGGATCTCCTGTTTACTAGACAGGTGCTTTAACCAACTAAGCCACAGCGCCTTGTTATGGCAAAGCTGGCACAGCTGTGCAGCTGAAAAAAAACGCCACTGCTATCGGATGTTTCCAATTCCTGCAACCTTTCATGACCTGATGGGGTGGCTCAAACCTTCATGGTTTTTCTTTTCAGGGCTGGAAAAAGGAAGGTGAGCAGATACTAGGTAGACAACTGAGGTGTGTCCCTTTATCCGCAGTCGTTTTCCACTGCTTTCTTTAAGGGCCCACACGGTACTGGAGTTCTGTTCCATACTTGGCAGCAACTTGTAAAAGGATGAAGCTTTCAGTCATGACAATTAGAAAAGCAAAAACTTTTTGAAAAAGGCATCCACACCGACAAATTTGCAGACGACAATAGCAGCTGGAACTTCGTGGAGAGCTAGAGGTTTGCGGTTCCATAGGTGATTGAGCCGCTTCTTAGCAGAGCAAGAATTGTTACCTGCTCTGCTTTCCATGCATAAGGCAGAATAGATGGATGGAAGACATGCCAGGGATGTCTGGAAATGGTTTGGCATCCCTTAGCATAGGTCCACCTTTCAAGGGTTTTCCATGCATCTTCTTGAGGCATTACTTACTGTAGGAGGCGAGGTATGACCCACTCAGCCCATGACCGATCAGCAAAACTCTGCAGGCACCGACTAGGCACACTTTGTTTGTGAGTTTGTCAAAGGGAACCACGGCGCTCACCAGGACGAGGTGGCCGAGTGGTTAAGGCGATGGACTGCTAATCCATTGTGCTCTGCATGCATGGGTTTGAATCCCATCCTCGTCGATTTCTTCTGCTTCGTCCAAGCTGAAATCTTTGTTTGCTAATCCTCTTTTTACTGGACAAGCAGTGATTGTCCCCTCCATGGTGGACTTTAACTGTGACCTCTCAAGACGGCTCTTATTAAAGCTAGGAAAGACGCATATTTGTTGGGTGGCATACAAGTTACGTGGCATATCAACGGGTTAAGTCCACTCTTTTTATTTTTCATGCTTGATGGCATCCTCGGCCTTCTCATGAAGATGAAGGCCTCTTTGTCCTTTGCAGCCTTTAGCTGGTACTGATTCTAGATCCCCTGACTGGTCTACCTTAGGACTGTGTGAAAGACAAGTAAGATGTCAGACGTGAGCGAATAACTTTTTTTTGGTTTGCTTCAGAAGCTCAAAAGAGAGGCACTGCTGAGATTCGAACTCAGGATCTCCTGTTTACTAGACAGGCGCTTTAACCAACTAAGCCACAGCGCCTTGTGATGGCAAAGCTGGCACAGCTGTGCAGCTTAAAAAAAACGCCACTGCTATCGGATGTTTCCAATTCCTGCAACCTTTCATGACCTGATGGGGTGGCTCAAACCTTCATGGTTTTTCTTTTCAGGGCTGGAAAAAGGAAGGTGAGCAGATACTAGGTAGACAACTGAGGTGTGTCCCTTTATCCGCAGTCGTTTTCCACTGCTTTCTTTAAGGGCCCACACGGTACTGGAGTTCTGTTCCATACTTGGCAGCAACTTGTAAAAGGATGAAGCTTTCAGTCATGACAATTAGAAAAGCAAAAACTTTTTGAAAAAGGCATCCACACCGACAAATTTGCAGACGACAATAGCAGCTAGAACTTCGTGGAGAGCTAGAGGTTTGCGGTTCCATAGGTGATTGAGCCGCTTCTTAGCAGAGCAAGAATTGTTACCTGCTCTGCTTTCCATGCATAAGGCAGAATAGATGGATGGAAGACATGCCAGGGATGTCTGGAAATGGTTTGGCATCCCTTAGCATAGGTCCACCTTTCAAGGGTTTTCCATGCATCTTCTTGAGGCATTACTTACTGTAGGAGGCGAGGTATGACCCACTCAGCCCATGACCGATCAGCAAAACTCTGCAGGCACCGACTAGGCACACTTTGTTTGTGAGTTTGTCAAAGGGAACCACGGCGCTCACCAGGACGAGGTGGCCGAGTGGTTAAGGCGATGGACTGCTAATCCATTGTGCTCTGCATGCATGGGTTCGAATCCCATCCTCGTCGATTTCTTCTGCTTCGTCCAAGCTGAAATCTTTGTTTGCTAATCCTCTTTTTACTGGACAAGCAGTGATTGTCCCCTCCATGGTGGACTTTAACTGTGACCTCTCAAGACGGCTCTTATTAAAGCTAGGAAAGACGCATATTTGTTGGGTGGCATACAAGTTACGTGGCATATCAACGGGTTAAGTCCACTCTTTTTATTTTTCATGCTTGATGGCATCCTCGGCCTTCTCATGAAGATGAAGGCCTCTTTGTCCTTTGCAGCCTTTAGCTGGTACTGATTCTAGATCCCCTGACTGGTCTACCTTAGGACTGTGTGAAAGACAAGTAAGATGTCAGACGTGAGCGAATAACTTTTTTTTGGTTTGCTTCAGAAGCTCAAAAGAGAAGAAAGAAAGGCACTGCTGAGATTCGAACTCAGGATCTCCTGTTTACTAGACAGGCGCTTTAACCAACTAAGCCACAGCGCCTTGTGATGGCAAAGCTGGCACAGCTGTGCAGCTGAAAAAAAACGCCACTGCTATCGGATGTTTCCAATTCCTGCAACCTTTCATGACCTGATGGGATGGCTCAAACCTTCATGGTTTTTCTTTTCAGGGCTGGAAAAAGGAAGGTGAGCAGATACTAGGTAGACAACTGAGGTGTGTCCCTTTATCCGCAGTCGTTTTCCACTGCTTTCTTTAAGGGCCCACACGGTACTGGAGTTCTGTTCCATACTTGGCAGCAACTTGTAAAAGGATGAAGCTTTCAGTCATGACAATTAGAAAAGCAAAAACTTTTTGAAAAAGGCATCCACACCGACAAATTTGCAGACGACAATAGCAGCTGGAACTTCGTGGAGAGCTAGAGGTTTGCGGTTCCATAGGTGATTGAGCCGCTTCTTAGCAGAGCAAGAATTGTTACCTGCTCTGCTTTCCATGCATAAGGCAGAATAGATGGATGGAAGACATGCCAGGGATGTCTGGAAATGGTTTGGCATCCCTTAGCATAGGTCCACCTTTCAAGGGTTTTCCATGCATCTTCTTGAGGCATTACTTACTGTAGGAGGCGAGGTATGACCCACTCAGCCCATGACCGATCAGCAAAACTCTGCAGGCACCGACTAGGCACACTTTGTTTGTGAGTTTGTCAAAGGGAACCACGGCGCTCACCAGGACGAGGTGGCCGAGTGGTTAAGGCGATGGACTGCTAATCCATTGTGCTCTGCATGCATGGGTTCGAATCCCATCCTCGTCGATTTCTTCTGCTTTGTCCAAGCTGAAATCTTTGTTTGCTAATCCTCTTTTTACTGGACAAGCAGTGATTGTCCCCTCCATGGTGGACTTTAACTGTGACCTCTCAAGACGGCTCTTATTAAAGCTAGGAAAGACGCATATTTGTTGGGTGGCATACAAGTTACGTGGCATATCAACGGGTTAAGTCCACTCTTTTTATTTTTCATGCTTGATGGCATCCTCGGCCTTCTCATGAAGATGAAGGCCTCTTTGTCCTTTGCAGCCTTTAGCTGGTACTGATTCTAGATCCCCTGACTGGTCTACCTTAGGACTGTGTGAAAGACAAGTAAGATGTCAGACGTGAGCGAATAACTTTTTTTTGGTTTGCTTCAGAAGCTCAAAAGAGAAGAAAGAAAGGCACTGCTGAGATTCGAACTCAGGATCTCCTGTTTACTAGACAGGTGCTTTAACCAACTAAGCCACAGCGCCTTGTGATGGCAAAGCTGGCACAGCTGTGCAGCTGAAAAAAAACGCCACTGCTATCGGATGTTTCCAATTCCTGCAACCTTTCATGACCTGATGGGGTGGCTCAAACCTTCATGGTTTTTCTTTTCAGGGCTGGAAAAAGGAAGGTGAGCAGATACTAGGTAGACAACTGAGGTGTGTCCCTTTATCCGCAGTCGTTTTCCACTGCTTTCTTTAAGGGCCCACACGGTACTGGAGTTCTGTTCCATACTTGGCAGCAACTTGTAAAAGGATGAAGCTTTCAGTCATGACAATTAGAAAAGCAAAAACTTTTTGAAAAAGGCATCCACACCGACAAATTTGCAGACGACAATAGCAGCTGGAACTTCGTGGAGAGCTAGAGGTTTGCGGTTCCATAGGTGATTGAGCCGCTTCTTAGCAGAGCAAGAATTGTTACCTGCTCTGCTTTCCATGCATAAGGCAGAATAGATGGATGGAAGACATGCCAGGGATGTCTGGAAATGGTTTGGCATCCCTTAGCATAGGTCCACCTTTCAAGGGTTTTTCCATGCATCTTCTTGAGGCATTACTTACTGTAGGAGGCGAGGTATGACCCACTCAGCCCATGACCGATCAGCAAAACTCTGCAGGCACCGACTAGGCACACTTTGTTTGGGAGTTTGTCAAAGGGAACCACGGCGCTCACCAGGACGAGGTGGCCGAGTGGTTAAGGCGATGGACTGCTAATCCATTGTGCTCTGCATGCATGGGTTCAAATCCCATCCTCGTCGATTTCTTCTGCTTCGTCCAAGCTGAAATCTTTGTTTGCTAATCCTCTTTTTACTGGACAAGCAGTGATTGTCGCCTCCATGGTGGACTTTAACTGTGACCTCTCAAGACGGCTCTTATTAAAGCTAGGAAAGACGCATATTTGTTGTGTGGCATCCAAGTTACGTGGCATATCAACGGGTTAAGTCCACTCTTTTTATTTTTCATGCTTGATGACATCCTCGGCCTTCTCATGAAGATGAAGGCCTCTTTGTCCTTTGCAGCCTTTAGCTGGTACTGATTCTAGATCCCCTGACTGGTCTACCTTAGGACTGTGTGAAAGACAAGTAAGATGTCAGACGTGAGCGAATAACTTTTTTTTGGTTTGCTTCAGAAGCTCAAAAGAGAGGCACTGCTGAGATTCGAACTCAGGATCTCCTGTTTACTAGACAGGCGCTTTAACCAACTAAGCCACAGCGCCTTGTGATGGCAAAGCTGGCACAGCTGTGCAGCTGAAAAAAAACGCCACTGCTATCGGATGTTTCCAATTCCTGCAACCTTTCATGACCTGATGGGGTGGCTCAAACCTTCATGGTTTTTCTTTTCAGGGCTGGAAAAAGGAAGGTGAGCAGATACTAGGTAGACAACTGAGGTGTGTCCCTTTATCCGCAGTCGTTTTCCACTGCTTTCTTTAAGGGCCCACACGGTACTGGAGTTCTGTTCCATACTTGGCAGCAACTTGTAAAAGGATGAAGCTTTCAGTCATGACAATTAGAAAAGCAAAAACTTTTTGAAAAAGGCATCCACACTGACAAATTTGCAGACGACAATAGCAGCTGGAACTTCGTGGAGAGCTAGAGGTTTGCGGTTCCATAGGTGATTGAGCCGCTTCTTAGCAGAGCAAGAATTGTTACCTGCTCTGCTTTCCATGCATAAGGCAGAATAGATGGATGGAAGACATGCCAGGGATGTCTGGAAATGGTTTGGCATCCCTTAGCATAGGTCCACCTTTCAAGGGTTTTCCATGCATCTTCTTGAGGCATTACTTACTGTAGGAGGCGAGGTATGACCCACTCAGCCCATGACCGATCAGCAAAACTCTGCAGGCACCGACTAGGCACACTTTGTTTGGGAGTTTGTCAAAGGGAACCACGGCGCTCACCAGGACGAGGTGGCCGAGTGGTTAAGGCCATGGACTGCTAATCCATTGTGCTCTGCATGCATGTGTTCGAATCCCATCCTCGTCGATTTCTTCTGCTTCGTCCAAGCTGAAATCTTTGTTTGCTAATCCTCTTTTTACTGGACAAGCAGTGATTGTCCCCTCCATGGTGGACT
This sequence comes from Engystomops pustulosus, assembly GCF_040894005.1. NCBI lineage: Eukaryota > Metazoa > Chordata > Amphibia > Anura > Leptodactylidae > Engystomops > Engystomops pustulosus. The sequence goes on along the minus strand of NC_092417.1, from coordinate 140,416,254 downwards.
TTAACTGTGACCTCTCAAGACGGCTCTTATTAAAGCTAGGAAAGACGCATATTTGTTGGGTGGCATACAAGTTACGTGGCATATCAACGGGTTAAGTCCACTCTTTTTATTTTTCATGCTTGATGGCATCCTCGGCCTTCTCATGAAGATGAAGGCCTCTTTGTCCTTTGCAGCCTTTAGCTGGTACTGATTCTAGATCCCCTGACTGGTCTACCTTAGGACTGTGTGAAAGACAAGTAAGATGTCAGACGTGAGCGAATAACTTTTTTTTGGTTTGCTTCAGAAGCTCAAAAGAGAAGAAAGAAAAGCACTGCTGAGATTCGAACTCAGGATCTCCTGTTTACTAGACAGGCGCTTTAACCAACTAAGCCACAGCGCCTTGTAATGGCAAAGCTGGCACAGCTGTGCAGCTTAAAAAAAACGCCACTGCTATCGGATGTTTCCAATTCCTGCAACCTTTCATGACCTGATGGGGTGGCTCAAACCTTCATGGTTTTTCTTTTCAGGGCTGGAAAAAGGAAGGTGAGCAGATACTAGGTAGACAACTGAGGTGTGTCCCTTTATCCGCAGTCGTTTTCCACTGCTTTCTTTAAGGGCCCACACGGTACTGGAGTTCTGTTCCATACTTGGCAGCAACTTGTAAAAGGATGAAGCTTTCAGTCATGACAATTAGAAAAGCAAAAACTTTTTGAAAAAGGCATCCACACCGACAAATTTGCAGACGACAATAGCAGCTGGAACTTCGTGGAGAGCTAGAGGTTTGCGGTTCCATAGGTGATTGAGCAGCTTCTTAGCAGAGCAAGAATTGTTACCTGCTCTGCTTTCCATGCATAAGGCAGAATAGATGGATGGAAGACATGCCAGGGATGTCTGGAAATGGTTTGGCATCCCTTAGCATAGGTCCACCTTTCAAGGGTTTTCCATGCATCTTCTTGAGGCATTACTTACTGTAGGAGGCGAGGCATGACCCACTCAGCCCATGACCGATCAGCAAAACTCTGCAGGCACCGACTAGGCACACTTTGTTTGGGAGTTTGTCAAAGGGAACCACGGCGCTCACCAGGACGAGGTGGCCGAGTGGTTAAGGCGATGGACTGCTAATCCATTGTGCTCTGCATGCATGGGTTCGAATCCCATCCTCGTCGATTTCTTCTGCTTCGTCCAAGCTGAAATCTTTGTTTGCTAATCCTCTTTTTACTGGACAAGCAGTGATTGTCCCCTCCATGGTGGACTTTAACTGTGACCTCTCAAGACGGCTCTTATTAAAGCTAGGAAAGACGCATATTTGTTGGGTGGCATACAAGTTACGTGGCATATCAACGGGTTAAGTCCACTCTTTTTATTTTTCATGCTTGATGGCATCCTCGGCCTTCTCATGAAGATGAAGGCCTCTTTGTCCTTTGCAGCCTTTAGCTGGTACTGATTCTAGATCCCCTGACTGGTCTACCTTAGGACTGTGTGAAAGACAAGTAAGATGTCAGACGTGAGCGAATAACTTTTTTTTGGTTTGCTTCAGAAGCTCAAAAGAGAAGAAAGAAAGGCACTGCTGAGATTCGAACTCAGGATCTCCTGTTTACTAGACAGGCGCTTTAACCAACTAAGCCACAGTGCCTTGTGATGGCAAAGCTGGCACAGCTGTGCAGCTTTAAAAAAACGCCACTGCTATCGGATGTTTCCAATTCCTGCAACCTTTCATGACCTGATGGGGTGGCTCAAACCTTCATGGTTTTTCTTTTCAGGGCTGGAAAAAGGAAGGTGAGCAGATACTAGGTAGACAACTGAGGTGTGTCCCTTTATCCGCAGTCGTTTTCCACTGCTTTCTTTAAGGGCCCACACGGTACTGGAGTTCTGTTCCATACTTGGCAGCAACTTGTAAAAGGATGAAGCTTTCAGTCATGACAATTAGAAAAGCAAAAACTTTTTGAAAAAGGCATCCACACCGACAAATTTGCAGACGACAATAGCAGCTGGAACTTCGTGGAGAGCTAGAGGTTTGCGGTTCCATAGGTGATTGAGCCGCTTCTTAGCAGAGCAAGAATTGTTACCTGCTCTGCTTTCCATGCATAAGGCAGAATAGATGGATGGAAGACATGCCAGGGATGTCAGGAAATGGTTTGGCATCCCTTAGCATAGGTCCACCTTTCAAGGGTTTTCCATGCATCTTCTTGAGGCATTACTTACTGTAGGAGGCGAGGTATGACCCACTCAGCCCATGACCGATCAGCAAAACTCTGCAGGCACCGACTAGGCACACTTTGTTTGGGAGTTTGTCAAAGGGAACCACGGCGCTCACCAGGACGAGGTGGCCGAGTGGTTAAGGCGATGGACTGCTAATCCATTGTGCTCTGCATGCATGGGTTCGAATCCCATCCTCGTCGATTTCTTCTGCTTCGTCCAAGCTGAAATCTTTGTTTGCTAATCCTCTTTTTACTGGACAAGCAGTGATTGTCCCCTCCATGGTGGACTTTAACTGTGACCTCTCAAGACGGCTCTTATTAAAGCTAGGAAAGACGCATATTTGTTGGGTGGCATACAAGTTACGTGGCATATCAACGGGTTAAGTCCACTCTTTTTATTTTTCATGCTTGATGGCATCCTCGGCCTTCTCATGAAGATGAAGGCCTCTTTGTCCTTTGCAGCCTTTAGCTGGTACTGATTCTAGATCCCCTGACTGGTCTACCTTAGGACTGTGTGAAAGACAAGTAAGATGTCAGACGTGAGCGAATAACTTTTTTTTGGTTTGCTTCAGAAGCTCAAAAGAGAAGAAAGAAAGGCACTGCTGAGATTCGAACTCAGGATCTCCTGTTTACTAGACAGGCGCTTTAACCAACTAAGCCACAGCACCTTGTGATGGCAAAGCTGGCACAGCTGTGCAGCTTAAAAAAAACGCCACTGCTATCGGATGTTTCCAATTCCTGCAACCTTTCATGACCTGATGGGGTGGCTCAAACCTTCATGGTTTTTCTTTTCAGGGCTGGAAAAAGGAAGGTGAGCAGATACTAGGTAGACAACTGAGGTGTGTCCCTTTATCCGCAGTCGTTTTCCACTGCTTTCTTTAAGGGCCCACACGGTACTGGAGTTCTGTTCCATACTTGGCAGCAACTTGTAAAAGGATGAAGCTTTCAGTCATGACAATTAGAAAAGCAAAAACTTTTTGAAAAAGGCATCCACACCGACAAATTTGCAGACGACAATAGCAGCTGGAACTTCGTGGAGAGCTAGAGGTTTGCGGTTCCATAGGTGATTGAGCCGCTTCTTAGCAGAGCAAGAATTGTTACCTGCTCTGCTTTCCATGCATAAGGCAGAATAGATGGATGGAAGACATGCCAGGGATGTCAGGAAATGGTTTGGCATCCCTTAGCATAGGTCCACCTTTCAAGGGTTTTCCATGCATCTTCTTGAGGCATTACTTACTGTAGGAGGCGAGGTATGACCCACTCAGCCCATGACCGATCAGCAAAACTCTGCAGGCACCGACTAGGCACACTTTGTTTGGTAGTTTGTCAAAGGGAACCACGGCGCTCACCAGGACGAGGTGGCCGAGTGGTTAAGGCGATGGACTGCTAATCCATTGTGCTCTGCATGCATGGGTTCGAACCCCATCATCGTCGATTTCTTCTGCTTCGTCCAAGCTGAAATCTTTGTTTGCTAATCCTCTTTTTACTGGACAAGCAGTGATTGTCCCCTCCATGGTGGACTTTAACTGTGACCTCTCAAGACGGCTCTTATTAAAGCTAGGAAAGACGCATATTTGTTGTGTGGCATACAAGTTACGTGGCATATCAACGGGTTAAGTCCACTCTTTTTATTTTTCATGCTTGATGGCATCCTCGGCCTTCTCATGAAGATGAAGGCCTCTTTGTCCTTTGCAGCCTTTAGCTGGTACTGATTCTAGATCCCCTGACTGGTCTACCTTAGGACTGTGTGAAAGACAAGTAAGATGTCAGACGTGAGCGAATAACTTTTTTTTGGTTTGCTTCAGAAGCTCAAAAGAGAAGAAAGAAAGGCACTGCTGAGATTCGAACTCAGGATCTCCTGTTTACTAGACAGGCGCTTTAACCAACTAAGCCACAACGCCTTGTGATGGCAAAGCTGGCACAGCTGTGCAGCTTAAAAAAAACGCCACTGCTATCGGATGTTTCCAATTCCTGCAACCTTTCATGACCTGATGGGGTGGCTCAAACCTTCATGGTTTTTCTTTTCAGGGCTGGAAAAAGGAAGGTGAGCAGATACTAGGTAGACAACTGAGGTGTGTCCCTTTATCCGCAGTCGTTTTCCACTGCTTTCTTTAAGGGCCCACACGGTACTGGAGTTCTGTTCCATACTTGGCAGCAACTTGTAAAAGGATGAAGCTTTCAGTCATGACAATTAGAAAAGCAAAAACTTTTTGAAAAAGGCATCCACACCGACAAATTTGCAGACGACAATAGCAGCTGGAACTTCGTGGAGAGCTAGAGGTTTGCGGTTCCATAGGTGATTGAGCCTCTTCTTAGCAGAGCAAGAATTGTTACCTGCTCTGCTTTCCATGCATAAGGCAGAATAGATGGATGGAAGACATGCCAGGGATGTCTGGAAATGGTTTGGCATCCCTTAGCATAGGTCCACCTTTCAAGGGTTTTCCATGCATCTTCTTGAGGCATTACTTACTGTAGGAGGTGAGGTATGACCCACTCAGCCCATGACCGATCAGCAAAACTCTGCAGGCAACGACTAGGCACACTTTGTTTGGGAGTTTGTCAAAGGGAACCACGGCGCTCACCAGGGCGAGGTGGCCGAGTGGTTAAGGCGATGGACTGCTAATCCATTGTGCTCTGCATGCATGGGTTCGAATCCCATCCTCGTCGATTTCTTCTGCTTCGTCCAAGCTGAAATCTTTGTTTGCTAATCCTCTTTTTACTGGACAAGCAGTGATTGTCCCCTCCATGGTGGACTTTAACTGTGACCTCTCAAGACGGCTCTTATTAAAGCTAGGAAAGATGCATATTTGTTGTGTGGCATACAAGTTACGTGGCATATCAACGGGTTAAGTCCACTCTTTTTATTTTTCATGCTTGATGGCATCCTCGGCCTTCTCATGAAGATGAAGGCCTCTTTGTCCTTTGCAGCCTTTAGCTGGTACTGATTCTAGATCCCCTGACTGGTCTACCTTAGGACTGTGTGAAAGACAAGTAAGATGTCAGACGTGAGCGAATAACTTTTTTTTGGTTTGCTTCAGAAGCTCAAAAGAGAAGAAAGAAAGGCACTGCTGAGATTCGAACTCAGGATCTCCTGTTTACTAGACAGGCGCTTTAACCAACTAAGCCACAGCGCCTTGTGATGGCAAAGCTGGCACAGCTGTGCAGCTTAAAAAAAACGCCACTGCTATCGGATGTTTCCAATTCCTGCAACCTTTCATGACCTGATGGGGTGGCTCAAACCTTCATGGTTTTTCTTTTCAGGGCTGGAAAAAGGAAGGTGAGCAGATACTAGGTAGACAACTGAGGTGTGTCCCTTTATCCGCAGTCGTTTTCCACTGCTTTCTTTAAGGGCCCACACGGTACTGGAGTTCTGTTCCATACTTGGCAGCAACTTGTAAAAGGATGAAGCTTTCAGTCATGACAATTAGAAAAGCAAAAACTTTTTGAAAAAGGCATCCACACCGACAAATTTGCAGACGACAATAGCAGCTGGAACTTCGTGGAGAGCTAGAGGTTTGCGGTTCCATAGGTGATTGAGCCGCTTCTTAGCAGAGCAAGAATTGTTACCTGCTCTGCTTTCCATGCATAAGGCAGAATAGATGGATGGAAGACATGCCAGGGATGTCTGGAAATGGTTTGGCATCCCTTAGCATAGGTCCACCTTTCAAGGGTTTTCCATGCATCTTCTTGAGGCATTACTTACTGTAGGAGGTGAGGTATGACCCACTCAGCCCATGACCGATCAGCAAAACTCTGCAGGCAACGACTAGGCACACTTTGTTTGGGAGTTTGTCAAAGGGAACCACGGCGCTCACCAGGGCGAGGTGGCCGAGTGGTTAAGGCGATGGACTGCTAATCCATTGTGCTCTGCATGCATGGGTTCGAATCCCATCCTCGTCAATTTCTTCTGCTTCGTCCAAGCTGAAATCTTTGTTTGCTAATCCTCTTTTTACTGGACAAGCAGTGATTGTCCCCTCCATGGTGGACTTTAACTGTGACCTCTCAAGACGGCTCTTATTAAAGCTAGGAAAGATGCATATTTGTTGTGTGGCATACAAGTTACGTGGCATATCAACGGGTTAAGTCCACTCTTTTTATTTTTCATGCTTGATGGCATCCTCGGCCTTCTCATGAAGATGAAGGCCTCTTTGTCCTTTGCAGCCTTTAGCTGGTACTGATTCTAGATCCCCTGACTGGTCTACCTTAGGACTGTGTGAAAGACAAGTAAGATGTCAGACGTGAGCGAATAACTTTTTTTTGGTTTGCTTCAGCAGCTCAAAAGAGAAGAAAAAAAGGCACTGCTGAGATTCGAACTCAGGATCTCCTGTTTACTAGACAGGCGCTTTAACCAACTAAGCCACAGCGCCTTGTGATGGCAAAGCTGGCACAGCTGTGCAGCTTAAAAAAAACGCCACTGCTATCGGATGTTTCCAATTCCTGCAACCTTTCATGACCTGATGGGGTGGCTCAAACCTTCATGGTTTTTCTTTTCAGGGCTGGAAAAAGGAAGGTGAGCAGATACTAGGTAGACAACTGAGGTGTGTCCCTTTATCCGCAGTCGTTTTCCACTGCTTTCTTTAAGGGCCCACACGGTACTGGAGTTCTGTTCCATACTTGGCAGCAACTTGTAAAAGGATGAAGCTTTCAGTCATGACAATTAGAAAAGCAAAAACTTTTTGAAAAAGGCATCCACACCGACAAATTTGCAGACGACAATAGCAGCTGGAACTTCGTGGAGAGCTAGAGGTTTGCGGTTCCATAGGTGATTGAGCCGCTTCTTAGCAGAGCAAGAATTGTTACCTGCTCTGCTTTCCATGCATAAGGCAGAATAGATGGATGGAAGGAAGACATGCCAGGGATGTCTGGAAATGGTTTGGCATCCCTTAGCATAGGTCCACCTTTCAAGGGTTTTCCATGCATCTTCTTGAGGCATTACTTACTGTAGGAGGCGAGGTATGACCCACTCAGCCCATGACCGATCAGCAAAACTCTGCAGGCACCGACTAGGCACACTTTGTTTGGGAGTTTGTCAAAGGGAACCACGGCGCTCACCAGGGCGAGGTGGCCGAGTGGTTAAGGCGATGGACTGCTAATCCATTGTGCTCTGCATGCATGGGTTCGAATCCCATCCTCGTCGATTTCTTCTGCTTCGTCCAAGTTGAAATCTTTGTTTGCTAATCCTCTTTTTACTGGACAAGCAGTGATTGTCCCCTCCATGGTGGACTTTAACTGTGACCTCTCAAGACGGCTCTTATTAAAGCTAGGAAAGACGCATATTTGTTGTGTGGCATACAAGTTACGTGGCATATCAACGGGTTAAGTCCACTCTTTTTATTTTTCATGCTTGATGGCATCCTCGGCCTTCTCATGAAGATGAAGGCCTCTTTGTCCTTTGCAGCCTTTAGCTGGTACTGATTCTAGATCCCCTGACTGGTCTACCTTAGGACTGTGTGAAAGACAAGTAAGATGTCAGACGTGAGCGAATAACTTTTTTTTGGTTTGCTTCAGAAGCTCAAAAGAGAAGAAAGAAAGGCACTGCTGAGATTCGAACTCAGGATCTCCTGTTTACTAGACAGGCGCTTTAACCAACTAAGCCACAGCGCCTTGTGATGGCAAAGCTGGCACAGCTGTGCAGCTTAAAAAAAACGCCACTGCTATCGGATGTTTCCAATTCCTGCAACCTTTCATGACCTGATGGGGTGGCTCAAACCTTCATGGTTTTTCTTTTCAGGGCTGGAAAAAGGAAGGTGAGCAGATACTAGGTAGACAACTGAGGTGTGTCCCTTTATCCGCAGTCGTTTTCCACTGCTTTCTTTAAGGGCCCACACGGTACTGGAGTTCTGTTCCATTCTTGGCAGCAACTTGTAAAAGGATGAAGCTTTCAGTCATGACAATTAGAAAAGCAAAAACTTTTTGAAAAAGGCATCCACACCGACAAATTTGCAGACGACAATAGCAGCTGGAACTTCGTGGAGAGCTAGAGGTTTGCGGTTCCATAGGTGATTGAGCCGCTTCTTAGCAGAGCAAGAATTGTTACCTGCTCTGCTTTCCATGCATAAGGCAGAATAGATGGATGGAAGGAAGACATGCCAGGGATGTCAGGAAATGGTTTGGCATCCCTTAGCATAGGTCCACCTTTCAAGGGTTTTCCATGCATCTTCTTGAGGCATTACTTACTGTAGGAGGCGAGGTATGACCCACTCAGCCCATGACCGATCAGCAAAACTCTGCAGGCACCGACTAGGCACACTTTGTTTGGGAGTTTGTCAAAGGGAACCACGGCGCTCACCAGGACGAGGTGGCCGAGTGGTTAAGGCGATGGACTGCTAATCCATTGTGCTCTGCATGCATGGGTTCGAATCCCATCCTCGTCGATTTCTTCTGCTTCGTCCAAGCTGAAATCTTTGTTTGCTAATCCTCTTTTTACTGGACAAGCAGTGATTGTCCCCTCCATGGTGGACTTTAACTGTGACCTCTCAAGACGGCTCTTATTAAAGCTAGGAAAGACGCATATTTGTTGGGTGGCATACAAGTTACGTGGCATATCAACGGGTTAAGTCCACTCTTTTTATTTTTCATGCTTGATGGCATCCTCGGCCTTCTCATGAAGATGAAGGCCTCTTTGTCCTTTGCAGCCTTTAGCTGGTACTGATTCTAGATCCCCTGACTGGTCTACCTTAGGACTGTGTGAAAGACAAGTAAGATGTCAGACGTGAGCGAATAACTTTTTTTTGGTTTGCTTCAGAAGCTCAAAAGAGAAGAAAGAAAAGCACTGCTGAGATTCGAACTCAGGATCTCCTGTTTACTAGACAGGCGCTTTAACCAACTAAGCCACAGCGCCTTGTAATGGCAAAGCTGGCACAGCTGTGCAGCTTAAAAAAAACGCCACTGCTATCGGATGTTTCCAATTCCTGCAACCTTTCATGACCTGATGGGGTGGCTCAAACCTTCATGGTTTTTCTTTTCAGGGCTGGAAAAAGGAAGGTGAGCAGATACTAGGTAGACAACTGAGGTGTGTCCCTTTATCCGCAGTCGTTTTCCACTGCTTTCTTTAAGGGCCCACACGGTACTGGAGTTCTGTTCCATACTTGGCAGCAACTTGTAAAAGGATGAAGCTTTCAGTCATGACAATTAGAAAAGCAAAAACTTTTTGAAAAAGGCATCCACACCGACAAATTTGCAGACGACAATAGCAGCTGGAACTTCGTGGAGAGCTAGAGGTTTGCGGTTCCATAGGTGATTGAGCCGCTTCTTAGCAGAGCAAGAATTGTTACCTGCTCTGCTTTCCATGCATAAGGCAGAATAGATGGATGGAAGACATGCCAGGGATGTCTGGAAATGGTTTGGCATCCCTTAGCATAGGTCCACCTTTCAAGGGTTTTCCATGCATCTTCTTGAGGCATTACTTACTGTAGGAGGCGAGGTATGACCCACTCAGCCCATGACCGATCAGCAAAACTCTGCAGGCACCGACTAGGCACACTTTGTTTGGGAGTTTGTCAAAGGGAACCATGGCGCTCACCAGGGCGAGGTGGCCGAGTGGTTAAGGCAATGGACTGCTAATCCATTGTGCTCTGCATGCATGGGTTTGAATCCCATCCTCGTCGATTTCTTCTGCTTCGTCCAAGCTGAAATCTTTGTTTGCTAATCCTCTATTTACTGGACAAGCAGTGATTGTCCCCTCCATGGTGGACTTTAACTGTGACCTCTCAAGACGGCTCTTATTAAAGCTAGGAAAGACGCATATTTGTTGGGTGGCATACAAGTTACGTGGCATATCAACGGGTTAAGTCCACTCTTTTTATTTTTCATGCTTGATGGCATCCTCGGCCTTCTCATGAAGATGAAGGCCTCTTTGTCCTTTGCAGCCTTTAGCTGGTACTGATTCTAGATCCCCTGACTGGTCTACCTTAGGACTGTGTGAAAGACAAGTAAGATGTCAGACGTGAGCGAATAACTTTTTTTTGGTTTGCTTCAGAAGCTCAAAAGAGAAGAAAGAAAGGCACTGCTAAGATTCGAACTCAGGATCTCCTGTTTACTAGACAGGCGCTTTAACCAACTAAGCCACAGCGCCTTGTGATGGCAAAGCTGGCACAGCTGTGCAGCTGAAAAAAAACGCCACTGCTATCAGATGTTTCCAATTCCTGCAACCTTTCATGACCTGATGGGGTGGCTCAAACCTTCATGGTTTTTCTTTTCAGGGCTGGAAAAAGGAAGGTGAGCAGATACTAGGTAGACAACTGAGGTGTGTCCCTTTATCCGCAGTCGTTTTCCACTGCTTTCTTTAAGGGCCCACACGGTACTGGAGTTCTGTTCCATACTTGGCAGCAACTTGTAAAAGGATGAAGCTTTCAGTCATGACAATTAGAAAAGCAAAAACTTTTTGAAAAAGGCATCCACACCGACAAATTTGCAGACGACAATAGCAGCTGGAACTTCGTGGAGAGCTAGAGGTTTGCGGTTCCATAGGTGATTGAGCCGCTTCTTAGCAGAGCAAGAATTGTTACCTGCTCTGCTTTCCATGCATAAGGCAGAATAGATGGATGGAAGACATGCCAGGGATGTCTGGAAATGGTTTGGCATCCCTTAGCATAGGTCCACCTTTCAAGGGTTTTCCATGCATCTTCTTGAGGCATTACTTACTGTAGGAGGCGAGGTATGACCCACTCAGCCCATGACCGATCAGCAAAACTCTGCAGGCACCGACTAGGCACACTTTGTTTGGGAGTTTGTCAAAGGGAACCATGGCGCTCACCAGGGCGAGGTGGCCGAGTGGTTAAGGCGATGGACTGCTAATCCATTGTGCTCTGCATGCATGGGTTCGAATCCCATCCTCGTCGATTTCTTCTGCTTCGTCCAAGCTGAAATCTTTGTTTGCTAATCCTCTTTTTACTGGACAAGCAGTGATTGTCCCCTCCATGGTGGACTTTAACTGTGACCTCTCAAGACGGCTCTTATTAAAGCTAGGAAAGACGCATATTTGTTGGGTGGCATACAAGTTACGTGGCATATCAACGGGTTAAGTCCACTCTTTTTATTTTTCATGCTTGATGGCATCCTCGGCCTTCTCATGAAGATGAAGGCCTCTTTGTCCTTTGCAGCCTTTAGCTGGTACTGATTCTAGATCCCCTGACTGGTCTACCTTAGGACTGTGTGAAAGACAAGTAAGATGTCAGACGTGAGCGAATAACTTTTTTTTGGTTTGCTTCAGAAGCTCAAAAGAGAAGAAAGAAAGGCACTGCTAAGATTCGAACTCAGGATCTCCTGTTTACTAGACAGGCGCTTTAACCAACTAAGCCACAGCGCCTTGTGATGGCAAAGCTGGCACAGCTGTGCAGCTGAAAAAAAACGCCACTGCTATCAGATGTTTCCAATTCCTGCAACCTTTCATGACCTGATGGGGTGGCTCAAACCTTCATGGTTTTTCTTTTCAGGGCTGGAAAAAGGAAGGTGAGCAGATACTAGGTAGACAACTGAGGTGTGTCCCTTTATCCGCAGTCGTTTTCCACTGCTTTCTTTAAGGGCCCACACGGTACTGGAGTTCTGTTCCATACTTGGCAGCAACTTGTAAAAGGATGAAGCTTTCAGTCATGACAATTAGAAAAGCAAAAACTTTTTGAAAAAGGCATCCACACCGACAAATTTGCAGACGACAATAGCAGCTGGAACTTCGTGGAGAGCTAGAGGTTTGCGGTTCCATAGGTGATTGAGCCGCTTCTTAGCAGAGCAAGAATTGTTACCTGCTCTGCTTTCCATGCATAAGGCAGAATAGATGGATGGAAGACATGCCAGGGATGTCTGGAAATGGTTTGGCATCCCTTAGCATACGTCCACCTTTCAAGGGTTTTCCATGCATCTTCTTGAGGCATTACTTACTGTAGGAGGCGAGGTATGACCCACTCAGCCCATGACCGATCAGCAAAACTCTGCAGGCACCGACTAGGCACACTTTGTTTGGGAGTTTGTCAAAGGGAACCACGGCGCTCACCAGGACGAGGTGGCCGAGTGGTTAAGGCGATGGACTGCTAATCCATTGTGCTCTGCATGCATGGGTTCGAATCCCATCCTCGTCGATTTCTTCTGCTTCGTCCAAGCTGAAATCTTTGTTTGCTAATCCTCTTTTTACTGGACAAGCAGTGATTGTCCCCTCCATGGTGGACTTTAACTGTGACCTCTCAAGACGGCTCTTATTAAAGCTAGGAAAGACGCATATTTGTTGTGTGGCATCCAAGTTACGTGGCATATCAACGGGTTAAGTCCACTCTTTTTATTTTTCATGCTTGATGGCATCCTCGGCCTTCTCATGAAGATGAAGGCCTCTGTGTCCTTTGCAGCCTTTAGCTGGTACTGATTCTAGATCCCCTGACTGGTCTACCTTAGGACTGTGTGAAAGACAAGTAAGATGTCAGACGTGAGCGAATAACTTTTTTTTGGTTTGCTTCAGAAGCTCAAAAGAGAGGCACTGCTGAGATTCAAACTCAGGATCTCCTGTTTACTAGACAGGCGCTTTAACCAACTAAGCCACAGCGCCTTGTGATGGCAAAGCTGGCACAGCTGTGCAGCTGAAAAAAAACGCCACTGCTATCGGATGTTTCCAATTCCTGCAACCTTTCATGACCTGATGGGGTGGCTCAAACCTTCATGGTTTTTCTTTTCAGGGCTGGAAAAAGGAAGGTGAGCAGATACTAGGTAGACAACTGAGGTGTGTCCCTTTATCCGCAGTCGTTTTCCACTGCTTTCTTTAAGGGCCCACACGGTACTGGAGTTCTGTTCCATACTTGGCAGCAACTTGTAAAAGGATGAAGCTTTCAGTCATGACAATTAGAAAAGCAAAAACTTTTTGAAAAAGGCATCCACACCGACAAATTTGCAGACGACAATAGCAGCTGGAACTTCGTGGAGAGCTAGAGGTTTGCGGTTCCATAGGTGATTGAGCCGCTTCTTAGCAGAGCAAGAATTGTTACCTGCTCTGCTTTCCATGCATAAGGCAGAATAGATGGATGGAAGACATGCCAGGGATGTCTGGAAATGGTTTGGCATCCCTTAGCATAGGTCCACCTTTCAAGGGTTTTCCATGCATCTTCTTGAGGCATTACTTACTGTAGGAGGCGAGGTATGACCCACTCAGCCCATGACCGATCAGCAAAACTCTGCAGGCACCGACTAGGCACACTTTGTTTGGGAGTTTGTCAAAGGGAACCACGGCGCTCACCAGGACGAGGTGGCCGAGTGGTTAAGGCAATGGACTGCTAATCCATTGTGCTCTGCATGCATGGGTTCGAATCCCATCCTCGTCGATTTCTTCTGCTTCGTCCAAGCTGAAATCTTTGTTTGCTAATCCTCTTTTTACTGGACAAGCAGTGATTGTCCCCTCCATGGTGGACTTTAACTGTGACCTCTCAAGACGGCTCTTATTAAAGCTAGGAAAGACGCATATTTGTTGGGTGGCATACAAGTTACGTGGCATATCAACGGGTTAAGTCCACTCTTTTTATTTTTCATGCTTGATGGCATCCTCGGCCTTCTCATGAAGATGAAGGCCTCTTTGTCCTTTGCAGCCTTTAGCTGGTACTGATTCTAGATCCCCTGACTGGTCTACCTTAGGACTGTGTGAAAGACAAGTAAGATGTCAGACGTGAGCGAATAACTTTTTTTTGGTTTGCTTCAGAAGCTCAAAAGAGAAGAAAGAAAGGCACTGCTGAGATTCGAACTCAGGATCTCCTGTTTACTAGACAGGCGCTTTAACCAACTAAGCCACAGCGCCTTGTGAGGGCAAAGCTGGCACAGCTGTGCAGCTGAAAAAAAACGCCACTGCTATCGGATGTTTCCAATTCCTGCAACCTTTCATGACCTGATGGGGTGGCTCAAACCTTCATGGTTTTTCTTTTCAGGGCTGGAAAAAGGAAGGTGAGCAGATACTAGGTAGACAACTGAGGTGTGTCCCTTTATCCGCAGTCGTTTTCCACTGCTTTCTTTAAGGGCCCACACGGTACTGGAGTTCTGTTCCATACTTGGCAGCAACTTGTAAAAGGATGAAGCTTTCAGTCATGACAATTAGAAAAGCAAAAACTTTTTGAAAAAGGCATCCACACCGACAAATTTGCAGACGACAATAGCAGCTGGAACTTCGTGGAGAGCTAGAGGTTTGCGGTTCCATAGGTGATTGAGCCGCTTCTTAGCAGAGCAAGAATTGTTACCTGCTCTGCTTTCCATGCATAAGGCAGAATAGATGGATGGAAGGAAGACATGCCAGGGATGTCTGGAAATGGTTTGGCATCCCTTAGCATAGGTCCACCTTTCAAGGGTTTTCCATGCATCTTCTTGAGGCATTACTTACTGTAGGAGGCGAGGTATGACCCACTCAGCCCATGACCGATCAGCAAAACTCTGCAGGCACCGACTAGGCACACTTTGTTTGGGAGTTTGTCAAAGGGAACCACGGCGCTCACCAGGGCGAGGTGGCAGTGTGGTTAAGGCGATGGACTGCTAATCCATTGTGCTCTGCATGCATGGGTTCGAATCCCATCCTCGTCGATTTCTTCTGCTTCGTCCAAGCTGAAATCTTTGTTTGCTAATCCTCTTTTTACTGGACAAGCAGTGATTGTCCCCTCCATGGTGGACTTTAACTGTGACCTCTCAAGACGGCTCTTATTAAAGCTAGGAAAGACGCATATTTGTTGTGTGGCATACAAGTTATGTGGCATATCCACGGGTTAAGTCCACTCTTTTTATTTTTCATGCTTGATGGCATCCTCGGCCTTCTCATGAAGATGAAGGCCTCTTTGTCCTTTGCAGCCTTTAGCTGGTACTGATTCTAGATCCCCTGACTGGTCTACCTTAGGACTGTGTGAAAGACAAGTAAGATGTCAGACGTGAGCGAATAACTTTTTTTTGGTTTGCTTCAGAAGCTCAAAAGAGAAGAAAGAAAGGCACTGCTGAGATTTGAACTCAGGATCTCCTGTTTACTAGACAGGCGCTTTAACCAACTAAGCCACAGCGCCTTGTGAGGGCAAAGCTGGCACAGCTGTGCAGCTTAAAAAAAACGCCACTGCTATTGGATGTTTCCAATTCCTGCAACCTTTCATGACCTGATGGGGTGGCTCAAACCTTCATGGTTTTTCTTTTCAGGGCTGGAAAAAGGAAGGTGAGCAGATACTAGGTAGACAACTGAGGTGTGTCCCTTTATCCGCAGTCGTTTTCCACTGCTTTCTTTAAGGGCCCACACGGTACTGGAGTTCTGTTCCATACTTGGCAGCAACTTGTAAAAGGATGAAGCTTTCAGTCATGACAATTAGAAAAGCAAAAACTTTTTGAAAAAGGCATCCACACCGACAAATTTGCAGACGACAATAGCAGCTGGAACTTCGTGGAGAGCTAGAGGTTTGCGGTTCCATAGGTGATTGAGCCGCTTCTTAGCAGAGCAAGAATTGTTACCTGCTCTGCTTTCCATGCATAAGGCAGAATAGATGGATGGAAGACATGCCAGGGATGTCTGGAAATGGTTTGGCATCCCTTAGCATAGGTCCACCTTTCAAGGGTTTTCCATGCATCTTCTTGAGGCATTACTTACTGTAGGAGGCGAGGTATGACCCACTCAGCCCATGACCGATCAGCAAAACTCTGCAGGCACCGACTAGGCACACTTTGTTTGGGAGTTTGTCAAAGGGAACCACGGCGCTCACCAGGACGAGGTGGCCGAGTGGTTAAGGCGATGGACTGCTAATCCATTGTGCTCTGCATGCATGGGTTCGAATCCCATCCTCGTCGATTTCTTCTGCTTCGTCCAAGCTGAAATCTTTGTTTGCTAATCCTCTTTTTACTGGACAAGCAGTGATTGTCCCCTCCATGGTGGACTTTAACTGTGACCTCTCAAGACGGCTCTTATTAAAGCTAGGAAAGACGCATATTTGTTGTGTGGCATACAAGTTACGTGGCATATCAACGGGTTAAGTCCACTCTTTTTATTTTTCATGCTTGATGGCATCCTCGGCCTTCTCATGAAGATGAAGGCCTCTTTGTCCTTTGCAGCCTTTAGCTGGTACTGATTCTAGATCCCCTGACTGGTCTACCTTAGGACTGTGTGAAAGACAAGTAAGATGTCAGACGTGAGCGAATAACTTTTTTTTGGTTTGCTTCAGAAGCTCAAAAGAGAAGAAAGAAAGGCACTGCTGAGATTCGAACTCAGGATCTCCTGTTTACTAGACAGGCACTTTAACCAACTAAGCCACAGCGCCTTGTGATGGCAAAGCTGGCACAGCTGTGCAGCTTAAAAAAAACGCCACTGCTATCGGATGTTTCCAATTCATGCAACCTTTCATGACCTGATGGGGTGGCTCAAACCTTCATGGTTTTTCTTTTCAGGGCTGGAAAAAGGAAGGTGAGCAGATACTAGGTAGACAACTGAGGTGTGTCCCTTTATCCGCAGTCGTTTTCCACTGCTTTCTTTAAGGGCCCACACGGTACTGGAGTTCTGTTCCATACTTGGCAGCAACTTGTAAAAGGATGAAGCTTTCAGTCATGACAATTAGAAAAGCAAAAACTTTTTGAAAAAGGCATCCACACCGACAAATTTGCAGACGACAATAGCAGCTGGAACTTCGTGGAGAGCTAGAGGTTTGCGGTTCCATAGGTGATTGAGCCGCTTCTTAGCAGAGCAAGAATTGTTACCTGCTCTGCTTTCCATGCATAAGGCAGAATAGATGGATGGAAGACATGCCAGGGATGTCTGGAAATGGTTTGGCATCCCTTAGCATAGGTCCACCTTTCAAGGGTTTTCCATGCATCTTCTTGAGGCATTACTTACTGTAGGAGGCGAGGTATGACCCACTCAGCCCATGACCGATCAGCAAAACTCTGCAGGCACCGACTAGGCACACTTTGTTTGGGAGTTTGTCAAAGGGAACCACGGCGCTCACCAGGGCGAGGTGGCCGAGTGGTTAAGGCGATGGACTGCTAATCCATTGTGCTCTGCATGCATGGGTTCGAATCCCATCCTCGTCAATTTCTTCTGCTTCGTCCAAGCTGAAATCTTTGTTTGCTAATCCTCTTTTTACTGGACAAGCAGTGATTGTCCCCTCCATGGTGGACTTTAACTGTGACCTCTCAAGACGGCTCTTATTAAAGCTAGGAAAGATGCATATTTGTTGTGTGGCATACAAGTTACGTGGCATATCAACGGGTTAAGTCCACTCTTTTTATTTTTCATGCTTGATGGCATCCTCGGCCTTCTCATGAAGATGAAGGCCTCTTTGTCCTTTGCAGCCTTTAGCTGGTACTGATTCTAGATCCCCTGACTGGTCTACCTTAGGATTGTGTGAAAGACAAGTAAGATGTCAGACGTGAGCGAATAACTTTTTTTTGGTTTGCTTCAGAAGCTCAAAAGAGAAGAAAGAAAGGCACTGCTGAGATTCGAACTCAGGAGCTCCTGTTTACTAGACAGGCGCTTTAACCAACTAAGCCACAGCACCTTGTGATGGCAAAGCTGGCACAGCTGTGCAGCTTAAAAAAAACGCCACTGCTATCGGATGTTTCCAATTCCTGCAACCTTTCATGACCTGATGGGGTGGCTCAAACCTTCATGGTTTTTCTTTTCAGGGCTGGAAAAATGAAGGTGAGCAGATACTAGGTAGACAACTGAGGTGTGTCCCTTTATCCGCAGTCGTTTTCCACTGCTTTCTTTAAGGGCCCACACGGTACTGGAGTTCTGTTCCATACTTGGCAGCAACTTGTAAAAGGATGAAGCTTTCAGTCATGACAATTAGAAAAGCAAAAACTTTTTGAAAAAGGCATCCACACCGACAAATTTGCAGACGACAATAGCAGCTGGAACTTCGTGGAGAGCTAGAGGTTTGCGGTTCCATAGGTGATTGAGCCGCTTCTTAGCAGAGCAAGAATTGTTACCTGCTCTGCTTTCCATGCATAAGGCAGAATAGATGGATGGAAGGAAGACATGCCAGGGATGTCTGGAAATGGTTTGGCATCCCTTAGCATAGGTCCACCTTTCAAGGGTTTTCCATGCATCTTCTTGAGGTATTACTTACTGTAGGAGGCGAGGTATGACCCACTCAGCCCATGACCGATCAGCAAAACTCTGCAGGCACCGACTAGGCACACTTTGTTTGGGAGTTTGTCAAAGGGAACCACGGCGCTCACCAGGGCGAGGTGGCCGAGTGGTTAAGGCGATGGACTGCTAATCCATTGTGCTCTGCATGCATGGGTTCGAATCCCATCCTCGTCGATTTCTTCTGCTTCGTCCAAGCTGAAATCTTTGTTTGCTAATCCTCTTTTTACTGGACAAGCAGTGATTGTCCCCTCCATGGTGGACTTTAACTGTGACCTCTCAAGACGGCTCTTATTAAAGCTAGGAAAGATGCATATTTGTTGTGTGGCATACAAGTTACGTGGCATATCAACGGGTTAAGTCCACTCTTTTTATTTTTCATGCTTGATGGCATCCTCGGCCTTCTCATGAAGATGAAGGCCTCTTTGTCCTTTGAAGCCTTTAGCTGGTACTGATTCTAGATCCCCTGACTGGTCTACCTTAGGACTGTGTGAAAGACAAGTAAGATGTCAGACGTGAGCGAATAACTTTTTTTTGGTTTGCTTCAGAAGCTCAAAAGAGAAGAAAGAAAGGCACTGCTGAGATTCGAACTCAGGATCTCCTGTTTACTAGACAGGCACTTTAACCAACTAAGCCACAGCGCCTTGTGATGGCAGAGCTGGCACAGCTGTGCAGCTTAAAAAAAACGCCACTGCTATCGGATGTTTCCAATTCCTGCAACCTTTCATGACCTGATGGGGTGGCTCAAACCTTCATGGTTTTTCTTTTCAGGGCTGGAAAAAGGAAGGTGAGCAGATACTAGGTAGACAACTGAGGTGTGTCCCTTTATCCGCAGTCGTTTTCCACTGCTTTCTTTAAGGGCCTACACGGTACTGGAGTTCTGTTCCATACTTGGCAGCAACTTGTAAAAGGATGAAGCTTTCAGTCATGACAATTAGAAAAGCAAAAACTTTTTGAAAAAGGCATCCACACCGACAAATTTGCAGACGACAATAGCAGCTGGAACTTCGTGGAGAGCTAGAGGTTTGCGGTTCCATAGGTGATTGAGCTGCTTCTTAGCAGAGCAAGAATTGTTACCTGCTCTGCTTTCCATGCATAAGGCAGAATAGATGGATGGAAGACATGCCAGGGATGTCTGGAAATGGTTTGGCATCCCTTAGCATAGGTCCACCTTTCAAGGGTTTTCCATGCATCTTCTTGAGGCATTACTTACTGTAGGAGGCGAGGTATGACCCACTCAGCCCATGACCGATCAGCAAAACTCTGCAGGCACCGACTAGGCACACTTTGTTTGGGAGTTTGTCAAAGGGAACCACGGCGCTCACCAGGGCGAGGTGGCCGAGTGGTTAAGGCGATGGACTGCTAATCCATTGTGCTCTGCATGCATGGGTTCGAATCTCATCCTCGTCGATTTCTTCTGCTTCGTCCAAGCTGAAATCTTTGTTTGCTAATCCTCTTTTTACTGGACAAGCAGTGATTGTCCCCTCCATGGTTGACTTTAACTGTGACCTCTCAAGACGGCTCTTATTAAAGCTAGGAAAGACGCATATTTGTTGTGTGGCATACAAGTTACGTGGCATATCAACGGGTTAAGTCCACTCTTTTTATTTTTCATGCTTGATGGCATCCTCGGCCTTCTCATGAAGATGAAGGCCTCTTTGTCCTTTGCAGCCTTTAGCTGGTACTGATTCTAGATCCCCTGACTGGTCTACCTTAGGACTGTGTGAAAGACAAGTAAGATGTCAGACGTGAGCGAATAACTTTTTTTTGGTTTGCTTCAGAAGCTCAAAAGAGAAGAAAGAAAGGCACTGCTGAGATTCGAACTCAGGATCTCCTGTTTACTAGACAGGCGCTTTAACCAACTAAGCCACAGCGCCTTGTGAGGGCAAAGCTGGCACAGCTGTGCAGCTTAAAAAAAACGCCACTGCTATCGGATGTTTCCAATTCCTGCAACCTTTCATGACCTGATGGGGTGGCTCATACCTTCATGGTTTTTCTTTTCAGGGCTGGAAAAAGGAAGGTGAGCAGATACTAGGTAGACAACTGAGGTGTGTCCCTTTATCCGCAGTCGTTTTCCACTGCTTTCTTTAAGGGCCTACACGGTACTGGAGTTCTGTTCCATACTTGGCAGCAACTTGTAAAAGGATGAAGCTTTCAGTCATGACAATTAGAAAAGCAAAAACTTTTTGAAAAAGGCATCCACACCGACAAATTTGCAGACGACAATAGCAGCTGGAACTTCGTGGAGAGCTAGAGGTTTGTGGTTCCATAGGTGATTGAGCCGCTTCTTAGCAGAGCAAGAATTGTTACCTGCTCTGCTTTCCATGCATAAGGCAGAATAGATGGATGGAAGACATGCCAGGGATGTCTGGAAATGGTTTGGCATCCCTTAGCATAGGTCCACCTTTCAAGGGTTTTCCATGCATCTTCTTGAGGCATTACTTACTGTAGGAGGCGAGGTATGACCCACTCAGCCCATGACCGATCAGCAAAACTCTGCAGGCACCGACTAGGCACACTTTGTTTGGGAGTTTGTCAAAGGGAACCACGGCGCTCACCAGGACGAGGTGGCCGAGTGGTTAAGGCGATGGACTGCTAATCCATTGTGCTCTGCATGCATGGGTTCGAATCCCATCCTCGTCGATTTCTTCTGCTTCGTCCAAGCTGAAATCTTTGTTTGCTAATCCTCTTTTTACTGGACAAGCAGTGATTGTCCCCTCCATGGTGGACTTTAACTGTGACCTCTCAAGACGGCTCTTATTAAAGCTAGGAAAGACGCATATTTGTTGGGTGGCATACAAGTTACGTGGCATATCAACGGGTTAAGTCCACTCTTTTTATTTTTCATGCTTGATGGCATCCTCGGCCTTCTCATGAAGATGAAGGCCTCTTTGTCCTTTGCAGCCTTTAGCTGGTACTGATTCTAGATCCCCTGACTGGTCTACCTTAGGACTGTGTGAAAGACAAGTAAGATGTCAGACGTGAGCGAATAACTTTTTTTTGGTTTGCTTCAGAAGCTCAAAAGAGAAGAAAGAAAGGCACTGCTGAGATTCGAACTCAGGATCTCCTGTTTACTAGACAGGCGCTTTAACCAACTAAGCCACAGCGCCTTGTGATGGCAAAGCTGGCACAGCTGTGCAGCTGAAAAAAAACGCCACTGCTATCGGATGTTTCCAATTCCTGCAACCTTTCATGACCTGATGGGGTGGCTCAAACCTTCATGGTTTTTCTTTTCAGGGCTGGAAAAAGGAAGGTGAGCAGATACTAGGTAGACAACTGAGGTGTGTCCCTTTATCCGCAGTCGTTTTCCACTGCTTTCTTTAAGGGCCCACACGGTACTGGAGTTCTGTTCCATACTTGGCAGCAACTTGTAAAAGGATGAAGCTTTCAGTCATGACAATTAGAAAAGCAAAAACTTTTTGAAAAAGGCATCCACACCGACAAATTTGCAGACGACAATAGCAGCTGGAACTTCGTGGAGAGCTAGAGGTTTGCGGTTCCATAGGTGATTGAGCCGCTTCTTAGCAGAGCAAGAATTGTTACCTGCTCTGCTTTCCATGCATAAGGCAGAATAGATGGATGGAAGACATGCCAGGGATGTCTGGAAATGGTTTGGCATCCCTTAGCATAGGTCCACCTTTCAAGGGTTTTCCATGCATCTTCTTGAGGCATTACTTACTGTAGGAGGCGAGGTATGACCCACTCAGCCCATGACCGATCAGCAAAACTCTGCAGGCACCGACTAGGCACACTTTGTTTGTGAGTTTGTCAAAGGGAACCACAGCGCTCACCAGGACGAGGTGGCCGAGTGGTTAAGGCGATGGACTGCTAATCCATTGTGCTCTGCATGCATGGGTTCGAATCCCATCCTCGTCGATTTCTTCTGCTTCGTCCAAGCTGAAATCTTTGTTTGCTAATCCTCTTTTTACTGGACAAGCAGTGATTGTCCCCTCCATGGTGGACTTTAACTGTGACCTCTCAAGACGGCTCTTATTAAAGCTAGGAAAGACGCATATTTGTTGGGTGGCATACAAGTTACGTGGCATATCAACGGGTTAAGTCCACTCTTTTTATTTTTCATGCTTGATGGCATCCTCGGCCTTCTCATGAAGATGAAGGCCTCTTTGTCCTTTGCAGCCTTTAGCTGGTACTGATTCTAGATCCCCTGACTGGTCTACCTTAGGACTGTATGAAAGACAAGTAAGATGTCAGACGTGAGCGAATAACTTTTTTTTGGTTTGCTTCAGAAGCTCAAAAGAGAAGAAAGAAAGGCACTGCTGAGATTCGAACTCAGGATCTCCTGTTTACTAGACAGGCGCTTTAACCAACTAAGCCACAGCGCCTTGTGATGGCAAAGCTGGCACAGCTGTGCATCTTAAAAAAAACGCCACTGCTATCGGATGTTTCCAATTCCTGCAACCTTTCATGACCTGATGGGGTGGCTCAAACCTTCATGGTTTTTCTTTTCAGGGCTGGAAAAAGGAAGGTGAGCAGATACTAGGTAGACAACTGAGGTGTGTCCCTTTATCCGCAGTCGTTTTCCACTGCTTTCTTTAAGGGCCCACACGGTACTGGAGTTCTGTTCCATACTTGGCAGCAACTTGTAAAAGGATGAAGCTTTCAGTCATGACAATTAGAAAAGCAAAAACTTTTTGAAAAAGGCATCCACACCGACAAATTTGCAGACGACAATAGCAGCTAGAACTTCGTGGAGAGCTAGAGGTTTGCGGTTCCATAGGTGATTGAGCCGCTTCTTAGCAGAGCAAGAATTGTTACCTGCTCTGCTTTCCATGCATAAGGCAGAATAGATGGATGGAAGACATGCCAGGGATGTCTGGAAATGGTTTGGCATCCCTTAGCATAGGTCCACCTTTCAAGGGTTTTCCATGCATCTTCTTGAGGCATTACTTACTGTAGGAGGCGAGGTATGACCCACTCAGCCCATGACCGATCAGCAAAACTCTGCAGGCACCGACTAGGCACACTTTGTTTGTGAGTTTGTCAAAGGGAACCACGGCGCTCACCAGGACGAGGTGGCCGAGTGGTTAAGGCGATGGACTGCTAATCCATTGTGCTCTGCATGCATGGGTTCGAATCCCATCCTCGTCGATTTCTTCTGCTTCGTCCAAGCTGAAATCTTTGTTTGCTAATCCTCTTTTTACTGGACAAGCAGTGATTGTCCCCTCCATGGTGGACTTTAACTGTGACCTCTCAAGACGGCTCTTATTAAAGCTAGGAAAGACGCATATTTGTTGGGTGGCATACAAGTTACGTGGCATATCAACGGGTTAAGTCCACTCTTTTTATTTTTCATGCTTGATGGCATCCTCGGCCTTCTCATGAAGATGAAGGCCTCTTTGTCCTTTGCAGCCTTTAGCTGGTACTGATTCTAGATCCCCTGACTGGTCTACCTTAGGACTGTGTGAAAGACAAGTAAGATGTCAGACGTGAGCGAATAACTTTTTTTTGGTTTGCTTCAGAAGCTCAAAAGAGAAGAAAGAAAGGCACTGCTGAGATTCGAACTCAGGATCTCCTGTTTACTAGACAGGCGCTTTAACCAACTAAGCCACAGCGCCTTGTGAAGGCAAAGCTGGCACAGCTGTGCAGCTGAAAAAAAACGCCACTGCTATCGGATGTTTCCAATTCCTGCAACCTTTCATGACCTGATGGGGTGGCTCAAACCTTCATGGTTTTTCTTTTCAGGGCTGGAAAAAGGAAGGTGAGCAGATACTAGGTAGACAACTGAGGTGTGTCCCTTTATCCGCAGTCGTTTTCCACTGCTTTCTTTAAGGGCCCACACGGTACTGGAATTCTGTTCCATACTTGGCAGCAACTTGTAAAAGGATGAAGCTTTCAGTCATGACAATTAGAAAAGCAAAAACTTTTTGAAAAAGGCATCCACACCGACAAATTTGCAGACGACAATAGCAGCTGGAACTTCGTGGAGAGCTAGAGGTTTGCGGTTCCATAGGTGATTGAGCCGCTTCTTAGCAGAGCAAGAATTGTTACCTGCTCTGCTTTCCATGCATAAGGCAGAATAGATGGATGGAAGACATGCCAGGGATGTCTGGAAATGGTTTGGCATCCCTTAGCATAGGTCCACCTTTCAAGGGTTTTCCATGCATCTTCTTGAGGCATTACTTACTGTAGGAGGCGAGGTATGACCCACTCAGCCCATGACCGATCAGCAAAACTCTGCAGGCACCGACTAGGCACACTTTGTTTGGGAGTTTGTCAAAGGGAACCACGGCGCTCACCAGGACGAGGTGGCCGAGTGGTTAAGGCCATGGACTGCTAATCCATTGTGCTCTGCATGCATGGGTTCGAATCCCATCCTCGTCGATTTCTTCTGCTTCGTCCAAGCTGAAATCTTTGTTTGCTAATCCTCTTTTTACTGGACAAGCAGTGATTGTCCCCTCCATGGTGGACTTTAACTGTGACCTCTCAAGACGGCTCTTATTAAAGCTAGGAAAGACGCATATTTGTTGGGTGGCATACAAGTTACGTGGCATATCAACGGGTTAAGTCCACTCTTTTTATTTTTCATGCTTGATGGCATCCTCGGCCTTCTCATGAAGATGAAGGCCTCTTTGTCCTTTGCAGCCTTTAGCTGGTACTGATTCTAGATCCCCTGACTGGTCTACCTTAGGACTGTGTGAAAGACAAGTAAGATGTCAGACGTGAGCGAATAACTTTTTTTTGGTTTGCTTCAGAAGCTCAAAAGAGAGGCACTGCTGAGATTCGAACTCAGGATCTCCTGTTTACTAGACAGGCGCTTTAACCAACTAAGCCACAGCGCCTTCTGATGGCAAAGCTGGCACAGCTGTGCAGCTGAAAAAAAACGCCACTGCTATCGGATGTTTCCAATTCCTGCAACCTTTCATGACCTGATGGGGTGGCTCAAACCTTCATGGTTTTTCTTTTCAGGGCTGGAAAAAGGAAGGTGAGCAGATACTAGGTAGACAACTGAGGTGTGTCCCTTTATCCGCAGTCGTTTTCCACTGCTTTCTTTAAGGGCCCACACGGTACTGGAGTTCTGTTCCATACTTGGCAGCAACTTGTAAAAGGATGAAGCTTTCAGTCATGACAATTAGAAAAGCAAAAACTTTTTGAAAAAGGCATCCACACCGACAAATTTGCAGACGACAATAGCAGCTGGAACTTCGTGGAGAGCTAGAGGTTTGCGGTTCCATAGGTGATTGAGCCGCTTCTTAGCAGAGCAAGAATTGTTACCTGCTCTGCTTTCCATGCATAAGGCAGAATAGATGGATGGAAGACATGCCAGGGATGTCTGGAAATGGTTTGGCATCCCTTAGCATAGGTCCACCTTTCAAGGGTTTTCCATGCATCTTCTTGAGGCATTACTTACTGTAGGAGGCGAGGTATGACCCACTCAGCCCATGACCGATCAGCAAAACTCTGCAGGCACCGACTAGGCACACTTTGTTTGGGAGTTTGTCAAAGGGAACCACGGCGCTCACCAGGACGAGGTGGCCGAGTGGTTAAGGTGATGGACTGCTAATCCATTGTGCTCTGCATGCATGGGTTTGAATCCCATCCTCGTCGATTTCTTCTGCTTCGTCCAAGCTGAAATCTTTGTTTGCTAATCCTCTTTTTACTGGACAAGCAGTGATTGTCGCCTCCATGGTGGACTTTAACTGTGACCTCTCAAGACGGCTCTTATTAAAGCTAGGAAAGACGCATATTTGTTGTGTGGCATCCAAGTTACGTGGCATATCAACGGGTTAAGTCCACTCTTTTTATTTTTCATGCTTGATGGCATCCTCGGCCTTCTCATGAAGATGAAGGCCTCTTTGTCCTTTGCAGCCTTTAGCTGGTACTGATTCTAGATCCCCTGACTGGTCTACCTTAGGACTGTGTGAAAGACAAGTAAGATGTCAGACGTGAGCGAATAACTTTTTTTTGGTTTGCTTCAGAAGCTCAAAAGAGAGGCACTGCTGAGATTCGAACTCAGGATCTCCTGTTTACTAGACAGGCGCTTTAACCAACTAAGCCACAGCGCCTTGTGATGGCAAAGCTGGCACAGCTGTGCAGCTGAAAAAAAACGCCACTGCTATCGGATGTTTCCAATTCCTGCAACCTTTCATGACCTGATGGGGTGGCTCAAACCTTCATGGTTTTTCTTTTCAGGGCTGGAAAAAGGAAGGTGAGCAGATACTAGGTAGACAACTGAGGTGTGTCCCTTTATCCGCAGTCGTTTTCCACTGCTTTCTTTAAGGGCCCACACGGTACTGGAGTTCTGTTCCATACTTGGCAGCAACTTGTAAAAGGATGAAGCTTTCAGTCATGACAATTAGAAAAGCAAAAACTTTTTGAAAAAGGCATCCACACCGACAAATTTGCAGACGACAATAGCAGCTGGAACTTCGTGGAGAGCTAGAGGTTTGCGGTTCCATAGGTGATTGAGCCGCTTCTTAGCAGAGCAAGAATTGTTACCTGCTCTGCTTTCCATGCATAAGGCAGAATAGATGGATGGAAGACATGCCAGGGATGTCTGGAAATGGTTTGGCATCCCTTAGCATAGGTCCACCTTTCAAGGGTTTTCCATGCATCTTCTTGAGGCATTACTTACTGTAGGAGGCGAGGTATGACCCACTCAGCCCATGACCGATCAGCAAAACTCTGCAGGCACCGACTAGGCACACTTTGTTTGGGAGTTTGTCAAAGGGAACCACGGCGCTCACCAGGACGAGGTGGCCGAGTGGTTAAGGCGATGGACTGCTAATCCATTGTGCTCTGCATGCATGGGTTCGAATCCCATCCTCGTCGATTTCTTCTGCTTCGTCCAAGCTGAAATCTTTGTTTGCTAATCCTCTTTTTACTGGACAAGCAGTGATTGTCGCCTCCATGGTGGACTTTAACTGTGACCTCTCAAGACGGCTCTTATTAAAGCTAGGAAAGACGCATATTTGTTGTGTGGCATCCAAGTTACGTGGCATATCAACGGGTTAAGTCCACTCTTTTTATTTTTCATGCTTGATGGCATCCTCGGCCTTCTCATGAAGATGAAGGCCTCTTTGTCCTTTGCAGCCTTTAGCTGGTACTGATTCTAGATCCCCTGACTGGTCTACCTTAGGACTGTGTGAAAGACAAGTAAGATGTCAGACGTGAGCGAATAACTTTTTTTTGGTTTGCTTCAGAAGCTCAAAAGAGAGGCACTGCTGAGATTCGAACTCAGGATCTCCTGTTTACTAGACAGGCGCTTTAACCAACTAAGCCACAGCGCCTTGTGATGGCAAAGCTGGCACAGCTGTGCAGCTGAAAAAAAACGTCACTGCTATCGGATGTTTCCAATTCCTGCAACCTTTCATGACCTGATGGGGTGGCTCAAACCTTCATGGTTTTTCTTTTCAGGGCT
Organism: Engystomops pustulosus; assembly: GCF_040894005.1. Taxonomy (NCBI): domain Eukaryota; kingdom Metazoa; phylum Chordata; class Amphibia; order Anura; family Leptodactylidae; genus Engystomops; species Engystomops pustulosus. The sequence goes on along the minus strand of NC_092417.1, from coordinate 140,388,638 downwards.
GGAAAAAGGAAGGTGAGCAGATACTAGGTAGACAACTGAGGTGTGTCCCTTTATCCGCAGTCGTTTTCCACTGCTTTCTTTAAGGGCCCACACGGTACTGGAGTTCTGTTCAATACTTGGCAGCAACTTGTAAAAGGATGAAGCTTTCAGTCATGACAATTAGAAAAGCAAAAACTTTTTGAAAAAGGCATCCACAAATTTGCAGACGACAATAGCAGCTGGAACTTCATGGAGAGCTAGAGGTTTGCGGTTCCATAGGTGATTGAGCCGCTTCTTAGCAGAGCAAGAATTGTTACCTGCTCTGCTTTCCATGCATAAGGCAGAATAGATGGATGGAAGACATGCCAGGGATGTCTGGAAATGGTTTGGCATCCCTTAGCATAGGTCCACCTTTCAAGGGTTTTCCATGCATCTTCTTGAGGCATTACTTACTGTAGGAGGCGAGGTATGACCCACTCAGCCCATGACCGATCAGCAAAACTCTGCAGGCACCGACTAGGCACACTTTGTTTGGGAGTTTGTCAAAGGGAACCACGGCGCTCACCAGGACGAGGTGGCCGAGTGGTTAAGGCCATGGACTGCTAATCCATTGTGCTCTGCATGCATGGGTTCGAATCCCATCCTCGTCGATTTCTTCTGCTTCGTCCAAGCTGAAATCTTTGTTTGCTAATCCTCTTTTTACTGGACAAGCAGTGATTGTCCCCTCCATGGTGGACTTTAACTGTGACCTCTCAAGACGGCTCTTATTAAAGCTAGGAAAGACGCATATTTGTTGGGTGGCATACAAGTTACGTGGCATATCAACGGGTTAAGTCCACTCTTTTTATTTTTCATGCTTGATGGCATCCTCGGCCTTCTCATGAAGATGAAGGCCTCTTTGTCCTTTGCAGCCTTTAGCTGGTACTGATTCTAGATCCCCTGACTGGTCTACCTTAGGACTGTGTGAAAGACAAGTAAGATGTCAGACGTGAGCGAATAACTTTTTTTTGGTTTGCTTCAGAAGCTCAAAAGAGAAGAAAGAAAGGCACTGCTGAGATTCGAACTCAGGATCTCCTGTTTACTAGACAGGCGCTTTAACCAACTAAGCCACAGCGCCTTGTGATGGCAAAGCTGGCACAGCTGTGCAGCTGAAAAAAAACGCCACTGCTATCGGATGTTTCCAATTCCTGCAACCTTTCATGACCTGATGGGGTGGCTCAAACCTTCATGGTTTTTCTTTTCAGGGCTGGAAAAAGGAAGGTGAGCAGATACTAGGTAGACAACTGAGGTGTGTCCCTTTATCCGCAGTCGTTTTCCACTGCTTTCTTTAAGGGCCCACACGGTACTGGAGTTCTGTTCCATACTTGGCAGCAACTTGTAAAAGGATGAAGCTTTCAGTCATGACAATTAGAAAAGCAAAAACTTTTTGAAAAAGGCATCCACACCGACAAATTTGCAGACGACAATAGCAGCTGGAACTTCGTGGAGAGCTAGAGGTTTGCGGTTCCATAGGTGATTGAGCCGCTTCTTAGCAGAGCAAGAATTGTTACCTGCTCTGCTTTCCATGCATAAGGCAGAATAGATGGATGGAAGACATGCCAGGGATGTCTGGAAATGGTTTGGCATCCCTTAGCATAGGTCCACCTTTCAAGGGTTTTCCATGCATCTTCTTGAGGCATTACTTACTGTAGGAGGCGAGGTATGACCCACTCAGCCCATGACCGATCAGCAAAACTCTGCAGGCTTCGACTAGGCACACTTTGTTTGGGAGTTTGTCAAAGGGAACCACGGCGCTCACCAGGACGAGGTGGCCGAGTGGTTAAGGCGATGGACTGCTAATCCATTGTGCTCTGCATGCATGGGTTCGAATCCCATCCTCGTCGATTTCTTCTGCTTCGTCCAAGCTGAAATCTTTGTTTGCTAATCCTCTTTTTACTGGACAAGCAGTGATTGTCCCCTCCATGGTGGACTTTAACTGTGACCTCTCAAGACGGCTCTTATTAAAGCTAGGAAAGACGCATATTTGTTGGGTGGCATACAAGTTACGTGGCATATCAACGGGTTAAGTCCACTCTTTTTATTTTTCATGCTTGATGGCATTCTCGGCCTTCTCATGAAGATGAAGGCCTCTTTGTCCTTTGCAGCCTTTAGCTGGTACTGATTCTAGATCCCCTGACTGGTCTACCTTAGGACTGTGTGAAAGACAAGTAAGATGTCAGACGTGAGCGAATAACTTTTTTTTGGTTTGCTTCAGAAGCTCAAAAGAGAGGCACTGCTGAGATTCGAACTCAGGATCTCCTGTTTACTAGACAGGCGCTTTAACCAACTAAGCCACAGCGCCTTGTGATGGCAAAGCTGGCACAGCTGTGCAGCTGAAAAAAAACGCCACTGCTATCGGATGTTTCCAATTCCTGCAACCTTTCATGACCTGATGGGGTGGCTCAAACCTTCATGGTTTTTCTTTTCAGGGCTGGAAAAAGGAAGGTGAGCAGATACTAGGTAGACAACTGAGGTGTGTCCCTTTATCCGCAGTCGTTTTCCACTGCTTTCTTTAAGGGCCCACACGGTACTGGAGTTCTGTTCCATACTTGGCAGCAACTTGTAAAAGGATGAAGCTTTCAGTAATGACAATTAGAAAAGCAAAAACTTTTTGAAAAAGGCATCCACACCGACAAATTTGCAGACGACAATAGCAGCTGGAACTTCGTGGAGAGCTAGAGGTTTGCGGTTCCATAGGTGATTGAGCCGCTTCTTAGCAGAGCAAGAATTGTTACCTGCTCTGCTTTCCATGCATAAGGCAGAATAGATGGATGGAAGACATGCCAGGGATGTCTGGAAATGGTTTGGCATCCCTTAGCATAGGTCCACCTTTCAAGGGTTTTCCATGCATCTTCTTGAGGCATTACTTACTGTAGGAGGCGAGGTATGACCCACTCAGCCCATGACCGATCAGCAAAACTCTGCAGGCACCGACTAGGCACACTTTGTTTGGGAGTTTGTCAAAGGGAACCACGGCGCTCACCAGGACGAGGTGGCCGAGTGGTTAAGGCGATGGACTGCTAATCCATTGTGCTCTGCATGCATGGGTTCGAATCCTATCCTCGTCGATTTCTTCTGCTTCGTCCAAGCTGAAATCTTTGTTTGCTAATCCTCTTTTTACTGGACAAGCAGTGATTGTCGCCTCCATGGTGGACTTTAACTGTGACCTCTCAAGACGGCTCTTATTAAAGCTAGGAAAGACGCATATTTGTTGTGTGGCATCCAAGTTACGTGGCATATCAACGGGTTAAGTCCACTCTTTTTATTTTTCATGCTTGATGGCATCCTCGGCCTTCTCATGAAGATGAAGGCCTCTTTGTCCTTTGCAGCCTTTAGCTGGTACTGATTCTAGATCCCCTGACTGGTCTACCTTAGGACTGTGTGAAAGACAAGTAAGATGTCAGACGTGAGCGAATAACTTTTTTTTGGTTTGCTTCAGAAGCTCAAAAGAGAAGAAAGAAAGGCACTGCTGAGATTCGAACTCAGGATCTCCTGTTTACTAGACAGGCGCTTTAACCAACTAAGCCACAGCGCCTTGTGATGGCAAAGCTGGCACAGCTGTGCAGCTGAAAAAAAACGCCACTGCTATCGGATGTTTCCAATTCCTGCAACCTTTCATGACCTGATGGGGTGGCTCAAACCTTCATGGTTTTTCTTTTCAGGGCTGGAAAAAGGAAGGTGAGCAGATACTAGGTAGACAACTGAGGTGTGTCCCTTTATCCGCAGTCGTTTTCCACTGCTTTCTTTAAGGGCCCACACGGTACTGGAGTTCTGTTCCATACTTGGCAGCAACTTGTAAAAGGATGAAGCTTTCAGTAATGACAATTAGAAAAGCAAAAACTTTTTGAAAAAGGCATCCACACCGACAAATTTGCAGACGACAATAGCAGCTGGAACTTCGTGGAGAGCTAGAGGTTTGCGGTTCCATAGGTGATTGAGCCGCTTCTTAGCAGAGCAAGAATTGTTACCTGCTCTGCTTTCCATGCATAAGGCAGAATAGATGGATGGAAGACATGCCAGGGATGTCTGGAAATGGTTTGGCATCCCTTAGCATAGGTCCACCTTTCAAGGGTTTTCCATGCATCTTCTTGAGGCATTACTTACTGTAGGAGGCGAGGTATGACCCACTCAGCCCATGACCGATCAGCAAAACTCTGCAGGCACCGACTAGGCACACTTTGTTTGGGAGTTTGTCAAAGGGAACCACGGCGCTCACCAGGACGAGGTGGCCGAGTGGTTAAGGCGATGGACTGCTAATCCATTGTGCTCTGCATGCATGGGTTCGAATCCCATCCTCGTCGATTTCTTCTGCTTCGTCCAAGCTGAAATCTTTGTTTGCTAATCCTCTTTTTACTGGACAAGCAGTGATTGTCGCCTCCATGGTGGACTTTAACTGTGACCTCTCAAGACGGCTCTTATTAAAGCTAGGAAAGACGCATATTTGTTGTGTGGCATCCAAGTTACGTGGCATATCAACGGGTTAAGTCCACTCTTTTTATTTTTCATGCTTGATGGCATCCTCGGCCTTCTCATGAAGATGAAGGCCTCTTTGTCCTTTGCAGCCTTTAGCTGGTACTGATTCTAGATCCCCTGACTGGTCTACCTTAGGACTGTGTGAAAGACAAGTAAGATGTCAGACGTGAGCGAATAACTTTTTTTTGGTTTGCTTCAGAAGCTCAAAAGAGAAGAAAGAAAGGCACTGCTGAGATTCGAACTCAGGATCTCCTGTTTACTAGACAGGCGCTTTAACCAACTAAGCCACAGCGCCTTGTGATGGCAAAGCTGGCACAGCTGTGCAGCTGAAAAAAAACGCCACTGCTATCGGATGTTTCCAATTCCTGCAACCTTTCATGACCTGATGGGGTGGCTCAAACCTTCATGGTTTTTCTTTTCAGGGCTGGAAAAAGGAAGGTGAGCAGATACTAGGTAGACAACTGAGGTGTGTCCCTTTATCCGCAGTCGTTTTCCACTGCTTTCTTTAAGGGCCCACACGGTACTGGAGTTCTGTTCCATACTTGGCAGCAACTTGTAAAAGGATGAAGCTTTCAGTCATGACAATTAGAAAAGCAAAAACTTTTTGAAAAAGGCATCCACACCGACAAATTTGCAGACGACAATAGCAGCTGGAACTTCGTGGAGAGCTAGAGGTTTGCGGTTCCATAGGTGATTGAGCCGCTTCTTAGCAGAGCAAGAATTGTTACCTGCTCTGCTTTCCATGCATAAGGCAGAATAGATGGATGGAAGACATGCCAGGGATGTCTGGAAATGGTTTGGCATCCCTTAGCATAGGTCCACCTTTCAAGGGTTTTCCATGCATCTTCTTGAGGCATTACTTACTGTAGGAGGCGAGGTATGACCCACTCAGCCCATGACCGATCAGCAAAACTCTGCAGGCACCGACTAGGCACACTTTGTTTGGGAGTTTGTCAAAGGGAACCACGGCGCTCACCAGGACGAGGTGGCCGAGTGGTTAAGGCGATGGACTGCTAATCCATTGTGCTCTGCATGCATGGGTTCGAATCCCATCCTCGTCGATTTCTTCTGCTTCGTCCAAGCTGAAATCTTTGTTTGCTAATCCTCTTTTTACTGGACAAGCAGTGATTGTCCCCTCCATGGTGGACTTTAACTGTGACCTCTCAAGACGGCTCTTATTAAAGCTAGGAAAGACGCATATTTGTTGGGTGGCATACAAGTTACGTGGCATATCAACGGGTTAAGTCCACTCTTTTTATTTTTCATGCTTGATGGCATCCTCGGCCTTCTCATGAAGATGAAGGCCTCTTTGTCCTTTGCAGCCTTTAGCTGGTACTGATTCTAGATCCTCTGACTGGTCTACCTTAGGACTGTGTGAAAGACAAGTAAGATGTCAGACGTGAGCGAATAACTTTTTTTTGGTTTGCTTCAGAAGCTCAAAAGAGAAGAAAGAAAGGCACTGCTGAGATTCAAACTCAGGATCTCCTGTTTACTAGACAGGCGCTTTAACCAACTAAGCCACAGCGCCTTGTGATGGCAAAGCTGGCACAGCTGTGCAGCTTAAAAAAAACGCCACTGCTATCGGATGTTTCCAATTCCTGCAACCTTTCATGACCTGATGGGGTGGCTCAAACCTTCATGGTTTTTCTTTTCAGGGCTGGAAAAAGGAAGGTGAGCAGATACTAGGTAGACAACTGAGGTGTGTCCCTTTATCCGCAGTCGTTTTCCACTGCTTTCTTTAAGGGCCCACACGGTACTGGAGTTCTGTTCCATACTTGGCAGCAACTTGTAAAAGGATGAAGCTTTCAGTCATGACAATTAGAAAAGCAAAAACTTTTTGAAAAAGGCATCCACACCGACAAATTTGCAGACGACAATAGCAGCTAGAACTTCGTGGAGAGCTAGAGGTTTGCGGTTCCATAGGTGATTGAGCCGCTTCTTAGCAGAGCAAGAATTGTTACCTGCTCTGCTTTCCATGCATAAGGCAGAATAGATGGATGGAAGACATGCCAGGGATGTCTGGAAATGGTTTGGCATCCCTTAGCATAGGTCCACCTTTCAAGGGTTTTCCATGCATCTTCTTGAGGCATTACTTACTGTAGGAGGCGAGGTATGACCCACTCAGCCCATGACCGATCAGCAAAACTCTGCAGGCACCGACTAGGCACACTTTGTTTGTGAGTTTGTCAAAGGGAACCACGGCGCTCACCAGGACGAGGTGGCCGAGTGGTTAAGGCGATGGACTGCTAATCCATTGTGCTCTGCATGCATGGGTTCGAATCCCATCCTCGTCGATTTCTTCTGCTTCGTCCAAGCTGAAATCTTTGTTTGCTAATCCTCTTTTTACTGGACAAGCAGTGATTGTCCCCTCCATGGTGGACTTTAACTGTGACCTCTCAAGACGGCTCTTATTAAAGCTAGGAAAGACGCATATTTGTTGGGTGGCATACAAGTTACGTGGCATATCAACGGGTTAAGTCCACTCTTTTTATTTTTCATGCTTGATGGCATCCTCGGCCTTCTCATGAAGATGAAGGCCTCTTTGTCCTTTGCAGCCTTTAGCTGGTACTGATTCTAGATCCCCTGACTGGTCTACCTTAGGACTGTGTGAAAGACAAGTAAGATGTCAGACGTGAGCGAATAACTTTTTTTTGGTTTGCTTCAGAAGCTCAAAAGAGAAGAAAGAAAGGCACTGCTGAGATTCGAACTCAGGATCTCCTGTTTACTAGACAGGCGCTTTAACCAACTAAGCCACAGCGCCTTGTGATGGCAAAGCTGGCACAGCTGTGCAGCTGAAAAAAAACGCCACTGCTATCGGATGTTTCCAATTCCTGCAACCTTTCATGACCTGATGGGGTGGCTCAAACCTTCATGGTTTTTCTTTTCAGGGCTGGAAAAAGGAAGGTGAGCAGATACTAGGTAGACAACTGAGGTGTGTCCCTTTATCCGCAGTCGTTTTCCACTGCTTTCTTTAAGGGCCCACACGGTACTGGAGTTCTGTTCCATACTTGGCAGCAACTTGTAAAAGGATGAAGCTTTCAGTCATGACAATTAGAAAAGCAAAAACTTTTTGAAAAAGGCATCCACACCGACAAATTTGCAGACGACAATAGCAGCTAGAACTTCGTGGAGAGCTAGAGGTTTGCGGTTCCATAGGTGATTGAGCCGCTTCTTAGCAGAGCAAGAATTGTTACCTGCTCTGCTTTCCATGCATAAGGCAGAATAGATGGATGGAAGACATGCCAGGGATGTCTGGAAATGGTTTGGCATCCCTTAGCATAGGTCCACCTTTCAAGGGTTTTCCATGCATCTTCTTGAGGCATTACTTACTGTAGGAGGCGAGGTATGACCCACTCAGCCCATGACCGATCAGCAAAACTCTGCAGGCACCGACTAGGCACACTTTGTTTGTGAGTTTGTCAAAGGGAACCACGGTGCTCACCAGGACGAGGTGGCCGAGTGGTTAAGGCGATGGACTGCTAATCCATTGTGCTCTGCATGCATGGGTTCGAATCCCATCCTCGTCGATTTCTTCTGCTTCGTCCAAGCTGAAATCTTTGTTTGCTAATCCTCTTTTTACTGGACAAGCAGTGATTGTCCCCTCCATGGTGGACTTTAACTGTGACCTCTCAAGACGGCTCTTATTAAAGCTAGGAAAGACGCATATTTGTTGGGTGGCATACAAGTTACGTGGCATATCAACGGGTTAAGTCCACTCTTTTTATTTTTCATGCTTGATGGCATCCTCGGCCTTCTCATGAAGATGAAGGCCTCTTTGTCCTTTGCAGCCTTTAGCTGGTACTGATTCTAGATCCCCTGACTGGTCTACCTTAGGACTGTGTGAAAGACAAGTAAGATGTCAGACGTGAGCGAATAACTTTTTTTTGGTTTGCTTCAGAAGCTCAAAAGAGAAGAAAGAAAGGCACTGCTGAGATTCGAACTCAGGATCTCCTGTTTACTAGACAGGCGCTTTAACCAACTAAGCCACAGCGCCTTGTGATGGCAAAGTTGGCACAGCTGTGCAGCTGAAAAAAAACGCCACTGCTATCGGATGTTTCCAATTCCTGCAACCTTTCATGACCTGATGGGGTGGCTCAAACCTTCATGGTTTTTCTTTTCAGGGCTGGAAAAAGGAAGGTGAGCAGATACTAGGTAGACAACTGAGGTGTGTCCCTTTATCCGCAGTCGTTTTCCACTGCTTTCTTTAAGGGCCCACACGGTACTGGAGTTCTGTTCCATACTTGGCAGCAACTTGTAAAAGGATGAAGCTTTCAGTCATGACAATTAGAAAAGCAAAAACTTTTTGAAAAAGGCATCCACACCGACAAATTTGCAGACGACAATAGCAGCTGGAACTTCGTGGAGAGCTAGAGGTTTGCGGTTCCATAGGTGATTGAGCCGCTTCTTAGCAGAGCAAGAATTGTTACCTGCTCTGCTTTCCATGCATAAGGCAGAATAGATGGATGGAAGACATGCCAGGGATGTCTGGAAATGGTTTGGCATCCCTTAGCATAGGTCCACCTTTCAAGGGTTTTCCATGCATCTTCTTGAGGCATTACTTACTGTAGGAGGCGAGGTATGACCCACTCAGCCCATGACCGATCAGCAAAACTCTGCAGGCACCGACTAGGCACACTTTGTTTGGGAGTTTGTCAAAGGGAACCACGGCGCTCACCAGGACGAGGTGGCCGAGTGGTTAAGGCGATGGACTGCTAATCCATTGTGCTCTGCATGCATGGGTTCGAATCCCATCCTCGTCGATTTCTTCTGCTTCGTCCAAGCTGAAATCTTTGTTTGCTAATCCTCTTTTTACTGGACAAGCAGTGATTGTCCCCTCCATGGTGGACTTTAACTGTGACCTCTCAAGACGGCTCTTATTAAAGCTAGGAAAGACGCATATTTGTTGGGTGGCATACAAGTTACGTGGCATATCAACGGGTTAAGTCCACTCTTTTTATTTTTCATGCTTGATGGCATCCTCGGCCTTCTCATGAAGATGAAGGCCTCTTTGTCCTTTGCAGCCTTTAGCTGGTACTGATTCTAGATCCCCTGACTGGTCTACCTTAGGACTGTGTGAAAGACAAGTAAGATGTCAGACGTGAGCGAATAACTTTTTTTTGGTTTGCTTCAGAAGCTCAAAAGAGAAGAAAGAAAGGCACTGCTGAGATTCGAACTCAGGATCTCCTGTTTACTAGACAGGCGCTTTAACCAACTAAGCCACAGCGCCTTGTGACGGCAAAGCTGGCACAGCTGTGCAGCTTAAAAAAAACGCCACTGCTATCGGATGTTTCCAATTCCTGCAACCTTTCATGACCTGATGGGGTGGCTCAAACCTTCATGGTTTTTCTTTTCAGGGCTGGAAAAAGGAAGGTGAGCAGATACTAGGTAGACAACTGAGGTGTGTCCCTTTATCCGCAGTCGTTTTCCACTGCTTTCTTTAAGGGCCCACACGGTACTGGAGTTCTGTTCCATACTTGGCAGCAACTTGTAAAAGGATGAAGCTTTCAGTCATGACAATTAGAAAAGCAAAAACTTTTTGAAAAAGGCATCCACACCGACAAATTTGCAGACGACAATAGCAGCTAGAACTTCGTGGAGAGCTAGAGGTTTGCGGTTCCATAGGTGATTGAGCCGCTTCTTAGCAGAGCAAGAATTGTTACCTGCTCTGCTTTCCATGCATAAGGCAGAATAGATGGATGGAAGACATGCCAGGGATGTCTGGAAATGGTTTGGCATCCCTTAGCATAGGTCCACCTTTCAAGGGTTTTCCATGCATCTTCTTGAGGCATTACTTACTGTAGGAGGCGAGGTATGACCCACTCAGCCCATGACCGATCAGCAAAACTCTGCAGGCACCGACTAGGCACACTTTGTTTGGGAGTTTGTCAAAGGGAACCACGGCGCTCACCAGGACGAGGTGGCCGAGTGGTTAAGGCGATGGACTGCTAATCCATTGTGCTCTGCATGCATGGGTTCGAATCCCATCCTCGTTGATTTCTTCTGCTTCGTCCAAGCTGAAATCTTTGTTTGCTAATCCTCTTTTTACTGGACAAGCAGTGATTGTCCCCTCCATGGTGGACTTTAACTGTGACCTCTCAAGACGGCTCTTATTAAAGCTAGGAAAGACGCATATTTGTTGGGTGGCATACAAGTTACGTGGCATATCAACGGGTTAAGTCCACTCTTTTTATTTTTCATGCTTGATGGCATCCTCGGCCTTCTCATGAAGATGAAGGCCTCTTTGTCCTTTGCAGCCTTTAGCTGGTACTGATTCTAGATCCCCTGACTGGTCTACCTTAGGACTGTGTGAAAGACAAGTAAGATGTCAGACGTGAGCGAATAACTTTTTTTTGGTTTGCTTCAGAAGCTCAAAAGAGAAGAAAGAAAGGCACTGCTGAGATTCGAACTCAGGATCTCCTGTTTACTAGACAGGCGCTTTAACCAACTAAGCCACAGCGCCTTGTGATGGCAAAGCTGGCACAGCTGTGCAGCTGAAAAAAAACGCCACTGCTATCGGATGTTTCCAATTCCTGCAACCTTTCATGACCTGATGGGGTGGCTCAAACCTTCATGGTTTTTCTTTTCAGGGCTGGAAAAAGGAAGGTGAGCAGATACTAGGTAGACAACTGAGGTGTGTCCCTTTATCCGCAGTCGTTTTCCACTGCTTTCTTTAAGGGCCCACACGGTACTGGAGTTCTGTTCCATACTTGGCAGCAACTTGTAAAAGGATGAAGCTTTCAGTCATGACAATTAGAAAAGCAAAAACTTTTTGAAAAAGGCATCCACACCGACAAATTTGCAGACGACAATAGCAGCTGGAACTTCGTGGAGAGCTAGAGGTTTGCGGTTCCATAGGTGATTGAGCCGCTTCTTAGCAGAGCAAGAATTGTTACCTGCTCTGCTTTCCATGCATAAGGCAGAATAGATGGATGGAAGACATGCCAGGGATGTCTGGAAATGGTTTGGCATCCCTTAGCATAGGTCCACCTTTCAAGGGTTTTCCATGCATCTTCTTGAGGCATTACTTACTGTAGGAGGCGAGGTATGACCCACTCAGCCCATGACCGATCAGCAAAACTCTGCAGGCACCGACTAGGCACACTTTGTTTGGGAGTTTGTCAAAGGGAACCACGGCGCTCACCAGGACGAGGTGGCCGAGTGGTTAAGGCGATGGACTGCTAATCCATTGTGCTCTGCATGCATGGGTTCGAATCCCATCCTCGTCGATTTCTTCTGCTTTGTCCAAGCTGAAATCTTTGTTTGCTAATCCTCTTTTTACTGGACAAGCAGTGATTGTCCCCTCCATGGTGGACTTTAACTGTGACCTCTCAAGACGGCTCTTATTAAAGCTAGGAAAGACGCATATTTGTTGGGTGGCATACAAGTTACGTGGCATATCAACGGGTTAAGTCCACTCTTTTTATTTTTCATGCTTGATGGCATCCTCGGCCTTCTCATGAAGATGAAGGCCTCTTTGTCCTTTGCAGCCTTTAGCTGGTACTGATTCTAGATCCCCTGACTGGTCTACCTTAGGACTGTGTGAAAGACAAGTAAGATGTCAGACGTGAGCGAATAACTTTTTTTTGGTTTGCTTCAGAAGCTCAAAAGAGAAGAAAGAAAGGCACTGCTGAGATTCGAACTCAGGATCTCCTGTTTACTAGACAGGTGCTTTAACCAACTAAGCCACAGCGCCTTGTGATGGCAAAGCTGGCACAGCTGTGCAGCTGAAAAAAAACGCCACTGCTATCGGATGTTTCCAATTCCTGCAACCTTTCATGACCTGATGGGGTGGCTCAAACCTTCATGGTTTTTCTTTTCAGGGCTGGAAAAAGGAAGGTGAGCAGATACTAGGTAGACAACTGAGGTGTGTCCCTTTATCCGCAGTCGTTTTCCACTGCTTTCTTTAAGGGCCCACACGGTACTGGAGTTCTGTTCCATACTTGGCAGCAACTTGTAAAAGGATGAAGCTTTCAGTCATGACAATTAGAAAAGCAAAAACTTTTTGAAAAAGGCATCCACACCGACAAATTTGCAGACGACAATAGCAGCTGGAACTTCGTGGAGAGCTAGAGGTTTGCGGTTCCATAGGTGATTGAGCCGCTTCTTAGCAGAGCAAGAATTGTTACCTGCTCTGCTTTCCATGCATAAGGCAGAATAGATGGATGGAAGACATGCCAGGGATGTCTGGAAATGGTTTGGCATCCCTTAGCATAGGTCCACCTTTCAAGGGTTTTCCATGCATCTTCTTGAGGCATTACTTACTGTAGGAGGCGAGGTATGACCCACTCAGCCCATGACCGATCAGCAAAACTCTGCAGGCACCGACTAGGCACACTTTGTTTGGGAGTTTGTCAAAGGGAACCACGGCGCTCACCAGGACGAGGTGGCCGAGTGGTTAAGGCGATGGACTGCTAATCCATTGTGCTCTGCATGCATGGGTTCGAATCCCATCCTCGTCGATTTCTTCTGCTTCGTCCAAGCTGAAATCTTTGTTTGCTAATCCTCTTTTTACTGGACAAGCAGTGATTGTCCCCTCCATGGTGGACTTTAACTGTGACCTCTCAAGACGGCTCTTATTAAAGCTAGGAAAGACGCATATTTGTTGGGTGGCATACAAGTTACGTGGCATATCAACGGGTTAAGTCCACTCTTTTTATTTTTCATGCTTGATGGCATCCTCGGCCTTCTCATGAAGATGAAGGCCTCTTTGTCCTTTGCAGCCTTTAGCTGGTACTGATTCTAGATCCCCTGACTGGTCTACCTTAGGACTGTGTGAAAGACAAGTAAGATGTCAGACGTGAGCGAATAACTTTTTTTTGGTTTGCTTCAGAAGCTCAAAAGAGAAGAAAGAAAGGCACTGCTGAGATTCGAACTCAGGATCTCCTGTTTACTAGACAGGCGCTTTAACCAACTAAGCCACAGCGCCTTGTGATGGCAAAGCTGGCACAGCTGTGCAGCTTAAAAAAAACGCCACTGCTATCGGATGTTTCCAATTCCTGCAACCTTTCATGACCTGATGGGGTGGCTCAAACCATCATGGTTTTTCTTTTCAGGGCTGGAAAAAGGAAGGTGAGCAGATACTAGGTAGACAACTGAGGTGTGTCCCTTTATCCGCAGTCGTTTTCCACTGCTTTCTTTAAGGGCCCACACGGTACTGGAGTTCTGTTCCATACTTGGCAGCAACTTGTAAAAGGATGAAGCTTTCAGTCATGACAATTAGAAAAGCAAAAACTTTTTGAAAAAGGCATCCACACCGACAAATTTGCAGACGACAATAGCAGCTGGAACTTCGTGGAGAGCTAGAGGTTTGCGGTTCCATAGGTGATTGAGCCGCTTCTTAGCAGAGCAAGAATTGTTACCTGCTCTGCTTTCCATGCATAAGGCAGAATAGATGGATGGAAGACATGCCAGGGATGTCTGGAAATGGTTTGGCATCCCTTAGCATAGGTCCACCTTTCAAGGGTTTTCCATGCATCTTCTTGAGGCATTACTTACTGTAGGAGGCGAGGTATGACCCACTCAGCCCATGACCGATCAGCAAAACTCTGCAGGCACCGACTAGGCACACTTTGTTTGGGAGTTTGTCAAAGGGAACCACGGCGCTCACCAGGACGAGGTGGCTGAGTGGTTAAGGCGATGGACTGCTAATCCATTGTGCTCTGCATGCATGGGTTCGAATCCCATCCTCGTTGATTTCTTCTGCTTCGTCCAAGCTGAAATCTTTGTTTGCTAATCCTCTTTTTACTGGACAAGCAGTGATTGTCCCCTCCATGGTGGACTTTAACTGTGACCTCTCAAGACGGCTCTTATTAAAGCTAGGAAAGACGCATATTTGTTGGGTGGCATACAAGTTACGTGGCATATCAACGGGTTAAGTCCACTCTTTTTATTTTTCATGCTTGATGGCATCCTCGGCCTTCTCATGAAGATGAAGGCCTCTTTGTCCTTTGCAGCCTTTAGCTGGTACTGATTCTAGATCCCCTGACTGGTCTACCTTAGGACTGTGTGAAAGACAAGTAAGATGTCAGACGTGAGCGAATAACTTTTTTTTGGTTTGCTTCAGAAGCTCAAAAGAGAAGAAAGAAAGGCACTGCTGAGATTCGAACTCAGGATCTCCTGTTTACTAGACAGGCGCTTTAACCAACTAAGCCACAGTGCCTTGTGATGGCAAAGCTGGCACAGCTGTGCAGCTTAAAAAAAACGCCACTGCTATCGGATGTTTCCAATTCCTGCAACCTTTCATGACCTGATGGGGTGGCTCAAACCTTCATGGTTTTTCTTTTCAGGGCTGGAAAAAGGAAGGTGAGCAGATACTAGGTAGACAACTGAGGTGTGTCCCTTTATCCGCAGTCGTTTTCCACTGCTTTCTTTAAGGGCCCACACGGTACTGGAGTTCTGTTCCATACTTGGCAGCAACTTGTAAAAGGATGAAGCTTTCAGTCATGACAATTAGAAAAGCAAAAACTTTTTGAAAAAGGCATCCACACCGACAAATTTGCAGACGACAATAGCAGCTGGAACTTCGTGGAGAGCTAGAGGTTTGCGGTTCCATAGGTGATTGAGCCGCTTCTTAGCAGAGCAAGAATTGTTACCTGCTCTGCTTTCCATGCATAAGGCAGAATAGATGGATGGAAGACATGCCAGGGATGTCAGGAAATGGTTTGGCATCCCTTAGCATAGGTCCACCTTTCAAGGGTTTTCCATGCATCTTCTTGAGGCATTACTTACTGTAGGAGGCGAGGTATGACCCACTCAGCCCATGACCGATCAGCAAAACTCTGCAGGCACCGACTAGGCACACTTTGTTTGGGAGTTTGTCAAAGGGAACCACGGCGCTCACCAGGACGAGGTGGCCGAGTGGTTAAGGCGATGGACTGCTAATCCATTGTGCTCTGCATGCATGGGTTCGAATCCCATCCTCGTCGCTTTCTTCTGCTTCGTCCAAGCTGAAATCTTTGTTTGCTAATCCTCTTTTTACTGGACAAGCAGTGATTGTCCCCTCCATGGTGGACTTTAACTGTGACCTCTCAAGACGGCTCTTATTAAAGCTAGCAAAGACGCATATTTGTTGGGTGGCATACAAGTTACGTGGCATATCAACGGGTTAAGTCCACTCTTTTTATTTTTCATGCTTGATGGCATCCTCGGCCTTCTCATGAAGATGAAGGCCTCTTTGTCCTTTGCAGCCTTTAGCTGGTACTGATTCTAGATCCCCTGACTGGTCTACCTTAGGACTGTGTGAAAGACAAGTAAGATGTCAGACGTGAGCGAATAACTTTTTTTTGGTTTGCTTCAGAAGCTCAAAAGAGAAGAAAGAAAGGCACTGCTGAGATTCGAACTCAGGATCTCCTGTTTACTAGACAGGCGCTTTAACCAACTAAGCCACAGCGCCTTGTGATGGCAAAGCTGGCACAGCTGTGCAGCTTAAAAAAAACGCCACTGCTATCGGATGTTTCCAATTCCTGCAACCTTTCATGACCTGATGGGGTGGCTCAAACCTTCATGGTTTTTCTTTTCAGGGCTGGAAAAAGGAAGGTGAGCAGATACTAGGTAGACAACTGAGGTGTGTCCCTTTATCCGCAGTCGTTTTCCACTGCTTTCTTTAAGGGCCCACACGGTACTGGAGTTCTGTTCCATACTTGGCAGCAACTTGTAAAAGGATGAAGCTTTCAGTCATGACAATTAGAAAAGCAAAAACTTTTTGAAAAAGGCATCCACACCGACAAATTTGCAGACGACAATAGCAGCTGGAACTTCGTGGAGAGCTAGAGGTTTGCGGTTCCATAGGTGATTGAGCCGCTTCTTAGCAGAGCAAGAATTGTTACCTGCTCTGCTTTCCATGCATAAGGCAGAATAGATGGATGGAAGACATGCCAGGGATGTCAGGAAATGGTTTGGCATCCCTTAGCATAGGTCCACCTTTCAAGGGTTTTCCATGCATCTTCTTGAGGCATTAATTACTGTAGGAGGCGAGGTATGACCCACTCAGCCCATGACCGATCAGCAAAACTCTGCAGGCACCGACTAGGCACACTTTGTTTGGTAGTTTGTCAAAGGGAACCACGGCGCTCACCAGGACGAGGTGGCCGAGTGGTTAAGGCGATGGACTGCTAATCCATTGTGCTCTGCATGCATGGGTTCGAACCCCATCATCGTCGATTTCTTCTGCTTCGTCCAAGCTGAAATCTTTGTTTGCTAATCCTCTTTTTACTGGACAAGCAGTGATTGTCCCCTCCATGGTGGACTTTAACTGTGACCTCTCAAGACGGCTCTTATTAAAGCTAGGAAAGACGCATATTTGTTGTGTGGCATACAAGTTACGTGGCATATCAACGGGTTAAGTCCACTCTTTTTATTTTTCATGCTTGATGGCATCCTCGGCCTTCTCATGAAGATGAAGGCCTCTTTGTCCTTTGCAGCCTTTAGCTGGTACTGATTCTAGATCCCCTGACTGGTCTACCTTAGGACTGTGTGAAAGACAAGTAAGATGTCAGACGTGAGCGAATAACTTTTTTTTGGTTTGCTTCAGAAGCTCAAAAGAGAAGAAAGAAAGGCACTGCTGAGATTCGAACTCAGGATCTCCTGTTTACTAGACAGGCGCTTTAACCAACTAAGCCACAGCGCCTTGTGATGGCAAAGCTGGCACAGCTGTGCAGCTTAAAAAAAACGCCACTGCTAACGGATGTTTCCAATTCCTGCAACCTTTCATGACCTGATGGGGTGGCTCAAACCTTCATGGTTTTTCTTTTCAGGGCTGGAAAAAGGAAGGTGAGCAGATACTAGGTAGACAACTGAGGTGTGTCCCTTTATCCGCAGTCGTTTTCCACTGCTTTCTTTAAGGGCCCACACGGTACTGGAGTTCTGTTCCATACTTGGCAGCAACTTGTAAAAGGATGAAGCTTTCAGTCATGACAATTAGAAAAGCAAAAACTTTTTGAAAAAGGCATCCACACCGACAAATTTGCAGACGACAATAGCAGCTGGAACTTCGTGGAGAGCTAGAGGTTTGCGGTTCCATAGGTGATTGAGCCGCTTCTTAGCAGAGCAAGAATTGTTACCTGCTCTGCTTTCCATGCATAAGGCAGAATAGATGGATGGAAGAAATGCCAGGGATGTCTGGAAATGGTTTGGCATCCCTTAGCATAGGTCCACCTTTCAAGGGTTTTCCATGCATCTTCTTGAGGCATTACTTACTGTAGGAGGCGAGGTATGACCCACTCAGCCCATGACCGATCAGCAAAACTCTGCAGGCACCGACTAGGCACACTTTGTTTGGGAGTTTGTCAAAGGGAAAGACGGCGCTCACCAGGACGAGGTGGCCGAGTGGTTAAGGCGATGGACTACTAATCCATTGTGCTCTGCATGCATGGGTTCGAATCCCATCCTCGTCAATTTCTTCTGCTTCGTCCAAGCTTAAATCTTTGTTTGCTAATCCTCTTTTTACTGGACAAGCAGTGATTGTCCCCTCCATGGTGGACTTTAACTGTGACCTCTCAAGACGGCTCTTATTAAAGCTAGGAAAGACGCATATTTGTTGGGTGGCATACAAGTTA
The DNA here is from genome assembly GCF_040894005.1 of Engystomops pustulosus. NCBI lineage: Eukaryota > Metazoa > Chordata > Amphibia > Anura > Leptodactylidae > Engystomops > Engystomops pustulosus. The sequence continues at coordinate 140,370,594 of NC_092417.1, read as the reverse complement.
CGTGGCATATCAACGGGTTAAGTCCACTCTTTTTATTTTTCATGCTTGATGGCATCCTCGGCCTTCTCATGAAGATGAAGGCCTCTTTGTCCTTTGCAGCCTTCAGCTGGTACTGATTCTAGATCCCCTGACTGGTCTACCTTAGGACTGTGTGAAAGACAAGTAAGATGTCAGACGTGAGCGAATAACTTTTTTTTGGTTTGCTTCAGAAGCTCAAAAGAGAAGAAAGAAAGGCACTGCTGAGATTCGAACTCAGGATCTCCTGTTTACTAGACAGGCGCTTTAACCAACTAAGCCACAGCGCCTTGTGATGGCAAAGCTGGCACAGCTGTGCAGCTTAAAAAAAACGCCACTGCTATCGGATGTTTCCAATTCCTGCAACCTTTCATGACCTGATGGGGTGGCTCAAACCTTCATGGTTTTTCTTTTCAGGGCTGGAAAAAGGAAGGTGAGCAGATACTAGGTAGACAACTGAGGTGTGTCCCTTTATCCGCAGTCGTTTTCCACTGCTTTCTTTAAGGGCCCACACGGTACTGGAGTTCTGTTCCATACTTGGCAGCAACTTGTAAAAGGATGAAGCTTTCAGTCATGACAATTAGAAAAGCAAAAACTTTTTGAAAAAGGCATCCACACCGACAAATTTGCAGACGACAATAGCAGCTGGAACTTCGTGGAGAGCTAGAGGTTTGCGGTTCCATAGGTGATTGAGCCGCTTCTTAGCAGAGCAAGAATTGTTACCTGCTCTGCTTTCCATGCATAAGGCAGAATAGATGGATGGAAGGAAGACATGCCAGGGATGTCTGGAAATGGTTTGGCATCCCTTAGCATAGGTCCACCTTTCAAGGGTTTTCCATGCATCTTCTTGAGGCATTACTTACTGTAGGAGGCGAGGTATGACCCACTCAGCCCATGACCGATCAGCAAAACTCTGCAGGCACCGACTAGGCACACTTTGTTTGGGAGTTTGTCAAAGGGAACCATGGCGCTCACCAGGGCGAGGTGGCCGAGTGGTTAAGGCGGTGGACTGCTAATCCATTGTGCTCTGCATGCATGGGTTCGAATCCCATCCTCGTCGATTTCTTCTGCTTCGTCCAAGCTGAAATCTTTGTTTGCTAATCCTCTTTTTACTGGACAAGCAGTGATTGTCCCCTCCATGGTGGACTTTAACTGTGACCTCTCAAGACGGCTCTTATTAAAGCTAGGAAAGATGCATATTTGTTGTGTGGCATACAAGTTACGTGGCATATCAACGGGTTAAGTCCACTCTTTTTATTTTTCATGCTTGATGGCATCCTCGGCCTTCTCATGAAGATGAAGGCCTCTTTGTCCTTTGAAGCCTTTAGCTGGTACTGATTCTAGATCCCCTGACTGGTCTACCTTAGGACTGTGTGAAAGACAAGTAAGATGTCAGACGTGAGCGAATAACTTTTTTTTGGTTTGCTTCAGAAGCTCAAAAGAGAAGAAAGAAAGGCACTGCTGAGATCCGAACTCAGGATCTCCTGTTTACTAGACAGGCGCTTTAACCAACTAAGCCACAGCGCCTTGTGATGGCAAAGCTGGCACAGCTGTGCAGCTTAAAAAAAACGCTACTGCTATCGGATGTTTCCAATTCCTGCAACCTTTCATGACCTGATGGGGTGGCTCAAACCTTCATGGTTTTTCTTTTCAGGGCTGGAAAAAGGAAGGTGAGCAGATACTAGGTAGACAACTGAGGTGTGTCCCTTTATCCGCAGTCGTTTTCCACTGCTTTCTTTAAGGGCCCACACGGTACTGGAGTTCTGTTCCATACTTGGCAGCAACTTGTAAAAGGATGAAGCTTTCAGTCATGACAATTAGAAAAGCAAAAACTTTTTGAAAAAGGCATCCACACCGACAAATTTGCAGACGACAATAGCAGCTGGAACTTCGTGGAGAGCTAGAGGTTTGCGGTTCCATAGGTGATTGAGCCGCTTCTTAGCAGAGCAAGAATTGTTACCTGCTCTGCTTTCCATGCATAAGGCAGAATAGATGGATGGAAGACATGCCAGGGATGTCTGGAAATGGTTTGGCATCCCTTAGCATAGGTCCACCTTTCAAGGGTTTTCCATGCATCTTCTTGAGGCATTACTTACTGTAGGAGGCGAGGTATGACCCACTCAGCCCATGACCGATCAGCAAAACTCTGCAGGCACCGACTAGGCACACTTTGTTTGGGAGTTTGTCAAAGGGAACCACGGCGCTCACCAGGACGAGGTGGCCGAGTGGTTAAGGCCATGGACTGCTAATCCATTGTGCTCTGCATGCATGGGTTCGAATCCCATCCTCGTCGATTTCTTCTGCTTCGTCCAAGCTGAAATCTTTGTTTGCTAATCCTCTTTTTACTGGACAAGCAGTGATTGTCCCCTCCATGGTGGACTTTAACTGTGACCTCTCAAGACGGCTCTTATTAAAGCTAGGAAAGACGCATATTTGTTGTGTGGCATACAAGTTACGTGGTATATCAACGGGTTAAGTCCACTCTTTTTATTTTTCATGCTTGATGGCATCCTCGGCCTTCTCATGAAGATGAAGGCCTCTTTGTCCTTTGCAGCCTTTAGCTGGTACTGATTCTAGATCCCCTGACTGGTCTACCTTAGGACTGTGTGAAAGACAAGTAAGATGTCAGACGTGAGCTAATAACTTTTTTTTGGTTTGCTTCAGAAGCTCAAAAGAGAAGAAAGAAAAGCACTGCTGAGATTCGAACTCAGGATCTCCTGTTTACTAGACAGGCGCTTTAACCAACTAAGCCACAGCGCCTTGTAATGGCAAAGCTGGCACAGCTGTGCAGCTTAAAAAAAACGCCACTGCTATCGGATATTTCCAATTCCTGCAACCTTTCATGACCTGATGGGGTGGCTCAAACCTTCATGGTTTTTCTTTTCAGGGCTGGAAAAAGGAAGGTGAGCAGATACTAGGTAGACAACTGAGGTGTGTCCCTTTATCCGCAGTCGTTTTCCACTGCTTTCTTTAAGGGCCCACACGGTACTGGAGTTCTGTTCCATACTTGGCAGCAACTTGTAAAAGGATGAAGCTTTCAGTCATGACAATTAGAAAAGCAAAAACTTTTTGAAAAAGGCATCCACACCGACAAATTTGCAGACGACAATAGCAGCTGGAACTTCGTGGAGAGCTAGAGGTTTGCGGTTCCATAGGTGATTGAGCCGCTTCTTAGCAGAGCAAGAATTGTTACCTGCTCTGCTTTCCATGCATAAGGCAGAATAGATGGATGGAAGACATGCCAGGGATGTCTGGAAATGGTTTGGCATCCCTTAGCATAGGTCCACCTTTCAAGGGTTTTCCATGCATCTTCTTGAGGCATTACTTACTGTAGGAGGCGAGGTATGACCCACTCAGCCCATGACCGATCAGCAAAACTCTGCAGGCACCGACTAGGCACACTTTGTTTGGGAGTTTGTCAAAGGGAACCACGGCGCTCACCAGGACGAGGTGGCCGAGTGGTTAAGGCAATGGACTGCTAATCCATTGTGCTCTGCATGCATGGGTTCGAATCCCATCCTCGTCGATTTCTTCTGCTTCGGCCAAGCTGAAATCTTTGTTTGCTAATCCTCTTTTTACTGGACAAGCAGTGATTGTCCCCTCCATGGTGGACTTTAACTGTGACCTCTCAAGACGGCTCTTATTAAAGCTAGGAAAGACGCATATTTGTTGGGTGGCATACAAGTTACGTGGCATATCAACGGGTTAAGTCCACTCTTTTTATTTTTCATGCTTGATGGCATCCTCGGCCTTCTCATGAAGATGAAGGCCTCTTTGTCCTTTGCAGCCTTTAGCTGGTACTGATTCTAGATCCCCTGACTGGTCTACCTTAGGACTGTGTGAAAGACAAGTAAGATGTCAGACGTGAGCGAATAACTTTTTTTTGGTTTGCTTCAGAAGCTCAAAAGAGAAGAAAGAAAGGCACTGCTGAGATTCGAACTCAGGATCTCCTGTTTACTAGACAGGCGCTTTAACCAACTAAGCCACAGCGCCTTGTGATTGCAAAGCTGGCACAGCTGTGCAGCTGAAAAAAAACGCCACTGCTATCGGATGTTTCCAATTCCTGCAACCTTTCATGACCTGATGGGGTGGCTCAAACCTTCATGGTTTTTCTTTTCAGGGCTGGAAAAAGGAAGGTGAGCAGATACTAGGTAGACAACTGAGGTGTGTCCCTTTATCCGCAGTCGTTTTCCACTGCTTTCTTTAAGGGCCCACACGGTACTGGAGTTCTGTTCCATACTTGGCAGCAACTTGTAAAAGGATGAAGCTTTCAGTCATGACAATTAGAAAAGCAAAAACTTTTTGAAAAAGGCATCCACACCGACAAATTTGCAGACGACAATAGCAGCTGGAACTTCGTGGAGAGCTAGAGGTTTGCGGTTCCATAGGTGATTGAGCCGCTTCTTAGCAGAGCAAGAATTGTTACCTGCTCTGCTTTCCATGCATAAGGCAGAATAGATGGATGGAAGGAAGACATGCAAGGGATGTCTGGAAATGGTTTGGCATCCCTTAGCATAGGTCCACCTTTCAAGGGTTTTCCATGCATCTTCTTGAGGCATTACTTACTGTAGGAGGCGAGGTATGACCCACTCAGCCCATGACCGATCAGCAAAACTCTGCAGGCACCGACTAGGCACACTTTGTTTGGGAGTTTGTCAAAGGGAACCACGGCGCTCACCAGGGCGAGGTGGCAGTGTGGTTAAGGCGATGGACTGCTAATCCATTGTGCTCTGCACGCATGGGTTCGAATCCCATCCTCGTCAATTTCTTCTGCTTCGTCCAAGCTGAAATCTTTGTTTGCTAATCCTCTTTTTACTGGACAAGCAGTGATTGTCCCCTCCATGGTGGACTTTAACTGTGACCTCTCAAGACGGCTCTTATTAAAGCTAGGAAAGATGCATATTTGTTGTGTGGCATAAAAGTTACGTGGCATATCAACGGGTTAAGTCCACTCTTTTTATTTTTCATGCTTGATGGCATCCTCGGCCTTCTCATGAAGATGAAGGCCTCTTTGTCCTTTGCAGCCTTTAGCTGGTACTGATTCTAGATCCCCTGACTGGTCTACCTTAGGATTGTGTGAAAGACAAGTAAGATGTCAGACGTGAGCGAATAACTTTTTTTTGGTTTGCTTCAGAAGCTCAAAAGAGAAGAAAGAAAGGCACTGCTGAGATTCGAACTCAGGATCTCCTGTTTACTAGACAGGCGCTTTAACCAACTAAGCCACAGCACCTTGTGATGGCAAAGCTGGCACAGCTGTGCAGCTTAAAAAAAACGCCACTGCTATCGGATGTTTCCAATTCCTGCAACCTTTCATGACCTGATGGGGTGGCTCAAACCTTCATGGTTTTTCTTTTCAGGGCTGGAAAAATGAAGGTGAGCAGATACTAGGTAGACAACTGAGGTGTGTCCCTTTATCCGCAGTCGTTTTCCACTGCTTTCTTTAAGGGCCCACACGGTACTGGAGTTCTGTTCCATACTTGGCAGCAACTTGTAAAAGGATGAAGCTTTCAGTCATGACAATTAGAAAAGCAAAAACTTTTTGAAAAAGGCATCCACACCGACAAATTTGCAGACGACAATAGCAGCTGGAACTTCGTGGAGAGCTAGAGGTTTGCGGTTCCATAGGTGATTGAGCCGCTTCTTAGCAGAGCAAGAATTGTTACCTGCTCTGCTTTCCATGCATAAGGCAGAATAGATGGATGGAAGGAAGACATGCCAGGGATGTCTGGAAATGGTTTGGCATCCCTTAGCATAGGTCCACCTTTCAAGGGTTTTCCATGCATCTTCTTGAGGTATTACTTACTGTAGGAGGCGAGGTATGACCCACTCAGCCCATGACCGATCAGCAAAACTCTGCAGGCACCGACTAGGCACACTTTGTTTGGGAGTTTGTCAAAGGGAACCACGGCGCTCACCAGGGCGAGGTGGCCGAGTGGTTAAGGCGATGGACTGCTAATCCATTGTGCTCTGCATGCATGGGTTCGAATCCCATCCTCGTCGATTTCTTCTGCTTCGTCCAAGCTGAAATCTTTGTTTGCTAATCCTCTTTTTACTGGACAAGCAGTGATTGTCCCCTCCATGGTGGACTTTAACTGTGACCTCTCAAGACGGCTCTTATTAAAGCTAGGAAAGACGCATATTTGTTGTGTGGCATACAAGTTACGTGGCATATCAACGGGTTAAGTCCACTCTTTTTATTTTTCATGCTTGATGGCATCCTCGGCCTTCTCATGAAGATGAAGGCCTCTTTGTCCTTTGCAGCCTTTAGCTGGTACTGATTCTAGATCCCCTGACTGGTCTACCTTAGGACTGTGTGAAAGACAAGTAAGATGTCAGACGTGAGCGAATAACTTTTTTTTGGTTTGCTTCAGAAGCTCAAAAGAGAAGAAAGAAAGGCACTGCTGAGATTCGAACTCAGGATCTCCTGTTTACTAGACAGGCGCTTTAACCAACTAAGCCACAGCGCCTTGTGATGGCAAAGCTGGCACAGCTGTGCAGCTTAAAAAAACGCCACTGCTATCGGATGTTTCCAATTCCTGCAACCTTTCATGACCTGATGGGGTGGCTCAAACCTTCATGGTTTTTCTTTTCAGGGCTGGAAAAAGGAAGGTGAGCAGATACTAGGTAGACAACTGAGGTGTGTCCCTTTATCCGCAGTCGTTTTCCACTGCTTTCTTTAAGGGCCTACACGGTACTGGAGTTCTGTTCCATACTTGGCAGCAACTTGTAAAAGGATGAAGCTTTCAGTCATGACAATTAGAAAAGCAAAAACTTTTTGAAAAAGGCATCCACACCGACAAATTTGCAGACGACAATAGCAGCTGGAACTTCGTGGAGAGCTAGAGGTTTGCGGTTCCATAGGTGATTGAGCCGCTTCTTAGCAGAGCAAGAATTGTTACCTGCTCTGCTTTCCATGCATAAGGCAGAATAGATGGATGGAAGACATGCCAGGGATGTCTGGAAATGGTTTGGCATCCCTTAGCATAGGTCCACCTTTCAAGGGTTTTCCATGCATCTTCTTGAGGCATTACTTACTGTAGGAGGCGAGGTATGACCCACTCAGCCCATGACCGATCAGCAAAACTCTGCAGGCACCGACTAGGCACACTTTGTTTGGGAGTTTGTCAAAGGGAACCACGGCGCTCACCAGGGCGAGGTGGCCGAGTGGTTAAGGCGATGGACTGCTAATCCATTGTGCTCTGCATGCATGGGTTCGAATCTCATCCTCGTCGATTTCTTCTGCTTCGTCCAAGCTGAAATCTTTGTTTGCTAATGCTCTTTTTACTGGACAAGCAGTGATTGTCCCCTCCATGGTTGACTTTAACTGTGACCTCTCAAGACGGCTCTTATTAAAGCTAGGAAAGACGCATATTTGTTGTGTGGCATACAAGTTACGTGGCATATCAACGGGTTAAGTCCACTCTTTTTATTTTTCATGCTTGATGGCATCCTCGGCCTTCTCATGAAGATGAAGGCCTCTTTGTCCTTTGCAGCCTTTAGCTGGTACTGATTCTAGATCCCCTGACTGGTCTACCTTAGGACTGTGTGAAAGACAAGTAAGATGTCAGACGTGAGCGAATAACTTTTTTTTGGTTTGCTTCAGAAGCTCAAAAGAGAAGAAAGAAAGGCACTGCTGAGATTCGAACTCAGGATCTCCTGTTTACTAGACAGGCGCTTTAACCAACTAAGCCACAGCGCCTTGTGAGGGCAAAGCTGGCACAGCTGTGCAGCTTAAAAAAAACGCCACTGCTATCGGATGTTTCCAATTCCTGCAACCTTTCATGACCTGATGGGGTGGCTCAAACCTTCATGGTTTTTCTTTTCAGGGCTGGAAAAAGGAAGGTGAGCAGATACTAGGTAGACAACTGAGGTGTGTCCCTTTATCCGCAGTCGTTTTCCACTGCTTTCTTTAAGGGCCCACACGGTACTGGAGTTCTGTTCCATACTTGGCAGCAACTTGTAAAAGGATGAAGCTTTCAGTCATGACAATTAGAAAAGCAAAAACTTTTTGAAAAAGGCATCCACACCGACAAATTTGCAGACGACAATAGCAGCTGGAACTTCGTGGAGAGCTAGAGGTTTGCGGTTCCATAGGTGATTGAGCCGCTTCTTAGCAGAGCAAGAATTGTTACCTGCTCTGCTTTCCATGCATAAGGCAGAATAGATGGATGGAAGACATGCCAGGGATGTCTGGAAATGGTTTGGCATCCCTTAGCATAGGTCCACCTTTCAAGGGTTTTCCATGCATCTTCTTGAGGCATTACTTACTGTAGGAGGCGAGGTATGACCCACTCAGCCCATGACCGATCAGCAAAACTCTGCAGGCACCGACTAGGCACACTTTGTTTGGGAGTTTGTCAAAGGGAACCACGGCGCTCACCAGGGCGAGGTGGCCGAGTGGTTAAGGCGATGGACTGCTAATCCATTGTGCTCTGCATGCATGGGTTCGAATCCCATCCTCGTCGATTTCTTCTGCTTCGTCCAAGCTGAAATCTTTGTTTGCTAATCCTCTTTTTACTGGACAAGCAGTGATTGTCCCCTCCATGGTGGACTTTAACTGTGACCTCTCAAAACGGCTCTTATTAAAGCTAGGAAAGACGCATATTTGTTGTGTGGCATACAAGTTACGTGGCATATCAACGGGTTAAGTCCACTCTTTTTATTTTTCATGCTTGATGGCATCCTCGGCCTTCTCATGAAGATGAAGGCCTCTTTGTCCTTTGCAGCCTTTAGCTGGTACTGATTCTAGATCCCCTGACTGGTCTACCTTAGGACTGTGTGAAAGACAAGTAAGATGTCAGACGTGAGCGAATAACTTTTTTTTGGTTTGCTTCAGAAGCTCAAAAGAGAAGAAAGAAAGGCACTGCTGAGATTCGAACTCAGGATCTCCTGTTTACTAGACAGGCGCTTTAACCAACTAAGCCACAGCGCCTTGTGAGGGCAAAGCTGGCACAGCTGTGCAGCTTAAAAAAAACGCCACTGCTATCGGATGTTTCCAATTCCTGCAACCTTTCATGACCTGATGGGGTGGCTCAAACCTTCATGGTTTTTCTTTTCAGGGCTGCAAAAAGGAAGGTGAGCAGATACTAGGTAGACAACTGAGGTGTGTCCCTTTATCCGCAGTCGTTTTCCACTGCTTTCTTTAAGGGCCCACACGGTACTGGAGTTCTGTTCCATACTTGGCAGCAACTTGTAAAAGGATGAAGCTTTCAGTCATGACAATTAGAAAAGCAAAAACTTTTTGAAAAAGGCATCCACACCGACAAATTTGCAGACGACAATAGCAGCTGGAACTTCGTGGAGAGCTAGAGGTTTGCGGTTCCATAGGTGATTGAGCCGCTTCTTAGCAGAGCAAGAATTGTTACCTGCTCTGCTTTCCATGCATAAGGCAGAATAGATGGATGGAAGACATGCCAGGGATGTCTGGAAATGGTTTGGCATCCCTTAGCATAGGTCCACCTTTCAAGGGTTTTCCATGCATCTTCTTGAGGCATTACTTACTGTAGGAGGCGAGGTATGACCCACTCAGCCCATGACCGATCAGCAAAACTCTGCAGGCACCGACTAGGCACACTTTGTTTGGGAGTTTGTCAAAGGGAACCACGGCGCTCGCCAGGGCGAGGTGGCCGAGTGGTTAAGGCGATGGACTGCTAATCCATTGTGCTCTGCATGCATGGGTTCAAATCCCATCCTCGTCGATTTCTTCTGCTTCGTCCAAGCTGAAATCTTTGTTTGCTAATCCTCTTTTTACTGGACAAGCAGTGATTGTCCCCTCCATGGTGGACTTTAACTGTGACCTCTCAAGACGGCTCTTATTAAAGCTAGGAAAGACGCATATTTGTTGTGTGGCATACAAGTTACGTGGCATATCAACGGGTTAAGTCCACTCTTTTTATTTTTCATGCTTGATGGCATCCTCGGCCTTCTCATGAAGATGAAGGCCTCTTTGTCCTTTGCAGCCTTTAGCTGGTACTGATTCTAGATCCCCTGACTGGTCTACCTTAGGACTGTGTGAAAGACAAGTAAGATGTCAGACGTGAGCGAATAACTTTTTTTTGGTTTGCTTCAGAAGCTCAAAAGAGAAGAAAGAAAGGCACTGCTGAGATTCGAACTCAGGATCTCCTGTTTACTAGACAGGCGCTTTAACCAACTAAGCCACAGCGCCTTGTGAGGGCAAAGCTGGCACAGCTGTGCAGCTTAAAAAAAACGCCACTGCTATCGGATGTTTCCAATTCCTGCAACCTTTCATGACCTGATGGGGTGGCTCAAACCTTCATGGTTTTTCTTTTCAGGGCTGGAAAAAGGAAGGTGAGCAGATACTAGGTAGACAACTGAGGTGTGTCCCTTTATCCGCAGTCGTTTTCCACTGCTTTCTTTAAGGGCCCACACGGTACTGGAGTTCTGTTCCATACTTGGCAGCAACTTGTAAAAGGATGAAGCTTTCAGTCATGACAATTAGAAAAGCAAAAACTTTTTGAAAAAGGCATCCACACCGACAAATTTGCAGACGACAATAGCAGCTGGAACTTCGTGGAGAGCTAGAGGTTTGCGGTTCCATAGGTGATTGAGCCGCTTCTTAGCAGAGCAAGAATTGTTACCTGCTCTGCTTTCCATGCATAAGGCAGAATAGATGGATGGAAGACATGCCAGGGATGTCTGGAAATGGTTTGGCATCCCTTAGCATAGGTCCACCTTTCAAGGGTTTTCCATCCATCTTCTTGAGGCATTACTTACTGTAGGAGGCGAGGTATGACCCACTCAGCCCATGACCGATCAGCAAAACTCTGCAGGCACCGACTAGGCACACTTTGTTTGGGAGTTTGTCAAAGGGAACCACGGCGCTCACCAGGGCGAGGTGGCCGAGTGGTTAAGGCGATGGACTGCTAATCCATTGTGCTCTGCATGCATGGGTTCAAATCCCATCCTCGTCGATTTCTTCTGCTTCGTCCAAGCTGAAATCTTTGTTTGCTAATCCTCTTTTTACTGGACAAGCAGTGATTGTCCCCTCCATGGTGGACTTTAACTGTGACCTCTCAAGACGGCTCTTATTAAAGCTAGGAAAGACGCATATTTGTTGTGTGGCATACAAGTTACGTGTCATATCAACGGGTTAAGTCCACTCTTTTTATTTTTCATGCTTGATGGCATCCTCGGCCTTCTCATGAAGATGAAGGCCTCTTTGTCCTTTGCAGCCTTTAGCTGGTACTGATTCTAGATCCCCTGACTGGTCTACCTTAGGACTGTGTGAAAGACAAGTAAGATGTCAGACGTGAGCGAATAACTTTTTTTTGGTTTGCTTCAGAAGCTCAAAAGAGAAGAAAGAAAGGCACTGCTGAGATTCGAACTCAGGATCTCCTGTTTACTAGACAGGCGCTTTAACCAACTAAGCCACAGCGCCTTGTGAGGGCAAAGCTGGCACAGCTGTGCAGCTTAAAAAAAACGCCACTGCTATCGGATGTTTCCAATTCCTGCAACCTTTCATGACCTGATGGGGTGGCTCAAACCTTCATGATTTTTCTTTTCAGGGCTGGAAAAAGGAAGGTGAGCAGATACTAGGTAGACAACTGAGGTGTGTCCCTTTATCCGCAGTCGTTTTCCACTGCTTTCTTTAAGGGCCCACACGGTACTGGAGTTCTGTTCCATACTTGGCAGCAACTTGTAAAAGGATGAAGCTTTCAGTCATGACAATTAGAAAAGCAAAAACTTTTTGAAAAAGGCATCCACACCGACAAATTTGCAGACGACAATAGCAGCTGGAACTTCGTGGAGAGCTAGAGGTTTGCGGTTCCATAGGTGATTGAGCCGCTTCTTAGCAGAGCAAGAATTGTTACCTGCTCTGCTTTCCATGCATAAGGCAGAATAGATGGATGGAAGACATGCCAGGGATGTCTGGAAATGGTTTGGCATCCCTTAGCATAGGTCCACCTTTCAAGGGTTTTCCATGCATCTTCTTGAGGCATTACTTACTGTAGGAGGCGAGGTATGACCCACTCAGCCCATGACCGATCAGCAAAACTCTGCAGGCACCGACTAGGCACACTTTGTTTGGGAGTTTGTCAAAGGGAACCACGGCGCTCACCAGGGCGAGGTGGCCGAGTGGTTAAGGTGATGGACTGCTAATCCATTGTGCTCTGCATGCATGGGTTCGAATCCCATCCTTGTCGATTTCTTCTGCTTCGTCCAAGCTGAAATCTTTGTTTGCTAATCCTCTTTTTACTGGACAAGCAGTGATTGTCCCCTCCATGGTGGACTTTAACTGTGACCTCTCAAGACGGCTCTTATTAAAGCTAGGAAAGACGCATATTTGTTGTGTGGCATACAAGTTACGTGGCATATCAACGGGTTAAGTCCACTCTTTTTATTTTTCATGCTTGATGGCATCCTCGGCCTTCTCATGAAGATGAAGGCCTCTTTGTCCTTTGCAGCCTTTAGCTGGTACTGATTCTAGATCCCCTGATTGGTCTACCTTAGGACTGTGTGAAAGACAAGTAAGATGTCAGACGTGAGCGAATAACTTTTTTTTGGTTTGCTTCAGAAGCTCAAAAGAGAAGAAAGAAAGGCACTGCTGAGATTCGAACTCAGGATCTCCTGTTTACTAGACAGGCGCTTTAACCAACTAAGCCACAGCGCCTTGTGAGGGCAAAGCTGGCACAGCTGTGCAGCTTAAAAAAAACGCCACTGCTATCGGATGTTTCCAATTCCTGCAACCTTTCATGACCTGATGGGGTGGCTCAAACCTTCATGGTTTTTCTTTTCAGGGCTGGAAAAAGGAAGGTGAGCAGATACTAGGTAGACAACTGAGGTGTGTCCCCTTATCCGCAGTCGTTTTCCACTGCTTTCTTTAAGGGCCCACACGGTACTGGAGTTCTGTTCCATACTTGGCAGCAACTTGTAAAAGGATGAAGCTTTCAGTCATGACAATTAGAAAAGCAAAAACTTTTTGAAAAAGGCATCCACACCGACAAATTTGCAGCAGACAATAGCAGCTGGAACTTCGTGGAGAGCTAGAGGTTTGCGGTTCCATAGGTGATTGAGCCGCTTCTTAGCAGAGCAAGAATTGTTACCTGCTCTGCTTTCCATGCATAAGGCAGAATAGATGGATGGAAGACATGCCAGGGATGTCTGGAAATGGTTTGGCATCCCTTAGCATAGGTCCACCTTTCAAGGGTTTTCCATGCATCTTCTTGAGGCATTACTTACTGTAGGAGGCGAGGTATGACCCACTCAGCCCATGACCGATCAGCAAAACTCTGCAGGCACCGACTAGGCACACTTTGTTTGGGAGTTTGTCAAAGGGAACCACGGCGCTCACCAGGGCGAGGTGGCCGAGTGGTTAAGGCGATGGACTGCTAATCCATTGTGCTCTGCATGCATGGGTTCGAATCCCATCCTCGTCGATTTCTTCTGCTTCGTCCAAGCTGAAATCTTTGTTTGCTAATCCTCTTTTTACTGGACAAGCAGTGATTGTCCCCTCCATGGTGGACTTTAACTGTGACCTCTCAAGACGGCTCTTATTAAAGCTAGGAAAGACGCATATTTGTTGTGTGGCATACAAGTTACGTGGCATATCAACGGGTTAAGTCCACTCTTTTTATTTTTCATGCTTGATGGCATCCTCGGCCTTCTCATGAAGATGAAGGCCTCTTTGTCCTTTGCAGCCTTTAGCTGGTACTGATTCTAGATCCCCTGACTGGTCTACCTTAGGACTGTGTGAAAGACAAGTAAGATGTCAGACGTGAGCGAATAACTTTTTTTTGGTTTGCTTCAGAAGCTCAAAAGAGAAGAAAGAAAGGCACTGCTGAGATTCAAACTCAGGATCTCCTGTTTACTAGACAGGCGCTTTAACCAACTAAGCCACAGCGCCTTGTGAGGGCAAAGCATGCACAGCTGTGCAGCTTAAAAAAAACGCCACTGCTATCGGATGTTTCCAATTCCTGCAACCTTTCATGACCTGATGGGGTGGCTCAAACCTTCATGGTTTTTCTTTTCAGGGCTGGAAAAAGGAAGGTGAGCAGATACTAGGTAGACAACTGAGGTGTGTCCCTTTATCCGCAGTCGTTTTCCACTGCTTTCTTTAAGGGCCCACACGGTACTGGAGTTCTGTTCCATACTTGGCAGCAACTTGTAAAAGGATTAAGCTTTCAGTCATGACAATTAGAAAAGCAAAAACTTTTTGAAAAAGGCATCCACACCGACAAATTTGCAGACGACAATAGCAGCTGGAACTTCGTGGAGAGCTAGAGGTTTGCGGTTCCATAGGTGATTGAGCCGCTTCTTAGCAGAGCAAGAATTGTTACCTGCTCTGCTTTCCATGCATAAGGCAGAATAGATGGATGGAAGACATGCCAGGGATGTCTGGAAATGGTTTGGCATCCCTTAGCATAGGTCCACCTTTCAAGGGTTTTCCATGCATCTTCTTGAGGCATTACTTACTGTAGGAGGCGAGGTATGACCCACTCAGCCCATGACCGATCAGCAAAACTCTGCAGGCACCGACTAGGCACACTTTGTTTGGGAGTTTGTCAAAGGGAACCACGGCGCTCACCAGGGCGAGGTGGCCGAGTGGTTAAGGCGATGGACTGCTAATCCATTGTGCTCTGCATGCATGGGTTCGAATCCCATCCTCGTCGATTTCTTCTGCTTCGTCCAAGCTGAAATCTTTGTTTGCTAATCCTCTTTTTACTGGACAAGCAGTGATTGTCCCCTCCATGGTGGACTTTAACTGTGACCTCTCAAGACGGCTCTTATTAAAGCTAGGAAAGACGCATATTTGTTGTGTGGCATACAAGTTACGTGGCATATCAACGGGTTAAGTCCACTCTTTTTATTTTTCATGCTTGATGGCATCCTCGGCCTTCTCATGAAGATGAAGGCCTCTTTGTCCTTTGCAGCCTTTAGCTGGTACTGATTCTAGATCCCCTGACTGGTCTACCTTAGGACTGTGTGAAAGACAAGTAAGATGTCAGACGTGAGCGAATAACTTTTTTTTGGTTTGCTTCAGAAGCTCAAAAGAGAAGAAAGAAAGGCACTGCTGAGATTCAAACTCAGGATCTCCTGTTTACTAGACAGGCGCTTTAACCAACTAAGCCACAGCGCCTTGTGAGGGCAAAGCATGCACAGCTGTGCAGCTTAAAAAAAACGCCACTGCTATCGGATGTTTCCAATTCCTGCAACCTTTCATGACCTGATGGGGTGGCTCAAACCTTCATGGTTTTTCTTTTCAGGGCTGGAAAAAGGAAGGTGAGCAGATACTAGGTAGACAACTGAGGTGTGTCCCTTTATCCGCAGTCGTTTTCCACTGCTTTCTTTAAGGGCCCACACGGTACTGGAGTTCTGTTCCATACTTGGCAGCAACTTGTAAAAGGATGAAGCTTTCAGTCATGACAATTAGAAAAGCAAAAACTTTTTGAAAAAGGCATCCACACCGACAAATTTGCAGACGACAATAGCAGCTGGAACTTCGTGGAGAGCTAGAGGTTTGCGGTTCCATAGGTGATTGAGCCGCTTCTTAGCAGAGCAAGAATTGTTACCTGCTCTGCTTTCCATGCATAAGGCAGAATAGATGGATGGAAGACATGCCAGGGATGTCTGGAAATGGTTTGGCATCCCTTAGCATAGGTCCACCTTTCAAGGGTTTTCCATCCATCTTCTTGAGGCATTACTTACTGTAGGAGGCGAGGTATGACCCACTCAGCCCATGACCGATCAGCAAAACTCTGCAGGCACCGACTAGGCACACTTTGTTTGGGAGTTTGTCAAAGGGAACCACGGCGCTCACCAGGGCGAGGTGGCCGAGTGGTTAAGGCGATGGACTGCTAATCCATTGTGCTCTGCATGCATGGGTTCGAATCCCATCCTCGTCGATTTCTTCTGCTTCGTCCAAGCTGAAATCTTTGTTTGCTAATCCTCTTTTTACTGGACAAGCAGTGATTGTCCCCTCCATGGTGGACTTTAACTGTGACCTCTCAAGACGGCTCTTATTAAAGCTAGGAAAGACGCATATTTGTTGTGTGGCATACAAGTTACGTGGCATATCAACGGGTTAAGTCCACTCTTTTTATTTTTCATGCTTGATGGCATCCTCGGCCTTCTCATGAAGATGAAGGCCTCTTTGTCCTTTGCAGCCTTTAGCTGGTACTGATTCTAGATCCCCTGATTGGTCTACCTTAGGACTGTGTGAAAGACAAGTAAGATGTCAGACGTGAGCGAATAACTTTTTTTTGGTTTGCTTCAGAAACTCAAAAGAGAAGAAAGAAAGGCACTGCTGAGATTCGAACTCAGGATCTCCTGTTTACTAGACAGGCGCTTTAACCAACTAAGCCACAGCGCCTTGTGAGGGCAAAGCTGGCACAGCTGTGCAGCTTAAAAAAAACGCCACTGCTATCGGATGTTTCCAATTCCTGCAACCTTTCATGACCTGATGGGGTGGCTCAAACCTTCATGGTTTTTCTTTTCAGGGCTGGAAAAAGGAAGGTGAGCAGATACTAGGTAGACAACTGAGGTGTGTCCCTTTATCCGCAGTCGTTTTCCACTGCTTTCTTTAAGGGCCCACACGGTACTGGAGTTCTGTTCCATACTTGGCAGCAACTTGTAAAAGGATGAAGCTTTCAGTCATGACAATTAGAAAAGCAAAAACTTTTTGAAAAAGGCATCCACACCGACAAATTTGCAGACGACAATAGCAGCTGGAACTTCGTGGAGAGCTAGAGGTTTGCGGTTCCATAGGTGATTGAGCCGCTTCTTAGCAGAGCAAGAATTGTTACCTGCTCTGCTTTCCATGCATAAGGCAGAATAGATGGATGGAAGACATGCCAGGGATGTCTGGAAATGGTTTGGCATCCCTTAGCATAGGTCCACCTTTCAAGGGTTTTCCATGCATCTTCTTGAGGCATTACTTACTGTAGGAGGCGAGGTATGACCCACTCAGCCCATGACCGATCAGCAAAACTCTGCAGGCACCGACTAGGCACACTTTGTTTGGGAGTTTGTCAAAGGGAACCACGGCGCTCACCAGGGCGAGGTGGCCGAGTGGTTAAGGTGATGGACTGCTAATCCATTGTGCTCTGCATGCATGGGTTCGAATCCCATCCTCGTCGATTTCTTCTGCTTCGTCCAAGCTGAAATCTTTGTTTGCTAATCCTCTTTTTACTGGACAAGCAGTGATTGTCCCCTCCATGGTGGACTTTAACTGTGACCTCTCAAGACGGCTCTTATTAAAGCTAGGAAAGACGCATATTTGTTGTGTGGCATACAAGTTACGTGGCATATCAACGGGTTAAGTCCACTCTTTTTATTTTTCATGCTTGATGGCATCCTCGGCCTTCTCATGAAGATGAAGGCCTCTTTGTCCTTTGCAGCCTTTAGCTGGTACTGATTCTAGATCCCCTGACTGGTCTACCTTAGGACTGTGTGAAAGACAAGTAAGATGTCAGACGTGAGCGAATAACTTTTTTTTGGTTTGCTTCAGAAGCTCAAAAGAGAAGAAAGAAAGGCACTGCTGAGATTCGAACTCAGGATCTCCTGATTACTAGACAGGCGCTTTAACCAACTAAGCCACAGCGCCTTGTGACGGCAAAGCTGGCACAGCTGTGCAGCTTAAAAAAAAACGCCACTGCTATCGGATGTTTCCAATTCCTGCAACCTTTCATGACCTGATGGGGTGGCTCAAACCTTCATGGTTTTTCTTTTCAGGGCTGCAAAAAGGAAGGTGAGCAGACACTAGGTAGACAACTGAGGTGTGTCCCTTTATCCGCAGTCGTTTTCCACTGCTTTCTTTAAGGGCCCACACGGTACTGGAGTTCTGTTCCATACTTGGCAGCAACTTGTAAAAGGATGAAGCTTTCAGTCATGACAATTAGAAAAGCAAAAACTTTTTGAAAAAGGCATCCACACCGACAAATTTGCAGACGACAATAGCAGCTGGAACTTCGTGGAGAGCTAGAGGTTTGCGGTTCCATAGGTGATTGAGCCGCTTCTTAGCAGAGCAAGAATTGTTACCTGCTCTGCTTTCCATGCATAAGGCAGAATAGATGGATGGAAGACATGCCAGGGATGTCTGGAAATGGTTTGGCATCCCTTAGCATAGGTCCACCTTTCAAGGGTTTTCCATGCATCTTCTTGAGGCATTACTTACTGTAGGAGGCGAGGTATGACCCACTCAACCCATGACCGATCAGCAAAACTCTGCAGGCACCGACTAGGCACACTTTGTTTGGGAGTTTGGCAAAGGGAACCACGGCGCTCACCAGGGCGAGGTGGCCGAGTGGTTAAGGCGATGGACTGCTAATCCATTGTGCTCTGCATGCATGGGTTCGAATCCCATCCTCGTCGATTTCTTCTGCTTCGTCCAAGCTGAAATCTTTGTTTGCTAATCCTCTTTTTACTGGACAAGCAGTGATTGTCCCCTCCATGGTGGACTTTAACTGTGACCTCTCAAGACGGCTCTTATTAAAGCTAGGAAAGACGCATATTTGTTGTGTGGCATACAAGTTACGTGGCATATCAACGGGTTAAGTCCACTCTTTTTATTTTTCATGCTTGATGGCATCCTCGGCCTTCTCATGAAGATGAAGGCCTCTTTGTCCTTTGCAGCCTTTAGCTGGTACTGATTCTAGATCCCCTGACTGGTCTACCTTAGGACTGTGTGAAAGACAAGTAAGATGTCAGACGTGAGCGAATAACTTTTTTTTGGTTTGCTTCAGAAGCTCAAAAGAGAAGAAAGAAAGGCACTGCTGAGATTCGAACTCAGGATCTCCTGTTTACTAGACAGGCGCTTTAACCAACTAAGCCACAGCGCCTTGTGAGGGCAAAGCTGGCACAGCTGTGCAGCTTAAAAAAAAACGCCACTGCTATCGGATGTTTCCAATTCCTGCAACCTTTCATGACCTGATGGGGTGGCTCAAACCTTCATGGTTTTTCTTTTCAGGGCTGCAAAAAGGAAGGTGAGCAGATACTAGGTAGACAACTGAGGTGTGTCCCTTTATCCGCAGTCGTTTTCCACTGCTTTCTTTAAGGGCCCACACGGTACTGGAGTTCTGTTCCATACTTGGCAGCAACTTGTAAAAGGATGAAGCTTTCAGTCATGACAATTAGAAAAGCAAAAACTTTTTGAAAAAGGCATCCACACCGACAAATTTGCAGACGACAATAGCAGCTGGAACTTCGTGGAGAGCTAGAGGTTTGCGGTTCCATAGGTGATTGAGCCGCTTCTTAGCAGAGCAAGAATTGTTACCTGCTCTGCTTTCCATGCATAAGGCAGAATAGATGGATGGAAGACATGCCAGGGATGTCTGGAAATGGTTTGGCATCCCTTAGCATAGGTCCACCTTTCAAGGGTTTTCCATGCATCTTCTTGAGGCATTACTTACTGTAGGAGGCGAGGTATGACCCACTCAGCCCATGACCGATCAGCAAAACTCTGCAGGCACCGACTAGGCACACTTTGTTTGGGAGTTTGTCAAAGGGAACCACGGCGCTCACCAGGGCGAGGTGGCCGAGTGGTTAAGCCGATGGACTGCTAATCCATTGTGCTCTGCATGCATGGGTTCGAATCCCATCCTCGTCGATTTCTTCTGCTTCGTCCAAGCTGAAATCTTTGTTTGCTAATCCTCTTTTTACTGGACAAGCAGTGATTGTCCCCTCCATGGTGGACTTTAACTGTGACCTCTCAAGACGGCTCTTATTAAAGCTAGGAAAGACGCATATTTGTTGTGTGGCATACAAGTTACGTGGCATATCAACGGGTTAAGTCCACTCTTTTTATTTTTCATGCTTGATGGCATCCTCGGCCTTCTCATGAAGATGAAGGCCTCTTTGTCCTTTGCAGCCTTTAGCTGGTACTGATTCTAGATCCCCTGACTGGTCTACCTTAGGACTGTGTGAAAGACAAGTAAGATGTCAGACGTGAGCGAATAACTTTTTTTTGGTTTGCTTCAGAAGCTCAAAAGAGAAGAAAGAAAGGCACTGCTGAGATTCGAACTCAGGATCTCCTGTTTACTAGACAGGCGCTTTAATCAACTAAGCCACAGCGCCTTGTGAGGGCAAAGCTGGCACAGCTGTGCAGCTTAAAAAAAACGCCACTGCTATCGGATGTTTCCAATTCCTGCAACCTTTCATGACCTGATGGGGTGGCTCAAACCTTCATGGTTTTTCTTTTCAGGGCTGCAAAAAGGAAGGTGAGCAGATACTAGGTAGACAACTGAGGTGTGTCCCTTTATCCGCAGTCGTTTTCCACTGCTTTCTTTAAGGGCCCACACGGTACTGGAGTTCTGTTCCATACTTGGCAGCAACTTGTAAAAGGATGAAGCTTTCAGTCATGACAATTAGAAAAGCAAAAACTTTTTGAAAAAGGCATCCACACCGACAAATTTGCAGACGACAATAGCAGCTGGAACTTCGTGGAGAGCTAGAGGTTTGCGGTTCCATAGGTGATTGAGCCGCTTCTTAGCAGAGCAAGAATTGTTACCTGCTCTGCTTTCCATGCATAAGGCAGAATAGATGGATGGAAGACATGCCAGGGATGTCTGGAAATGGTTTGGCATCCCTTAGCATAGGTCCACCTTTCAAGGGTTTTCCATGCATCTTCTTGAGGCATTACTTACTGTAGGAGGCGAGGTATGACCCACTCAGCCCATGACCGATCAGCAAAACTCTGCAGGCACCGACTAGGCACACTTTGTTTGGGAGTTTGTCAAAGGGAACCACGGCGCTCACCAGGGCGAGGTGGCCGAGTGGTTAAGCCGATGGACTGCTAATCCATTGTGCTCTGCATGCATGGGTTCGAATCCCATCCTCGTCGATTTCTTCTGCTTCGTCCAAGCTGAAATCTTTGTTTGCTAATCCTCTTTTTACTGGACAAGCAGTGATTGTCCCCTCCATGGTGGACTTTAACTGTGACCTCTCAAGACGGCTCTTATTAAAGCTAGGAAAGACGCATATTTGTTGTGTGGCATACAAGTTACGTGGCATATCAACGGGTTAAGTCCACTCTTTTTATTTTTCATGCTTGATGGCATCCTCGGCCTTCTCATGAAGATGAAGGCCTCTTTGTCCTTTGCAGCCTTTAGCTGGTACTGATTCTAGATCCCCTGACTGGTCTACCTTAGGACTGTGTGAAAGACAAGTAAGATGTCAGACGTGAGCGAATAACTTTTTTTTGGTTTGCTTCAGAAGCTCAAAAGAGAAGAAAGAAAGGCACTGCTGAGATTCGAATTAAGGATCTCCTGTTTACTAGACAGGCGCTTTAACCAACTAAGCCACAGCGCCTTGTGAGGGCAAAGCTGGCACAGCTGTGCAGCTTAAAAAAAACGCCACTGCTATCGGATGTTTCCAATTCCTGCAACCTTTCATGACCTGATGGGGTGGCTCAAACCTTCATGGTTTTTCTTTTCAGGGCTGCAAAAAGGAAGGTGAGCAGATACTAGGTAGACAACTGAGGTGTGTCCCTTTATCCGCAGTCGTTTTCCACTGCTTTCTTTAAGGGCCCACACGGTACTGGAGTTCTGTTCCATACTTGGCAGCAACTTGTAAAAGGATGAAGCTTTCAGTCATGACAATTAGAAAAGCAAAAACTTTTTGAAAAAGGCATCCACACCGACAAATTTGCAGACGACAATAGCAGCTGGAACTTCGTGGAGAGCTAGAGGTTTGCGGTTCCATAGGTGATTGAGCCGCTTCTTAGCAGAGCAAGAATTGTTACCTGCTCTGCTTTCCATGCATAAGGCAGAATAGATGGATGGAAGACATGCCAGGGATGTCTGGAAATGGTTTGGCATCCCTTAGCATAGGTCCACCTTTCAAGGGTTTTCCATGCATCTTCTTGAGGCATTACTTACTGTAGGAGGCGAGGTATGACCCACTCAGCCCATGACCGATCAGCAAAACTCTGCAGGCACCGACTAGGCACACTTTGTTTGGGAGTTTGTCAAAGGGAACCACGGCGCTCACCAGGGCGAGGTGGCCGAGTGGTTAAGGCGATGGACTGCTAATCCATTGTGCTCTGCATGCATGGGTTCGAATCCCATCCTCGTCGATTTCTTCTGCTTCGTCCAAGCTGAAATCTTTGTTTGCTAATCCTCTTTTTACTGGACAAGCAGTGATTGTCCCCTCCATGGTGGACTTTAACTGTGACCTCTCAAGACGGCTCTTATTAAAGCTAGGAAAGACGCATATTTGTTGTGTGGCATACAAGTTACGTGGCATATCAACGGGTTAAGTCCACTCTTTTTATTTTTCATGCTTGATGGCATCCTCGGCCTTCTCATGAAGATGAAGGCCTCTTTGTCCTTTGCAGCCTTTAGCTGGTACTGATTCTAGATCCCCTGACTGGTCTACCTTAGGACTGTGTGAAAGACAAGTAAGATGTCAGACGTGAGCGAATAACTTTTTTTTGGTTTGCTTCAGAAGCTCAAAAGAGAAGAAAGAAAGGCACTGCTGAGATTCGAACTCAGGATCTCCTGTTTACTAGACAGGCGCTTTAACCAACTAAGCCACAGCGCCTTGTGAGGGCAAAGCTGGCACAGCTGTGCAGCTTAAAAAAAACGCCACTGCTATCGGATGTTTCCAATTCCTGCAACCTTTCATGACCTGATGGGGTGGCTCAAACCTTCATGGTTTTTCTTTTCAGGGCTGGAAAAAGGAAGGTGAGCAGATACTAGGTAGACAACTGAGGTGTGTCCCTTTATCCGCAGTCGTTTTCCACTGCTTTCTTTAAGGGCCCACACGGTACTGGAGTTCTGTTCCATACTTGGCAGCAACTTGTAAAAGGATGAAGCTTTCAGTCATGACAATTAGAAAAGCAAAAACTTTTTGAAAAAGGCATCCACACCGACAAATTTGCAGACGACAATAGCAGCTGGAACTTCGTGGAGAGCTAGAGGTTTGCGGTTCCATAGGTGATTGAGCCGCTTCTTAGCAGAGCAAGAATTGTTACCTGCTCTGCTTTCCATGCATAAGGCAGAATAGATGGATGGAAGACATGCCAGGGATGTCTGGAAATGGTTTGGCATCCCTTAGCATAGGTCCACCTTTCAAGGGTTTTCCATGCATCTTCTTGAGGCATTACTTACTGTAGGAGGCGAGGTATGACCCACTCAGCCCATGACCGATCAGCAAAACTCTGCAGGCACCGACTAGGCACACTTTGTTTGGGAGTTTGTCAAAGGGAACCACGGCGCTCACCAGGGCGAGGTGGCCGAGTGGTTAAGGCGATGGACTGCTAATCCATTGTGCTCTGCATGCATGGGTTCGAATCCCATCCTCGTCAATTTCTTCTGCTTCGTCCAAGCTGAAATCTTTGTTTGCTAATCCTCTTTTTACTGGACAAGCAGTGATTGTCCCCTCCATGGTGGACTTTAACTGTGACCTCTCAAGACGGCTCTTATTAAAGCTAGGAAAGACGCATATTTGTTGTGTGGCATACAAGTTACGTGGCATATCAACGGGTTAAGTCCACTCTTTTTATTTTTCATGCTTGATGGCATCCTCGGCCTTCTCATGAAGATGAAGGCCTCTTTGTCCTTTGCAGCCTTTAGCTGGTACTGATTCTAGATCCCCTGACTGGTCTACCTTAGGACTGTGTGAAAGACAAGTAAGATGTCAGACGTGAGCGAATAACTTTTTTTTGGTTTGCTTCAGAAGCTCAAAAGAGAAGAATGAAAGGCACTGCTGAGATTCGAACTCAGGATCTCCTGTTTACTAGACAGGCGCTTTAACCAACTAAGCCACAGCGCCTTGTGAGGGCAAAGCTGGCACAGCTGTGCAGCTTAAAAAAAACGCCACTGCTATCGGATGTTTCCAATTCCTGCAACCTTTCATGACCTGATGGGGTGGCTCAAACCTTCATGGTTTTTCTTTTCAGGGCTGGAAAAAGGAAGGTGAGCAGATACTAGGTAGACAACTGAGGTGTGTCCCTTTATCCGCAGTCGTTTTCCACTGCTTTCTTTAAGGGCCCACACGGTACTGGAGTTCTGTTCCATACTTGGCAGCAACTTGTAAAAGGATGAAGCTTTCAGTCATGACAATTAGAAAAGCAAAAACTTTTTGAAAAAGGCATCCACACCGACAAATTTGCAGACGACAATAGCAGCTGGAACTTCGTGGAGAGCTAGAGGTTTGCGGTTCCATAGGTGATTGAGCCGCTTCTTAGCAGAGCAAGAATTGTTACCTGCTCTGCTTTCCATGCATAAGGCAGAATAGATGGATGGAAGACATGCCAGGGATGTCTGGAAATGGTTTGGCATCCCTTAGCATAGGTCCACCTTTCAAGGGTTTTCCATGCATCTTCTTGAGGCATTACTTACTGTAGGAGGCGAGGTATGACCCACTCAGCCCATGACCGATCAGCAAAACTCTGCAGGCACCGACTAGGCACACTTTGTTTGGGAGTTTGTCAAAGGGAACCACGGCGCTCACCAGGGCGAGGTGGCCGAGTGGTTAAGGCGATGGACTGCTAATCCATTGTGCTCTGCATGCATGGGTTCGAATCCCATCCTCGTCAATTTCTTCTGCTTCGTCCAAGCTGAAATCTTTGTTTGCTAATCCTCTTTTTACTGGACAAGCAGTGATTGTCCCCTCCATGGTGGACTTTAACTGTGACCTCTCAAGACGGCTCTTATTAAAGCTAGGAAAGACGCATATTTGTTGTGTGGCATCCAAGTTACGTGGCATATCAACGGGTTAAGTCCACTCTTTTTATTTTTCATGCTTGATGGCATCCTCGGCCTTCTCATGAAGATGAAGGCCTCTTTGTCCTTTGCAGCCTTTAGCTGGTACTGATTCTAGATCCCCTGACTGGTCTACCTTAGGACTGTGTGAAAGACAAGTAAGATGTCAGACGTGAGCGAATAACTTTTTTTTGGTTTGCTTCAGAAGCTCAAAAGAGAAGAAAGAAAGGCACTGCTGAGATTCGAACTCAGGATCTCCTGTTTACTAGACAGGCGCTTTAACCAACTAAGCCACAGCGCCTTGTGAGGGCAAAGCTGGCACAGCTGTGCAGCTTAAAAAAAACGCCACTGCTATCGGATGTTTCCAATTCCTGCAACCTTTCATGACCTGATGGGGTGGCTCAAACCTTCATGGTTTTTCTTTTCAGGGCTGCAAAAAGGAAGGTGAGCAGATACTAGGTAGACAACTGAGGTGTGTCCCTTTATCCGCAGTCGTTTTCCACTGCTTTCTTTAAGGGCCCACACGGTACTGGAGTTCTGTTCCATACTTGGCAGCAACTTGTAAAAGGATGAAGCTTTCAGTCATGACAATTAGAAAAGCAAAAACTTTTTGAAAAAGGCATCCACACCGACAAATTTGCAGACGACAATAGCAGCTGGAACTTCGTGGAGAGCTAGAGGTTTGCGGTTCCATAGGTGATTGAGCCGCTTCTTAGCAGAGCAAGAATTGTTACCTGCTCTGCTTTCCATGCATAAGGCAGAATAGATGGATGGAAGACATGCCAGGGATGTCTGGAAATGGTTTGGCATCCCTTAGCATAGGTCCACCTTTCAAGGGTTTTCCATGCATCTTCTTGAGGCATTACTTACTGTAGGAGGCGAGGTATGACCCACTCAGCCCATGACCGATCAGCAAAACTCTGCAGGCACCGACTAGGCACACTTTGTTTGGGAGTTTGTCAAAGGGAACCACGACGCTCACCAGGGCGAGGTGGCCGAGTGGTTAAGGCGATGGACTGCTAATCCATTGTGCTCTGCATGCATGGGTTCGAATCCCATCCTCGTCGATTTCTTCTGCTTCGTCCAAGCTGAAATCTTTGTTTGCTAATCCTCTTTTTACTGGACAAGCAGTGATTGTCCCCTCCATGGTGGACTTTAACTGTGACCTCTCAAGACGGCTCTTATTAAAGCTAGGAAAGACGCATATTTGTTGTGTGGCATACAAGTTACGTGGCATATCAACGGGTTAAGTCCACTCTTTTTATTTTTCATGCTTGATGGCATCCTCGGCCTTCTCATGAAGATGAAGGCCTCTTTGTCCTTTGCAGCCTTTAGCTGGTACTGATTCTAGATCCCCTGACTGGTCTACCTTAGGACTGTGTGAAAGACAAGTAAGATGTCAGACGTGAGCGAATAACTTTTTTTTGGTTTGCTTCAGAAGCTCAAAAGAGAAGAAAGAAAGGCACTGCTGAGATTCGAACTCAGGATCTCCTGTTTACTAGACAGGCGCTTTAACCAACTAAGCCACAGCGCCTTGTGAGGGCAAAGCTGGCACAGCTGTGCAGCTTAAAAAAAACGCCACTGCTATCGGATGTTTCCAATTCCTGCAACCTTTCATGACCTGATGGGGTGGCTCAAACCTTCATGGTTTTTCTTTTCAGGGCTGCAAAAAGGAAGGTGAGCAGATACTAGGTAGACAACTGAGGTGTGTCCCTTTATCCGCAGTCGTTTTCCACTGCTTTCTTTAAGGGCCCACACGGTACTGGAGTTCTGTTCCATACTTGGCAGCAACTTGTAAAAGGATGAAGCTTTCAGTCATGACAATTAGAAAAGCAAAAACTTTTTGAAAAAGGCATCCACACCGACAAATTTGCAGACGACAATAGCAGCTGGAACTTCGTGGAGAGCTAGAGGTTTGCGGTTCCATAGGTGATTGAGCTGCTTCTTAGCAGAGCAAGAATTGTTACCTGCTCTGCTTTCCATGCATAAGGCAGAATAGATGGATGGAAGACATGCCAGGGATGTCTGGAAATGGTTTGGCATCCCTTAGCATAGGTCCACCTTTCAAGGGTTTTCCATGCATCTTCTTGAGGCATTACTTACTGTAGGAGGCGAGGTATGACCCACTCAGCCCATGACCGATCAGCAAAACTCTGCAGGCACCGACTAGGCACACTTTGTTTGGGAGTTTGTCAAAGGGAACCATGGCGCTCACCAGGGCGAGGTGGCCGAGTGGTTAAGGTGATGGACTGCTAATCCATTGTGCTCTGCATGCATGGGTTCGAATCCCATCCTCGTCGATTTCTTCTGCTTCGTCCAAGCTGAAATCTTTGTTTGCTAATCCTCTTTTTACTGGACAAGCAGTGATTGTCCCCTCCATGGTGGACTTTAACTGTGACCTCTCAAGACGGCTCTTATTAAAGCTAGGAAAGACGCATATTTGTTGTGTGGCATACAAGTTACGTGGCATATCAACGGGTTAAGTCCACTCTTTTTATTTTTCATGCTTGATGGCATCCTCGGCCTTCTCATGAAGATGAAGGCCTCTTTGTCCTTTGCAGCCTTTAGCTGGTACTGATTCTAGATCCCCTGACTGGTCTACCTTAGGACTGTGTGAAAGACAAGTAAGATGTCAGACGTGAGCGAATAACTTTTTTTTGGTTTGCTTCAGAAGCTCAAAAGAGAAGAAAGAAAGGCACTGCTGAGATTCGAACTCAGGATCTCCTGTTTACTAGACAGGCGCTTTAACCAACTAAGCCACAGCGCCTTGTGAGGGCAAAGCTGGCACAGCTGTGCAGCTTAAAAAAAAACGCCACTGCTATCGGATGTTTCCAATTCCTGCAACCTTTCATGACCTGATGGGGTGGCTCAAACCTTCATGGTTTTTCTTTTCAGGGCTGCAAAAAGGAAGGTGAGCAGATACTAGGTAGACAACTGAGGTGTGTCCCTTTATCCGCAGTCGTTTTCCACTGCTTTCTTTAAGGGCCCACACGGTACTGGAGTTCTGTTCCATACTTGGCAGCAACTTGTAAAAGGATGAAGCTTTCAGTCATGACAATTAGAAAAGCAAAAACTTTTTGAAAAAGGCATCCACACCGACAAATTTGCAGACGACAATAGCAGCTGGAACTTCGTGGAGAGCTAGAGGTTTGCGGTTCCATAGGTGATTGAGCCGCTTCTTAGCAGAGCAAGAATTGTTACCTGCTCTGCTTTCCATGCATAAGGCAGAATAGATGGATGGAAGACATGCCAGGGATGTCTGGAAATGGTTTGGCATCCCTTAGCATAGGTCCACCTTTCAAGGGTTTTCCATGCATCTTCTTGAGGCATTACTTACTGTAGGAGGCGAGGTATGACCCACTCAACCCATGACCGATCAGCAAAACTCTGCAGGCACCGACTAGGCACACTTTGTTTGGGAGTTTGGCAAAGGGAACCACGGCGCTCACCAGGGCGAGGTGGCCGAGTGGTTAAGGCGATGGACTGCTAATCCATTGTGCTCTGCATGCATGGGTTTGAATCCCATCCTCGTCGATTTCTTCTGCTTCGTCCAAGCTGAAATCTTTGTTTGCTAATCCTCTTTTTACTGGACAAGCAGTGATTGTCCCCTCCATGGTGGACTTTAACTGTGACCTCTCAAGACGGCTCTTATTAAAGCTAGGAAAGACGCATATTTGTTGTGTGGCATACAAGTTACGTGGCATATCAACGGGTTAAGTCCACTCTTTTTATTTTTCATGCTTGATGGCATCCTCGGCCTTCTCATGAAGATGAAGGCCTCTTTGTCCTTTGCAGCCTTTAGCTGGTACTGATTCTAGATCCCCTGACTGGTCTACCTTAGGACTGTGTGAAAGACAAGTAAGATGTCAGACGTGAGCGAATAACTTTTTTTTGGTTTGCTTCAGAAGCTCAAAAGAGAAGAAAGAAAGGCACTGCTGAGATTCGAACTCAGGATCTCCTGTTTACTAGACAGGCGCTTTAACCAACTAAGCCACAGCGCCTTGTGAGGGCAAAGCTGGCACAGCTGTGCAGCTTAAAAAAAAACGCCACTGCTATCGGATGTTTCCAATTCCTGCAACCTTTCATGACCTGATGGGGTGGCTCAAACCTTCATGGTTTTTCTTTTCAGGGCTGCAAAAAGGAAGGTGAGCAGATACTAGGTAGACAACTGAGGTGTGTCCCTTTATCCGCAGTCGTTTTCCACTGCTTTCTTTAAGGGCCCACACGGTACTGGAGTTCTGTTCCATACTTGGCAGCAACTTGTAAAAGGATGAAGCTTTCAGTCATGACAATTAGAAAAGCAAAAACTTTTTGAAAAAGGCATCCACACCGACAAATTTGCAGACGACAATAGCAGCTGGAACTTCGTGGAGAGCTAGAGGTTTGCGGTTCCATAGGTGATTGAGCCGCTTCTTAGCAGAGCAAGAATTGTTACCTGCTCTGCTTTCCATGCATAAGGCAGAATAGATGGATGGAAGACATGCCAGGGATGTCTGGAAATGGTTTGGCATCCCTTAGCATAGGTCCACCTTTCAAGGGTTTTCCATGCATCTTCTTGAGGCATTACTTACTGTAGGAGGCGAGGTATGACCCACTCAGCCCATGACCGATCAGCAAAACTCTGCAGGCACCGACTAGGCACACTTTGTTTGGGAGTTTGTCAAAGGGAACCACGGCGCTCACCAGGGCGAGGTGGCCGAGTGGTTAAGGCGATGGACTGCTAATCCATTGTGCTCTGCATGCATGGGTTCGAATCCCATCCTCGTCGATTTCTTCTGCTTCGTCCAAGCTGAAATCTTTGTTTGCTAATCCTCTTTTTACTGGACAAGCAGTGATTGTCCCCTCCATGGTGGACTTTAACTGTGACCTCTCAAGACGGCTCTTATTAAAGCTAGGAAAGACGCATATTTGTTGTGTGGCATACAAGTTACGTGGCTTATCAACGGGTTAAGTCCACTCTTTTTATTTTTCATGCTTGATGGCATCCTCGGCCTTCTCATGAAGATGAAGGCCTCTTTGTCCTTTGCAGCCTTTAGCTGGTACTGATTCTAGATCCCCTGACTGGTCTACCTTAGGACTGTGTGAAAGACAAGTAAGATGTCAGACGTGAGCGAATAACTTTTTTTTGGTTTGCTTCAGAAGCTCAAAAGAGAAGAAAGAAAGGCACTGCTGAGATTCGAACTCAGGATCTCCTGTTTACTAGACAGGCGCTTTAACCAACTAAGCCACAGCGCCTTGTGAGGGCAAAGCTGGCACAGCTGTGCAGCTTAAAAAAAAACGCCACTGCTATCGGATGTTTCCAATTCCTGCAACCTTTCATGACCTGATGGGGTGGCTCAAACCTTCATGGTTTTTCTTTTCAGGGCTGCAAAAAGGAAGGTGAGCAGATACTAGGTAGACAACTGAGGTGTGTCCCTTTATCCGCAGTCGTTTTCCACTGCTTTCTTTAAGGGCCCACACGGTACTGGAGTTCTGTTCCATACTTGGCAGCAACTTGTAAAAGGATGAAGCTTTCAGTCATGACAATTAGAAAAGCAAAAACTTTTTGAAAAAGGCATCCACACCGACAAATTTGCAGACGACAATAGCAGCTGGAACTTCGTGGAGAGCTAGAGGTTTGCGGTTCCATAGGTGATTGAGCCGCTTCTTAGCAGAGCAAGAATTGTTACCTGCTCTGCTTTCCATGCATAAGGCAGAATAGATGGATGGAAGACATGCCAGGGATGTCTGGAAATGGTTTGGCATCCCTTAGCATAGGTCCACCTTTCAAGGGTTTTCCATGCATCTTCTTGAGGCATTACTTACTGTAGGAGGCGAGGTATGACCCACTCAGCCCATGACCGATCAGCAAAACTCTGCAGGCACCGACTAGGCACACTTTGTTTGGGAGTTTGTCAAAGGGAACAACAGCGCTCACCAGGGCGAGGTGGCCGAGTGGTTAAGCCGATGGACTGCTAATCCATTGTGCTCTGCATGCATGGGTTCGAATCCCATCCTCGTCGATTTCTTCTGCTTCGTCCAAGCTGAAATCTTTGTTTGCTAATCCTCTTTTTACTGGACAAGCAGTGATTGTCCCCTCCATGGTGGACTTTAACTGTGACCTCTCAAGACGGCTCTTATTAAAGCTAGGAAAGACGCATATTTGTTGTGTGGCATACAAGTTACGTGGAATATCAACGGGTTAAGTCCACTCTTTTTATTTTTCATGCTTGATGGCATCCTCGGCCTTCTCATGAAGATGAAGGCCTCTTTGTCCTTTGCAGCCTTTAGCTGGTACTGATTCTAGATCCCCTGACTGGTCTACCTTAGGACTGTGTGAAAGACAAGTAAGATGTCAGACGTGAGCGAATAACTTTTTTTTGGTTTGCTTCAGAAGCTCAAAAGAGAAGAAAGAAAGGCACTGCTGAGATTCGAACTCAGGATCTCCTGTTTACTAGACAGGCGCTTTAACCAACTAAGCCACAGCGCCTTGTGAGGGCAAAGCTGGCACAGCTGTGCAGCTTAAAAAAAACGCCACTGCTATCGGATGTTTCCAATTCCTGCAACCTTTCATGACCTGATGGGGTGGCTCAAACCTTCATGGTTTTTCTTTTCAGGGCTGCAAAAAGGAAGGTGAGCAGATACTAGGTAGACAACTGAGGTGTGTCCCTTTATCCGCAGTCGTTTTCCACTGCTTTCTTTAAGGGCCCACACGGTACTGGAGTTCTGTTCCATACTTGGCAGCAACTTGTAAAAGGATGAAGCTTTCAGTCATGACAATTAGAAAAGCAAAAACTTTTTGAAAAAGGCATCCACACCGACAAATTTGCAGACGACAATAGCAGCTGGAACTTCGTGGAGAGCTAGAGGTTTGCGGTTCCATAGGTGATTGAGCCGCTTCTTAGCAGAGCAAGAATTGTTACCTGCTCTGCTTTCCATGCATAAGGCAGAATAGATGGATGGAAGACATGCCAGGGATGTCTGGAAATGGTTTGGCATCCCTTAGCATAGGTCCACCTTTCAAGGGTTTTCCATGCATCTTCTTGAGGCATTACTTACTGTAGGAGGCGAGGTATGACCCACTCAGCCCATGACCGATCAGCAAAACTCTGCAGGCACCGACTAGGCACACTTTGTTTGGGAGTTTGTCAAAGGGAACCACGGCGCTCACCAGGGCGAGGTGGCCGAGTGGTTAAGCCGATGGACTGCTAATCCATTGTGCTCTGCATGCATGGGTTCGAATCCCATCCTCGTCGATTTCTTCTGCTAATCTTTGTTTGCTAATCCTCTTTTTACTGGACAAGCAGTGATTGTCCCCTCCATGGTGGACTTTAACTGTGACCTCTCAAGACGGCTCTTATTAAAGCTAGGAAAGACGCATATTTGTTGTGTGGCATACAAGTTACGTGGCATATCAACGGGTTAAGTCCACTCTTTTTATTTTTCATGCTTGATGGCATCCTCGGCCTTCTCATGAAGATGAAGGCCTCTTTGTCCTTTGCAGCCTTTAGCTGGTACTGATTCTAGATCCCCTGACTGGTCTACCTTAGGACTGTGTGAAAGACAAGTAAGATGTCAGACGTGAGCGAATAACTTTTTTTTGGTTTGCTTCAGAAGCTCAAAAGAGAAGAAAGAAAGGCACTGCTGAGATTCGAACTCAGGATCTCCTGTTTACTAGACAGGCGCTTTAATCAACTAAGCCACAGCGCCTTGTGAGGGCAAAGCTGGCACAGCTGTGCAGCTTAAAAAAAACGCCACTGCTATCGGATGTTTCCAATTCCTGCAACCTTTCATGACCTGATGGGGTGGCTCAAACCTTCATGGTTTTTCTTTTCAGGGCTGCAAAAAGGAAGGTGAGCAGATACTAGGTAGACAACTGAGGTGTGTCCCTTTATCCGCAGTCGTTTTCCACTG
The DNA here is from genome assembly GCF_040894005.1 of Engystomops pustulosus. Classification (NCBI taxonomy): domain Eukaryota; kingdom Metazoa; phylum Chordata; class Amphibia; order Anura; family Leptodactylidae; genus Engystomops; species Engystomops pustulosus. Next base: position 140,338,024 of record NC_092417.1, on the reverse strand, counting down.
CTTTCTTTAAGGGCCCACACGGTACTGGAGTTCTGTTCCATACTTGGCAGCAACTTGTAAAAGGATGAAGCTTTCAGTCATGACAATTAGAAAAGCAAAAACTTTTTGAAAAAGGCATCCACACCGACAAATTTGCAGACGACAATAGCAGCTGGAACTTCGTGGAGAGCTAGAGGTTTGCGGTTCCATAGGTGATTGAGCCGCTTCTTAGCAGAGCAAGAATTGTTACCTGCTCTGCTTTCCATGCATAAGGCAGAATAGATGGATGGAAGACATGCCAGGGATGTCTGGAAATGGTTTGGCATCCCTTAGCATAGGTCCACCTTTCAAGGGTTTTCCATGCATCTTCTTGAGGCATTACTTACTGTAGGAGGCGAGGTATGACCCACTCAGCCCATGACCGATCAGCAAAACTCTGCAGGCACCGACTAGGCACACTTTGTTTGGGAGTTTGTCAAAGGGAACCACGGCGCTCACCAGGGCGAGGTGGCCGAGTGGTTAAGCCGATGGACTGCTAATCCATTGTGCTCTGCATGCATGGGTTCGAATCCCATCCTCGTCGATTTCTTCTGCTTCGTCCAAGCTGAAATCTTTGTTTGCTAATCCTCTTTTTACTGGACAAGCAGTGATTGTCCCCTCCATGGTGGACTTTAACTGTGACCTCTCAAGACGGCTCTTATTAAAGCTAGGAAAGACGCATATTTGTTGTGTGGCATACAAGTTACGTGGCATATCAACGGGTTAAGTCCACTCTTTTTATTTTTCATGCTTGATGGCATCCTCGGCCTTCTCATGAAGATGAAGGCCTCTTTGTCCTTTGCAGCCTTTAGCTGGTACTGATTCTAGATCCCCTGACTGGTCTACCTTAGGACTGTGTGAAAGACAAGTAAGATGTCAGACGTGAGCGAATAACTTTTTTTTGGTTTGCTTCAGAAGCTCAAAAGAGAAGAAAGAAAGGCACTGCTGAGATTCGAACTCAGGATCTCCTGTTTACTAGACAGGCGCTTTAACCAACTAAGCCACAGCGCCTTGTGAGGGCAAAGCTGGCACAGCTGTGCAGCTTAAAAAAAACGCCACTGCTATCGGATGTTTCCAATTCCTGCAACCTTTCATGACCTGATGGGGTGGCTCAAACCTTCATGGTTTTTCTTTTCAGGGCTGGAAAAAGGAAGGTGAGCAGATACTAGGTAGACAACTGAGGTGTGTCCCTTTATCCGCAGTCGTTTTCCACTGCTTTCTTTAAGGGCCCACACGGTACTGGAGTTCTGTTCCATACTTGGCAGCAACTTGTAAAAGGATGAAGCTTTCAGTCATGACAATTAGAAAAGCAAAAACTTTTTGAAAAAGGCATCCACACCGACAAATTTGCAGACGACAATAGCAGCTGGAACTTCGTGGAGAGCTAGAGGTTTGCGGTTCCATAGGTGATTGAGCCGCTTCTTAGCAGAGCAAGAATTGTTACCTGCTCTGCTTTCCATGCATAAGGCAGAATAGATGGATGGAAGACATGCCAGGGATGTCTGGAAATGGTTTGGCATCCCTTAGCATAGGTCCACCTTTCAAGGGTTTTCCATGCATCTTCTTGAGGCATTACTTACTGTAGGAGGCGAGGTATGACCCACTCAGCCCATGACCGATCAGCAAAACTCTGCAGGCACCGACTAGGCACACTTTGTTTGGGAGTTTGTCAAAGGGAACCACGGCGCTCACCAGGGCGAGGTGGCCGAGTGGTTAAGGCGATGGACTGCTAATCCATTGTGCTCTGCATGCATGGGTTCGAATCCCATCCTCGTCAATTTCTTCTGCTTCGTCCAAGCTGAAATCTTTGTTTGCTAATCCTCTTTTTACTGGACAAGCAGTGATTGTCCCCTCCATGGTGGACTTTAACTGTGACCTCTCAAGACGGCTCTTATTAAAGCTAGGAAAGACGCATATTTGTTGTGTGGCATACAAGTTACGTGGCATATCAACGGGTTAAGTCCACTCTTTTTATTTTTCATGCTTGATGGCATCCTCGGCCTTCTCATGAAGATGAAGGCCTCTTTGTCCTTTGCAGCCTTTAGCTGGTACTGATTCTAGATCCCCTGACTGGTCTACCTTAGGACTGTGTGAAAGACAAGTAAGATGTCAGACGTGAGCGAATAACTTTTTTTTGGTTTGCTTCAGAAGCTCAAAAGAGAAGAATGAAAGGCACTGCTGAGATTCGAACTCAGGATCTCCTGTTTACTAGACAGGCGCTTTAACCAACTAAGCCACAGCGCCTTGTGAGGGCAAAGCTGGCACAGCTGTGCAGCTTAAAAAAAACGCCACTGCTATCGGATGTTTCCAATTCCTGCAACCTTTCATGACCTGATGGGGTGGCTCAAACCTTCATGGTTTTTCTTTTCAGGGCTGGAAAAAGGAAGGTGAGCAGATACTAGGTAGACAACTGAGGTGTGTCCCTTTATCCGCAGTCGTTTTCCACTGCTTTCTTTAAGGGCCCACACGGTACTGGAGTTCTGTTCCATACTTGGCAGCAACTTGTAAAAGGATGAAGCTTTCAGTCATGACAATTAGAAAAGCAAAAACTTTTTGAAAAAGGCATCCACACCGACAAATTTGCAGACGACAATAGCAGCTGGAACTTCGTGGAGAGCTAGAGGTTTGCGGTTCCATAGGTGATTGAGCCGCTTCTTAGCAGAGCAAGAATTGTTACCTGCTCTGCTTTCCATGCATAAGGCAGAATAGATGGATGGAAGACATGCCAGGGATGTCTGGAAATGGTTTGGCATCCCTTAGCATAGGTCCACCTTTCAAGGGTTTTCCATGCATCTTCTTGAGGCATTACTTACTGTAGGAGGCGAGGTATGACCCACTCAGCCCATGACCGATCAGCAAAACTCTGCAGGCACCGACTAGGCACACTTTGTTTGGGAGTTTGTCAAAGGGAACCACGGCGCTCACCAGGGCGAGGTGGCCGAGTGGTTAAGGCGATGGACTGCTAATCCATTGTGCTCTGCATGCATGGGTTCGAATCCCATCCTCGTCAATTTCTTCTGCTTCGTCCAAGCTGAAATCTTTGTTTGCTAATCCTCTTTTTACTGGACAAGCAGTGATTGTCCCCTCCATGGTGGACTTTAACTGTGACCTCTCAAGACGGCTCTTATTAAAGCTAGGAAAGACGCATATTTGTTGTGTGGCATCCAAGTTACGTGGCATATCAACGGGTTAAGTCCACTCTTTTTATTTTTCATGCTTGATGGCATCCTCGGCCTTCTCATGAAGATGAAGGCCTCTTTGTCCTTTGCAGCCTTTAGCTGGTACTGATTCTAGATCCCCTGACTGGTCTACCTTAGGACTGTGTGAAAGACAAGTAAGATGTCAGACGTGAGCGAATAACTTTTTTTTGGTTTGCTTCAGAAGCTCAAAAGAGAAGAAAGAAAGGCACTGCTGAGATTCGAACTCAGGATCTCCTGTTTACTAGACAGGCGCTTTAACCAACTAAGCCACAGCGCCTTGTGAGGGCAAAGCTGGCACAGCTGTGCAGCTTAAAAAAAACGCCACTGCTATCGGATGTTTCCAATTCCTGCAACCTTTCATGACCTGATGGGGTGGCTCAAACCTTCATGGTTTTTCTTTTCAGGGCTGCAAAAAGGAAGGTGAGCAGATACTAGGTAGACAACTGAGGTGTGTCCCTTTATCCGCAGTCGTTTTCCACTGCTTTCTTTAAGGGCCCACACGGTACTGGAGTTCTGTTCCATACTTGGCAGCAACTTGTAAAAGGATGAAGCTTTCAGTCATGACAATTAGAAAAGCAAAAACTTTTTGAAAAAGGCATCCACACCGACAAATTTGCAGACGACAATAGCAGCTGGAACTTCGTGGAGAGCTAGAGGTTTGCGGTTCCATAGGTGATTGAGCCGCTTCTTAGCAGAGCAAGAATTGTTACCTGCTCTGCTTTCCATGCATAAGGCAGAATAGATGGATGGAAGACATGCCAGGGATGTCTGGAAATGGTTTGGCATCCCTTAGCATAGGTCCACCTTTCAAGGGTTTTCCATGCATCTTCTTGAGGCATTACTTACTGTAGGAGGCGAGGTATGACCCACTCAGCCCATGACCGATCAGCAAAACTCTGCAGGCACCGACTAGGCACACTTTGTTTGGGAGTTTGTCAAAGGGAACCACGACGCTCACCAGGGCGAGGTGGCCGAGTGGTTAAGGCGATGGACTGCTAATCCATTGTGCTCTGCATGCATGGGTTCGAATCCCATCCTCGTCGATTTCTTCTGCTTCGTCCAAGCTGAAATCTTTGTTTGCTAATCCTCTTTTTACTGGACAAGCAGTGATTGTCCCCTCCATGGTGGACTTTAACTGTGACCTCTCAAGACGGCTCTTATTAAAGCTAGGAAAGACGCATATTTGTTGTGTGGCATACAAGTTACGTGGCATATCAACGGGTTAAGTCCACTCTTTTTATTTTTCATGCTTGATGGCATCCTCGGCCTTCTCATGAAGATGAAGGCCTCTTTGTCCTTTGCAGCCTTTAGCTGGTACTGATTCTAGATCCCCTGACTGGTCTACCTTAGGACTGTGTGAAAGACAAGTAAGATGTCAGACGTGAGCGAATAACTTTTTTTTGGTTTGCTTCAGAAGCTCAAAAGAGAAGAAAGAAAGGCACTGCTGAGATTCGAACTCAGGATCTCCTGTTTACTAGACAGGCGCTTTAACCAACTAAGCCACAGCGCCTTGTGAGGGCAAAGCTGGCACAGCTGTGCAGCTTAAAAAAAACGCCACTGCTATCGGATGTTTCCAATTCCTGCAACCTTTCATGACCTGATGGGGTGGCTCAAACCTTCATGGTTTTTCTTTTCAGGGCTGCAAAAAGGAAGGTGAGCAGATACTAGGTAGACAACTGAGGTGTGTCCCTTTATCCGCAGTCGTTTTCCACTGCTTTCTTTAAGGGCCCACACGGTACTGGAGTTCTGTTCCATACTTGGCAGCAACTTGTAAAAGGATGAAGCTTTCAGTCATGACAATTAGAAAAGCAAAAACTTTTTGAAAAAGGCATCCACACCGACAAATTTGCAGACGACAATAGCAGCTGGAACTTCGTGGAGAGCTAGAGGTTTGCGGTTCCATAGGTGATTGAGCTGCTTCTTAGCAGAGCAAGAATTGTTACCTGCTCTGCTTTCCATGCATAAGGCAGAATAGATGGATGGAAGACATGCCAGGGATGTCTGGAAATGGTTTGGCATCCCTTAGCATAGGTCCACCTTTCAAGGGTTTTCCATGCATCTTCTTGAGGCATTACTTACTGTAGGAGGCGAGGTATGACCCACTCAGCCCATGACCGATCAGCAAAACTCTGCAGGCACCGACTAGGCACACTTTGTTTGGGAGTTTGTCAAAGGGAACCATGGCGCTCACCAGGGCGAGGTGGCCGAGTGGTTAAGGTGATGGACTGCTAATCCATTGTGCTCTGCATGCATGGGTTCGAATCCCATCCTCGTCGATTTCTTCTGCTTCGTCCAAGCTGAAATCTTTGTTTGCTAATCCTCTTTTTACTGGACAAGCAGTGATTGTCCCCTCCATGGTGGACTTTAACTGTGACCTCTCAAGACGGCTCTTATTAAAGCTAGGAAAGACGCATATTTGTTGTGTGGCATACAAGTTACGTGGCATATCAACGGGTTAAGTCCACTCTTTTTATTTTTCATGCTTGATGGCATCCTCGGCCTTCTCATGAAGATGAAGGCCTCTTTGTCCTTTGCAGCCTTTAGCTGGTACTGATTCTAGATCCCCTGACTGGTCTACCTTAGGACTGTGTGAAAGACAAGTAAGATGTCAGACGTGAGCGAATAACTTTTTTTTGGTTTGCTTCAGAAGCTCAAAAGAGAAGAAAGAAAGGCACTGCTGAGATTCGAACTCAGGATCTCCTGTTTACTAGACAGGCGCTTTAACCAACTAAGCCACAGCGCCTTGTGAGGGCAAAGCTGGCACAGCTGTGCAGCTTAAAAAAAAACGCCACTGCTATCGGATGTTTCCAATTCCTGCAACCTTTCATGACCTGATGGGGTGGCTCAAACCTTCATGGTTTTTCTTTTCAGGGCTGCAAAAAGGAAGGTGAGCAGATACTAGGTAGACAACTGAGGTGTGTCCCTTTATCCGCAGTCGTTTTCCACTGCTTTCTTTAAGGGCCCACACGGTACTGGAGTTCTGTTCCATACTTGGCAGCAACTTGTAAAAGGATGAAGCTTTCAGTCATGACAATTAGAAAAGCAAAAACTTTTTGAAAAAGGCATCCACACCGACAAATTTGCAGACGACAATAGCAGCTGGAACTTCGTGGAGAGCTAGAGGTTTGCGGTTCCATAGGTGATTGAGCCGCTTCTTAGCAGAGCAAGAATTGTTACCTGCTCTGCTTTCCATGCATAAGGCAGAATAGATGGATGGAAGACATGCCAGGGATGTCTGGAAATGGTTTGGCATCCCTTAGCATAGGTCCACCTTTCAAGGGTTTTCCATGCATCTTCTTGAGGCATTACTTACTGTAGGAGGCGAGGTATGACCCACTCAACCCATGACCGATCAGCAAAACTCTGCAGGCACCGACTAGGCACACTTTGTTTGGGAGTTTGGCAAAGGGAACCACGGCGCTCACCAGGGCGAGGTGGCCGAGTGGTTAAGGCGATGGACTGCTAATCCATTGTGCTCTGCATGCATGGGTTCGAATCCCATCCTCGTCGATTTCTTCTGCTTCGTCCAAGCTGAAATCTTTGTTTGCTAATCCTCTTTTTACTGGACAAGCAGTGATTGTCCCCTCCATGGTGGACTTTAACTGTGACCTCTCAAGACGGCTCTTATTAAAGCTAGGAAAGACGCATATTTGTTGTGTGGCATACAAGTTACGTGGCATATCAACGGGTTAAGTCCACTCTTTTTATTTTTCATGCTTGATGGCATCCTCGGCCTTCTCATGAAGATGAAGGCCTCTTTGTCCTTTGCAGCCTTTAGCTGGTACTGATTCTAGATCCCCTGACTGGTCTACCTTAGGACTGTGTGAAAGACAAGTAAGATGTCAGACGTGAGCGAATAACTTTTTTTTGGTTTGCTTCAGAAGCTCAAAAGAGAAGAAAGAAAGGCACTGCTGAGATTCGAACTCAGGATCTCCTGTTTACTAGACAGGCGCTTTAACCAACTAAGCCACAGCGCCTTGTGAGGGCAAAGCTGGCACAGCTGTGCAGCTTAAAAAAAAACGCCACTGCTATCGGATGTTTCCAATTCCTGCAACCTTTCATGACCTGATGGGGTGGCTCAAACCTTCATGGTTTTTCTTTTCAGGGCTGCAAAAAGGAAGGTGAGCAGATACTAGGTAGACAACTGAGGTGTGTCCCTTTATCCGCAGTCGTTTTCCACTGCTTTCTTTAAGGGCCCACACGGTACTGGAGTTCTGTTCCATACTTGGCAGCAACTTGTAAAAGGATGAAGCTTTCAGTCATGACAATTAGAAAAGCAAAAACTTTTTGAAAAAGGCATCCACACCGACAAATTTGCAGACGACAATAGCAGCTGGAACTTCGTGGAGAGCTAGAGGTTTGCGGTTCCATAGGTGATTGAGCCGCTTCTTAGCAGAGCAAGAATTGTTACCTGCTCTGCTTTCCATGCATAAGGCAGAATCCATGCATGGGTTCGAATCCCATCCTCGTCGATTTCTTCTGCTTCGTCCAAGCTGAAATCTTTGTTTGCTAATCCTCTTTTTACTGGACAAGCAGTGATTGTCCCCTCCATGGTGGACTTTAACTGTGACCTCTCAAGACGGCTCTTATTAAAGCTAGGAAAGACGCATATTTGTTGTGTGGCATACAAGTTACGTGGCTTATCAACGGGTTAAGTCCACTCTTTTTATTTTTCATGCTTGATGGCATCCTCGGCCTTCTCATGAAGATGAAGGCCTCTTTGTCCTTTGCAGCCTTTAGCTGGTACTGATTCTAGATCCCCTGACTGGTCTACCTTAGGACTGTGTGAAAGACAAGTAAGATGTCAGACGTGAGCGAATAACTTTTTTTTGGTTTGCTTCAGAAGCTCAAAAGAGAAGAAAGAAAGGCACTGCTGAGATTCGAACTCAGGATCTCCTGTTTACTAGACAGGCGCTTTAACCAACTAAGCCACAGCGCCTTGTGAGGGCAAAGCTGGCACAGCTGTGCAGCTTAAAAAAAAACGCCACTGCTATCGGATGTTTCCAATTCCTGCAACCTTTCATGACCTGATGGGGTGGCTCAAACCTTCATGGTTTTTCTTTTCAGGGCTGCAAAAAGGAAGGTGAGCAGATACTAGGTAGACAACTGAGGTGTGTCCCTTTATCCGCAGTCGTTTTCCACTGCTTTCTTTAAGGGCCCACACGGTACTGGAGTTCTGTTCCATACTTGGCAGCAACTTGTAAAAGGATGAAGCTTTCAGTCATGACAATTAGAAAAGCAAAAACTTTTTGAAAAAGGCATCCACACCGACAAATTTGCAGACGACAATAGCAGCTGGAACTTCGTGGAGAGCTAGAGGTTTGCGGTTCCATAGGTGATTGAGCCGCTTCTTAGCAGAGCAAGAATTGTTACCTGCTCTGCTTTCCATGCATAAGGCAGAATAGATGGATGGAAGACATGCCAGGGATGTCTGGAAATGGTTTGGCATCCCTTAGCATAGGTCCACCTTTCAAGGGTTTTCCATGCATCTTCTTGAGGCATTACTTACTGTAGGAGGCGAGGTATGACCCACTCAGCCCATGACCGATCAGCAAAACTCTGCAGGCACCGACTAGGCACACTTTGTTTGGGAGTTTGTCAAAGGGAACCACGGCGCTCACCAGGGCGAGGTGGCCGAGTGGTTAAGCCGATGGACTGCTAATCCATTGTGCTCTGCATGCATGGGTTCGAATCCCATCCTCGTCGATTTCTTCTGCTTCGTCCAAGCTGAAATCTTTGTTTGCTAATCCTCTTTTTACTGGACAAGCAGTGATTGTCCCCTCCATGGTGGACTTTAACTGTGACCTCTCAAGACGGCTCTTATTAAAGCTAGGAAAGACGCATATTTGTTGTGTGGCATACAAGTTACGTGGCATATCAACGGGTTAAGTCCACTCTTTTTATTTTTCATGCTTGATGGCATCCTCGGCCTTCTCATGAAGATGAAGGCCTCTTTGTCCTTTGCAGCCTTTAGCTGGTACTGATTCTAGATCCCCTGACTGGTCTACCTTAGGACTGTGTGAAAGACAAGTAAGATGTCAGACGTGAGCGAATAACTTTTTTTTGGTTTGCTTCAGAAGCTCAAAAGAGAAGAAAGAAAGGCACTGCTGAGATTTGAACTCAGGATCTCCTGTTTACTAGACAGGCGCTTTAACCAACTAAGCCACAGCGCCTTATGAGGGCAACGCTGGCACAGCTGTGCAGCTTAAAAAAAACGCCACTGCTATCGGATGTTTCCAATTCCTGCAACCTTTCATGACCTGATGGGGTGGCTCAAACCTTCATGGTTTTTCTTTTCAGGGCTGCAAAAAGGAAGGTGAGCAGATACTAGGTAGACAACTGAGGTGTGTCCCTTTATCTGCAGTCGTTTTCCACTGCTTTCTTTAAGGGCCCACACGGTACTGGAGTTCTGTTCCATACTTGGCAGCAACTTGTAAAAGGATGAAGCTTTCAGTCATGACAATTAGAAAAGCAAAAACATTTTGAAAAAGGCATCCACACCGACAAATTTGCAGACGACAATAGCAGCTGGAACTTCGTGGAGAGCTAGAGGTTTGCGGTTCCATAGGTGATTGAGCCGCTTCTTAGCAGAGCAAGAATTGTTACCTGCTCTGCTTTCCATGCATAAGGCAGAATAGATGGATGGAAGACATGCCAGGGATGTCTGGAAATGGTTTGGCATCCCTTAGCATAGGTCCACCTTTCAAGGGTTTTCCATGCATCTTCTTGAGGCATTACTTACTGTAGGAGGCGAGGTATGACCCACTCAGCCCATGACCGATCAGCAAAACTCTGCAGGCACCGACTAGGCACACTTTGTTTGGGAGTTTGTCAAAGGGAACCACGGCGCTCACCAGGGCGAGGTGGCCGAGTGGTTAAGGCGATGGACTGCTAATCCATTGTGCTCTGCATGCATGGGTTCGAATCCCATCCTCGTCGATTTCTTCTGCTTCGTCCAAGCTGAAATCTTTGTTTGCTAATCCTCTTTTTACTGGACAAGCAGTGATTGTCCCCTCCATGGTGGACTTTAACTGTGACCTCTCAAGACGGCTCTTATTAAAGCTAGGAAAGACGCATATTTGTTGTGTGGCATACAAGTTACGTGGCATATCAACGGGTTAAGTCCACTCTTTTTATTTTTCATGCTTGATGGCATCCTCGGCCTTCTCATGAAGATGAAGGCCTCTTTGTCCTTTGCAGCCTTTAGCTGGTACTGATTCTAGATCCCCTGACTGGTCTACCTTAGGACTGTGTGAAAGACAAGTAAGATGTCAAACGTGAGCGAATAACTTTTTTTTGGTTTGCTTCAGAAGCTCAAAAGAGAAGAAAGAAAGGCACTGCTGAGATTCGAACTCAGGATCTCCTGTTTACTAGACAGGCGCTTTAACCAACTAAGCCACAGCGCCTTGTGAGGGCAAAGCTGGCACAGCTGTGCAGCTTAAAAAAAACGCCACTGCTATCGGATGTTTCCAATTCCTGCAACCTTTCATGACCTGATGGGGTGGCTCAAACCTTCATGGTTTTTCTTTTCAGGGCTGGAAAAAGGAAGGTGAGCAGATACTAGGTAGACAACTGAGGTGTGTCCCTTTATCCGCAGTCGTTTTCCACTGCTTTCTTTAAGGGCCCACACGGTACTGGAGTTCTGTTCCATACTTGGCAGCAACTTGTAAAAGGATGAAGCTTTCAGTCATGACAATTAGAAAAGCAAAAACTTTTTGAAAAAGGCATCCACACCGACAAATTTGCAGACGACAATAGCAGCTGGAACTTCGTGGAGAGCTAGAGGTTTGCGGTTCCATAGGTGATTGAGCCGCTTCTTAGCAGAGCAAGAATTGTTACCTGCTCTGCTTTCCATGCATAAGGCAGAATAGATGGATGGAAGACATGCCAGGGATGTCTGGAAATGGTTTGGCATCCCTTAGCATAGGTCCACCTTTCAAGGGTTTTCCATGCATCTTCTTGAGGCATTACTTACTGTAGGAGGCGAGGTATGACCCACTCAGCCCATGACCGATCAGCAAAACTCTGCAGGCACCGACTAGGCACACTTTGTTTGGGAGTTTGTCAAAGGGAACCACGGCGCTCACCAGGGCGAGGTGGCCGAGTGGTTAAGGCGATGGACTGCTAATCCATTGTGCTCTGCATGCATGGGTTCGAATCCCATCCTCGTCGATTTCTTCTGCTTCGTCCAAGCTGAAATCTTTGTTTGCTAATCCTCTTTTTACTGGACAAGCAGTGATTGTCCCCTCCATGGTGGACTTTAACTGTGACCTCTCAAGACGGCTCTTATTAAAGCTAGGAAAGACGCATATTTGTTGTGTGGCATGCAAGTTACGTGGCATATCAACGGGTTAAGTCCACTCTTTTTATTTTTCATGCTTGATGGCATCCTCGGCCTTCTCATGAAGATGAAGGCCTCTTTGTCCTTTGCAGCCTTTAGCTGGTACTGATTCTAGATCCCCTGACTGGTCTACCTTAGGACTGTGTGAAAGACAAGTAAGATGTCAGACGTGAGCGAATAACTTTTTTTTGGTTTGCTTCAGAAGCTCAAAAGAGAAGAAAGAAAGGCACTGCTGAGATTCGAACTCAGGATCTCCTGTTTACTAGACAGGCGCTTTAACCAACTAAGCCACAGCGCCTTGTGAGGGCAAAGCTGGCACAGCTGTGCAGCTTAAAAAAAACGCCACTGCTATCGGATGTTTCCAATTCCTGCAACCTTTCATGACCTGATGGGGTGGCTCAAACCTTCATGGTTTTTCTTTTCAGGGCTGGAAAAAGGAAGGTGAGCAGATACTAGGTAGACAACTGAGGTGTGTCCCTTTATCCGCAGTCGTTTTCCACTGCTTTCTTTAAGGGCCCACACGGTACTGGAGTTCTGTTCCATACTTGGCAGCAACTTGTAAAAGGATGAAGCTTTCAGTCATGACAATTAGAAAAGCAAAAACTTTTTGAAAAAGGCATCCACACCGACAAATTTGCAGACGACAATAGCAGCTGGAACTTCGTGGAGAGCTAGAGGTTTGCGGTTCCATAGGTGATTGAGCCGCTTCTTAGCAGAGCAAGAATTGTTACCTGCTCTGCTTTCCATGCATAAGGCAGAATAGATGGATGGAAGACATGCCAGGGATGTCTGGAAATGGTTTGGCATCCCTTAGCATAGGTCCACCTTTCAAGGGTTTTCCATGCATCTTCTTGAGGCATTACTTACTGTAGGAGGCGAGGTATGACCCACTCAGCCCATGACCGATCAGCAAAACTCTGCAGGCACCGACTAGGCACACTTTGTTTGGGAGTTTGTCAAAGGGAACCACGGCGCTCACCAGGGCGAGGTGGCCGAGTGGTTAAGGCGATGGACTGCTAATCCATTGTGCTCTGCATGCATGGGTTCGAATCCCATCCTCGTCGATTTCTTCTGCTTCGTCCAAGCTGAAATCTTTGTTTGCTAATCCTCTTTTTACTGGACAAGCAGTGATTGTCCCCTCCATGGTGGACTTTAACTGTGACCTCTCAAGACGGCTCTTATTAAAGCTAGGAAAGACGCATATTTGTTGTGTGGCATACAAGTTACGTGGCATATCAACGGGTTAAGTCCACTCTTTTTATTTTTCATGCTTGATGGCATCCTCGGCCTTCTCATGAAGATGAAGGCCTCTTTGTCCTTTGCAGCCTTTAGCTGGTACTGATTCTAGATCCCCTGACTGGTCTACCTTAGGACTGTGTGAAAGACAAGTAAGATGTCAGACGTGAGCGAATAACTTTTTTTTGGTTTGCTTCAGAAGCTCAAAAGAGAAGAAAGAAAGGCACTGCTGAGATTCGAACTCAGGATCTCCTGTTTACTAGACAGGCGCTTTAACCAACTAAGCCACAGCGCCTTGTGAGGGCAAAGCTGGCACAGCTGTGCAGCTTAAAAAAAACGCCACTGCTATCGGATGTTTCCAATTCCTGCAACCTTTCATGACCTGATGGGGTGGCTCAAACCTTCATGGTTTTTCTTTTCAGGGCTGGAAAAAGGAAGGTGAGCAGATACTAGGTAGACAACTGAGGTGTGTCCCTTTATCCGCAGTCGTTTTCCACTGCTTTCTTTAAGGGCCCACACGGTACTGGAGTTCTGTTCCATACTTGGCAGCAACTTGTAAAAGGATGAAGCTTTCAGTCATGACAATTAGAAAAGCAAAAACTTTTTGAAAAAGGCATCCACACCGACAAATTTGCAGACGACAATAGCAGCTGGAACTTCGTGGAGAGCTAGAGGTTTGCGGTTCCATAGGTGATTGAGCCGCTTCTTAGCAGAGCAAGAATTGTTACCTGCTCTGCTTTCCATGCATAAGGCAGAATAGATGGATGGAAGACATGCCAGGGATGTCTGGAAATGGTTTGGCATCCCTTAGCATAGGTCCACCTTTCAAGGGTTTTCCATCCATCTTCTTGAGGCATTACTTACTGTAGGAGGCGAGGTATGACCCACTCAGCCCATGACCGATCAGCAAAACTCTGCAGGCACCGACTAGGCACACTTTGTTTGGGAGTTTGTCAAAGGGAACCACGGCGCTCACCAGGGCGAGGTGGCCGAGTGGTTAAGGCGATGGACTGCTAATCCATTGTGCTCTGCATGCATGGGTTCGAATCCCATCCTCGTCGATTTCTTCTGCTTCGTCCAAGCTGAAATCTTTGTTTGCTAATCCTCTTTTTACTGGACAAGCAGTGATTGTCCCCTCCATGGTGGACTTTAACTGTGACCTCTCAAGACGGCTCTTATTAAAGCTAGGAAAGACGCATATTTGTTGTGTGGCATACAAGTTACGTGGCATATCAACGGGTTAAGTCCACTCTTTTTATTTTTCATGCTTGATGGCATCCTCTGCCTTCTCATGAAGATGAAGGCCTCTTTGTCCTTTGCAGCCTTTAGCTGGTACTGATTCTAGATCCCCTGACTGGTCTACCTTAGGACTGTGTGAAAGACAAGTAAGATGTCAGACGTGAGCGAATAACTTTTTTTTGGTTTGCTTCAGAAGCTCAAAAGAGAAGAAAGAAAGGCACTGCTGAGATTCGAACTCAGGATCTCCTGTTTACTAGACAGGCGCTTTAACCAACTAAGCCACAGCGCCTTGTGAGGGCAAAGCTGGCACAGCTGTGCAGCTTAAAAAAAACGCCACTGCTATCGGATGTTTCCAATTCCTGCAACCTTTCATGACCTGATGGGGTGGCTCAAACCTTCATGGTTTTTCTTTTCAGGGCTGGAAAAAGGAAGGTGAGCAGATACTAGGTAGACAACTGAGGTGTGTCCCTTTATCCGCAGTCGTTTTCCACTGCTTTCTTTAAGGGCCCACACAGTACTGGAGTTCTGTTCCATACTTGGCAGCAACTTGTAAAAGGATGAAGCTTTCAGTCATGACAATTAGAAAAGCAAAAACTTTTTGAAAAAGGCATCCACACCGACAAATTTGCAGACGACAATAGCAGCTGGAACTTCGTGGAGAGCTAGAGGTTTGCGGTTCCATAGGTGATTGAGCCGCTTCTTAGCAGAGCAAGAATTGTTACCTGCTCTGCTTTCCATGCATAAGGCAGAATAGATGGATGGAAGACATGCCAGGGATGTCTGGAAATGGTTTGGCATCCCTTAGCATAGGTCCACCTTTCAAGGGTTTTCCATGCATCTTCTTGAGGCATTACTTACTGTAGGAGGCGAGGTATGACCCACTCAGCCCATGACCGATCAGCAAAACTCTGCAGGCACCGACTAGGCACACTTTGTTTGGGAGTTTGTCAAAGGGAACCACAGCGCTCACCAGGACGAGGTGGCCGAGTGGTTAAGGCGATGGACTGCTAATCCATTGTGCTCTGCATGCATGGGTTCGAATCCCATCCTCGTCGATTTCTTCTGCTTCGTCCAAGCTGAAATCTTTGTTTGCTAATCCTCTTTTTACTGGACAAGCAGTGATTGTCCCCTCCATGGTGGACTTTAACTGTGACCTCTCAAGACGGCTCTTATTAAAGCTAGGAAAGACGCATATTTGTTGTGTGGCATACAAGTTACGTGGCATATCAACGGGTTAAGTCCACTCTTTTTATTTTTCATGCTTGATGGCATCCTCGGCCTTCTCATGAAGATGAAGGCCTCTTTGTCCTTTGCAGCCTTTAGCTGGTACTGATTCTAGATCCCCTGACTGGTCTACCTTAGGACTGTGTGAAAGACAAGTAAGATGTCAGACGTGAGCGAATAACTTTTTTTTGGTTTGCTTCAGAAGCTCAAAAGAGAAGAAAGAAAGGCACTGCTGAGATTCGAACTCAGGATCTCCTGTTTACTAGACAGGCGCTTTAACCAACTAAGCCACAGCGCCTTGTGAGGGCAAAGCTGGCACAGCTGTGCAGCTTAAAAAAAAACGCCACTGCTATCGGATGTTTCCAATTCCTGCAACCTTTCATGACCTGATGGGGTGGCTCAAACCTTCATGGTTTTTCTTTTCAGGGCTGGAAAAAGGAAGGTGAGCAGATACTAGGTAGACAACTGAGGTGTGTCCCTTTATCCGCAGTCGTTTTCCACTGCTTTCTTTAAGGGCCCACACGGTACTGGAGTTCTGTTCCATACTTGGCAGCAACTTGTAAAAGGATGAAGCTTTCAGTCATGACAATTAGAAAAGCAAAAACTTTTTGAAAAAGGCATCCACACCGACAAATTTGCAGACGACAATAGCAGCTGGAACTTCGTGGAGAGCTAGAGGTTTGCGGTTCCATAGGTGATTGAGCCGCTTCTTAGCAGAGCAAGAATTGTTACCTGCTCTGCTTTCCATGCATAAGGCAGAATAGATGGATGGAAGACATGCCAGGGATGTCTGGAAATGGTTTGGCATCCCTTAGCATAGGTCCACCTTTCAAGGGTTTTCCATGCATCTTCTTGAGGCATTACTTACTGTAGGAGGCGAGGTATGACCCACTCAGCCCATGACCGATCAGCAAAACTCTGCAGGCACCGACTAGGCACACTTTGTTTGGGAGTTTGGCAAAGGGAACCGCGGCGCTCACCAGGACGAGGTGGCCGAGTGGTTAAGGCGATGGACTGCTAATCCATTGTGCTCTGCATGCATGGGTTCGAATCCCATCCTCGTCGATTTCTTCTGCTTCGTCCAAGCTGAAATCTTTGTTTGCTAATCCTCTTTTTACTGGACAAGCAGTGATTGTCCCCTCCATGGTGGACTTTAACTGTGACCTCTCAAGACGGCTCTTATTAAAGCTAGGAAAGACGCATATTTGTTGTGTGGCATACAAGTTACGTGGCATATCAACGGGTTAAGTCCACTCTTTTTATTTTTCATGCTTGATGGCATCCTCGGCCTTCTCATGAAGATGAAGGCCTCTTTGTCCTTTGCAGCCTTTAGCTGGTACTGATTCTAGATCCCCTGACTGGTCTACCTTAGGACTGTGTGAAAGACAAGTAAGATGTCAGACGTGAGCGAATAACTTTTTTTTGGTTTGCTTCAGAAGCTCAAAAGAGAAGAAAGAAAGGCACTGCTGAGATTCGAACTCAGGATCTCCTGTTTACTAGACAGGCGCTTTAACCAACTAAGCCACAGCGCCTTGTGAGGGCAAAGCTGGCACAGCTGTGCAGCTTAAAAAAAAACGCCACTGCTATCGGATGTTTCCAATTCCTGCAACCTTTCATGACCTGATGGGGTGGCTCAAACCTTCATGGTTTTTCTTTTCAGGGCTGGAAAAAGGAAGGTGAGCAGATACTAGGTAGACAACTGAGGTGTGTCCCTTTATCCGCAGTCGTTTTCCACTGCTTTCTTTAAGGGCCCACACGGTACTGGAGTTCTGTTCCATACTTGGCAGCAACTTGTAAAAGGATGAAGCTTTCAGTCATGACAATTAGAAAAGCAAAAACTTTTTGAAAAAGGCATCCACACCGACAAATTTGCAGACGACAATAGCAGCTGGAACTTCGTGGAGAGCTAGAGGTTTGCGGTTCCATAGGTGATTGAGCCGCTTCTTAGCAGAGCAAGAATTGTTACCTGCTCTGCTTTCCATGCATAAGGCAGAATAGATGGATGGAAGACATGCCAGGGATGTCTGGAAATGGTTTGGCATCCCTTAGCATAGGTCCACCTTTCAAGGGTTTTCCATGCATCTTCTTGAGGCATTACTTACTGTAGGAGGCGAGGTATGACCCACTCAGCCCATGACCGATCAGCAAAACTCTGCAGGCACCGACTAGGCACACTTTGTTTGGGAGTTTGGCAAAGGGAACCGCGGCGCTCACCAGGACGAGGTGGCCGAGTGGTTAAGGCGATGGACTGCTAATCCATTGTGCTCTGCATGCATGGGTTCGAATCCCATCCTCGTCGATTTCTTCTGCTTCGTCCAAGCTGAAATCTTTGTTTGCTAATCCTCTTTTTACTGGACAAGCAGTGATTGTCCCCTCCATGGTGGACTTTAACTGTGACCTCTCAAGACGGCTCTTATTAAAGCTAGGAAAGACGCATATTTGTTGTGTGGCATACAAGTTACGTGGCATATCAACGGGTTAAGTCCACTCTTTTTATTTTTCATGCTTGATGGCATCCTCGGCCTTCTCATGAAGATGAAGGCCTCTTTGTCCTTTGCAGCCTTTAGCTGGTACTGATTCTAGATCCCCTGACTGGTCTACCTTAGGACTGTGTGAAAGACAAGTAAGATGTCAGACGTGAGCGAATAACTTTTTTTTGGTTTGCTTCAGAAGCTCAAAAGAGAAGAAAGAAAGGCACTGCTGAGATTCGAACTCAGGATCTCCTGTTTACTAGACAGGCGCTTTAACCAACTAAGCCACAGCGCCTTGTGAGGGCAAAGCTGGCACAGCTGTGCAGCTTAAAAAAAAACGCCACTGCTATGGATGTTTCCAATTCCTGCAACCTTTCATGACCTGATGGGGTGGCTCAAACCTTCATGGTTTTTCTTTTCAGGGCTGGAAAAAGGAAGGTGAGCAGATACTAGGTAGACAACTGAGGTGTGTCCCTTTATCCGCAGTCGTTTTCCACTGCTTTCTTTAAGGGCCCACACGGTACTGGAGTTCTGTTCCATACTTGGCAGCAACTTGTAAAAGGATGAAGCTTTCAGTCATGACAATTAGAAAAGCAAAAACTTTTTGAAAAAGGCATCCACACCGACAAATTTGCAGACGACAATAGCAGCTGGAACTTCGTGGAGAGCTAGAGGTTTGCGGTTCCATAGGTGATTGAGCCGCTTCTTAGCAGAGCAAGAATTGTTACCTGCTCTGCTTTCCATGCATAAGGCAGAATAGATGGATGGAAGACATGCCAGGGATGTCTGGAAATGGTTTGGCATCCCTTAGCATAGGTCCACCTTTCAAGGGTTTTCCATGCATCTTCTTGAGGCATTACTTACTGTAGGAGGCGAGGTATGACCCACTCAGCCCATGACCGATCAGCAAAACTCTGCAGGCACCGACTAGGCACACTTTGTTTGGGAGTTTGGCAAAGGGAACCGCGGCGCTCACCAGGACGAGGTGGCCGAGTGGTTAAGGCGATGGACTGCTAATCCATTGTGCTCTGCATGCATGGGTTCGAATCCCATCCTCGTCGATTTCTTCTGCTTCGTCCAAGCTGAAATCTTTGTTTGCTAATCCTCTTTTTACTGGACAAGCAGTGATTGTCCCCTCCATGGTGGACTTTAACTGTGACCTCTCAAGACGGCTCTTATTAAAGCTAGGAAAGACGCATATTTGTTGTGTGGCATACAAGTTACGTGGCATATCAACGGGTTAAGTCCACTCTTTTTATTTTTCATGCTTGATGGCATCCTCGGCCTTCTCATGAAGATGAAGGCCTCTTTGTCCTTTGCAGCCTTTAGCTGGTACTGATTCTAGATCCCCTGACTGGTCTACCTTAGGACTGTGTGAAAGACAAGTAAGATGTCAGACGTGAGCGAATAACTTTTTTTTGGTTTGCTTCAGAAGCTCAAAAGAGAAGAAAGAAAGGCACTGCTGAGATTCGAACTCAGGATCTCCTGTTTACTAGACAGGCGCTTTAACCAACTAAGCCACAGCGCCTTGTGAGGGCAAAGCTGGCACAGCTGTGCAGCTTAAAAAAAAACGCCACTGCTATCGGATGTTTCCAATTCCTGCAACCTTTCATGACCTGATGGGGTGGCTCAAACCTTCATGGTTTTTCTTTTCAGGGCTGGAAAAAGGAAGGTGAGCAGATACTAGGTAGACAACTGAGGTGTGTCCCTTTATCCGCAGTCGTTTTCCACTGCTTTCTTTAAGGGCCCACACGGTACTGGAGTTCTGTTCCATACTTGGCAGCAACTTGTAAAAGGATGAAGCTTTCAGTCATGACAATTAGAAAAGCAAAAACTTTTTGAAAAAGGCATCCACACCGACAAATTTGCAGACGACAATAGCAGCTGGAACTTCGTGGAGAGCTAGAGGTTTGCGGTTCCATAGGTGATTGAGCCGCTTCTTAGCAGAGCAAGAATTGTTACCTGCTCTGCTTTCCATGCATAAGGCAGAATAGATGGATGGAAGACATGCCAGGGATGTCTGGAAATGGTTTGGCATCCCTTAGCATAGGTCCACCTTTCAAGGGTTTTCCATGCATCTTCTTGAGGCATTACTTACTGTAGGAGGCGAGGTATGACCCACTCAGCCCATGACCGATCAGCAAAACTCTGCAGGCACCGACTAGGCACACTTTGTTTGGGAGTTTGGCAAAGGGAACCACGGCGCTCACCAGGACGAGGTGGCCGAGTGGTTAAGGCGATGGACTGCTAATCCATTGTGCTCTGCATGCATGGGTTCGAATCCCATCCTCGTCGATTTCTTCTGCTTCGTCCAAGCTGAAATCTTTGTTTGCTAATCCTCTTTTTACTGGACAGGCGCTTTAACCAACTAAGCCACAGCGCCTTGTGAGGGCAAAGCTGGCACAGCTGTGCAGCTTAAAAAAAAACGCCACTGCTATGGATGTTTCCAATTCCTGCAACCTTTCATGACCTGATGGGGTGGCTCAAACCTTCATGGTTTTTCTTTTCAGGGCTGGAAAAAGGAAGGTGAGCAGATACTAGGTAGACAACTGAGGTGTGTCCCTTTATCCGCAGTCGTTTTCCACTGCTTTCTTTAAGGGCCCACACGGTACTGGAGTTCTGTTCCATACTTGGCAGCAACTTGTAAAAGGATGAAGCTTTCAGTCATGACAATTAGAAAAGCAAAAACTTTTTGAAAAAGGCATCCACACCGACAAATTTGCAGACGACAATAGCAGCTGGAACTTCGTGGAGAGCTAGAGGTTTGCGGTTCCATAGGTGATTGAGCCGCTTCTTAGCAGAGCAAGAATTGTTACCTGCTCTGCTTTCCATGCATAAGGCAGAATAGATGGATGGAAGACATGCCAGGGATGTCTGGAAATGGTTTGGCATCCCTTAGCATAGGTCCACCTTTCAAGGGTTTTCCATGCATCTTCTTGAGGCATTACTTACTGTAGGAGGCGAGGTATGACCCACTCAGCCCATGACCGATCAGCAAAACTCTGCAGGCACTGACTAGGCACACTTTGTTTGGGAGTTTGGCAAAGGGAACCACGGCGCTCACCAGGACGAGGTGGCCGAGTGGTTAAGGCGATGGACTGCTAATCCATTGTGCTCTGCATGCATGGGTTCGAATCCCATCCTCGTCGATTTCTTCTGCTTCGTCCAAGCTGAAATCTTTGTTTGCTAATCCTCTTTTTACTGGACAAGCAGTGATTGTCCCCTCCATGGTGGACTTTAACTGTGACCTCTCAAGACGGCTCTTATTAAAGCTAGGAAAGACGCATATTTGTTGTGTGGCATACAAGTTACGTGGCATATCAACGGGTTAAGTCCACTCTTTTTATTTTTCATGCTTGATGGCATCCTCGGCCTTCTCATGAAGATGAAGGCCTCTTTGTCCTTTGCAGCCTTTAGCTGGTACTGATTCTAGATCCCCTGACTGGTCTACCTTAGGACTGTGTGAAAGACAAGTAAGATGTCAGACGTGAGCGAATAACTTTTTTTTGGTTTGCTTCAGAAGCTCAAAAGAGAAGAAAGAAAGGCACTGCTGAGATTCGAACTCAGGATCTCCTGTTTACTAGACAGGCGCTTTAACCAACTAAGCCACAGCGCCTTGTGAGGGCAAAGCTGGCACAGCTGTGCAGCTTAAAAAAAAACGCCACTGCTATCGGATGTTTCCAATTCCTGCAACCTTTCATGACCTGATGGGGTGGCTCAAACCTTCATGGTTTTTCTTTTCAGGGCTGGAAAAAGGAAGGTGAGCAGATACTAGGTAGACAACTGAGGTGTGTCCCTTTATCCGCAGTCGTTTTCCACTGCTTTCTTTAAGGGCCCACACGGTACTGGAGTTCTGTTCCATACTTGGCAGCAACTTGTAAAAGGATGAAGCTTTCAGTCATGACAATTAGAAAAGCAAAAACTTTTTGAAAAAGGCATCCACACCGACAAATTTGCAGACGACAATAGCAGCTGGAACTTCGTGGAGAGCTAGAGGTTTGCGGTTCCATAGGTGATTGAGCCGCTTCTTAGCAGAGCAAGAATTGTTACCTGCTCTGCTTTCCATGCATAAGGCAGAATAGATGGATGGAAGACATGCCAGGGATGTCTGGAAATGGTTTGGCATCCCTTAGCATAGGTCCACCTTTCAAGGGTTTTCCATGCATCTTCTTGAGGCATTACTTACTGTAGGAGGCGAGGTATGACCCACTCAGCCCATGACCGATCAGCAAAACTCTGCAGGCACCGACTAGGCACACTTTGTTTGGGAGTTTGGCAAAGGGAACCACGGCGCTCACCAGGGCGAGGTGGCCGAGTGGTTAAGGCGATGGAATGCTAATCCATTGTGCTCTGCATGCATGGGTTCGAATCCCATCCTCGTCGATTTCTTCTGCTTCGTCCAAGCTGAAATCTTTGTTTGCTAATCCTCTTTTTAATGGACAAGCAGTGATTGTCCCCTCCATGGTGGACTTTAACTGTGACCTCTCAAGACGGCTCTTATTAAAGCTAGGAAAGACGCATATTTGTTGTGTGGCATACAAGTTACGTGGCATATCAACGGGTTAAGTCCACTCTTTTTATTTTTCATGCTTGATGGCATCCTCGGCCTTCTCATGAAGATGAAGGCCTCTTTGTCCTTTGCAGCCTTTAGCTGGTACTGATTCTAGATCCCCTGACTGGTCTACCTTAGGACTGTGTGAAAGACAAGTAAGATGTCAGACGTGAGCGAATAACTTTTTTTTGGTTTGCTTCAGAAGCTCAAAAGAGAAGAAAGAAAGGCACTGCTGAGATTCGAACTCAGGATCTCCTGTTTACTAGACAGGCGCTTTAACCAACTAAGCCACAGCGCCTTGTGAGGGCAAAGCTGGCACAGCTGTGCAGCTTAAAAAAAACGCCACTGCTATCGGATGTTTCCAATTCCTGCAACCTTTCATGAATGACCTGATGGGGTGGCTCAAACCTTCATGGTTTTTCTTTTCAGGGCTGGAAAAAGGAAGGTGAGCAGATACTAGGTAGACAACTGAGGTGTGTCCCTTTATCCGCAGTCGTTTTCCACTGCTTTCTTTAAGGGCCCACACGGTACTGGAGTTCTGTTCCATACTTGGCAGCAACTTGTAAAAGGATGAAGCTTTCAGTCATGACAATTAGAAAAGCAAAAACTTTTTGAAAAAGGCATCCACACCGACAAATTTGCAGACGACAATAGCAGCTGGAACTTCGTGGAGAGCTAGAGGTTTGCGGTTCCATAGGTGATTGAGCCGCTTCTTAGCAGAGCAAGAATTGTTACCTGCTCTGCTTTCCATGCATAAGGCAGAATAGATGGATGGAAGACATGCCAAGGATGTCTGGAAATGGTTTGGCATCCCTTAGCATAGGTCCACCTTTCAAGGGTTTTCCATGCATCTTCTTGAGGCATTAATTACTGTAGGAGGCGAGGTATGACCCACTCAGCCCATGACCGATCAGCAAAACTCTGCAGGCACCGACTAGGCACACTTTGTTTGGGAGTTTGGCAAAGGGAACCACGGCGCTCACCAGGACGAGGTGGCCGAGTGGTTAAGGCGATGGACTGCTAATCCATTGTGCTCTGCATGCATGGGTTCGAATCCCATCCTCGTCGATTTCTTCTGCTTCGTCCAAGCTGAAATCTTTCTTTGCTAATCCTCTTTTTACTGGACAAGCAGTGATTGTCCCCTCCATGGTGGACTTTAACTGTGACCTCTCAAGACGGCTCTTATTAAAGCTAGGAAAGACGCATATTTGTTGTGTGGCATACAAGTTACGTGGCATATCAACGGGTTAAGTCCACTCTTTTTATTTTTCATGCTTGATGGCATCCTCGGCCTTCTCATGAAGATGAAGGCCTCTTTGTCCTTTGCAGCCTTTAGCTGGTACTGATTCTAGATCCCCTGACTGGTCTACCTTAGGACTGTGTGAAAGACAAGTAAGATGTCAGACTTGAGCGAATAACTTTTTTTTGGTTTGCTTCAGAAGCTCAAAAGAGAAGAAAGAAAGGCACTGCTGAGATTCGAACTCAGGATCTCCTGTTTACTAGACAGGCGCTTTAACCAACTAAGCCACAGCACCTTGTGAGGGCAAAGCTGGCACAGCTGTGCAGCTTAAAAAAAACGCCACTGCTATCGGATGTTTCCAATTCCTGCAACCTTTCATGACCTGATGGGGTGGCTCAAACCTTCATGGTTTTTCTTTTCAGGGCTGGAAAAAGGAAGGTGAGCAGATACTAGGTAGACAACTGAGGTGTGTCCCTTTATCCGCAGTCGTTTTCCACTGCTTTCTTTAAGGGCCCACACGGTACTGGAGTTCTGTTCCATACTTGGCAGCAACTTGTAAAAGGATGAAGCTTTCAGTCATGACAATTAGAAAAGCAAAAACTTTTTGAAAAAGGCATCCACACCGACAAATTTGCAGACGACAATAGCAGCTGGAACTTCGTGGAGAGCTAGAGGTTTGCGGTTCCATAGGTGATTGAGCCGCTTCTTAGCAGAGCAAGAATTGTTACCTGCTCTGCTTTCCATGCATAAGGCAGAATAGATGGATGGAAGACATGCCAGGGATGTCTGGAAATGGTTTGGCATCCCTTAGCATAGGTCCACCTTTCAAGGGTTTTCCATGCATCTTCTTGAGGCATTACTTACTATAGGAGGCGAGGTATGACCCACTCAGCCCATGACCGATCAGCAAAACTCTGCAGGCACCGACTAGGCACACTTTGTTTGGGAGTTTGTCAAAGGGAACCACGGCGCTCACCAGGACGAGGTGGCCGAGTGGTTAGGGCGATAGACTGCTAATCCATTGTGCTCTGCATGCATGGGTTCGAATCCCATCCTCGTCGATTTCTTCTGCTTCGTCCAAGCTGAAATCTTTGTTTGCTAATCCTCTTTTTACTGGACAAGCAGTGATTGTCCCCTCCATGGTGGACTTTAACTGTGACCTCTCAAGACGGCTCTTATTAAAGCTAGGAAAGACGCATATTTGTTGTGTGGCATACAAGTTACGTGGCATATCAACGGGTTAAGTCCACTCTTTTTATTTTTCATGCTTGATGGCATCCTCGGCCTTCTCATGAAGATGAAGGCCTCTTTGTCCTTTGCAGCCTTTAGCTGGTACTGATTCTAGATCCCCTGACTGGTCTACCTTAGGACTGTGTGAAAGACAAGTAAGATGTCAGACGTGAGCGAATAACTTTTTTTTGGTTTGCTTCAGAAGCTCAAAAGAGAAGAAAGAAAGGCACTGCTGAGATTCGAACTCAGGATCTCCTGTTTACTAGACAGGCGCTTTAACCAACTAAGCCACAGCGCCTTGTGAGGGCAAAGCTGGCACAGCTGTGCAGCTTAAAAAAAAACGCCACTGCTATCGGATGTTTCCAATTCCTGCAACCTTTCATGACCTGATGGGGTGGCTCAAACCTTCATGGTTTTTCTTTTCAGGGCTGGAAAAAGGAAGGTGAGCAGATACTAGGTAGACAACTGAGGTGTGTCCCTTTATCCGCAGTCGTTTTCCACTGCTTTCTTTAAGGGCCCACACGGTACTGGAGTTCTGTTCCATACTTGGCAGCAACTTGTAAAAGGATGAAGCTTTCAGTCATGACAATTAGAAAAGCAAAAACTTTTTGAAAAAGGCATCCACACCGACAAATTTGCAGACGACAATAGCAGCTGGAACTTCGTGGAGAGCTAGAGGTTTGCGGTTCCATAGGTGATTGAGCCGCTTCTTAGCAGAGCAAGAATTGTTACCTGCTCTGCTTTCCATGCATAAGGCAGAATAGATGGATGGAAGACATGCCAAGGATGTCTGGAAATGGTTTGGCATCCCTTAGCATAGGTCCACCTTTCAAGGGTTTTCCATGCATCTTCTTGAGGCATTAATTACTGTAGGAGGCGAGGTATGACCCACTCAGCCCATGACCGATCAGCAAAACTCTGCAGGCACCGACTAGGCACACTTTGTTTGGGAGTTTGGCAAAGGGAACCACGGCGCTCACCAGGACGAGGTGGCCGAGTGGTTAAGGCGATGGACTGCTAATCCATTGTGCTCTGCATGCATGGGTTCAAATCCCATCCTCGTCGATTTCTTCTGCTTCGTCCAAGCTGAAATCTTTGTTTGCTAATCCTCTTTTTACTGGACAAGCAGTGATTGTCCCCTCCATGGTGGACTTTAACTGTGACCTCTCAAGACGGCTCTTATTAAAGCTAGGAAAGACGCATATTTGTTGTGTGGCATACAAGTTACGTGGCATATCAACGGGTTAAGTCCACTCTTTTTATTTTTCATGCTTGATGGCATCCTCGGCCTTCTCATGAAGATGAAGGCCTCTTTGTCCTTTGCAGCCTTTAGCTGGTACTGATTCTAGATCCCCTGACTGGTCTACCTTAGGACTGTGTGAAAGACAAGTAAGATGTCAGACTTGAGCGAATAACTTTTTTTTGGTTTGCTTCAGAAGCTCAAAAGAGAAGAAAGAAAGGCACTGCTGAGATTCGAACTCAGGATCTCCTGTTTACTAGACAGGCGCTTTAACCAACTAAGCCACAGCACCTTGTGAGGGCAAAGCTGGCACAGCTGTGCAGCTTAAAAAAAACGCCACTGCTATCGGATGTTTCCAATTCCTGCAACCTTTCATGACCTGATGGGGTGGCTCAAACCTTCATGGTTTTTCTTTTCAGGGCTGGAAAAAGGAAGGTGAGCAGATACTAGGTAGACAACTGAGGTGTGTCCCTTTATCCGCAGTCGTTTTCCACTGCTTTCTTTAAGGGCCCACACGGTACTGGAGTTCTGTTCCATACTTGGCAGCAACTTGTAAAAGGATGAAGCTTTCAGTCATGACAATTAGAAAAGCAAAAACTTTTTGAAAAAGGCATCCACACCGACAAATTTGCAGACGACAATAGCAGCTGGAACTTCGTGGAGAGCTAGAGGTTTGCGGTTCCATAGGTGATTGAGCCGCTTCTTAGCAGAGCAAGAATTGTTACCTGCTCTGCTTTCCATGCATAAGGCAGAATAGATGGATGGAAGACATGCCAGGGATGTCTGGAAATGGTTTGGCATCCCTTAGCATAGGTCCACCTTTTAAGGGTTTTCCATGCATCTTCTTGAGGCATTACTTACTGTAGGAGGCGAGGTATGACCCACTCAGCCCATGACCGATCAGCAAAACTCTGCAGGCACCGACTAGGCACACTTTGTTTGGGAGTTTGGCAAAGGGAACCACGGCGCTCACCAGGACGAGGTGGCCGAGTGGTTAAGGCGATGGACTGCTAATCCATTGTGCTTTGCATGCATGGGTTCGAATCCCATCCTCGTCGATTTCTTCTGCTTCGTCCAAGCTGAAATCTTTGTTTGCTAATCCTCTTTTTACTGGACAAGCAGTGATTGTCCCCTCCATGGTGGACTTTAACTGTGACCTCTCAAGACGGCTCTTATTAAAGCTAGGAAAGACGCATATTTGTTGTGTGGCATACAAGTTACGTGGCATATCAACGGGTTAAGTCCACTCTTTTTATTTTTCATGCTTGATGGCATCCTCGGCCTTCTCATGAAGATGAAGGCCTCTTTGTCCTTTGCAGCCTTTAGCTGGTACTGATTCTAGATCCCCTGACTGGTCTACCTTAGGACTGTGTGAAAGACAAGTAAGATGTCAGACGTGAGCGAATAACTTTTTTTTGGTTTGCTTCAGAAGCTCAAAAGAGAAGAAAGAAAGGCACTGCTGAGATTCGAACTCAGGATCTCCTGTTTACTAGACAGGCGCTTTAACCAACTAAGCCACAGCGCCTTGTGAGGGCAACGCTGGCACAGCTGTGCAGCTTAAAAAAAACGCCACTGCTATCGGATGTTTCCAATTCCTGCAACCTTTCATGACCTGATGGGGTGGCTCAAACCTTCATGGTTTTTCTTTTCAGGGCTGGAAAAAGGAAGGTGAGCAGATACTAGGTAGACAACTGAGGTGTGTCCCTTTATCCGCAGTCGTTTTCCACTGCTTTCTTTAAGGGCCCACACGGTACTGGAGTTCTGTTCCATACTTGGCAGCAACTTGTAAAAGGATGAAGCTTTCAGTCATGACAATTAGAAAAGCAAAAACTTTTTGAAAAAGGCATCCACACCGACAAATTTGCAGACGACAATAGCAGCTGGAACTTCGTGGAGAGCTAGAGGTTTGCGGTTCCATAGGTGATTGAGCCGCTTCTTAGCAGAGCAAGAATTGTTACCTGCTCTGCTTTCCATGCATAAGGCAGAATAGATGGATGGAAGACATGCCAGGGATGTCTGGAAATGGTTTGGCATCCCTTAGCATAGGTCCACCTTTCAAGGGTTTTCCATGCATCTTCTTGAGGCATTACTTACTGTAGGAGGCGAGGTATGACCCACTCAGCCCATGACCGATCAGCAAAACTCTGCAGGCACCGACTAGGCACACTTTGTTTGGGAGTTTGGCAAAGGGAACCACGGCGCTCACCAGGACGAGGTGGCCGAGTGGTTAAGGCGATGGAATGCTAATCCATTGTGCTCTGCATGCATGTGTTCGAATCCCATCCTCGTCGATTTCTTCTGCTTCGTCCGAGCTGAAATCTTTGTTTGCTACTCCTCTTTTTAATGGACAAGCAGTGATTGTCCCCTCCATGGTGGACTTTAACTGTGACCTCTCAAGACGGCTCTTATTAAAGCTAGGAAAGACGCATATTTGTTGTGTGGCATACAAGTTACGTGGCATATCAACGGGTTAAGTCCACTCTTTTTATTTTTCATGCTTGATGGCATCCTCGGCCTTCTCATGAAGATGAAGGCCTCTTTGTCCTTTGCAGCCTTTAGCTGGTACTGATTCTAGATCCCCTGACTGGTCTACCTTAGGACTGTGTGAAAGACAAGTAAGATGTCAGACGTGAGCGAATAACTTTTTTGTGGTTTGCTTCAGAAGCTCAAAAGAGAAGAAAGAAAGGCACTGCTGAGATTCGAACTCAGGATCTCCTGTTTACTAGACAGGCGCTTTAACCAACTAAGCCACAGCGCCTTGTGAGGGCAAAGCTGGCACAGCTGTGCAGCTTAAAAAAAACGCCACTGCTATCGGATGTTTCCAATTCCTGCAACCTTTCATGACCTGATGGGGTGGCTCAAACCTTCATGGTTTTTCTTTTCAGGGCTGGAAAAAGGAAGGTGAGCAGATACTAGGTAGACAACTGAGGTGTGTCCCTTTATCCGCAGTCGTTTTCCACTGCTTTCTTTAAGGGCCCACACGGTACTGGAGTTCTGTTCCATACTTGGCAGCAACTTGTAAAAGGATGAAGCTTTCAGTCATGACAATTAGAAAAGCAAAAACTTTTTGAAAAAGGCATCCACACCGACAAATTTGCAGACGACAATAGCAGCTGGAACTTCGTGGAGAGCTAGAGGTTTGCGGTTCCATAGGTGATTGAGCCGCTTCTTAGCAGAGCAAGAATTGTTACCTGCTCTGCTTTCCATGCATAAGGCAGAATAGATGGATGGAAGACATGCCAGGGATGTCTGGAAATGGTTTGGCATCCCTTAGCATAGGTCCACCTTTCAAGGGTTTTCCATGCATCTTCTTGAGGCATTACTTACTGTAGGAGGCGAGGTATGACCCACTCAGCCCATGACCGATCAGCAAAACTCTGCAGGCACCGACTA
The DNA here is from genome assembly GCF_040894005.1 of Engystomops pustulosus. Taxonomy (NCBI): domain Eukaryota; kingdom Metazoa; phylum Chordata; class Amphibia; order Anura; family Leptodactylidae; genus Engystomops; species Engystomops pustulosus. Next base: position 140,308,640 of record NC_092417.1, on the reverse strand, counting down.
GGCACACTTTGTTTGGGAGTTTGGCAAAGGGAACCACGGCGCTCACCAGGACGAGGTGGCCGAGTGGTTAAGGCGATGGACTGCTAATCCATTGTGCTCTGCATGCATGGGTTCGAATCCCATCCTCGTCGATTTCTTCTGCTTCGTCCAAGCTGAAATCTTTGTTTGCTAATCCTCTTTTTACTGGACAAGCAGTGATTGGCCCCTCCATGGTGGACTTTAACTGTGACCTCTCAAGACGGCTCTTATTAAAGCTAGGAAAGACGCATATTTGTTGTGTGGCATACAAGTTACGTGGCATATCAACGGGTTAAGTCCACTCTTTTTATTTTTCATGCTTGATGGCATCCTCGGCCTTCTCATGAAGATGAAGGCCTCTTTGTCCTTTGCAGCCTTTAGCTGGTACTGATTCTAGATCCCCTGACTGGTCTACCTTAGGACTGTGTGAAAGACAAGTAAGATGTCAGACGTGAGCGAATAACTTTTTTTTGGTTTGCTTCAGAAGCTCAAAAGAGAAGAAAGAAAGGCACTGCTGAGATTCGAACTCAGGATCTCCTGTTTACTAGACAGGCGCTTTAGCCAACTAAGCCACAGCGCCTTGTGAGGGCAAAGCTGGCACAGCTGTGCAGCTTAAAAAAAACGCCACTGCTATCGGATGTTTCCAATTCCTGCAACCTTTCATGACCTGATGGGGTGGCTCAAACCTTCATGGTTTTTCTTTTCAGGGCTGGAAAAAGGAAGGTGAGCAGATACTAGGTAGACAACTGAGGTGTGTCCCTTTATCCGCAGTCGTTTTCCACTGCTTTCTTTAAGGGCCCACATGGTACTGGAGTTCTGTTCCATACTTGGCAGCAACTTGTAAAAGGATGAAGCTTTCAGTCATGACAATTAGAAAAGCAAAAACTTTTTGAAAAAGGCATCCACACCGACAAATTTGCAGACGACAATAGCAGCTGGAACTTCGTGGAGAGCTAGAGGTTTGCGGTTCCATAGGTGATTGAGCCGCTTCTTAGCAGAGCAAGAATTGTTACCTGCTCTGCTTTCCATGCATAAGGCAGAATAGATGGATGGAAGACATGCCAGGGATGTCTGGAAATGGTTTGGCATCCCTTAGCATAGGTCCACCTTTCAAGGGTTTTCCATGCATCTTCTTGAGGCATTACTTACTGTAGGAGGCGAGGTATGACCCACTCAGCCCATGACCGATCAGCAAAACTCTGCAGGCACCGACTAGGCACACTTTGTTTGGGAGTTTGGCAAAGGGAACCAAGGCGCTCACCAGGACGAGGTGGCCGAGTGGTTAAGGCGATGGACTGCTAATCCATTGTGCTCTGCATGCATGGGTTCGAATCCCATCCTCGTCGATTTCTTCTGCTTTGTCCAAGCTGAAATCTTTGTTTGCTAATCCTCTTTTTACTGGACAAGCAGTGATTGTCCCCTCCATGGTGGACTTTAACTGTGACCTCTCAAGACGGCTCTTATTAAAGCTAGGAAAGACGCATATTTGTTGTGTGGCATACAAGTTACGTGGCATATCAACGGGTTAAGTCCACTCTTTTTATTTTTCATGCTTGATGGCATCCTCGGCCTTCTCATGAAGATGAAGGCCTCTTTGTCCTTTGCAGCCTTTAGCTGGTACTGATTCTAGATCCCCTGACTGGTCTACCTTAGGACTGTGTGAAAGACAAGTAAGATGTCAGACGTGAGCGAATAACTTTTTTTTGGTTTGCTTCAGAAGCTCAAAAGAGAAGAAAGAAAGGCACTGCTGAGATTCGAACTCAGGATCTCCTGTTTACTAGACAGGCGCTTTAACCAACTAAGCCACAGCGCCTTGTGAGGGCAAAGCTGGCACAGCTGTGCAGCTTAAAAAAAACGCCACTGCTATCGGATGTTTCCAATTCCTGCAACCTTTCATGACCTGATGGGGTGGCTCAAACCTTCATGGTTTTTCTTTTCAGGGCTGGAAAAAGGAAGGTGAGCAGATACTAGGTAGACAACTGAGGTGTGTCCCTTTATCCGCAGTCGTTTTCCACTGCTTTCTTTAAGGGCCCACACGGTACTGGAGTTCTGTTCCATACTTGGCAGCAACTTGTAAAAGGATGAAGCTTTCAGTCATGACAATTAGAAAAGCAAAAACTTTTTGAAAAAGGCATCCACACCGACAAATTTGCAGACGACAATAGCAGCTGGAACTTCGTGGAGAGCTAGAGGTTTGCGGTTCCATAGGTGATTGAGCCGCTTCTTAGCAGAGCAAGAATTGTTACCTGCTCTGCTTTCCATGCATAAGGCAGAATAGATGGATGGAAGACATGCCAGGGATGTCTGGAAATGGTTTGGCATCCCTTAGCATAGGTCCACCTTTCAAGGGTTTTCCATGCATCTTCTTGAGGCATTACTTACTGTAGGAGGCGAGGTATGACCCACTCAGCCCATGACCGATCAGCAAAACTCTGCAGGCACCGACTAGGCACACTTTGTTTGGGAGTTTGGCAAAGGGAACCACGGCGCTCACCAGGACGAGGTGGCCGAGTGGTTAAGGCGATGGGCTGCTAATCCATTGTGCTCTGCATGCATGGGTTCGAATCCCATCCTCGTCGATTTCTTCTGCTTCGTCCAAGCTGAAATCTTTGTTTGCTAATCCTCTTTTTACTGGACAAGCAGTGATTGTCCCCTCCATGGTGGACTTTAACTGTGACCTCTCAAGACGGCTCTTATTAAAGCTAGGAAAGACGCATATTTGTTGTGTGGCATACAAGTTACGTGGCATATCAACGGGTTAAGTCCACTCTTTTTATTTTTCATGCTTGATGGCATCCTCGGCCTTCTCATGAAGATGAAGGCCTCTTTGTCCTTTGCAGCCTTTAGCTGGTACTGATTCTAGATCCCCTGACTGGTCTACCTTAGGACTGTGTGAAAGACAAGTAAGATGTCAGACGTGAGCGAATAACTTTTTTTTGGTTTGCTTCAGAAGCTCAAAAGAGAAGAAAGAAAGGCACTGCTGAGATTCGAACTCAGGATCTCCTGTTTACTAGACAGGCGCTTTAACCAACTAAGCCACAGCGCCTTGTGAGTGCAAAGCTGGCACAGCTGTGCAGCTTAAAAAAAACGCCACTGCTATCGGATGTTTCCAATTCCTGCAACCTTTCATGACCTGATGGGGTGGCTCAAACCTTCATGGTTTTTCTTTTCAGGGCTGGAAAAAGGAAGGTGAGCAGATACTAGGTAGACAACTGAGGTGTGTCCCTTTATCCGCAGTCGTTTTCCACTGCTTTCTTTAAGGGCCCACACGGTACTGGAGTTCTGTTCCATACTTGGCAGCAACTTGTAAAAGGATGAAGCTTTCAGTCATGACAATTAGAAAAGCAAAAACTTTTTGAAAAAGGCATCCACACCGACAAATTTGCAGACGACAATAGCAGCTGGAACTTCGTGGAGAGCTAGAGGTTTGCGGTTCCATAGGTGATTGAGCCGCTTCTTAGCAGAGCAAGAATTGTTACCTGCTCTGCTTTCCATGCATAAGGCAGAATAGATGGATGGAAGACATGCCAGGGATGTCTGGAAATGGTTTGGCATCCCTTAGCATAGGTCCACCTTTCAAGGGTTTTCCATGCATCTTCTTGAGGCATTAATTACTGTAGGAGGCGAGGTATGACCCACTCAGCCCATGACCGATCAGCAAAACTCTGCAGGCACCGACTAGGCACACTTTGTTTGGGAGTTTGTCAAAGGGAACCATGGCGCTCACCAGGACGAGGTGGCCGAGTGGTTAAGGTGATGGACTGCTAATCCATTGTGCTCTGCATGCATGGGTTCGAATCCCATCCTTGTTGATTTCTTCTGCTTCGTCCAAGCTGAAATCTTTGTTTACTAATCCTCTTTTTACTGGACAAGCAGTGATTGTCCCCTCCATGGTGGACTTTAACTGTGACCTCTCAAGACGGCTCTTATTAAAGCTAGGAAAGACGCATATTTGTTGTGTGGCATACAAGTTACGTGGCATATCAACGGGTTAAGTCCACTCTTTTTATTTTTCATGCTTGATGGCATCCTCGGCCTTCTCATGAAGATGAAGGCCTCTTTGTCCTTTGCAGCCTTTAGCTGGTACTGATTCTAGATCCCCTGACTGGTCTACCTTAGGACTGTGTGAAAGACAAGTAAGATGTCAGACGTGAGCGAATAACTTTTTTTTGGTTTGCTTCAGAAGCTCAAAAGAGAAGAAAGAAAGGCACTGCTGAGATTCAAACTCAGGATCTCCTGTTTACTAGACAGGCGCTTTAACCAACTAAGCCACAGCGCCTTGTGAGTGCAAAGCTGGCACAGCTGTGCAGCTTAAAAAAAACGCCACTGCTATCGGATGTTTCCAATTCCTGCAACCTTTCATGACCTGATGGGGTGGCTCAAACCTTCATGGTTTTTCTTTTCAGGGCTGGAAAAAGGAAGGTGAGCAGATACTAGGTAGACAACTGAGGTGTGTCCCTTTATCCGCAGTCGTTTTCCACTGCTTTCTTTAAGGGCCCACACGGTACTGGAGTTCTGTTCCATACTTGGCAGCAACTTGTAAAAGGATGAAGCTTTCAGTCATGACAATTAGAAAAGCAAAAACTTTTTGAAAAAAGCATCCACACCGACAAATTTGCAGACGACAATAGCAGCTGGAACTTCGTGGAGAGCTAGAGGTTTGCGGTTCCATAGGTGATTGAGCCGCTTCTTAGCAGAGCAAGAATTGTTACCTGCTCTGCTTTCCATGCATAAGGCAGAATAGATGGATGGAAGACATGCCAGGGATGTCTGGAAATGGTTTGACATCCCTTAGCATAGGTCCACCTTTCAAGGGTTTTCCATGCATCTTCTTGAGGCATTACTTACTGTAGGAGGCGAGGTATGACCCACTCAGCCCATGACCGATCAGCAAAACTCTGCAGGCACCGACTAGGCACACTTTGTTTGGGAGTTTGTCAAAGGGAACCACGGCTCTCACCAGGACGAGGTGGCCGAGTGGTTAAGGCGATGGACTGCTAATCCATTGTGCTCTGTATGCATGGGTTCGAATCCCATCCTCGTCGATTTCTTCTGCTTCGTCCAAGCTGAAATCTTTGTTTGCTAATCCTCTTTTTACTGGACAATCAGTGATTGTCCCCTCCATGGTGGACTTTAACTGTGACCTCTCAAGACGGCTCTTATTAAAGCTAGGAAAGACGCATATTTGTTGTGTGGCATACAAGTTACGTGGCATATCAACGGGTTAAGTCCACTCTTTTTATTTTTCATGCTTGATGGCATCCTCGGCCTTCTCATGAAGATGAAGGCCTCTTTGTCCTTTGCAGCCTTTAGCTGGTACTGATTCTAGATCCCCTGACTGGTCTACCTTAGGACTGTGTGAAAGACAAGTAAGATGTCAGACGTGAGCGAATAACTTTTTTTTGGTTTGCTTCAGAAGCTCAAAAGAGAAGAAAGAAAGGCACTGCTGAGATTCGAACTCAGGATCTCCTGTTTACTAGACAGGCGCTTTAACCAACTAAGCCACAGCGCCTTGTGATGGCAAAGCTGGCACAGCTGTGCAGCTTAAAAAAAACGCCACTGCTATCGGATGTTTCCAATTCCTGCAACCTTTCATGACCTGATGGGGTGGCTCAAACCTTCATGGTTTTTCTTTTCAGGGCTGGAAAAAGGAAGGTGAGCAGATACTAGGTAGACAACTGAGGTGTGTCCCTTTATCCGCAGTCGTTTTCCACTGCTTTCTTTAAGGGCCCACACGGTACTGGAGTTCTGTTCCATACTTGGCAGCAACTTGTAAAAGGATGAAGCTTTCAGTCATGACAATTAGAAAAGCAAAAACTTTTTGAAAAAGGCATCCACACCGACAAATTTGCAGACGACAATAGCAGCTGGAACTTCGTGGAGAGCTAGAGGTTTGCGGTTCCATAGGTGATTGAGCCGCTTCTTAGCAGAGCAAGAATTGTTACCTGCTCTGCTTTCCATGCATAAGGCAGAATAGATGGATGGAAGACATGCCAGGGATGTCTGGAAATGGTTTGGCATCCCTTAGCATAGGTCCACCTTTCAAGGGTTTTCCATGCATCTTCTTGAGGCATTACTTACTGAAGGAGGCGAGGTATGACCCACTCAGCCCATGACCGATCAGCAAAACTCTGCAGGCACCGACTAGGCACACTTTGTTTGGGAGTTTGTCAAAGGGAACCACGTCGCTCACCAGGACGAGGTGGCCGAGTGGTTAAGGCGATGGACTGCTAATCCATTGTGCTCTGCATGCATGGGTTCGAATCCCATCCTTGTCGATTTCTTCTGCTTCGTCCAAGCTGAAATCTTTGTTTGCTAATCCTCTTTTTACTGGACAATCAGTGATTGTCCCCTCCATGGTGGACTTTAACTGTGACCTCTCAAGACGGCTCTTATTAAAGCTAGGAAAGACGCATATTTGTTGTGTGGCATACAAGTTACGTGGCATATCAACGGCTTAAGTCCACTCTTTTTATTTTTCATGCTTGATGGCATCCTCGGCCTTCTCATGAAGATGAAGGCCTCTTTGTCCTTTGCAGCCTTTAGCTGGTACTGATTCTAGATCCCCTGACTGGTCTACCTTAGGACTGTGTGAAAGACAAGTAAGATGTCAGACGTGAGCGAATAACTTTTTTTTGGTTTGCTTCAGAAGCTCAAAAGAGAAGAAAGAAAGGCACTGCTGAGATTCAAACTCAGGATCTCCTGTTTACTAGACAGGCGCTTTAACCAACTAAGCCAGAGCGCCTTGTGATGGCAAAGCTGGCACAGCTGTGCAGCTTAAAAAAAACACCACTGCTATCGGATGTTTCCAATTCCTGCAACCTTTCATGACCTGATGGGGTGGCTCAAACCTTCATAGTTTTTCTTTTCAGGGCTGGAAAAAGGAAGGTGAGCAGATACTAGGTAGACAACTGAGGTGTGTCCCTTTATCCGCAGTCGTTTTCCACTGCTTTCTTTAAGGGCCCACACGGTACTGGAGTTCTGTTCAATACTTGGCAGCAACTTGTAAAAGGATGAAGCTTTCAGTCATGACAATTAGAAAAGCAAAAACTTTTTGAAAAAGGCATCCACACCGACAAATTTGCAGACGACAATAGCAGCTGGAACTTCGTGGAGAGCTAGAGGTTTGCGGTTCCATAGGTGATTGAGCCGCTTCTTAGCAGAGCAAGAATTGTTACCTGCTCTGCTTTCCATGCATAAGGCAGAATAGATGGATGGAAGACATGCCAGGGATGTCTGGAAATGGTTTGGCATCCCTTAGCATAGGTCCACCTTTCAAGGGTTTTCCATGCATCTTCTTGAGGCATTACTTACTGTAGGAGGCGAGGTATGACCCACTCAGCCCATGACCGATCAGTAAAACTTTGCAGGCACCGACTAGGCACACTTTGTTTGGGAGTTTGTCAAAGGGAACCACGGCACTTACCAGGACGAGGTGGCCGAGTGGTTAAGGCGATGGACTGCTAATCCATTGTGCTCTGCATGCATGGGTTCGAATCCCATCCTCGTCGATTTCTTCTGCTTAGTCCAAGCTGAAATCTTTGTTTGCTAATCCTCTTTTTACTGGACAAGCAGTGATTGTCCCCTCCATGGTGGACTTTAACTGTGACCTCTCAAGACGGCTCTTATTAAAGCTAGGAAAGACGCATATTTGTTGTGTGGCATACAAGTTACGTGGCATATCAACGGGTTATGTCCACTCTTTTTATTTTTCATGCTTGATGGCATCCTCGGCCTTCTCATGAAGATGAAGGCCTCTTTGTCCTTTGCAGCCTTTAGCTGGTACTGATTCTAGATCCCCTGACTGGTCTACCTTAGGACTGTGTGAAAGACAAGTAAGATGTCAGACGTGAGCGAATAACTTTTTTTTGGTTTGCTTCAGAAGCTCAAAAGAGAAGAAAGAAAGGCACTGCTGAGATTCGAACTCAGGATCTCCTGTTTACTAGACAGGCGCTTTAACCAACTAAGCCACAGCGCCTTGTGATGGCAAAGCTGGCACAGCTGTGCAGCTTAAAAAAAACGCCACTGCTATCGGATGTTTCCAATTCCTGCAACCTTTCATGACCTGATGGGGTGGCTCAAACCTTCATGGTTTTTCTTTTCAGGGCTGGAAAAAGGAAGGTGAGCAGATACTAGGTAGACAACTGAGGTGTGTCCCTTTATCCGCAGTCGTTTTCCACTGCTTTCTTTAAGGGCCCACACGGTACTGGAGTTCTGTTCCATACTTGGCAGCAACTTGTAAAAGGATAAAGCTTTCAGTCATGACAATTAGAAAAGCAAAAACTTTTTGAAAAAGGCATCCACACCGACAAATTTGCAGCCGACAATAGCAGCTGGAACTTCGTGGAGAGCTAGAGGTTTGCGGTTCCATAGGTGATCGAGCCGCTACTTAGCAGAGGAAGAATTGTTACCTGCTCTGCTTTCCATGCATAAGGCAGAATAGATGGATGGAAGACATGCCAGGGATGTCTGGAAATGGTTTGGCATCCCTTAGCATAGGTCCACCTTTCAAGGGTTTTCCATGCATCTTCTTGAGGCATTACTTACTGTAGGAGGCGAGGTATGACCCACTCAGCCCATGACCGATCAGCAAAACTCTGCAGGCACCGACTAGGCACACTTTGTTTCGGAGTTTGTCAAAGGGAACCACGGCGCTCACCAGGACGAGGTGGCCGAGTGGTTAAGGCGATGGACTGCTAATCCATTGTGCTCTGCATGCATGGGTTCGAATCCCATCCTCGTCGATTTCTTCTGCTTCGTCCAAGCTGAAATCTTTGTTTGCTAATCCTCTTTTTACTGGACAATCAGTGATTGTCCCCTCCATGGTGGACTTTAACTGTGACCTCTCAAGACGGCTCTTATTAAAGCTAGGAAAGACGCATATTTGTTGTGTGGCATACAAGTTACGTGGCATATCAACGGGTTAAGTCCACTCTTTTTATTTTTCATGCTTGATGGCATCCTCGGCCTTCTCATGAAGATGAAGGCCTCTTTGTCCTTTGCAGCCTTTAGCTGGTACTGATTCTAGATCCCCTGACTGGTCTACCTTAGGACTGTGTGAAAGACAAGTAAGATGTCAGACGTGAGCGAATAACTTTTTTTTGGTTTGCTTCAGAAGCTCAAAAGAGAAGAAAGAAAGGCACTGCTGAGATTCAAACTCAGGATCTCCTGTTTACTAGACAGGCGCTTTAACCAACTAAGCCAGAGCGCCTTGTGATGGCAAAGCTGGCACAGCTGTGCAGCTTAAAAAAAACACCACTGCTATCGGATGTTTCCAATTCCTGCAACCTTTCATGACCTGATGGGGTGGCTCAAACCTTCATGGTTTTTCTTTTCAGGGCTGGAAAAAGGAAGGTGAGCAGATACTAGGTAGACAACTGAGGTGTGTCCCTTTATCCGCAGTCGTTTTCCACTGCTTTCTTTAAGGGCCCACACGGTACTGGAGTTCTGTTCCATACTTGGCAGCAACTTGTAAAAGGATGAAGCTTTCAGTCATGACAATTAGAAAAGCAAAAACTTTTTGAAAAAGGCATCCACACCGACAAATTTGCAGACGACAATAGCAGCTGGAACTTCGTGGAGAGCTAGAGGTTTGCGGTTCCATAGGTGATTGAGCCGCTTCTTAGCAGAGCAAGAATTGTTACCTGCTCTGCTTTCCATGCATAAGGCAGAATAGATGGATGGAAGACATGCCAGGGATGTCTGGAAATGGTTTGGCATCCCTTAGCATAGGTCCACCTTTCAAGGGTTTTCCATGCATCTTCTTGAGGCATTACTTACTGTAGGAGGCGAGGTATGACCCACTCAGCCCATGACCGATCAGTAAAACTTTGCAGGCACCGACTAGGCACACTTTGTTTGGGAGTTTGTCAAAGGGAACCACGGCACTTACCAGGACGAGGTGGCCGAGTGGTTAAGGCGATGGACTGCTAATCCATTGTGCTCTGCATGCATGGGTTCGAATCCCATCCTCGTCGATTTCTTCTGCTTAGTCCAAGCTGAAATCTTTGTTTGCTAATCCTCTTTTTACTGGACAAGCAGTGATTGTCCCCTCCATGGTGGACTTTAACTGTGACCTCTCAAGACGGCTCTTATTAAAGCTAGGAAAGACGCATATTTGTTGTGTGGCATACAAGTTACGTGGCATATCAACGGGTTATGTCCACTCTTTTTATTTTTCATGCTTGATGGCATCCTCGGCCTTTTCATGAAGATGAAGGCCTCTTTGTCCTTTGCAGCCTTTAGCTGGTACTGATTCTAGATCCCCTGACTGGTCTACCTTAGGACTGTGTGAAAGACAAGTAAGATGTCAGACGTGAGCGAATAACTTTTTTTTGGTTTGCTTCAGAAGCTCAAAAGAGAAGAAAGAAAGGCACTGCTGAGATTCGAACTCAGGATCTCCTGTTTACTAGACAGGCGCTTTAACCAACTAAGCCACAGCGCCTTGTGATGGCAAAGCTGGCACAGCTGTGCAGCTTAAAAAAAACGCCACTGCTATCGGATGTTTCCAATTCCTGCAACCTTTCATGACCTGATGGGGTGGCTCAAACCTTCATGGTTTTTCTTTTCAGGGCTGGAAAAAGGAAGGTGAGCAGATACTAGGTAGACAACTGAGGTGTGTCCCTTTATCCGCAGTCGTTTTCCACTGCTTTCTTTAAGGGCCCACACGGTACTGGAGTTCTGTTCCATACTTGGCAGCAACTTGTAAAAGGATAAAGCTTTCAGTCATGACAATTAGAAAAGCAAAAACTTTTTGAAAAAGGCATCCACACCGACAAATTTGCAGCCGACAATAGCAGCTGGAACTTCGTGGAGAGCTAGAGGTTTGCGGTTCCATAGGTGATCGAGCCGCTACTTAGCAGAGGAAGAATTGTTACCTGCTCTGCTTTCCATGCATAAGGCAGAATAGATGGATGGAAGACATGCCAGGGATGTCTGGAAATGGTTTGGCATCCCTTAGCATAGGTCCACCTTTCAAGGGTTTTCCATGCATCTTCTTGAGGCATTACTTACTGTAGGAGGCGAGGTATGACCCACTCAGCCCATGACCGATCAGCAAAACTCTGCAGGCACCGACTAGGCACACTTTGTTTCGGAGTTTGTCAAAGGGAACCACGGCGCTCACCAGGACGAGGTGGCCGAGTGGTTAAGGCGATGGACTGCTAATCCATTGTGCTCTGCATGCATGGGTTCGAATCCCATCCTCGTCGATTTCTTCTGCTTCGTCCAAGCTGAAATCTTTGTTTGCTAATCCTCTTTTTACTGGACAATCAGTGATTGTCCCCTCCATGGTGGACTTTAACTGTGACCTCTCAAGACGGCTCTTATTAAAGCTAGGAAAGACGCATATTTGTTGTGTGGCATACAAGTTACGTGGCATATCAACGGGTTAAGTCCACTCTTTTTATTTTTCATGCTTGATGGCATCCTCGGCCTTCTCATGAAGATGAAGGCCTCTTTGTCCTTTGCAGCCTTTAGCTGGTACTGATTCTAGATCCCCTGACTGGTCTACCTTAGGACTGTGTGAAAGACAAGTAAGATGTCAGACGTGAGCGAATAACTTTTTTTTGGTTTGCTTCAGAAGCTCAAAAGAGAAGAAAGAAAGGCACTGCTGAGATTCAAACTCAGGATCTCCTGTTTACTAGACAGGCGCTTTAACCAACTAAGCCAGAGCGCCTTGTGATGGCAAAGCTGGCACAGCTGTGCAGCTTAAAAAAAACACCACTGCTATCGGATGTTTCCAATTCCTGCAACCTTTCATGACCTGATGGGGTGGCTCAAACCTTCATGGTTTTTCTTTTCAGGGCTGGAAAAAGGAAGGTGAGCAGATACTAGGTAGACAACTGAGGTGTGTCCCTTTATCCGCAGTCGTTTTCCACTGCTTTCTTTAAGGGCCCACACGGTACTGGAGTTCTGTTCCATACTTGGCAGCAACTTGTAAAAGGATGAAGCTTTCAGTCATGACAATTAGAAAAGCATAAACTTTTTGAAAAAGGCATCCACACCGACAAATTTGCAGACGACAATAGCAGCTGGAACTTCGTGGAGAGCTAGAGGTTTGCGGTTCCATAGGTGATTGAGCCGCTTCTTAGCAGAGCAAGAATTGTTACCTGCTCTGCTTTCCATGCATAAGGCAGAATAGATGGATGGAAGACATGCCAGGGATGTCTGGAAATGGTTTGGCATCCCTTAGCATAGGTCCACCTTTCAAGGGTTTTCCATGCATCTTCTTGAGGCATTACTTACTGTAGGAGGCGAGGTATGACCCACTCAGCCCATGACCGATCAGTAAAACTTTGCAGGCACCGACTAGGCACACTTTGTTTGGGAGTTTGTCAAAGGGAACCACGGCACTTACCAGGACGAGGTGGCCGAGTGGTTAAGGCGATGGACTGCTAATCCATTGTGCTCTGCATGCATGGGTTCGAATCCCATCCTCGTCGATTTCTTCTGCTTAGTCCAAGCTGAAATCTTTGTTTGCTAATCCTCTTTTTACTGGACAAGCAGTGATTGTCCCCTCCATGGTGGACTTTAACTGTGACCTCTCAAGACGGCTCTTATTAAAGCTAGGAAAGACGCATATTTGTTGTGTGGCATACAAGTTACGTGGCATATCAACGGGTTATGTCCACTCTTTTTATTTTTCATGCTTGATGGCATCCTCGGCCTTCTCATGAAGATGAAGGCCTCTTTGTCCTTTGCAGCCTTTAGCTGGTACTGATTCTAGATCCCCTGACTGGTCTACCTTAGGACTGTGTGAAAGACAAGTAAGATGTCAGACGTGAGCGAATAACTTTTTTTTGGTTTGCTTCAGAAGCTCAAAAGAGAAGAAAGAAAGGCACTGCTGAGATTCGAACTCAGGATCTCCTGTTTACTAGACAGGCGCTTTAACCAACTAAGCCACAGCGCCTTGTGATGGCAAAGCTGGCACAGCTGTGCAGCTTAAAAAAAACGCCACTGCTATCGGATGTTTCCAATTCCTGCAACCTTTCATGACCTGATGGGGTGGCTCAAACCTTCATGGTTTTTCTTTTCAGGGCTGGAAAAAGGAAGGTGAGCAGATACTAGGTAGACAACTGAGGTGTGTCCCTTTATCCGCAGTCGTTTTCCACTGCTTTCTTTAAGGGCCCACACGGTACTGGAGTTCTGTTCCATACTTGGCAGCAACTTGTAAAAGGATAAAGCTTTCAGTCATGACAATTAGAAAAGCAAAAACTTTTTGAAAAAGGCATCCACACCGACAAATTTGCAGCCGACAATAGCAGCTGGAACTTCGTGGAGAGCTAGAGGTTTGCAGTTCCATAGGTGATCGAGCCGCTACTTAGCAGAGCAAGAATTGTTACCTGCTCTGCTTTCCATGCATAAGGCAGAATAGATGGATGGAAGACATGCCAGGGATGTCTGGAAATGGTTTGGCATCCCTTAGCATAGGTCCACCTTTCAAGGGTTTTCCATGCATCTTCTTGAGGCATTACTTACTGTAGGAGGCGAGGTATGACCCACTCAGCCCATGACCGATCAGCAAAACTCTGCAGGCACCGACTAGGCACACTTTGTTTCGGAGTTTGTCAAAGGGAACCACGGCGCTCACCAGGACGAGGTGGCCGAGTGGTTAAGGCGATGGACTGCTAATCCTTTGTGCTCTGCATGCATGGGTTCGAATCCCATCCTCGTCGATTTCTTCTGCTTCGTCCAAGCTGAAATCTTTGTTTGCTAATCCTCTTTTTACTGGACAATCAGTGATTGTCCCCTCCATGGTGGACTTTAACTGTGACCTCTCAAGACGGCTCTTATTAAAGCTAGGAAAGACGCATATTTGTTGTGTGGCATACAAGTTACGTGGCATATCAACGGGTTAAGTCCACTCTTTTTATTTTTCATGCTTGATGGCATCCTCGGCCTTCTCATGAAGATGAAGGCCTCTTTGTCCTTTGCAGCCTTTAGCTGGTACTGATTCTAGATCCCCTGACTGGTCTACCTTAGGACTGTGTGAAAGACAAGTAAGATGTCAGACGTGAGCGAATAACTTTTTTTTGGTTTGCTTCAGAAGCTCAAAAGAGAAGAAAGAAAGGCACTGCTGAGATTCAAACTCAGGATCTCCTGTTTACTAGACAGGCGCTTTAACCAACTAAGCCAGAGCGCCTTGTGATGGCAAAGCTGGCACAGCTGTGCAGCTTAAAAAAAACACCACTGCTATCGGATGTTTCCAATTCCTGCAACCTTTCATGACCTGATGGGGTGGCTCAAACCTTCATGGTTTTTCTTTTCAGGGCTGGAAAAAGGAAGGTGAGCAGATACTAGGTAGACAACTGAGGTGTGTCCCTTTATCCGCAGTCGTTTTCCACTGCTTTCTTTAAGGGCCCACACGGTACTGGAGTTCTGTTCCATACTTGGCAGCAACTTGTAAAAGGATGAAGCTTTCAGTCATGACAATTAGAAAAGCAAAAACTTTTTGAAAAAGGCATCCACACCGACAAATTTGCAGACGACAATAGCAGCTGGAACTTCGTGGAGAGCTAGAGGTTTGCGGTTCCATAGGTGATTGAGCCGCTTCTTAGCAGAGCAAGAATTGTTACCTGCTCTGCTTTCCATGCATAAGGCAGAATAGATGGATGGAAGACATGCCAGGGATGTCTGGAAATGGTTTGGCATCCCTTAGCATAGGTCCACCTTTCAAGGGTTTTCCATGCATCTTCTTGAGGCATTACTTACTGTAGGAGGCGAGGTATGACCCACTCAGCCCATGACCGATCAGCAAAACTCTGCAGGCACCGACTAGGCACACTTTGTTTCGGAGTTTGTCAAAGGAAACCACGGCGCTCACCAGGATGAGGTGGCCGAGTGGTTAAGGCGATGGACTGCTAATCCATTGTGCTCTGCATGCATGGGTTCGAATCCCATCCTCGTCGGTTTCTTCTGCTTCGTCCAAGCTGAAATCTTTGTTTGCTAATCCTCTTTTTACTGGACAATCAGTGATTGTCCCCTCCATGGTGGACTTTAACTGTGACCTCTCAAGACGGCTCTTATTAAAGCTAGGAAAGACGCATATTTGTTGTGTGGCATACAAGTTACGTGGCATATCAACGGGTTAAGTCCACTCTTTTTATTTTTCATGCTTGATGGCATCCTCGGCCTTCTCATGAAGATGAAGGCCTCTTTGTCCTTTGCAGCCTTTAGCTGGTACTGATTCTAGATCCCCTGACTGGTCTACCTTAGGACTGTGTGAAAGACAAGTAAGATGTCAGACGTGAGCGAATAACTTTTTTTTGGTTTGCTTCAGAAGCTCAAAAGAGAAGAAAGAAAGGCACTGCTGAGATTCGAACTCAGGATCTCCTGTTTACTAGACAGGCGCTTTAACCAACTAAGCCAGAGCGCCTTGTGATGGCAAAGCTGGCACAGCTGTGCAGCTTAAAAAAAACGCCACTGCTATCGGATGTTTCCAATTCCTGCAACCTTTCATGACCTGATGGGGTGGCTCAAACCTTCATGGTTTTTCTTTTCAGGGCTGGAAAAAGGAAGGTGAGCAGATACTAGGTAGACAACTGAGGTGTGTCCCTTTATCCGCAGTCGTTTTCCACTGCTTTCTTTAAGGGCCCACACGGTACTGGAGTTCTGTTCCATACTTGGCAGCAACTTGTAAAAGGATGAAGCTTTCAGTCATGACAATTAGAAAAGCAAAAACTTTTTGAAAAAGGCATCCACACCGACAAATTTGCAGACGACACTAGCAGCTGGAACTTCATGGAGAGCTAGAGGTTTGCGGTTCCATAGGTGATTGAGCTGCTTCTTAGCAGAACAAGAATTGTTACCTGCTCTGCTTTCCATGCATAAGGCAGAATAGATGGATGGAAGACATGCCAGGGATGTCTGGAAATGGTTTGGCATCCCTTAGCATAGGTCCACCTTTCAAGGGTTTTCCATGCATCTTCTTGAGGCATTACTTACTGTAGGAGGCGAGGTATGACCCACTCAGCCCATGACCGATCAGTAAAACTTTGCAGGCACCGACTAGGCACACTTTGTTTGGGAGTTTGTCAAAGGGAACCACGGCGCTTACCAGGACGAGGTAGCCGATTGGTTAAGGCGATGGACTGCTAATCCATTGTGCTCTGCATGCATGGGTTCGAATCCCATCCTCGTCGATTTCTTCTGCTTAGTCCAAGCTGAAATCTTTGTTTGCTAATCCTCTTTTTACTGGACAAGCAGTGATTGTCCCCTCCATGGTGGACTTTAACTGTGACCTCTCAAGACGGCTCTTATTAAAGCTAGGAAAGACGCATATTTGTTGTGTGGCATACAAGTTACGTGGCATATCAACGGGTTATGTCCACTCTTTTTATTTTTCATGCTTGATGGCATCCTCGGCCTTCTCATGAAGATGAAGGCCTCTTTGTCCTTTGCAGCCTTTAGCTGGTACTGATTCTAGATCCCCTGACTGGTCTACCTTAGGACTGTGTGAAAGACAAGTAAGATGTCAGACGTGAGCGAATAACTTTTTTTTGGTTTGCTTCAGAAGCTCAAAAGAGAAGAAAGAAAGGCACTGCTGAGATTCGAACTCAGGATCTCCTGTTTACTAGACAGGCGCTTTAACCAACTAAGCCACAGCGCCTTGTGATGGCAAAGCTGGCACAGCTGTGCAGCTTAAAAAAAACGCCACTGCTATCGGATGTTTCCAATTCCTGCAACCTTTCATGACCTGATGGGGTGGCTCAAACCTTCATGGTTTTTCTTTTCAGGACTGGAAAAAGGAAGGTGAGCAGATACTAGGTAGACAACTGAGGTGTGTCCCTTTATCCGCAGTCGTTTTCCACTGCTTTCTTTAAGGGCCCACACGGTACTGGAGTTCTGTTCCATACTTGGCAGCAACTTGTAAAAGGATAAAGCTTTCAGTCATGACAATTAGAAAAGCAAAAACTTTTTGAAAAAGGCATCCACACCGACAAATTTGCAGCCGACAATAGCAGCTGGAACTTCGTGGAGAGCTAGAGGTTTGCGGTTCCATAGGTGATTGAGCCGCTTCTTAGCAGAGCAAGAATTGTTACCTGCTCTGCTTTCCATGCATAAGGCAGAATAGATGGATGGAAGACATGCCAGGGATGTCTGGAAATGGTTTGGCATCCCTTAGCATAGGTCCACCTTTCAAGGGTTTTCCATGCATCTTCTTGAGGCATTACTTACTGTAGGAGGCGAGGTATGACCCACTCAGCCCATGACCGATCAGCAAAACTCTGCAGGCACCGACTAGGCACACTTTGTTTCGGAGTTTGTCAAAGGGAACCACGGCGCTCACCAGGACGAGGTGGCCGAGTGGTTAAGGCGATGGACTGCTAATCCATTGTGCTCTGCATGCATGGGTTCGAATCCCATCCTCGTCGATTTCTTCTGCTTCGTCCAAGCTGAAATCTTTGTTTGCTAATCCTCTTTTTACTGGACAATCAGTGATTGTCCCCTCCATGGTGGACTTTAACTGTGACCTCTCAAGACGGCTCTTATTAAAGCTAGGAAAGACGCATATTTGTTGTGTGGCATACAAGTTACGTGGCATATCAACGGGTTAAGTCCACTCTTTTTATTTTTCATGCTTGATGGCATCCTCGGCCTTCTCATGAAGATGAAGGCCTCTTTGTCCTTTGCAGCCTTTAGCTGGTACTGATTCTAGATCCCCTGACTGGTCTACCTTAGGACTGTGTGAAAGACAAGTAAGATGTCAGACGTGAGCGAATAACTTTTTTTTGGTTTGCTTCAGAAGCTCAAAAGAGAAGAAAGAAAGGCACTGCTGAGATTCAAACTCAGGATCTCCTGTTTACTAGACAGGCGCTTTAACCAACTAAGCCAGAGCGCCTTGTGATGGCAAAGCTGGCACAGCTGTGCAGCTTAAAAAAAACACCACTGCTATCGGATGTTTCCAATTCCTGCAACCTTTCATGACCTGATGGGGTGGCTCAAACCTTCATGGTTTTTCTTTTCAGGGCTGGAAAAAGGAAGGTGAGCAGATACTAGGTAGACAACTGAGGTGTGTCCCTTTATCCGCAGTCGTTTTCCACTGCTTTCTTTAAGGGCCCACACGGTACTGGAGTTCTGTTCCATACTTGGCAGCAACTTGTAAAAGGATGAAGCTTTCAGTCATGACAATTAGAAAAGCAAAAACTTTTTGAAAAAGGCATCCACACCGACAAATTTGCAGACGACAATAGCAGCTGGAACTTCGTGGAGAGCTAGAGGTTTGCGGTTCCATAGGTGATTGAGCCGCTTCTTAGCAGAGCAAGAATTGTTACCTGCTCTGCTTTCCATGCATAAGGCAGAATAGATGGATGGAAGACATGCCAGGGATGTCTGGAAATGGTTTGGCATCCCTTAGCATAGGTCCACCTTTCAAGGGTTTTCCATGCATCTTCTTGAGGCATTACTTACTGTAGGAGGCGAGGTATGACCCACTCAGCCCATGACAGATCAGTAAAACTTTGCAGGCACCGACTAGGCACACTTTGTTTGGGAGTTTGTCAAAGGGAACCACAGTGCTCACCAGGACGAGGTGGCCGAGTGGTTAAGGCGATGGACTGCTAATCCATTGTGCTCTGCATGCATGGGTTCGAATCCCATCCTCGTCGATTTCTTCTGCTTCGTCCAAGCTGAAATCTTTGTTTGCTAATCCTCTTTTTACTGGACAAGCAGTGATTGTCCCCTCCATGGTGGACTTTAACTGTGACCTCTCAAGACGGCTCTTATTAAAGCTAGGAAAGACGCATATTTGTTGTGTGGCATACAAGTTACGTGGCATATCAACGGGTTAAGTCCACTCTTTTTATTTTTCATGCTTGATGGCATCCTCGGCCTTCTCATGAAGATGAAGGCCTCTTTGTCCTTTGCAGCCTTTAGCTGGTACTGATTCTAGATCCCCTGACTGGTCTACCTTAGGACTGTGTGAAAGACAAGTAAGATGTCAGACGTGAGCGAATAACTTTTTTTTGGTTTGCTTCAGAAGCTCAAAAGAGAAGAAAGAAAGGCACTGCTGAGATTCGAACTCAGGATCTCCTGTTTACTAGACAGGCGCTTTAACCAACTAAGCCACAGCGCCTTGTGATGGCAAAGCTGGCACAGCTGTGCAGCTTAAAAAAAACGCCACTGCTATCGGATGTTTCCAATTCCTGCAACCTTTCATGACCTGATGGGGTGGCTCAAACCTTCATGGTTTTTCTTTTCAGGGCTGGAAAAAGGAAGGTGAGCAGATACTAGGTAGACAACTGAGGTGTGTCCCTTTATCCGCAGTCGTTTTCCACTGCTTTCTTTAAGGGCCCACACGGTACTGGAGTTCTGTTCCATACTTGGCAGCAACTTGTAAAAGGATGAAGCTTTCAGTCATGACAATTAGAAAAGCAAAAACTTTTTGAAAAAGGCATCCACACCGACAAATTTGCAGACGACAATAGCAGCTGGAACTTCGTGGAGAGCTAGAGGTTTGCGGTTCCATAGGTGATTGAGCCGCTTCTTAGCAGAGCAAGAATTGTTACCTGCTCTGCTTTCCATGCATAAGGCAGAATAGATGGATGGAAGACATGCCAGGGATGTCTGGAAATGGTTTGGCATCCCTTAGCATAGGTCCACCTTTCAAGGGTTTTCCATGCATCTTCTTGAGGCATTACTTACTGAAGGAGGCGAGGTATGACCCACTCAGCCCATGACCGATCAGCAAAACTCTGCAGGCACCGACTAGGCACACTTTGTTTGGGAGTTTGTCAAAGGGAACCAGAGCGCTCACCAGGACGAGGTGGCCGAGTGGTTAAGGCGATGAACTGCTAATCCATTGTGCTCTGCATGCATGGGTTCGAATCCCATCCTCGTCGATTTCTTCTGCTTCGTCCAAGCTGAAATCTTTGTTTGCTAATCCTCTTTTTACTGGACAAGCAGTGATTGTCCCCTCCATGGTGGAATTTAACTGTGACCTCTCAAGATGGCTCTTATTAAAGCTAGGAAAGACGCATATTTGTTGTGTGGCATACAAGTTACGTGGCATATCAACGGGTTAAGTCCACTCTTTTTATTTTTCATGCTTGATGGCATCCTCGGCCTTCTCATGAAGATGAAGGCCTCTTTGTCCTTTGCAGCCTTTAGCTGGTACTGATTCTAGATCCCCTGACTGGTCTACCTTAGGACTGTGTGAAAGACAAGTAAGATGTCAGACGTGAGCGAATAACTTTTTTTTGGTTTGCTTCAGAAGCTCAAAAGAGAAGAAAGAAAGGCACTGCTGAGATTCGAACTCAGGATCTCCTGTTTACTAGACAGGCGCTTTAACCAACTAAGCCACAGCGCCTTGTGATGGCAAAGCTGGCACAGCTGTGCAGCTTAAAAAAAACGCCACTGCTATCGGATGTTTCCAATTCCTGCAACCTTTCATGACCTGATGGGGTGGCTCAAACCTTCATGGTTTTTCTTTTCAGGGCTGGAAAAAGGAAGGTGAGCAGATACTAGGTAGACAACTGAGGTGTGTCCCTTTATCCGCAGTCGTTTTCCACTGCTTTCTTTAAGGGCCCACACGGTACTGGAGTTCTGTTCCATACTTGGCAGCAACTTGTAAAAGGATGAAGCTTTCAGTCATGACAATTAGAAAAGCAAAAACTTTTTGAAAAAGGCATCCACACCGACAAATTTGCAGACGACAATAGCAGCTGGAACTTCGTGGAGAGCTAGAGGTTTGCGGTTCCATAGGTGATTGAGCCGCTTCTTAGCAGAGCAAGAATTGTTACCTGCTCTGCTTTCCATGCATAAGGCAGAATAGATGGATGGAAGACATGCCAGGGATGTCTGGAAATGGTTTGGCATCCCTTAGCATAGGTCCACCTTTCAAGGGTTTTCCATGCATCTTCTTGAGGCATTACTTACTGTAGGAGGCGAGGTATGACCCACTCAGCCCATGACCGATCAGTAAAACTTTGCAGGCACCGACTAGGCACACTTTGTTTGGGAGTTTGTCAAAGGGAACCACGGCGCTTACCAGGACGAGGTGGCTGAGTGGTTAAGGCGATGGACTGCTAATCCATTGTGCTCTGCATGCATGGGTTCGAATCCCATCCTCGTCGATTTCTTCTGCTTCGTCCAAGCTGAAATCTTTGTTTGCTAATCCTCTTTTTACTGGACAAGCAGTGATTGTCCCCTCCATGGTGGACTTTAACTGTGACCTCTCAAGACGGCTCTTATTAAAGCTAGGAAAGACGCATATTTGTTGTGTGGCATACAAGTTACGTGGCATATCAACGGGTTAAGTCCACTCTTTTTATTTTTCATGCTTGATGGCATCCTCGGCCTTCTCATGAAGATGAAGGCATCTTTGTCCTTTGCAGCCTTTAGCTGGTACTGATTCTAGATCCCCTGACTGGTCTACCTTAGGACTGTGTGAAAGACAAGTAAGATGTCAGACGTGAGCGAATAACTTTTTTTTGGTTTGCTTCAGAAGCTCAAAAGAGAAGAAAGAAAGGCACTGCTGAGATTCGAACTCAGGATCTCCTGTTTACTAGACAGGCACTTTAACCAACTAAGCCACAGCGCCTTGTGATGGCAAAGCTGGCACAGCTGTGCAGCTTAAAAAAAACACCACTGCTATCGGATGTTTCCAATTCTTGCAACCTTTCATGACCTGATGGGGTGGCTCAAACCTTCATGGTTTTTCTTTTCAGGGCTGGAAAAAGGAAGGTGAGCAGATACTAGGTAGACAACTGAGGTGTGTCCCTTTATCCGCAGTCGTTTTCCACTGCTTTCTTTAAGGGCCCACACGGTACTGGAGTTCTGTTCCATACTTGGCAGCAACTTGTAAAAGGATAAAGCTTTCAGTCATGACAATTAGAAAAGCAAAAACTTTTTGAAAAAGGCATCCACACCGACAAATTTGCAGACGACAATAGCAGCTGGAACTTCGTGGAGAGCTAGAGGTTTGCGGTTCCATAGGTGATTGAGCCGCTTCTTAGCAGAGCAAGAATTGTTACCTGCTCTGCTTTCCATGCATAAGGCAGAATAGATGGATGGAAGACATGCCAGGGATGTCTGGAAATGGTTTGGCATCCCTTAGCATAGGTCCACCTTTCAAGGGTTTTCCATGCATCTTCTTGAGGCATTACTTACTGAAGGAGGCGAGGTATGACCCACTCAGCCCATGACCGATCAGCAAAACTCTGCAGGCACCGACTAGGCACACTTTGTTTGGGAGTTTGTCAAAGGGAACCACAGCACTCACCAGGACGAGGTGGCCGAGTGGTTAAGGCGATGAACTGCTAATCCATTGTGCTCTGCATGCATGGGTTCGAATCCCATCCTTGTCGATTTCTTCTGCTTCGTCCAAGCTGAAATCTTTGTTTGCTAATCCTCTTTTTACTGGACAAGCAGTGATTGTCCCCTCCATGGTGGACTTTAACTGTGACCTCTCAAGATGGCTCTTATTAAAGCTAGGAAAGACGCATATTTGTTGTGCGGCATACAAGTTACGTGGCATATCAACGGGTTAAGTCCACTCTTTTTATTTTTCATGCTTGATGGCATCCTCGGCCTTCTCATGAAGATGAAGGCCTCTTTGTCCTTTGCAGCCTTTAGCTGGTACTGATTCTAGATCCCCTGACTGGTCTACCTTAGGACTGTGTGAAAGACAAGTAAGATGTCAGACGTGAGCGAATAACTTTTTTTTGGTTTGCTTCAGAAGCTCAAAAGAGAAGAAAGAAAGGCACTGCTGAGATTCGAACTCAGGATCTCCTGTTTACTAGACAGGCGCTTTAACCAACTAAGCCACAGCGCCTTGTGATGGCAAAGCTGGCACAGCTGTGCAGCTTAAAAAAAACGCCACTGCTATCGGATGTTTCCAATTCCTGCAACCTTTCATGACCTGATGGGGTGGCTCAAACCTTCATGGTTTTTCTTTTCAGGGCTGGAAAAAGGAAGGTGAGCAGATACTAGGTAGACAACTGAGGTGTGTCCCTTTATCCGCAGTCGTTTTCCACTGCTTTCTTTAAGGGCCCACACGGTACTGGAGTTCTGTTCCATACTTGGCAGCAACTTGTAAAAGGATGAAGTTTTCAGTCATGACAATTAGAAAAGCAAAAACTTTTTGAAAAAGGCATCCACACCGACAAATTTGCAGACGACAATAGCAGCTGGAACTTCGTGGAGAGCTAGAGGTTTGCGGTTCCATAGGTGATTGAGCCGCTTCTTAGCAGAGCAAGAATTGTTACCTGCTCTGCTTTCCATGCATAAGGCAGAATAGATGGATGGAAGACATGCCAGGGATGTCTGGAAATGGTTTGGCATCCCTTAGCATAGGTCCACCTTTCAAGGGTTTTCCATGCATCTTCTTGAGGCATTACTTACTGTAGGAGGCGAGGTATGACCCACTCAGCCCATGACCGATCAGTAAAACTTTGCAGGCACCGACTAGGCACACTTTGTTTGGGAGTTTGTCAAAGGGAACCACGGCGGTTACCAGGACGAGGTGGCCGAGTGGTTAAGGCGATGGACTGCTAATCCATTGTGCTCTGCATGCATGGGTTCGAATCCCATCCTTGTCGATTTCTTCTGCTTAGTCCAAGCTGAAATCTTTGTTTGCTAATCCTCTTTTTACTGGACAAGCAGTGATTGTCCCCTCCATGGTGGACTTTAACTGTGACCTCTCAAGACGGCTCTTATTAAAGCTAGGAAAGACGCATATTTGTTGTGTGGCATACAAGTTACGTGGCATATCAACGGGTTATGTCCACTCTTTTTATTTTTCATGCTTGATGGCATCCTCGGCCTTCTCATGAAGATGAAGGCCTCTTTGTCCTTTGCAGCCTTTAGCTGGTACTGATTCTAGATCCCCTGACTGGTCTACCTTAGGACTGTGTGAAAGACAAGTAAGATGTCAGACGTGAGCGAATAACTTTTTTTTGGTTTGCTTCAGAAGCTCAAAAGAGAAGAAAGAAAGGCACTGCTGAGATTCGAACTCAGGATCTCCTGTTTACTAGACAGGCGCTTTAACCAACTAAGCCACAGCGCCTTGTGATGGCAAAGCTGGCACAGCTGTGCAGCTTAAAAAAAACGCCACTGCTATCGGATGTTTCCAATTCCTGCAACCTTTCATGACCTGATGGGGTGGCTCAAACCTTCATGGTTTTTCTTTTCAGGGCTGGAAAAAGGAAGGTGAGCAGATACTAGGTAGACAACTGAGGTGTGTCCCTTTATCCGCAGTCGTTTTCCACTGCTTTCTTTAAGGGCCCACACGGTACTGGAGTTCTGTTCCATACTTGGCAGCAACTTGTAAAAGGATGAAGCTTTCAGTCATGACAATTAGAAAAGCAAAAACTTTTTGAAAAAGGCATCCACACCGACAAATTTGCAGACGACAATAGCAGCTGGAACTTCGTGGAGAGCTAGAGGTTTGCGGTTCCATAGGTGATTGAGCCGCTTCTTAGCAGAGCAAGAATTGTTACCTGCTCTGCTTTCCATGCATAAGGCAGAATAGATGGATGGAAGACATGCCAGGGATGTCTGGAAATGGTTTGGCATCCCTTAGCATAGGTCCACCTTTCAAGGGTTTTCCATGCATCTTCTTGAGGCATTACTTACTGAAGGAGGCGAGGTATGACCCACTCAGCCCATGACCGATCAGCAAAACTCTGCAGGCACCGACTAGGCACACTTTGTTTGGGAGTTTGTCAAAGGGAACCACAGCGCTCACCAGGACGAGGTGGCCGAGTGGTTAAGGCGATGAACTGCTAATCCATTGTGCTCTGCATGCATGGGTTCGAGTCCCATCCTCGTCGATTTCTTCTGCTTCGTCCAAGCTGAAATCTTTGTTTGCTAATCCTCTTTTTACTGGACAAGCAGTGATTGTCCCCTCCATGGTGGACTTTAACTGTGACCTCTCAAGACGGCTCTTATTAAAGCTAGGAAAGACGCATATTTGTTGTGTGGCATACAAGTTACGTGGCATATCAACGGGTTAAGTCCACTCTTTTTATTTTTCATGCTTGATGGCATCCTCGGCCTTCTCATGAAGATGAAGGCCTCTTTGTCCTTTGCAGCCTTTAGCTGGTACTGATTCTAGATCCCCTGACTGGTCTACCTTAGGACTGTGTGAAAGACAAGTAAGATGTCAGACGTGAGCGAATAACTTTTTTTTGGTTTGCTTCAGAAGCTCAAAAGAGAAGAAAGAAAGGCACTGCTGAGATTCGAACTCAGGATCTCCTGTTTACTAGACAGGCGCTTTAACCAACTAAGCCACAGCGCCTTGTGATGGCAAAGCTGGCACAGCTGTGCAGCTTAAAAAAAACGCCACTGCTATCGGATGTTTCCAATTCCTGCAACCTTTCATGACCTGATGGGGTGGCTCAAACCTTCATGGTTTTTCTTTTCAGGGCTGGAAAAAGGAAGGTGAGCAGATACTAGGTAGACAACTGAGGTGTGTCCCTTTATCCGCAGTCGTTTTCCACTGCTTTCTTTAAGGGCCCACACGGTACTGGAGTTCTGTTCCATACTTGGCAGCAACTTGTAAAAGGATAAAGCTTTCAGTCATGACAATTAGAAAAGCAAAAACTTTTTGAAAAAGGCATCCACACCGACAAATTTGCAGACGACAATAGCAGCTGGAACTTCGTGGAGAGCTAGAGGTTTGCGGTTCCATAGGTGATTGAGCCGCTTCTTAGCAGAGCAAGAATTGTTACCTGCTCTGCTTTCCATGCATAAGGCAGAATAGATGGATGGAAGACATGCCAGGGATGTCTGGAAATGGTTTGGCAAAGGTGTCTGGATGTCTGGAAATGGTTTGGCAAAGGTCCACCTTTCAAGGGTTTTCCATGCATCTTCTTGAGGCATTACTTACTGAAGGAGGCGAGGTATGACCCACTCAGCCCATGACCGATCAGCAAAACTCTGCAGGCACCGACTAGGCACACTTTGTTTGGGAGTTTGTCAAAGGGAACCACGGCGCTCACCAGGACGAGGTGGCCGAGTGGTTAAGGCGATGGACTGCTAATTCATTGTGCTCTGCATGCATGGGTTCGAATCCCATCCTCGTCGATTTCTTCTGCTTCGTCCAAGCTGAAATCTTTGTTTGCTAATCCTCTTTTTACTGGACAATCAGTGATTGTCCCCTCCATGGTGGACTTTAACTGTGACCTCTCAAGACGGCTCTTATTAAAGCTAGGAAAGACGCATATTTGTTGTGTGGCATACAAGTTACGTGGCATATCAACGGGTTAAGTCCACTCTTTTTATTTTTCATGCTTGATGGCATCCTCGGCCTTCTCATGAAGATGAAGGCCTCTTTGTCCTTTGCAGCCTTTAGCTGGTACTGATTCTAGATCCCCTGACTGGTCTACCTTAGGACTGTGTGAAAGACAAGTAAGATGTCAGACGTGAGCGAATAACTTTTTTTTGGTTTGCTTCAGAAGCTCAAAAGAGAAGAAAGAAAGGCACTGCTGAGATTCGAACTCAGGATCTCCTGTTTACTAGACAGGCGCTTTAACCAAGTAAGCCACAGCGCCTTGTGATGGCAAAGCTGGCACAGCTGTGCAGCTTAAAAAAAACGCCACTGCTATCGGATGTTTCCAATTCCTGCAACCTTTCATGACCTGATGGGGTGGCTCAAACCTTCATGGTTTTTCTTTTCAGGGCTGGAAAAAGGAAGGTGAGCAGATACTAGGTAGACAACTGAGG
The DNA here is from genome assembly GCF_040894005.1 of Engystomops pustulosus. Taxonomy (NCBI): domain Eukaryota; kingdom Metazoa; phylum Chordata; class Amphibia; order Anura; family Leptodactylidae; genus Engystomops; species Engystomops pustulosus. The sequence continues at coordinate 140,281,955 of NC_092417.1, read as the reverse complement.
TGTGTCCCTTTATCCGCAGTCGTTTTCCACTGCTTTCTTTAAGGGCCCACACGGTACTGGAGTTCTGTTCCATACTTGGCAGCAACTTGTAAAAGGATGAAGCTTTCAGTCATGACAATTAGAAAAGCAAAAACTTTTTGAAAAAGGCATCCACACCGACAAATTTGCAGACGACAATAGCAGCTGGAACTTCGTGGAGAGCTAGAGGTTTGCGGTTCCATAGGTGATTGAGCCGCTTCTTAGCAGAGCAAGAATTGTTACCTGCTCTGCTTTCCATGCATAAGGCAGAATAGATGGATGGAAGACATGCCAGGGATGTCTGGAAATGGTTTGGCATCCCTTAGCATAGGTCCACCTTTCAAGGGTTTTCCATGCATCTTCTTGAGGCATTACTTACTGTAGGAGGCGAGGTATGACCCACTCAGCCCATGACCGATCAGCAAAACTCTGCAGGCACCGACTAGGCACACTTTGTTTGGGAGTTTGTCAAAGGGAACCACGGCGCTCACCAGGACGAGGTGGCCGAGTGGTTAAGGCGATGGACTGCTAATCCATTGTGCTCTGCATGCATGGGTTCGAATCCCATCCTTGTCGATTTCTTCTGCTTCGTCCAAGCTGAAATCTTTGTTTGCTAATCCTCTTTTTACTGGACAAGCAGTGATTGGCCCCTCCATGGTGGACTTTAACTGTGACCTCTCAAGACGGCTCTTATTAAAGCTAGGAAAGACGCATATTTGTTGTGTGGCATACAAGTTACGTGGCATATCAACGGGTTAAGTCCACTCTTTTTATTTTTCATGCTTGATGGCATCCTCGGCCTTCTCATGAAGATGAAGGCCTCTTTGTCCTTTGCAGCCTTTAGCTGGTACTGATTCTAGATCCCCTGACTGGTCTACCTTAGGACTGTGTGAAAGACAAGTAAGATGTCAGACGTGAGCGAATAACTTTTTTTTGGTTTGCTTCAGAAGCTCAAAAGAGAAGAAAGAAAGGCACTGCTGAGATTCGAACTCAGGATCTCCTGTTTACTAGACAGGCGCTTTAACCAACTAAGCCACAGCGCCTTGTGATGGCAAAGCTGGCACAGCTGTGCAGCTTAAAAAAAACGCCACTGCTATCGGATGTTTCCAATTCCTGCAACCTTTCATGACCTGATGGGGTGGCTCAAACCTTCATGGTTTTTCTTTTCAGGGCTGGAAAAAGGAAGGTGAGCAGATACTAGGTAGACAACTGAGGTGTGTCCCTTTATCCGCAGTCGTTTTCCACTGCTTTCTTTAAGGGCCCACACGGTACTGGAGTTCTGTTCCATACTTGGCAGCAACTTGTAAAAGGATGAAGCTTTCAGTCATGACAATTAGAAAAGCAAAAACTTTTTGAAAAAGGCATCCACACCGACAAATTTGCAGACGACAATAGCAGCTGGAACTTCGTGGAGAGCTAGAGGTTTGCGGTTCCATAGGTGATTGAGCCGCTTCTTAGCAGAGCAAGAATTGTTACCTGCTCTGCTTTCCATGCATAAGGCAGAATAGATGGATGGAAGACATGCCAGGGATGTCTGGAAATGGTTTGGCATCCCTTAGCATAGGTCCACCTTTCAAGGGTTTTCCATGCATCTTCTTGAGGCATTACTTACTGTAGGAGGCGAGGTATGACCCACTCAGCCCATGACCGATCAGCAAAACTCTGCAGGCACCGACTAGGCACACTTTGTTTGGGAGTTTGTCAAAGGGAACCACGGCGCTCACCAGGACGAGGTGGCCGAGTGGTTAAGGCGATGGACTGCTAATCCATTGTGCTCTGCATGCATGGGTTCGAATCCCATCCTCGTCGATTTCTTCTGCTTCGTCCAAGCTGAAATCTTTGTTTGCTAATCCTCTTTTTACTGGACAAGCAGTGATTGGCCCCTCCATGGTGGACTTTAACTGTGACCTCTCAAGACGGCTCTTATTAAAGCTAGGAAAGACGCATATTTGTTGTGTGGCATACAAGTTACGTGGCATATCAACGGGTTAAGTCCACTCTTTTTATTTTTCATGCTTGATGGCATCCTCGGCCTTCTCATGAAGATGAAGGCCTCTTTGTCCTTTGCAGCCTTTAGCTGGTACTGATTCTAGATCCCCTGACTGGTCTACCTTAGGACTGTGTGAAAGACAAGTAAGATGTCAGACGTGAGCGAATAACTTTTTTTTGGTTTGCTTCAGAAGCTCAAAAGAGAAGAAAGAAAGGCACTGCTGAGATTCGAACTCAGGATCTCCTGTTTACTAGACAGGCGCTTTAACCAACTAAGCCACAGCGCCTTGTGATGGCAAAGCTGGCACAGCTGTGCAGCTTAAAAAAAACGCCACTGCTATCGGATGTTTCCAATTCCTGCAACCTTTCATGACCTGATGGGGTGGCTCAAACCTTCATGGTTTTTCTTTTCAGGGCTGGAAAAAGGAAGGTGAGCAGATACTAGGTAGACAACTGAGGTGTGTCCCTTTATCCGCAGTCGTTTTCCACTGCTTTCTTTAAGGGCCCACACGGTACTGGAGTTCTGTTCCATACTTGGCAGCAACTTGTAAAAGGATGAAGCTTTCAGTCATGACAATTAGAAAAGCAAAAACTTTTTGAAAAAGGCATCCACACCGACAAATTTGCAGATGACATTAGCAGCTGGAACTTCGTGGAGAGCTAGAGGTTTGCGGTTCCATAGGTGATTGAGCCGCTTCTTAGCAGAGCAAGAATTGTTACCTGCTCTGCTTTCCATGCATAAGGCAGAAAAGATGGATGGAAGACATGCCAGGGATGTCTGGAAATGGTTTGGCATCCCTTAGCATAGGTCCACCTTTCAAGGGTTTTCCATGCATCTTCTTGAGGCATTACTTACTGTAGGAGGCGAGGTATGACCCACTCAGCCCATGACCGATCAGCAAAACTCTGCAGGCACCGACTAGGCACACTTTGTTTGGGAGTTTGTCAAAGGGAACCACGGCGCTTCGATTTCTTCTGCTTCGTCCAAGCTGAAATCTTTGTTTGCTAATCCTCTTTTTACTGGACAAGCAGTGATTGGCCCCTCCATGGTGGACTTTAACTGTGACCTCTCAAGACGGCTCTTATTAAAGCTAGGAAAGACGCATATTTGTTGTGTGGCATACAAGTTACGTGGCATATCAACGGGTTAAGTCCACTCTTTTTATTTTTCATGCTTGATGGCATCCTCGGCCTTCTCATGAAGATGAAGGCCTCTTTGTCCTTTGCAGCCTTTAGCTGGTACTGATTCTAGATCCCCTGACTGGTCTACCTTAGGACTGTGTGAAAGACAAGTAAGATGTCAGACGTGAGCGAATAACTTTTTTGTGGTTTGCTTCAGAAGCTCAAAAGAGAAGAAAGAAAGGCACTGCTGAGATTCGAACTCAGGATCTCCTGTTTACTAGACAGGCGCTTTAACCAACTAAGCCACAGCGCCTTGTGATGGCAAAGCTGGCACAGCTGTGCAGCTTAAAAAAAATGCCACTGCTATCGGATGTTTCCAATTCCTGCAACCTTTCATGACCTGATGGGGTGGCTCAAACCTTCATGGTTTTTCTTTTCAGGGCTGGAAAAAGGAAGGTGAGCAGATACTAGGTAGACAACTGAGGTGTGTCCCTTTATCCGCAGTCGTTTTCCACTGCTTTCTTTAAGGGCCCACACGGTACTGGAGTTCTGTTCCATACTTGGCAGCAACTTGTAAAAGGATGAAGCTTTCAGTCATGACAATTAGAAAAGCAAAAACTTTTTGAAAAAGGCATCCTCACCGACAAATTTGCAGACGACAATAGCAGCTGGAACTTCGTGGAGAGCTAGAGGTTTGCGGTTCCATAGGTGATTGAGCCGCTTCTTAGCAGAGCAAGAATTGTTACCTGCTCTGCTTTCCATGCATAAGGCAGAATAGATGGATGGAAGACATGCCAGGGATGTCTGGAAATGGTTTGGCATCCCTTAGCATAGGTCCACCTTTCAAGGGTTTTCCATGCATCTTCTTGAGGCATTACTTACTGTAGGAGGCGAGGTATGACCCACTCAGCCCATGACCGATCAGCAAAACTCTGCAGGCACCGACTAGGCACACTTTGTTTGGGAGTTTGTCAAAGGGAACCACGGCGCTCACCAGGACGAGGTGGCCGAGTGGTTAAGGCGATGGACTGCTAATCCATTGTGCTCTGCATGCATGGGTTCGAATCCCATCCTCGTCGATTTCTTCTGCTTCGTCCAAGCTGAAATCTTTGTTTGCTAATCCTCTTTTTACTGGACAAGCAGTGATTGGCCCCTCCATGGTGGACTTTAACTGTGACCTCTCAAGACGGCTCTTATTAAAGCTAGGAAAGACGCATATTTGTTGTGTGGCATACAAGTTACGTGGCATATCAACGGGTTAAGTCCACTCTTTTTATTTTTCATGCTTGATGGCATCCTCGGCCTTCTCATGAAGATGAAGGCCTCTTTGTCCTTTGCAGCCTTTAGCTGGTACTGATTCTAGATCCCCTGACTGGTCTACCTTAGGACTGTGTGAAAGACAAGTAAGATGTCAGACGTGAGCGAATAACTTTTTTTTGGTTTGCTTCAGAAGCTCAAAAGAGAAGAAAGAAAGGCACTGCTGAGATTCGAACTCAGGATCTGCTGTTTACTAGACAGGCGCTTTAACCAACTAAGCCACAGCGCCTTGTGATGGCAAACCTGGCACAGCTGTGCAGCTTAAAAAAAACGCCACTGCTATCGGATGTTTCCAATTCCTGCAACCTTTCATGACCTGATGGGGTGGCTCAAACCTTCATGGTTTTTCTTTTCAGGGCTGGAAAAAGGAAGGTGAGCAGATACTAGGTAGACAACTGAGGTGTGTCCCTTTATCCGCAGTCGTTTTCCACTGCTTTCTTTAAGGGCCCACACGGTACTGGAGTTCTGTTCCATACTTGGCAGCAACTTGTAAAAGGATGAAGCTTTCAGTCATGACAATTAGAAAAGCAAAAACTTTTTGAAAAAGGCATCCACACCGACAAATTTGCAGACGGCAATAGCAGCTGGAACTTCGTGGAGAGCTAGAGGTTTGCGGTTCCATAGGTGATTGAGCCGCTTCTTAGCAGAGCAAGAATTGTTACCTGCTCTGCTTTCCATGCATAAGGCAGAATAGATGGATGGAAGACATGCCAGGGATGTCTGGAAATGGTTTGGCATCCCTTAGCATAGGTCCACCTTTCAAGGGTTTTCCATGCATCTTCTTGAGGCATTACTTACTGTAGGAGGCGAGGTATGACCCACTCAGCCCATGACCGATCAGCAAAACTCTGCAGGCACCGACTAGGCACACTTTGTTTGGGAGTTTGTCAAAGGGAACCACGGCGCTCACCAGGACGAGGTGGCCGAGTGGTTAAGGCGATGGACTGCTAATCCATTGTGCTCTGCATGCATGGGTTCGAATCCCATCCTCGTCGATTTCTTCTGCTTCGTCCAAGCTGAAATCTTTGTTTGCTAATCCTCTTTTTACTGGACAAGCAGTGATTGGCCCCTCCATGGTGGACTTTAACTGTGACCTCTCAAGACGGCTCTTATTAAAGCTAGGAAAGACGCATATTTGTTGTGTGGCATACAAGTTACGTGGCATATCAACGGGTTAAGTCCACTCTTTTTATTTTTCATGCTTGATGGCATCCTCGGCCTTCTCATGAAGATGAAGGCCTCTTTGTCCTTTGCAGCCTTTAGCTGGTACTGATTCTAGATCCCCTGACTGGTCTACCTTAGGACTGTGTGAAAGACAAGTAAGATGTCAGACGTGAGCGAATAACTTTTTTTTGGTTTGCTTCAGAAGCTCAAAAGAGAAGAAAGAAAGGCACTGCTGAGATTCAAACTCAAGATCTCCTGTTTACTAGACAGGCGCTTTAACCAACTAAGCCACAGCGCCTTGTGATGGCGAAGCTGGCACAGCTGTGCAGCTTAAAAAAAACGCCACTGCTATCGGATGTTTCCAATTCCTGCAACCTTTCATGACCTGATGGGGTGGCTCAAACCTTCATGGTTTTTCTTTTCAGGGCTGGAAAAAGGAAGGTGAGCAGATACTAGGTAGACAACTGAGGTGTGTCCCTTTATCCGCAGTCGTTTTCCACTGCTTTCTTTAAGGGCCCACACGGTACTGGAGTTCTGTTCCATACTTGGCAGCAACTTGTAAAAGGATGAAGCTTTCAGTCATGACAATTAGAAAAGCAAAAACTTTTTGAAAAAGGCATCCACACCGACAAATTTGCAGACGACAATAGCAGCTGGAACTTCGTGGAGAGCTAGAGGTTTGCGGTTCCATAGGTGATTGAGCCGCTTCTTAGCAGAGCAAGAATTGTTACCTGCTCTGCTTTCCATGCATAAGGCAGAATAGATGGATGGAAGACATGCCAGGGATGTCTGGAAATGGTTTGGCATCCCTTAGCATAGGTCCACCTTTCAAGGGTTTTCCATGCATCTTCTTGAGGCATTACTTACTGTAGGAGGCGAGGTATGACCCACTCAGCCCATGACCGATCAGCAAAACTCTGCAGGCACCGACTAGGCACACTTTGTTTGGGAGTTTGTCAAAGGGAACCACGGCGCTCACCAGGACGAGGTGGCCGAGTGGTTAAGGCGATGGACTGCTAATCCATTGTGCTCTGCATGCATGGGTTCGAATCCCATCCTCGTCGATTTCTTCTGCTTTGTCCAAGCTGAAATCTTTGTTTGCTAATCCTCTTTTTACTGGACAAGCAGTGATTGGCCCCTCCATGGTGGACTTTAACTGTGACCTCTCAAGACGGCTCTTATTAAAGCTAGGAAAGACGCATATTTGTTGTGTGGCATACAAGTTACGTGGCATATCAACGGGTTAAGTCCACTCTTTTTATTTTTCATGCTTGATGGCATCCTCGGCCTTCTCATGAAGATGAAGGCCTCTTTGTCCTTTGCAGCCTTTAGCTGGTACTGATTCTAGATCCCCTGACTGGTCTACCTTAGGACTGTGTGAAAGACAAGTAAGATGTCAGACGTGAGCGAATAACTTTTTTTTGGTTTGCTTCAGAAGCTCAAAAGAGAAGAAAGAAAGGCACTGCTGAGATTCGAACTCAGGATCTCCTGTTTACTAGACAGGCGCTTTAACCAACTAAGCCACAGCGCCTTGTGATGGCAAAGCTGGCACAGCTGTGCAGCTTAAAAAAAACGCCACTGCTATCGGATGTTTCCAATTCCTGCAACCTTTCATGACCTGATGGGGTGGCTCAAACCTTCATGGTTTTTCTTTTCAGGGCTGGAAAAAGGAAGGTGAGCAGATACTAGGTAGACAACTGAGGTGTGTCCCTTTATCCGCAGTCGTTTTCCACTGCTTTCTTTAAGGGCCCACACGGTACTGGAGTTCTGTTCCATACTTGGCAGCAACTTGTAAAAGGATGAAGCTTTCAGTCATGACAATTAGAAAAGCAAAAACTTTTTGAAAAAGGCATCCACACCGACAAATTTGCAGACGACAATAGCAGCTGGAACTTCGTGGAGAGCTAGAGGTTTGCGGTTCCATAGGTGATTGAGCCGCTTCTTAGCAGAGCAAGAATTGTTACCTGCTCTGCTTTCCATGCATAAGGCAGAATAGATGGATGGAAGACATGCCAGGGATGTCTGGAAATGGTTTGGCATCCCTTAGCATAGGTCCACCTTTCAAGGGTTTTCCATGCATCTTCTTGAGGCATTACTTACTGTAGGAGGCGAGGTATGACCCACTCAGCCCATGACCGATCAGCAAAACTCTGCAGGCACCGACTAGGCACACTTTGTTTGGGAGTTTGTCAAAGGGAACCACGGCGCTCACCAGGACGAGGTGGCCGAGTGGTTAAGGCGATGGACTGCTAATCCTTTGTGCTCTGCATGCATGGGTTCGAATCCCATCCTCGTGGATTTCTTCTGCTTCGTCAAGGCTGAAATCTTTGTTTGCTAATCCTCTTTTTACTGGACAAGCAGTGATTGGCCCCTCCATGGTGGACTTTAACTGTGACCTCTCAAGACGGCTCTTATTAAAGCTAGGAAAGACGCATATTTGTTGTGTGGCATACAAGTTACGTGGCATATCAACGGGTTAAGTCCACTCTTTTTATTTTTCATGCTTGATGGCATCCTCGGCCTTCTCATGAAGATGAAGGCCTCTTTGTCCTTTGCAGCCTTTAGCTGGTACTGATTCTAGATCCCCTGACTGGTCTACCTTAGGACTGTGTGAAAGACAAGTAAGATGTCAGACGTGAGCGAATAACTTTTTTTTGGTTTGCTTCAGAAGCTCAAAAGAGAAGAAAGAAAGGCACTGCTGAGATTCGAACTCAGGATCTCCTGTTTACTAGACAGGCGCTTTAACCAACTAAGCCATAGCGCCTTGTGATGGCAAAGCTGGCACAGCTGTGCAGCTTAAAAAAAACGCCACTGCTATCGGATGTTTCCAATTCCTGCAACCTTTCATGACCTGATGGGGTGGCTCAAACCTTCATGGTTTTTCTTTTCAGGGCTGGAAAAAGGAAGGTGAGCAGATACTAGGTAGACAACCGAGGTGTGTCCCTTTATCCGCAGTCGTTTTCCACTGCTTTCTTTAAGGGCCCACACGGTACTGGAGTTCTGTTCCATACTTGGCAGCAACTTGTAAAAGGATGAAGCTTTCAGTCATGACAATTAGAAAAGCAAAAACTTTTTGAAAAAGGCATCCACACCGACAAATTTGCAGACGACAATAGCAGCTGGAACTTCGTGGAGAGCTAGAGGTTTGCGGTTCCATAGGTGATTGAGCCGCTTCTTAGCAGAGCAAGAATTGTTACCTGCTCTGCTTTCCATGCATAAGGCAGAATAGATGGATGGAAGACATGCCAGGGATGTCTGGAAATGGCTTGGCATCCCTTAGCATAGGTCCACCTTTCAAGGGTTTTCCATGCATCTTCTTGAGGCATTACTTACTGTAGGAGGCGAGGTATGACCCACTCAGCCCATGACCGATCAGCAAAACTCTGCAGGCACCGACTAGGCACACTTTGTTTGGGAGTTTGTCAAAGGGAACCACGGCGCTCACTAGGACGAGGTGGCCGAGTGCTTAAGGCGATGGACTGCTAATCCATTGTGCTCTGCATGCATGGGTTCGAATCCCATCCTTGTCGATTTCTTCTGCTTCGTCCAAGCTGAAATCTTTGTTTGCTAATCCTCTTTTTACTGGACAAGCAGTGATTGGCCCCTCCATGGTGGACTTTAACTGTGACCTCTCAAGACGGCTCTTATTAAAGCTAGGAAAGACGCATATTTGTTGTGTGGCATACAAGTTACGTGGCATATCAACGGGTTAAGTCCACTCTTTTTATTTTTCATGCTTGATGGCATCCTCGGCCTTCTCATGAAGATGAAGGCCTCTTTGTCCTTTGCAGCCTTTAGCTGGTACTGATTCTAGATCCCCTGACTGGTCTACCTTAGGACTGTGTGAAAGACAAGTAAGATGTCAGACGTGAGCGAATAACTTTTTTTTGGTTTGCTTCAGAAGCTCAAAAGAGAAGAAAGAAAGGCAGTGCTGAGATTCGAACTCAGGATCTCCTGTTTACTAGACAGGCGCTTTAACCAACTAAGCCACAGCGCCTTGTGATGGCAAAGCTGGCACAGCTGTACAGCTTAAAAAAAACGCCACTGCTATTGGATGTTTCCAATTCCTGCAACCTTTCATGACCTGATGGGGTGGCTCAAACCTTCATGGCTTTTTTTTTCAGGGCTGGAAAAAGGAAGGTGAGCAGATACTAGGTAGACAACTGAGGTGTGTCCCTTTATCCGCAGTCGTTTTCCACTGCTTTCTTTAAGTGCCCACACGGTACTGGAGTTCTGTTCCATACTTGGCAGCAACTTGTAAAAGGATGAAGCTTTCAGTCATGACAATTAGAAAAGCAAAAACTTTTTGAAAAAGGCATCCACACCGACAAATTTGCAGACGACAATAGCAGCTGGAACTTCGTGGAGAGCTAGAGGTTTGCGGTTCCATAGGTGATTGAGCCGCTTCTTAGAAGAGCAAGAATTGTTACCTGCTCTGCTTTCCATGCATAAGGCAGAATAGATGGATGGATGACATGCCAGGAATGTCTGGAAATGGTTTGGCATCCCTTAGCATAGGTCCACCTTTCAAGGGTTTTCCATGCATCTTCTTGAGGCATTACTTACTGTAGGAGGCGAGGTATGACCCACTCAGCCCATGACCGATCAGCAAAACTCTGCAGGCACCGACTAGGCACACTTTGTTTGGGAGTTTGTCAAAGGGAACCACGTGCTCACCAGGACGAGGTGGCCGAGTGGTTGAGGCGATGGACTGCTAATCCATTGTGCTCTGCATGCATGGGTTCGAATCCCATCCTCGTCGATTTCTTCTGCTTCGTCCAAGCTGAAATCTTTGTTTGCTAATCCTCTTTTTACTGGACAAGCAGTGATTGTCCCCTCCATGGTGGACTTTAACTGTGACCTCTCAAGACGGCTCTTATTAAAGCTAGGAAAGACGCATATTTGTTGTGTGGCATACAAGTTACGTGGCATATCAACGGGTTAAGTCCACTCTTTTTATTTTTCATGCTTGATGGCATCCTCGGCCTTCTCATGAAGATGAAGGCCTCTTTGTCCTTTGCAGCCTTTAGCTGGTACTGATTCTAGATCCCCTGACTGGTCTACCTTAGGACTGTGTGAAAGACAAGTAAGATGTCAGACGTGAGCGAAAAACTTTTTTTTGGTTTGCTTCAGAAGCTCAAAAGAGAAGAAAGAAAGGCACTGCTGAGATTCGAACTCAGGATCTCCTGTTTACTAGACAGGCGCTTTAACCAACTAAGCCACAGCGCCTTGTGATGGCAAAGCTGGCACAGCTGTGCAGCTTAAAAAAAACGCCACTGCTATTGGATGTTTTTAATTCCTGCAACCTTTTTTTTTTTTTTTTTTTTTTCAATTCTTTTTATTGAGTCAGAAATAAGGCATATTACATAAATTTAGTCATCACATTTGCATGGACTCGTTTTACATTTTTTTTTTCAGTTTTAACAATTCTAAGCAAATAAAGTAATGTTACTTTCAAAGTAAGAAATATGTGCTTTATAAAGCAGTCAAGTTTAACTTCTTATAACACAACCATAACTTTAAAATTTTTTCCAAAACTTCTGCTAAGTTACTTCGGGGACTCTCTTAGAATATAGAGTAGGATGTCACACCTGATATACTAAGTGTGGTAAATGACAGGGTAAAATGTCAAGGGCTGATTGGCATTATTTATGTGGATGTAGGGTATACTCTCAGCCATGGATCCCATACCTTGAAAAAGGTTTGGAGTTTGCCAATCCTTATGGCGTAAATTTTTTCATAAGTACATTGATGATCTAAAAGTTCCTTTAGATCTTGTAAACCCAACGTTGTTACTGATTTCCATTTCCTGGCTATTAATAGTTTGGCAGTGAGAAGAATGTGTGCTGTGAGTTTGCGATGTTGAATCTTCATCTCTTCTAATTCCATTAGTAAAATTGCTCTATGAGGTTCTTTCGGTATCTGTGTCCCTGTCAATGTGTATATCAGTGTAAACGCTTCATTCCAGAGGGTTTTGATCTTGGGACAATCCCAGAATATATGTAGGAGCGTGCCTTTGTGTCCGCATTCTCTCCAGCATAAATCTGTACTACCTGGGAAGATTTTTGCTATCTTAGTCGGTGTTTGGTACCATCTGGTCAGGCATTTGTAATGCACTTCTGTGAGACTGGTACATTTTGATGCAGAGCTACCCCATCTGAACGCTTTAATCCAGTGCTTGTATTCATATTCTGCTTTCAGTTCTTTCTCCCATTTAAGCATGTGTGCTTTTTTCTCCTCCTGTCTGCCTCCCCCAACTAGTATTTCATAAATGGGCCTTGTGGAATGGAAATCTTTGCAACCTTCCTTATGTAGGTAATTGTGTAGGACTGTGGGAATACTTATCTCATGTAATCTATTTTTATGTATGAGTTCTCTTAGTTGGGATATGTATATACCATATTTGGCAGGAATGGCAAACTTTTCCATTATATCTTTGGTGCTCAGTATTTCATGGTTTTCTATAAGATCAGAGATTCCCATAATTCCTAGCTCCCTGAGCTTTTTGTGTGGGATATGATCGTAGCACAGGTTTAATGTTTGAAGAGGTATGTCTATGTTTGAGGTTTCTGTACTTTGTTTTGTTTCTTTTAATAAATATCTCCAAGCTATGACTGACAATCTTAGGGATGGGGGTCTAGGAGAGGTGGTGGTTTCGGAAGTGATTGGGCCAGGAGAAGGCAGCGTAAGGGTCTGTTACTGTTCAGCTCCTTGTCCATTTCTGGCCAACTAGAGGCTGAGGTGTGTGACTACCATGGCTTTATTTGTTTGATAATGGAAGCGTAATAATATGCTTTAAGGTTGGGAACTCCCATGCCTCCTTCTAGCCTTGTGGCCTGGAGAATATTACATGCTACTCTTAGCTTGGATTTTCCCCAAATAAAGGACATAAGTTGATTCTGCAGCTTATTCAGAAGTGCTATGGGAATAGGTATCGTTAGTGTTCTAAAAAAATACAGGATTTTAGGGAGGATCATCATTTTATACATGACCATTCTGCCCAGCCATGAGAATTCTTTTTTATGCATCACATCCAACTCTTTTTGGAGGTTTTGTAGTAGTGGGTTAATATTTGTTTCTGCCATTTTATTTAACGGGGAGGTTAGATGGATACCGAGGTAAGGGATGGTCGTCTTAGCCCATTGGAAGGGGAATTCTATTTGTATTTGGGGTTTAAGTATGGGGTCAATGTGAAACCCTAGGATGGACGATTTAGATTCATTAATTTTATAGTATGAAGCTTGTCCGAATTGTTGGATTGTTTTGGTGATTTCCCTGAGTGATTGTAACGGATTTGTAATAGCTAGTATTGTGTCATCCGCAAAGAGACCTATTTTATGCTGTCTACCCCCTACGGGGATGCCTTTTATCTCAAGGTTCATCCTTATGGTTTCTGCAAATGGTTCCATAATAAGAGTGAATATTAAAGGGGACAAGGGGCACCCTTGTCTCGTCCCATTGGTGATAGTGAAAGGGGCTGATAGCCAGTGGCGTAACTAGAGTCCACTGGGCCCCGGGACAAAATTCCTAATGGGGCCCCCCCCCAATTATACGTAAAAAAAACCCTCAACACCCTTTCTGCTAACCGATATTTCAGTGATTATTACATATTCTGCCCCCCACAATTAATTATTTAATATTCTCTCCCCCCACAATGAATTATTAAATATTCTGCCCCCCCACAATTATTACATATTCTGCCCCCCACACAATGAATAATTACATATTCTGCCCCCCACAATGAATTATTACATATTCTGCCCCCACAATGAATTATTAAATATACTCTCCCCCAATAATGAATTATTACATATTCTATCCCCCCACAATGAATTATAACATATACTCTCCCTCCATAATGAATTATTACATATTCTATCCCCCCACAATGAATTATTACATATACTCTCCCTCCATAATGAATTATTACATATTCTATCCCCCCACAATGAATAATTAAATATACTCTCCCCCCATAATGAATTATTACACATTCTCCCCCCCCCCCCCCCCACAATTAATTATTATATTTCCCCCACAGACACACACAATTAATTAATTATACAATAAGCCCCATTTAAAAAAAAACCTATACTCACCTCTGGCAGCGGGTCCCGCGTCTTCTATCCTCTTGCCGCGGGCGGGCAGGAAGGGGTGCGCGGCCGCGTGATGACGTCATCACGCAGCCGCGCATCCCAGTTCATGGAGCGATGTGCGCCGGGGTTGTCTTCCGGCCACATCGCTCCAGTATAGTGCTCGAGCGGCCGCTTACTGCCGCATCGAGCACTATTCAGTGACGGGCAGGAGCTTCCTGTCCGGACGGACGGAGGCTCCTGCCCGACTGCCAGTGGCGTACCGACCGCGGTCGCCATTGAGACAGTCGCCCGGGCCCCCCCGTCCGATGGGCCCGGTCTCAATGGCGACCGCTGCGACCGCGGTCGGTACGCCACTGCTGATAGCACTCCGTTTGCCAACACCCTAGCTGATGGTTTACTATATAGAGATTGGATCGCCGATAGAATATGTCCTGAGAAACCGAATTTGTGGAGCGTAGAGAAGGCAAATTGCCAATTAATCCTGTCGAACGCCTTCTCTGCATCCAGAGTAAGGAGCAGAGAAGGCGCTCGAGAGGTCTCCATCACTGACATCAAGGTCACCATTCTTCTTGTTCCATCTGGAGCTTGCCAACCAGTAGTGAAACCTACTTGGTCATTGTGTACTAAATTGGGGAGAATGAGGAGTAATCTTTGTGCTATGGCCTTAGCATAAAGTTTGGTATCACAATTTAAGAGTGAAATCGGCCTGTAGTTGGCTGTGTTTTGCGTTGATTTCCCAGGTTTGGGGATTGTCACTATTGTGGCCTGGAGCATCTCAGGGGGAAGGGCCCCCATGTTGCTTGCTTTGTTGAATATTTTTGGGAGGTAGGGTAAGAGAGTATCTTTAAAATTCTGGTAGTATTCATTACTTAGGCCATCTGGGCCCGGGGCCTTTTGTCTTTTCGCTTTCGTTATGATTTTCCCTAATTCCTCCTCTGTGAATGGAGAATTTAACTCCTCTAGTTGAGTTACCGAAAGGGATGGAAGTTTTAGCTTCTCCAAAAAGGAGGTAATTGAATCTGTTGTGGGTTGAGGGGTATTGGGATCATCTTTAAGATTATAGAGCTGGCTATAGTAAGCGCTAAAACTATTTGCTATGTCCAACGGGTGAGTAACGTGGACAGACGGGTTTTTTAGGTCTTGAATGGAGGCAATTCTTTTTTTTTTTTTTTATTATATTTTTATTTTTATATTATCAGTTATCCATACATGTTACAAGACATCTTTTGCAATATCACACAAAATCCAAAATACATTGAATCATTACATGTCATGTTGTAAATAACATCATATTAAGAGCCATCATCCTATCGCAAAGAATGTCCAAAAATCAATAAGCATAATCCCCCCCCAAACCCCCCCTCCCTCCCCACCCTCTACCGATGCTGGAGACGCTGAGAGGACACAGTAGATACACAGTGGAGTACAGAGAAAACCTCTATAAACTCCACTGATTCCAAATATCCTTAAGTCTGCTGCCCTTCCTATAACGTTTCTCGTACGCACATTCGTATGATTTTATACGATTAACTAAATTATTCCATTCATTCACTGTTGGGGACTTATCATCTAACCAATGTTTGACTAATACTAGTCTTGCGAGGAAGATAATCTTCAAGGCCAAGTCACTTTTTAATCTATCATCTAAGGAAATCGGGAGCAGGCCCAGGACCCCAAAGGTGGCGACACGCGGGAAAGAGCATTGAAGCTGATCCTCTAATCTCCTGAATATCTCCTCCCAATAAGGGTTGATCTTCGGACAGTCCCATAAAACATGTAGGATATCGGCTTGGGAACAGTTACACCTCCTACAGTTAGAATTTTCACTTAAACCAATTTTAAACATTAAATATGGTGAAAAATAAATTCTATATAATATGTGTAGTTGTGTGCATCTGTGATTTAAATTGATCGTTGATCTGACCACATTCTTATAAATATCTCGCCATTGTGCCACAGTGATAAAACCGACCTGGTTTGACCATTTCAATTGAGTAACATGACTAAACTTCTGGTCTATAATAGACCTAAGTCGACAATAAATACTTGCTAAATTAAGTTGTGATACATCTAAATCTAATAATTCCGTAAATTTACCCCCTAAGTGTATCGTGAACCTATCATGATGTAATTCTTTCCTATATGCGTGCACAATTTGGCAATACCTAAGAAAATCCCTTTCCTCCAAAATATCCCTAAGGCACCAATCCTGAAAGGAGGGCAATGTCCCATCTTCTTCCAACTGCTCCTAGGACTTAATCCCCTTTCTTTCCCAAAACCCAACATCTTCCATTTTAGCTAGCTCCGAAAAGTTAAGGTTACCCCACAGAGGAGTAAATTTAAATCCTCCCTTAATGCCGAATAAACTCCTAAGATCTCTCCAAGTATACTCCAATAACCGTGCCAAGGGGAATCTTTTAACGTTAAGGCACTTCAATTGGCCTGACTCCAATAGAGCCAGCATTGAATCAAATCTTCGCTCCAACTGCAAAGTAATCGCATGGAATATGTTAGACTGTCTGTTTTCCAAGATAAACTGGGTCTGTGCCGCCAAAAAATAATGATAGAAGGATGGGAGCGAAAGACCGCCCCTTTCCTTATTAAGCATTAAAGTTTCTTGTTTAATGCGCACCCTTTTTCTCCCCCAAAGTAGTTTATTTAAAATCGCACGAATAAACCCAAACCATCTCTTACCTATCCAACAAGGAGAATTAGATAATACATATAATATTTGAGGTAGCAATACACTCTTTATAAGTATAACTCTCTCTGCACGATTTAGTGGTAGCATATTCCATGTATTCACCTTATTTTTTATTTTTGTTAATAAGGGAACAAGATTTAGAGTAATATAATCATCAACCTTGGCCGTGAACTTTAAGCCGAGATATTCACATGACGAGGAGACCTTCAGTTCAGACTGCAAATAATTGGGATGAGGGTCATCATCCAAAGGGACCAAAATCGACTTATGGGTATTTATCTGAAAGCCTGAAAATCTGCCATATTCCTGAATGACCTTCAGGGCTTTTGGGGCCGATATTTCGGAGTCTTTGAGGAATAGGAGAACATCATCAGCATATAGCATTATCTTATCCTCGAAACCAGCTAATCCTCCCCCCTCTATCTCCCTGTCTGCCCTAAGTTTTATTGCTAGAGGTTCTATAAAGAACGCAAATAACAACGGGGACAGGGGGCATCCCTGCCTAGTACCCCTAGACAGTGTAAAAAAAGGGGAGAAGTCGCTATTGACCTTAATACAGACCCTCGTGGACTTATAAAAAAGTCTGACCCAATCCACGAACGGGGCACCCAACCCAAATCTATACAAGACCTCCCAGAGGAAGTCCCACTCCACCCTATCAAAGGCCTTAGAGGCATCCAGTGACAGGATGGAGCGCGACCCACCCCGGCCCATCTGCAGACCCGCGAAGAGCCGTCTTATATTGGTCTTACTCTGACGACCAGTCAGAAAACCACATTGGTCTTCATGTATCAGTACTGGCGCAAACTCTTTTAATCTATTTGACATTAATTTGGCCACCAGCTTGGCATCAGCATTAATAAGCGAGATCGGTCTATAAGATTCCGCTTCCAATGGGTCTTTATTTTTTTTTTGGATCAGCACTATACTTGCCTCATACCACGAATCTGGCAACCTACCCTCCCTTTGCGCAGATTCCCAAATCTCCACCATAAGAGGTAGAAGAATAGAACCAAATCTACTATAAATTTCTAGGGGAAGCCCATCCAGTCCCAGGGCGGAATTACGTCTGGAGGATGCGAGGGACTCCTCAAGCTCTGCACTCGTAATAGGGCACGATAGCACATCTGACCTTTCCCTCGAGAGAGAAGGGAATTGAATATTATCTAGAAAGTGTCTTATGTCCCCTATTGACACCTCCAAATCTGAGGAGTAAATACCTTGAAAGAATTTTAAAAAAGTATCTCTAATCTCCTCGGCATTAGAAGTTATGTCCCCAAAATTATTTTTAATGGCTGTTATTCTATTTTCCTCCTGTTGTTTTTTAACTTTCTGCAAAAGCCCCTTTGAGGGTACCCCACTCTCACAATGTGCCCTCTGATCCAAAAAAAATAGTTTCTGCGTCGCCTTATCTGCCATAAGTCTATTATATTCCTCTTGTACCCTAATAAAGCTATCGTGCCGCTCTCTCGAGCCGCACTCTAGAAAGGCCCCCTCTTTTTCTTTTACCTCCTTTTTTAATAGCCTCTCCTTTCTGGCCCATTGCTTACTCAGGTATATAATTTCTGAATTTAATATCCCTCTAAGAAAGGATTTCAAAGCGTCCCACATTAACCCAAGGTTGGCCCCGGTTCTATTCATCGCAATAAATCTACATATCTCTTCCTTGATTTTATCCTCGTCTGTCAATAGCACTAACCAATGCGCATTGAGCTTCCAGAACTTAAGAGCAGGTTTCCCAGATCCGAACAACTCAAGAACCAACGGGGAGTGATCAGAGATGGAACGGTTATCGTACCGAATTTTCCCCACCCAATCGATGGCAAGATCATTAGCCAACGCTAAGTCAATCCGGGAAAAAGTATTATGGGAGCGATTGTAACATGAAAATATCGGTTGATCCCCCTTTAAAGATCTCCACACATCTCTCCAACCCACTTCCTGGCAAAACCTAGCGAAGGGGGTGTCTCCCTTCTCTATACTTGCCGGGTTTTTTTTCCCTATACGATCTTTCTTATCCGACATAACAGCATTAAAGTCACCAAGGACCAGAACCGGGCAATCACCCACCTTTTCCATAAACCGTAGTAGACTTATCAGGACGTCATATCTAAAGGGGGGAGGTATATAGACTCCTGCCACAACACATTTAATGCCATCTAGTATACCTAACAAAAATACATATCTTCCGTCTGGATCACACCTTGCTTCTAATACTTGGAAACCAACTGATCTATGCACCAGGATGGAGACTCCTCTAGAAAATGATGAAAAAACTGAATTATACGCCTGACTGGCCCACCTCCTTTCTACAAGAGCCAAAGATTCCTTATCGAGATGTGTCTCCAATAAAATAACGATTGCTGGTAGTTGTTTAACAATATAATCAAAAATAATGCAGCGTTTCAGGCGATCTTTTAAACCTCTTATGTTCCATAATATAAACCTAGTACCCATATATTATATCTACACAAAAGACGGGGGAAAAGGAGCACGAACAGACCCAAAAGGGAAAAAAAAAAGAGAAGAAAAAAAAAAAAGAAAAAAAAAAAGAAAAAAACCACATAGCGACCAAACAACATCCCCAGCATCGGATCATCCCTCCCTCCCCAAATCCCCCCACCTGTTCTACCGTAGTACAACTCTACCTACTTCAGCCACTTTCCCGCCCCCCCCTCACCCCCATCCCCCCCATTGCTGACCTGAAACAAGATATGATGGCCTAAATATCCATATTCATAGTCCCTTAAGATCTAACCAGTCCGAGACTTGTTCTGGCGTACTAAAAAACTGGGACTGGCCTTGAAAAATAATTTTTAATTTGGCCGGAAACATTAATGAATAAATGATTCCCTTGTCTCTCAACCTTTTTTTCACCTCCAGAAAACTCTTCCTCTTCTGGAGGGTGTCCTTAGAAAAGTCCGGGTATATTGCAACTTTAGCCCCTTGGATTGATAGAACTTTTAAATCACGTGCCCGTTTCAATATCATATCCCGATCTCTCGAGAGTAACGTTTTACAAATAAGGGTGCGGGGAGTATTCCCCGGAATATAGGGACCTGCCGGGATTCTGTGAGCCCGCTCAATGTCAAAATGCGGGGAGAGATGCTCCTTCCCTATTTCCTTCAAGAACCATTCTTTAATATAACTTACAGGGTTCTCCCCCTCAGCTTTTTCTGGAACCCCTATTAGTCTTAGGTTGGCTCTTCTTGAGCGGTCCTCCATATCCGCAATTTTTCCTTTAAGGGCCTTATTCTCTACCTCCAGACGGGAGGTGATTTTTTCCTTCTCCTTCTCAATATTAATAATTTTGTCTTCTGCTGTTTTTTGTTTATCTCTTACCCTATTCAGCTCTTCTCTCATAAGAGAGACATCTCCTCTCAAGGCCCCAACCTGATTTGTCAGACCCAGTATTGCTGCGTTGCATGTTTTTATGGAGTCTAAGATCTCTTTTAACATTACGTTTTCTCCCCCCATATTTGACTCGTCCCCGTCCTGTTCCTCCCCCTCTACCGTAGCCAATCTCGAGCCTTGTGGTTTATTTTTGGGGTCTTGAGCCTCATTTTCAGGATTTTTCTGTATAGTCGAACCTGTACGTGTTTTAACTGGGGGGGATTTCCATAATTTATCCAACTTTGTGGAATTGTCTCCTTTAGCCCCTCCTTTCTCTTTCTCCTTGGGGGAGGCTGCCCCCAAGGACTTCCTTGAGGTATTTTTAGGAGGCATACCTGATATCAAAATAAATACCCTCTAAACCAAAGTATTATACCACTGGGCAAATAACCAAGGACCCAAATACAGCAACCTAACGGTATCACAACATATACTGCACGATTGACAATGATCAGTATTAAATTGGTACGGTAGGCGAGATACAAGCCACTGAAAAATAGCAAGCAATATAGAAAGCTGAAACCAAAAGAGATTTAGATTAATCGAAAAACACAGAATGTTCTGCAAGCCAGGAAAACGAGTCCTAAAAGGCAGGCATAACCAAAAGCAGGGTCCGTTCACCCCAATGGATTGTCCAATTGTTAGAAAGTTTTGTGTGCGGAGTTAGTATAACACAAATGCCACGTTGTGGTTATTAGTTTATCTTCTGCGATCTTGATAGCATGTTATCCCCGTGGGAAGCAGTTGCAGAGATATAGCTTGCGACTGACAATGTTAAAAAAGTTAGGTAAAGGGGTACAAATGGCTGACGTATAGCGGACAAATGGCAAAGAGATAGCAGGCAGAAGTCATGCAGATGTTAAGTTGGTTAGAAAAAAGGCAGAGTTAGTACCATATGCAGTCAGCTTAATACATGGGAGAGGAAGGTTAGGGCCAGGTACATCTCACCCATCCAAACGAACTGCTGCGAGCGGCCGACATCTCAGGCCAGGTACATCTCACCCATCTAAACGAACGGCTTCAGAATGCAGTCATCACAGGCTTGAAGAGCAGGGACCAAACACGACGAACTTCTTGTAGCCTTTGTCTCCGGTCACGCCGACACCCAGGATAGCACACCAGCCACACCGCCTCGGCCGCGATCTCAGAACGCCCTCCTCCGGGTCAGCTTGCATCCCCCACCGGACTTCGTCAGATCCCCGCTCGTCTTCTCAGTCCTCCCAGCTCAGCTCACATAGCCGTGCAGGCGCCCAGCTGTTTCGGCGCCTGAGCGCCAAAGATGCGCCAAAGATGTGCCGCGAGCGGCCAGCCTCCTTCAATGGTGAGCGCCGTGGCTAAAAAAAATCAGCATGCCCGGCGGTGCTGCTACCGCCGCGGGGCAGGGCGGGCAAGCCCGGGTCCTCCCTTCCCGTCCCGAGCCGGGTCCAAGGGCCAGGTCAGCGTGGGGGAACGGGAGGTGTGGAGGGCGGCTGTGCAGCGTGACGTGCTGCGTGCTACGTCATGCCGTTACGCCCCTGCACCCTTGTGATGGAGGCAATTCTTGATTTTGCGGCCTTAGGTTTGACTTTGTTAGCCATTAATCTAGTAGGTTTATTGTATGCTGCGTAGTGTGTTGCTTTTCTGCTTGTTAGCATCTTATCATATTCCCCTATCATAAGAGATCTTATTTCTTGTCTCAATGAGAACAGTTTATCCTGCAGTGCATGTGTTTGGCTTACTAATAGCAGCTGCTCGGTGGCCTCCAGTTGTTTTATTACATTAGTTAGTTGTGCCTCTTTCTTTCTACGGTGTCTTGCCGCTTGTTCTTTCATAAATGCACTGATATTTAGTTTGTGAAGCGACCATAGGGAAAAAATATCCACCTCTGGTGTATCGTTGATTTTAAAATATTCTACTAGTTCTGTTTTAATTTGCTCCTTCTGACTCGGGAGGGACATTAAAAAGGTGTTATTTCGCCACGGTCTGGGGTTTGTGGTTAATGGGTAAGGTATTAGCTCTACCGTGATAGGTGAGTGGTCTGACAAAGAGGTTGTATGAATTTCAGACGCTTTAACCATTGATAGGGTGTTTCTGCCTGTGAGGAAAAGGTCTATGCGAGAAAAGGAGTGATGTCTAGGTGAGTAAAAGGTAAATTCTTTTGAACTTGCATTCATACATCTAAATGTGTCGTATAGTTCCTAGGAGTGAATCCATGGTCCTAGAGTCTGTGATGTACGTTGTCTTATGGCTGTGGTGTCTAAGGTATTATGAGGGATTAAGTTGAAGTCTCCTCCAATTAATAAGTTGCCTTTTTGTATCTTCCTATTTTTTTTTATTAACTTGTTTATGAATCTAATCTGTGATGTGTTGGGTGCATACACATTAACCATCGTAAAGATAGCTTTATTGATTTCGCACACTAGGATGGCATATCTGCCGTTTGGATCTAAAATTACTTCTAATTCCTTAAAAACCACTGAGTCTTTGATAGCTATCAAGACCCCAGCTGTTTTTTTAGGTCAATTGGCTGGAAATTTTTATGTGTCATTTTGGGAGCTTTTTGGCTCTTAAAATGAGTTTCCTGGGCAAACAGGACATCCGCGTGTGCTGATATTGCATCCTTCCAAAACGCATATCTTTTATAAGGTACATTTAGTCCCTTGACATTTATAGATCTTATTTTAAGTGACATAGTCCCAAACTGATATTAGTTCAGATTGTGTCCCCTTAGCATAGCATATAACAGAATAATTAACAAACATAACTATAACTCCGAGTGATATTCCACTCAGCATTAAGAAAGTTCTATTAGGCAGATTTCTAATGCACTTCCTGCCTTTTGTCTGAGGAAACAAAGTTCGCCTGCTATTACGACCAACCTTCATATATAGGCTTCATCTTCCTCGCCGCATCTCCTGCCATTCCTGCTGCACTTGGCTCGGACCTTTCCTCGTTGTGTTCTCTTTTGTGGCTTTTATTTTCAATCCTAGGGTGTTGAGCATAGTAACCCCTTCTTCCGGATTTCGGATTATCACCAGCCTTCCTTCTTTATGTATTAAGAGCTTTGTTGGGTATCCCCATCTGTATTGAACTCCTGCTTCCCGGAGGGTCGTGGTGATCGTGTGGAACTGCCTTCTTGTCTGGAGAGTTGCCTGTGATAGGTCAGCGTAAAGATGTATTTCTTCATATGGAGCTGGTAATTCTTTTAATTCACGAGCTGACAACATGAGAGCTTCTTTTGCATGGTAGAAATGCATTCTTATTATAGAATCCCTCGGGGTCTCTTCTGGTATATTTTTAGGTCTAGGCAATCTGTGTGCCCTGTCGATAATCAAATCCTGATCTGGCAAGTCAGGTAGTAGATCTTTTATTAGTTTAGCAATGTACTGCTTAAGCTCTTTTTGGGTTACCGATTCAGGGATCCCCCTAAATTTAACATTATTCCGCCTGTTGCGGTCTTCCAGGTCAGATAGCTTATTCCTGAGCACTTGTACTTCTTCCTCCAGTTGATAATGACCGTCCACTAGTTCATTGTGGGATCCTATTAGTTCTCCCATTTTGCTTTCTACATGGTCAACTCTCCCTCCTAATTCCTCCATTGAGGAGTCCAGTTTATGGGCTAATGATGCCATGTCAGCTTGAAAAGATCCCCACAGTCGCACCATCATATCTTTCATAAAGGACTCTGATGCGGCCTGGCCAGTGGGATGTATGTTTGCAAAAGGGTCTAATATATCTCCCCCGATGTCTGAGGTAAGTAAAGGTGTGCTTACCCCTTGTATCTCAAGTCTCGGGCGCTGCTTTGCCGGGCTGTTAGCTGGGGATCTCTGGTAATCGTTTGTTCCCGCCTCGGCACACTCTCTCGGCGCCATCTTGGATTGGGCCCGTTGTTCCAAGCATTGACTTCCCGGGCTGCTTCTCGGTGAAATTAGGCCTCTCTCCTCTCCTGTCTTCTCCCCTGCATCCGTGCGGCTGGAGAGTGGTGGACTTCTCCCACTCCTGGAGTTGGCGGTGCTGGAACCTGAGGGAGAAGACCCTCCGGAGTGGCGGGAAGAGCCGCTGCTGCGTGTGCTACCTCCCGGGAAGAAGTCCGTGAGTTTTTTCGGTCCCGGTTTGGACGCTTTGCGCCTGGTGACCATCTCCCTTCAGTGGTGAGGGGTTTTTGGCAAAAAAGAGCGGTGAGGGTGCTGCATTTTAGTAGCTTCTGAAGGTATTGAGACGGAGCTCAGGGATGTGCGTCCGTCTCGCTGCTCAGTCAGGCCACGCCCCATAATTCCTGCAACCTTTCATGACCTGATGGGGTGTCTCAAACCTTCATGGTTTTTCTTTTCAGGGCTGGAAAAAGGAAGGTGAGCAGATACTAGGTAGACAACTGAGGTGTGTCCCTTTATCCGCAGTCGTTTTCCACTGCTTTCTTTAAGGGCCCACACGGTACTGGAGTTCTGTTCCATACTTGGCAGCAACTTGTAAAAGGATGAAGCTTTCAGTCATGACAATTAGAAAAGCAAAAACTTTTTGAAAAAGACATCCACACCGACAAATTTGCAGACGACAATAGCAGCTGGAACTTCGTGGAGAGCTAGAGGTTTGCGGTTCCATAGGTGATTGAGCCGCTTCTTAGCAGAGCAAGAATTGTTACCTGCTCTGCTTTCCATGCATAAGGCAGAATAGATGGATGGAAGACATGCCAGGGATGTCTGGAAATGGTTTGGCATCCCTTAGCATAGGTCCACCTTTCAAGGGTTTTCCATGCATCTTCTTGAGGCATTACTTACTGTAGGAGGCGAGGTATGACCCACTCAGCCCATGACCGATCAGCAAAACTCTGCAGGCACCGACTAGACACACTTTGTTTGGAAGTTTGTCAAAGGGAACCATGGCGCTCACCAGGATGAGGTGGCCGAGTGGTTAAGGCGATGGACTGCTAATCCATTGTGCTCTGCATGCATGGGTTTGAATCCCATCCTCGTCGATTTCTTCTGCTTCGTCCAAGCTGAAATCTTT
Source organism: Engystomops pustulosus (assembly GCF_040894005.1). Taxonomy (NCBI): domain Eukaryota; kingdom Metazoa; phylum Chordata; class Amphibia; order Anura; family Leptodactylidae; genus Engystomops; species Engystomops pustulosus. Next base: position 140,257,169 of record NC_092417.1, on the reverse strand, counting down.
GTTTGCTAGTCCTCTTTTCACTGGACAAGCAGTGATTGTCCCCTCCATGGTGGACTTTAACTGTGACCTCTCAAGACGGCTCTTATTAAAGCTAGGAAAGACGCATATTTGTTATGTGGCACACAAGTTACGTGGCATATCAACGGGTTAAGTCCACTCTTTTTATTTTTCATGCTTGATGGCATCCTCGGCCTTCTCATGAAAATGAAGGCCTCTTTGTCCTTTGCAGCCTTTAGCTGGTACTGATTCTAGATCCCCTGACTGGTCTACCTTAGGACTGTGTGAAAGACAAGTAAGATGTGAGACGTGAGCGAATAACTTTTTTTTGGTTTGCTTCAGAAGCTCAAAAGAGAAGAAAGAAAGGCACTGCTGAGATTCGAACTCAGGATCTCTTGTTTACTAGACAGGTGCTTTAACCAACTAAGCCACAGCGCCTTGTGATGGCAAAGTTGGCACAGCTGTGCAGCTTAAAAAAAACGCCACTGCTATTGGATGTTTCCAATTCCTGCAACCTTTCATGACCTGATGAGGTGGCTCAAACCTTCATGGTTTTTCTTTTCAGGGCTGGAAAAAGGAAGGTAAGCAGATACTAGGTAGACAACTGAGGTGTGTCCCTTTATCCGCAGTCGTTTTCCACTGCTTTCTTTAAGGGCCCACACGGTACTGGAGTTCTGTTCCATACTTGGCAGCAACTTGTAAAAGGATGAAGCTTTCAGTCATGACAATTAGAAAAGCAAAAACTTTTTGAAAAAGGCATCCACACCGACAAATTTGCAGACGACAATAGCAGCTGGAACTTCGTGGAGAGCTAGAGGTTTGCGGTTCCATAGGTGATTGAGCCGCTTCTTAGCAGAGCAAGAATTGTTACCTGCTCTGCTTTCCATGCATAAGGCAGAATAGATGGATGGAAGACATGCCAGGGATGTCTGGAAATGGTTTGGCATCCCTTAGCATAGGTCCACCTTTCAAGGGTTTTCCATGCATCTTCTTGAGGCATTACTTACTGTAGGAGGCAAGGTATGACCCACTCAGCCCATGACCGATCAGCAAAACTCTGCAGGCACCGACTAGGCACACTTTGTTTGGGAGTTTGTCAAAGGGAACCACGGCGCTCACCAGGACGAGGTGGCCGAGTGGTTAAGGTGATGGACTGCTAATCCATTGTGCTCCGCATGCATGGGTTTGAATCCCATCCTCGTCGATTTCTTCTGCTTTGTCCAAGCTGAAATCTTTGTTTGCTAATCCTCTTTTTACTGGACAAGCAGTGATTGTCCCCTCCATGGTGGACTTTAACTGTGACCTCTCAAGACGGCTCTTATTAAAGCTAGGAAAGACGCATATTTGTTATGTGGCATACAAGTTACGTGGCATATCAACGGGTTAAGTCCACTCTTTTTATTTTTCATGCTTGATGGCATCCTCGGCCTTCTCATGAAGATGAAGGCCTCTTTGTCCTTTGCAGCCTTTAGCTGGTACTGATTCTAGATCCCCTGACTGGTCTACCTTAGGGCTGTGTGAAAGACAAGTAAGATGTCAGACGTGAGCGAATAACTTTTTTTTGGTTTGCTTCAGAAGCTCAAAAGAGAAGAAAGAAAGGCACTACTGAGATTCGAACTCAGGATCTCCTGTTTATTAGACAGGCGCTTTAACCAACTAAGCCACAGCGCCTTGTGATGGCAAAGCTGGCACAGCTGTGCAGCTTAAAAATAACGCCATTGCTATTGGATGTTACCAATTCCTGCAACCTTTCATGACCTGATGGGGTGGCTCAAACCTTCATGGTTTTTCTTTTCAGGGCTGGAAAAAGGAAGGTGAGCAGATACTAGGTAGACAACTGAGGTGTGTCCCTTTATCCGCAGTCGTTTTCCACTGCTTTCTTTAACCCCTTAACGCTGAAGCCACTTTTCACCTTCCTGACACGGCCCATTTTTTAAAATCTGACATGTGTCTATTTAAGTGGTTATAACTTTGGAACGCTTTAACATATCCAGTTGATTTTGAGACTGTTTTTTTCGTGACACATTGTACTTCATGCTGGTTTAGAAATTTAATCAATATATTTAGTATTTATTTATGAAATAAATGGAAATTTGGCAAAAATTTTGTGAAAAACAATGTTTTCCAAATTCAAAATTTTCTACTTTTTGTAAAGTTGGTCATATCACTAAAATAACTTGATAACTAACATTTTCCATATGTCTGCTTTAACTTGGCATCATTTTTCAAACATCTTTTCCTTTATTTAGGATGTTAGGAGGCTTATAACTTTAGGTGCAATTTTTCAGATTTTCACGAAAATCATCAAAACCTACTTTTGGAGGGTCAATTTAGTTAGAAGTGACTTTATAAGGCCCACATGACAGAAAACCCCCACAATGACACCATTTTAGAAACTACACCCCTCAAAATATTCAAAACAACCTTTGGGAATTTTGTTAACCCTTTGAGCGTTTCATGAGGGTGAAAGATAAATGAAAGTGAAATTAGAGAAATGTAATTTTATCTCACTATAGATTCATTGAACACTAAAATTTGCACCTTCACAATGGGTTAAAAAGGAAAATGCATTTTAAAATGTTGAGGGCAATTCCGCTTGTGTATGCCAGTACCCATTTTGTCACTGTACCCTGCTTTGCGGGCACATGGGGGCACTTGGAATGGAAAGTGCGTTGTTTCATTTTTGCAGGGCAAATATGGCTGAAAAAATTTTCATGTGTCAGGATCCATTTGGAGAGCCATAATGGTACCAAAACAGAGGAAAGCCCCAACATGAGACACCATTTTGGAAAGTACACCCCTTGGAGAGTTTAGCAACGTGTAATTTGTGTATTTTCCCCAACAGGTGTTTGATTCAATTAGGCCCCAAAAGGGAAAAAAGGTGAAAATTTTCTCAAAAAAGTCACTTTTACCCCAAATTTTTGTAAGCCACAAGGGATAAAAGATGAAACAACCCCATAAATGTGTATAACTATTTCTCCTAAGCACAGAACTGCACCACTTTTGCATATAAAGTGTTGTATGGGTACACAGTAGGGCTCAGAAGGGAAAGAGGGCCGTTGGCCTTTTAGAAGCCAGATTTGACAATCATCCTTTACATGTGTCAGGATGCATTTGGAGAGCCCTAGTGGTACCAAAACAGAGGGGAACCCCAACAAGTGTCACCATTTTGTAAAGTGCACCCTTTGGAGAATTCAGCAAGGTGTAATATGTGTATTTTCCCCTACAGGTGTTTGCTTCAATTAGGTCCCTAAAAGGAAAAAGGTGAACATTTTCCCAAAAAAGTCACTTTTACAGCTAATGTTTGTATCCCATAAGGCATTAAAGATGAAACAACCCCAAAAAATGTGTACTAGCATTTCTCCCGAGTATAAAATTGCCCCACACATGCAAATAAAATGTTGTATGGGTACGCAGTGAAGCTCAGAAAGGAAAGAGGGGCGTTGGCCTTTTAGAAGCCAAATTTGACAGACATCCTTTACATATGTCAGGATGCATTTAGAGAGCCATAGTGGTACCAAAACAGAGCGTAACCCCAACAAGCACACCCCGTAGAGAATTTAGCAAGGTGTAATATGTGTATTTGTCCGTAAAGGTGTTTGATTTAATTAGGACTTAAATAGATAAAAGGTGAACATTTTCTTATAAAGGTCATTTTACTCCTAATTTTATATAGCCACAAGGGATAAAAAAAATTGTAATAACCCCCCAAAATGTGTAAACCTATTTCTCTCAAGTGTAGAAGTACCCCACATGTGTATATAAAATGTTGTATGGGCGCACAGTAAAAGGAAAGGGGAATGTTTGCCTTTTAGAAGCCAAATTTAACAGTAATGTTTGACATGCATTTGGAGAACCCTAGTGGTATAAAACAGAGAAGAATCCGAAAAGTGACCCTAATCTTTAAATGCACACCCCTTAGAGAATTTTGCAATGTGTAATATATGTATTTGCCCCTACAGGTGAATGATCCAATTAGGCCCTAATCATTAAAAAGGTGAAAATTTTCCTATAAATGTCACTTTACCCCTAATTTATGTAAGCCACAAGGGATAATATATTAAATAACCCCAAAAAAGGTGTAAAACTATTTCTCCCGAGTGTAGAAGTACCCCACATGTGCATATAAAATGCTTTATGGGCGCACAGTAGAGGAAAAGAGGGATGTTTGTCTTTTAGAGGCCAAATTTGCAAGAAATCCTTCACATGTGTCAGGATACATTTGGAGAGCCGTAGTGGTACCAAAACAGAGGAAAACCCGAAAAGTGACCCTAATTGTTGAATGTAGACCCCTTGGGGAATATAGCAAGTTGTAATATGTGGTGTAGTGTAATACACGTGGTGAAATGAGCATTTTGAACATACAGGTGGTTTCCAAATATGATGTGCAATGGAGTCCAAGATGGAAATTTCAATTATTTCTGGAAAGTTCAGTGCCCGTTATGTGGCGCCCCTTATGAAATAATGGAGGGGTATAGGGAGCAACGGGACATAACAGTTGTTACAATTATTCATTTTACCGAAATTAATTCACAATAGGTTGGGCGTGAATTGTGAATGTCTAGTGTATAAGGAGGTAGTATATATCAAGGGACCTACTAAACTTTTGTCACTGTGGAGTTGTCGCAGGTATCTTAGTAGTATGTAGTGTCCATTAGAGATGAGCGAGCACTAAAATGCTCGGGTACTCGTTATTCGAGACGAACTTTTCCCGATGCTCGAGTGCTCGTCTCGAATAACGAGCCCCATTGAAGTCAATGGGAGACTCGAGCATTTTTCAAGGGGACCAAGGCTCTGCACAGGGAAGCTTGGCCAAGCACCTGGGAACCTCAGAAAAGGATGGAAACACCACGGAAATGGACAGGAAACAGCAGGGGCAGCATGCATGGATGCCTCTGAGGCTGCTTAATCGCACCATTATGCCAAAAGTATGGGCAACAGCTTGGCAATGACAGAGTGACCGAATGAGGCTAGATAGCATCTAAAACATCCAATAATTGACCCTGACACTATAGGGGACTATGCCGAGGCAGCGGCAGCAGCGGCAGGCTAGAGAGTGTCTTGGCAACATACCCCAAATGGACTCAGGCTTAAAATCAGTGGGTGGCAGAGAGGAACCAAAGGAGGTGAGCAAGAAGCGCTCAAATAATATCGGTAAATGATAAAAGTTTGCCAGTATATTTTGTGGATTACACAGCAGGGTGGCGACAAAGTTAACAAGTTTGATGTGGAAGCCATGAAAACAACCCAAAATTCTGCCTGACACAGCTCGTTTGATAAGGGGACCATGTATGGAGGCAGTGAACTAGTAGTAGATTAAAGGTGCTGCAGTTAAAACTATGTTAGTTGGATCTTGGGATGGAGCTGGCGCTCCGCTGCCAGGCGAGCTTTCGCCAATCCAAGCCCCTGTCTCTAGGCTACTCCGCAAACAGCACTTCTAAGAACCTTTTGTATAAGATCAAGTGTAGTAGCGTTCTTATAAGTTTGGGTTCTGGCAGGTGAGGGGAATGTAAACAGATGCGCAAGAAGCGCTGAAATAATATCGGTAAATGATAAAAGTTTGCCAGTATATTTTGTGGATTACACAGCAGGGTGGCAACAAAGTTAACAAGTTTGATGTGGAAGCCATGAAAACAACCCAAAATTCTGCCTGACACAGCTCGTTTGATAAGGGGACCATGTATGGAGGCAGTGAACTAGTAGTAGATTAAAGGTGCTGCAGTTAAAACTATGTTAGTTGGATCTTGGGATGGAGCTGGCGCTCCGCTGCCAGGCGAGCTTTCGCCAATCCAAGCCCCTGTCTCTAGGCTACTCCGCAAACAGCACTTCTAAGAACCTTTTGTATAAGATCAAGTGTAGTAGCGTTCTTATAAGTTTGGGTTCTGGCGGGTGAGGGGAATGTAAACAGATGCGCAAGAAGCACTGAAATAATATTGGTAAATGATAAAAGTTTGCCAGTATATTTTGTGGATTACACAGCAGGGTGGCGACAAAGTTAACATGGAAGCCATGAAAACAATCCAAAAGTCTGCCTGACACAGCTCGTTTGATAAGGGGACCATGTATGGAGGCAGCTATATGGACTACTTTTGGAGGCAGCTATGGCGATGACGTGTGGAGGTAGCAATGGAGACAACGTGTGAAGGCAGCTACAAAGACGACGTGTGGAGGCTGCTATGGAGACAATTTAATTTGGATAGTGCCTGTATGTGGCAGTCCAAAAAAGTTTTCAAACCAGAGGAGCAGGTAGCTGGTCCTCCAGAAAAATTACATAGATTGAGTGCCTGTATGTGGCAGTCCAAAAAAGTTTTCAAACCAGAGGAGCAGGTAGCTGGTCCTCCAGAAAAATTACATAGATTGAGTGCCTGTATGTGGCAGTCCAAAAAAGTTTTCAAACCAGAGGAGCAGGTAGCTGGTCCTCCAGAAAAATTACATAGATTGAGTGCCTGTATGTGGCAGTCCAAAAACGTTTTCAAACCAGAGGAGCAGGTAGCTGGTCCTCCAAAAAGATTAAATAAATTGAGTGCCTGTATGTGGCAGTCCAAAAAAGTTTTCAAAACAGAGGAGCAGGTAGCTGGTCCTCCAGAAAAATTATATAGATTGAATGCCTGTATGTGGCAGTCCAAAAAAGTTTTCAAAGCAGAGGAGCAGGTAGCTGGTCCTCCAAAAAGATTAAATAAATTGAGTGCCTGTATGTGGCAGTCCAAAAAAGTTTTCAAACCAGAGGAGCAGGTAGCTGGTCCTCCAGAAAAATTACATAGATTGAGTGCCTGTATGTGGCACTCCCAAAAATTTTTAAAACAGAGGACAGGGTAGTTGGCCCTCCAGAAAAATTAAATACATAGAGTACTATAGCCAGAGCCAGTTGGCCCTGGCAAAAAAATAGCCAGTCTCCTCTGTTTTAGTGTACAAAGAGGAGGAGAAGGAGGACAATGAGGAGGAGGAGTGCATACATTATTCAGGTTCAGCTTCTTTCACCTGGTGGAGAATGGAAATGCGGAGAAATCCAGGCTTTATTCATCTTGATAAGCGTCAGCCTGTCAGCGCTGTCAGTCGACAGGCGTGTACGCTTATCGGTGATGATGCCACCAGCTTCACTGAAAACCCGCTCGGACAACACGCTAGCGGCAGGGCAGGCAAGAACCTCCAAGGCGTACAGCGCCAGTTCGTGCCACATGTCCAGCTTTGAAACCCAGTAGTTGTAGGGAGCTGTGTGATCATTTAGGACGATGGTATGGTCAGCTACGTACTCCCTCACCATCTTTCTGTAAAGATCAGCCCTACTCTGCCGAGACTGGGGACAGGTGACAGTGTCTTGCTGGGGTGACATAAAACTGGCAAAGGCCTTGTAAAGCGTACCCCTGCCAGTGCTGGACAAGCTGCCTGGTCGCCTACTCTCCCTCGCTACTTGTCCCGCAGAAGTACGCCCTCTGCCGCTAGCGCTGTCAGAAGGGAAATACTGTTTCAGCTTGTGCACCAGGGCCTGCTGGTATTCATGCATTCTCACACTCCTTTCCTCTCCAGGGATGAGAGTGGAAAGATTTTGCTTGTACCGTGGGTCCAGGAGAGTGAATACCCAGTAATCGGTGCTGGAATAAATTCTTTGAACGCGAGGGTCACGGGATAGGCAGCTTAGCATGAAATCTGCCATATGCGCCAGAGTCCCAACGCGCAAGAATTCACTCCCCTCACTGGCCTGACTGTCCATTTCCTCCTCCTCCAACTCCTCCAACTCCTCTTCTTCTGCCCATACACGCTGAACAGTGAAGGACTGAACAATGGTCCCCTCTTGTGTCTCACCAACATTCTCCTCCTCTTCCTCCTCATCCTCCTCCACCTCCTCCGATATGCGCTGAGAAACAGACCTGAGGGTGCTTTGGCTATCAACAAGGGAATCTTCTTTCCCCGTCTCTTGTGACGAGCGCAAAGCTTCCGACTTCATGCTGATCAGAGAGTTTTTCAACAGGCCAAGCAGCGGGATGGTGAGGCTGATGATGGCGGCATCGCCACTGACCATCTGTGTTGACTCCTCGAAGTTACTCAGCACCTGACAGATATCAGACATCCACGTCCACTCCTCATTGTAGACTTGAGGAAGCTGACTGACCTGACTACCAGTTCTGGTGGAAGTTGACATCTGGCAGTCTACAATCGCTCTGCGCTGCTGGTAAACTCTGGATAACATGGTTAATGTTGAATTCCACCTCGTGGGCATGTTGCACAACAGTCGGTGAGCGGGCAGTTGGAGGCGGCGCTGCGCTGCCCTGAGAGTGGCAGCATCTGTGCTGGACTTCCTGAAATGCGCACAGATGCGGCGCACCTTCGTGAGCAAATCAGACAGATTGGGGTATGTCTTGAGGAAACGCTGAACTATCAGATTTAACACATGGGCCAGGCATGGCACATGTGTCAGTCTGCCGAGTTGCAGAGCCGCCACCAGGTTACGGCCGTTGTCACACACAACCATGCCTGGCTTCAGGTTCAGCGGTGCCAGCCACAGATCAGTCTGCGCCGTGATGCCCTGTAATCGTTCTTGGGCGGTGTGCCTTTTATCGCCTAGGCTCAGCAGTTTGAGCACCTCCTGCTGTCGCTTAGCGACGGCACTGCTGCTGTGCCTAGAGCTAGCGACTGATGGCGCCATGCCCACGGATGGTAGTTCGGAGGAGGAGGTGGAGGAGGGGTGGGAGTAGGAGGCATAGTAGGCCTGAAAGACCTGGACCGAGGTAGGCCCCGCAATCCTCGGCGTCGGCAGTATATGACCAGCCGCAGGGTCAGACTCGGTCCCAGCCTCCACCAAGTTAACCCAATGTGCCGTCAGAGATATATAGTGGCCCTGCCCGGCAGCACTCGTCCACGTGTCCGTGGTCAGGTGGACCTTGTCAGAATCGGCGTTGGTCAGGGCACGGATGATGTTGTCTGATACGTGCTGGTGCAGGGCTGGGACGGCACATCGGGAAAAGTAGTGGCGGCTGGGGACCGAATACCGAGGGGCGGCCGCCGCCATGCGGTTGCGAAAGGCCTCGGTCTCTACCAGCCTATAGGGCAGCATCTCCAGGCTAAGCAATCTGGAGATGTGGACATTAAGGGCTTGGGCGTGCGGGTGGGTTGCACTATATTTCCTTTTCCGCTCCAGCGTCTGTGGTATGGAGAGCTGAACACTGGTGGATGCTGTGGAGGATCGTGGAGGCGGCGATGGGGTTTTTGGGCCAGGGTCCTGGGCAGGGGGCTGACTATCAGCTGACACAGGGGAAGGAGCAGTGGTGTGCATGGCCGGAGGTGAACGGGCTTGGTGCCACTGAGTGGGGTCTTTAGCATTCATATGCCTGCGCATACTGGTGGTAGTTAAGCTAGTAGTGGTGGAACCCCTGCTGATCCTGGTTTGGCAAAGGTTGCACACCTCATCATCCTCCGATCCCTCAGTCTGCTCCCCCCTCGGACTTCCTGCCCTGACAACAACTTCACCACTGTCTGACAACCGTGCCTCCTCATCGTCGGACACCTCTTTACACACTTCTTCCACTACGTCAAGAAGGTCATCATCACCCACAGACTGCGACTGGTGGAAAACCTGGGCATCGGAAAATTGCTCAGCAGCAACTGGACAAGTGGTTTGTGAGTGTGGGAAGGGTCCAGAAAACAGTTCCTCAGAGTATGCCGGTTCAAATGCCAAATTTTCCTGGGAGGGGGCAGACTGGGGGGGGGGGGGAGGCTGAGGTGCAGGAGCTGGAGGAGTGCCGATTTCGGTGACATGGGTGGACTGCGTGGAAGACTGACTGGTGGACAAATTGCTCGAAGCATTGTCGGCAATCCACGACATCACCTGTTCGCACTGTTCTGGCCTCAACAGTGCTCTACCACGAGTCCCAGTAACTTCAGACATGAACCTAGGGAGTGTAGCTCTGCGGCGTTCCCCTGCTCCCTCATCAGCAGGTGGTGTCTCACCCCGCCCAGGACCACGGCCTCTGACCCCTGCAGTAGTTGGACGCCCACGTCCCCGCCCTCGTCCTCTACCCCTAGCCCCCGGGTTAAACATTTTGAAAATGAAAGTTATAACTTTAATTTTTTTTTTTACTTTTTTTTTGTGGTTTTTTTTTGTGTTTTTTAGTTTTTAAAACCAAACGATGCTATCCTATTGCTATGGCTATTTTCTAGCCAAGTATGAAAGCACACTGCTATGCCAGATGAGATGACGCTGAGTTATGAAAAAATAAACGTAAAATAAAAAGTAAATGGCAGACTGTGCCTAATTGAAATCCAACCCCTAATAAATTGTCCCACTTCGGTCTTTGCAATGGATATGTGCGTCACTAAGCGCTAAACACAACGGTCGCAAGTCTCACTGCAAATTCCTCACAATATGGTAGTAGATTCACTACAGCAAGGCCAGCCACCAGCAGATCAACCAGAAATAAAACATATAACGCTATTGTAGGCCTAAGTAAGCCGTTTGGATTCTCCTATGGCTATTTTCTAGCCAACTATGAAAGCACACTGCTATGCCAGATGAGATGACGCTGAGTTATCAAAAAATAAACGTAAAATTAAAAGTAAATGGCAGACTGTGCCTAATTGAAATCCAACCCCTAATAAATTGTCCCACTTCGGTCTTTGCGATGGATATGTGCGTCACTAAGCGCTAAACACAACGGTCGCAAGTCTCACTGCAAATTCCTCACAATATGGTAGTAGATGCACTACAGCAAGGCCAGCCACCAGCAGATCAACCAGAAATAAAATATATAACGCTATTGTAGGCCTAAGTAAGCTGTTTGGATTCTCCTATGGCTATTTTCTAGCCAACTATGAAAGCACACTGCTATGCCAGATGAGATGACGCTGAGTTATCAAAAAATAAACGTAAAATAAAAAGTAAATGGCAGACTGTGCCTAATTGAAATCCAACCCCTAATAAATTGTCCCACTTCGGTCTTTGCGATGGATATGTGCGTCACTAAGCGCTAAACACAACGGTCGCAAGTCTCACTGCAAATTCCTCACAATATGGTAGTAGATGCACTACAGCAAGGCCAGCCACCAGCAGATCAACCAGAAATAAAATATATAACGCTATTGTAGGCCTAAGTAAGCCGTTTGGATTCTCCTATGGCTATTTTCTAGCCAAGTATGAAAGCACACTGCTATGCCAGATGAGATGACGCTGAGTTAGCAAAAAATAAACGTAAAATAAAAAGAAACTGGCAGACTGTGCCTAATTGAAATAAAACCCCTAATAAATTGTCCCACTTTGGTGTTTGAGGTGGATATGTGTGTCACTAAGAGCTAAACACAACGGTAGCAAGTCCCCCTGCAAATTCCTCACAATATGGTACTAGCTGCAAATAAAAAAAAAAAATGTATAACGTTATTGTAGCCCTAAGAAGGGCTGTTGGGTTCTTGTTGAATCACTCCTGCCTAACACTATTCTAATAGAACAGCCTAACGCTTTCCCTGACCAGCAGCAGCTCTCTCCCTAGCGGCATCCAGACACAGCGCAGGCAGGGGCTAGTCTATTCCAGGGTCACCTGATCTGGCCAGCCAACCACTGCTATCGACGTGTAAGGGTACCACGTCATGCTGGGTGGAGTGCAGAGTCTCCTGGCTTGTGATTGGCTCTGTTTCTGGCCGCCAAAAAGCAAAATGTCGGGAGATGCCATTTTCTCGAGCGGGCGAAGTATTCGTCCGAGCAACGAGCAGTTTCGAGTACGCTAATGCTCGAACGAGTATGTTCGCTCAACTCTAGTTAAGTCAACTCTATTAATTTTTCATGCTTGATGGCATCCTCAGCCTTCTCATGAAGATGAAGGCCTCTTTGTCCTTTGCAGCCTTTAGCTGGTACTGATTCCAGATCCCCTGACTGGTCTACCTTAGGACTGTGTGAAAGACAAGTAAGATGTCAGACGTGAGCGAATAACTTTTTTTTGGTTTGCTTCAGAAGCTCAAAAGAGAAGAAAGAAAGACACTGCTGAGATTCGAACTCAGGATCTCCTGTTTACTAGACAGGCGCTTTAACCAACAAAGCCACAGCGCCTTGTGATGGCAAAGCCGGCACTGCTGTGCAGCTAAAAAAAACGCCACTGCTATTGGATGTTTCCAATTCCTGCAACCTTTCATGACCTGATGGGGTGTCTCAAACCTTCATGGTTTTTCTTTTCAGGGCTGGAAAAAGGAAGGTGAGCAGATACTAGGTAGACAACTGAGGTGTGTCCCTTTATCCGCAGTCGTTTTCCACTGCTTTCTTTAAGGGCCCACACAGTACTTGAGGTCTGTTCCATACTTGGCAGTAGAAATGGGCGAATCAATTCTAACTTCGGTTAGAATTTCAGGAAAAAATCGATTTGCGCGAAGCCGAAGTTTATGCTGATTCGAGGGAATGAAGTTGTTTTTTTTCCCCTCATGTTTCTACTAAATTGGCGTGACAACAACGTTTTACATGGGGCAGAGAACTCTGGGAAGGAGAAAGGAACACCCCCGATGACATCTGCAGACCTGTAAGCCAATCAGTGACCGGCAGGCTTATGTGACGTCACACAGCCCTATAAAACCCAGCCATTTTCTATCTCAGCACTTCACACTTGTGCTGTGCAATTCTTTCTGAAATCCCTCGCTGTTTTCTAAGGGGGATCTGTATACCCCAAATATGCATGCATCTGCAGTAGTGAGCTGTCAGTTGTGGGTTATCTGTATAACGCACATTGCAATACCTTTTGGGGGCTCTAGTTTACAGCCAGATTTACATGTAAAATCCACATAGTTTATACAGTGATTTTCGCTGAAATTACACTGTCAGTTGTGGGGTATCTGTATAACGCACATTGCAATACCTTTTGGGGGCTCTAGTTTATAGCCAGATTTACTTGTGAAATCCACATAGTTTATACAGTGATTGTCGCTGAAATTACACTGTCAGTTGTGGGGTTTCTGTATAACGCACATTGCAATACCTTTTGGGGGCTCTAGTTTACAGCCAGATTTACTTGTGAAATCCACATAGTTTATAAACCACTATGTCAGACAGAAAGGTGGCAGGTGGAGCAGGCAGAGGTGGCAGCACAGTAAGGGGATGTCGCAGCAGGAGTGACTCTGTGAGGCCAGAACTGCTGTTGTCATCTAGTGGCAGTGTGTTGATCAACAACCCAAAGGTTGTTGAATGGTTGACTAGGTCATCCAATTCCTCAAATATAAAATCTGACAACCCCAGCCCAGAGTCCGTAGGTTCCTCTGATACAACAATTAGTTGGCATGGCCCAGGAGCAGGTCAGCGGCCCTCACCTGTCCTCAACCAGGCTCTGTCCTGTTCCTTTCCCGCAGCCAGAGAGCTACTAGGTGGTCTGGGCTCAGCGCCACTATTCAGCGAGGACGAAGTGTTTGAGGACAGTCAGCAGCTGCTTTGCAGTGAAGAGGTGGGGCAGACTTCCGCTGCTTCCTGCAGTAGGCAGTCTGTGCATACTGACATCGGTGAGGAGAGTAGCAGTGACCGGGAAACGCAAATTGACGATGATGTAGCCGATCACACTTGGGAGCCGGGTGTAGCAGGGGATTCATCATCGTCGGGCGAAGAGAGTGTCAGCTTGCGGAGCAGGCAGCAAGTCGCTACTGTGGCTGTGAGTCAGCAGGGTGGCAGCAGTGCGAGGACGGGAGCCAAACGTCCGCGGGGTACAAATCCCGATTCGCAGGCCCAAATAAGCAGTGGCACAGGGGCTCAGCGAGGCAGCGGCAGTAGTAGTCACTCAGTGTAGAGTGTTGGCGGTAAAATTACCACCTCAGCGGTGTGGCAGTTTTTTGTAAAGAAACGAGAAGAGCCGAGCGTGGGTATATATCGTATCTGCGGGCAGAAAGTGAAGCGTGGCCAGGGAGCTAACCTTGGCACCACGGCCCTGCGCAAACATATGCAGCGTCACCATCCAGTGGCCTGGGAGAAAAGGGTGTCAGATACAGTCCATCCTGCAGGTGCAGCAACAGCAGCAGAAGCTAGTGGCACACATGCTGTTTCAGCAAGTCAAGGCTCCAGCACCTCGGCCAAAGGGAGCTGTTTGTCTTTGACAACATCTCCCGGTTCAGATGCTCCTGCTCCTCGCTACGCATGGCACCAGCAGTCGTTGAGCGAGGCGATTACAAAAAGACAACTCTATGGGGGTCATTTACTAAGTGCCCGATTCGGTTTTTCCCGACGTTTTACCAGACTATTTCTGATTTGCGCCGATTTCCCCTCATTTGCCCCGGGATTTGCGCGCACGCGATCTGATTGTGGCGCATCGGCGCTGGCATGCACGCAATGGTAATCAGGGGGCGTGGCCGAATGAAAACCCGACTGATTCGGAAAAACCGCCGCATTTAAAAATAGAAAAGTGTCGCGGAGCTTGCACTTACCTTCACTAGGAATAGGCCGGTGAACTTGAGTGCGTTCCGATGCTCTTCAGTGCAGCAGCACCACCTGGTGGACGTCGGAGGAACTGCCTTAATGAATCCCGGCCGGACCCGAATCCACCGCAGAGAACGCGCTGCTGGATCGCGAATGGACCGGGTAAGTAAATCTGCCCCTATGCGTCCAGCCATCCTAAGGTGCAGAAGCTGACCATGCTCTTGTCGAAGTTGTTGGTATTGCAGTCTCTCCCTTTCCTAGTCTTGGACTCTGCACCCTTCAGAGAACTAATGGCTTGTGCCGAACCGAGGTGGAGAGTTCCAAGCCGCAATTTTTTTCCCAAAACGGCTGTGCCAGCCCTTCACCAATAAGTACAACTGAAGGTGGGCCAGTCCTTGAGCTTATCAGTTTATTCCAAGGTGCACGACAGCGCGGACGTGTGGAGCTGTAATTATGGTCAGGGCCAGTATATATCCTTTACGGCCCACTGGGTGAATGTGCTTCCCGCTCAGCCACACCAACAACTTCCACGAGAGACGGCGCTTTCTCCTCCTGTTGTTAAACTGCTGCTCCTGCGCCAGTGTCCGCCTCCGCCTTCTCCACCACCACCTCAGCCTCCACAAGTGCTGTTCCATCATACCACATGTGCAGGGCACAGCAGTGTCACGCAGTTCTACATGGTTTGCCTGGGCGAACGAAGTCACACAGGGGAGGAACTGCTCCGCGCCATGCAAGAAGAAATCAATGTGTGGCTTTCTCCGCGACAAAAGAAAATTGGAACCATGGTGACAGACAATGGGAGGAACATGGTGTCCGCGCTAAACATAACATAATAACGTCATTCCACTGCTTCATGTCCTGGAACTCATGCTGCAAAATCTGTTAGTCAGGGCACTGGAGAAGTGGAGACTACATCTCATGGCCACATGATTCCGGTGGGGGCTGAACTGGAAGAGGAGGAGGAGGACATTGGAGCACAAGCAGAGTCTGGTGCAATTTGTGGTTTTTCTACTCAAGTGACAGGAGAGGAGGAGCAGGAGCATGCGGAGGAGGTAGAAGACGAGGCAGATGATCCAGAAGCACTGTGGCAGTATACTGTGGTTATGGAGACCGGGAGTCCCTCAGTGACCTAACTAGTGACAGCCGAATAGTCAACATCTGACATAGGGATGACTTTTGGCTCTCCAGCCTCTTGGACCCTCGTTACCGGTCCAAAATGGGTGACTTTTTTCCCGCTGCTGAGAGGAAGGAACAACTGGCATACTATAGAGAAATACTGAGCACACAGTTGGCCGCTGCCTATGTGCGCCATTGTCCATCCTCTGTCAGGTCTGACCGGGGGATTCCTGGCAGTCATTGCTCACCTACGACTACCACGGCTGCTGTGGGGAACTGGGGGGGTAGGAGCAGTAGCAGTTCCATCAACAGTCACTTAAGTCTGGATTCCTTAATGAGCAATTTCCTTCACCCGCCTAGTGAGGAGGGTAGCCGCCACCAGCAGCAGCAGCAGGACATGAAGCAGACCCTGCACCAGCAGGTGGTGGCCTACTTGGACAGCACTTTACCACCTGAGGTAGAGGATCCCATGGACTACTGGGCAGCCAAACATGATGCGTGGCAGCAACTTGCAGAGTTTGCAGTAGAGAAGCTGTCCTGCCCGGCCAGTATTGTGGCATCAGAGTGGGTGTTCAGTGCGGCGGGGGCCATCGTTACTACAAGGAGAACCCGCTTGTCCACCCGTAATGTGGAGAGACTGACCTTTGTCAAGATGAATCAGGCTTGGATCGGCCAGGATTTCAACTCACCCATGCCTAATGTATCAGATTAGATCAGCCATGACACCTCCTCCAAACGTTGAGAAATGAGTCGGGGTTCTAACTACCTGCCTCAGCTACTATTCTGATGCTGCAACCCGCCTGATGCCACACATCTACTGCTAGCTGCACCATCTGCCTCCTACCATCTTTACCAGGGACTGGAATTGTCCGCCACCTCCACACTATATCATGGTGCCACTCTGCAGGCTCCTGCTGCTTCTGATGCCACCTTCACACTATATGATTGTGCCACTCTGTGGGCTCCTGCTGCTGCTTCTGATGCCACCTTCACACTATATCATTGTGCCACTCTGCGGGCTCCTGCTGCTGCTTCTGATGCTGCCTTCACACTATATCATTGTGCCACTCTGCGGGCTCCTGCTGCTGCTTCTGATGCCACCTTCACACTATATGATTGTGCCACTCTGCGGGCTCCTGCTGCTGCTTCTGATGCCACCTTCACACTATATCATTGTGCAACTCTGCGGGCTCCTGCTGCTGCTGTTTCTGATGCCACCTTCACACTATATGATTGTGCCACTCTGCGGGCTCCTGCTGCTGCTTCTTCTCTGAGAGGGAATTTACACAGAAGAGATATACACCTACTTTTAACACAGCTTTTAAGGAACTTACTAAACTGTACAAAGAAAAAATCACCTCCTGGTGGGAGATCCAATCTCTCGATAATTACATCAAAAACAAAGTTGTTCCCAGAGGTCTACGACTTATTTTGCTACCAGCAAAGAGATGCCGTAGCACATCAGTAATGAAAAAATGGGAGAAAGAGGCAACGGAAAGCTCATTAAGGTTGATGCAAATCCTCCTCGAAGTGGAGAAGGTAACTCTGACTACTTTAGAGTGTAAACTGACTGAACAAATCGAACTAACTAGAAAATTTGAGAACGAACCTGAGTTTAAGACAAAGACTACTATTGAACGTTTTCAATATCATCTAAAAGACAGGAAACATAGACAATTCCTGAGAGACCTCCAGGACTTTAGGGACAATAAAGTGTACACCTCTATCAGCACAAAAGGGATGACTGACACTGATTTATCCTCGACCGAGACGGATTATTCCGATACAGACACCTCGGTGAAACAAACTTCACGTAAAACTAGGGGGAGAGGAAGAGGGAGGGGCCAATCTAGGGGTCGCCAAGCAGGCACTTCCGATTTTTTAGAACACCCCTACCAGTTAAGGACCAAGGGACAACCACCCAACAACACCCAGATAATAAATCTCTCCCAACACACACTTACCCCGTCCGAAACCACTTTATTACAGAAGGGTCTTTCCTTTGCCCCAAGTTCAAACTTTGATAAATTTAATTTTATTAAAGACTTGCATCTATTTGTCAGGAAAATTAAGTGGAGGAAATATTTTGCTAATCAGGCCAAGAAAGAAAGTAGAGATCTTGGGATACCAGTTGATCTTCTACCGGATGTAAGATTGTTATTTGATCTTGCAGAAGAACTACCTGTGGTCAACGGGAAGGGACCGTTTACAGACCTTAAAACTAAAAGCAAAAAACCTCCTCCACTTATGGACATCTCACCGATAGATGTATTTCTAAGATTAGTTACAGATGATATCAAAACCATGGATGCCCCCCATGTACCATTTAATTGTACGAAAGAAGAAATGACCGCACTGATCACTCTTGAAAAAAATAAAAATTTGACCATAAAACCATCGGACAAGGGGGGTAACACTGTAGTGATGAACAGTTCAGACTATTGCAAACTATGTACTGATCTCCTAACGGATAGATCATCCTATGAGATTCTACCGACCGACCCTACTCCCACTTATGTAAAAGAACTTGGAAAAATCCTGCTAGAGGCCAAACGTGATGGTATAATAGATGATAACAAATATAAGTTCCTTTTGCCCCCTACCCCTGTGATGGCTACCTTTTATGCACTCCCTAAGGTCCATAAGGGGTATAATCCCCTTAAGGGACGACCAATTGTGTCAGTAGTAGACAGTTTGACACAGAACCTAGGAATTTATTTGGACAAAGTCCTCCGTCCCTTTGTAACAGCCCTCCCTTCTTATATTAGGGAATCACCAGATCTTCTACGCCACCTGGAGGGCATCCATCTACAGTAAGGTACCATATTGGGGAGTATAGATGTGGAGGCTCTGTACTCCTCAATACCAATACCACATCCTGCAGGCATTACAGCAATTGCCCACTACTTACGCTCAAGAGGGACACAATTCCAAAGACATAACGAATTCATTTTAAAAACATTAGAATTCTGTCTAAAGAGCAATGTTTTCCTCTTTAACAGTCATTATTACCACCAGCTCAGGGGCACGGCAATGGGTTGGCCTTGTGCGCCAACCTATGCCAACTTGCTCCTTGGCTGGTGGGAGGAGACTGTGGTTTTCTCCGATTCCCCGGATCCCATCAGCGCAGCCATTGACATCTGGCTGCGCTATATCGACGATATTTCTATCGTATTGAACGGTACGGAAGAAACCTTTAAATCTTATGTGCAGAGTCTTAATCACAATCTGATAGGCCTGACGTTCACTTTTGAGACCCAATCTGAAAGTCTTGCTTTTTTGGATGTTAGGATATCTAGACATCCAGCTGGACCACTGGAAACAGAGGTGTACCGTAAACAAACGGCCACAAATTCGTTGCTCAGGTGGGAGAGCAGCCACCCCTTCCCTCTTAAACGTGGCATACCGCGCGGTCAATAATTACGTCTGAGACGTAACTGCTCCAGTGATCAAACATTTAAAAGACAAGCCGATGATCTACGATTGAGATTTAGACATCAGGGCTATCCTGATTGGGTGTTGAAAAAAGCCTATAGATTTGCATTGGCACAAAATCGTACAGACCTGTTGGAGACGAAGACACGCACAGAAAGTGATGCTCAGATTAGACTCATTATGACTTTCAATAACGGGGCCCGAGCAGCAAGTGATATTGTAACTAGGCATTGGGATATCCTACATATGGATCCTGACATTAAGGATGTTGTAGGACCCTCTCCGTCCATCACATATAGAAGGGGTCAGACCCTACGGGACCGCCTAGTCCATAGTCACTTTATTCCATCCAGACAAGGCACTTGGCTTGAGCGACATATTATGAAGGGCACATATCGCTGTAGCGGCTGCACTGCGTGCCCTTTTATTAAAACCTGTAAATTTACCTCCAATGTCAAAAGTGAAAACATCGATATTTTGACATTTATTAATTGTAGATCTGAGGGGGTTATTTACAGAGTCGTAAATAACCATGCACTATATCATTGTGCCACTCTGCAGGCTCCTGCTGCTTCTGATGCCACCTTCACACTATATCATCGTGCCACTCTGTGGGCTCCTGCTGCTG
This sequence comes from Engystomops pustulosus, assembly GCF_040894005.1. Classification (NCBI taxonomy): domain Eukaryota; kingdom Metazoa; phylum Chordata; class Amphibia; order Anura; family Leptodactylidae; genus Engystomops; species Engystomops pustulosus. The sequence goes on along the minus strand of NC_092417.1, from coordinate 140,237,634 downwards.
CTACTGATGCCACCAATGCACTATATCATTGTACCACTCTGCAGGCTCTTGCTGCTTCTCATGCCACCTTCACACTATATCATTGTGCCACTCTGCATGCTCCTGCTGCTTCTGATGCCACCTTCACACTATATCATTGTTCCACTCTGCAGGCTCCTGCTGCTGCTGCTTCTGATGCCACCTTCACACTATATCATTGTGCCACTCTGCAGGCTCCTGCTGCTTCTGATGCCACCTTCACACGATATCATTGTGCCACTCTGTGGTTTTCCCTGTTGCTGCCACCATGTTGCTGACACCTGTGGACTCCTGCTGCTGCTTCTTCTGTTGCCACCTCCACACTCTTATCATTGTGCCACTTTGTGGCCTCCTGTTGCTGCTGCTGATGCCACCAACACACTATATCATTGTGCCACTCTGTGGGCTCCTCCTGCTGCTGCTACTGATGCCACCTTCACACTATATCATTGTGCCACTTTGTGGGCTCCTGCTGCTGCTGCTACTGATGCCACCATGCACTATATTATTGTGCCACTCTGCAGGCTCCTGCTGCTTCTGATGCCGCCTTCACACTATATCATCGTGCCTCTCTGCTGGCTCCTGCTGCTGCTGCTATTGATGCCACCGTTGCACTATATCATTGTGCCACTCTGCAGGCTCCTGCTGCTTCTGATGCCACCTTCACACTATATCATTGTGCCACTCTGCAGGCTTCTGATGCCACCTTCACAATATACCATTGTGCCACTCTGCAGGCTCCTGCTGCTGCTTCTGATGTCACTTTCACACTATATCATTGTGCCACTCTGCAGGCTCCTGCTGCTTCTGATGCCACCTTCACACGATATCATTGTGCCACTCTGTGGCTTTCCCTGTTGCTGCCACCATGTTGCTGACACCTGTGGACTCCTGCTGCTGCTTCTTCTGTCGTCACCTCCACACTCTTATCATTGTGCCACTTTGTGGCCTCTTGTTGCTGCTGCTGATGCCACCTCCACACTATATCATTGTGCCACTCTGTGGCTTTCCCTGTTGCTGCCACCATGTTGCTGACACCTGTGGACTCCTGCTGCTGCTTCTTCTGTCGCCACCTCCACACTCTTATCATTGTGCCACTTTGTGGCCTCCTGTTGCTGCTGCTGCTGCTGATGCCACCCCCACACCATATAATTGTGCCACTCTGTGGCTTTTCCTGTTACTGCCACCATGTTGCTGCCACCTGTGGGATCCTGCTGCTGCTTCTTCTGTCACCACCTCCACACTCTTATCATTGTGCCACTTTGTGGCCTCCTGTTGCTGCTGCTGCTGCTGATGCCGCCCCCACACCATATAATTGTGCCACTCTGTGGCTTTTCCTGTTACTGCCACCATGTTGCTGCCACCTGTGGGATCCTGCTGCTGATGCCACCTCCACACTAAATCATTGTGCCACTCTGTGGCTATCCCTGTTGCTGCCACCATGTTGCTGCCACCTGTGGGCTCCTGCTTCTGCTTCTGCTGCCGCCACCTCCACATTCTTATCATTGTGCCACTTTGTGGCCTACCATGTTTCTGCAACCTCCATAATTTGTCATTGTGCCCTCTACAGCCTACTCATGCTGCTGCCAACTGACCGCTGTCCCCTGGAACACCCTGTGATTTCCATAATGCTGTTTTCACCCTCCATCACTCTATGATGTTGCCACTATGTTTGGTTTTCCCCTTCATTTCATCTGTCAGAAGGATGAAAAGCTTCAGGATTGATAGCTAAAAGCAGGAGTGGATACAGAACACAGAGGACATGCAAGTATCCCATTTGCTGCTCATCTCTATTCTAGATCAACTCCTGTTTGTTTTTGGCTTTAGCAATACTGATGGATTATTGACCGATTGAAAGAGGACACTGACGCGTGAAAAGAAGGGCAAAATGATCAAAAGTGACGTCAATGCAAAATTACTGCTGACATCCTCTGCACTCTTTTGGGGGGCTTTCCACATGTATCCGCGTTTAACAGAACAGGTTCTGTCGCAATCTATGGAATCATCTGATGTCAGTGTAAAAAGAGTACACTCTTTGATGTTATAGTGGGATCTTGGCCCTCAGCTCGGTCCTTTCGAGCTGGCACAGACGTAACCTTGTCAGACTGCGTTCCCGCTTCGCTTATTTGGGGAAGCTGGCCTATGTAAGTGCACATGGAAGTGAAGAGTGAAGCGATTCTAAGAGCCGCGGCTGTCATATGCGTGTCATACTAAAATACAGCATTGTTTGAAGACCAAACCACGCTCCCTATGCATATTTAAGCCTGGCACAACATTCTACAACACTTTACAGTCTCTCTTCAGCCAGGAAATGCCTGTTTTTTAACACGATTCGTTTTGATTCGATTCGGGTTGAATCAAATTTTTCCGAAAAATTTGCCAAATCGGGACGAAACGAATTTTAACAAATTCGCCCATCTCTACTTGGCAGCAACTTGTAAAAGGATGAAGCTTTCAGTCATGACTATTAGAAAAGCAAAAACTTTTTGAAAAAGGCATCCACACCGATAAATTTGCAGATGACAATAGCAGCTGGAACTTCGTGGAGAGCTAGAGGTTTGTGGTTCCATAGGTGATTGAGCCGCTTCTTAGCAGAGCAAGAATTGTTACCTGCTCTGCTTTCCATGCATAAGGCAGAATAGATGGATGCAAGACATGCCAGGGATGTCTGGAAATGGTTTGGCATCCCTTAGCATAGGTCCACCTTTCAAGGGTTTTCCATGCATCTTCTTGAGGCATTACTTACTGTAGGAGGCGAGGTATGACCCACTCAGCCCATGACCGATCAGCAAAACTCTGCAGGCACCGACTAGGTACACTTTGTTTGGGAGTTTGTCAAAGGGAACAACGGCACTCATGAGTGGTTAAGGCGATGGACTGCTAATCCATTGTGCTCTGCATGCATTGGTTCGAAACCCATCCTCGTATATTTCTTCGGCTTTGTTCAAGCAGAAATTTTCGTTTGCTAATCCTCTTTTTACTGGACAAGCAGTGATTGTCCCCTCCACGGTGGACATTAACTGTGACCTCTCAAGACGGCTCATATTAAAACTTGGAAAGACTCATATTTGTTATGTGGCATATCAACGGGTTAAGTCCACTCTTTTTATTTTTCATGCTTGATGGCATCCTCGGCTTTCTCATGAAGATGAAGGCCTCTTTGTCCCTGCAGCCTTTAGCTGGTACTGATTCTAGATCCCCTGACTGGTCTACCTTAGTATATTCAAAAAGAGAAAAAGAGAGAACAACAACCCTTATGTGAAGGGTAAGCAATACTGCTCACCTGTTTACCACTTGGTGGTATGCAATGTACAATCCAAAGGGAAATCCTCACAGTCCAGGTCGTTCCTGCAGCTCCACAGTCCCCAGAGAAGCCGGTGCCCACGGAAATGGACCGGTAGTAGTTCAGGTAATGAAAGCAAAAAAAGATGGGGATAGAGGTGGGGCGCTAAACTAGCCTTATCTCGGTGGAGTGTCTACACCAGAAATGCCAAAATTAACTGATTCGACTTGCACCATAAGGCAAAGGACGTTTTATTGAGGATAAAAATAACACTTACAAATTTCATGCGGTAATAAATGAATAAATAAATAAAAATAAGACCTTATTGTCCAGAATAAGTGATGCGTTTCAGGAGTATTCCCTTCATCAGACTGAAAAAACATGGACAGTGATAGCTGTAGTGGTGTATTTGCAACATCGAATGCTTGTGGGTTACACAAATAGTTAAGCCAATAATGAACAGGATGAATATATGGATAAATAGATAACTATCACCATAAAGAAAATATTAAATAATAATGACTAATAGACATTCGATAGGATCGCATAATTGGTGATAAAATATAAAGTGATATAGATAAAAAAATATTGAATGATATAGAGATGCTAAAATACAATATAGAGACATATGACAATTTCCCATGAGGTAGATCGAAAAAGATATCATACATAAAAGATAAAAATAGTAAAAATAATAAATATATAAAATAGATGAACAGATGATATTAGATAAATAATTTAGTATAGTGATCAGGGCAGGTAAAACTGAACCATGTTTATGGTCGGAGATATAATATATAAAAAGGAAAAAATATAATAATATAATATAATATTGGATAAACCATATGTATAGGACCGATGAAATGTGATATTAAGAACTAGTATGATAAACAAGGGGGGGGAAAAAGGGGGGAAAACACAATAAGGAATTATCCAAATACTGACGTTTAGAATACATGTTCCAAACTCTCATTGAGTCCAGCGGGAACTAAAGTGTGTAGTTTAAAGATCCAGTACATTTCGCGATGTTTGAGTTTGTTGAAACGTTGGGGAGCAGAGGGGTTGATTTGTTCTATAGGCGTAATTGTGAATTATTTATAATTTTTATTGTGATGTACTGCGGCATGTCTGGACACACTATGTTGGCAGAAACCATTTGTGATATTGGATCTGTGTGTCACGGGTGCTCCCGCGATCCCTGTCTTGGATCGCGGGCGCATCCGTGCTCCTCCGTGTGCCCCCGCTGCTGCCCGGTCTCACTCACTTCTCACGGCTCCTGCTCTTGCCCGGACTGCCGTGCGTGCGCGTCCCCGCCTCCTAGGGTGCACGCGTGGCTCCTTCCGAAAATTTAAAGGGCCAGCACACCACTAATTGGTGCACTGGCTGAACACCTCACCTTTAAGAATCCTGCCTCTTCCTGTGTTCTCTGCCGGATCTTTGTGCCTCACAGCCTAAGAGAAAGCTTCCTGGTGATTATCTGCATTCCTGTGTATTCCTGCGTTCCTGTGTGTCTCCGCTCCCGAGTCCTGTGTTACCCGAGTTCCTCCATGTTGCTGTGTTCCGTGTGCCTGTGTTCCCGTTCCCACCTGCCTGGACCTCCCGTTGCTGACCCCGGATTTGGATTTGACCTCGCATCTCTGCCGCCTGCCCTGACCCCGAGCCTGGACCTGACTACGAGACGGTCTTCTGCTAAGGTACCTCGACCTCGGCTGCCACCGCGGGCTGGTCACACCTGGGAACGACCCGGTGGTATCCTGCCACAGCATGTCCAACCCGCTTTGCGGCGGGCTCTGGTGAAAACCAGGTGCCACTTGGATTCCGGTCCCAGGTGTCGGCTAGTTCCATCTCCCGCGGTGGTCCAGAGGATCCACTGATCCTGACAGTAAGATCCGGCCATGGATCCCGCCGAGGCTCCTCCTCCCAGTCAGCCTGATCTCGCCACCATCGTGATCCACCAGTCCCAGCAGATTGCAGCACAGCGGAACCAGCTAGAGCAAGTCACCGCCATGCTACAACAGCTACTAGCTACCCAGCATCAGCAACAGTCTCCTGAAGCGGCCGCTGAGACTCCTGCTACCCCGGCTTATCTTCCTGCTGCTGAACCCAGGTTACGCCTCTCGTTGCCCGGCAAGTATTATGGAGCTCCCAAGATGTGCAGGGGCTTCATAACCCAGTGCTCCTTGCACATAGAACTCATGCCGTCGCAATTTGCCACAGAGCGGTCCAAGGTGGCATTTGTCCTCAGCCTTCTTTCCGGGAAAGCCCTGGCCTGGGCTACTCCGCTTTGGGACAGAGACGACCCGGTTATGTCTAGCCTCACCGCGTTTCTGTCAGTCTTTGAGGTACCAGCACGAGCCTCCTCTGCGGAGTCTGCATTGTTGAACCTGCGTCAGGGCAACTCATCTGTGGGAGAGTACACAGTTCAATTCCGCACCCTGGCTTCCGAACTTGCTTGGAAAGATGCAGCCCTCATCGCTACATTTAAGAAAGGGCTCTCTGCGCAGGTCAAGAACGCTCTGGCAGCTCGGGACCTTCCATCTACCCTGAGTGGCCTCATCACCTTGGCTACTCGAATTGACGTTCGGTTTAAGGAGCGCGCTGAGGAACTACGCTCTGAGTATCCCCAAGGCCGTGTTATAGACGCCTTCCTCGCCTGGCACCAGTCTTCCAAAGGCCGCTCCAGCTCCCACCTGAATCTTCTACTGAGGAACCCATGCAGGTTGACCGAACCCGGCTCACTCTACAAGAGCGTTCCAGACGATGTCAGGAGAACTTGTGCATGTTTTGTGCCAGCCCACAGCACTTCCTCGGGACCTGTCCTGTACGTCCCCAATGCCCGGGAAACGCCAGCACCTAGGCTTCTCAGGAGAAGCGTCCCTAGGTGTGAATAAAGCTTCTCCACGCTTGATTCTCCCCGTGCTCCTCAGCATTGGCACCGGTACTCCGGTCCAGGTTTCCGCTTTCCTGGATTCGGGCTCCACAGCGAACTTTGTAGATGCTGCACAGGTCGCCCTGCATCACTTCCCGGTGGTTCGCCTTGAGAAGCCCTTGTCCATTGCCTCAATCAGTGGCCAGATTCTCTCCGTGCCCATCTGGTTTCGCACTGAACCCCTGCTCCTTCAAGTTGGAGCATTACATAAAGAGAGACTCTCCTTTTTTGTGCTGCCACAGTGCACTTCCACTCTCCTGCTGGGTCTCCCCTGGTTGCAGCATCATGCCCCTGTTCTGGACTGGTCTTCTGGGGAGATTCTCCGTTGGGGTCCGGATTGTTCCTCACGCTGCATGACGGTTCCACTTCCGCTCCCTATCGGGACTGCTACCTTGTTTCCCAAGCCTCTGGAGGGACTTCCAGCTGCGTACTGGGACTTTGCAGATGTGTTTTCTAAAAAAACAAGCCGAGACCCTTCCTCCACATCGTCCCTATGATTGTCCCATTGATCTGCTGCCTGGATCTTCTCCACCACGGGGTCTGGTGTATCCGCTCTCGGTTCCTGAGACAGCCGCTATGTCGGAATATGTTAAGGAAAATCTGCAAAGAGGTTTCATCCGCAAATCCTCCTCTCCAGCTGGTGCTGGTTTCTTTTATGTCGCTAAAAAGGATGTCTCTCTCCGCCCCTGTATTGACTATCGCGGTCTTAACAAGGTCACCGTTAAGAATTGCTATCCTCTGCCGCTTATCACGGAGCTATTTGATTGTCTGCGGGGTGCAAGAATTTTTTCCAAATTGGATCTTCGTGGGGCCTACAACCTCATCCGCATCAGGAAGGGTGACCGCCTTTAACACCCGTGATGGGCATTTTGAAGATCTAGTTATGCCCTTCGGACTTTGTAATGCGCCAGCCGTTTTCCAGGACTTTGTGAATGATATTTTCCAGGACTTATTGTACAGTTGTGTTGTGGTTTATCTGGATGACATCCTTGTGTATTCTGCCGATTTGGAGTCCCACCAGTCTCATGTACGGCAAGTTCTCAGCCGCCTCAGGAAGAACCACCTCTATGCCAAGCTGGAGAAGTGCCAGTTTTCAGAAGAGCCTTCCGTTCCTCAGCTACATAATTTCTGATAAAGGTTTGCAGATGGATCCTGCCAAGTTATCTGCGGTTCTTCAGTGGCCACGCCCAGTGGGACTGCGAGCTATACAAAGATTTCTGGACTTTGCTAAATATTATAGACAATTTATCCCACATTTCTCATCTCTGGTAGCGCCGATGGTGGCGCTTAAGAAAAAGGGTGCTAATCCCCGTGTCTGGCCACCAGCGGCAGAAGAAGCCTTCACGAAATTAAAAACTGCCTTTTCCTCCGCTGCAGTCCTTACCCGACCGGATACTGAAAAGCCGGTCCAGGTGGAGGTTGATGCCTCCTCCGTGGGCGCTGGGGCAGTGCTTACCCAGAAGGGTCCCAGGGGACGAACACTCACTTGTGGTTTCTTCCATTGGAGATCGGGAGCTTCTAGCCATCAAGCTGGCTTTGGAGGAGTGGCGCCATCTGCTGGAGGGAGCCCGTTTTCCAGTCAGCATTTTCACGAACCACAAAAACCTTCAGTATCTGCAGACGGCTCAGCGTTTGAATCCACGTCAAGCCCGGTGGTCCCTCTTCTTTTCTCGCTTTGACTTCCGAATCCATTTTCGTCCTGCAGAGAAAAACATAAAGGGTGATGCCTTGTCCAGTGCTTCTGATGTTATGGGGGAGGACTCTGCTCCGAGGCATATTGTTCCTCCAGAGAGACTTGTGCTTGCCGCGCCAGTGGACCTCCGGCAGCTGCCTCCCGGCAAGACTTATGTGCGACCTGGTCTCCGAAAGAAGATCCTGACCTGGGGACATTCCTCTCGTGTGGCTGGGCACCCTGGGGTGCAGCGCTCTGTGGCCTTAATTTCCCGATTCTATTGGTGGCCTGATTTGGTCAAGGACGTTCGGGATTTTGTGGGTTCCTGTGCCTCTTGTGCCCGCAACAAGCCCTCACGACTAAAACCTGCTGGTCTTCTGTTGCCGTTACCCGTGCCTACCAGCCCATGGTCTCATGTGGCTATGGACTTTGTTACAGATCTGCCGCCATCTTCTGGCAACACCGTTATCTGGGTGGTGACTGACCCACTTTGTCCCTCTACCAGGTTTGCCTTCTGCTCCACGTCTCGCCAGCCTCTTCTTCCAGCATATTTTCCGGCTTCATGGTCTCCCTCGGCACATCGTCTCGGATCGAGGAGTTTAGTTTGTGTCCAAATTCTGGAGATCTCTGTGCAACCAGTTGCAGGTGAACTTGGACTTCTCTTCTGCCTATCACCCACAGACTAACGGCCAAGTGGAGAGGGTGAATCAGACTTTAGGTTGCTATCTCCGCCACTTTGTCTCTGCCCGTCAGGACGACTGGGCCTCTCTCCTACCATGGACGGAGTTCTCTTACAATTCCTTGGTGTCACGGGTGCTCCCGCGATCCATGTCGCGGATCGCGGGTACACCCGTGCTCCGCTGCCTGCCGGTCCCCGTCTCCCTGCCCTCACTTACCTCTCCTGGCTCCTGTCTGTGCTCCGGCTCCCGGCGTGTAGGCCGAACGCCTCCTTGACTGCAGCCGCACGCTCTCACCACTAGAGGGCGCGCGCGTGGACTTCTCAAGCCTTAAAGGGCCAGCGTCCTCCCGATTGGCTCCTGCTAATCCGGCTCGCCCTTATAATCCGCCACCTCCCTTCTCTCCCTGCCGGATCTTCTCCTAGGATCTCCTATGGTTTCCATGGCAGGCTTCCCTAAGCCGTTCCTGTGGAAGAGAAAGCACACTAGCGTTTCCAGACGCTTTCCTGTGTTTCTGTGTGTCTCCAGCGTTCCCATACGCTCCTGGTGTGTCCTGTCTTCCAGCATTTCCAGACGCCTCCGTGTTTTCCGTCTCCAGCGTTCCCATACGCTTCCTGCTGTGCCTTCCAGGGTTCCAGTCCAGCTGTGTCTACAGTCCGTGCCAGCGTTACCAGTGTTCCTCTGTGTTGCTGCTGTCATCCCAGGCTTGGACTGTTTCCTGCACTTCCCTGTACCTTGGCTGCCACCGCGGGCCTCATACCATCTCCCGCGGTGGTCCAGAGGGTCCACTAGTCCACAGACTCCTCCCTCCGGACTCTTCCCATAGAGACTTTTAGTTCCGTTGTCTGTGTGACCCGTTACAGCAAGATCCGGCCATGGACCCTGCCAAGGCCACGGATCCCGTCAAGGACATGGACTGTTCTAATGACTCAGACCAATTGCTGGCAGAGGTCCTCTCCCAGCAGTCTCAACTGATTTTTTCTTGGAGAAAGGATCTGAACGGGGTTACCACCCTGCTCCGACAGACTCCCGGCTACCGCAGACTCTACTTCCGCAGCTTCTCAGTGCTGCTCCGGCTTTCCAAGAGCCACTCCAGCCTGCCTCTATGCCTCTGCAGCTGTTTGATTGCCAGCAACCACAAGTCCGGCTTCCATGTCGGCCTCGCTTGGCTCCGGTGTTCCAAAAGCCGGCCGCCGTGCTTCCTCAGCTTCCAAGCTCTAATCCGGTTTTCCAAGAACCACTCCAGCCGGCCGCCATGCTTCCACCGCTTCCAAGTTCTCCTCCGGCTTTTCCAGAAGCCGCTCCAGAGCCTCCGGCCTTCCCAGAGGTCGCTCCAGTGTCTCCACCGGCCTTCCCAGAGGTCGCTCCAGTGTCTCCACCGGCCTTCCCAGAGGTCGCTCCAGTGTCTCCACCGGCCTTCCCAGAGGTCGCTCCAGTGTCTCCACCGGCCTTCCCAGAGGTCGCTCCAGTGTCTCCACCGGCCTTCCCAGAGGTCGCTCCAGTGTTTCCACTGGTCTTCCCAGAGGTCGCTCCAGTGTCTCCACCGGCCTTCCCAGAGGTCGCTCCAGTGTCTCCACCGGCCTTCCCAGTGACCGCTCCAGATTCTCCGGCTTTCCTAGAAGCCACTCTGGCCTCCAGCTTCCAAGAGCCGCTCCAGCCTCCGCAGCTTCCTAAAGCTGTTCCAGCTTTCCAAGAGCCGCTCCTGCCTCCGCAGCTTCCCAGTGCTGCTCCGGCCCCCCAAGAGCCACTTCAGCCTCTGGTTGTACTGCTTGCAGAGGAGTCTATGCAAGTTTGTGCTGTTTCTGCTTTTCTCCTTAGGTGTTCCGTCACCGAGATGAATTGGAGGAGGCGAAAGAAGAGGCTGAAGAAGAAGAGAAGAGGGGCCCTAAAGGGGGGGGTACTGTCACGGGTGCTCCCGCTATCCATGTCGCGGATCGCGGGTACACCCGTGCTCCGCTGCCTGCCGGTCCCCGTCTCCCTGACCTCACTTACCTCTCCTGGCACCTGTCTGTGCTCCGGCTTCCGGCGTGTAGGCCGAACGCCTCCTTGCCTGCAGCCGCACGCTCTCACCACTAGAGGGCGCGCGCGCGGACTTCTCATGCCTTAAAGGGCCAGCGTCCTCCTGATTGGCTCCTGCTAATCCGGCTCGCCCTTATAATCCGCCACCTCCCTTCTCTCCCTGCCGGATCTTCTCCTAGGATCTCCTATGGTTTCCATGCCAGGCTTCCCTAAGTCGTTCCTGTGGAATAGAAAGCCCACTAGCGTTTCCAGGCGCTTTCCTGTGTTTCTGTGTGTCTCCAGCGTTCCCATACGCTCCTGGTGTGTCCTGTCTTCCAGCATTTCCAGACGCCTCCGTGTTTCCCGTCTCCAGCGTTCCCATACGCTTCCTGCTGTGCCCTCCAGGGTTCCAGTCCAGCTGTGTCTACAGTCCGTGCCAGCGTTACCAGTGTTCCTCTGTGTTGCTGCTGTCATCCCAGGCTTGGACTGTTTCCTGCACTTCCCTGTACCTTGGCTGCCACCGCAGGCCTCATACCATCTCCTGCGGTGGACCAGAGGGTCCACTGGTCCACAGACTCCTCCCTCCGGACTCTTCCCATAGAGACTTTTAGTTCCGTTGTCTGTGTGACCCGTTACACCTGGACTCCACTTCTGCTGGTTCTGCTCCCTTTTTTATTAACTACGGACTGCATCCTCGGCCTCCTCTTCCGTTACCCATGTCTGCAGATGTTCCTGCGGTGGAGGACCTGGTACGTGATCTGAAAGCCATCTGGGAGCAAGTCCACACCTCATTGCTCCAAGCTACAGCTCAGACCAAGCGTCAAGCAGACAAAGGACGCCGACCATTTCCTGTTTTAGCTCCTGGTGACAGGGTCTGGCTGTCCGCCAAGTATGTTCGGTTGAAGATCCCCAGCTACAGCTTCTTGGGTCCATTTGAAATTCTCAGCCGCATCAACCCGGTGGCTTACAAGTTGCGTCTGCCTCCCAGCATGCGCATTCCTAACTCTTTTCACGTTTCTCTCCTTAAGCCAGTCATCTTCAACCGCTTCAACCGACAAATTACTCCTCCACCGGCACCACAAGCTGATTCCACCGATGTCTTCGAGGTGAAGGAGATCCTGGATACTAAGACAGTGAGAGGTAGGCGGTTGTTTCTGGTAGACTGGAAAGGATTTGGTCCTGAGGAGAGATCTTGGGAGCCAGAGGATAACATCCTGGACAAGAGCCTGCTCCAACGTTTTCTCGGGCCCAAGAAGAGAGGGAGGCCGAAGGGGGGGGTACTGTCACGGGTGCTCCCGCGATCCCAGTCTCGGATCGCGGGCGCATCCGTGCTCCTCCGTGTGCCCCCGCTGCTGCCCGGTCTCACTCACCTCTCACGGCTCCTGCTCGTGCCCGGACTGCCGTGCGCACACGCGTCCCCGCCTCCTAGGGCGCGCGCGGGGCTCCTTCCGGAAATTTAAAGGGCCAGCGCACCGCTAATTGGTGCACTGGCTGAACACCTCACCTTTAAGAATCCTGCCTCTTCCTGTGTTCCCTGCCGGATCTTTGTGCCTCACAGACTAAGAGAAAGCTTCCTGGTGATAATCTGCGTTCCTGTGTATTCCTGCGTTCCTGTGTGTCTCCGCTCCCGAGTCCTGTGTTACCCGAGTTCCTCCGTGTTGCTGTGTTCCATGTGCCTGTGTTCCCGTTCCCACCTGCCTGGACCTCCCGTTGCTGACCGCGGATTTGGATTTGACCTCGCATCTCTGCCGCCTGCCCTGACCCCGAGCCTGGACCTGACTACGAGACTGTCTTCTGCTAAGGTACCTCGACCTCGGCTGCCACCACGGGCTGGTCACACCTGGGAACAACCCGGTGGTATCCTGCCTCAGCAAGTCCAACCCGCTTTGCGGCGGGCTCTGGTGAAAACCAGGTGCCACTTGGATTCCGGTCCCAGGTGTCGGCTAGTTCCATCTCCCGCGGTGGTCCAGAGGATCCACTGATCCTGACACTGTGTTTGTTGAGCCTTTCCCTTAATGGCTGTATAGTGCGTCCTAAATATTGCAGCTTGCATGTGCACTCTATCATATAGATCACATAGTCTGTGCTACAATTGAGAAAACTTTTTATCTCAAACGTTTCTCCAGTTGTGTTTGACTGAAAGCTCGTTCTTCTGTGTGTAATTTTTTCGCAGCATTTACACAGGGTATGGTTGCACTTGTATGAAACTGCCTATAGTACGGGGAAAAAAGGAGGGTTGGACTGTTGTTTGAGTGCGCAGGCGACTCGGGCCAATATATTTCTAACGGTACGGGGTCTTCTGAACGTCAGTCTCGGGTTCTTAGGAATAATGTCATTAAGATATTGGTCATGCAATAAAAGGTCCCAGTGTTTTTGGAGGATTTTTCGAATTACTAGACCATCATTGGAATAGGTGGTTATAAAGTTGATCGCAACGGAATCATTAGTATTTCCCCTCTTTGAAGGTAACAAACACTCACGTTGTGTAAGGGCACCCGCTTTACTGTGTGCTGTTGTGATAAGTCTTGCGGGGTAGCCTTTGGCTCTGAACCTGTCTGCTCTGTATGTTAAAATCTTCGGTGGTGGTGCAATTTCGTCTTATTCTCTTAAACTGACCGTATGGAATATTGGTTTTCAATTTTTTAAAATGATTACTTGAAAAATTGAGATAACTATTGCTGTCAACAGTTTTGAAGTGTGTTTTAGTATACACTTTACCTTCTTTATGGTAGACTACAATATCCAAAAACTCAGCTTCATTAGATGTAATGTTAGAGGTAAAGCTCAGGCACCATTCGTTCTCATTAATGTCTCTGATAAAATCAACAGCTTCTTCCTTACTGCCCTTCTAAATGATAAATTTAGTTTTTGAATAATTCATGGGTATAAATATTCTGCTCTTCGAAGAGTCCTACAAATAGATTTGCGTAACTTGGTGCACATTTACTGCCCATGGCAGTGCCCCTCCGTTGTAAATAAATTTTATCAAGAAAGGAGAAAAAGTTATGTTCTAAAATGAAAGCGATGGCCCTAGTGATGAAATTGCTTTGAATAACCGGCATATCGGGATCTTTACTGAGGTACTGTGAAACGGCATGGATACCAAGGTTGTGTGGAATATTGGTGTATAGTATGTTTATCATACTAGTTCTTAATATCACATTTCATCGGTCCTATACATATGGTTTATCCAATATTATATTATATTATTATATTTTTACCTTTTTATATATTATATCTCCGACCATAAACATGGTTTAGTTTTACCTGCCCTAATCACTATGCTAAATTATTTATTTAATATCATCTGTTCATCTATTTTATATATTTATTATTTTTACTATTTTTATCTTTTATGTATGATATCTTTTTCGATCTACCTCATGGGAAATTGTCATATGTCTATATATTGTATTTTAGCATCTCTATATCATTCAATATTTTTTTATCTGTATCACTTTATATTTTATCACCAATTATGCGATCCTATCGAATGTCTATTAGACGTTATTATTTAATATTTTCTTTATGGTGATAGTTATCTATTTATCCATATATTCATCCTGTTCATTATTGGCTTAACTATTTGTGTAACCCACAAGCATTCGATGTTGCAAATACAACACTGGGCAGCCTGCCAATATACAAATTTCCCCCTTGCACGCAGGCATATTACTCTTGGCAAACAGCAGCTATATATTTTCTCCCTATACAACCGCGCATGCGCACTACTTCACGGCTTGGCCGGGATGCGAGCCGATGTGCGCAGGCGCTCCACCACACTCCGGCTCTCCCCTAGGCGCATGCGCCACTTTTTTCCCGGTCGCGCGCCAGTCTGCCTCCTTACTGCGCAGGTGTCGGCATCCCCACACCATCACTGTAGTAGAAATAGCAAAAGGCGGCACTCACCGGATTCGTGCAGAAAGTTTATTCGGATACACAGAGTATAGACGTGGACATGGTGCAGACCGCGGCAAGCGACGGGCCGTTTCGCGCCTGTGTGGCGCTTTTTCAAGCCTACAAAGGCACGTCTCTGGGGCTGTCCCTCTTATAGGTCGACTTCCGGTAACACGCCGGTCATGTGACACATGAGCCGCGAAGAGGTGAACGCCCTCAGTGACGCGCTCGTTGTTTAGCAACATAGCAACAAAGCAAGCATTAAAACAATGTTAATAGGAATGCCGGTGTAACATCGAGATCGCCATAATTATGCTATATCTGATCAATATAACGGAAGTAATAATAGATCGACGGAGGCATAGTCAATGGGGAAATTGAATGACAATCATGCCTGTATTGGAAGGAGGAAGCCACAGCACCGAAGAGTAAAATATGAAGAAATCTTTATTGGTGCATCATCAAGGTACATCAATCTGATGTCAGAAATACTACTGTTATCCCCGATGATGTTTCCATTGTACCCACCTCTACAAGTGTCTCTAATCTGTCTATGGAGGTTTTACAAATTCCACAGAAATCCACCTGTACCTTTAGCTCTGAACGGGTGGGACTTGCTAACCCAAGCGAATTTCAGCCACCCCAAACTAATAGAGGTATTGAAACATATGTTCAAATTGTAAAAAACAAGTTTGATGCATTGAAACATGAGGCTACCCAGACGTTGGTTCGTCCCAATATGACCTCTGATGAGATTGATGCCCTGGGCAGGCTGGCCGGTGCCCATCACCTTACGATCAAACCGGCCGATAAGGGCGGAGCGATCGTGGTGATGGACACTGCCCAGTATGTCCAGGAAGCGATGCGCCAACTAAATGATCCAGACATATATGTGAGATGCACTCATGATCCGAAATTTGATATCCTTAAGAAAATTAAGATTTTGGTAGACCACGCATTTGCTACAGATCTGATAGATAAGAAACTACACTCATTCCTCCTGACACAGCATCCAGTCACACCTGTGCTATACTTACTCCCTAAAATCCATAAAGACCTTAAAAACCCGCCAGGTAGACCAATAGTGGCAGGGATGGGGTCTATCCTCTCTCCACTATCCCGGTTTTTAGATAAGATACTTAGAAAAGCTGCTATCTCTACACGTTCATATGTTCGGGACACTACAGACTTTATTAACAAAATTGACACACTGGATGTTGGCAACAATGATATGTTGGTATCTTTTGACGTAGTATCTCTATATACCAGTATTGACCATGAGAAAGGGGTAAGAGCGGTAGCTGAAACCATACGTGACTGGACACTTGATGATAATGGCAAGGAATTTATTATTTCTCTTTTAGAAATAGTTTTACAGTATAATTACTTTCTTTTCCAAACAGATTTCTATATTCAAAAGCGTGGCGTCGCCATGGGGTCGAATGTTGCACCCACATATGCGAATATCTTTATGGCCTGGTTTGAAGAGAGGTTTGTGTACCCATCCAGCCACTTCCACAATGTGGGGGGCTGGATGAGGTACATAGATGACATATTCTTCTTGTGGAGGGGTAGCGAGGGTGAGTTACTGGAGTTCGCTGAAGAGATTAACTTACACATTCCGGAGTTACAATTTACAATGGTTAGATCCAAGGAATATTTACAATTCCTGGACACTGTGGTTAAAATTCAGGGTAACCACCTAACCACTGATTTGTATACAAAGACAACCGACAAGAATAGTCTATTGTCATTTCACAGTAATCACCCACGTAACATGCTTGAATCTCTTCCCTATAGCCAGCTACTGAGAGTGAGAAGGATTGTCGCCGATGAAGATAGGGTTGATCCACGACTTGATGAGATGTGCGCAAAATTTGAAAAAAGAGGTTATCCACGACCACTTCTGGGCCATACAAGAAAAAGGGTCAGAGACTGTGAAAGGTATACACTCTTACAACCAAAAAACAAGAAAAGAACAACATCCAATAGAATTCCATTCATATCCACCTTTTGCTCCTTAAGCAATAAAGTGGCAAACATCTTGAGGAATAATTGGTCAATTGTCAGGGACTCCTTACCAAACATAACAGAGTTTCAAAATCCTCCGATTATGGCATATAGGAGACCAAAAAATCTTGGGGATCGTCTAGTGCATGCTGATATCTGTGCAGGTCTGGGCCAGTTAACTAATGGGAAAACTGGCAGTTTTCCATGTTTAAACTGCTGTAATTGTAATAACATGTTAAAAGGAGACACATTCTGTCACCCTCGTACGGGTAGGAGATATCACATTAAGCAACACTTTACATGTACCTCTAAATTTGTTATTTACTTAATCCAATGCCCATGTGGTTACCTATACGTAGGCGAGACTACACAAGAGTGTCGCATGCGCATAAATCAACACAAATCGACAATTAGAACTGGTAAAACAGATCTACCCCTTCCAGACCACTTTCTCAAGAACCATCACCACGTCTCACAACTCCGATTTCGGATTATAGACGGAGTACAGAAACATCGTAGAGGAGGCGATAGGGAAAGATCATTAAAACGACTTGAACTGAGATGGATTTATGAATTGGACTCACTTGAACCCAATGGGCTAAACAGGGAATTCAAGATGGGAGGGGTTATTTAGGCTCTCCTGAGGGATATATGCATCTTGTCCGTACCAAATAAGTTTCTTCTGACCGATTTAAACTATTATTCTCAGTGACCATCGGATTATTATGCTCCTTTGTTTTTATGCGAAATGATTTTACACTATACTCACATACCTAATCACCTGTATATGTTTTTTTCCAGACATATCATATGAACTTATTACCTCATAGATCGATATCTGACACTCTTCTACTTCCTTATGTGGTTCCATCCCCTTCCTAGATAGAGACTGTTACGTGTTTCAGGTACCAGTATGGCACATCAATTTAAAACCCCCCCCTTTTTTTCTCTCCTTTGGTTTTGATTTTTGATTTTTTTATAGCATGGAGGTGCATGTATGTCTATGTTGAAAGAACTATTATATGATGATCTATTATACCACACCCGGACAGATATATTGTTTTGGACCTATTGGTCGACCCAAGTAGTGATATACTCCTACGGTGTCCTCACGAATTTATTTATATATGTCTGTTATGTGTGGTTTGATCGGTTTCTTCTATTTGGTACCAAACATTGAGGGGTTACACATACTGATCTATATGATCTGGCTAAAATTTGGCTTTAATATTCAATGTACGTTATAAATCCCCTATGGTACTCAATAAATCGGAATGGAATCTATGAGATGGATGAGTGGACCTCCGAGTTTATTATATCTTTTTATGGTAAATTATTTTTCTGTTGTGGGGATACATGGATGTGCCATCCGATACTAATACGTGACAGTTTTAAATTATGATATACAATTGATAGACCTCCGGATGTGGGGATTATATGGACATTACACATAAAGATACTGTTTAAATATTGGTTGATTATCGATATACATTGTCTAATTGCTCCAGATACTTGTGGTCCTTTTTGCAATATATTCGTATAATATACTTACCTAATATGTTGTTGATGCTGGTATTACAATCGTCGTCCCCTCTGATGTTCAGAGGGTCACGTGTCCGAGGCTCGGGTCACGTGATTATAGATCACATGATCGGGACAAACAAAGCCGGCAAAGAAACTGAAAATGAAGGAAGGAAGTTGTCTTGACTACCACAATAACCACGCATGCGTAGTGGGGGCAGTCGGCCCCGATCGTATTGAGGACCTTTTTTTTTGCGTCACTAATGAGATACACCTGTAGAGCTTTGATTACGGCCCTATACTTCTCTGTTCTATACTGTATTGCACAATAAATTGCACCTTGGATTGTTATAATCTATTTATACTTCTTGTTAAAACTATGTATATATGAATTTATATAATAAATATGCACTTTTAAACTCTGTTTACGTCACTATAGGAAATGATGTCATCACTAATTTCCCTATATATATGTTTGTTTTGGTCATGCTTTTTATGCTTGAAAAAGATTCGCATTAGAATCGAAACGTCGCTGTTTTATACCTTGATGATGCACCAATAAAGATTTCTTCATATTTTACTCTTCGGTGCTGTGGCTTCCTCCTTCCAATGAGCCATTTTTGAAGTCCTGAACGCCTGGACTTCTGGCTGCGGGCACCAAATCCCTGAAGGGATAAGTGTGGATTGCTGTCCTCCCTCTCGACAATCATGCCTGTATGTTAATATTATCCTAGCATAATTAAACATTAAAAAAGTCACCAATAATGGTGCAGTGACAGTGAAAAGGAAAAGGTGATATGAAAAGTACATAGAATGTGATAAAAAATGGGGCGATCTCGATGAACAGTGGGCAAACCAAGGAGACAGATAATGCCAGGTGTCAAAAGCACAAAATATATACTGGTATATAGCATCATGACTTGTTCTAGTTTATCTAGTAAGTCAGGTAAATGGAGGGCTGGGTACAGAGACAAATAGGGGTACTGTAATCATGCTTACTCCCTTTTTTTTGAAAATTCGTCTTTAGGATATATAGCATTTTATTCTCTTATTGTACTTCTATTTTTTGTCTGTTTTGTACGGCTACTCCTAGTCGTGCTTGGACCCTCCGGTCATGATTGGGGTTTTTTTCCTGCAGTAATGTATATAGGGATCCTTTTAATGTTTTGTGTTCAAACTGTGCCCAAGAAAACACTTAAGTCGTTTCTATCATTAAGGCAGGGCATCTACTTCATTGTTTATATCCCCACACCATCGCATAGAGTCTGACTATACACGTAAGTTTACTCTGCATTACCAGGTGTTTCCTTTTTTCCATGCTGATGCTGTTTACTATTATGTCTAATCTAATTGGCTGAATTGCTCTACCACTCCCTGCTTATGCTAATTATGTGGCTTTATAGTCTCCTCACCACTACAGCTATCACTGTCCATGTTTTTTCAGTCTGATGAAGGGAATACTCCCGAAACGCGTCTCTTATTCTGGACAATAAGCATGAAATTTGGAAGGGTAATTTTGCCTTATGGTGCAAGTCGAATCAGTTAATTTTGGCATTTCTGGTGTAGACACTCCACCGAGATGAGGCTAGTTTAGCGCCCCACCTCTAGCCCCATCTTTTTTTGCTTTCATTACCTGGTCTTCCTTAGGACTATGTGAAAGACAAGTAAGATGTCAGACGTGAGCGAATAACTTTTTTTTGGTTTGCTTCAGAAGCTCAAAAGAGAAAAAAGAAAGGCACTGCTGAGATTCAAACTCAGGATCTCCTGTTTACTAGACAGGCGCTTCAACCAACTAAGCCACAGCGCCTTGTGATGGCAAAGCTGGCACAGCTGTGCAGCTTAAAAAAAACGCCACTGCTATTGGATGTTTCCAATTCCTGCAACCTTTCATGACCTGATGAGGTGGCTCAAACCTTCATGGTTTTTCTTTTCAGGGCTGGAAAAAGGAAGGAAGATACTAGGTAGACAACTGAGGTGTGTCCCTTTATCCGCAGTCGTTTTCCACTGCTTTCTTTAAGGGCCCAAACGGTGCTGGAGTTCTGTTCCATACTTGGCAGCAACTTGTAAAAGGATGAAGCTTTCAGGCTTCCAAAAAGGCATCCACACCGACAAATTTGCAGACGACAATAGCAGCTGGAACTTTGTGGAGAGCTAGAGGTTTGCGGTTCCATAGGTGATTGAGTCGCTTCTTAGCAAAGCAAGAATTGTTACCTGCTCTGCTTTCCATGCATAAGGCAGAATAGATGGATGGAAGACATGCCAGGGATGTCTGGAAATGGTTTGGCATCCCTTAGCATAGGTCCACCTTTCAAGGGTTTTCCATGCATCTTCTTGGATCTTCTCAGCAAAACTCTGCAGGCACCGACTAGGTACACTTTATTTCGGTGTTTGTCAAAGGGAATAACGGCGCTCACCAGAACGAAGTGGCCAAGTGTTTAAGGTGATGGACTGCTAATCCTTTGGCCTCTACATGCATGGGTTCGAATCCCCTCCTGGTGGACAGTTGTTATGTAAACTGATAATAGATGTCCTTTAAAAGCTTTATTGAAAACAAGGTATACATGAAAGAATAATAACATGATTGACAAATTATAAATGTATAAAACTAATAAAATAGCCCGCTTATTAATATTCCATATTATCAGTATTTACAGAGATTAATACTTACTGAGTTATCCAAGCAGTTTGTAATTAGGGTAGAGTCCTTTGTTTCTGGAGTAAACTCCCATTCCTATCGGTGTAGATGGAATAAACAGTCGCAGGGGTGCTTTATACCGAATGGATTGTTCAGTGACAGTTTAAATTCTTCCGCATTATTTTTTGTAGTTGAATTGCCCTATAAACAATATATTTAATAGCCATATCATGCATAAATCTTTCTCAACCAGATGTTTTTGATTAAAGTGTGATTTTGAGTCATATTGAGTAGATTTAAAGTTGCTATTTCTTTTGCGTCTTGTTTAGCAAGTATCAAGTATCTCTGCAGTATATTAGCCTACCTTTTCAATTTCACATCATTCAGCAAGTGTAAAATACTAGAAATTTCATCATGCAAATCCTAATAACGGGCCTATGAACCCTACAGATTGATTTACTAAGCGCTTCTTCTTCTTTATGTCCAGTGTTTTAATACTCAGTTTTCTTTATGCCCCTTCTTTAGTATGATTTACTGTCTATAGAGGTATCCACCCTAAGCGGTGTTCCCTATGGCAGAGATCAAATCATTGCTCAACTAGCACAAAATAGATTTTCTGCCTGGTGGAGTGGCCTTTTACAATGTATTTAAGAGGACCCAACTATGTGTTAAAGGGGTTTGCCCATGAAAGAAAGTTCTCAAATTTTAAACCCCTGGTAATACTTATGCAATAAAGATCATTTTTAACCCCTTAGTTTAAAATTTTAGTCAGTTTATTGCTGTTTTTGATCCTATCTCTCAGTGTAAAATTCAGCTTCCTCTGTGTTATGAGATGCTGTGTACTGACAATCTGTGTAGATTATAATGTGTGAGAAAGTAAGAGGTGTTGTTTGGGAGAACCTCTATCTGTCCTACAAGCAGATAAAAGGTACATGGTAAAAGCCCTGGATTTGTCTGCACTAACTCCCAGCTTCGGTCCTGGGTTTCTGTATACCCCACAGGTGCGGGTCACAGACCTCGTTAGAACCTGATTTACACTGCAGGCCAGAAGCAGTAGGTGAGGCACTACCCCGAGAGTGGAAGGCTGGACTGTGTTCACACAGCAAAGGTAACTGAGTGTCTCCTGATATTCTGCTGTTCAAGTGCCTGGCAGCCTGGTACATGTATAGTTAGTTGTTATTGTTGTAATAGGCAGTGCCCAGCCGGGCAGGGTTTATTTTGTATGTGCCTTAGCCACGCTGAATTTGTGTTTTGACAAAGAAGTGTGAATAAAACACTTGGTTTGCACTTTGCATGTGTCCCTGCTTCCTGCACTGCTACAAAGCATCTACTAGAGCAATTCCCCACACATGGTACAGGGTTTATCTACACTTTAATTTAGCTTATGAACATTCTACTAGTATTGGACACATAAAAAAACGAAAGATGAGAAAGGTAATCTATATAAAACGATATAATCTTTAAAAGACACAATAACACACTGCAACCTCATCTATAAAACACACAGTCAGCACTGCTTTGCTCCCTCTCCCCTCGGATCAATACCTTATCTTGTCTGTAAAGCTGCTGCTGTCTCCGATGCATGGTGCTATACAGGAAGTGTTGGTCTGTAGTGCTCTCTGCCTCCTGCCCCTCCCCCTTCACTACAACAGTAGACATTCATACTATAGTCAGTTGTTTATGGTTGTGTCCGGAGACAACTAAAATCTAAACACCAGGACTGATAGAAACAGGTTGAAATCTCATCAGTGAAATTCAGTATTTTTGTTAACCCCTTTAGGACAAAGCCGGTTTATATTTTAAGGCTCAACCATTGTGTCACTTTAAATGGTTATAACTTTGATCACTTTAACTTTCCAAAGTAATTTAAATATTGTTTTTTGTGACATGTTGTACTTCATGTCTGGGGTACATCTTGGTAGATGTGTTTCACATTTATTTATTGGAGAAATGAAAATATGGTGAAAAATTTAACAACCAAATTAGTTACTAACTAACATTTCCCATATGTCTGCTTTATGTTTTCCTAATTTTTAAAATGTCTATCAAAGGGATACATGGCCCACTACAACCTCTAACCGATGTTATCTTGAGATAATGGGTCATCAGAGACTCCAGAGTCTTTATGTCACGTCTGCGCTTTCTGTCTCCTTTATCCGTGCTGGTAGGATAAGGAGACACAGAGTTTTTTGTCATCCTGCAGTCTGTGCTAGTTTCAATGACTGTCTGACCTGATGTCTGCCACTCCCCTCACTGGTTCTGTCTTGCAAAAGTTAACACTGTGGATCTGTAATTGCTTGCTCCTTCCACCAGTTTAGCCTTGACTCCTTGATGGTCAAACTGCTATCTTGCTGTGTTTCAACTTCTCTTGCATTCTCTAGTTCTGGATTCTGATTTCTGTCGGTGTCGCGACTACTCTATTTGGATTGTGATTTGGTTATTGTTATTCCCCACTAATCCTGACTCGGATTGTATACCTCGCCTTATTGTGTTTGTTTGTCTGTATTGTATTTGTGTGTCTGTATTGTCTGCCATTACACTTTAACTTGGAGTCATTAAACCATCACACTGCCCAAGTCATCTAATTAAGGACCTGCTGTCTCAACTTTGTTATTGCTATTGTCCTTTTTCTGTTTACATTTTGTTTGCATTTCTTCTCTGTCCATGGTGTATAAGATCAGTGTCAAGTCTGTTATACAAGAAAGATAATAAATGTACAAACTTTTCCCGATGCTCGAGTGCTCGTCTCGAATAACGAGCCCCATTGAAGTCAATGGGAGACTCAAGCATTTTTCAAGGGGACCAAGGCTCTGCACAGGGAAGCTTGGCCAAACACCTGGGAACCTCAGAAAAGGATGGAAACACCACGGAAATGGACAGGAAACAGCAGGGGCAGCATGCATGGATGCCTCTGAGGCTGCTTAATCGTACCATTATGCCAAAATTATGGGCAACAGCATGGCCATGACAGAGTGACCCAATGAGGCTAGATAGCATCTAAAACATGCAATAATTGACCCTGACACTATAGGGGACGGCATGCAGAGGCAGCGGCAGCAGGCTAGAGAGTGTCATGGTGACATACCCTAAATGGACTCAGGCTTCACCAAAGGAGGTGAGCAAGAAGTGCTGAAATGATTTCCTATGTGAACAAAAGGTTGACGGTATATTTAGTCGATAACACAGCATGGTGTCGACATAGTGACCAAGTTCCATAACGTATCTGGTGAAACACCCGAAAAATGAGCCTGACACAGCTGTTTTGATAAGGGGACGACTTGTGGAGGCAGCCATGGAGACGACTTCCATGATTAAGAGCGACAGTATGGGGCATTCATATTGCACTGCTATGATTGCAACTTCAGGTCTCCAGCATGGCGGCGACAGATGGGCCGAGTTCCACTATGTATCTGGTGAAACATCTGAAAATTCTGCCTGACACAGCTCGTTTGATAAGGGGGTGATGTGTTGCATATCCTTTCGTGCTCCAGCGTCTGGGGTATAGAGAGTTGAAAGTTGCGCATGGAGACATTGGTGGACGCTGTGGAGGATCGTGGAGGCAAAATGGACAGGAAACAGCAGGGGCAGCATGCATGGATGCCTCTGAGGCTGCCTAATCTTGGGATGGAGCTGGCGGTCCACTGCCAGGCGAGCTTTCGCCTGTCCAAGCCCCTGTCTCTCGGCTCCTCCCGACCCAAAATAAGCCTGGGGGCCAGAAGCGTTTACTTTGAAAAAATTATAATTTTCAAAGCAGGCCGGGTCGTTTGAATATTTCACCTAGGAATAATGGAATAGCATAGTGGTTCTATTTTTAATTGTTTTTTCGGAAATGGTTCCATGATTAAGAGCGACAGTATTGGGCATCCATATTGCGCTGCTATGATTGCAACTTCAGGTCTCCAGCATGGCGGTGACAGATGGGCCGAGTTCCACTATGTATCTGGTGAAACACCTGAAAATTCTGCCTGACACAGCTTGTTTGATAAGGGGACGATGTGTGGAGGCAGTGAACTAGTAGTAGATTAAAGGTGCTGCAGTAAAAACTAGGTTAGTTGAATCTTGGGATGGAGCTGGCGCTCCGTTGCCAGGCGAGCTTTCGCCTATCCAAGCCCCTGTCTCTCGGCTACTCCCCAAACAGCACTTCTAAGAACCTTTTGTATAAGATCAAGTGTAGTAGTGTTCTTATAAGTTTGGGTTATGGCGGGTGAGGGGAATGTAAACAGATGCGCAAGAAGCGCTGAAATAATAACGGTAAATGATAAAAGTTTGCCAGTATATTTTGTGGATTACACAGCAGGGTGGCAACAAAGTTAACAAGTTTGATGTGGAAGCCATGAAAACAACCCTAAATTCTGCCTGACGCAGCTCGTTTGATAAGGGGACCATGTATGGAGGCAGTGAACTAGAAGTAGATTAAAGGTGCTGCAGTTAAAACTATGTTAGTTGGATCTTGGGATGGAGCTGGCGCTCCGCTGCCAGGCGAGCTTTCGCCAATCCAAGCCCCTGTCTCTAGGCTACTCCCCAAACAGCACTTCTAAGAACCTTTTGTATAAGATCAAGTGTAGTAGTGTTCTTATAAGTTTGGGTTATGGCAAGTGAGGGGAATGTAAACAGATGCGCAAGAAGCGCTGAAATAATATCGGTAAATGATAAAAGTTTGCCAGTATATTTTGTGGATTACACAGCAGGGTGGCGACAAAGTTAACAAGTTTGATGTGGAAGCCATGAAAACAACCAAAAATTTTGCCTGACACAGTTCGTTTGAAAAGGGGACCATGTATGGAGGCAGCTGTATGGACGACTTTTGGAGTCAGCTATGGAGATGACGTGTGGAGGTAGCAATGGAGACGACCTGTGGAGGCAGCTATGGAGACAATTTAATGTGGATAGTGCCTGTATGTGGCAGTCCAAAAAAGTTTTCAAACCAGAGGAGCAGGTAGGTGGTCCTCCAGTAGAATTAAATAAATTGAGTGCCTGTATGTGGCAGTCCAAAAAAGTTTTCAAACCAGAGGAGCAGGTAGGTGGTCCTCCAGAAAAATTAAATATATTGAGTGCCTGTATATGGCACTCCCAAAAATTGTTTAAAACAGAGGACCGGGTAGGTGGCCCTCCAGAAAAATTAAATACATAGAGTACTATAGCTAGAGCCAGTTGGTCCTGGCCAAAAATAGCCAGTTTCCTCTGCTTTAGTGTACAAAGAGGAGGAGAAGGAGGACAATGAGGAGGAGGAGTGCATACATTATTCAGGTTGAGCTTCTTTCACCTGGTGAAGAATGAAAATCTGGAGAAATCCAGGCTTTATTCATCTTGATAATCGTCAGCCTGTCAGCGCTGTCAGGCGTGTACGCTTATTAGTGATAATGCCACAAGCTGTACTGAAAACCCGCTCGGACAACACGCTAGCGGCAGGGCAGGCAAGAACCTCCAAGGCATACAGCGCCAGTTCGTGCCACATGTCCAGCTTTGAAACCCATAGGTTGTAGGGAGCTGTGTGGTCATTTAGGACGATGGTATGGTCAGCTATGTACTCCCTCACCATCTTTCTGTAAAGATCAGCCCTACTCTGCCGAGACTGGGGACAGGTGACAGTGTCTTGCTGGGGTGACATAAAACTGGCAAAGGCCTTGTAAAGCGTACCCCTGCCAGTGCTGGACAAGCTGCCTGCTCGCCTACTCTCCCTCGCTACTTGTCCCGCAGAAGTACGCCCTCTGCCGCTAGCGCTGTCAGAAGGGAAATACTGTTTCAGCTTGTGCACCAGGGCCTGCTGGTATTCATGCATTCTCACACTCCTTTCCTCTCCAGGGATGAGAGTGGAAAGATTTTGCTTGTACCGTGGGTCCAGGAGAGTGAATACCCAGTAATCGGTGCTGGAATAAATTCTTTGAACGCGAGGGTCACGGGATAGGCAGCCTAGCATGAAATCTGCCATATGCGCCAGAGTCCCAACGGGGAAGAATTCACTCCCCTCACTGGCCTGACTGTCCATTTCCTCCTCCTCCAACTCCTCTTCTTCTGCCCATATACGCTGAACAGTGAAGGACTGAACAATGGTCCCCTCTTCTGTCTCGCCAACATTCTCCTCATCTTCCTCCTCATCCCCCTCCACCTCCTCCGATATGCGCTGAGAAACAGACCTAAGGGTGCTTTGACTATCAACAAGGGAATCTTCTTCCCCCGTCTCTTGTGACAAGCGCAAAGCTTCCGACTTCATGCTGACCAGAGAGTTTTTCAACAGGCCAAGCAGCGGGATGGTGAGGCTGATGATGGCGGCATTGCCACTGACCATCTGTGTTGACTCCTCAAAGTTACTCAGCACCTGACAGATATCAGACATCCACGTCCACTCCTCATTGTAGACTTGAGGAAGCTGACTGACCTGACTACCAGTTCTGGTGGAAGTTGACATCTGGCAGTCTACAATCGCTCTGCGCTGCTGGTAAACTCTGGATAACATGGTTAATGTTGAATTCCACCTCGTGGGCACGTCGCACAACAGTCGGTGAGTGGGCAGTTGGAGGCGGCGCTGCGCTGCCCTGAGAGTGGCAGCATCTGTGCTGGACTTCCTGAAATGCGCACAGATGCGGCGCACCTTCGTGAGCAAATCAGACAGATTGGGGTAAGTCTTTCGGGAACGCTGAACTATGAGATTTAACACATGGGCCAGGCATGTCAGTCTGCCAAGTTGCAGAGCCGCAACCAGGTTACGGCCGTTGTCACACACAACCATGCCTGGCTTCAGGTTCAGCGGTGCCAGCCACAGATCAGTCTGCGCCGTGATGCCCTGTAATAGCTCTTGGGCGGAGTGCCTTTTATCGCCTAGGCTCAGCAGTTTGAGCACCACCTGCTGTCGCTTAGCGACGGCACTGCTGCTGTGCCTAGAGCTAGCGACTGATGGCGCCATGCCCACGGATGGTAGTTCGGAAGAGGAGGTAAAGGAGGGGTGGGAGGAGTAGGAGGTATCGTAGGCCTGAGAGACCTGGACCAAGGTAGGCCCCGCAATCCTCGGCGTCGGCAGTATATGACCAGCCAAAGGGTCAGACTTGGTCCCAGCCTCCACCAAGTTAACCCAATGTGCCGTCAGCAATATATAGTGGCCCTGCCCGGCAGCACTCGTCCACGTGTCCATGGTCAGCTGGACCTTGTCAGAAATGGCGTTGGTGTTGGATGATGTTGTCTGAAACGTGCTTGTGCAGGGCTGGGACGGCACATCGGGAAAAGTAGTAGCGGCTGGGGACCGAATACCGAGGGGCGGCCGCTGCCATGAGGTTTCGAAAGGCCTCGGTCTCTAGCAGCCTATAGGGCAGCATCTGCAGGCTAAGCAGTTTGGAGATGTGGACGTTGAGGGCTGGGGCATGTGGGTTGGTTGCACTATACTTCCTTTTGCGCTCCAGCGTCTGGGGTATGGAGAGCTGAACGCTGGCGGATGCTGTGGAGGATCGTGGAGGCGAAGATGGGGTTTTCACAGGTGTTTCGGCCGGGGTCCTGGGCAGGGGGCTGACTAGCAGATGACACAGGGGAAGGAGCAGTGGTGTGCCCGACCGGAGGTGAACGGGCTTGGTGCCATTGAGTGGGGTGTTTAGCATTCATATGCCTGCGCATACTGGTGGTAGTTAAGCTAGTAGTGGTGGAACCCCTGCTGATCCTGGTTTGGCACAGGTTGCACCATTAAAGAACCTCCAGACTTCTGAAAATCTAGCCCTCGCCACGGGAGCTTGACTACGGGAAACATTTGGCGCTGATGCACCAGCTCTGGCCCTGCCTCTCCGTCTGGCCCCACCACTGCCTCTTCCAACCTGTTCTGCTATAGGACTCGCCTCCAGCTCAGAAGCACTGTGTTCACTCGGCCTATCAACCCAGCTTGGGTCTGTCACCTCATCATCCTCCGATCCCTCAGTCTTCTCCCTCCTCGGACTTCCTGCCCTGACAACAACTTCCCCACTATCTGACAACCGTGTCTCCTCATCGTCCGACACCTCTTTACACACTTCTTCCACTACGTCAATAATGTCATCATCACCCACAGACTGCGACCGGTGGAAAACCTGGGCATCGGAAAATAGTTCAGCAGCAACCGGACAAGTGGTTTGTGACTGTGGGAAGGGTCCAGAAAACAGTTCCTCAGAGTATGCCGGTTCAAATGCCAAATTTTGCTGGGAGGGGGAGACTGGGGGGAAGGATGCTGAGGTGGAGGAGCTGGAGGAGTGCTGATTTCGGTGACATGGGTGGACTGCGTGGAAGACTGACTGGTGGACAAATGGCTAGAAGCATTGTCCGCAATCCACGACATCACCTCTTCGCACTGTTCTGGCCTTGAGACATGATGAACCTAGGGAGTGTAAGTCTGCGGCGTTCCCCTGCTCCCTCATCAGCAGATGGTGTCTCACTCCGCCCAGGACCACAGCCTGTGACTCCTGCAGTAGTTGGACGCCCACGTCCATGCCCTCGTCCTTTACCCCTAGCCTTCCGGTTAAACATTTTCCAAATTAAAGTGTAAACTTTAAAAAATTGTTTTTTTTTTAAACAAAACGATGCTATCCTATTGCTATGGCTAGTTTCTAACCTACACTGACAGCACACAACTGGATTTTGTGCTGTGCCTGATGACTTTGAGCTATAAAAAGAAATAAAAGTAAAAAAAAATAAATCAGCAGACTCTGCCTAATTCAAATCAAACCCCTAATAAATTGTCCCACTTCGGTGTTTGAGGTGGATATGTGTGTCCCTAAGAGCTAAACACAACGGTAGCAAGTCTCCCTGCAAATTACTCACAATATGGTGATAGCTGCACTACAAATGGCAGCAAGCCCAGCCACAAGCAAACCAAAAAAAAGGAAAATATAACGCTATTGTAGGCCTAAATAAGCCGTTGGGGTTCTCCTATGGCTATTTTCTAGCCTATACTGAAAGCACACTGCTTTGCCAGATGACTTTGAGTTATAAAAAGAAATAAATGTAAAAAAAAAATAAATCAGCAGACTGTGCCTAATTCAAATCAAACCCCTAATAAATTGTCCCACTTCGGTGTTTGAGGTGGATATGTGTGTCACTAAGAGCTAAACACAACGGTAGCAAGTCTCCCTGCAAATTACTCACAATATGGTACTAGCTGCACTACTAATGGCAGCAAGCCCAGACACAAGCAAACCAAAAAAAAGGAAAATATAACGCTATTGTAGGCCTAAATAAGCCGTTGGGGTTCTCCTATGGCTATTTTCTAGCCTACACTGAAAGCACACTGCTTTGCCAGATGACTTTGAGTTATAAAAAGAAATAAACGTAAAAAAAAAATAAATCAGCAGACTCTGCCTAATTCAAATCAAACCCCTAATAAATTGTCCCACTTCGGTGTTTGAGGTGGATATGTGTGTCACTAAGAGCTAAACACAACGGTTGCAAGTCTCCCTGCAAATTACTCACAATATGGTACTAGCTGCACTACTAATGGCAGCAAGCCCAGCCACAGGCAAACCAAAAAAAAGTAAAATAAAACGTTATTTTAGCCCTAAGAAGGGCTGTTGGGTTCTTGTAGAATCACTCCTGCCAAACACTATTCTAATATAACACCCTAACGCTTTCCCTGACCAGCAGCAGCTCTCTCCCTAGCGGCATCCAGACAGAGAATGATCCGAGCAGCGCGGGCAGGGGCTAGTCTATTCCAGGGTCACCTGATCAGGCCAGCCAACCACTGCTATCGACGTGTAAGGGTGCCACATCATGCTGGGTGGAGTGCAGAGTCTCCTGGCTTGTGATTGGCTCTGTTTCTGGCCGCCAAAAAGCAAAACGGCGGGAGCTGCCATTTTCTCGAGCTGGCGAAGTATTTGTCCGAGCAACGAGCAGTTTCGAGTGCGCTAATGCTCGAACGAGCATCAAGCTCGGACGAGTATGTTCGCTCATCTCTAATAATAAAGCTACCTATTATGACCGGAGTGACTGGGTGTATATTATATTCAGTATCGAGAGGAGAAGAGAGTTTGTCCAATGGGGACAATACCACCCATTTGTCACATAAAATGTAACTTTTATTTCTGATTTGCTTAAAAGAGATGGATCAGAGATCATTCAACTATAAGTGAAATTTTAAAACTAACAGACAATAGTGCACAGTGAATGAGACATTAGGAATATGGGGCATATAGGGCAAATAGTCATAGGTCCTATCAGGTATAAGGCTATGTATGAGCTGTCCGGACCATCGGTTTGTTTCCCAGCTGGGTAACCTCACTCCAATGTGACCCCTCAAGCCTCCTGTATGTAAGCTATGGTAAGGCACATTCAGAGCCCAACATCATTTCTATTACATAGCCTCAACTAGCTAAGGGAAGGAGGGGAGGGGGGAATAAGGGAGGATTCCTATATCTTGCCCTATAGTTGGTCCCAGTCATTCCATCACACATACAAATTATATATTCGCTGATTTGCGAAACGCTTTAGCACACTGCTGAATCTAAAATGGTAGAGTGCGAACTAGCCCCCCCGACATGTTTCGCCACTAAATGTGGCGTCCTCAGGGGTACCGGGGCTATAGCTCCGGTACCCCTGAGGAAGCCACATTTAGTGGCTATAATATATTATAGCCCCGGTACCCCTGAGGACGCCACGTTTAGTGGCGAAACATGTCGGGGGGGGGGGCTAGTTCTCACTCTACCATTTTAGATTCAGCAGTGTGCCAAAGCGTTTCGCAAATCAGCGACTATACAATTTGTATGTGTGATGGAATGACTGGAGACCAACTATAGGGCAAGATGTAGGAATCCTCCCTTATTTCCACCCCCCCCACCCCCCCTCCTCCCCTTAGCTGGTTGAGGCTATGTAATAGAAATGATGTTGGGCTCTGAATGTGCCTTACCATAGCTTACATACAGGAGGCTTGAGGGGTCACATTGGGGTGAGGTTACCCAGCTGGGAAACAAACCGATGGTCCGGACAGCTCATACATAGCCTTATACCTGATAGGACCTATGACTATTTGCCCTATATGCCCCATATTCCTAATGTCTCATTCACTGTGCACTACTGTCTGTTAGTTTTAAAATTTCACTTATAGTTGAATGATCTCTGATCCATCTCTTTTTAAGCAAATCAGAAATAAAAGTTACATTTTATGTGACAAATGGGTGGTATTGTTCCCATTGGACAAACTCTCTTCTCCTCTCAAGTCTGTTATACCATGCCTGATGAAGGGACCTAAGATATCCTGAAAGCTTGCTTGCCTATAACATATATATATATATATATATATATATATATATATATATATATATATATATATATATTTCAGTTAGCCATTAAAAGGTATCACAATCACAAGAAGGTGACTTTATTTGACCTATCAAAAGCAACAGGAATTTTTTCAACTGGCTAACACAGTACGTGGCAGAGCAGGCTAACATGGCGGAGTAGGATACACATGGGCTAAACTCCTGCCATGACCCACGGGGTATTTGCCTACCTCAATGCTCCTCTCTCCTTCTTGTGTCTATGAGACCTCAATCTAAGAAGAAGGGACAATGGACACCCAATTCCTCAAGCATTAAGAGGATCTTAAGCAGCTCCAGTGCTGCCTCTGCCTCTCTAGATCCTTAACAACCAGGCTTTTTTGTTTTCTGAGTCTTAATTTTTTACTCCCCACCCTCAAATATCTATAACGTTATTATTTTTTCATGTAAAGAGCTATGTGAGCTCTTGTTTTTGCATAACAAATTGCAATTCACAGTGACAGTATTTAATATCACATGCAGTGTACTGGGAAGAGGGAAAAAAAATCCAAATGCAGCAAAATTGGTAAAAAAAATCAATTCATGCCATTTTCTTGTGGGCTTGTATTTTTACGGCTTTCACTTTGTTCCCAAATTACATGTCTCCTTTATTCTTTGGGTCGGTACGATGACATGTCTCGTTTATTCTTTGGGTCGGTACAATCACGATAATACCACATTTATAGAGGTTTTATAATGTTTTCATACATTTACAAAGATTTAAACCTCTTGTAAAAAAAAAAAAAATTCTTTATTTTGCCATCTTCTACCTCTAATTGTACAGAGCTGTGTTTGGTTTTTGCTAGATGAGATGACGTTTTCAAGGTTACCATATTGAGGACTGCACTGGCTTTTGATAACTTTTATTGAGACTCGGCAATACCTATCATTAGAGATGGGCGAATTGGTTGAAATTTGGTTCGACCCAATTTGCCGAATTTTTTAAAAAAAATTTAAATTGACCCGAATCGAATCATGACGAATCACATTAAAAACAGATATTTCCTGGCTGCAGAGAGCTCATACGGAAGAACGCTGTGGAGGTGGCGGAAACATGGTAGTCCACAGAGTGGCACAATGATAGAGTGCGGAGGTGGCGGCAGCAGCAAGAGGCCACAAATTGGCACAATGACAGTGTGGAGGTGGCAGCAACCGGGTAGGCCACAGAGTGGCACAATGACTGTGTGTATGTGGATCAAGTTTCAGACCACTTTCTGACATCGAGAATAACCAGAGTGGATCAACTTCATCCCTCTTTGTTGATTATGCATATGTCTTTGTTGCATATATTTAGCACTTGCATTGTTAATACTAAAGCCTTGACCTGACTAACTCCCCTTTATTTTTTTGGCATTTGTGCATATGTGTGGGGGCACCCGCCTGCGGCACCTTATATACTATTGCAGCACCTTCTGACTATTTTACAGTCAAGGTGTGCTTCATGTGGAGGGCTGTGGCCACCTTGGCCTATTGCGCGTGCGTCACATATATAGATTTTAATGTTTCTCGAGTGACACTCTTGTCTATTTGCATAGGTTCTACTTACCTACCATCCATGACATATCTTTGTATATAACTAAGTTTATTCTTTGCTAGTCCACACATGTAATCCGATCACACTCTTTCATTATTTGTAACTAGAGATGAGCGAACATACTCGTCCGAGCTTGATGCTCGTTCGAGCATTAGCGTACTCGAAACTGCTCGTTGCTCGGACGAGTATTTCGCCAGCTCGAGAAAATGGCATCTCCCGCCGTTTTGCTTTTTGGCGGCCAGAAACTGAGCCAATCACAAGCCAGGAGACTCTGCACTTTTTTACGTTTATTTCTTTTTAGAACACACAGTAATCTGCCAAAGCAGTGTGCTTTGAGTGTGGGCTAGAAAATAGCCATAGGAGAACCCCAACGTCTTATTTAGGCCTACAATAGCGTTATATTTTCCTTTTTTTTTTTATTTGCTTGTGGCTGGGCTTGCTGGCATTAGTAGTGCAGCTAGTACCATATTGTGAGGAATTTGCTGGGAGACTTGCTACCGTTGTATTTAGCTCTTAGTGACACACATATCCACCTCAAACACCGAAGTGGGACAATTTATTAGGGGTTTGATTTGAATTAGGCACAGTCTGCTGATTTATTTATTTTTTTACGTTTATTTCTCTTATAATTCAAAGTCACCTGGCACAGCACAAAATCCAGTTGTGTGCTGTCAGTGTAGGTTAGAAACTAGCCATAGCAATAGGATAGCATCGTTTTGTTT
Source organism: Engystomops pustulosus (assembly GCF_040894005.1). Lineage (NCBI taxonomy): Eukaryota > Metazoa > Chordata > Amphibia > Anura > Leptodactylidae > Engystomops > Engystomops pustulosus. The sequence continues at coordinate 140,203,483 of NC_092417.1, read as the reverse complement.
AAAAAAAAACACAAAAAACACATGTCACCGAAATCAGCACTCCTCCAGCTCCTCCACCTCAGCCTCCTTCCCCCCAGTCTGCCCCCTCCCAGCAAAATTTGGCATTTGAACCGGCATACTCTGAGGAACTGTTTTCTGGACCCTTCCCACAGTCACAAACCACTTGTCCGGTTGCTGCTGAGCAATTTTCCGATGCCCAGGTTTTCCACCGGTCGCAGTCTGTGGGTGATGATGACATTATTGACGTGTGTAAAGAGGTGTCGGACGATGAGGAGACACGGTTGTCAGACAGTGGTGAAGTTGTTGTCAGGGCAGGAAGTCCGAGGGGGGAGCAGACTGAGAGATCGGAGGATGATGAGGTGACAGACCCAAGCTGGGTTGATAGGCTGGGTGAACACAGTGCTTCTGAGACGGAGGCGAGTCCTATAGCAGAAGAGGTTGGAAGAGGCAGTGGTGGGGCCAGATGGAGAGGCAGGGCCAGAGCTGGTGCATCAGCGCCAAATGTTGCCCGTTGTCAAGCCCCCATGGCGAGGGCTAGATTTTCAGAAGTCTGGAGGTTCTTTAAAGAAACACCAGATGACCGACGGACTGTGGTATGCAACCTTTGCCAAACCAGGATCAGCGGGGGTTCCACCACTACTAGCTTAACTACCACCAGTATGCGCAGGCATATGAATGCTAAACACCCCACTCAATGGCACCAAGCCCGTTCACCTCCGGCTGGGCACACCAATGCTCCTTCCCCTGTGTCATCTGCTAGTCAGCCCCCTGCCCAGGACCACGGCCCAAACACCTCCCATGCGAAAACCCCATCTTCGCCTCCACGATCCTCCACAGCATCCACCAGCGTTCAGCTCTCCATACCCCAGACGCTGGATCGCAAAAGGAAGTATAGCTCAACCCACCCACACGCCCAAGCCCTCAACGTCCACATCTCCAAGTTGCTTAGCCTGGAGATGCTGCCCTATAGGCTGGTAGAGACCGAGGCCTTTCAAACCTCATGGCGGCGGCCGCCCCTCGGTATTCGGTCCCCAGCCGCCACTACTTTTCCCGATGTGCCGTCCCAGCCCTGCACAAGCACGAGTCAGAGAACATCATCCGTGCCCTGACCAACGCCGTTTCTGACAAGGTCCACCTGACCACGGACACGTGGACATGTGCTGCCGGGCAGGGCCACTATATATCGCTGACGGCAGATTGGGTTAACTTGGTGGAGGCTGGGACCGAGTCTGACCCTTGGGCTGCTCATATACTGCCGACGCCAAGGATTGCAGGGCCTACCTCGGTCCAGGTCTCAAAGGCCTACTATGCCTCCTCCTCCTCCCACCCCTCCTCCTCCGAATTACCATCCGTGGGCATGGCGCCATCAGTCGGTAGCTCTAGGCACAGCAGCAGTGCCGTCGTTAAACGACAGCAGGCGGTGCTCAAACTGCTGAGCCTAGGTGATAAAAGGCACACCGCCCAAGAGCTATTACAGGGCATCACGGCGCAGACCGATCTGTGGCTGGCACCGCTGAACCTGAAACCAGGCATGGTTGTGTGTGACAACGGCCGTAACCTGGTGGCGGCTCTGCAACTCGGCAGACTGACACATGTGCCATGCCTGGCCCATGTGTTAAATCTCATAGTTCAGCGTTTCCTCAAGACATACCCCAATCTGTCTGATTTGCTCATGAAGGTGCGCCGCATCTGTGCGCATTTCAGGAAGTCCAGCACAGATGCTGCCACTCTCAGGGCAGTGCCGCCTCCAACTGCCCGCTCACCGACTGTTGTGTGACGTGCCCACAAGGCGGAATTCAACATTAACCATGTTATCCAGAGTTTACCAGCAGCACAGAGCGATTATAGACTGCCAGATGTCAACTTCCACCAGAACTGGTAGTCAGGTCAGTCAGCTTCCTCAAGTCTACAATGAGGAGTGGACGTGGATGTCTGATATCTGTCAGGTGCTGAGTAACTTTGAGGAGTCAACACAGATGGTCAGTGGCGATGCCGCCATCATCAGCCTCACCATCCCGCTGCTTGGCCTGTTGAAAAACTCTCTGGTCAGCATGAAGTCGGAAGCTTTGCGCTCGTCACAAGAGACGGGGGAAGAAGATTCCCTTGTTGATAGCCAAAGCACCCTTAGGTCTGTTTCTCAGCGCATATCGGAGGAGGTGGAGGAGGATGAGGAGGAAGAGGAGGAGAATGTTGGCGAGACAGAAGAGGGGACCATTGTTCAGTCCTTCACTGTTCAGCGTATATGGGCAGAAGAAGAGGAGTTGGAGGAGTTGGAGGAGGAGGAAATGGGCAGTCAGGCCAGTGAGGGGAGTGAATTCTTCCCCGTTGGGACTCTGGCGCATATGGCAGATTTCATGCTAGGCTGCCTATCCCGTGACCCTCACGTTCAAAGAATTTATTCCAGCACCGATTACTGGGTATTCACTCTCCTGGAACCACGGTACAAGCAAAGTCTTTCCACTCTCATCCCTGGAGTGGAAAGGAGTGTGAGAATGCATGAATACCAGCAGGCCCTGGTGCACAACCTGAAACAGTATTTCCCTTCTGACAGCGCTAGCGGCAGAGGGCGTACTTCTGCAGGCCAAGTAGCGAGGGAGAGTGGGCGAGCAGGCAGCTTTTTCAGCACTGGCAGGGGTACGCTTTACAAGGCCTTTGCCAGTTTTATGTCACCCCAGCAAGACACTGTCACCTGTCCCCAGTCTCGGCAGAGTAGGGCTGATCTTTACAGAAAGATGGTGAGGGAGTACTTAGCTGACCATACCATCGTCCTAAATGATCACACAGCTCCCTACAACTACTGGGTTTCAAAGCTGGACATGTGGCACGAACTGGCGCTGTACGCCTTGGAGGTTCTTGCCTGCCCTGCCGCTAGCGTGTTGTCCGAGCGGGTTTTCAGTGCAGCTGGTGGCATCATCACCGATAAGCGTACACGCCTGTCGACTGACAGCGCTGACAGGCTGACGATTATCAAGATGAATAAAGCCTGGATTTCTCCGGATTTTCATTCTCCACCAGGTGAAAGAAGCTCAACCTGAATAATGTATGCACTCCTCCTCCTCATTGTCCTCCTTCTCCTCCTCTTTGTACATTAAAGCAGAGGAAACTGGCTATTTTTTGCCAGGGCCAACTGGCTCTAGCTATAGTACTCTATGTATTTAATTTTTCTGGAGGACCACCTACCCGGTCCTCTGGTTTGAAAACTTTTTTGGACTGCCACATACAGGCACTCAATTTATTTAATTTTTCTGGAGGACCACCTACCTGCTCCTCTGGTTTGAAAACTTTTTTGGACTGCCACATACAGGCACTATCCGAATTAAATTGTCTCCATAGCAGCCTCCACATGTCGTCTTTTTAGCTGGCTCCACACGTTGTCTCCATTGCTACCTCCACACGTCATCGCCATAGCTGCCTCCAAAAGTCGTCCATATAGCTGCCTCCATACATGGTCTCCTTATCAAACGAACTGTGTCAGGCAGAATTTTGGGTTGTTTTCATGGATTCCACATCAAACTTGTTAACTTTGTCGCCACCCTGCTGTGTAATCCACAAAATATACTGGCAAACTTTTATCATTTACCGATATTATTTCAGCGCTTCTTGCGCATCTGTTTACATTCCCCTCACCCGCCATATCCCAAACTTATAAGAACGCTACTACACTTGATCTTATACAAAAGGTTCTTAGAAGTGCTGTTTGGGGAGTAGCCGAGAGACAGGGGCTTGGATAGGCGAAAGCTCGCCTGGCAGCGGAGCGTCAGCTCCATCCCAAGATCCAACTAACATAGTTTTAACTGCAGCACCTTTAATCTACTACTAGTTCACTGCCTCCATACATCGTCCCCTTATAAAACGAGCTGTGTCAGGCAGAATTTTCAGGTGTTTCACCAGATACATAGTGGAACTCGGCCCATCTGTTGCCGCCATGCTGGAGACCTGAAGTTGCAATCATAGCAGCGCAATATGAATGCCCCATACTGTCGCTCTTAATCATGGAAGTCGTCTCCATGGCTGCCTCCACATGTCGTCCCCTTATCAAAAGAGCTGTGTCAGGCTCATTTTTCGGGTGTTTTACCAGATACGTTATGGAACTTGGTCACTATGTCGCCACCATGCTGTGTTATCGACTAAATATACCGTCAACCTTTTGTTCACATAGGAAATCATTTCACCTCCTTTGGTGAAACCTGAGTCCATTTAGGGTATGTCGCCATGACACTCTCTAGCCTGCCACTGCCTCTGCATGCCGTCCCCTATAGTGTCAGGGTCAATTATTGCATGTTTTAGATGCTATCTAGCCTCATTCGGTCACTCTGTCATGGCCATGCTGTTGCCCATAATTTTTACATAATGGTGCGATTAAGCAGCCTCAGAGGCATCCATGCATGCTGCCCCTGCTGTTTCCTGTCCATTTCCGTGGTGTTTCCATCCTTTTCTGAGGTTCCCAGGTGTTTGGCCAAGCTTCCCTGTGCAGAGCCTTGGTCCCCTTGAAAAATGCTCGAGTCTCCCATTGACTTCAATGGGGCTCGTTATTCGAGACGAGCACTCGAGCATCGGGAAAAGTTTGTCTCGAATAACGAGTACCCGAGCATTTTAGTGCTCGCTCATCTCTATTTGTAACGTTATGCTTTTGAGCACACTTTCATTGTAATGTACCTTTTTCATGTTTTTCACTCTGTGACTGTGGACACTTAATAGTGCATTCTTGCTGGTAGCAGTCCAGATATTTTGCTCACCTGATGAATTTCTAGATGTCTTGCACCATATTGGTTGCTGCTTGATGCATATACTCTCATTTTCTACATAGTAATATTATGAATTAAATGTATTTTTAAAATATCTATTTTATACACTATTATTTATTTCGTGCTATTGTTTTTCACCTCTTTATTATTATTAAAAAATTTTACGTAGGAATGGTGCATCTGACGTCGCTTTTGATGCAAACACTTCACTACAAAGAGGTTATCAGTCTCTATGTAGCACTTTATAATAATCTTTAATGTTTGTTACCATCTAATTTTCTATTGGCGTCTCTTAAATTATGCAGAGTGTGAACTGACACTATGTTACAATTGTATCGCCGGCACTTAGAGTATCCTTTACCAATAACATTGCGTTATGAGCGCATGCGCTTTGATACTTACTTTGTTCGGCTTTGGCGCATGCGCAATACACAGCAAGTCCTCTGAACGCGCTCATCCAGAGGCAATCCACCGGAAACTAACGGTATGCCGTACTTAGTTACACAGGTGAGATGGATGTCGCGGGTGGGTGAGTCACGCCCCCAACATATGCACATAAAAGCGCCATTGAAACTCCTAGTCTTCACTTCCCCTGATGTAGTCACCGTGAGTGACGGAACGCATAGGGTGGACACGCATGTTCCCTGGTTGCTTGGGTGTTTTGCTCCCCTGCTCACAGCCACACTGGTTTTAGGTTTCCTACACAGGATGGATATTGGGGTTATTATGCCTTGGCTGTGTTAAGTATACACTGTATTGATTTCCATTCATTATACTGATTTGTGTACCATTGCATGTATCTTTTTGAATTTACTGAATTGTGCAGGTTAGGGATGTTCCATCTTTGTTTCTTATGTTGTGCTTACTTTTGAGCAGACACCCTTAAGATTAGTGCAATCAGGGATCGATGTTGGTGAGCATATCCTACTCACCACACTGAGTTTCTAGTGTAGCTTGCTACACTTTTTAAATGTTTTTATATTCCATGTCTGGTCTTTGTTGTTTTTTTGTATGAATAAAGTAATTTTTTGGGTTAATATGGCACATCTTTTCTTGTGAATTTATCAGTGTGTAGGTAGTGGCACAATGACAAAGACTGTGGAGGTGGCAGCAGCAGCAGGAGGTCAGAATGTAGCAAAATGACAAATTCTTTAGGTGGCAGCAACATGGTAGGCCACAGTGTAGCACAGTGGCAAAGTTTGAAATGGATTTGAAGTTTGAAATTAATTTGAAGTTTGAAATTTTCAACTTGAATTTGAGTGTTGAGGTGGCGGCAGCAGCAGGTCAGAAAGTGGCACAATGACAGAGTGGAGGTGGTGGCAACAGGGTAAGCAACAGAGTGGCACAATCATAGAGTGTGGAGCTTGCGGCGGCAGCAGCAGCAGCAGGAGGTTAGACAGTGGCACAATAACAGAATGTGGGGGTGGCAGTAGCAGCAGGAGCCCACAGAGTGGTACAATGAGTGGAGGTGGAGGAAACATGGTAAGCCATGGAGAGGCACAATCATAGAGTGTGGAGCTTTGCATCACGTTTACACGCCAATTGCATCATGTAAATGAGGCGTTTGTGGCACATTTACGTTAACGCAGCATTTGCATCATGTGTATGCACCGTTTGCATCACGTTTATAAGGCATTTGCATCACATTTACGCTTACACGCCACTTGCGTCACGTTTGCGCTTATGCAGCGCTTGCGTCACGTTTGCGCTTATGTGGCGTTTGTGTCACGGTTATGCTTTTGCAGCATTTGCATCATGTTTACGCGCCTTTTGCCTCACATTTACAAGGCGTTTGCGTCACATTTATGCTTACGCAGCATTTGCATCACGTGTATGCACCGTTTGCATCACTTTTATGAGGCATTTGCGTCACATTTACGCTTACACGCTGCTTGCATCCCGTTTGCGCTTATGTGGCGTTTGCGTTATGCATACACTTACGCGGCGTTTGCATCACGGTTATGCTTACGCAACATTTGCATCACGTTTACACGCCGTTTGCATTACGTTTACGAGGCCTTTGCATCACATTTACACTTACACGCCACTTGCGTCACGTTTGCGCTTATCCGGCATTTGCGTCACATTTGTGCTTATGTGGCATTTACGTCATGGATACGCTTATGCGGCATTTGCGTCACGGTTACATTTACGCAGCATTCGCGTCACGGTTATGCTTATGCGGCATTTGCATCACGGTTATGCTTACCCAGCGCTTGCGGCATGGTTACATTTACGCAGCGGTTGCAGCACAGCTACACTTACACAGCCCTTGCGGCATGGTCACGCGCCGTTTGTATCACGGTTACACTTATTCTGCATTTGCATCACATTTAAACTTACGCCGCGCTTGCATCACGTTTACACTTACGCCGCGCTTGCATCACGTTTACACTTACTAGCCGTTTGTGTCACGTTTACTCTTATGTGGCGTTTGAATTACGTTTACTTTTACACTTTTGTGTCATGTTTACGCTCACGCAGCGTTTGCATCACATTTATGAGGATTTTAGATACACATAGAGAAATTACATCTCACGACTGACAGTATGAGAGAAGATTAGCATAAGACACGCCCCCAGCTCCAGCCCCAGCTCCTCCTCTCTGACCAAACACAGATTGTAATGGTCACATTTCGGGACTAATAACGTGAATCTATGTAGCAGCCCCTACTGAATGGCATGCTAATCTCCATATAAGTGAGGTGGTGAAAGGTCCTCTTTAAATCTCCACTTTAAAACTTCCCGTATAGCCATTGTGTCTTTTCAAGCTTACTTATTTTACAAAGCAAATACTCACATGGATATGCTGGATCGTTCCACGGTGCATCTCACTCAAAGCTGGCCTGACGTCGGGAGTGGAGTGGCAGACTTCCGCCATTCCCAAGATGGCGCGGCCACAGCGGAGTAAGCTGCCAGGTCACGCCTCCAGGAGGTGTGGCATCCAAACTGTGGCTGCTCCCTCCTTTGCATCAGTTGAGGGGAGGAGCAACGTGAGTATGTATCCAGGACGCGGTGAGTTTTAAACCGCAATTTTAATGTATCGGTTATTCAAAACCGCATGAGCTGGTGCTCGGTGTTTTCTTCTTAAACCTGCCACTTCAAGTGGTAGGTTTCCTTTAAAATGTTGCAACAACTGTGAAACAATGTGAAAGTGTGTAAAGTCTCTATTATTTACAACGATTGTCTGTTAGAGAACATATACACTTAATCTTGGATGTACAGTGCACATTATACATTATTATCTTCATTACATTCTTTCAGGGCATAGTATTTTAATTTAGAATGGATTGTTCATAGCTAGAGATGAGCGAGCACTAAAATGCTCGGGTACTCGTTATTCGAGACTAACTTTTCCCGATGCTCGAGTGCTCGTCTCGAATAACGAGCCCCATTGAAGTCAATGGGAGACTCGAGCATTTTTCAAGGGGACCAAGGCTCTGCACAGGGAAGCTTGGCCAAACACCTGGGAACCTCAGAAAAGGATGGAAACACCACGGAAATGGACAGGAAACAGCAGGGGCAGCATGCATGGATGCCTCTGAGGCTGCATAATCGCACCATTATGCCAAAATTATGGGCAACAGCATGGCCATGACAGAGTGACAGAATGAAGCTAGATAGCATCTAAAACATCCAATAATTGACCCTGACACTATAGGGGACAGCATGCAGAGGCAGCGGCAGCAGGCTAGAGAGTGGCATGGCGACATACCCTAAATGGACTCAGGCTTCAAACCAATGGGTGGCAGAGAGGAACCAAAGGAGGTGAGCAAGAAGCGCTCAAATAATATCGGTACATGATAAAAGTTTGCCAGTATATTTTGTGGATAACACAGCAGGGTGGCGACAAAGTTAACATGGAAGCAACATGAAAACAACCCAAAATTCTGCCTGACACAGCTCGTTTGATAAGGGGACCACGTATGGAGGCAGTGAACTAGTAGTAGATTAAAGGTGCTGCAGTTAAAACTATGTTAGTTGGATCTTGGGATGGAGCTGGCGCTCCGCTGCCAGGCGAGCTTTTGCCAATCCAAGCCCCTGTCTCTAGGCTACTCCCCAAACAGCACTTCTAAGAACCTTTTGTATAAGATCAAGTGTAGTAGTGTTCTTATAAGTTTGGGTTATGGCGGGTGAGGGTAATGTAAACAGATGCGCAAGAAGCGCTGAAATAATATCGGTAAATGATAAAAGTTTGCCAGTATATTTTGTGGATAACATAGCAGGGTGGCGACAAAGTTAACAAGTTTGATGTGGAAGCCATGAAATCAACCCAAAATTCTGCCTGACACAGCTCGTTTGATAAGGGGAGGATTTATGGAGGCAGTGAACTAGTAGTAGATTAAAGGTGCTGCAGTTAAAACTATGTTAGTTGGATCTTGAGATGGAGCTGGCGCTCCACTGCCAGGCGAGCTTTCGCTAATCCAAGCCCCTGTCTCTAGGCTACTCCCCAAACAGCACTTCTAAGAACCTTTTGTATAAGATCAAGTGTAGTAGTGTTCTTATAAGTTTGGGTTATGGCGGGTGAGGGGAATGTAAACAGATGCGCAGGAAGCGCTGAAATAATATCGGTAAATGGTAAAAGTTTGCCAGTATATTTTGTGGATAACACAACAGGGTGGCGACAAAGTTAACAAGTTTGATGTGGAAGCCATGAAAACAACCCAAAATTTTGCCTGACAGAGCTCGTTTGATAAGGGGACGATGTATGGAGGCAGCTATATGGACAACGTGTGGAGGCAGCTAAAAAGACGACGTGTGGAGGCTGCTATGGAGACAATTTAATTTGGATAGTGCCTGTATGTGGCAGTCCAAAAAAGTTTTCGAACCAGAGGAGCAGGTAGGTGGTCCTCCAGAAAAATTAAATAGATTGAGTGCCTGTATGTGGCAGTCCAAAAAAGTTTTCAAACCAGAGGAGCAGGTAGGTGGTCCTCCAGAAAAATTAAATAGATTGAGTGCCTGTATGTGGTAGTCCAAAAAAGTTTTCAAACCAGAGGAGCAGGTAGGTGGTCCTCCAGAAAAATTAAATAGATTGAGTGCCTGTATGTGGCACTCCCAAAAATTGTTTAAAACAGAGGACCGGGTAGGTGGCCCTCCAGAAAAATTAAATACATAGTACTATAGCTAGAGCCAGTTGGCCCTGGCAAAAAATAGCCAGTTTCCTCTGCTTTAGTGTACAAAGAGGAGGAGAAGGAGGAAAATGAGGAGGAGGAGTGCATAAATTATTCAGGTTGAGCTTCTTTCACCTGGTGGAGAATGGAAATCCTGAGAAATCCAGGCTTTATTCATCTTGAAGCCTGTCAGCGCTGTCAGTCGACAGGCGTGTACGCTTATCGGTGATGATGCCACCAGCTGCACTAAAAACACGCTCGGACAACACCCTAGCGGCAGGGCAGGCAAGAACCTCCAAGGCGTACAGCGCCAGTTCATGCCACATGTCCAGCTTTGAAACCCAGTAGTTGTAGGGAGCTGTGTGATTATTTAGGATGAGGGTATGGTCAGCTACGTACTCCCTCACCATCTTTCTGTAAAGATCAGCCCTACTCTGCCAAGACTGGGGACAGGTGACAGTGTCTTGCTGGGGTGACATAAAACTGGCAAAGGCCTTGTAAAGCGTACCCCTGCCAGTGCTGGACAAGCTGCCTGCTCGCCTACTCTCCCTCGCTACTTGTCCCGCAGAAGTACGCCCTCTGCCGCTAGCGCTGTCAGAAGGGAAATACTGTTTCAGCTTGTGCACCAGGGCCTGCTGGTATTCATGCATTCTCACACTCCTTTCCTCTCATGGGATGAGAGTGGAAAGATTTTGCTTGTACCGTGGGTCCAGGAGAGTGAATACCCAGTAATCGGTGCTGGAATAAATTCTTTGAACGCGAGGGTCACGGGATAGGCAGCCTAGCATGAAATCTGTACCAACGCACAAGAATTCACTCCCCTCACTGGCCTGACTCTCCATTTCCTCCTCCTCCAACTCCTCCAACTCCTCTTCTTCTGCCCATACACGCTGAACAGTGAAGGACTCAACAATGGTCCCCTCTTCTGTCTCGCCAACATTCTCCTCCTCTTCCTCCTCATCCTCCTCCACCTCCTCTGATATGCGCTGAGAAACAGAACTGAGGGTGCTTTGGCTATCAACAAGGGAATCTTCTTCCCCAGTCTCTTGTGACGAGCACAAAGCTTCTGACTTCATGCTGACCAGAGAGTTTTTCAACAGGCCAAGCAGCGGGATGGCGAGGCTGATGATGGCGGCATCGCCACTGATTATCTGTGTTGACTCCTCAAAGTTACTCAGCACCTGACAGATATCAGATATCCACGTCCACTCCTCATTGTAGACTTGAGGAAGCTGACTGACCTGACTACCAGTTCTGGTGGAAGTTGACATCTGGCAGTCTACAATCGCTCTGCGCTGCTGGTAAACTCTGGATAACATGGTTAATGTTGAATTCCACCTCGTGGGCACGTCGCACAACAGTCGGTGAGCGGGCAGTTGGAGGCGGCGCTGCGCTGCCCTGAGAGTGGCAGCATCTGTGCTGGACTTCCTGAAATGCGCACAGATGCGGCGCACCTTCGTGAGTAAATCAGACAGATTGGGGTATGTCTTGAGGAAACGCTGAACTATGAGATTTAACACATCGGCCAGGCATGGCACATGTGTCAGTCTGCCGAGTTGCAGAGCCGCCACCAGGTTTCGGCCGTTGTCACACACAACCATGCCTGGTTCAGGTTCAGCGGTGCCAGCCACAGATCAGTCTGCGCCGTGATGCCCTGTAATGGCTCTTGGGCGGTGTGCCTTTTATCGCCTAGGCTCAGCAGTTTGAGCTCCGCCTTCTGTCGCTTAGCGACGGCACTGCTGCTGTGCCTATAGCTACCACCTGATGGCGCCATGCCCATGGATGGTAATTCGGAGGAGGAGGTGGAGGAGGGGTGGGAGGAGGAGGAGGCATAGTAGGCCTGAGAGACCTGGACCGAGGTAGGTCCTGCAATCCTCGGCGTCGGCAGTATATGACCAGCACCAGGGTCAGACTCGGTCCCAGCCTCCACCAAGTTAATCCAAGGTGCCGTTAGCTATATATATAGTGGCCCTGCCCGGCAGCACTCGTCCACGTGTCCATGGTCAGGTGGACCTTGTCAGAAACGGCGTTGGTCAGGGCACGGATGATTTTGTCTGACACGTGCTTGTGCAGGGCTGGGATGGCACATCGGGAAAAGTAGTGGCGGCTGGGGACCGAATACCGAGGGGCGGCCGCCGCCATGAGGTTTCGAAAGGCCTCGGTCTCTACCAGCCTATAGAACAGCATCTCCAGGCTAAGCAGTTTGGAGATGTGGACGTTGAGGGCTTGGGCGTGTGGGTGGGTTGCACTATACTTCCTTTTGCGCTCCAGCGTCTGGGGTATGGAGAGCTGAACACTGGTGGATGCTGTGGAGGATCGTGGAGGCGAAGAGGTGTTTGGGCCAGGGTCCTGGGCAGGGGGCTGACTAGCAGATGACACAGGGGAAGGAGCAGTGGTGTGCCCGGCCGGAGGTGAACGGGCTTGGTGCCATTGAGTGGGGTGTTTAGCATTCATATGCCTGCGCATACTGGTGGTAGTTAAGCTAGTAGTGGTGGAACACCTGCTGATCCTGGTTTGGCACAGGTTGCACACCACAGTCCGTCGGTCATCCGGTGTTTCTTTAAAGAACCTCCAGACTTCTGAAAATCTAGTCCTCGCCACGGGAGCTTGACTACGGGAAACATTTGGCGCTGATGCACCAGCTCTGGCCCTGCCTCTCTGTCTGGCCCCACCACTGCCTCTTCCAACCTGTTCTGGTATAGGACTCGCCTCCATCTCAGAAGCACTGTGTTCACCCGGCCTATCAACCCAGCTTGGGTCTGTCACCTCATCATCCTCCGATCCCTCAGTCTGCTCCCCCCTCGGACTTCCTGCCCTGACAACAACTTCACCACTGTCTGACAACCGTGTCTCCTCATTGTCCGACACATCTTTACACACTTCTTCCACTACGTCAATAATGTCATCATCACCCACAGACTGGAAAACCTGGGCATCGGAAAATAGCTCAGCAGCAACCGGACAAGTGGTTTGTGACTCTGGGAAGGGTCCAGAAAACAGTTCCTCAGAGTATGCCGGTTCAAATGCCAAATTTTCCTGGGAGGGGGCAGACTGGGGGGAAGGAGGCTGTGGTGGAGGAGCTGGAGGAGTGCTGATTTCGGTGACATGGGTGGACTGCGTGGAAGACTGACTGGTGGACAAATGGCTAGAAGCATTGTCCGCAATCCACGACATCACCTGTTCGCACTGTTCTGGCCTCAACAGTGCTCTACCACGAGTCCCAGTAACTTGAGACATGAACCTAGGGAGTGTAGCTCTGCGGCGTTCCCCTGCTCCCTCATCAGCAGGTGGTGTCTCACCCCGCCCAGGACCACGGCCTCTGACCCCTGCAGTACTTGGACGCCCACGTCCACGCCCTCGTCCTCTACCCCTAGCCCTCGGGTTAAACATTTTCTAAATTAAAGTGTAAACTGTAAATTTTTTTTGTTTTTTGTTTTTTTGTGGTTGTTTTTTTTTTTTTTTTTTAAACAAAACGATGCTATCCTATTGCTATGGCTAGTTTCTAACCTACACTGACAGCACACAACTGGATTTTGTGCTGTGCCTGATGACTTTGAGTTATAAAAAAAAAAAATCAGCAGACTGTGCCTAATTCAAATCAAACCCCTAATAAATTGTCCCACTTAGGTGTTTGAGATGGATATGTGTGTCACTAAGAGCTAAACACAACGGTCGCAAGTCTCCCTGCAAATTCCTCACAATATGGTACTAGCTGCACTACTAGTGCCAGCAAGCCCAGCCACAAGCAAACAAAAAAAAGTAAAATATAACGCTATTGTAGGCCTAAGTAAGCCGTTGGGGTTCTCCTATGGCTATTTTCTAGCCTACACTGAAAGCACACTGCTATGCCAGATGACTTTGAGTTATAAAAGTAAATAAACGTAAAAAAAAATAAATCAGCAGACTGTGCCTAATTCAAATCAAACCCCTAATAAATTGTCCCACTTAGGTGTTTGAGATGGATATGTGTGTCACTAAGAGCTAAACACAACGGTCGCAAGTCTCCCTGCAAATTCCTCACAATATGGTACTAGCTGCACTACTAGTGCCAGCAAGCCCAGTCACAAGCAAATTAAAAAAAATATAACGTTATTGTAGCCCTAAGAAGCGCTGTTGGGTTCTTGTAGAATCACTCCTGCCTAACACTATTCTAATAGAACACCCTAACATTTTTCCTGACCAGCAGCAGCTCTCTCCCTAACGGCATCCAGACAGAGAATGATCCGAGCAGGGCTAGTCTATTCCAGGGTCACCTGATCAGGCCAGCCAACCACTGCTATCGATGTGTAAGGGTACCACGTCATGCTGGGTGGAGTGCAGAGTCTCCTGGCTTGTGATTGGCTCTGTTTCTGGCCGCCAAAAATCAAAACGGCGGGAGATGCCATTTTCTCGAGCTGGCGAAATACTCGTCCGAGCAACGAGCAGTTTCTAGTATGCTAATGCTCGAACGAGCATCAAGCTCGGACGAGTGTGTTCGCTCATCTCTAATTGGAACCCTTCTTGGTGAGCGCCACAATGGGATACACCAGAGTAGAGAATTGTGGAATGAATTGCCGATAGTAGTTTGAGAAGCCTAGGAACCTTTGGATGGCTCGGAGGCCTTCTGGACAAGGCCACTGCAGAACCGCAGACAGTTTAGCTGGATCCATTTGAAGACCTTTGTCGGAGATAATGTAACCAAGGAAAGGTAGACTTTGTTGGTGGAACTGACACTTCTCGAGCTTGGTGTAGAGGTCAGGGGAGAACACGAAAATGTCGTCAAGGTAGACTATGACACACGTATACAGCAGGTCTTGGAAGATATCATTGACCAAGTCCTGGAAGACAGCTGGAGCATTACAAAGTCCAAATGGCATTACAAAGTACTCAAAATGATCATCACGAGTGTTAAACGCTGTCTTCCATTAGTCAGCCTTGCGGATCCGGATGAGGTTGTAGGCCCCACGTAGGTCCAGCTTGGAGAAATTCTTGGAGCCGCACAAGCGATCAAAAAGTTCTGTGATCAACAGCAGGGGGTAGCGGTTCTTAACTGTTATCTTGTTAGTCAATACATGGACGGAGTGACCCATCCTTTTTGGTCACAAAGAAGAAGCCTGCACTAGCCGGTGAAGAGGTTTTATGTATAAAACCCCTTTGCAGGTTCTCTTTAATGTAGTCTGACATGGCTGCTGTCGCAGGCACAGAAAGCGGATACACCCGACCCCGAGGAGGAGAACTACCCAGCAGCAGATCAATAGGGAAATTGTAGGGATGCTGTGGAGGTTAGGTCTCTACTTCTTTGACGTCTGCAAAGTCCTGGTAGCAGGATGGAAGACCCTCCAGAGACTTGTGGAGCATGGAAGAGAGCATGACTGGCACAGTATGAGGAACTTTCATGCAACGAATTGGCAGTCTGGTCCCCAACGGAGAATCTCCCCCGTCTCCCAATTAAGGACGGGTGCATGGAGCTGTAACCATGGAAGACCTAGCAGGAGGGAGGAGGTAGAGCGTTGCAACACCAAGAAGGACAGTCTCTCCATGCATAGCACCAACTTGCATGGATATCGGCTCTGTGTGGTATCGGAGCGGATCAGAGAGGATTTGTCCGCTGACCGAGGAGATAACCAAAGGCTTGTCGAGAAGGATCACAGGAATGTGGTGCCGGGAGACCAAGACGGCATCCACAAAGTTCCCCGCAGAACCAGAGTCCAAAAAAGTCGGGACCTGGAGCTGGGTGCAGATGGGAAACAGGACGTCAGCGGGATCCATGGCCGGATCTTACTGTCAGGCTCAGAGGTAGTGGATCCTCTGAACCACTGTGAACGATGACACAAGCCGCAACTGGGACCGGAGTCTAAGTGGCACTCGGTTTTCACCAGAGCCCGCCGCAAAGTGGGTTGGACTTACTGCAGCGTGGTATCACCAGGTCATTCCACAGGCATGACTTGTCCACAGAGGCAGTCAAAGTCGAGGTACAGAAATGGCAGGCAATCTCATTGTCGGGGACAGGCAGGAGGTCAGGACGGGCAGCACTGGATCAAAGTCAGAGACGTAGCAACAGGTAAGGGCAGGCAGCAGAGGATCGAAGTCAGAAACGGAACCGGGGTCAAAACGGGTATTTACAGAAATAGTGCAAGGCATTAAACACAGCTTTCTCTAGGGCTCTATGCACAAAGATCCGGCAGGGCTTGCAGGAAGAGGCAGACTTAAATAGTTTCCCAGGAAATGGGCAGCGCCAAATAACCCCACGCTGGCCCTTTAAATCTTCTGAAGCCAGCACGCGCACCCTTGGAGTCGGGAACGCACGCGCACGGCCTAAGAGGATGGAACAGGAGCCGGGGGCGGTGAGAAGTGCTAGCGGCACGCAAGCGCGGTAAGAGGAGCACGGGTGAGCCCACGACTCGCGATATGGTTTGGGGAAACACCTGTGACATTAAGAAGTTGGTAGACCTGTTTTTTGCTGTTCTAAATGTGCAACAAAAATTTGGACAAAAAAAAGGAGAATAGAAGTGTCAAAATACTGAGGGTTTTGTGTCACTGACTTAATCTTTCAGAATGGACGCAAAACATAGAAGCCTGGGCTCTGCACAGGTTCCTTCTTTCTACAGATAGTGCCAAATCTTTTTTCCTAAATCAAGAGAGATAAAATAGTACCCATAAAAACTCATACAAGGCCTTTAACCAGATCCCAAAATATCATTCTCCTAAGTGATGAAAAACAACTATCTGGCCTAAGATCATTCATTATGTTAATATTATTTCATTGTATATTATCCATATTTTCTTAATCTATGTTTATGGAAGAAGAAAAATATGTAACAAAATACATGTGCATAAGAGGTAATGTGACATGTAAAAACATTACACCACAGCGCAAGGACACTGAACATTAATGCAACATACACTTTACGTATCAAGCACCTCAAAATATAACAAACCAGATAATGCAAACAAAGCTAATCATAAGCAAATAAAATGACAGAGCAGCCAAAGAATAGCAGCTCATATAATGGAAAATAATGGGGCTCATTTACTAAGGATCCGAATCGTGCAAATCCGTCGGGTATCCCAACGATTTCCGATTTGCGCCGATCATATTTCAGCCGGGTTGCATGCGACGGAAAGCGGGGCGCAGGGCTGTCGGAAAACCCGACGGATTCGGAAAAACCGTGGTATTAAAAAAAAAAGTGTGGCTTGACACGCACTTACCTGCACCAAGAAATAGAAGGTGAACTCCGGTGAACTCCAGCAGACCTCGGCGCAGCAGCGAAACCTAGTTGATATCGGCGCACTGACCTTAGTGAATCCCGGCCGGACCCGAATCAGCGTCGGAGAACCCGCCACTGGATCGCGACTGAACCGGGTAAGTAAATGTGCCCCAATGTGATTTAATTCAGAAAATCCAAAACAATTAAAGGATGACGTCCCTGCGTCCCTTCACAGAGCACAAGGCATTAAAAGACCCGGGAAGAGGACGCGAACACCGGCGGGGGAGTGTGACAGGAGTCGAGGTGAGTTGATTGCTTTATTATTTTTATAAAAGGGAGGCTGTGTATAATAGAAAACGGGGAGGCTTATATAATAGAAAACGGGGGGCCGTATATAATAGAAAACGGGGGGCTGTATATATAATAAAAGAGGGTGTAACGTCCGTGCCTGAATGTCGCTCTATCCGCAGTTGGCGGAATAGAGGCGTTTAGTTGTGTGTGAACTGTGGCATATTCTTGTGTTTGGATTAACTGAGCCACACCCGGCTCCTTGCATTTCTGTCCTGCGCAGCAAGGGTTACTGGCCTGATGGACAGTTCCTCCAGTGTGCTGCTGGGGGCGTGTCTGGGATCGGCTTTATATACCTGCCCATTCCCATCTTACCTGGCTGGTTATTTTGAGTCTGTCCTGTGTATAGCCCGCCTGTACCTGTATCCATCAGGCTTGCTGGTTATTTTGAGTCTTGTCTTACCTGTGTATCTAGTTCAGTTTTACCTGTCTCTGTTTGTCTGCCTGTATCTGTACCTGACCTATATACATACCCGCTTGATCTTGATCTGTTCCTGACCTGTATATAACCCGTTTGATCTTGACCTGACCTTTGTATATCCTGCCTGTATCTGTATCTGGATCTGACCTGTGATTATCTGCCTGAAGACCTGTATATATCTGTCCCTGTCTCAGTCCTGTGTTTGTATTCTGTGCACCAGTGTGAATACTGGTCTATTCCTGTATTCCGGTTACCTGTTCAGTCTTTAGTTGGTTTCTGTGCACCAGTGTGAACATTGGTCTATACCTGTATTTCCGTTACCTGTCCGCTCCACCATCCAGCAGCTGCCAGACAAAGTAAGTGTCCCCTGTCCTGTTGTAGGTTAGGTTCCTGATAGTGGGTTCACCCTTATCAGGGTGGTTTATCTGCTTTAGGCAGGGCCTTAGTCCGCAGGGACGTCGCAGGGTGAGTTCGCCACCACTTACATAGTCTGACAGCTAGCGCTAAGTCTGGTTGTGGTTGCGCATTTTCTGGACTGGTGCTGACAGAGGGGCTGTATATAATAGAATAGTGGGGCTGTATATAATAGAATAGTGGGCCATATATAAGAAAGGGGGGCAGTATATATTAGAAAGGGAACTATATAATAATGGGGGCTGTATGTAATATAAGGGGGGCTGTACATCATAATAAGGGAGCTTCATATTATTTAAACCCTTACCGTTGCAGCCACTTTTCATCTTCCTGACACGGTCCATTTTTTTCCATCTGCCCTGTGTGACTATAAGTGGTTAAAACTTTGGAACGCTTTAACATATCCAAGTGATTTTGAAATTGTTTTTTCGTGACACTTTGTACTTCGCGTTAGTTTAAAAATTTTGGTGGTGTGTGTTGTGTTTATTTATAAAAAAAACAGATATTTGGTGAAAATTTGGAAAAAGTCTCGATTTTTGAAATTGAAAATTTCCTACTTTTTCCATACGTAGTAATAACAGCAAAAAAACTTGATAACATTAACCGAATGTCTGCTTTATGTATCCATGGTTTTTTATGCATTCTCTCATTTTTGTAACATGTTATGGGGCTTTGAACTTTGGTTACAATTTCTCAAATTGTCATAAAAACACAAAATCACGCTTTTGTAGGATTTGCTTAGATTTCAAGTCACTTTAAGAGGCCTAAATAAAAGTAAAACCCCATCATAAAAACTACACCCCTTAGTGTATGTAAAACAACTTTCATCAAGGTTGTTAACCCTTTAATTATTTTACAGGGGATAAAACCAGATCGGATGCAATTTTGAAATGTAAATTTTTTTGGCTAAATGAATGTGTTTTTCAAAACATATACAAATTCTCAGTCGATAAAATACCAAAACTGTCCACAAAGTTTTATACCCAATTTCTCCTGAGTGTAACAATACCTCATATGTGGTGGTAACCTGCTGTATGGGCACACCCCAGGGCATCGAAGGGAAGCTGCGCCATTCAGAGCAGATTATGCCTTGTCCTTTTTTTATTGGCTATACAATCTTTATTTTTTGGGAAATTTGGACAAATAAGGGCTTATTTTTTGCGAAATTAGATACTTTACCAATACTTCATTTAAGTGGGTCATTAGCTCATCGATATGTAGGAAAAAAAATTGAAAATTTTGATTTCCTTTCTTCTTGTATTATTTTGGGGTCATTCCCCGTTCCATAAAAATAACATTAACTTTATTCTATGGATCACTACGGTTATGGTGATACCTCATTTATATAGTTATTTTTATATATTTTTACAATTTTACTGAATTAAAACTAATACAGATAAAATCTCATTTATTTTTGTATCGCCATTTTATGGAGATATAACGCTAATATTTTTCAGTTGACAGCTATTTTAGGGCTCATTTTTTGCGTGTTGAGTTGTTCTTTTCAGTGATACCATTTTGGCGTTCATAACTTTTTTTTTTAATCACTTTTTAGAACCGTTTTGTAAAGCGAATTAAAGTTTTTCGGGTTTCGTTTTTACGGCGCTCACCAAGCGGATCCAGTAATGTTACTGAGTTATTGTACAGATTGTTGCGGAGATACCAAATATGTTGCTTTTTTCTGGTGATTTAGTGTTTTTTTTTTTTTTTTTTTTTTTTTTTTACTTTATTGGATATGTATAGGGAATGTTTGTGTTTAGGGGACTTGAACTTTAATTAATTATTTTTATTAATGTTTATATGAAGTGTTAACTTTTTTTTTTACAGGTTGGCTTGAACAAGCGATCCTCTGATCGCTTGTCAAAGCACTTCTTCACCTAATGTATTAGGATGTATAGATGTAGTACACTGTATTATGTGCCACATCTGCTGCACATGCCCAGTGTGTCACAGCCGGGTCCTGCCAGAAGGGAGAACCTGGCTCCCGGAAGAAGCTGCGTATCCCCGGGGCACTGGCAGACCCCGGGGATGACAGCGGATTTTTGCGGTTTTAGTGTTTTAAACCGCAAGACAGCGGTTTAAAACACTAACAAAAACAAGCTCCGCCACCAGCTCACCCTGAGCTGGTGCTCGGTATTTCCATCTGAAACCTGCCACTTCAAGTGGTAGGTTTCCTTTAAAGGGGGTTGTATATTATAAAATACGGGAGCTGCTTATTTTAATTTTAATTTTCGCCACAGTCAGCAAAAACCCTAGATTTAGCCCTGCCTGTTCCCCTGCACTGGTGGCAACATTGGGTGAATGTTTGCAGGCTATGTGAGCACTTATGCATTGGGTACTCTGCCACATACTGGTGCCCCCTTTGCACCAGTAGAGATGGTGTGAAGGGGAAAGTAATCACAATTACAGGCAGTTTTGGCTCACCACTCCTGATAAATGTCCCCCAAAGTGCCATTTCCTCTTCAGAGAGCAAAAGAACGAAAGCAAGATCTAACAAAAAGTGCACCGCAATGCACTCAATAACTCAATGGGGTGGGCAGAACAAACACATACACCAGAAATCCACCCCTAGCATCTCAGAAACTACATCTTCCTCATTCTACTTGTTGTACTATATACAATTGGGTTTTAATTTATTGATGGGGACAGCCTAAAATGTGATGCCAATAAATCTGGAGTCAGATTATCTTCCAGAGTGTGGATATGTTCCTTCCATTTAATAACCATCCTCAAGAGGGTGCTCTCCACCTTCTGCACGATCAAGTGAGCGTTGAGATATCTCGGGGCATGCGTTTTATACACACTAAAGAGAAGGTAATTTAGAAATAGATGAGGGGAGAGGGAAACTGTTCTATAAACTAAAGGCAAATGCAAAACCAGGTTTAGTCCAAGATAAATTGCTGTTATAGCTCCGAGAATGAGGACAATACATAAAGAGTAAGTACAGTAGATGCCCTATACAACACACTCCTGGCTCCAACCAGCCCTCTGCCCCCTCCAAGTGTGTGAGTGCAGTGTTTCATCAAAGGGGAATCTCAGCCATCACAGCTTTAAAATGTAAAAAGCAATTTAGCCACCTAACACACCTTAAAGGTTAACCTGTGCGCTGGTTACTTTCCAGTATCAACATTAAAGTGTTCAGTGGTAAACAATGGCAAAAATGATGTTAAGAATTGGTACCCAGTGTAAAAAGTATCACAATTTAGTGTGTACATTTTAATCTGTAACATAGATAAAATTCTGTGAGGGTCATCCCCACAATATCCTTTGGATACTAGAAATTTTGGAGACTGTGCTTTGACTCTGATTTTAGACAATTCTCCATTAATCAGCTTTTAGGCAATTGGTATAGGGTACTAACCCAGGGACAGAACTTTGTGCCTTAAATCAAAACACTGCAGACACACCAGGAAACGTGGCATTCAACTGAATGAAATACTTCGGCAAAACCCATTCCCAATCACTCTTCTGTCCCAGCTGATCAATTACCTTCTCAATCTTGATATAAGAAGAGGTAGATTAACTTCTGATCAAGGTGTACAATGGAACAATTACATTGTTCCTAGAAGCAAAGATTACAATAATCAGCTTATAGTAAGGGTTTAGTTAGGGAATGAATGAGGTCCTCAACAGGTTTCAACTACAACACTATCGTGGCATCATTGAGTGACTCTGGCGAAACCTTCTCTCAGACTGAGACATATGTGCAATAAATGTATAAGAAAATAGTCTCTATATTTATCATAGACCACCTTGAGCAGTCAGTCTGGGTCCAGAGATTGGTTATTATTTAGTTTCAATGGGTTTTATTAGAAGAATAACCTCCACTTCCAATGTATGGGGGCCATTAGCAAGGGGGCAGCAAGTTCCTTGGACAATGTAGGAAAGTCCACCTCCGCCAGATATTTCCTATTGTCCTATTGTTCAAAATGCAAGAGCTAACCATTGTAATAGCTAACCATTGTGATGATGAATCCTGGTGCAGTTTAATACTGTCTATTTTAGATCTGCTTTTAGCTGGTAATTTTGGCACAAAGACTATTTTTCACGCACCCTCTTTACAGTAGGTCGCACACCCTTTTCCTTGTTGGGAAAGTCAGGAAAGTGTCAAAACAATGGTCTAAAAGCATTGATAAATGTGTCAGAAGGCATTTCAGAGAGTTTTTGGTGCTTCTCCTAAAACAGTGGTGGCCAACCTATGGCACGGGTGCCAGAGGTGGCACGCAGAGCCCTCTCTCTGGGCACCCAGGCCATCACTAAAGAGGTATCTACTTGCACTCCCATACAGCCCAGGACTTGTCACGCTCAATGTTATTATAAAGTAACAATGCTGCCTGGGACTACAGGAGGAGTGGGAAGGTGTGGACAGATCAGAATTACCACTGGTGCTCCTTCTTTAGGCAAAAATGTCTTCCTGTTTTGGGGAACAGGAAGGATTGGTCCTCTTATTTATTGTATTGGTGTCCTCGGAAAACTGATACGATTGAAAGTCACAACAGCGCAATAAGTTATGGAATAAATTGTGATAGCACTTTGTGATAAACAGGTGGGTATGGGTTGTACTTGGTCCCTAAAAGGTTCGCCATCACTGTCCTAATACAACACAAGGTGTGGAACTGATTCCAAATCTGCCCAATCTGGACCTTTTTACATCATGATGAGTGCCCACAGCAGGAAGATCCCAGTTAAATAGATCCAGAAAGATGCAATAAAGGAAGATGCAGCAGCACTACCATACCATCAAGTCCCAGGGTCAACATCTGCAAAGAGTTTGTATGTTCTCTCTGTGTTTGCATGGGTTTTCTCCCACACTCCAGAACATACTGGTAGGTTGATGACATTGTGAACCCCATTGGGGTCAGGGATGGATTTGGTAAGCTGTGTGTGCTATATAAATAAAGGAATTATTATTAAACGTTGCATATTTTTCTGATGAATAAAGAGAAGAGAGTTGATTCACTGGACTACAACAGAGGAGCTGCTACTCCTTCCTTTATTAAAACTGTTGCCTACACAGCTTAAACAGTTTCCTGGCCTCGCTCCCTCAGCATAGAGAGGCTTCACTGATGTTGAAAACTTAATGCCTGTCTTCTTTTGGATAATTCTAAAAATTCACACGCTCAGTGTGCTTGAAAGGGAACTTGTCAGCAGAAATGTATAAAATACTACCAGGTAATTATCAAGCAGTTTGCATCTTCCAGATCATGTGGGTCATTTGTCTTTAGTGTGTAAATATGTACCTGTCTCTTTTGGGCTTGCTAGTTTTTCATATTTTTGAGGACACAAATCTAATTTGGAAAATTGTCACTTTTTAAAACATTAACATCTGGATTCCTAATATAGACTCACTCCTATTTTTCCATATGACTGTTTATATTCTGTAATGCACCATACTCGAGTAAGCTGACCCGAGTATAAGCCAAGACCCCTAATTTTACCACCAAAAAATGGGAAAACCTGTAGACTCAAATATAAGCTGAGGGTATAGTATACAGCCAGCCCCAACTAGTATACAGCCAGCCCCATGTAGTATACAGCCAGCCCCAAGTAGTATACAGCCAGCCAGCCCCATATAGTATACAGCCAGCCAGCCCCCTATAGATATATATATATATATCTATTGCAAGACAAGGCGCCAGTGTGGGATCTGCTCATGTGAGTCCGATGTGCTTCATCAGACTCATAGCTAGGTATTATTAATGTTTGTTTTCACTCAGGCCACGCAACAATAATAAACAGGTTGTATTGGTACCCCAAACCCCTGTTCCATATGGAATTTAGGGTCCCAAATACACCTCACAGCACTTCTTTAAAGGGATTTGCCCATGAAAGAAAATTCTCAAATTTCAATGCCATAGTGATAATTTTTAACCCCTTACTTTACAATTTTAGTCAGTTTTATTGATGTTTAAGCTCCTATTTCTCAGTGATGGTCAGTGTTAAATACCAGAGTATGGGCAAAGATTCTCTAAGAAGGCACTTCCTGATCTTTCTAGTTCTATGTCCTGACAATGTGGTTAGATAATCAGGGTACAAGGTTTGCATACACTTTCATTTTGTTTCTTAACATTGTACTAGTATCTGACACTCGGAAAGAGAGATGAGACAGATCAGAGATGAGAGATGACTATATCCATGAGATGCATATTACACATGACTTTCTCCCCTCTGCTATCAAAGCCATTTCATACTGTGGGCTCTACTATATACTTCCCTACCTCTGCCCTGGATAAAGAACTTATCTGCTTGTAGCCTGTAGCTTTACACTCCTCACATGTGTAAATGCCGACAGGAAGTTAGTGTCTGTGTCAGTGTGTGAGAGCTCGACCTCAGTGAAGCGTCAGGCAAGATGGCTGCCGACCCTAAAGTCAGAAAATACAGGATCGGGTCTAGGGGAAACCAAAATTGTGTACACCAGGACTGATAGAGACAGGTTGGAATTACAGGCGGTTCCCTACTTAAGAACACTCCACTTACATATGACCCCTAGTTACAAACGGACCCCTGGATATTGGTAATTTATTGTACTTTAGTTCTAGGCTACAATGATCAGCTGTAACAGTTATCAAATGTGTCTGTAATGAAGCTTTAGTGTTAATATTGATTCTTATGACAAACCAACATTTTTAAAATCCAATTGTCACAAAGACCAAAAAAGTCCTGGCTGGGATAACAATGATAAAACATACAGTTCCGACTTACATACAAACTCAACTTAAGCACAAACCTACAGACCCTATCTTGTATGTAACCCGGGGACTGCCTGTACTATATTTATGTTAACAACATTGAGTTAGAGAATGTGTTATTTTGTTATCCTGAGTACATTTAAGAAACTTGTCTTCATGGGAAATACCCCTTTAAGTAAGTGGACTAGCATGGAAGGTATTTATAAAAGAGTGTCTCTCACTTTGTAGGACCAGTAAAGTCCTACATTACACAAGTAATCCATCAATGCTTAAAGAACATAAAATATATGAAAAATATTTAACATATCATTATGATAGGTGGAAGCCCATGTTTACATAATATAAATTACTGATGGGGCAGAATCAATCACCTATCTGCTGTACTACTTTGTTGTGTTTGGCCCTTCGCAGCTCTCAAATAGTCTATAGATGTACTATGAGCCTGTATATCCCTTGGTCTCTGAAGAGAACTCAGCATAGATAAACATAAATTATTTCTGCTTGGATGACCACATTTCCTTTTAGGAACCTGTGGAAATCTTAGCACGTTTTAACTTCTGACATTCCTTTATTAAATTCCAGTGACAATTATACTTACTGAAGGTTCCTCCAATGTTTACATCAGATTACTTAGATATACCAGCAAGGGGAAACATGTTTGCATGTCCTCATAAATAGTTTGACTTTGCTAAGAATCAAAACTACAAAAGACTTATAATTTATTCCAGGAAGGATGTATGCATTTCAAGACTACTTAAAGAACCTACTCAGAACCTTAACTTCAGCTTTAGAAATCAAGCCTGGGCCCCTCTCACTGACCCAAGGGCTTTAAATTCCCACAACAAGGTCTGTTTATTTCACATTCCTCAGGCAGAGTTCAGCAGTTCTGTTCCCCATGTTTCCTCTGAGAAAAATATACGCCTTGAAAAATATGTTCCTATTACTTTCACAGTATATATTTACATTCCACAGACACATGCTTGAGAAAAAAATGTACATGTGAATGTGTTATTTGTATTCAAGGAATATATTTTTTTCTTGACTGCTCTGAACAATGAACAGATTAAACTCTACAAGAACTACAGCTTTAGCTTATAGTTTCCGCATTCAAAAGCTAAAAACAGCAATCGGATATAAACATTCATCTTGTTGTGTTGCACCTCTCCCCTCTCTATAGCGATGCATGGTGCACGGCGCCATAACATTGCGAAAGATAGGATATGTCCTATCTTTTCCCCGTGTACAAAGCGGTACAGTGCCACACGTGTGAATGGCACGTACATACATTCCCCCGATGGTTGTGTGAATGGGGCCTTAGTGTTTGTCTGAAGAAAATCTTCAAAGGCCAAATTTCGAAATCATGTCCAGTTGTCAATGAGGGCTCAAAGTACAAGCATATACCACATTGGTTTTAATGATTAAACATAAAAATACAGACATCACCCACAGGTACTAAGACTTCTAAATTGCCCTCTAGTTTTTCCTTCCATGTTCATGTAAAAAGAAAAATTTATTATATACTTGCCCTAATCCGAAATAAGTCTTATGTGCTCATCTCTAAGTAGTTATAAATGTTTACATAGAGCTGCAACCAAAGGTCCACAAGGTCTTGTAGTTGGTTTCTTGGCCCAAATTGCTCTGGTAGGTTCTCTCCCTAGAATTCCAGAACATTTTTTTTTGTCTAAAGTTACTACCTCAGGAGTAGACTCAGATTACTGATGTCTGAGACAATGGTTTGTATAAATATAGTCAGAAAGATGCATATCAACAGGTGTGAATGGACGCAAAGACCTTCAATGGAAATACAGTGCCAAACTATCTGTCAGAGTGAGAAACATCTCACAGGTGAACAGGAAGGCATTTCCAGTAACATAAAATCCACTATTGGCAACTCATTAGGCACACTTACTAAGGGTCCACGGACCCCGATTTCCCGAATATTTTCGTTTTGCGCCAAATTGGACTGGGTTTTTGGCTCACACGATCGGATTGTGGCGCATCGGCGCCGGCTTGCACACGACCGAAATTGGGGGTGTGGCTGTCGGACAACCCGATGGATTCCGAAAAACCACGGAATTTAAAAAACTAAATGTGTTGCAAGATCCCGCAATCACATGCACCAGGAAGAAGAAGGTGAACTCCGTCTGACCTAAGCGCGGAAGCGACACCTGCAGGAAATTTGACGCACAACCTTAGTGAATTGCGTTGGACCCGAATCCTCGTCGTACAACGCAGGACCAGGTAAGTAAATGTGCCCCATTTTCTACCATCAGATGATGATGATGATGATCTTTTTTCCATTAATCCAAAAGCACCATGCAATGAGAGAAAGGGCCAAAAGTGTCAGTGGGCCCTTGAAGCCAGCATGGAGGCACACAGTGATAAGTATAGCATATGCAGCATTTCTGTATGCAGCACTTTCTACACAGTCCTCTTGTTCCATGTTAAACATTTGTTACTGTGGTTAAAAACAAAACATTGTAGGTACCCTTTACCGTGTCCACAATGCATCTTTCTGTAGGTAAATACATGGGAATTAATTTCCAGTCTTCGCATGTACAGTGGGTAAAGGCTGCCAATAACAATGCACCAGTAATAACGATACCTGTAACATGTTCATGTCACCTGAAAGTTATGTTGTTTGAGAAACTGCCTAATTACAAGGAATTAGCCACTCTCTTTATTTACAATTTCCTCAGGTTGCATGGTGTATCCGGATCTAGTGTCTCAAATCAAATTTACCATTTGTATCTAGTTTCTGAAGTTGGGAGTACAACTGTCATTTTCATCATCCTGTCATCCAGAGACTAATGGGCCGACAAAGCAAGGCCACCTGGTATTAGAACAGTGTATCAGGTGTTTTGTGTCTGTCTGCCATGAAGAATGGGGGAGACATTTAGCTCTTTCCAAAGTTTGTGAACAACAACCATATTTATGAATCTGGTGCCATGTACACAATTTTCGCCTTGTAATCTTAAGGATAGAATGAAGAGAGCTAAAGGGCTGACTTCTCTCCATACATTATTAATCAGCTGGCACCTGCCCTTAACTGCCAGCAATCAGTTGCATCTGACAGTGCCGCCGGAGGACACCGCCATCTTAGATGATTGATCGCCATGACAGCTTGAAGTCTCATAGTGACTCCTAGGCCTGTCACTCAGGTAGATCTGTAACAGTGCCCCAGAGGCACACTGTTACAGATCACCAGCATGTGCACAATATACAACAGGAAAGTATAATTGCAGTATACTGTCTGAGCAAACAGACCCACAAGGGTTAAAGTTTTTTTTTTAAATGTTTAAAGGTTTAAATTGCCCTCCTTTCCCTAGAACATATATACAAATAAATAAATAAAATCAAGAACATGTTAGGTATCCCTGCATCCCAAATACCCGATCTATCAAAATATTAAAACAATTATCCCATGACATTACCAAAATAACATGATAAATACTTTTTGGATAACAGGTTTTAGGCCTAACTCCTCATGAAATGTTAAATGGATCTATATGAGAAAGGTAGATTTTAGCAAGGGGGCAGAGCTGAAAACTATCCTGTAATGGTGATGTAAATGTTCGTAGGGTTTCTGGGGCACAGGGACAAACCTGATGCTGTACATGACTAGTTATTACCGACTCAGTCACCACTGTGACCAGCATCCAAAGCTGCCCACTATTTTTTTCCTCCTCCCTTATTCCCCTCTCCCATAAAAGACACAACAAGAATTTCTTTAGAATGGTTTGGCCACAGCAGCCAAATAATTTATTAACAACCACAATATAATGTACAATTTTTTTAATGCAAGCAATAACAGAAGATGGTCCTTGAAGTTCCAAAAAGGTCAAACACCAAACAATAACTGTTGTGTCTTTACCACCAACTGGTTGGGTGGAACCAAAACTACAATAAGAGGCTCTGCCTCATTATCTTGAATCTCCACAATGCTCATGACCAATAAAACTGTTCACACTATAAAATTGGAGGTGGGCCATGCCCTGTGATTCCATCTCCCCACCAATTTCCACCAACTTAAAGGACCCTATATCCGCCAATATGGCCACTGCAACATCCCAGAAAAATGGAGCAAATTGAACATTTTATAAGGAAAAAGGATGAGTATGTAAATAAAGAACATTATAAATATACCTATATGCATATATCTATATACCTACACCCTGTATACAGATCAATACAATCGTCCATACACATATCCACTCAGCTTTTTTATGCCTATTTTATATAATTAAAGCTACTATAACCTTTCTAACCTATGTTTTGGTATGCACACTCTCATTGGTTCACCCAACCTCGAAAAAATCGGCCTGAATCTATTTTTTAATGCGGGACATGGTCCCTGTCTCATTTGAGTACACTCGCCATCTGAAAATCTTGAGGAGCCTTGAACCTAATTGGCCCTATAACACCACTCTAAACTATTCGACCACCTTCTTCAAACTGACCAATCCTCTCCTGGCAAAGTCCAATCATACTGGCCTCCATATTCCTGCCTCTCCTATGAACTCTCTGCACTGCAGATATTAGCTGTACTTTCCAGATTACTAATACACTAGTTTTCTAGTAGATCTGTGATTTCTGTGTAAATAATAGCATAGTTACATCCTTCCTTTTAAATATTCTCTGGTGATAAATGGCTTTCCGTCTTGTACGTTGCCCGCTGTGAAAATATTCCAAACCTTGTACTTTGAAACACAATGTGTTGTAGTGTTACGGTGTTTGCAGCCATTCCATTATAACAATGTCTTATCTTCTTTGATAACACCCAGTGGAAGTGCCTTTTCTCACGCCTGGAAAATTACTGGAATTTGGCGGTCATTAGCAGGTTCTGCAAGTGTCACTTCATTTTACAGCTTACAGTCATCTGTTAAATAACTCACACTTGTTTTAATATGTGTTTTATTAACCATATGACAATGACATTTGACATTTTGACCTCAAAATAGTCAAAAGAAAGTCAATTGGCTAGTGGTTTAAAATACAAACACACTTTAAAAAAAAAAAATATTTAACAGTGCTTCATTAAGTAAAAAAGTTAGAGTGTTGGAGAAACATTTTCAAAAACACCACAGCAAAAATGGATGTGAAATGTACCTCTTATACTAAATTTCACCTCTACCCATCATTTGTGCTGCAATCTTCAAAATATAGTAGAGAAAAAAGCTTAATTTAGGGCTTCTGCTGGTTAGGTCTATAAAGAAGAGCTGTCAGGTCGATTTGGAACTCTAAACCAACTACAGTTCCTCAGGGACCTGTGGTTTAGGGTCCTAAATCGACCTTTTTGAAGTCTTAATATGTATAAAAAATACAAATAAATGTCAGGCTCCAGGAGTAATGGACCCACTGGACCACTGCGAACGATGACGTAAGCCGACACGTGGGACAGGAGTCTAAGTGGCACCCGGTTTTCAGCAGAGCCTGCCGCAAAGCGAGTTGGACTTGCTGCGGCGTGGTGCCACCTGGTCGTTGCACAGGTGCAACTTTGTCCGCGGTGGAATGCTGGAGCCGGGCCCGAAGCGAGGACGGGTAAGTGGCGTGAGCATGGCACCGGCGGGCAGCAAGGGGCATTGGTGAGCATGTGACCAGTGATAAGGGTCGCGGGAGCAAGCGTGACAATAAATAAACTTTTATACTTAAATACAACGGGCTCAAATAATAAGATCCCGCACTGGTGCCTACTTTTGCGATGCAGCCAGTATCTCGGCTTCACTGCGCATGTGCCATACCTACGACACTTGTACAGTGAAGCCATTAGCTGTGCGCTGGCCCTTTAAATCTCGTCGAGCCGGCACGTCCAAGCATTAGGGAGCTGGGACGCACGTACCGAAGCACAGAAGTTATCGCTGGAGCAGGGAGATGTGAGAGGCGCCATGGCCAGGCTGCCGGGACATGAAGGGGCACACGGGTGCACCTGTGACCCAAGACATGGGTCGCAGGGGCACCCGTGTCAACCAAGGGCTGTGTAGCTTTTAGCTGGAGAGGCATCTTATTCAGCAATATCCCATGTATTCCCAGTTTATTGCAGTGAAAAGTACAATTTTACCCTCACATGGCTTTTGGAGTGGATGGAGTACAAAGTTGAAACAGAACGGAAAAGAAGTTTGCCCATGAAAGAAATTTCTACAATGTTAACCCCCTTACTTTACAATTTCACTCAGTTTTATTGATGTTTTAGCTCCTATCACTCTGTCATGGTCATTGTAACATTCCAGAGTGTGGGTGGACTCTCTAAACATACACATTGTGATCCCTGTGTGCTGACAATGTGCTTAGATGACCAAAATACAGGGTTTATCTACACTTTTATTTAGCTTCTGAACATTCACTAGTATCTGCCTATAGAAAAAGAGTGATGAGACAGATCAAAGATGAAGGGATCCATGAGATGGATATAACACACAATGACACTCTGCTAACTCACCTATAGCACACACTATATCTCATACACACAGTCAGCTCTGCAATATGCCTCCTTCACCAGCTAAAAAGACCTTATCTTTCCTGAAGCTTGCAGAGTAAGTCTGTGCATGCTGCTGCTTGCCGTCAGGAAGTGTATGTGTGTGGCTACGTTTAAGCTTGTCTTGCAAAGGGGGAGGTGGGGTTGGGCAGGGAGCTCACTGCATCCTGCAGGTAGGAGAAGCAGTACAATAGAAGAATCTGGTGTGCCCAACCGTAAAAGATAGAAGATTTATGGTCGGATCCAGCGGTAACCAAAATTGTACAGACCAGGACTGATAGAGACAGGTTTGAATTTTATCTGTAAAATGCTGTATTTCTGTTAATAACAATGAATTAGAGAATGTGTTATTTTGTTATCCAGAATTTATTTCAGCATCTTGTCTTTATGGGAATACCACTTTAAATTTCCTAAACTCCCTCATTTCATTCACACTGGTAAAGCATTCAAGTTTAGAGCCAACTACACCAGCGGCCTTTCTGATCACTTCATCCATTTGTTTGCACACTCCAGTTCCAAAACAGACCATACAATAAAAAATAGCATTGTAGAGAAAGCCTTCTTCAAGTTTATGTAAAGAAAAGTAGATGTAGCCATCTTCAGGTACTTTTTATGGACTCCTTAGTGGTCGATTTCTAGTTTATATACTGTTTTAATTATTGGAAATAAAACTTGGTGGCAAAGCTATTCCTGACATGCTGAAATTATTTTATTCTGCTCTTCAAAAAAAAAACGCTTTCAAATAATGCTGTGGAAAACATTCTTGTTTTTACAAGCATAGATAGATGTGCATAAATCAATAGTACCTTATGTTATTCCACTCTTTTAGGTCAATGTTCACAAAACATAGCACGAAAGAACACATCCCTCAAATGTCAGTAAAACATTGCTGTGATCACTGCAAAACATGTTTTAACACAGAAAACTGGTTTTCGTCCTGGTGCGCAGAACTGTATCCCCTGTAGCTTAGCATTTGTTTTACAATTTAAAATATCCTTACACCCAAAAATGATTATTATTATTGTGCTCCAAAAATAGTTTAAAGCAATTGCATGAGAATGTAGTAACTCCCAAAACCTCCCGAGGCTTTTTAAAAATGCTGCTAATTCTAAATGCTTTTCAATGTATTGATACCAGACAACTGGTAATAAATATATTGATACAATAAACTTTCCTTAGGTCTCATGCACATGAATTTAGGATGTGTGATAGTTATTGTTTCAACCACTAGCACATGTCCCAATTCAATTCTATCAGCTCATGCACAGGACCCCAAACATGAGCCGACTGCCCAGTAGTCAGTCCTATTCCTGCCCGGATTTGTGACTCTTTTTCAACTGTCATCGGCGGGTCCGTGGACCACTGTTTGTGTCACATGGTGTGCGCAGGAAGGCATAGGCTGAAGACACATGTGATTGAATCAACGTGAAATGTCTGCAGTGATACAAACTGCAGCAGAACCAGTCTAAAATGGCTCATTTCTACTGCAGCTGTTAATCTAAACAACCTTTGTACTTTGTACCTATTGTAACAACAGATGATGTGCAAAATTCACATATACTGCCATACTGTAGTATGGCAGAATAGGGTAAGATCAATCAGAAAGTCTAGGGTTAAAGTGCCCTCGGGGGCCTTAAAAACAGTTAAAACAAAAATTAAAAAGTAATAAAAAAATTGTTAAAAAAGTTAAAAATAACTTCAGTGAAAATCACCCCCCTTTCCCTAGAACTGATATAGTCGTTAAGGGTTTAACTGAACTGTATCTCCATTTCTGGAGCTTACAGAAAGAGAATACTGATGTGATTTGAAAGATGTGATGCAGGAAGTCCACTGGTTATGTACAAGATAGGTTCTTTTGGTTTGTTCTTAAGTTGAATTTGCATGTAAGTCGGAACAGGCATATTTTTTAATTTTAAATGCAGATAAAAAAAATTTGTCCCTGTGACAATCCAGTTTTTAAAATTTTGTGCTGTCATGGGGAAAAAGGATGATCAATGTAGCTTCATTACAGACACCTTACAGCAGATCACTGCAGCCTGGGACTAAAGTAAAGCATCCAGAGAGCTTCACCAGAGGTCACCGTGTGCAGAGAGGTCCGTCTGTAAGTCAGGTGTCCTTAAGTCGGGGACTACATGTATTTTCTTCAATATGATACTAAAGCCTAAAAGAGTCTTCAACCTCTAAAAGTGGTTCATCTAAAGCAGAAAGAAACGTTTCTATGCTTATTTGATATGACTTTGGATGTGATTTGGAAAACCATATCTGTTTCAGAAAGCAATCTACAGTACAATAGCACCAGATTGCCATGACTGAGAAGATCAATGTTTTCTTATGAAAAAACAATCACAATCACAAATATTACAAAAATTCTATGCTGGCAACATTTCTTGTTATGGACTGAGATTCACTTCTAACTGTACAATAGGTAATTATTAATGTTTGAGGTCATTCTGCAATGTTACAGTAACTAGTGAAAAAGCAAGGAGACCCTAAACTTGACTTTGATTTTAAACAACTACAGACAGCCCCCTTCTTAAGGACACTTGACTTACAGATGACCCCTAGTTAAAGACGGACCCGTCTGCCCCCTGTGCCCTCTGGTGAAGCTCTCTGGATGTTACTATAGTCCCAGGTTGCAATGATCAGCTGTAAGGTGCCTGTAATGAAGCTTTATTGATAATCCTTGGTCCAATTACAGCAAAAAATGTTGAAACCCGAATTGTCACAAAAAAAAAAATTTGTCTGGAAATAGAATGATAATATCTTGTATGTAACCCGGGGACTGCCTGTATAGGGTAACATTTGTGCTGGAAAAAAAAGCCTCGGGAAAACAGAATAGATTTGACACAGTTTTGTTCTTGAGTCAGTTATGTAAAGCGTCTCCAATTCATCAGTAGGAATTTGTGTGCAGTTTATAGCTGAACATACAACATGTGAGCAGCAATGATTTCCCTTCTATTGTAATAAATGGAATTAGTATTATAAAGATTTTTCTATGTCAAAATCAAGCCCTTAAATGGGGTTCCTAGTTTTTCCAGGGTCGATCCTTCAGTATTTTAACACTCATTTTAATATGAAAAGCACATACCTATCTTCAAAATCAGTCCTGAGAATAAAATATTCATATAACTGAAATTCTACTCAAATCCCTTAATAAGTTTGTTTATGTCTGGTAAGAACAATCTGGCCTCTCTGTGATTAGATTCCAGGCTGGTGTGTTGCATTCTTGAAATTCTACACTGCAATGGACCATGTGAATATGATTCCTCTCATAGGGCAGCTTGGATTTGCGTAATAACAGGATGTTCTTTATTCTATAACATTTCTGAAAAGAGGTGTGCTATAACGGACACAAGTGACACAGTGAAAATAATGGGGGACATTTATTAATCTGTCAACAACAGAATTCTGTCGTAGTTTGCTTTAAAAGTGTTTGCACCACACAGTTTTAGACAGTTTTCTGGCTCTCCTACAACTAGCTCGACAAAAGAGGTGTGAAAAGGGGGCATGGCATCGAACCAAAAAGGTCAGTGCGCCAAAAAAAAAAGCTGATCCAACAGAATTTTGTCCTAACTTTCTGTCGTAAAGTAAGCCAACTAATAGGAGGTGCAGAGTACGACTAGACACACTTTACTAGGACAGATTTATCATCCAGCATTAGACACTTTTATAAATCTGGTGACTTTTATGAGTCTAGTCTAACTCTACACTGTCTAACCTTAGGACACTTTTTGCAAATCTGCCCCAACATCTTTATTGCAAAAAAACCCAAATACATGTGACATCTAAAAACAATTAAAAGTGCAGAAGTAAGTACACATTCAAATATGGATTTTGTGAGTCCCGTCCAGTGTGATCCACCACCCCCAGCCTGTAGGAGTTTAGCAGGTAAAGTTGCACCAATCTATAAAACAGCCCCCAACAAAATCAAAATATCAATGAACTTACCCCGTGTAATGATGAGTGTGGCACTATACAATAGGTAACATTATACAGACCTGGCTCATATGAACACCTGCCAACTGACATCTGACACCATACACAAGGATCAAAAAATTTTCAGTATGTAAATACAAATCCAAACATCATAGAAGGCGTCCTGATCACAGGGCGTAGTGGTATAAGATAATATACATATTGGTAAAAAATGTGAACAGAAAAATCTGCCTGGCTGGGTTGGGCCCTGATGAAGTCGCATTGTAAAGCCTCTTTAAAATGAATCTGTTAGCGTTTTTTGACCATGCAAAACTGCAGTTAGTGGTAGGTAGCAGTCCCGTAGAGTTGTATAATGAAATCCAGTAAATTCATAATCCAGGTCTCCAGCTCCTGCAGGTGCTCTAGTCATGTCCTTCAGCTATGAGTAAGAGCTGCAGCTAGATTATGGTTCAACACTAGAGCAGTTACTAAGGAGAGAAAGGAGGGTCTGTTAGTCGTTAAATGCTCCAACGTTCAAGAGCTCCATAGGATGAGAGACCCACCCAGAGCCATTGCACAAGCTGAAAACCTGGATGTTTATAAATGTGTTAGTCCCAACAGCAATACATTTATTCAACACTGCCTGGAGTGTCAGATAGGGTATTTTGCCTTTCACAAATACGAGGTATTAGTGTAACAAGTTGTTCCTTCAGGACTCAAGGACACAGCCCCATTTCTCAAATCTGCCCTGTGACACTATAAGTGGTTATAGCTTTGGAACGCTTAATTCTATCCTGGAAAATTGGAGATTTTTCTCTCATAACACATTGTACTTAAAATTACTTTAAAAATTTGGTTGATATCTTTTGTTTTAAATATTGGGAAAAAAAATGGAAATTTTCAAAGTTCTAAATTTTCTACTTTTGAGGCTTGCTACTAATAAGACCCAGGGTGGGCTCCAGGTTTCAGTAGGCCCCTTGGCGACGCAGCCTCAGTGGGCCCCTCCTTTGCAGTGAACTCACGTGGTGGTATTAAAAATTCAGAAACTAAAACAGTCTCCTGTTCCATAAAATATTTCAAAGCTTATCATACCAATCAGCATCCTCATGGATTATTTTATATACAGCCCCCATATGATTATTTTATATAAAGCCCCTCTCACCTCCCATGAATTCCTTATGTACAGCCTTCTGTGGGCCGCTTACATGGTATGCCCAGTGTTGGCGCCGGCCCTGATAACAGCACACATAAAAGTATGATTGCATAGCTCTATAGTACTGCTACCTAACAATGTCTGCAGTTTTGTATGGTCAATTCCTTTGAAAGATTCCTGTTGTTACGATCCAGTTTTCATACTTTCAGTGATGAGAGTGAAAAGGCAGCAAATATTGTGTTAGCTGTGATTTTGTATCGTCACAAAAACTTTCCAAACAAAAAGTCCAGGACTATGTGAAACTCTGGTCAAACACACATGGAAATGAAACAAGTTGCCCTCTACCAAGCTCATAAATAAATATAAGAACATAAGTACAGCACCAGAATTGAAATAATTTTTATAAATACATAACCAGAACCAAGTTTATAGCATATACACAACACACGAACCGAGCCCTAAACATGAATAAAACACCAGAACCAAGCTTAGTACATTAACACTGCACCAGAAACAAGGCAATATCATAAATACAGAACCAAATTCATAACATAAATACCGTAACAGAAACAAGGTGAGTACATGATTTCAACAAGGTTGTAATAAATCACTTGAATCAAGCTATCATTTTTACCCAAACTAAGCTCAACACATAAATACAGCGCAAGAAACCAAATCACTACATAAATAGAGTACAAGAACTGAATCCATTACTAAAGAACTGATAAAAAATAAATGAGTGGGCATAATTCAATGTTAATATGAATTGAAAGTATTTTGGATATGTATCAATTGTGAAACTGGAAATTAAAAGCAAATAAAATCTAAAAAAAACAAGCTCAGTACAAAGATCAGTTACAAAGTCACATCAACCCAGGTCAAGTACCAACAGCCGAAATTAACCTATTCACCACTACTAGTACCTTTGCAGATTGCATTCCTTTTATGGGCAGGTGTAAATGCATCCTCCAAAACATTAAAGGGGTTGTCCGAGTTTTGAAAAAAAAATATATGTGGCCGGGAGCGGGCTGCCTAAAACAATAAAGATGTACTTACCTTCCGGTGCCCTCCGGTATCCAGCGCTGCTGTCGCTCCATTCCAGGCACCATGTAAACAAACATGGCCGCCAGAGGAGCGCTGCATTCAGCTTCCGGCCGGACCCGACAAGCTTCCGGCCCCCATACACAATGCTGGAAGGTCGGAAGCTGAATGCGACAGAGGGCACCAGAGGGCACCAGAAGGTAAGTACAGCTTTATTGTTTTAGGCAGCCCGCTCCCGGCCACATATAGTTTTTTTTTCAAAACTCGGACAACCCCTTTAACTTCAAAGTGAGATGCAAATTAGTTGTGCAAGTTCATGACGCTGGGGAGCCCTGCACTGAAGTTTTTTTCATTTTTTTTTTAAATTTTACGACAATAACAAATCCAAAAAGCAGAAAATACAAACAATCATTGAACATATACATATCACGAAAATTCTGAAAATTCTGAATGCTTACTATATCAGTGATGACGAACCTTTTGGTGACAGAGTGCCCAAACTACAACCAAAACCCACTTATATGTCATAAAGTGCCAAAATGACAATTTAAGCAGTAACATATTGATCCCTGCTGTATCACAGGTCTTAATCGTGTTTGTGTCCTGAGTTCACCAATACAATAGAAAGATGATGGAGAAAATTGGATAGTAGCTTCTCTCCAGGGTCCCCTGAAGAGGAAGAATCAGGGGACCCAGGGCAGGAGCTCCAATGACAATCTGTCTCTATCCATACCGTCTCGCTCCTCCTGTAGTCCTGGCAGCCAAGGATGTCGCTTTAAAATAGGGCTGGGCATAGCACGTCCTTGGCTGTCTTGGATCACAGGAGGAAGCCTTGAGTCTGGACACCCCGATGTACATTTCGCACCCTGTTGTTGGGGAGTTATGATAAGGGCCTTAGGGTAGTGTGACCTGAACAAGCTACATACCAATCCTCCTTGTGAGGAGGATATAAGGGCTCATTCACTAAGGGTCCACGGACCGCACTATCATTGGGATATCCGACGATTTCCGATGTGTACCGAACTGGGTGTTCCAATACAGCAGCAACCTTAGCTATAGTTCAGGCTTTGGCACGGTTGTTACACATATGTACTTTTTTATGACCACATCTGGCACAGGACCTAGGTGGCTGGTGAAGCCTAAAAGTTTTACACTGACAGTTTAGTACACAGCATCCGATTATTGCCTATGTAAGTGATCAAACCATTTGAAATCTCCGAGGTCAGTCGTGGCAAACCTATGGCATGCGTGCCAGAGGTGGCATTGAAAGCCCTCTCTGTGGGACTGAGTTGTTACCCCCATTACAGACAGGACTCAAGGCCTCCTCCTGCAGTCTGAGGAAAACCAGGATGTACTGTGCTCAGTGCTATTTAATTTTGATGCATCCTTGGCTCTTTGGGACTGCAGAAAGAGCAAGGAGATGTGCACGGGGCAGGACTATCATTGGACCTTCTTCTCTGGGCCCCACAATTCAGGGGAAAATGAAGGGTAGCTAAATTATATTAACATATATTTTACCTTCCTTTATACTTCGTTGGTGTCTGCAGTATGCCAATACGATTGAAAGATGTGACAGAGCAGGGAGGAATAAAAAAGCCATGTTGACACTTTTTAGTAAATAAGTGGGCTTTATTTGTAGTATGGACACTCATTTCATTACTTGGGGGGCTGCAGGGGTATTTCATTGTTGGCAAAAGTTGCATGAGGGATTTCATTAAGTGGGCAGGTTGCCTGAGATTTTTTTAAGTGAGGGAAGTCTCTTGGGTATTACATTGCTGTGGAAGGCTGTGACTCAAGTCAAGTTATTTGTAGTAAAATTAGGGGCCTTGGCTTATACTTGAGTGTACACTCTCATAATTTCAGGGACTTTTCACAGTAAAGGAATGCCCATTTTCCAAGGCCGCACCACTTTTGCAGTTCGAGAACTCCAAAACATAAATGTGTCACCAAATTGTGCTAATAAACATGTCAGATTTTCCGGCAAAAAAAGTCCCACTCGCTAATGTTAACTATAAACTACAAAGTGCGCCGGCGCGCACATGACGGAAATTGGGGGGTGTGGCCGAACGAAAACCCGACGGATTCGGAGAAACCGTCGCATTTAAAAAAAAAAAGTGTTGCTACACACGCGCTTACCTTTGCCAGGAATAGGATTGTGAACTCTGGTTGGAGGAACTGCCTTAGTGAATCGCCGGAAGACCCGAATCCTCCACAGAGAACGCAGCGCTGGATCGCGAATGGACCGGGTAAGTAAATCTGCCCTAGTATGTCTTTATACATGATCCACT
Source organism: Engystomops pustulosus (assembly GCF_040894005.1). Taxonomy (NCBI): domain Eukaryota; kingdom Metazoa; phylum Chordata; class Amphibia; order Anura; family Leptodactylidae; genus Engystomops; species Engystomops pustulosus. The sequence goes on along the minus strand of NC_092417.1, from coordinate 140,163,700 downwards.
GATGCCTCTATCCATGGGATTAGAGCCACTATTCTTCTAAGGACTTTTATAGATTTTCTCTGTTCCAGTCATGGAGGTGGGGGAGCTTCAGCATATAGTGAAGCTACCCCACTTTCTCACTGACCCCGACACTGCTAACTCGGCTGAAGAGAAATGATTAGGAGGTGAAAGAAACAGTGGCTCTGTGTGACTTGGTTCTACTACATGATTAACAGCTGCCTCAGAAAGGGGGTGTAGAGTGACACTGACTATGTGAAGAGAAATCAACCTTTCTCCTCACCCCATCTTCAGGAATTCTCTTCACCTGGGTTAGCAATGTCAGCGTCAGTAAGGAGGCAAGGTAGCTTGACTATATTCTAAAGCTCCCCACCTCCATGACTGGAACAGAGGAAATCTATAAAAGTCCTTAGAAGAATAGTGGCTCTAATCCCATGGATAGAGGCATCAGTGGATCATGTATAAAGACATTTAAAATGTACTGTGTGTTTTGTGGTTGCTGTTGACAGATTTGCTTTAAATAACATAAGAAAGGTATAGTTAACATTAGCGAGTGGGGCTTTTTTGCCAGAAAATCTGACATGTTTAGTAGCACAATTTGGTAACATATTTATGAGGAGTTTGGGAGTTCTAGAACTAAAAGTTCTAAAAGTGTTTTTAGAATAGTGGTTTCTCTAATCCCACAGATAGAGTGGAGCATGTGTAAAGACATCTAATAGTTACTGCGCGAGTGTGTAGGGGGGGGGGGGGGTTTACAGGTTTTCTTTAAACTGCATAGAGATTGGTGCAAGATTTAAAACATTAAAAAAAAGGTAATCAATGAGATAAATGTTCTATAACATTGTGCACATAAACACTACAAAATGGACTAATTATAAATGCTAAAAAAGGTTGGTTTTAATGGTTAATTCACTCCTCTATGCATCACGCTACTTCAGCATGATGCTGTGAGGAGCAGAAAAGGGAAAAGCAGTAATAAACCACTTCTCCCTAGGGACCCTGGGTGTCTCTGACAACCGGAGACTAGGACCTGCTCCCACGATAAGCGTGGGAGCAGTAGATAACTGCAGTGACGTCTAAAGACGTCGCTGCAGACTACGGACCTGTGCCCACCGACGTCTAAAGTCAGCGGGCGGTCCAAGAGGAGTTAAACTTGTTTATTGAGTGAACGATAAAGAGCATCATGGTTAAAACAGTAATTTCATTCTTGCTGCAGAGGTGATTAATGAGAGTTAATACAATGGAGTATATTACCACAGCAGTGCATAGGCATAAATCATTATAAAACATAGAACGAACATTCATGCAACTAACCTATGGAGAAAGAGAAGCAATGCGATCAGTGCCGATAGTAGTGTTTCCAGGAACAGACTTCATTTTTTTTAACTATTGTTTAGACCCCTTAGAGGACTTTAACCCTAGGGCAGTGGTGGCAAACCTATGTCGCAGGTGCCAGAGGTAGCACTCAGAGCCTTTCTGTGGGCACCTGCAGTTCCTCTTCCTGCAGTTCCAAGCAACTTAAAAGATGCTGCTTTCGGTCCTATATTAAAGTGATACTTACTTCGCTGCTTGGAACTTTAGGAAGAGGGAGAATGAGTAGATAGGGCCGAATTATCTTTGGAGGATCTTCTGCTGGCCCCACGATTCTCTGTGTGCAGAGGGACACTGGAATGAAGCTAAAATGATGCAAATTTTCCATCTTGTCCTCAGGAGGCCAATACGATCGAAAGTTGTTGAAGAACAGGGAGCAATAAGTTACTGCTTTCATTTGTGGTTGGCACTTTGCAAAAAATAAGGGGGGTTTTGGCTTGCAGTTTGGGCACTCGGCCACCAAAAGGTTTGCTATCACTGCCCTAGGGAGTCTTATGTCTCCTATTATATATCACCGGTGGGTATTTGATGCAATATGCAGCAAGCACCCCTCTCGAATAAAGAGGGCACAGCCCATGAACCCTTTCCATATTCCATTAACTGAGTTGTGGCCTGCCAATACATCACTTGAATCATACACTGCAATGGTAGTCTAGCCAAAGGCCCCTTAGCAATCTCTGTAAAAAACCTCACTTAGGAGTGAGCAGGAGTTAAGCATATTAAGATAGACGACAAGTTGTGTTGACGTTAATGAAATATAACAGGCATGCCTGAACATTCTGTAAAAGAACACTTTGCATAATTACTTGACACATAATTTCAGTCTTGTACCCACTAATCCTTTTCTGGCAGGAGGGCATTTCAGTAGCCAAGGGCATGAGCTGCAGATTTTCATGTTACTAACGGTTTCATTTCCCTGTCACAGAACATTCAAAGGGCACATATTGTCTTTCGGTAAAGGATTGCTTAAGCATTTGCTCAGCTTATCACTGCTCTACACCTAACTAGGCTAAGTGTTGATGGCACAACCCAGAGGTTCACCAGAATTTGGAAGCAGCATTAAAAAAGATGTAATAACCATGTTGTACACACACACATTCATCTATAAAGTTTATATTTTACACTGTCCCCCCGAAGTATAGAATTGATTAGACACTGGGTCATGACACTGCCCTCACATTTCTAATAGGTTACTTTTAGGTACTATAGCTGAGGAGAGGAGATCTGCCTAATCATATTAGTGTTAAAGGGAACCTGTCACCATGGACCTCAGTTACGTAAGCCCATTACAACTGCATTGCAAGTATGTATCATACTATCATAGTTTATACGGTTGAAAAAAGACACATGTCCATCAAGTTCAACCAAGGAAGGGAAGGGATTGGATGAGGAAGAGATTTATGGGAAACAATTCTATATAACATAACCATCAATGTTATTTAGGTGTAAAAACGCATCTAGACCCTTCTTGAAACTTTCTGCTGTCCCTGCTGTGACTAGCGCCTGAGGCAGGCTATTCCACAGATTGACAGTTCTCATAGTAAAAAGCCCTGTGACCTCTGGTGATTAAACCTTGTTTTCTCCAGACGGAGACAGTGCCCCCTCATCTTTTGATTTGATTTAATCTGAAACAACTTACCACCATATTTTTTGTATGGACCATTCATATATTTATATAAATTAATCATGTCCCCTCGTAGTCATCTCTTTTCCAGACTAAATAAATCAAGTTGTTTTAAATCTTTCCTCATAACTGAGACCCTCCATACCCCTTATCATTTTTCTAGCTCTTCGTTGAACCCTCTCCAGCTCCAGGGCATCTTTTTTTATGGACCGGTGCCCAGAACTGGACAGCATATTCCAGGTGAGGCAGAACCAATGCCTTGTATAGTGGTAATATTACATCCCTATCACAAGAGTCCATACCACTTTTGTTACATGACAAGAACTTGCTGGCTTTAGAGGCAGCTGATTGACATTGAATGCTGTTATTCAATTTATGATCTACTAGTACCCCCAGGTCCATCTCAACGAGGGACTCTCCCAGATTTACTCCCCCAAGGACATATTTTGCCTGTGGATTATTAGCCCCCGGGTGCATAACCTTACATTTATACACATTGAACCTCATTTGCCAAGTGGATGACCAAACACTGGGTTTGTCCAAGTCACCCTGCAGCCTATGAACATCCTCCATGGACTGTATTACACTACACAGTTTGGTGTTATCTGTAAAAATAGACACGGTGCTATTAATTCCTACCTCTATATCATTAATAAATATATTAAATAGTAGTGGGCCAAGCACAGAACCCTGGGCTACACCACTGGTGACCATTCCGAGTAGGAATCATTGACCACAAATCTCTGGATCCTCCGGTTTTCAATCCAATTGTAAATAATTTCAGCCAAACCAATATACCTTTTTTACCCATCAGGCGTCTATGAGGGACAGTGTCATGTATTTCTGCTTTCTTTAAGCATTTGCATTACACTGATTACAAAACCTCATGGTTTTCAAGATCTCTGCTTGCTGTCATTCTATAAAAGCTTCTAAGTTTACTTCCAGTGGACAGAAATCTAACCATGGTAACACAGGTGCATGGCTCGTTAATATCATAGAGATAAATCCGATCTGTGTGTTATAAGGAGCCGTGCACCTGTGTGACCAAGGTCAGATTTCTGTCCACAGGAAAAAAAAACAATCAAGATTTCTATAGAAGGACAGCAAGCAGAGATCCTGGAAACTGTGAGGAATTGATACAGAAAGTATATAGGAAAATTGCATAACTTTTCAGTATACAAACAGTAACATTTCATTGCTGAAATTGGAGTACCCCTTTAAGTTCCAGGTGTTGGCTTTGGAGGAGCAGTACAGGAGCACGAAGGTGGGGGCTGAGAGATGAGGAGTCTGCAGCACAGACATGTCATGTTTTTTGTTTTTTTTTTAATATGCATGCAAACCAAAGCTTGACCCCTGGGACTTAACAGGGTTTTTTTTTTATGGTGAAAAGTAAGTTGAAAGACACAATTATATTGTAATGTGAAAGCTTAGAAAAGGCAGAAAGACATAGGTTGCAGAAGTCCATTACAGATTTAATGCAAATGTCTTTAGTGAAAATTAGGTCACACGTGACAGGTTCGCTTTAACATTTATGTTAAAACTACTACATTCAGACTATGCAATGGGGCACTGGTTGACTCATCTTCTGTCTGAACCTCACAGGCACACTACACTGGAGGTCAATAGATACCAAGAGATTTTACCCACACACATGGAAGAAGAAACACACTTATCAGTGTATTGGGGAGTGGCTCAGGAAAAACAGTAGTCACCAAAAGAGGGTGCGCCCCCAGGGATCTGAGACTATAAAAGCCCAACTCCTCCCCACCTGCCTCAGTGGATTACATAGACTGTCGAGAGCCAAGTTTAAATATTCACAAAAGAATGCACAGGAAAAAGCTACAAGAAAATATGAACAGAAATAATTATAGATATTAACATACTTAGGGATAATAAATATTATTCCAAACTATAGTGCTTGAAGAATATATGCAGTGTAGACCAGGTAATAGGCCTACAAATCCGATTTGTGGGGCCTCCCTAAACTCTGCCCATGAAGCTACCATGGCTCTAGTTGAATGGGCATAAAGAACCGAAGGGGGAGGGAGACTGCCAGAAGAGTAAGCAGTTTGAATAGTTAATCTAATCCACCTAGCTATTCTAATAGAAGAGGCACTAGCTCTTTTATTTTTCCCCAAAAACAGGTCAAAACCGCTTATTGGACATTTTTCATGAACTTACCTTGAGCAGATATTGTAACAGACATCTACATATGCACATTTAAAAAACATATGTACTCCGGAAGGATAATGTTGCAAATTACAACATGTCCTGCACAAAACAAGCCATTAACCAGCTCCATAGCCAAAAATGTTATGGCACTTAGAAGACGGCGATGCAAACATGATAGATTTTTGCCAACATTAGGGTTTTATTTGGCAAATTTAGTAAAATGTAAGAAAAAAAAAAATATTCAAGTATGGTATCCCTGTAATTGTATTGACCCATAGAATAAAGAAAACATGATAATTGGGCTACTCAATGAACACACAAAAACACCTACTCCTGCACCGAAAAGAAGTTCATAAATTTTCAACAATAGGGGGATACCAACCTCAAAATGGTAAATGGAAAAAGCATCACATCCTGCAAAAAAATGCCATCATGTGGAAACAATAGCAAAAAAGCTAAAAAATTTTAGCCAACAAGAGGAGCCAATGAGAAAACCCTAGCATCTGCGGGACGCTTATTCCCTTCTGCGCCTCGGTGTGCGCCCATAAAACAAGTAACGGTCACATGTGGGGGGTCTCTATGGGGAGAAATTGCATAACAAATTGTAAGAGTTTTTTTTTTTGGAAATGTGTCAATTTTAGGGCTAAATGAACGTATAACTGACAAAATTTGACCAAATTTCACCTCCATTTAGATTGAATTACTATGAAGATCTCAAGGGGTTAACAATCTTCCTAAAAGCAGTTTGTAGGGTACAGATATAATAATGGGTATATCTGTATCTGTATAATAATTAGATATATTCAATTTGTAAGCCGTGAGACAAAATAAATTATCCAGACATTTCAAAAATTATGAAAATGCAAGATACATATGGGAAAATGTTATTCAGCAACTTATTTTGGTGGTAAAACGGCCTGAAAATGCAATGATAATGGCAAATTTTTCAAAAAATTCATTGTTTTCTCTTTTTTTGTAAATAAAAGCAAAAACTTATCAGCCACAATTTACCACCAAAATGAAGTACAACACGTGAGGGGAGAAAAAAAAACAAACCTCAGAATAGTTTTGATAAGTAACAGTGTTCAAAAGTTAAACATATAAAAGAGACACAAGTCTGATTACAAACAACAGGGCTGAGTCTTAAGCTACAAAATGGCTGCGTCCTTCAGGGGTTAATGTCAAGAGTTTGTCCGTAGTATCCCAAGTAGGCTCAGGGCGGCCTGGAAAGGACTTCCAGGACAGGAGATAGGTCCCACGGGGGAACTCAGGACCTAGCCATAGAATTCTAACAGCAGTCTTGATGAATTGGACAATCCAAAGATGGAATGCTAGGTCCTGATCCAAAAAATTAACCAACGACAATAGCAGCTGAGTAAATCCACTGACGCCACGAAACAATTTTGATACAATAAGTTCACAGTGGACCTTAGGGTTTCCATTTTGAACTTTGGTATTAGAAATCAGTATAGAGGTTAATTTTCCATTGGGCTTTAAAGGGGTTTTCCCAGAAACACCAGCAAAAAAGTAAAAGTTGACAATATTTTATAAATCATTTCAACAGACCAAATATAATAGCTCTAAGGTTGCAGAACATTGCAGGGATCTAATAGTCATCATAAGAATCTCTTTCAAATGTGTAAGCCATGAAGCAAGCATCTGGCCTCCAAACTTGCAGATCAGTGGCAGCACTTCCATCATCTCCACTTTCCATCATCTTCATAGAGATTAATGGATCAGAATGGTCATGCATTAGTCTGACCCCATCGGACTGCTCGTTTTCATGATCTGTAAGGGGTCTAATTGCCGAGACCCCTACTGATCAGCCAAATAGTGTTTATCCCAGATAAGTAGGCCAAGGTTTTTACTTGAAGACTCATTTTGCAAGAAGTGTAGAAACAGTATGGCATCTTTCTTTTGAGAGTCTACCAAAGCAATTTTTTAGTCTTGAGGAAGGGAAAAAGATCCAAAACTAAGCCCTCCTTTGTGGTAGAACCCATTTGAATTTTTCTCCCACTCCTGGAAAAAAAACTGACAGCCTCCCTCCCACAGGACCTCTTGTGTCATTGAGAACTGGGCTTTCTGTACGAATCTGGTGCTGACCAAAAAAAGAATCCTAGACTATGGAGGAGCCTCCCTTCCCCACCCCCCATCTTATATACCCTTTCACTGAGGCAAGGACTGCCAGCAAATGGGCTGAGAGGACTTATAATGAATTGGTAAGGATACTTTAGAAGTAAATCCTCTTGCCACTTTTTCTAAAAGATCTTCTTAAATAGGGCCAAAGTATTTACCATCAGAGATTACTGCATAGCCTATTCAGCTTTTTTTGTTATTCGAGGGATTCTTAGGACACCCAGAACCTAAGGCTGTTGCCTGCGTTCTTTTGAAAAGCCACCAAATTTCTGTTCGCTGGTTTTAACACAAAACTACACCACATCGGACTTGAGGGCAATAAGCTAAGTGGGTTTTTGTACTCGGGCACCCAAAGCCATGGAGTGTACAGCATCTGCACACATTTTTAAAATCCCAGTGTTGAGACCTGGTGACGCGAGTCTTTACTTCCAAACCGGAAGCCAGGTTCTCTGCGTGAGCATGCACACTCACAACCCCCCCCCCCCCCCAGATGGCCATGACTGGTAATATAACAGTTTAATCAGCACCCCAAATTCCCTGCACTACTCAGGGAGAGGAAACCACTGAGGACGGGGGGCGAGGAGTTGTGCGCTTATAGTCTCAGGTTTCCTGTCCTTGGGGACAGCTATGCTGTAGAAGAAGCAGGACTTTGCAGACCGAATTATCTGCCGAGAGATGCGATATGGTCAACCGAAGCCTGTAGCAGAGGTTCATGCATGAGAGGTGAGAGAGGGGGGGGGGATGGGGCGAAGGCCTGTTTGAATCATACTAAAGCCCCAATTAAATGCCCACATGGGGGGGGGGCAGTGATATGGCTACACAGTTTGCAGGCAGATCAGTCCCAATGGAGGTCTATAGAACCCAGTCATGATGTGGAAAGCAGTGTCTCCCCCACACCGTGGAAAATCTATTGCTGTGCAGCCATATATGAAAACTACAGGTCACCATTTTAAACAGATGCATATTGCTCAAATTATTGAAACAAAAAACTAAGTTAGACGTTTTTTTTTTTAAATAAAGACAGTAACCATCAATATATTTTATTATAAAAATACAGCTTTTACATTAGATGTAAAATAAAAAAGTGCAAGGCCATTTTGTTTTACATTACACACAAAGCGAAAACATAAAAATTTAACTTTTGTATTCCGACCATAGATTTAAAAAAGCACTTATTTACATGAGCATATGAACGTATATCCTCTCCACACTGGAGGAAAAAGGAAACCTATAGCCTTTGCCAAAAAAAAAAAAAGTGTATATGAACATAAATACATGTGTGTAAACAAGCTCTAAAAATCTAATTATTAGTTCATAGTGTTTTAGTGTGCTACAGCATCATAAATCACATTAGGGAAGCAGCAAACAGGATAGACCTGTGGTTGGAATACATGTCATGCTCTTTCAGCACAGTTTGGACAACTTCCGCTCACAGTATGTGTCTGCATGTTCCCAACACACTAAGTGTGCCTGTAGGGTTTATGCATTACTAAATCCTACCCATAAATGGTATTTTTTTTAGGAAGTTGATCACATTGTTAAATCAATTTAGTATGTTAATATCAATACATAGTATTTCTTTAATTGGTACCAGCATCACAACCCCACTGAGAGATTCATTAAAGGAATTCTCATAAAGAATCAATTGTCTAAATATATTTACTTCACATTTTTTTATAAATGAGAAAAAAAAACTAAAATAAAAAAGCAATGACACGGTCCAGCCATTTACTGACCAACCATCTTATTGTGGAATTTACTTTATACTGAGAATTAAAGGGGTTGTCCAGGACTTGAAATACATTGTCACGATCTTCTAAAAAAAAAAGAAAACCTGTTCGTAGGGTACAGCCAATATTGCAGCTCAACCATATCCATGTCAGTAGGCATTAGCTGGAATACCAGACAACCAATGGACAGATGAGGGTTTGAGGCATTAAAGAAAATAAAATGCCATAAAATAAAAAAAAAAAAAAAAATAGACTGTCATGTAACCAATTACAGGCTCAGTGGTGTTGTTAAGGCATGTAACACACGACACCAAAGGACAATGATAAATAAAGTCGACATGTGGCGGGGATAACCATAGCATCGGCACTGGACAACCCCTTTAACACCAACAGTGATCATTTGTTATTTAAGCTTACTCTGCAAGTATTTGGCATATAGAATCACAAAAGTCATGTTAAACTTATCTAGTGTATTACTATACACTACAGCATGTAACTTTTTGTAAAATGTGCAGTATCGTTGCAGACTTTCCCTTTTATGTGACTAATACTATATAACAAGCTGCCCACTCTAATATTATACATGTGACATTCAGTGGATCACATTTTTAGTTGCCTCATTAGAAAAGTCAAGATGATAGTCTAGTCGATTTTTTAAGCATCCCTTGCAGCAAGAAACCCTGTTTAGCCATTTCCAATCTTAAAAGAGGACATTGGACTTTATGTATTTGACAGCCATATTAGTGGTAAACATGGCCAAGCGCAAAAAAAAAAAAAATACATAGAACAATGACCAGATGTGTCTTAAAAGCAGGAATGTGTGCAAAGTGGGGAAAAAAAAAAAAAATCTTACTACTACAAAATAGTAAACCATTTTACAGTATATACATTCACAAGTTTAGAGACTAAATAACACTTATTACATTGTCATGATTTTCAAAGAGAAATTGCATTGAAAAAAAAAAACAAAACAAAAAAAAAAACTGTCCGTTCAATCCATGAAGTGGAATCAGAGGCGCTACAACAAATCGCAGCCCTCAGCAACCTAATAAATCGATAGAATCCATTGTTATACAGTAGAGCAGGTGGCTGCCCCTTTGTGCTCAGATCCAAATGATACGGACTCACATTACGGGTTCAAAATACTCTGCCAACATCCCACGTGATTCATTTGAAGGATGTTTTACAGAAGAACTTGGTACTGAAATGTTTTAAAGCTGGGTCATTTTTCCATGCAGGTCGACTCACAGTCCTAACTTCTTCTTATGTAGAAAATAGGCTTCAAACCTCGCCATGGCATATTCCTGGCCAAACAAAAAAGAAATTAATACAAATTTTACACAAGTATGAACTAGGGAACGTTGAGCAACAATAGATGCTAGCTACTGTAATGTACACACCATTACAGTCCAGAGGTTTGTTCAGATGGGCTGTGTATCCATTCTTACACAAATACTTTGTGATGTTCATGACACAGAGCCAATGCTCCCAACCAAAATGGTTTTGGTATAATCTCATTAAGAAATCTGCCTTTATTATTCAACAGGCCATTTATGTCAGTCAAGCCGACAGGCAACAACATGCATGAATGCCTAAAGTATGGCTCCACTTATCTCTACTAGGCAACAGTCAAAAAAGTCATTGCCAACTCTAGCAAAATCTGGATGCAGCAAACAGATGTGTGTAGATATACAAGCTATAGTCATATTTCTGTAAAATAAGTCTTCTGATGCATTGTTAAGGGAAAAAAAAAGTAACTCACCATATACCCAAACTCAATAGATGAGATTTTTGCTTGAACAATAGACCACAAACCCCAGAAGAAATGGGAAGCAAGAGCAAATCTAAACAAAACAAAAGATACATAATCATTTAGTATGCATGTGCCATTTCTAGATAACACTTGGGCTCCTTTAACACGAACACACATTTCTGACACGTGGTACTTGCATTGGACCCTGACCCATTGTATTCAAATGGTTTGTCAGATGTGAATTCTCCCCACATACACACATTTTTCTAATGTGTGGGAAACTCAGCATGCACTGCTTTGGCAAGTGGCATGCCGGAAAAATTACTGCATACAAGTCTATGGGAAAGCACCAAAAACTAATTGGCAATGGATCAGTGAGAAAGGTATGGCACCTGCTTACATCTCAGAGTTCAAAGAAAAAACAAACATTACTTTTTACTGTGGGGGGAAAAAAACTGATCAAAAACTTGTGTGAAAAACTGAACTGACCCCCCATTTGGATTCCTTAGTATAGGTTTCAAACCGTTAATCATATGTTCAGAAACTTCATCTGGGGACAAGTAGTCCTGAGAATAAAGCTAGAAACTTTACTGCTCCCTATGGATGAGGGTGGTCTGGCTGTACCCAATCCCCAGGCATACTTTCTTGCGGTTCAGCTTCAGCATTTTAAGGGCTGGGAGGAGGGAACACAAAGGGGTTCATCGGGACGGATATTGCAACATTTGTTGGGGCCTACATCTTTATTGGCCATAATAATAATAATAATTCTTTATTTATATAGCGCACACAGATTACGTAGCGCTGCACAAGCATGTCAAATTGGTCCCTGTCCCCCTGGGGCTCACAATCTAAACAACCTAACAGTATGTTTTGGAGTGTGGGAGGAAACCGGAGTACCCGGAGGAAACCCACGCAAACACGGAGAGAACATACAAACTCTTTGCAGATGTTGACCTGGGTGGGATTCGAACCCAGGACCCCAGTGCTGCAAGGCAGAAGTGTTACCCACTGAGCCACCGTGCCGCCCTAGGCCCATAGATTTATTGTACCCGGGCAATCTGACAACCTTGTGGTTAATTCATCAGGTATGGTGGAAGTGTTGGGGGGAATGGGATGGAAGTTTATGTATGCATGCATGTATTTATTTTCTTTGTGTTGGGGAAAAAAAAAAAAAATATTGAAATTTCTTGGATAATCCACAAAAACAGTATTTGAAATTACAAGAAGCTTTGATTTTCTTAAAGCTTATAGGGAAACCCAAATGAAATGGGATTAGTCAAAAAAGTAGCACACAATTTCAAAACTAATGTACACAACACTTACCTGTTAATTTCAATTAGCATTTCATTCTCAACTATACTTCTCTCTTCATTGCTTAGATTTTCAAAACCAGGTTGAAATTCTGCCATATAACTAGATATAAAGTGAAGCTAGAGGAGAAAAAGAAAAAAAAAGTAGAGCAATAAGTTTAATGGAGAAAATTTTTTTAAAAAACTTTGCCTTAGCAGAAGCCAAAATAGTTACCTGCTGTTTCTTTGTGGGATAGTTTGAAAAGTTTGCTTTGAAAAAAGGGAAATTCTGATAGGTATAATCATAAATCCATTCACAAAAATGATTGCCAATGTCAAATCCCCTATAAAGGAAAGAGGCACGCGATTGTTAGCAGTCAGACAACTAAATATAATTACAGTAGGCCATTAGAACGACACAGATGATGAATGGTCAACAGCTGAAAAGCAGAGGGGGTGAAAGGCTCTTAAGGGCTTGTTTCATGGAATGGATTATTTAGCAAACGTGCAGAGCTGTAATCTGATCACCGCATGCAAGCATCACCAAAACCTGCGCAAAGGCAGCTCTGAGACTAAGCTGCTTAAAGTAGAGTAACTAACACGTTTAATGATGCTACTCTACAGGGTCCTGGGAAACTGAGAGGACCCATATCAATGTATAGACTGGAGTTTAAAGCAAAGAGGGCTATTCCCAAAATAAACATAGGAACAAGAACAAGGCACTAAACCGCCAGGTAGACGCTGCTAATTTTTCTCTAGGAAAACCTCTGGGGATACACTTTAGGAATCATGTGTTTACACTTTATTTGTAACATCCTGGTGTAGACTGTTTACTGAATGCTACTGATTGCAAATGGCATCATAGGGTTACCTTCATGCACTCTTCCTCTCCTCCCCACAATTTCCCTATTAGAAGATGGACTACTGGGACTCTACACATGCTGCCGAGAGAGAGCCAGTTCATATGAAATATTTTTTATAATGTAGTGGCAGCATTCAGAATGCATTTTTAAGATTAACACACCAGGTTCCAAAAGCCTATGCTGTGATTCAACTTATTCCACATGAACATAAGCTGTAGCAAGGCTAATATAGGGTAAAATGTTCTCCATCTGGTAATGAGGCATCACAGCCGTAAATGGGTAATCCATAAAGTAGTGGATTTTTAACACTTGGTGCTGTGTGATGAACTGATCACTTAAGTCTAAATCAATCCAAAGAGAAATGGCAAACATATATTGTGTCATGAATTGCTGGAAAATTCTTCCACAGACTTGAGGCATTCCATTCAGTGAAGCCTTAACCTACCTATAATTGTAACTGCTGTATTCGAAATCGATAAGCATTAGTTTTTGCTTTTCAGAATTCTCCCTTCCATCCAATAAAAGGATATTTCCTGGAAATACAGAAAATGTGCAAAAAAAATAAATAAATAAATAAGATGGCACATTAAGCGACAACAAGCTGTGACAGTGATGTAACCCACCTATCATTTACATCATAAAAGTATACCTGCACTTTTACAGGGAACTTTTTAGGACATGCCTTCATAAAGAAACAATCAGTATACAACATGTGTCCTGCAATATTAGTGGTTCTTCACTCTGCAGGCGATCACCCCAATTGTCAATAGTCCCTGAGCTAGTGGTTGGAGCCTAGATGTGTAGTCTTCCCATACAATGCACAGAAGAAAAAAGAAAAACCTAGAACACAGAAGGTGCTGCTCCCAATTTCCTCACTAGAAATAGCAGTACCACCACTATTAAAGACATTATGGCCCGTCTGAGTATCTCGGTTTGTCTTCCATCCTAACCTCTGCATAGACTGCTAGAAACGCATGTAATTATATTTACCAGAAAACTGAATGACCAGATTATGAAACAAGGAGACAGAAGGGGAGGACCAGAGAAGTATTTTTAATCCACCTACCAACGTTTGTCTACTACTGAGTTATGCACAAAAGTTTATTATAAGTGCAGGTACCCAGGTGGAAGTTGATGTTGCCAGAATCAAATAATTTACTGGGTAAGGGCAAACCTGCTCTCCTAAAAGCAATGAGACGAATAGCCTTCAAGCACATTTTAAGCATTTTAAATTATCCAGTCCATTTCCCCCTCACAGGAATATAAGACGCTTGGTGGTGACGTTTCCCCTTAACTAAAACCTACAGGATCAACTAATTGAAAAGTGCATGTTTATACGGAAGGCAGAATAAATTGTTGGTCAGTTGAATAAAACAGCCCAAAACATGACCCTGCTCGTCATATATGTCTTTTTCAAGGGCATTTCTGTACCCATATGACCACCGAGCAGCTCAGCTACAAAGGGCCAGCAAAACTAATGCAAAAGTTTCTGCTTTCTGTATAAAAAATACGCAGTAAAAACTGTACTAAACTTAACTGAAACAACTCAATTTAGAAAGAGATCCAACTAAATCAACCAGCATTTACCTTCTTGACAGTCATTGTGACAAAACACAACAGGAGACTGAGTTGCTTCTAGTAAGGCCCTGAAAAAAAAAAAAGTTAGAGTTGAGAAAAAAAGTTTTAATTCTAAGAAAAGAAAGACCTATAGACACACAATACAAAATAAAATTAATGAACTGGCAAAATATTTAGTTTATTAGGCGAGGCCACTTTAAAATAAAATACACATTTACTGACAACTAGATGTTTTATATCTATTAAAAAGGTTAGCTCAACAAGTTTCTTTATGAGTGAGAATATACCACCACTTATTGGTGGGCAAGCAAGGGAGGATCTCAAAAGTTGGTGAAAATTATTAAGAGAGGTAACCTATACAGCAATTATACCATACAATGGCCATACAATCCACTAGGAGATAAACGATAGCCCAAATACTATACCAAGAGCTTACCTCAGATTAGTCATCTCTTTCGGGAGGTTGTAACTTAATAACTTGTTCAGCTTCCTGGTATGGGATTCTCTTGTAAATTTAATTTTCAGTACCTGCTTCAAATACCTAAAAGTAATTTAAGGCCGTTTAGTACAGTCACAATAGGACAGTGTATAGACTGATAAACTTCTGCAATCTCTAAAGCCATGACTGGTAGATTTTCAGAGCAGAAATGAATAAGTTTGGGCAGAATAGGCTTAAAAACAGACTCATTCTCAAATGTGCTAAACAGATGTCCCATTCCCATCCCCCAAATTTAACGTCATGTCAAACAAAATGTATCACTGAGTGGGAGAAAGCCTACAGGGACAAGAAATATGAAACCCCACACCTTGTAACATACAGTTTGAGTAAAATGGAACAGAACATTTCTTGCATACCTATACAAAAGGAAGATGTCATTTTTACACAAAAAAGACCCAACTAGGGTTTTATATGAAACATATGTCTGATCTGCTGCTACCCACTATGCAGAATCTCCTGACCAAATTAAATTGCTTTTTTGCTCTAAAAAGTATTTAGCATTTAAAAATGAATGAGGAACGTGGAATCTATGGCTAGGAGGTTGATTATATAAATGCAATGACCTCACCAATTCATTTGAGCATGATAATCATATGGGGTAGTAGCCAACATTGTACTGTGAGCTCAAATTAGAAGCCATTTCTATGGAGGGACAAGGAATAAGATGGAGGTTACCTTAAAGGATTAGAGCAAGGAACACCTTCACCTTGCAGTCTGCTATGAGATGGATATAATAGGGGCTCAGAAAGGAGCACGGACGAAACACAGGCAGGGAACATGGAAAGATAATAATGTCAACATAGATGGGACAAAAGAGCAATATATGCCAAGAGGGGAAACCCAAAGTGAGTGCGATGCAATGAGAGCATCATACATGGAGAAACTAAGTCCTTAGATTGCAACCTATCCATGAATCCAATGCATAATACTCAGTTCTACTCAATAGTAAACCAAAATCTATTAAAACACTGCTTGGTAAACATTTCTACATAGCTTTGAGAATATACACATAACTTACTTTTCCATTGTTCCAAAAAGCCACTTTGGTTCCTTGTTGAATGGCATGCTCATGTCATGAAAACGGGCCATCTTCTGTGCAATCTCAGCTGATATATCAGGAAGGCCAAGTTCTTCAGTCTCAAGCTTTCGACTCTAACATAGCAAAACAAAAAATGGGAACTATTTATTCAGCCTTATAACTATAAACTAATCTCTGCAGGATGTGCTATAACTAGGACCCCACAATTTAGCGGTGTTAGTTACTGTGTACTTTAATAATGTATCAAGTTTTACATTGAAAAAACTGTCAAATACTTGGCTTTAATAGGTTTTGATCAACTGAACTAAACAGACATGTGATCTTAAGGAACTATGATGACCGCATGGAAAGCAAATTACACTACTGCCCAGGCCAAAGAACTTCCTATTAAACACAAGTTTCTGGCAGATCACAAGTTGGAAACTAGGAGCGAGTCCGTGTCCAGCAGCAGTTACATAATCATCTGACTCTGGCGCAACACTCACTCATTTATCCCAAGCCAAGAAATAACGCAATAGCTACGCTCCACTCACCGGAATGAATTGCTCCAGACGTCCTTGTGGAAAAATCCCATACAACTTGGGGCCAAGGGACCTTTCTGCCAAAATTGCGAACATTACACTCTCCATTACCATAGCTGCAGCCCCCTGTTAAATAAAATGGTTAAAAACATTTAGGATCATATAACACTGCCACAGCCTGTCAATCTTCAAGTAGCAATAAGGAGGTTATCTGACCACCTGGAGTATAAAATACTGCCAACATCATGCCTTAGGTATGGAAAGAGTTAAAGGGGATAGAAATGCCAGAATAACATGCAGACATTGGAGCTGGTCAATAAAGCATCTAGTCCGCTTAGCCTAATCCAGATAACAGCAGGATGGCCCATTAAAGACAGCCAAGCAGACAGGATAGCTTAATGATTCAAATCGTATTTACCCTTCTTAGAGAGTGCATAGAGGTTACCTGGAGATAAAGATGTTTTCCGATCAGCACAAGGTGCTCTCAACATACAAGCAGCTGCAATATGCTCAAAACCATAACCTACGCCATTCACGTGATTGATAGATTACTGGAGACAGAAGTCAATATCAAGTTCACCACAAGAGGCTGATAAAAGATCAGACTTTGTGCTGTACTTTCTACTTTTACAATGATTGCATGTCTAACATTAGTTGATTGCATGGAATTTTTTTACATTTTTTTTATCTAGACTGGGCCACATTATCAATATATTAAAGGACATCTAACAGATTTACTGATGGTAGATGTCCTAAACTTACTTGCTTGTCATTTCTGTCAGGGGATGACTTTGCTCGGGAGATGACAAAAGCTTTCTTTAAAATCACTGCCATCAACTTGTAGGAGGTGGCATAAATTAGCAAGCGGTGTAGCCAAAAGGCGCTAGGGCAGTGGTGGCAAACCTATGGCACTGGTGCCAGAGATGGCACTCGGAGTCCTCTCTGTGGGCACACAGCTGTCTCCCAGGCATAGAGTTTGCCAGACAAGGCATCTTCCTGCAGTCTAAGGCAGTCTAAGTAGTGCCCTGCTACTTTAAAGTTACCCATCCTGTGCTGCTTGGTCCTGTCTGAAGAGGTTTGGACAGGGTCAGATACTGGTAGCAATAAGTTTGTTACTGCCTAAATGTGTAATTTTTTTTGCATCGACTACTCCCCTTGACAGTCACTTCCCCTTTTTTATTTTGATCTAGTACAACAACTCTTAGCCACTGCACTTATGGTGACCAATTCACTCAATCATTTTATCCGGCTAAAAACAATAAAACAAAATTGGCCACTGAAAACCATGTTGGGAATTACTAGCTCCGACAATAAATAGGAACAGAATTAAATAAGGCACTGATCACGGGATCAGCAGATGGCAGCTTTATACCACTTGTGACCCATCATCCAGGTGCCAAGATCCTGCCAAGCAGCTCTGCATCCGGCACTGCTGCATGTGTAGATTATTTGCAAAGGTGAAAATTAAAGAACATTCTAAGGATGGATACTGGCAGGTGCCAAAAATCTTTGTGGCCTTTTGCCTTTATTCTTTGGGTAGGGTACAGGTAGCACAGTAGGGGGACAGGACTTCTATCAAGGTCACCTGTCAAACATTTGTTATGTTTGAAATGGTTTCTTTGACGTTGAATAAGAAAAATCCAGGACATCTAGAAGATTCACTTATAGCATTTTATAACATGCCTAGCACCTCCAGAACTGTAAAACAGACGTCGTCCTCTACAGTTTATCATATTTAAGGACTGTAAATAGATTAAGTTTGGCAGAAGTGTACTTTGCATCTGAAAAGCTGATAGGGCTTGCAGTGATTTTCCATGGCTCTTACACTCTGGCCAAATATGCCCATGAGTCGCACACAACTTTGAAAACTACATCTGAACTCTGATCTCTCCAGTCAACCAGCAAAAAGTAAATAGAGCAGCAATGCGTGACTCTGCATACACGTACTGGGCTAATGTGCCAGGCTGCTCACGCTTCACAAATCAGGGAGGCTGGGAGATAAAAATAGACTCTTCTGATGGTTAGCTAGAAAATACATATTATATTTTTATTCTCTTTAAAAGGAGTCAAATAGCATTGTGTGAGATTTTGTGTTATAGCACATTGGGTAAATAAGGCTCTACAGCTAATAGCAAATTGTAAATCGTCAGCAAATATTGCTCAGAGGATCATATTCATTTCCTACTACAGACAATCCAGATCTTGCAAATTCTCTTTTGTGAATCAAAATGGCTACCATGAATATTTATAAAGAGACCCTACTCTTCAATACATCTTATACAATACCGATAGAAGAAAAACTACAGCACCACCAGTTTCAGATAAAAATGGCACAGTCTGTTAAGCTTAATACTCTGGTGGTCAAAACGTCACATAATGGGTAAGAAATAAAAAAGACAGATGATTCATCTAAATCAATTTATACATTACTGGAGAATATTAAAGGGGTATTCTCACATTTAATATTCATAGCTTATCCACAGGATAGGTGATAAATACATGATAGATGAAGGTCCTACTCCTGGGAAATCCCCATTTGTTTTATGCATTGTGAACCAAACTTACCTTGAGAATGCTGTAGCTACACTGATGCAAAAACATATCTTGTTTAATCCCTGATCCAAGTAGTTTTGCTTAAAAACAAATTATAAAATTCAGGACCTTGGGAAAGCTGGGTGCATACTGGCTGCCATACATAAACACATTACACAGAACTTCCAGAACTGTCCAAACAGGAATAATCAACCTGAGCTGGATGACCCATACTCAGCAGCTGGGGGATGGTGCAGTGATTGATTACTTCTGCCTGTCAGGGACAACACTGTGAATAAGCGTTCTCTGAGCAGTGCATAATAGACTTCGAGAAGCACCAGTGCCTCATTATCATAATTTTATCATTGTTTTTGTCAGCAAAACCACTCCATTCAGGGATTAGAGGGAACCTGTCACCAGGAGACCCATTTTTAGCACTCCCCCAGTCCCCACAGAGCATAGTACATACACTGCCAAAGTGTTTTTGTATTGAAAATTGGTTTTACAGAAAAAAAAAAAAAAAAAAAAAAAAAGATACCTTTCATTAGCATCTGCTCTGTGACTAGGCAGTTGCCCACTGGGAGGGGCTGGAAAGGAGCAGTTTCCCCCGACCCTTGGGAAACATGTGACCTTTTCAAATATATGAACAACTCCCCAGACTCGGGATTGGCTGTAGAGGAGCAGGGGGCGTCGCTAAGCCTAGTCACACAGCAGATGTTATATTGTACCTTTCTTTAGCATTTTTTTCTGTAAAACCTATTTTTTATACTAAAACACTTTGGCAGCGTATGTACTATGCTCTGTGGGGACGGGGAAGTGCTAAAAATGGGTCTCCTGATGACAGGTTCTCTTTAAACAAGATATGTTTCCTCATCAGTGTCGCTACAGCATTCTCAAAGTATGTTGGGTTCACAATGCATGAAATTTGTTTTTCTTTAAGTATGAAGGTGTCTTTGCCCCCTTTCTATGGCCAGGCATACATGTCTAAACCAAAATGAATAAAGTCTATATGCTCAGCTTTTTCTTTACTCCCTCAGACTTGAATAGACAGGAGATAAAGAAAAAAAAAAAAAATATGTGTTAAAAGCCTGGTTATGAGAAGGGGGTCGGCAGACCAGCATTCTTAAGTTGGATGGAGGTGGGGACCTACATGTATCATTTTTATGACGGTCTATGGATGTACCATAAATATTTAAAGTATCCCTTTAAGCTCGAGGTGTTACTGAACTCTTGTTTTGCATTTACCAGTTTGTCCCATGCCAAATACTTACTTGAAAGAAATTCTCCCTTTGGGTCTCCTGGTTCTCCCCTTTGTTACAAGACATCTGTTAAAACACAAGGTCATCCTTTAATGGACAAGAAATGGCGATGAAACCACAAACAGGTCAGCAAGCACATCGTGTATGTGGATTTCCATCCATATATAGGCAGGCCTTTCTGAAGGTCCCCCAGAACACATTTTTAAGGTTATGTATAATAAAAGGCATCCAGTTACAGTACATCATTTTAACAGCATTAGGTTCAAGAAGCTGACAGTCAACTATCAGTGTCAGACATGGTGACAAGACATACCTCATAAAAGAGCTTACCAATATTCCTGTGTGGAAACATACGAAGGTAAAAGGGTAACGGGCAACAGAGAAAAGAACATTTTGTATACTGTACCCAGGAGGGAACGGCTACAACCAACTAGATGCAATGTATCAGAAAGCAGGCTTGTCAAAGTGTAAGCCACACAGTGACCATGTCCATAACATGCAAACTGGATGGTATGGATGATGAAGGGTATGGGAGAATGGAGCCAAGCTGCGGCATGTAATTTAAAGTACCCACTTATGTTCTAAATAGGGCACAGGTTATATACGTGGAGGTTCAAACACCATAGAATTTGTTCAAGGGGAGATCTATGGACAACCACATTGATGGGATATTGATGCTTAAATGGGGTTTACACCTAGATATTTATGACTTACCCAAAGGATAGGTCCCCAACATAAGATCATACAGATCAGCCAATTCCAGAGCCCAGGGAATAGAGCCAAAAGCTCCATTTCCACGTCGTAGCTGGCCCCCCCCAAGACTGACAGTTAATTCTTATGGATAGTTCATAAATGTTCAAAAGGTTGAAAACCCCTTTAGGCTTTTATTTTAAGTAATCAAAAATGGAATGTGGGGATAGAGGTTGGTGATCTACTAGGCTCATTTTATGGTATAAATGATGCAAGTCAAAACAAATTGAATGGACAACCTGGAAACCTGGTTTCTAAGCACAGTTGGTTTTGTTTTATGGAAGCTTGCGAGGTACCAAAAATGAACTTTTTGACAGAGGCAATCTGAAACTAGTCTTAATCTTTCTACAGGTCCTCGAAAATTGGATTTTCCATCAGTTAGGCTCCTTTGACATCAACATTGGAGGCCCGGTTAGGAGACTCCGGTCAATTTGGTCAAATTTTGGACAAAATAAAAGGTGACTTACAATGACGGAAACACAATGGACCCTTATAGCCCATGTGTTTTGTTATGTGACAAAGCCTTAGGGGACCAACTATTTACAAGACCATTTTATATGTGGGAACAACGTTTTTTATGCTTTTCAAAAGATTGGAATTTTAACTTGTATATATAGGGTTTTGATTACATAGTGTGACCATTGGTTCACATGATTGTGTTCCGATTGCATCATACAAGATAGTTCGATAACCCAGTCATGGAAAACTTAAGACATGGATAACACCTTTAAGGTGTCCAATTTAGGCGATCAGAAAATTGCCTCATTAGTTCATTTGGGCCCGAAACACAAATATTCCATAAAACAGATAAATAGACTGATGCATGCATAATATATCATTACTTATCAAATTAATAGAAAGCTTTACATAATGCCAACTCAGGTTGCATACTATACCGTGGATCGTGTCTGTCACCTGGAAACCAGAGTGTGCAAGGCACGATGGCATGGGTACGCCTGCAGCAAAGAACACATGCACATACAACTAAAGAGGTATAACACCCTGCCCCAACAATAATTAGTCTCCACCCACCCCCAAAAAAACCCACCCAACCAGAAAACGTCAGAAAACCAGGCTGCCTGTGGCAATTGTCAGGCCAGCGTTTTATAAGGCACAACTTACTGTGCCTTTTTTGGAACATTAGTATATTATTGATATAACAGAAGTTACTAGAATTAGGATTTCCAACAGGAAATAAAATGCTGGGGGAACACTTTATATAGGGCAATACTACAAGAATGAGAAATAAAACTAGGCTTTTAAATTTACACTAGGCTTGAAGAGGGCCTTCACACTATCGAGAGTAAAGGTTAGCAATTACCAGCCACAACAGTTTTCACCGTCAAGTTTCTTGATCTAAAGGGATCTAGTCCGTAGTCTTTACCTAATTCCTAGTGTGAAAGAAAAATAAATATTTGCCTGGTATCTAAAAAATAAAGGACAGCATTATCCCTTCTCCACAGGTCTCCTGACCTTGTGGAACAAGATGGCTGCCACACTTCCACATGAAAACATGGCAGCCATCCTTTGAATTGGCGTTTACAGACAGGAAGTCAAACAATTGAATGTGCATGGTTTACTAAAACAGTTCGGTATTAACTCAAAATTACATAGCATAAGCAAAAGACTTGATTAAAAGAGCATGAGATAAGAGCATAGGATCATGTTCTCAGTGTTAGAGGATATTTACTTAAAAACCTGCTTATCTGGACACAAGGTACACTGACTTTATACAGCATGTCACAGTAATGCCTGTTATGACTACAGGGGCCATATTACATGAGAAGAGCTACAGCTACTCCACACCAAAGAAGCCTCTTAATCCCCCCTACCATCCTGTCTTTAGTGTGAAGCTTTCTGTAGCTGCACACCCTTGTCTGTAAAGCCGGAGTTAGTGCGCATGCACAGTAGCTCCGGCGCCAAGGTCTAGCAGCTTATAGCTGTGTGCTCTCGTCTGAAGCTAGAGCACCATACTGCGCATGTGAAGTAGCCCCGGTTTTGCACATCTACAGCAAGCTGCACACTGAAGATAACATGGTAGGAGGTAGTAGCTCCCGCTCCAAAGCCGGGCTACCACACGGCCCAGTAGCCTGTAGAGAAAATTTGCATAAATAAAAGATAATTTTTACTAGGTTCGGTTTTAATAGTTTATACAAAATAATGATACTAGGTAGTTTTATAGACCCCCAGCCCTTTCAGAACTACCTTACTAGGTAGATCCCATATTGTAGGTTTCCTTTAAAGAAAATGCCTTTGTCATCAATATGAATAAATCTGATTTTGTGGTGAGGGAAAGGGGCCATTCAAATCGGTATCCCGATCGGTTGAACTGCTCCCCCTGCCAGGATCACCACACGCTGCTGACAAGGGTCCAGGTAAATGTCAAATAATCAACTAAAAAGCACTGGGTTTATTTACATTGCTGAAAATGTGGCAATTTTAAAAAATAAAAATGCGAGTAGCTAATGGAAAAATTACCTCACGGATTTTAGGTTATCCAACCCAAAGATATCGGTGAAAGTGCAACACCCACCAACTATACTGATCACCTATTTCACACTACAGTACAAACCAGAACAGGACTCCCTTCAGAGTGTAGTGGCTGTGCTGGCTAACTACAGGCACCTCTACTTCACTTCAATAATAGTGGTGCCTATAGTGAGTCAGGATAGCCACTACACTACTGCCAGAGCCTTTTCATGCTCTTGCTTTAGTGTGAAACAGCTCACCCTACAACTGCATATAACCTAAATACATACAGGCTTATTATCTATTAATATTCAGGGTGGCTCAACGCCAAACGTTTTATATTAAACTGAGGATTTGTGCTCTAGATCAGAGATTAGTTTTACAGCTACTCAAAATGTATTTGGACCATTTCCATTTCTTGTTCCAATCTGTGTAGTATGAAAAGGATGAATGACTACATAGACATGGAATGTGAATGGCAGGGCAGAGTTCACAGTCAGTGTCAGAGAACCAACGCATACACAATGCATGATGACTTGCCAGGAGAACATTACAACTATACATGGTTGTGTCTTACAGTAAATGAGTCAAGAACAGTAAGGCAAGTAACTGCGATAAGAAAGTAGATCCTATCGCTGATCATTACCAAAGTCCACACCACTCTGCTCTCTTGGCTTGGACTTTGAATAATGACTGATTGGGGGAAGCACCCAAAGCTAAATAGTTGAGCTGCCAATGTAAATAACCATAAAAGTCTTCCACCAGTATATTAAAGCAAACAAGAAAAATAACTTTAATGGGTTTAAAATGACAAGTTATATTGTCCGATTTTGCAGAACGCGATTAACTCCTGCTGTGCATTTATTTGATTATTAATAGAGAACTATGTACAGCAAGGAGATTGAGGGTAGATGATCCTTAAGTATTAAGATAACCATCCACACTCAGTGCCTTGCATCTACTGTCCACCATTGTAAAGAAAATCTCTTAAACTTACCCATAAGAGATACAAAGGCATAGAGGGCTAAAGTAGCCTTTACCTCTAAATCTGGCATGACCAATCTACGGTCTCCAGCCATTTCTTCAGAATTACGACACCCATCAGCCGGAATTACTGAATCTGGAAAGCACACAATTGTCACCTCTGCCATGGATCTATTACAGGATTTTATGCCCAGATAACACAGGCAATTGTCAGACTTTAAATTATAACCCATTACATGTTTATGAAGCATTTCTAAATATAGGCCATTGTACGTTTTCTCAATTACTGCATGAAAACAAACCCTATCAGACAAAGCTGGTCTGTACTTTAGAGGCTTTATGCTAACAAACTGTGGTGTTTCAGAGACCTGGTTCCTGGCACATATTAGAAGAGGCCTATAACCAGAGGCCAAGTTAGTGCATGCAATTCCTATACTAAAGATTGCATTAAAAATGCCATTGGTGATGATGCAGAAGAATGTTCTTTAGAATTGGGGGCTACCTAAAATCCTTATTCCACTACTGGCCAATTCAGATCATAGACAAAAGACAACATGTGGAGCAGTCACTAAACAAAAAACAGACTAGATTTGTGTACATGTTGCATATTTTATACTTTTAACATACAATTACCTAGTGTACCATCTACTCCAGTGGCGGATTACATAGAAAATTAGTGAGGTGCAAAATTCGGCCTTTATTGGTAAAAAAAAAAACAAAAACAAAGGCAAAATACACTAATAAAAAGGCAGAAAAGCTCACCCACCTGCAGGATAGCGCCATACAAGCGCAGAAGAACACTTCGTGGTTCATTGCCTAAACAGACCTCATCTTCTGGTAAGGAGCAATGAAACAGCATATTACTCAGGCCACCACTAGAGTAAAAAGAAGAATTGGGTTACAGAAAGACGAACTATGCCAGCGTATATCTTTTATGGGTAGTTGCACAGTATATCAAATTGTTTTAGACTGTTTCTGGTACTTTAATTCCAAAGAGTTTGATACCAACGACTTTGAATATCTCCATATGCATTCAGCCACAGGTACCTACTGCTCATGATAGTCCAGAAACTATTTGACCCTGGGATAAGAAGGGCTGTATAACTCCACTTATAAAGCCACAACCTCTGACTTGCTTAAAAGTGGAACGTTAAGACAGCATGACATGTGATGATATCACCACAATGTGACCACTATATGAAGAGGAAGATCAGTAGATCAGTGACGTGGCGGCTGAAAGACCTATGATGCCACCATGTGTCCAGACATCACAGGATCTTCCTCGGGTCCAGGCACCATGAATGTGGCAATCTTCTTATATTTGCTACCATTACCATAATTTTGAGAAGATTACCACAGTCACTGCGCCTATGAGTAAGCATCCATGGTTTATCATACTTTATTTTGATGATAAATTTTCTTTAAAGGGGTTGTCCAGGTTGTCAGGCCATAAAAACTTCAACCATGGATCTGGCCATGATTTCCGATTTCTTCCCGGCACTGATGGTTAGTGCTGGAGCTTAACAAGAGCACTGAGAAAGGCAAGAATCTTTGTTTTTACACAAATCCCTTCCCCAGGACACATTATATATCCTGAAAAAACAACACTTTATGTGCTGCAAAATATAAGCTTTGGAACGCAACATACATTTTGTAACTAATTAAAGGAAACCTACCACTTCGGATAGGGCTTCTAAGCAGCACATCCTGTGCACCAGCTCACCCTGAGCTGGTGCCGGCGCTTATCTTCGTTATGTTTTTAAACAGTTTTAAAGCGTTTTAACACTTTATTAATGTTTATATCCAAACTAGCTTCCCTGCACCGTGGTCCACCGTGCAACAAAATCCTTGAAAGGAAACTAGGCTGAAGTGATGGATTTCTCCAATGCCTTTCAGAACTTTTAAGGGTCCATGCAGACTAATAGATTGTTAGATTTAAACAAGTCAGCATCTCACACCCCTGAGCGATGGGGTAAATAGGCAACTTGTGCCGAGCTGACAAACATTGCTTCAGGCCTTGCTAACTGGGTATATAGTGACTCACTCATGGGCATTTATGTACGGAACAAAGACCAATATTGCCCCTCGTTTCTAAATCCTTAGATCCCAAGTTATACATTTGTCCATTGTTAATAAGGAGGGATGTAAACAATTATGGCACCAACTTTCCCTACAATGCTAACAATTACATTTGACTGCCTGGGATTACTCTGGATGAACACTGAAGTAGGTCACTTGACCTTTACACAAAGAGGTTATTGTTGGAAGGTCACTCTGATCTTTTATACCGCTGACCCACTTTACTTGGCTGTCCACTTGTTTGCCATTGGATTAAGGGAAAGGACACAATCTAGTTTTGTTGATTCAGTTTTTTGAAGCCAAAACCAGAAGTCTATAGAAAGATGAGGAAATCCTAGTATTCGGAATGAAACACATGGTAATCTCAGGGAGAAATACAGCCTTGTGCAGCCTCTTAGGATCTACACAGTAAAGTTATGTACTACGCATAGATAAGATACCCCACCCTAAACTTTTACTGTAACAGTGTTTACCCAAAATGTAAATGTGTAACATACAGTGCGGTATGCAAGGTCAGTTCTGTTTTCCTATACAAGGCTACTGGCAACTATGTGAAGAATAAGGAGAAGTGTTGTGTAGTAGGGGGCTCCCAATCCACTTCTATGTGTGTAAGCAACTGTTACTATAGAAAGTATGGAAGAAGCCAAGCCCTAATCTAAACCATTTACAAAAAACTCTTAGAGGAACTAATTGGTTTGAGGACATTAAACAGTGTTCACAAAGATTGGGACACATTCACTAACAACAGTGCAAACTGCACTATGTGAAGTTTGTCTGTGTAGATCATAGGGTGTACCAGTTTCAGGATTTCTGGCTCACATTTAATGAATTCTGTCGTAGTTTGCATGTTAAATCTGGCACACAGTCTAAATGAACACCGGAACGCCCCCTAATTGGTGCGACAACTGTGGTGCAGGCACTTAAATACCTGTGCCAGCAGTTTGCACTAAAAACTGGCGCACAGCCCTTATTAAATGTCCCCCATTGTGTTTAATGTCCAGACCAAATAGGATTGCTGCCCTCTCCTCAATGTTAATGAAAGAAGCATCACTAAATATGACATTCGCCAGATGCGCAGTATTCATCTGGTTATTGGAGGCATCATCTATAGAAACACTGCTGGAAGGCACACTGGTTGTGTATAGACAGAAGGTCATTAAATAGAATTAAATAGAATTATGATAAGGGTTAAACATGTCTCCTACCAAAAGGACGGGAAACCAAAAGCCAACCAGAAGCGTCTGAGTCACCGTGCTGCGGTATCAGGCCTCGTGACTCATCGGCCACCTTATAAATTGGGCCATTGTTTGATACAGTTTGATCATTAACCCTTGCCTGATAGCCGAGGATCTAAAACCACGGTGCAGAGAATTCATTAGGGGGGGGGGGGTGATTAGAAGACTGCCAGCCATACACAGCATTGGTGGCCCCCTGGCAGTGCGAGAACTACCTGGGCGTATGGGTAGATATCCATGTAACTGCTAAGACGCACTCCCGGACCTGCAATGGAAAGTCCCTGGGCTTCACCCTGGATTTTTCCACATGTTCAGAATGAACATCTTAATTCCCCACATTAGGTTTAGCCTCTGACATCTGCCATAGACAACGCTGCAGGTTGGATTTTTCCACTGTGTGACTGACAGAAAGCATGCTCACAGTAGGATGGGATTCATCTTATTTCTACATAGAGGAAACATGTAACGCATGACGCAGAGCCGTCCTATGACAGCCACGTGACAGCGCCCCCGCCCCCGCGGCGGCCACTCACCGCTATTACACTCACCGTATAACGCTGATGTGGAAGCGCTCCTCCTCCAGAAACCTCCACGCCCCGGGCAAGAACTCCTTACACCAGCGGTACGCCTTGCGCCTGGTGCGGGCATCGGGCTCGTCTTCCTTCGCCCTAAGGTTTTCCTCTTCTTTTTCTCGGTTTTCCGCCACCACGGACTCAGCGATTCTCTGTCCGGTCACCAGCCCTCCGGCCGAGCTGATTAACAAGCCCAGAGAATTGGGGAGCTCGTCCGCGCAGGCGAATTTTGTCTTCATCCTGAGAGGAAAGAAAAACACACAGATACGTCCCTAAACCAGAGAGAAAGAATGAATGAGAGCGCGGAGGGATACAAGAACCACTGCTTTATAATGTCACCGCGCCCCTGCACTACTCGCTCACGTCTGACTGTCTCGCCCTGGACGTCTGCCTTATGTAGCTTACGTCACAAAGCCTCGCGGGGCTCCTCCCACCACTCCTGCATTCCGGGAGCTGGTACGCGAGTGGCACTGGCTCGCGGTGGCCCTGGTGACACTAGTGGCCGCCGCTGGTATTACACGCTATCTTCCTGCTTACCAGTCACGACTGCTGCTGTCTCTGTGGTTACAGACATAGGTTTGCCAAGAAGCTGAGGGGTATACCCCTGGCAGGCATAGAGACCTGCAGGCAGTGCCATTCCAGCTGGACAATGGCTGTGTGACTGGGGGGCCCCATAGCATCAGAAGTCCCACACAGAGACAGTATGAGAAATATGTAGGCCCTCTAAGAACTCTCCACTATAGCAACTTCCATATTATCCATGAGAAAAGAGAGCAAAATACTAATCCTGAGGGATGGGAATGTATGTCATCTGACTGCTCCATGTTTGCCCATCATTTCTTGCTCTTGCAGCTACCACCTACCATCAAAATCACACAGGATAAACCAGGGACACATCCAGACACCGTGACTGTGGTTATCTTATTATATTTGTTATCCTTGGCTTCAGGCTCATTAGTAAAGCGCAGCAGAATTTGAGGCACTGTATAAATACTTACAGACGACCCCTAGTTACAAACGGACCTCTGGTAATTTATTGTACTTTAGTCCTAGGCTACAATGATCAGCTGTAACAGTTATCACAGGTGTCTGTAATGAAGCTTTATTGTAAATCCTGGTTCTTACAACATTTTTAAAATCCAATTGTCACAGAGACCAAAAAAAAAATTTGTCTGGAGATAAAATTATAAAATATACAGTTCCGACTTACATACAAATTCAAAGAACAAACCTACAGAACCTATCTTGTATTGGCTGTAATTATGAAAGTTGATTTTTAAAAGGAAGGGTAACAACTATAAGAAAATTACCACGGTCACGGTTCCTAGATCTATGAGTAAGTGTCCCTGGTTTATCATGATGGTAGATTTAATTTAATAACAATTAAACCTCTAACACTGATGCTATGGGCTCCCCTGATCACTTCTCTGTTTTAATTTTTTACTCCTCACTATACAAAAGCCATACTTTTTTATTTCTCAGCTTATAGAGCAATCTAGGGGCTTGTGTTGTGCTGGATAGATTGTTCTTATATTGTTGTTATATTCCGTACAGTGTTATAGGGAACTCTTTAAAAAATTCCAAATTGAAATTGAGAGAAAAAAGTAGCAACATCTTCTTATGGGCTTTGTTTTTACAGCTTTCACTGTGTGGTCTAAATGACACAACCCCTTAATTCTCTGGGTTGGTATGATCAGAGATGGTGATGGTCCAACTACTTGGGTAAGTGTATTTAAAGGACACCTGTCATCAGGTCTCTGTCACTATTTCTGTCACCTCTACCTGTTGGAGCAGCTCACAAGGATCTAGTCAATTCATACATTAATCATTGTAAAAATCATCATTTCTTTATTATGTAAATGAGGCTGGTCACATGGTCAGAGGCAGTGATGTCACACCTGTTACCCCTCCCCTCTGCCCCCTGCTCATGTCTGTGTGTAATGTATTGTAAAGCATTGCTAGCGTCTGTGCTTTATCTTTTGACATGTTCTCCTCCCATACATATGTGTTAGACACAGACATCAGCTACACAAGTACCTGACATGTTCTGCTATAACATAGCTGCCTGGTGCTGTTGTATCTTTCACATACACACACAGGCTGCAGGGGGCTCCAGCACCAGGAAGCTAATGGAGGAGCCATTACAACATTATACAGGCTGTCAGTCAAGCACTGGGGGGTGTGGCTGTGCCTCCCACTCATGAATAAGCTGGACAGCTTGAATATGATAATGACCCATTGGACATCTCATCCCCCAGTATAAAGGTAACACAGCACATGCCCCAGTATGCAAGTATGCCAGCACATGCCCCCAGTATGTAGGTAGCACAGCACATGCCCCCAGTATATAAGTAGCCAGCACATACCCCCCAGTATAAAGGTAGCACAGGACATGCCCCCAGTTTGTAGGTAAAACAGCACATGCCCCAGTATATAAGTAGCCAGCACATGCCCCCAGTATGTAGGTAGAACAGCACATGCCCCCAGTATATAAGTAGCCAGCACATGCCCCCAGTATAAAGGTAGCACAGCACATGCCCCAGTATATAAGTATGCCAGCACATGCCCCCAGTATGTAGGTAGCACAGCACATGCCCCCAGTATATAGCTAGTACAGCACATGCCCCCAGTATATAAGTAGCCAGCACATTCCCCCAGTATAAAGGTAGCACAGGACATGCCCTTAGTATATAAGTATGCCAGCACATGCCCCCAGTATGTAGGTAAATTAGCACATGCCCCAGTATATAAGTATCCAGCACATGCCCCCAGTATGTAGGTAGAACAGCACATGCCCCAGTATATAAGTAGCCAGCACATGCCCCCAGTATGTAGGTAGAACAGCACATGCCCCAGTATATAAGTAGCCAGCACATGCCCCCAGTATGTAGGTAGAACAGCACATGCCCCCAGTATGTAGGTAGAACAGCACATGCCCCAGTATATAAGTAGGCCAGCACATGCCCCCAGTATATAAGTAGCCAGCACATGCCCCCAGTATATAAGTAGCCAGCACATGCCCCCAGTATATAAATAGCCAGCACATGCCCCCAGTATGTAGGTAGAACAGCACATGCCCCAGTATATAAATAGGCCAGCACATGCCCCCAGTATATAAGTAGGCCAGCACATGTCAGACCAGAGGGCAAGTATAACTATTCTTTTAAAAAATACAAAAATAATAATCTCACACAACCTTACAATGTTTTGCTTTACAAACACTGATCCACATGTATTAAAGTGTTTGCGCTTTAGTTTTCTGTCTCACTTTGCACTGAACAGAAAATGCAACCTGCTTGCTCATGTATTTACCAAGTGTTTTCGCTGCATTGTGTCTGCCGTGACGCAAAATTCTGCACCTAAAGAGTTGGACCGTGCATCACATTTATTACTGCGACTCGAGAGAATTGTGTCACACGTTCTATGTGCATCGAAAAAGTTGATGAACACTTCTCGAGCAGTTTAAGGGGCGCCAGTTTTGATCAATCTGGCGCACTCTGCACACTCCACAGGCAAGCTGCTCCTAGTGCAGTTTGGAATAGTTTTGATAAATGTAACCCACTATGTCAGCGGCGACACAAAATTCCATTGCAGGACAGCGGCAGAGGAGTTAATCAGCAGCAGTGGAGGAATAGAATGCAAGGAATATTTTAGATGTGTTTGTAGTGGTTGGATGATAATAATAATAATAATAATAATTCTTTTATAGCACACACAGACTCCACAGAGCTTGTCAAATCAGTCCCTGTCTCCAATGGGGTTCACAATCTAATCAACCTACCAGTATGTTTTGGAGTGTGGGACGAAACACACGCAAACACAGAGAGAACAAACAAACTTTTTGCAGATGAACTCAGGACCCCAGCACTGCAAGGCTGTAGTGCTAACCACAGAGACACCATGTGGATTCCACACATAAAAATACAGTTGGGGAACAGGAGAGAAGCTAGCTTGGAGGGGTGTTGATGCTGCCCTAGGCACTCTCAGTGCTTACACCCCCTATTGGAGCCATGAGGCTAACGCCACTGCCTCTAACCCCAGCACGTTACTAGAAGAGATCATTGCTGGACCTAGGAGGAATCTCTCCATTTATCCACTGCTATCATTAGATTCATAAACGCAAATTTGTGGCAGCATATATGGCAATGGCGGCCCGGCGGCGGTATTCGCGCCATGTGAATGTACCCTTAGGCTGTGTTCACACAGTATATTTGTATTGCGTTTTGAAAACATTTGGGCAAAATTCATCATCACATCACATGGTGTGTGACATTGTTAGTCATCACTGCTAATGTTAACCCCTTAACGCTCTTTGACAACATATACATCCAGGTCGGCATCTAGTTCGCAGACCTAGACGTATATTTTTGCCTGGCATTTCTCTTACCATGACAATTGTCAACGGTGACAGCAGTACAGAACCCCGGCTGCACCCATAAGCCAGGACTCCCATGTAAAAGCTGGGATTGCGATAGCTTCAATTCCAGCTGTTTAACCCTTCAGACACAGCGGTCAAACATGACTATGGCTCCTATATTGTTACGGTGTCTGCCCCGTCACGATCGCCCCCCCGTGCACCGTTTTCGTGGGGGTGCCGATCGTCTCCATCGCAGTCTTGGGTTCCGGACGAGGAGCTACCTCTAGAAGCACAATGACAGGTTCTGTCGGAGACCTCCATTTTGTTTTATTTCATCTTTGATGCTTAAACGGTTAATATTAAGATTGACAATGGCTGTTTTCAATAGTTTTAGGGGTGCAATTTAAAAAGTTGGTACTTTGTGGGGAGTTTCTAATAAATAGAACTTTTAAAACCCCTATAAATATGAAAAGGCCTCTAAAATAATTGAATCTTAAATTTTTGTGAAAATCTGGAAAAGTGCTGATTGATTTTTTTGCCTCCTAAGATCCTAATAAAATAAAATAACATAAAAAAATGATGTCAACATAAAGCAGACATATGGTTAATGTTAGTTAGCAACTAATTTGGGAGGTTGAACATAACATTTAGAAATCAGAAAATTGCAAATTTTTCAAAATTTTCACCAAAGTTTACATTTTTTCATAAATAAATGCATAAAATTTCAACCAAAATATACCACTAAGGTGAAGTACAACATGTCACAAAAAAAATGTCTGAAAAGCACCTTGGTGAGCTAAAGTTATATTCTCATAAAGTGACACATGGCATATATGAAAATCGGGCCGGCTCCTTATGGTGCAAAAGAGCTGGGTCCTTAAAGGGTTAAAAGACAAAACATATGTTGCTACTTACTAAACACATATGCATTTTGTCCAATGCATGTGAATTGCAAATGCAACACCCCTGCCGATGTATAGGCAGAGGAGTAGTTGCGAATAAGCCCCTTTGTCTACAAATCTAGGGACATATAGTCAAATAGAGGTAATTAGCAGCGGTAAATACTGCCTGGACAGGCAAGGGTTAAATCTGTATGTAATATTGTTATCCAATGATGTTCCAATCTGTAAGCTGGAGTGTGATTGGAGAGTGAGCACCACCTGACCAGGGAGTAACAAAACCCCTGGACAGGAAGTGACAGATCTCTTGGGATCCAGCTCTTTAGGAGAGCACACCTAGCAGATGATCCACCCAAGCATATAGAGCAGTGGTGGCGAAGCTATGGCACGGGTGCCACAGGTGGCACTCGGAGCCATTTTAAAGTGACACTTCACTGGCTCTTCGGAATTGCAGGACTAGTGAGGAGGTGCTGATAGAACTGCAATATCTCTGGAGGTCCTCCTGCTGCACCCAACATTCTTCCTCTTCAGAGAGACCCTGCAGAGAAGCTACAATGATGTCTGAATTTGCCCTCCTTCTTTCAACTGTATTGGTTGCCTCAGGGGGCCAATACGATTGAAATATGTGGAAGAACAGGTAGCAATAAGTTACTGCTTCAAATGCCATGTTGGCACTCCACATTAAATAAGTGGATTTTGGTTGTAGTTTGGGCACTTTGTCTCCAAAAGGTTCGCCATTACTGATATAGAGAGAGACAGCGTGTATCGCACACCTCTAGTGCTACAACACAGAATACCCAGGATTAAAGCTGCAGCTTCCATATCTGGACACAGCTACCTCCCAGCCTGCACCACTACCAGGCTGGTGAACTACTCCAGAGGATCACATTCCATGACCACTCTCAGTAATCCGGATTTATCCAATAATCCGACACCTGTTCTGAAATCGTTTGGCCCGTTGCCTGCAGTTGTTCCAATAAAGAACCTTAAGTTACTTTTGCACAATGTTGCCTCCGTCTGGTCCCTGTATATTGCTGTTCCATCAAGGGCTTCCCCATTCACTACCCAGGGACACATACTACACACACTAAGGGGTTGCCCCAGGGCGAATAAGTACATTACCCTCTCCCTCTCTACAATCTACATCAGCGTGCCTAGGCCGCAACCGCCAGCCACTCCGGTATTCTGGGCCCCAGCTGCCTCCAGGCCCCAAGAAAAGGCTAGGCCCCGGTGGGGGATGTTGCACAAACGCATCATCAGATTGTGGTCTCTGTGTTCACTGCATTTGGAATTTTTTTTTCCCGCTTCCCAGCACATGAAAAATTAAATACTAATTAATATCACTATGAAGTGCAATTTGTTACGCAAAAAACAAGCCATCACAGAGCTCTTTATGTGGAAAAATAAAAAAGTTGTAGATTTTTGAATGTGGTTAGTGAAAAATGGAAGTGAAAAAACTAAGGGCCAGGTCGTTAAGGGGTTAAGGGCTAATTAGCAAGGTTCCCTAGCTTAAGTGCACCCTGTGATTGGACTCCAGTGTGGGGGTTCATGAGAACCCCTATAAAACACCTTAAGGGTTAACAAACTTCTTAAAAGTTCTTTATCATGCGTTGAGGGTTGTAGTTTCCACAATGAGGTAATTTTCGAGTCTTGCTATTATTAAGGGTGCTGTCACACGTTGCAGTTAAAACTGCATAGCAATTAGTTTTGAGGTGGTTTTAGGTGCAGTTTTGTCAATTTCACAGTTGAAAGACATGAACTGAACGAGCGAATTTGATTTTGAGGGTGCTGTCACACGTCCCGTTTAATGCATGCGTTTAAAAACGCATTGCAATAGCTGGAGAGTGATTTGCCTAATTAAACAGCTGCTAACACCTGTGTTTACAAAACGCAACCGTTAACGCATTGTTAAAGCATGCGTTAACATCGCGGTTAACGCATGCGGTTGTTAACGCATTGTTAACACACGCGTTAACGCATGCGTTTTGTAAACACAAGTGTTAAGATGTGTTTAATTAGGCAAATCACTCTTCAGCTATTCCAATGCGTTTTTAAACGCATGCGTTAAACGCGACGTGTGACCGCACCCTGAAGGAGAAAGCTGTTCCACAAATGTCATTCACCTGTTGATTTGATGTCTTTCACTTGTTAAAATAAGTAATACCACCTAAAACCAACCCGAAGGGGTGTCTGGAGGATGTGCCCAGCACCTGCTCCGCCTCTGACAGCACCCAACCAAAAAAAAACCCCCTCCCAGTGGCAATCAAGTAAAAAAGATAATGTGGCAGATTTACTTACTTGGTCCATTCGCAATCCAGTGGCGCGTTCTCTGCGGTGGATTCGGGTCCGGCCGGGATTCACTAAGGTGGTTCCTCCGACGTCCACCAGGTGGCTGCTGCGCTGAAGTTCCCCGAGGCCCGGCGAAATGCACTCAAGTTCACCGGCCTATTCCTGGTGAAGGTAAGCGCGAGTCTCGGGACATTTTTTTTTTTTTTTAAATGCGGCGGTTTTTCCGAATCCGTCGGGTTTTCGTTTGGCCACGCCCCCGATTTCCGTTGCGTGCATGCCAGCGCCACAATCCGATCGCGTGCGCCAAAATCCCGGGGCAATTCAGGGGAAATCAGCGGAAATATTCGGGTAACACGTCGGGAAAACGCGAATCAGGCCCTTAGTAAATGACCCCCAATATATTTATCTGAAATTCTCACCAGATATGCAGGAGTATCAAACGCATTTTCACTGGGGGACACATCCGCCTCCTGGTTGCCTTAAGGGCCAAATGTAGTTTTATTACAATATAAATCTATGTACCCCTTTACAGTTAAATGAGCTGTTTAGTAGTTACATATAAACAGTATTACTATCACAATCAGCCCTTTGAAGCGAACAAGAAAGCTCAAGTCACAGTGCTCCCCAGTAGCCAAGTCACAGTTCTTCTACAATAGCCACAGTGCTCCCCAGTAGCCAAGTCACAGTTCTCCTACAATAGCTACAGTGCTCCCCAGTAGCCAAGTCACAGTTCTCCTACAATTGCTACAGTGCTCCCCAGTAGCCAAGTCACATTTTGCCTACAATAGCCACAGTGCTCCCCAGTAGCCAAGTCACAGTTCTTCTACAATAGCCCTAGTGCTCCCCAGTAGCCAAGTCACAGTGCTCCCCAGTAGCTAAGTCACAGTTCTACAATAGCCAAAGTGCTCCCCAGTAGCAAAGTCAGTTCTTCTACAATAGCTACAGTGCTCCCCAGTAGCCAAGTCACAGTTCTCCTACAATAGCCACAGTGCTCCCCAGTAGCCAAGTCACAGTTCGCCTACAATAGCTACAGTGCTCCCAGTAGCCAAGTCACAGTTCTTCTACAATAGCCACAGTGCTCCCCTGTAGCCAAGTCACAGTTCTCCTACAATATCCACAGTGCTCCCCTGGAGCCAGGCCAGTCAACACAAGGCTGTAAGCCGGATTCAGCCTGTGGGACTTGTGTTCTGTTGAATTCAAGTCAGGTGTCTGGGCTATTCAAGCAGCTTTACTCTCTTTCTTTGAAAACAATTAAGCGTTTCCTTGGCTGTGTTGCTGAAATGTCTACCCTCATTTCATAGTCATCATCATAGTTGATGACAGTATGTTTCTGTACATTTGTCCATTCACCCTTCCCTCAATTAGTGCAGAAACAGTGCCTAATTTTGAAAAATTTTATGCCCGCCACTGAACATGAAATTTTTTTTATTACTTTGGTAATTGCATTGAATAATAATTTATATTTTGATAGATCTGGCATGGAATACGTGGATGCATAACACGTTTTAGATCTAGTTTCTTTATTAGTAGGTGCTTTCAATAACAACCTAGAGGGTAAAGATCAGATAAAAAATTAAGGTGCTGCCGTCATATTCAACCACAGCTTCTACAATAGCCCTAGTGCCCCCCAGTAGCCAAGTCACAGTTCTTCTACAATAGCCCTAGTGCTCCCCAGTAGCCAAGTCACAGTGCTCCCCAGTAGCCAAGTCACAGTTCTACAATAGCCAAAGTGCTCCCCAGTAGCAAAGTCAGTTCTTCTACAATAGCCACAGTGCTCCCCAGTAGCCAAGTCACAGTTCGCCTACAATAGCTACAGTGCTCCCAGTAGCCAAGTCACAGTTCTTCTACAATAGCCACAGTGCTCCCCTGTAGCCAAGTCACAGTTCTCCTACAATATCCACAGTGCTCCCCAGTAGCCAAGTCACAGTTCTTCTACAATAGCCACAGTGCTCCCCTGTAGCCAAGTCACAGTTCTTCTACAATAGCCACAGTGCTCCCCTGTAGCCAAGTCACAGTTCTCCTACAATATCCACAGTGCTCCCCTGTAGCCAAGTCACAGTTCTCCTACAATAGCCACAGTGCTCCCCAGTAGCCAAGTCACAGTTCTTATACAATAGCTACAGTGCTCGCCAGTAGCCAAGTCACAGTTCTCCTACAATAGCCACAGTGCTCCCCTGTAGCCAAGTCACAGTTCTTATACAATAGCTACAGTGCTCCCCTGTAGCCAAGTCACAGTTCTTATACAATAGCTACAGTGCTCCCCAGTAGCCAAGTCACAGTTCTTATACAATAGCTACAGTGCTCGCCAGTAGCCAAGTCACAGTTCTCCTACAATAGCCACAGTGCTCCCCTGTAGCCAAGTCACAGTTCTCCTACTATAGCTACAGCGCTCCCCTGTAGCCAAGTCACAGATCTCCTACAATAGCCACAGTGCTCCCCAGCGGCACACCATGCGCTGCCGGTGTGCCAGTCCTTAAGCTCCAGGACATGGAGCCAGGCCAGTCAACACAAGGCTGTAAGCCGGATTCAGCCTGTGGGACTTGTGTTCTGTTGAATTCAAGTCAGGTGTCTGGGCTATTCAAGCAGCTTTACTCTCTTTCTTTGAAAACAATTAAGCGTTTCCTTGGCTGTGTTGCTGAAATGTCTACCCTCATTTCATAGTCATCATCATAGTTGATGACAGTATGTTTCTGTACATTTGTCCATTCACCCTTCCCTCAATTAGTGCAGATGCAGTACCGAATTTTGAAAAATTTTATGCCCGCCACTGAACATGAAATTTTTTTTATTACTTTGGTAATTGCATTGAATAATAATTTATATTTTGATAGATCTGGCATGGAATACGTGGATGCATAACACGTTTTAGATCTAGTTTCTTTATTAGTAGGTGCTTTCAATAACAACCTAGAGGGTAAAGATCAGATAAAAAATTAAGGTGCTGCCGTCATATTCAACCACAGCATTTAAAAGGTAAACTGTTTGCACTGATCATGCCAGCAGCCGGTTAGTGTCTGTTGATCTATGTGCAGTGCTTAAAGCAAAAAGAAAGACAGGAAAAATAAAGGTTTTTAAAAAGGCATTTTTATGACTTTATAGAAAGTCAAAATTTTACATAATAAGAATTTAATATGTAGCGCCTACAGATTACGCAGCACTGCATAGAGCATGCCAAATTGGTCGCTGTCCCCATGGGTCTCTCAATCTAATCAATCTACCAGTATGATTTGGAGTGTTGGAGGAAACCGGAAGACCCAGAGGAAACCCATGCAAACACATTGTCAGCACCTGTCCAGCAACAGCGCAACCACAACCAGGCTTGACGCTAGCTGTCAGACTAGGTAAGTGGTGGCGAACTCACCCTGCGACGTCCCTGCTGGCTAAGGTCCTGCCTAAAGCAGATAAATCGCCCTGATAAGGGCGAACCCACTATCAGGAACCTAACTGACGGTCCCTGAGCGACCCTACAAGATGACAAGGAAGACTTACTTCGTCTGGCAGCTGCTGGATGGTGTAGCGGACAGGTAACCGGAATACAGGTATAGACCAGTGTTCACACTGGTGCACAGAATATTAACACAAGTCTAAGACAGGTCACACCGGGAGATAAACGATACTGAGGGACAAACAACAGATACAGGAAGACAGGCGAGATATACACAGGTCAGGTCAAGAGCACTGAATACACAGGTAATACTGAAAAAAGCAAGGTCTGATGGGAGCAGGCAGGTATATAAAGCCGATCCCGGACACACCTCCAGCAGCACACTGGGAAAACTGTCCATCAGGCTAGTAACCCTTGCTGTGCAGAGCAGAAATGCAAGGAGCCGGGTGTGGCTCAGTTAATCCAAACACAAGCAGTAAGCCACAGTTCACACACAAATAAACGCCATCTATTCTGCCAACTGCGGATAGAGCGACGTTTAGGCACGGACGTTACACACATACATTTTATTAGAACTTGCTACCACTGCTCTTACACTGTATGACTTGGGTAAATATTTCATATATCCTTCCAGAAGCTTCTGGAAATTTGAGCCCATTCACCCTGACCGAACTGATGTAACTAATCCATGTTTTTAGGATGCTTGCTCGCACTGGCCTTTTCAGCTTTGCCCATAAATTTTTATTATTCAAAAGAGCTTTATTGAAATTGCACAAAGGTTACAGACAAATAAAATAGTATCACTATATTGCGGGAGCATAATATAAGCATTTACAGTTACAAAGAATGAATCCGCTAAATGCAGTTGCTCATTACAATTGTGATGTGTAGATAACACAATAAACTTATGCAACTAATAAAAGTATCTATTTTTCCAAATTGTACAGAGAAGAGAAAAACAAATTTAAACTACGGGGATAAGGGATGCAGAGATGTGGTAAGAGTGAGGGGGATTTGGGGTGTAGGGAGGGGGAAAATCAGTCCTGCAGCGTGGTATAAGTGGAAGAGTGCATAAAGTCCAACCAGGGGCCCCAGGTCAGGATGTGGCTATCTCCTGTGCGGTGAGATTCCGCAGAAAGCTCCTCCATCCTTTTCAAAAACAATATCTCTGCAAACCAGTCCGACATGGTTGGCACCCGGGTGGACTTCCACAATCTTGGGATCAGCGCTTGGGCTGCAATCAGTAAAAAACCAGTCAGTGACCTTTTTGCTTTTGTGGCTGATGGGAGTGGGAGCATAGATAACAGAAGGTGTGCTGGGTCATTCCTCAGTGTGTTGCCAGTTAGGTCGTTTACAGGGTCCACTACTCGGGTCCAGAAGGGCTGTAAAACTGGGCATTCCCACCAAATATGCAGCATACTGCCTACATCCTGTCGGCATCTCCAGCACTCGGCTGGACAAGAAGTGTAGATGGAGTGTAGTTTAGCTGGGGTCCAGTACCATCTGGACAAGATTTTGAAATTAGTCTCCTGAGCCCTGCCTGAGACGGAGATTTTATGACAGAGTTCATAAGCTTTTGACCACTCGTCTGTTGTAAAGGTTCTACTCAGTTCCTTCTCCCAAGCATTTACGTAGTGCGGGGTTACTTTAGCCCACTCGTCCTGAAAAAGGCCGTAGATCACTGAGATCGGGTGAGGGGTAGCTGCAGGAGATGTGCACATGTGTTCGAAGGGTCGCAGCTGGCGGTGAAGGTTGAGGCGCCTTTTGTGTGCTGTATAAAAGTGGAGCAACTGTTTGTATTCCCAAGTAGTGCGTGGTGAGCACATGGGTTGGGAGATAAGCTTGTCAAGGGGTTTATGAGAGGAATCTTGCGTCAGGTCCTTGAACGTCAGGGTGACACCGGATCTGATGGGGGCGAGGAACTCGGAGTGATTCCCCGGGGGGAAGTCGGGGTTGTCCGTGATGGGGACCATTGGCCCATCGGGATCGAATAGACGGGTAGTGGAGTCCAGTCGTTTTAGCGTTTTTAGTGTTTGAGCAGCTACATAGGGGAGTGTGTCCAGGAGGTGGTTTAGAGATGCATATGAATGGGACCAAGGC
The DNA here is from genome assembly GCF_040894005.1 of Engystomops pustulosus. Classification (NCBI taxonomy): domain Eukaryota; kingdom Metazoa; phylum Chordata; class Amphibia; order Anura; family Leptodactylidae; genus Engystomops; species Engystomops pustulosus. Next base: position 140,122,218 of record NC_092417.1, on the reverse strand, counting down.
AAAGTGGTTAAGTGAACCGGAGAGAGGTTCTCTTCTATCTGAACCCACAGTTTATGTGTACTGTTGTGGAACCAATCTAGAACCCTCGCGTATGTAGCTGCAAGGAAGTAATGCCTGCATTCAGGCAATCCCAGTCCCCCCTGTAGTTTTCTCAGCACCATTGTAGTTTTTGCTATTCTAGGGGATGAGGAAGACCAGATGAATTTATTGAGAAGACTCCCTAACTTCTGAAAGAACAGTTTGGGCAGGGCTAATGGGATTGTTTGAAAAAGGTATAGGAGTCTTGGCAGTACGGTCATTTTAACACAGTTTACCCTCCCCATCCATGAGATTTGTTTTGACGCCCAGATCGCAAGGTCCCTTTTTGCTGAGTGTAGGAAATTCTCGTAGTTCATAGCGTATGTGGATTTGAGATCTGAGGGGATTTGAATCCCTAGATAGGTAATAGCCTTTTGCTGCCAGGAGAAAGGGTATTGTTGGCGGAGGCCGCGTACCTCGGAATCCCGCAACCCTAGCCCCATCGCTACGCTTTTGGTAAAGTTTATTTTATGGTTGTTGAAGTAGCCAAATGTTTCTAGGACTGCCATAAGTGGAGGTAGAGAGGTACTGCGGTTTGTTAAGTAAAGGAGGACATCATCAGCGAAAGCTGAGCATTTGTACTCTCTTTTTCCTACTCTGATTCCCTTGTAGAGATGAGCGAGCACTAAAATGCTCGGGTACTCGTTATTCGAGACGAACTTTTCCCGATGCTCGAGTGCTCGTCTCGAATAACGAGCCCCATTGAAGTCAATGGGAGACTCGAGCATTTTTCAAGGGGACCAAGGCTCTGCACAGGGAAGCTTGGCCAAACACCTGGGAACCTCAGAAAAGGATGGAAACACCACGGAAATGGACAGGAAACAGCAGGGGCAGCATGCATGGATGCCTCTGAGGCTGCTTAATCGCACCATTATGCCAAAATTATGGGCAACAGCATGGCCATGACAGAGTGACAGAATGAAGCTAGATAGCATCTAAAACATCCAATAATTGACCCTGACACTATAGGGGACAGCATGCAGAGGCAGCGGCAGCAGTGGCAGGCTAGAGAGTCTCATGGCGACATACCCTAAATGGACTCAGGCTTCAAACCAATGGGTGGCAGAGAGGAACCAAAGGAGGTGAGCAAGAAGCGCTGAAATTATTTCCTCTGTGAACAAAAGGTTGACGGTATATTTAGTCGATAACACAGCATGGTGGCGACATAGTGACCAAGTTCCATAACGTATCTGGTGAAACACCCGAAAAATGAGCCTGACACAGCTCGTTTGATAAGGGGACGACATTTGGAGGCAGCCATGGAGAGGACTTCCATGATTAAGAGCGACAGTATGGGGCATCCATATTGCGCTTCTATGATTGCAACTGCAGGTCTCCAGCATGACGGCGACAGACGCGCCGAGTTCCACTATGTATGTGGTGAAACACCTGAAAATTCTGCCTGACACAGCTCGTTTGATAAGGGGACCATGTATGGAGGCAGTGAACTAGTAGTAGATTAAAGGTGCTGCAGTTAAAACTATGTTAGTTGGATCTTGGGATGGAGCTGGCGCTCCGCTGCCAGGCGAGCTTTTGCAAATCCAAGCCCCTGTCTCTAGGCTACTCCCCAAACAGCACTTCTAAGAACCTTTTGTATAAGATCAAGTGTAGTAGCGTTCTTATAAGTTTGGGATATGGCGGGTGAGGGGAATGTAAACAGATGCGCAAGAAGCGCTGAAATAATATCGGTTAATCATAAAAGTTTGCCAGTATATTTTGTGGATAACACAGCAGGGTGGCGACAAAGTTAACAACTTTGATGTGGAATGCCCTGTAATAGCTCTTGGGCGGTGTGCCTTTTATCGCCTAGGCTCAGCAGTTTGAGCACCGCCTGCTGTCGCTTAGCGACGGCACTGCTGCTGTGCCTAGAGCTACCGACTGATGGCGCCATGCCCACGGATGGTAATTCGGAGGAGGAGGATGTGGAGGAGGGGTGGGAGGAGGAGGAGGTATAGTAGGCCTTTGAGACCTGGACCGAGGTAGGCCCCGCAATCCTCGGCGTCGGCAGTATATGACCAGCCCCAGGGTCAGAATCGGTCCCAGCCTCCACCAAGTTAAGTGTAGTAGCGTTCTTATAAGTTTGGGATATGGCGGGTGAGGGAAATGTAAACAGATGCGCAAGAAGCGCTGAAATAATATCGGTTAATCATAAAAGTTTGCCAGTATATTTTGTGGATAACACAGCAGGGTGGCGACAAAGTTAACAACTTTGATGTGGAATCCATGAAAACAACCCAAATTTGTGCCTGACACACCTCGTTTGATAAGGGGACGATGTATGGAGGTAGCTATATGGACGACTTTTGGAGGTAGCAATGGAGACAACGTGTGGAGGCTGCTATGGAGAAAATTTAATTTGGATAGTGCCTGTATGTGGCAGTCCAAAAAAGTTTTCAAACCAGAGGAGCAGGTAGGGGGCCCTCCAGAAAAATGAAATAGATTGAGTGCCTGTATGTGGCAGTCCAAAAAAGTTTTCAAACCAGAGGAGCAGGTAGGTGGCCCTCCAGAAAAATGAAATAGATTGAGTGCCTGTATGTGGCAGTCCAAAAAAGTTTTCAAACCAGAGGAGCAGGTAGGTGGCCCTCCAGAAAAATTGAATAGATTGAGTGCCTGTATGTGGCACTCCCAAAAATTGTTTAAAACAGAGGATCGGGTAGGTGGCCCTCCAGAAAAATTAAATGCATAAAGTACTATAGCTAGAGCCAGTGGGCCCTGTCAAAAAATAGCCAGTTTCCTCTGCTTTAGTGTACAAAGAGGAGGAGAAGGAGGAAAATGAGGAGGAGGAGGAGTGCATAAATTATTCAGGTTGAGCTTCCTTCACCTGGTGGAGATTGGAAATCATGAGAAATCCAGGCTTTATTTTTCTTAATAAGCGTCAGCCTGTCAGCGCTGTCTGTCGACAGGCGTGTGCGCTTATCGGTGATGATACCACCAGCTGCACTGAAAACCCGCTCGGACAAGACGCTAGCGGCAGGGCAGGCAAGAACCTCCAAGGCGTACAGCGCCAGTTCGTGCCACATGTCCAGCTTTGAAACCCAGTAGTTGTAGGGAGCTGTGTGATCATTTAGGACGATGGTATGGTCAGCTACGTACTCCCTCACCATCTTTCTGTAAAGATCAGCCCTACTCTGCCGAGACTGGGGACAGGTGACAGTGTCTTGCTGGGGTGACATAAAGCTGGCAAAGCCTTGTAAAGCGTACCCTTGCCAGTGCTGGACAAGCTGCCTGCTCGCCTACTCTCCCTCGCTACTTATCCCGCAGAACTACGCACTCTGCCGCTAGCGCTGTCAGAAGGGAAATACTGTTTCAGCTTGTGCACCAGGGCCTGCTGGTATTCATGCATTCTCACACTCCTTTCCTCTCCAGGGATGAGAGTGGAAAGATTTTGCTTGTACCGTGGGTCCAGGAGAGTGAATACCCAGTAATCGGTGCTGGAATAAATACTTTGAACGCGAGGGTCACGGGGTAGGCAGCCTAGCATGAAATCTGCCATATGCGCCAGAGTCCCAACGCGCAAGAATTCACTCCCCTCACTGGCCTGACTGCCCATTTCCTCCTCCTCCAACTCCTCTTCTTCTGCCCATACACGCTGAACAGTGAAGGTCTGAGCAATGCTCCCCTCTTGTGTCTCGCCAACATTCTCCTCCTCTTCCTCCTCATCCTCCTCCACCTCCTCCGATATGCGCTGAGAAACAGACCTGAGGGTGCTTTGGCTATCAACAAGGGAATCTTCTTCCCCCGTCTCTTGTGACGAGCGCAAAGCTTCCGACTTCATGCTGATCAGAGAGTTTTTCAACAGGCCAAGCAGCGGGATGGTGAGGCTGATGATGGCGGCATCGCCACTGACCATCTGTGTTGACTCCTCAAAGTTACTCAGCACCTGACAGATATCAGACATCCACGTCCACTCCTCATTGTAGACTTGAGGAAGCTGACTGACCTGACTACCAGTTCTGGTGGAAGTTGACATCTGGCAGTCTACAATCGCTCTGCGCTGCTGGTAAACTCTGGATAACATGGTTAATGTTGAATTCCACCTCGTGGGCACGTCGCACAACAGTCGGTGAGCGGGCAGTTGGAGGCGGCGCTGCGCTGCCCTGAGAGTGGCAGCATCTGTGCTGGACTTCCTGAAATGCGCACAGGTGCGGCGCACCTTCGTGAGCAAATCTGACAGATTGGGGTATGTCTTGAGGAAACGCTGAACTATCAGATTTAACACATGGGCCAGGCATGGCACATGTGTCAGTCTGCCGAGTTGCAGAGCCGCCACCAGATTACGGCCGTTGTCACACACAACCATGCCTGGCTTCAGGTTCAGCGGTGCCAGCCACAGATCAGTCTGCGCCGTGATGCCCTGTAATAGTTCTTGGGCGGTGTGCCTTTTATCGCCTAGGCTCAGCAGTTTGAGCACCGCCTGCTGTCGCTTAGCGACGGCACTGCTGCTGTGCCTAGAGCTAGAGACTGATGGCGCCATGCCCACGGATGGTAGTTCGGAGGAGGAGGTGGAGGAGGGGTGGGAGGAGGAGGAGGCATAGTAGGCCTTTGAGACCTGGACCGAGGTAGGCCCCGCAATCCTCGGCGTCGGCAGTATATGACCAGCCCCAGGGTCAGACTCGGTCCCAGCCTGCACCAAGTTAACCCAATCTGCCGTCAGCGATATATAGTGGCCCTGCCCGGCAGCACTCGTCCACGTGTCCGTGGTCAGGTGAACCTTGTCAGAAACGGCGTTGGTCAGGGCACGGATGATGTTGTCTGACACGTGCTGGTGCAGGGCTGGGACGGCACATCGGGAAAAGTAGTGGCGGCTGGGGACCGAATACCGAGGGGCGGCCGCCGCCATGAGGTTGCGAAAGGCCTCGGTCTCTACTAGCCTATAGGGCAGCATCTCCAGCTTAAGCAATCTGGAGATGTGGACATTAAGGGCTTGGGCGTGCGGGTGGGTTGCACTATATTTTCTTTTCCGCTCCAGCGTCTGGGGTATGGAGAGCTGAACGCTGGTGGATGCTGTGGAGGATCGTGGAGGCGACGATGGGGTTTTTGTGCCAGGGTCCTGGGCAGGGGGCTGACTATCAGCTGACACAGGGGAAGGAGCAGTGGTGTGCACGGCCGGAGGTGAACGGGCTTGGTGCCACTGATTCGGGTGTTTAGCATTCATATGCCTGCGCATACTGGTGGTAGTTAAGCTAGTAGTGGTGGAACCCCTGCTGATCCTGGTTTGGCAAAGGTTGCACACCACAGTCTGTCGGTCATCCGGTGTTTCCTTAAAGAACCTCCAGACTTCTGAAAATCTAGCCCTCGCCACGGGAGCTTCACTACGTGACACATTTGGCGCTGATGCACCTGCTCTGGCCCTGCCTCTCCGTCTGGCCCCACCACTGCCTCTTCCAACCTGTTCTGCTATAGGACTCTCCTCCATCTCAGAAGCACTGTGTTCACCTGGCCTCTCAACCCAGCTTGGGTCTGTCACCTCATCATCCTCCGATCCCTCAGTCTGCTCCCCCCTCGGACTTCCTGCCCTGACAACAACTTCACCACTGTCTGACAACCGTGTCTCCTCATCGTCGGACACCTCTTTACACACTTCTTCCACTACGTCAAGAAGGTCATCATCACCCACAGACTGCGACTGGTGGAAAACCTGGGAATCGGAAAATTGCTCAGCAGCAACCGGACAAGTGGTTTGTGACTGTGGGAAGGGTCCAGAAAACAGTGCCTCAGAGTATGCCGGTTCAAATGCCAAATTTTCCTGGGAGGGGGCAGACTGGGGGGGAGGAGGCTGAGGTGCAGGAGCTGGAGGAGTGCCGATTTCGGTGACATGGGTGGACTGCGTGGAAGACTGACTGGTGGACAAATTGCTCGAAGCATTGTCGGCAATCCACGACATCACCTCTTCGCACTGTTCTGGCCTCAACAGTGCTCTACCACGAGTCCCAGTAACTTGAGACATGATGAACCTAGGGAGTGTAGCTCTGCGGCGTTCCCCTGCTCCCTCATCAGCAGGTGGTGTCTCACCCCACCCAGGACCACGGCCTCTGACCCCTGCAGTAGATGGACGCCCACGTCCCCGCCCTCGTCCTCTACCCCTAGCCCTCGGGTTAAACATTTTGAAAATGAAAGTTATATAACTTTAATTTTTTTTTTAACTTTTTTTTGTGTTTTTTTGTGTTTTTTAGGTTTTTTTTGTGTTTTTTAGTTTTTAAAACCAAACAATGCTATCCTATTGCTATGGCTATTTTCTAGCCAAGTATGAAAGCACACTGCTATGCCAGATGAGATGACGCTGAGTTATGAAAAAATAAACGTAAAATAAAAAGAAACTGCCAGACTGTGCCTAATTGAAATCCAACCCCTAATAAATTATCCCACTTCGGTCTTTGCGATGGATATGTGCGTCACTAAGCGCTAAACACAGCGGTCGCAAGTCTCACTCCAAATTCCTCACAATTGGCTAGTATATGCACTGCAGCAAGGACAGCCACCAGCAGATCAACCAGAAATAAAATATATATAACGCTATTGTAGGCGTAAGTAAGCCGTTTGGATTCTCCTTTGGCTATTTTCTAGCCAAGTATGAAAGCACACTGATGAGATGACGCTGAGTTATGAAAAAATAAACGTAAAATAAAAAGAAACTGCCAGACTGTGCCTAATTGAAATCCAACCCCTAATAAATTATCCCACTTCGGTCTTTGCGATGGATATGTGCGTCACTAAGCGCTAAACACAGCGGTCGCAAGTCTCACTCCAAATTCCTCACAATTGGCTAGTATATGCACTGCAGCAAGGACAGCCACCAGCAGATCAACCAGAAATAAAATATATATAACGCTATTGTAGGCGTAAGTAAGCCGTTTGGATTCTCCTTTGGCTATTTTCTAGCCAAGTATGAAAGCACACTGATGAGATGACGCTGAGTTATGAAAAAATAAACGTAAAATAAAAAGAAACTGCCAAACTGTGCCTAATTGAAATCCAACCCCTAATAAATTATCCCACTTCGGTCTTTGCGATGGATATGTGCGTCACTAAGCGCTAAACACAGCGGTCGCAAGTCTCACTCCAAATTCCTCACAATTGGCTAGTATATGCACTGCAGCAAGGACAGCCACTAGCAGATCAACCAGAAATAAAATATATATAACGCTATTGTAGGCGTAAGTAAGCCGTTTGGATTCTCCTTTGGCTATTTTCTAGCCAAGTATGAAAGCACACTGATGAGATGACGCTGAGTTATGAAAAAATAAACGTAAAATAAAAAGGAAATGGCAGACTGTGCCTAATTGAAATCCAACCCCTAATAAATTTTCCCACTTCGGTCTTTGCGATGGATATGTGCGTCACTAAGCGCTAAACACAGCGGTCGCAAGTCTCACTCCAAATTCCTCACAATTGGCTAGTATATGCACTGCAGCAAGGACAGCCACCAGCAGATCAACCAGAAATAAAATATATATAACGCTATTGTAGGCGTAAGTAAGCCGTTTGGATTCTCCTTTGGCTATTTTCTAGCCAAGTATGAAAGCACACTGATGAGATGACGCTGAGTTATGAAAAAATAAACGTAAAATAAAAAGGAAATGGCAGACTGTGCCTAATTGAAATCCAACCCCTAATAAATTTTCCCACTTCGGTCTTTGCGATGGATATGTGCGTCACTAAGCGCTTAACACAGCGGTCGCAAGTCTCACTCCAAATTCCTCACAATTGGCTAGTATATGCACTGCAGCAAGGACAGCCACCAGCAGATCAACCAGAAATAAAATATATATAACGCTATTGTAGGCGTAAGTAAGCCGCTTGGATTCTCCTTTGGCTATTTTCTAGCCAAGTATGAAAGCACACTGATGAGATGACGCTGAGTTATGAAAAAATAAACGTAAAATAAAAAGGAAATGGCAGACTGTGCCTAATTGAAATCCAACCCCTAATAAATTTTCCCACTTCGGTCTTTGCGATGGATATGTGCGTCACTAAGCGCTAAACACAGCGGTCGCAAGTCTCACTCCAAATTCCTCACAATTGGCTAGTATATGCACTGCAGCAAGGACAGCCACCAGCAGATCAACCAGAAATAAAATATATATAACGCTATTGTAGGCGTAAGTAAGCCGTTTGGATTCTCCTTTGGCTATTTTCTAGCCAAGTATGAAAGCACACTGATGAGATGACGCTGAGTTATGAAAAAATAAACGTAAAATAAAAAGAAACTGGCAAACTGTGCCTAATTGAAATCAAACCCCTAATAAATTTTCCCACTTTGGTGTTTGAGGTGGATATGTGTGTCACACATACCATAAGCTGTAACACAAAGGCAGTAGTATATCACGCCACGTGCCCATGTGGGATGATATATGTAGGGCTAACGACAAGGGAATTGAAAACGAGAGTACGGGAACACGTCCGTGACATACGGGCCGCAAGTGATCCAGAATTTAGTACGGATGGCCTTCCGGTGGCCAGACACTTTAAGGATTTCCATGAATGTAATCCTAAATTGTTACGTGTCTGTGACATCGATCACATCATTAGTGATATTAGGGGAGGACCAGTGGCACAGAAATTGGCACAATGCGAGGCCAAATGGATTTGGACCTTACAGACATTGAGCCCACTGGGACTCAATGAAACTCTGAGTTATGCATCATTCCTCTGACCCCTGACCTGGACAAGACTGGGTCTTTTAATCCTTTTAAGAATTGTAATTGTTGATTGTGGTTTTAACAGTTGTTTTATGTTTTCTAGATCTTTTTTGTGATGCCCGTAGCAGGACTATGATACCTTTGAGAGAAATGTGATGCTTTTAACATCTGACACAAGCACATCCTATGGACTGTATACTGTGAAGAAATGATGATACAATGATTCAATCAGCATATCGGCTCTCCATCGAAGTGCTACATGAGTTCTCCGTTGGACATCAAAATATGGGACCATACGACCTATCACCCCATTCTAAAATATCATGGTTGTCAACGAAACCAATTAAGATAAGGTGACACCTCTCTTCACACAGACACACATTGACTAGTAACACTTTTGCTCTCACTCATTTTCATACACCCACACACCCACCTTTTCCCCCCCTCCCCTGTGTCACACCCTAATTTTGGTTTTACATACACACACACTTTGTGATTTTTTGAATTTGTGAGTGTTGAGATTGCCCTAAGGAGGATCCATTGCACATGCACATCCCAACACACATGATACACTTATATTTTCGCACATGCACATGCACACCCTAACACACATGATACATGCACACCCTAACACACAGGATACACTCATATTTTTCAGCACATACACTTTTAGGCTGTGAGTCGCACCATAAAGTACACTGCAGAATGCAGACACTTGTTCTGAGTTTCGGTTTCATGATATATATACCTGTGGCCATGGACTGCCGGTTAAATTTTGTTGCTGATAACTTATGGTAAATTATGTTAGCCTCATTTTTTCACAATAGCAGCAATAATGCCACCTTTTATTTTGGCACCATATTATTGTGTTAAGGTATAAATGTTAATAATTGCATTTTATATGGACCAAGGTACAAATGTCATTAATTATATTTGATATGGATCAAGGCATAAATGTCAATAATTGTATGTGATATGGATTTTCCTTTTGACACGGCATTCAGTTAAACTGTTTCATAGTCTCTTATATGTATAATGGGCTTGCAGATCACCTCACCTATTTTACAATATCCCTCCGGTGTGCGCACGCGCGCGGTACGATGTCCCCGTCTCCTGTCTGGGGGTCCGCCCCAGCTGACTGTCCCGGAGTGACGTCCGCGTCACGTGACGGGTCATGTGAGTGGGGGCGGACCTCGGGCAGGAGGCGGCGCGTCTCCGTGCGACGCGCGCCCAATAGTTCCGCCGGGATTATATTTTGGAGTCCACAGGTGAGGGTCCGTGCAGCCCATAGGCTACAAGGCTCATATATACCCAATCTTGTCAGTAATACACACATTCCCCCAGACGAAGGCTAGCGCCGAAACGCGCGTTGGGGATCATTTGGTCCGTGGGACACTTGGGACATATCAAACACCAGGGGTAAGCAATGTTCTCTCTGCCTTTTTGCACGCACTTTGGCTCAATATGTAGATATAGACCTACACCTTCTCCTGATATGCACTAGCACTTTGACTGGCCTGTTGAGACACTGTTGCAATCTATCTTTTGTATTGGGCACTTTATGTTATCAAGTGATAGGGATATGCACTAGCACTTTGAGTGGCCCGTTGAGACATTGTGGCGATTTACTATTTGCATTATGCACTTTATGATATTTAGTGTTTTCCCCGCCCCCCCCCCACTGATGTGCCCACGGTTATTTGATTTATCTATTGTGATGAATTTCCATCTTCACCCTCATTCCGATACCTGCATTATTTCCCGTTCCCCGTTTTATCTTATATTTTAATACATATCTGTATTGTATATATTCAATAAAGACGTTGTCACTTCATTTTTTATGTGTAAATTGGCCTAATTTCTAAATAGGTGCTTGTGTTGTAGACTGGCCAATATAGAAGGTCTAAAGTATTTGAGGAGCAATAATCATTAGTATGTCAAAACAGATCATTAGACATTCACTCCTCCCTATGTAACCCCAAAAGTGGTACTACTAATTGTTGCTGTGTTACCCACAGAAAAGGAGTTGCTGGACCAATGGACTTCAGCGCCAGGGAACAATCCTGGCTTGTGCAGGCGAATCAGGTGTTTGGGAGTGAGCCCATCACACTGGAAACAGAGGGTCAGAGGGATGTATGTGCATCTCAGAGTCACCTTAAATCACTACTCCATAAAAAGACACGGATATGGTGGAATAAAATATCACTGGAGAAATATATCCAACAAGGCCTAGTGCCAAGAGGTCTACGGATACAAGTTTTTCCGTCCTTTCCTGTTGAAGATGAGGATATGATCTCAAAATGGGAAGCAAACTGTACGGAATGTTCTATGAAATTTATGGGATTATTAATCGAGCTGAATAAAAAAACACTCACAGAAATCGATGCAGAGATCGACATGGTGAGGAAAACTTTAGTTGAGTCGATGACGAAAGACTCCCTGACGGCGTTCAACCAACGCTTGAACGAAGACTTCAAAGAGTGGGAGAAAAAAAATCCAAGAGACTAAAGCTAAGAAATATACAAGAGACGTAATGGATTTTCAACAAAAACGGATGTATCGCTGGCGTAAACCACATTTTACGCGGTTTAATCGAAGATCCATGAGTCGATCCTCATCTTTTTCATCTAATACATCTTTGAATGACCACACTGAAGGTGCAAATTACAATGGACGAGGTCGACAAGGTCAGGGGGGAAAAAGGAAACTAGTCCAAAACCAACCAGAAAGCAAACGGAAACCAGAGACACGAAGCACAATCTCCAGTACAACTACGAACACCTCAGCAAGTACTCAGCTAAAGGTAATAAATCTAACGAATCATGTACTGTCTAGGGATGAGATGCAAGTGTTAGAGAAAGGACTAACATTCTCCCCCTGTGCCCAATTTAATGCTTTTACAGCCATAAAAGATCTGAATATCTTCGCACGGTCCCTTATTTACAAAAAATGGTTCCACCTAGAAGACCCTAAAGAGATCTTTCCAACTACTATGGAACAAGAGGCCGTGCAGATTCTAGAAGAATTGGAGGAAGAATCGAGAAACACAGGATCTACTGAGGGTAAGATTCCAACTTGCATCCGCCCCAAATCGCGCAGGTTTCCAACCTTGTCCGCCTGTCCAGCTGTAGAGCTTTTTGTGAAATTAGTCTCGGAAGACTTTAAACAAATCCCAAAGGACATACAGGGAGATAATCTAACTCCACAAATGCGTAAAGCTCTCAATCGCCTTAAGAAATTAGACGATACAATTATAAAACAGGCGGACAAGGGGGGAAACGTCGTATTGTGGCCGAGAAATATGTATGAGGCGGAAGCCCAAAGACAGTTAAGAGACAAAATGTGTTACAAAAAATTGACTTTTAACCCGACTGGTAAATTTGTAGAAGAATTACACAACATATTACAAAGAGCGACCAGGTCCAAGACCATATCTAAAGAGTGTGCCGATGCCCTGTTTACCAAAGTACCGAAGACCCCAACGCTGTACCTTTTGCCAAAAGTGCACAAAAATTCAAATAACCCCCCGGGCAGACCAATTATTTCGGGGAATGGGGGACTAACGGAGAATATTGGAAAATTTATAGATCATTACCTTAAAGATATAGTAGAATGTCTACCATCATACATTCGCGATACATCAGAGCTACTACAGAAGATAGAGGGAATCCACATGGATGAGGATATGATTCTAGCCACACTTGATGTGGAGTCATTATACACAAGTATCCGACATCAAGACGGCCTTAGGGCCGTACATTTTTTCTTGAGGACCACCACTCTGGAGGAAGATATGAGAAACCTGATCCTCCAGCTGCTGGAGTTCGTCCTCCTCCACAACTTGTTTGTGTTTGGGGGTTCCTTTTACCTACAGCTCCAGGGCACGGCTATGGGGGCGGCATGTGCCCCCTCATATGCCAATTTGTTCCTGGGGCTGTGGGAGAGGGACCTCCTCACGGGTGATCGGGATGTCGCCATGGACCGCGTCATATTTTGGGCGCGGTACATTGACGACATCCTGATCATCTGGAGGGGGTCGGCCCAGCAGCTTGGATCATTCGTTCAGACGTTAAACCAGAACGATTTAAATATAAAATTGACTTATAAGTGTGATCAAAATAAGGTGGATTTTCTTGATGTTATTCTAGAACGCGATAGTCATGGATATCTTCAGTCGGATGTATTCAGGAAGGAGACTTCGGTGAACGCCCTTCTACATGCATCATCTTCCCATCCCCCCCAAACCATTAATGCAGTACCAACGGGGCAATACCTACGAATGAAAAGAATCTGTTCTACAGAAGAAAGCTTTGAGAATCGAGCACAAGAATTGAGGCAAAGATTTCGAGATCGAGGATATAGTCAAAGATCATTAAGAAAAGCTTACAATAGGGCGAAGTCCACCCCAAGGATCGAACTCCTCTACCCAGAACAAAAGAAACAGGAGAATCAAAAGGTAAGCTTCATTACAGAATATCATTCCCATTGGTCACAGATGAAACAAATCCTGGACAGATACTGGCCGATTTTAGAATCTGATACCACCATACAAAAGTACATTCCATCATATCCAGGGATAGCAGCCCGGAGGGCCAGGAACCTAAAAGATATATTAGTGAAAAGTCACTACATCAGGAAGAAAAACCAGACCTTTCTAGACAACAAAGGTCCGAAATGGGGCTGTAAGCCATGCGGTCGTTGTGTAGCCTGCCCCAATATCATCCGGACAGAAACATTCACAGATTCAAAAGGTGAACAACTATACAAGATCACACATACCATAAGCTGTAACACAAAGGCAGTAGTATATCACGCCACGTGCCCATGTGGGATGATATATGTAGGGCTAACGACAAGGGAATTGAAAACGAGAGTACGGGAACACGTCCGTGACATACGGGCCGCAAGTGATCCAGAATTTAGTACGGATGGCCTTCCGGTGGCCAGACACTTTAAGGATTTCCATGAATGTAATCCTAAATTGTTACGTGTCTGTGGCATCGATCACATCATTAGTGATATTAGGGGAGGACCAGTGGCACAGAAATTGGCACAATGCGAGGCCAAATGGATTTGGACCTTACAGACATTGAGCCCACTGGGACTCAATGAAACTCTGAGTTATGCATCATTCCTCTGACCCCTGACCTGGACAAGACTGGGTCTTTTAATCCTTTTAAGAATTGTAATTGTTGATTGTGGTTTTAACAGTTGTTTTATGTTTTCTAGATCTTTTTTGTGATGCCCGTAGCAGGACTATGATACCTTTGAGAGAAATGTGATGCTTTTAACATCTGACACAAGCACATCCTATGGACTGTATACTGTGAAGAAATGATGATACAATGATTCAATCAGCATATCGGCTCTCCATCGAAGTGCTACATGAGTTCTCCGTTGGACATCAAAATATGGGACCATACGACCTATCACCCCATTCTAAAATATCATGGTTGTCAACGAAACCAATTAAGATAAGGTGACACCTCTCTTCACACAGACACACATTGACTAGTAACACTTTTGCTCTCACTCATTTTCATACACCCACACACCCACCTTTTCCCCCCCTCCCCTGTGTCACATCCTAATTTTGGTTTTACATACACACACACTTTGTGATTTTTTGAATTTGTGAGTGTTGAGATTGCCCTAAGGAGGATCCATTGCACATGCACATCCCAACACACATGATACACTTATATTTTCGCACATGCACATGCACACCCTAACACACATGATACATGCACACCCTAACACACAGGATACACTCATATTTTTCAGCACATACACTTTTAGGCTGTGAGTCGCACCATAAAGTACACTGCAAAATGCAGACACTTGTTCTGAGTTTCGGTTTCATGATATATATACCTGTGGCCATGGACTGCCGGTTAAATTTTGTTGCTGATAACTTATGGTAAATTATGTTAGCCTCATTTTTTCACAATAGCAGCAATAATGCCACCTTTTATTTTGGCACCATATTATTGTGTTAAGGTATAAATGTTAATAATTGCATTTTATATGGACCAAGGTACAAATGTCATTAATTATATTTGATATGGATCAAGGCATAAATGTCAATAATTGTATGTGATATGGATTTTCCTTTTGACACGGCATTCAGTTAAACTGTTTCATAGTCTCTTATATGTATAATGGGCTTGCAGATCACCTCACCTATTTTACAATATCCCTCCGGTGTGCGCACGCGCGGTACGATGTCCCCGTCTCCTGTCTGGGGGTCCGCCCCAGCTGACTGTCCCGGAGTGACGTCCGCGTCACGTGACGGGTCATGTGAGTGGGGGCGGACCTCGGGCAGGAGGCGGCGCGTCTCCGTGCGACGCGCGCCCAATAGTTCCGCCGGGATTACATTTTGGAGTCCACAGGTGAGGGTCCGTGCAGCCCATAGGCTACAAGGCTCATATATACCCAATCTTGTCAGTAATACACACATTCCCCCAGACGAAGGCTAGCGCCGAAACGCGCGTTGGGGATCATTTGGTCCGTGGGACACTTGGGACATATCAAACACCAGGGGTAAGCAATGTTCTCTCTGCCTTTTTGCACGCACTTTGGCTCAATATGTAGATATAGACCTACACCTTCTCCTGATATGCACTAGCACTTTGACTGGCCTGTTGAGACACTGTTGCAATCTATCTTTTGTATTGGGCACTTTATGTTATCAAGTGATAGGGATATGCACTAGCACTTTGAGTGGCCCGTTGAGACATTGTGGCGATTTACTATTTGCATTATGCACTTTATGATATTTAGTGTTTTCCCCGCCCCCCCCCACTGATGTGCCCACGGTTATTTGATTTATCTATTGTGATGAATTTCCATCTTCACCCTCATTCCGATACCTGCATTATTTCCCGTTCCCCGTTTTATCTTATATTTTAATACATATCTGTATTGTATATATTCAATAAAGACGTTGTCACTTCATTTTTTATGTGTAAATTGGCCTAATTTCTAAATAGGTGCTTGTGTTGTAGACTGGCCAATATAGAAGGTCTAAAGTATTTGAGGAGCAATAATCATTAGTATGTCAAAACAGATCATTAGACATTCACTCCTCCCTATGTAACCCCAAAAGTGGTACTACTGTGTGTCACTAAGAGCTAAACACAACGGTAGCAAGTCCCCCTGCAAATTCCTCACAATATGGTACTAGCTGCACTACTAGTGCCAGCAAGCTCAGCCACAAGCAAACAAACAAAAAAAAAGTATAACGTTATTGTAGCCCTAAGAAGGGCTGTTGGGTTCTTGTAGAATCACTCCTGCCTAACAGTAATCTACTAGCACCCTAACGCTGTCCCTGACCAGCAGCAGCTCTCTCCCTAGCGGCATCCAGACACAGAATGATCCGAGCAGCGCGGGCAGCGGCTAGTCTATCCCAGGGTCACCTGATCTGGCCAGCCAACCACTGCTATCGACGTGTAAGGGTACCACGTCATGCTGGGTGGAGTGCAGAGTCTCCTGGCTTGTGATTGGCTCTGTTTCTGGCCGCCAAAAAGCAAAACGGCGGGAGCTGCCATTTTCTCGAGCGGGCGAAGTATTCGTCCGAGCAACGAGCAGTTTCGAGTACGCTAATGCTCGAACGAGCATCAAGCTCGGACGAGTATGTTCGCTCATCTCTATTCCCTTGATATCTGGGTGCGATCTGATAGCAGTGAGAAGGTGTTCCATCACCAGAGCGTAGAGCAGGGGAGACAGGGGGCACCCCTGCCTGGTCCCGTTTTTGATGGAGAAGGGAGGTGATAGTGAGCCATTGATTCTAATTTGTACTTGAGGGGCACAATAAAGGGCACTGATTTTAGCCCTAATTGCGGGGCCCAATCCAATTTGGGACAGGGTTTCCTCTAGGAATGTCCAGTCCACCCGATCAAAAGCCTTTTCGGCATCTAGTGATAGAATGAGAGTAGGGGTTTTAGATAGAGCTGTTTGGTGAATCAAGGAGAAGGACTTGAGGGTGTTATCCCTCGCCTCTCTATTTGGGATGAAACCCACCTGGTCGGGGTGAACTAGGCCTCCCATCAGTTTTGCCAATCTGCAGGCAAGCATTTTAGCATAAATTTTTGTGTCGGTGTTAATAAGAGATATCGGCCTGTAGCTCGGACAGAGCTGGGGATCTTTCCCCGCCTTGGGTATTACAGTGATGTGTGCGTGAAGAAACGAGGGGGGGAGGGGGTTGGTAAAGGTAACTGCATTGAATGTCTCTAGCAAGTTAGGTGTGATTCCGTGGATCATGGCCTTATAAAAGGCAGCAGTGTATCCATCAGGTCCCGGGCTCTTACCTGCTGGCAGGGCTTTTATCACTGTTTGTAGCTCTTCCAGCGTGAAGGGTGAATCGAGTGATTCTATATCCTCCTGAGAAAGAATTGGCAAGGCAGTGTCTTGAATGTATTGTTGCAACGTACGTGGGGGTTGCGGTGGGGCGAATGTAGAGGCGGGTGGTGGGAGATTGTATAGAGAGTGGTAGTAGGAGGAAAAGGCCTCCGCTATCTCATCTGTGGTGTGAACAGGAGTATTACCTTCCTTTTTTATTGACGCTATATAGGTGGATGCTCTTTTATCTCGAAGGGCCCTAGCTAGTAGCCGCCCCGGCTTGTTCCCCCATTCATAAAATGAGTGGGAGCACAGATGTTTGAACCGTTGTTGTTTGGCCTCAAGAATAGTCTTAACTTCATGTCTGACTGCAGTGAGTTCGCGGAGAGTGCCAAGCAATAGTGTTTGTTTGTGTTTAGCCTCCAGGTCGTGGAGAGTGAGTAGGAGGGATTTGAGTTTAGCCCCCGCTGCCTTTTTCAGACGGGATCCGTGCTTTATGAGGATACCCCTCAGATTGCGCTTGAGGATTTCCCACTTGAAGGCAGGGGATGTGGTGTCATGTTGGTGGTCCAGATGGAATGTGTTAGTGGCCTCCTTTAGCTCAGTTAGACAGAGCTGATCCTGCAGTAGAGCCTCGTTCAATCTCCAATTAAATGAAGAACGTCTACCAGGTAGGAGAGAGAGTGTGCATGTTACCGGGGCGTGGTCCGAGATGATTATTGAGCCTATCTCCGTGGAGAGAGCCGAAGGAAGGAGGTGGTGCTGAATGTAAATGTAATCTATTCTGCTGTAGGTGTTGTGGACATGCGAATAGAATGTATAATCCCTATCCTCAGGGTGGTGTAGCCGCCAAATATCGCATAGCTGCATTGAGTGGAGTAGTTTACGCATGCGATTTAGCTTGCCATACGACACGGGTGATTTGCCTGTAGAGGTGTCTATGAGGGGGTTGATAGCTAAATTGAAATCACCACACAGGATAAGAGAGCCACTTGTGAATTCGGTTAGTTTCTCCAGTGTCCTGAGCAGGAAATTTGTCTGATCGATATTTGGGGCATAGATGTTAGCAAATGTGTATATAGACCCCTGGATGTCACATTTTAAAAAAATGTATCTGGCTTCGGTGTCAATTAAGGATTCCACTATGGAACATTGTGCAGATTTGTGTATGAATATGGAAACCCCTCTAGATTTCGTCTCGGGATTAGTGCTGTGGAGATGAGTAGGGTAATGTTTGCAATTGATTGTAGGCATGTTGTCAGTCTTGAAGTGTGTTTCCTGTACACACAGAACCTGAACTCTCTGTTTGTGAAAAGAGTAGAGAGTCTGCGATCTCTTTTCTGGGACGTTTAGTCCTTTAGCGTTGAAAGATGCAATTTTAAACGGAAGAGCTGCTGAGGCAGCCATTATGGGGAATTTGTGAGAGGGCACTTCGACCTATCTGAATGACTCTGAGGTGGAGGACCAGGAGATGGTGACTGCAGTGAAGGGGGATGGGGGGGGAGGAGGGTTAGGTAGGTGTAAGGGTTAGGATAGCAGGGGAAAGAACCTAAAACGCAGGAAAAACCCGGAACGGGGATAAATCCGGGATGGGTTCTAAACAGAATAGTGCGGTAGCACAAAACAAAACCGTAGTGTCTTACTACGATTATACCTATGGGGGTAGGTACTTTTACTGAACGCAGATGTGGTTTGTCATAAACCTAGGCAGAGTAGTAGCACGTGGTGGCCTAATTGTTTTGCGTTGGAAAGGTACATGCATAGGGGCTGGCTTGTAAGTCAGACAATAAAATATGGTAGGGGTATGGGCTGCGGTCGATTTGCATCTGTGTACCCACCATCCGATAAAATGGGTTCTCTAAATACAAAACGTCATCTTTGATAACAGGCGAATGATGTATGGGTCACAGAGGCCTGGGAGTCAGTATCAAACCATTGTGGTAACAATCAAAACAAAATATGGAGGAACGTGAAAGGATACAATGCTTTACGTAGAAATAACATCGGAGTTTGACCAATGAGGATTGCGAGTTCGGATCTACTCGGGGTCGAATCGTCTCCTGTTCCTCTGCTGTTGCGGACGGGGTGAACCCGCGTTTAACGGTCTTCTGGGCGCCGGGGCAGGAGGACCATTGACCCAAAGGAGGTGGTCCGAAGGTGGATTATCCCAGTCGGGAAGGGTCATCGGTGGTATATCCAAGGTGCGTAAGAAAGATGGCAGGTCTTCTAGATGAACCAGCGACGCTTGAGCATTGGAGGAGCGAGCATGTAATGCAAAGGGAAATCCCCACCTGTAGGGGATGTTTTTTTTCCTGCAACACTTGTAGGAGCAGGCGAAGAGCGGCTCTTTGTCGGAGAGTGCGTCTAGAAAGGTCAGGAAACAGGGCTATGCGTGCTCCATCAAAGTCCAGATCACCTTTTTGTCTCGCCTTCTGCATTATCTGATCCTTAATGGAGTAGAAATGGATCCTGCAAATAACATCACGTGGTCTTGACTGGTCTGTGCTCCGGGCCCTGAGTGCTCTATGGACACGGTCAATTTGTGTGTCCACCGGTCGACCCAGAAGCATGTTGAAAATCCCCGTGAGTGTAGGAATAAGATCAGATGCGTGAGTCGCCTCAGGTAGACCCCTAATTCTAATGTTGTTTCGCCGGTTCCTGTTTTCCAGGTCATCCATCTGAGACATGAGTTGTCTCACTTGTGTGGATTGGGATTCGGCTTTCTCTAGAATCACTGACAAAGCGGCTTTTGTCTCGGCTTTAAAAGCTTCTAGGGTCTCGACCCTATCTTGTATAGCATTAACCTCCACTTGCACTTTCTGGAGATCTTGGCGCCAGGCCCCTTTAAGGTCTTGCGCTAGTGTGTCCATGTCCCCCTTAGAGGGAAGTAGGGCTAGTAGAGCCTGCAACTCTGGATGACCCTGGAGAGCACGGGCTGCAGCCTCAGGTGTGGGCAGTGTGGGGCCTAAGGAGCCGCGTTGTTCCTCCTCTGTACCGTCACGTCGGGCTTGGTGCTGTGACTCCCGTGAATCACCCCCATCTAAAAGTAACGGGCGTTTAGTTGGGGGGCTCTGGGTTGAGGTACTCGCCCCTTTAGTCCCCTTCTTTGGGGTTTCATGTGGGGTCTGTGGCATAGCAGCTGGTGAGGCCTTGGATGGAGGGGCCATACTAGCAGGGGCCCTGTTTGTGGGGGTGTCAGACCCTTGTGGTGTGTGCTGCTGGATTTGCAAGTGGCCCGAATGTGCTCCAGCAGGGAGTAAAGCTCACCGCTAGTTGGGCCTTCAATCCCTAGGGAGAGGCCTGTAGAAGGGTAGGCAGGATGGGTCCGGAATGACAGCCGACTGCTGCACTCCCGCTCCACTTCTTCTCCGGTGCACACGTGTGTCCTCCGTGCCGCTGATGACGAGGTTCGCCTCTTCCCTGCAGCGCTGAGTGAGCCCCGGTCTGGTCGGCGATCCTCACTGCTTCGGGACCGTATGTTCTCCTTCCCTCTGTTTGACCGGGTGGTGATCGGGGTCCTCTCTGCGGCTCCACGTGGTGCGCAAGATGGCGTCGCGCGGGAGGAGAAGCTGCCGGAGTCACTATCAGAGGAGGGTAAGTGCTCCTGGAGGGGCGAGAAGAAGTTAGAGATGGGCGTGCTGTGTGGTGACCGGCTCTTTTGTCTTCTTGGCGCCCTCTTAGTGCCCGGTTTCCCCATGTGGCAGTGTGGTTTGCCCCTATTTAGTGTCGGCCCGGCACGGAGCTCTGCTTAGGCACGTCTATGCGCCATCGCGGTCAGGCCACGCCCCCGCCCATAAATTTTTAATAGTATTGAAATCACGGCTTTGTGGTGGGCACTACAAATCAATGGGGCACCTTTATTTACTAAGGGTCCGAATCACGTTTTTCCGCCGGGTTTCCTGAATTTTTCCGTTTTGCGGCGAATTGCCCCGAGATTTTGGCGCATCAGAAATGCGACAGAAATCGGGGGACAAGGCTGTTGGAAAACCTGACGGATTCGGAAAAACCGCGAAATTTAAAACAAAAAATTGTGTCGCAAAAATAGCACTCACATACACCGAGACGCAGGAGGTGAATTCCGGCGGACTTCACCGCAGCAGCGACACCTAGTGGACATCGGGCGCACGACCTTAGTGAATCCCGGCAGAACCCGAATCAGCGTCGGAGAAGGCGCCGCTGGATCGCGACTGTAAGTAAATCAGCCCCATTGACTCTGTTACAAACCCTCCTGCCTGCACAGTAGCTCCAGGTTCAGAGTTAACACAGAAAGTGGTACTCCCGTCGGCTCTGAAGCCAGAGCTATTGTGCGTGTGCTGAGATCCGAAGGAACCAGGACTGCTAGGGAAGTGTGAAGAGTGCGCTGAACAACCTACCATCAGATCTACCTTAAGAGGTAGATTTATGATGGCAGGTTTCTGTTAAGCCACACTGTAACCAGTTTGGCAGTATGCTTCAGGTCAAATGAAAGACCCATTTGCACCTAAGCTTTATCTTCCTGGCTGAAGTCTTAAAATGCTTCATCAGTATTGCCACATATGAGCTTATTTACAAAGGGTCCCGCGGCCGCATTTTCGCCGGGTTTCCCAATTTTTCGGGGATCGCTCCGGGGATTGTATCGCACACGATCGGATTGTGTCACAATCGCGCCAGTTTTCACGCTACACAAATCAGGGGGCAAGCAAACGGACGATCCGACGGAATCGGACAACGCGCGGGACTTAACATTTAAAATTGTGTTGCAAGCCAAGCACTTACATGCACCGGGGAGAAGAAGGTGAACTCCGGTGGACCTTATTGGGAAGCGACACATGCAGGATATCCATAGTGAATCGCGGCAGACTTCATCCTCGTCGGACATTCCAGATCGGGGATCGCGCAGGGACCGGGTAAGTAAATGTGCCCCATTAATTGTTAAAGTGACGTTGGGAGTGATTTTTATATATAAAAATCGCACCAGAAATTCACCTTCTTCATCCCGCTGCATGGCTTGCAACACAATTTTAAGTTAAATCCCGCCACCTCAATTTGTGTCGCAGCAAAAACTTGCCGGCAAACACCCGCGACCGGTGCTAGCACTGATCGTGGGTGTTATCACAGCGATGGCTGCCGGCAAAGCTGTCGGCAGCCTCAAAAAGATGGCGGTGCATGGACGCTGCCATCTTGCCTGGGATCGTCACTCCCCGTGACGTCATCGGGGAGCGGCGATCCGTCTCCACTGTAGCCTTGGGTCTTCCAAAGACCGGAGGCTATTTCGTTTTAACCCCTTTATTACAATGTGGTGATAGCAAATTGTAATGAATGAGGAGGAAAATCCCCATATATTGCTATGCTGTAGCATGGCAGTATATGAAAGTATCAATCTGACAACCTAGGGTTAAAGTACCATAGGGAGTCTGAAAAATAGTAAAAAGAAAAAAAAAAAAAAATTATAATAAAAAAACCTAAAAATTCAAATCACCCCCCTTTCCCTATAACTGATATAAATAAACAGTAAAAATCATAAACACATTAGGTATTGACGCGTCCGAAAATGCCCGATCTATCAAAATATATTAACGGTTTTTCAATGCGTTTAACCCTGTAATGGAAAATAGCACCCAAAGTCGAAAATGGCACTTTTTTGCCATTTTGAAAAATACAAAAAAAATCTATAAAAAGTGATCAAAAGGTCGTACAGTCCTAAAAATGATATAATTGAAAATATTATCAAATGTCGCAAAAAATTACACCACCTACAGCTCCGTACAACAAAATTATTAGCACCAGAAGATGGCAAAATAGAAAATAAAACATTTTTGTACAGGAGGTTTTAATTTTTGTAAATGTATGAAAACATTATAAAACCTATATAAACGTGGTATCCCCGTAATCGTACCAACCCAAAGAATAAAGTAGACATGTCATTTTGGGCGCTCAGTGAAAGCCGTAATATCCCAGCCCACAAGAAAACTTCGCAAATGCGTTTTTTCACCATTTATACTGCATTTGGAATTTTTTTCCCGCTTCCCAGTACATGGCATGGAATATTCAGTACCATCACTATGAAGTGCAATTTGTTACGCAGAAAACAAGCCATCAAACAGCTCTTTATGTGTAAAAATAAAAAAGTTATAGATTTTTGAAGGCGGGGAGTGAAAAATGGAAATGAAAAAACAGGAAAGGGCCCGGTCCTTAACCGGTTAATGTAAAAATGTATGTTTTCATAGCATTTTCAATACATTTTATGTATAATAATTTGTGTTTGTCACAAAATTACATGAGGGTGGTACAGGCTGTAAACTGTTAATCAAGGCAAATGTCTGCTTTCAAAAAATATATAGGTTTTAGGGGTTCCCCTGATTTTTATTGTTTTTTATTGCTATATTTTGCAGGTTGTGACTTAAAATTTCTAGCTGAAAATCAGCTATTTACCTTATATACTCGAGTATAAGCCTAGTTTTTCAGCACAAAATTTGTGCTCAAAAACCCTAACTCGGCTTATACTCGAGTCAACTAAAAACATAAAGACAAAACTCACCTTTCTGACGTCACCCATAGGTCCTCTTCTGTCTGAGACAGTCTGAAACAGAAGAGGACCTATGGGGGACGTCGGAAAGATGAGTACAGTGTTATTTTTTTTCCTACTACAGGGGCTGGGCAGGCTGTATGCTACAGGGGTTGGGCAGGCTGTATGCTACAGGGGCTGGCAGACTATATACTGGGAGGCTGTAACCAATGCATTTCCCACCCTCGGCTTATACTCGAGTCAATAGGTTTTCCCAGTTTTTTTGTGTTGAAATTAGGGGTCTCGGCTTATACTCGGGTCGGCTTATACTCGAGTATATACGGTAGTTAGTTCAGTTTTAGCAATCTTATGATTTATTCATGTGAGCATATGACTATGAGATATCTCTGAACTCTACACATGTTCATCTATTACATTTAGGAGATGTGAATGTAAATATTTTCTGTTTGCAGCACATTTTTTGCCATCAAAGTCAAATTTGATGTATTTTTTTAAATAAAATTTTACACTTCGAATCAAAATTACAGGAAGGCGCTTATGTTTATAAACTGATAAACTGAATGCAATTTTTAAAACTGTCTGCTTTTAGAAAATATATGGTTTGTTGGGGTTTAGTAAAATTCTTTTTGATGTAATTTTGGTTTGATTTGTAAAAGTCAACATTGTAAAAATTGCTCTGGCCAATAACGAGATTACTTTTCCAGAAATGCTTCAGAAATGGCTTTTTCATGTTTCTCTTGATGTGATGGCTTGTTTCTGGCAGAGTAGCCTTTCAGCCCATGTCGATACAGTACTTGTTTCACTGTGGATAAATGGCACACTCTTTACACCTTTAGCCAGCATATTCACAAGGTCTTTTGCTTTTGTTCTTTAGTGGATATTCACATTTCAGACCAAAGCATGTTCATCTTTGGGACACAGAACATCCACATCTGTGTCTTTACTTAACTCAGATGTTGCAATAAACCAGAAGCTTAAATGGCATCAGAAGCTTACATGGCATTATCAAGTAAAGGAAAAGTTAGAGAAACTACCAACATAAAGGTAGAAAAAGATCACTGAAAAACATTTGTTATCGCTGACAAAGGTTGTGCAGCCGGGTATTTGGGAGTGGTGCCATTAATATTCTGAGAATTTGCCTACAATGTGGCAATAAACCATGAATGGGTGACAAACATAGGGCACCATACGTTACCACACCATAACTTTGAGGAACGTCACGGTATGCAGATACTTAGCACACCATGACATTCCCTAACATCATGGAGATCTCACTGGTTCAGGAGCAGAGCCCGTTTGTTCATCCTGGATCTGACAGCCGGGGCTCCAATAGTCACAATCATATATGTTTAACTCAAACATGACCGCAGCTTCTATCAGGCTTTCCCACTTGTCCCTTCCCACAATCAGAAAATCGTTTGTTCAAGTCCCATAGTAAGACAAAAAAAATCCCATATAACTTTAGAATTTTCACTTTGCATAATCCATTAATGCACTATCCATTAGCAACCCTGAGGTCTAAATAGTCACTATACTTCTTAAAAAATGTAAGAGATTGGCCAAATAATACATTTTAAATATCTAAATTTCTATGCATGATACTTACATATTAAGGCCACATATTAATCACATATGAGTTGCCATTGAAACACATGGGGCACATTTACTAAGGCTCCGCGGAACGCATTTCCATCGGGTTTTTCGAATTTTTCAGTTTTGCGCTGCATTTAACTGGGGGTTTTGGCGCACGCGGTGAACTCCGGCGGACCGGAGTGGGGAAGCGACACATGCAGGAAATAGGACTCACGATCTTAGTGATTTGCGGCAGCTCCGAACCCTAGTCGGACAACACACCACGGCGATCGCGACGGGACGGGTAAATAAATGTGCCCCTTGGCGTTAATGAGCACCTGGTGTTTTGCATGTAAACAATGCAGGTTGGATTGTCAGGCAGATGCCTGAAATACAGTTTTGTTATATAGAAAAACAAGTACTAGTACCCAGACACTCTGAATCCTCAGCTCCTAATGCAGTTGCAGTGGTTTCCAGGGAGAAAAAAAGCTCCTAGTAAAGAGAGCCACTTATTACAACCTTAAATTAAATGCTTCATTGAGAGCTGCTGTAATAATGCTGAAAATGATTAATTGTATCCCTGACCAAAAGCATTTCAATGTGCAATCACCACCATAGTTGTGTTCTATAGAAAACTATGTATCTTCTTACATAGTAAGCTTACTTCCTCTTCCAAACTCAACATATCAGCAAAATTATAAGCATACCAAAACCCTACACTCTGCTTAATAGCAGAAAACTCATAATGAGAGTGCTCATTCAAATTCAGAAAGAGGAAGTGAACAGAAATTTCCGGAATGCAGAGAAACTAAATAAGTTAACAGATACTAACTGTCTCCTTGTACAGATATAGTTCACATGTTATGCATACATGTTGGTTTTCTATACCTGAAACTAACATGTTGGGGTACATTTACTAACTGGTTTTCTACACTATGTGCAGTTTGCCTGTGTAGTGAACCTGGTGCTACCTGCACTGCTCCAACAAAGTGCACCACATTTTTATGGTGCACCTTTAACATAGGGTGTGCAACACATTTCTGTTGGGCTTTGCGTGTTAAATCTGGCAAATTGTCCCATTGAGCACCAAAAAGCCCCCTTCAGTGCACAAAAGGGTCACGCGCACCTCAAATGTGGCGCAGACCCTTCTTGAATTCTTGAATACATATGCAAGCAGTTTGCACTAAAAAGAATGTGCAAAGTCAGACAGAAAACTTGTGCACTGCCCTTTAAATGTAAATGTGTCCCATTATTTTTGAGGTTAAAAGAAAAATCTGATGCACAATTCACTGTATACAAACAATAAGCATAGTATAGTATAGTAAAAATTTCCATTCATCAGGCTTCTCTTTACTACGCTATGTTGGGGGAAAATGGCAGAAGTGATCTCTGCAGCTATAAAAGAGGCACAGGGTTTCAGATGTGACAGGTTCCCTTTAAATAGATTTTTTTATATCATATCTAGTAACAAATAGTAAAACATCTATTACATATTTTGCTCAATAAAACCATATAGGAGAAACAAAGTACAATCCTGCATATGTAATTTATTATTATGTACTGTAGTAACCATAATGCTAGGACACATTGGGGAGAATTTATTAAGACTGGGGTTTAGCAGATTCGGTTGCAGTATCTGCCAGGTTGGACGAGTTTAGACCAGGTCTGACCTGGCAGAGATTTCTGCTATTATGTTGGCCGGTCAGACTATAATACATGAGGTGGATTGGAGGGGTCGCACCTTAAACCGTATGCCCAAAGTGGGGATGGGGAGAAACTGGCAAAAAATGCAGAATAACTCTCTCTCTCTTTTTTTTAAACTCCACACTGCGATACACTCACCGGCCACTTTATTAGGTACACCATGCTAGTAACGGGTTGGACCCCCTTTTGCCTTCAGAACTGCCTCAATTCTTCGTGGCATAGATTCAACAAGGAGCGGGAAACATTCCTCAGAGATTTTGGTTCATATTGACATGATGGCATCACACAGTTGCCGCAGATTTGTCGGCTGCACATCCATGATGCGAATCTCCCGTTCCACCACATCCCAAAGATGTTCTATTGGATTGAGATCTGGTGACTGTGGAGGCCATTTGAGTACAGTGACCTCATTGTCATGTTCAAGAAACCAGTCTGAGATGATTCCAGCTTTATGACATGGCGCATTATCCTGCTGAAAGTAGCCATCAGATGTTGGGTACATTGTGGTCATAAAGGGATGGACATGGTCAGCAACAATACTCAGGTAGGCTGTGGTGTTGCAACGATGCTCAATTGGTACCAAGGCGCCCAAAGAGTGCCAAGAAAATATTCCCCACACCATGACACCACCACCACCAGCCTGAACCGTTGATACAAGACAGGATGGATCCATGCTTTCATGTTGTTGTCGCCAAATTCTGACCCTACCATCCGAATGTCGCAGCAGAAATCGAGACTCATCAGACCAGGCAACGTTTTTCCAATCTTCTACTGTCCAATTTCGATGAGCTTGTGCAAATTGTAGCCTCAGTTTCCTGTTCTTAGCTGAAAGTCACTGTTGCCTTTCTATCAGCTCGAACCAGTCTGCCCATTCTCCTCTGACCTCTGGCATCAACAAGGCATTTCCGCCCACAGAACTGCCGCTCACTGGATGTTTTTTTCTTTTTCGGACCATTCTCTGTAAACCCTAGAGATGGTTGTGCGTGAAAATCCCAGTAGATCAGCAATTTCTGAAATACTCAGACCAGCCCTTCTGGCACCAACAACCAAAGGCACTCAAATCACCTTTCTTCCCCATACTGATGCTCGGTTTGAACTGCAGGAGATTGTCTTGACCATGTCTACATGCCTAAATGCACTGAGGGTGCGGTCACACATTGCAGTTAAAACTGCATCGCAATCAGTTTTGAGGTGGTTTTAGGTGCGGTTTTGTCAATTTCACAGGTGAAAGACAGGAACTGAACGAGTGAATATGATTTTGAAGGAGAAAGCTGTTCCACAAATGTCATTCACCTGCTGATTTGATGTCTTTCACTTGTTAAAATAAGTAATACCACCTAAGTCCAAACCAAAACTAATTGCGATGCAGTTTTAACTGCAACGTGTGACCGCACTCTGAGTTGCCGCCATGTGATTGGCTGATTAGAAATTAAGTGTTAACGAGCAGTTGGACAGGTGTACCTAATAAAGTGGCCGGTGAGTGTATGGTGTATACATATGGGGGTAGCAAGAAATCCTCGCATTTGCATGGTGAGGTCTCTCCCTTGACCGGCTCCACTTCTCAGTGAGAATGACGAGGGAGAGAGCTCACCGCGTAAGTGTGAGATTTGCTTTCTGTTGGGAAGTCTATGTAACCAGGGGGAGAGTGGTGGAGGGACAGGATATGGAAGGGGCTGGTTTGAAGGAGAGAATCAATGCTGAAGAGAAGAGGTGTGCTATTGAGTAGAGGACTGTTTAGATTTGAAATCCCCCCTCCCCCTAGGGCTTATGGGAGCATAGGTAGCCATTTAAGGTAAATGAAAGGATTGTAGAGAAGAAAACAACCATTCAAGGACTAACCAAACCATTATTTGTATTGGGCATTACATGCTCTTTTGGAACATGTCATCACTCAAAAATTCCCTTTGTGATGACAGGTTCCCTTTAATAACATTGATTGACCATAAATCTGGTCAATCAATATACCCCAACTTAAAGGAAACCTACCACATGAAATGGTAGGTGTAAGATGCAAATACTGAGCACCAGCTCAGGGTGAGCTGATGCCGGAGCTTATTTTCGTTAATGTCCTAAACCGCTGTATTGCGGTTTAAACACTTTTTAATCTCTATACCTGAAGCAGCTTCGGCGCACCATGCAGACGACCGTGCGCGCGTGAAGTCACCGGCTCTCCTTCACTTCTTATGTAGGTGCGCGCA
Source organism: Engystomops pustulosus (assembly GCF_040894005.1). Taxonomy (NCBI): domain Eukaryota; kingdom Metazoa; phylum Chordata; class Amphibia; order Anura; family Leptodactylidae; genus Engystomops; species Engystomops pustulosus. Next base: position 140,093,182 of record NC_092417.1, on the reverse strand, counting down.
GCATATAGCTATAAAGCTATAAAGATCAGCTATAAAGATTAAAAAGTGTTTAAACCGCGGTACATCAGTTTAGGACACTAACGAAAATAAGCTCCGGCACCAGCTGGTGCTCGGTATTTACTTCTTAGACCTATCATTTCATGTGGTAGATTTCCTTTAAGCAAACTTATTCATGGTTGAGCTTAAAGATACACATTTTTTTTTCCAGATTTAGAAATTGTAGCGCATGTTCTTCATGAATCTGGCACACCCTGCTACCACAGAGTACACCAACTTTTTTTGGTGCACTTAGATCATGCAACACAATTCTGTCGGACCCTGCATGATAAATGTGGACGCATGCACATACTCTAGAACTGAGTATTTGCACTGATGCTTTTTCCTTTTCCATCCTCCTCCTGGTCAGATCACTCTGTTTTCACAGTTTTTAAGTTTGGGGCCCAGATGTCCTCCCCGATCAGGGGCGACTAAACAAAGCTTTATTTGTAGATTCCACAAATAGAAATCAAACTTAACTAATCAACTACACCCCAACCCCCCCCCCCTACCAAACATATGGAAAATACACAACCCCAGCATAAAACCCTTCTCAATACGAGAACCGAAAGAGCACTTAAATGGACACAAGTATTATTTTACAAATACGCTAACAAAATGATGCCACGTAATCTACAACAAAAAAAATGCATTAACATTGTCTCCATTAAGACACGTATTAAGGGTTGTCACTTCTTATCCTGAACGCATCTATAGTACATTCATAAAAATGGTGACCTTATCAAGGTGTTTCAGATCTTTTTTGTTCATTACCCTTCCCTGTACCTGTGAGAACATTCAAACTTATCCACTCCCACATCTCTAAGTTTGTATGGAACAATAAACAATAGTATATTCCATCATGTTCAAATGGCTAGGCGGATTATCACTACCTAATTTTGTCCTCTATCACAAAGTGTCTGATACATTGCTGTTTTTTTTCTTTGTCTTTGATTTGCATTTTTTAAAATTTTTTGCGACCCCCTTTGGTGCATGTATGGAACTAAGCATGGGGTCAGTTGTACTTTGTTTTGCACCTAAAAATTCGCAAAGAAAACATCTGTATTAGAAAGATACATTTAAGAACACTGCAACAGACACATCATCATGTCACTGTCACTAATTCTTTCACCACTACCTGTTGGAGCAGCCCCAAGAATCACAACCCTTATCTAGTCAATTCATACATTAATCACTGTAAAATCATCTTTTCTATATTATGTAAATGAGGCTGGGCACATGGAGAAAGAAAGTGATGTCATACCCCTCTTACCCCTCCCCTCCCCTGCTCATGTCTGTGTCTTATGTATAGTAAAGCATTGCTAGTGTCTGTGTTTTATTTCATGACATGCTGTGTTTTGCTATACAGATGTGTGAGACACAGACATCAGCTACACAAATCCCTGACATGTTCTGCTATACACATGTGTGAGACACAGACATCAGCTGCAAAAGTACCTGACATGTAACGCTATACACATGTGAGAGACACAGACATCAGCTACACAAGTACCTGACATGTTCTGCTATACACATGTGAGACACAGACATCAGCTACACAAGTACCTGACATGTTCTGCTATACACATGTGAGACACAGACATCAGCTACACAAGTACCTGACATGTTATGCTAAACACATGTATGAGACACAGACATCAGCTACACAAGCACCTGACATGTTATGCTATACACATGTGAGAGACACAGACATCAGCTACACAAGCACCTGACATGTTATGCTATACACATGTGAGAGACACAGACATCAGCTACACAAGCACCTGACATGTTTTGCTATACACATGTGAGAGACACAGACATCAGCTACACAAGTACATTACGTGTTCTACTATACACATGTATGAGACACAGACATCAGCTACACAAGTACCTGCCATGTTCTGCTATACACATGTGAGATACAGACATCAGCTACACAAGTACCTGACATGTTCTGCTATACACATGTGAGATACAGACATCAGCTACACAAGTACCTGACATGTTCTGCTATACACATGTGAGGGACACAGACATCAGCTACACAAGTACCTGACATGTTCTGCTATTCACATGTGACAGACAGACATCAGCTACACAAGTACCTGACATGTTCTGCTATAAACATGTGACAGACAGACATCAGCTACACAAGTACCTGACATGTTCTGCTATAAACATGTGACAGACATCAGCTACACAAGTACCTGACATGTTCTGCTATAAACATGTGAGAGACACAGACATCAGCTACACAAGTACCTGACATGTTCTGCTATTCACATGTGAGAGACACAGACATCAGCTACACAGGTACCTGACATGTCCTGCTACAAAATGTCTGCATCCTGGAACAGTTGTATACACACACAGGCTGCAGGGAGTGTGGCCACCAGCTCCAGGAAGCATATAGAGGAGGCAACACCAGGCTGTCAGTCAAGCACTGGAGCTGTGGCTGTGCCTCCCACTTATGAACAAGTTGGAGAGCTGAATATGATAATGATTCATTGGTCCTCACACATTATGATCCACAACTGCTTTTGGCTTCAAAAACTGCATCTGAAAAACTGAACGTGTGGCTGCACCCTCACAGGCATGTAGAGGGACAATGAAGGCATAAGGGAAATGTTTTCTAATGGCAGTTAATGAATATATTTAATAGATGGAAAAAAGAAAATAACGGTAACGGCTCACCCCTCCTGGAAATCCACGGCAGCCAGACGGCCAGGTGCACGGAAATCCCCAAAAACTCCTGGTCCGGAAATCCAGAGAGAAACATATTTGTAAGAAAAAATATTTTGCAAAACGATGGGGAATCCAGCATCCAAAAAGTATGAAAAAAGGAAAAACTGTTAAGACATGATCAAAAATGTAATATTATCAAGTTAAAAATACATATAGTCAATGAGGCATGGACACAAAAAAAAATGAATATATTTAGTTTATATTCATTAACTTAACTTAATTTATATTTAGTTTATAATATATGTAGTTTTGTGTGTTAAGTTGCCTGACAGGTTCTCTTTAATGGAAAGAAAGAAGTTTTGTGCAAACAGAGCTCACGTGGGGCGCTAATAGTACAACTACCCATATAGTAAAATATACCAAAGTTTAAGCCATATAATTTGTAAAAGAAATCAATGTATTAAAAGTGATTAAAAATACCTATAACACGGTCCTATATGACGCGTTTCGGGTCCTTGACCCTTTATCAAATTCAGGATAAGTAAATGATCAACTTTTTTTCTTTCCCTATGTATTTTGGGACCCTATGGGTTACCTGTGCTTAGAGCTGTGAGAGCTGCATATATAGTTACACACCCTATAAATATACCAAAAATCCAAGGAAGCTACTGTGCCTTTATGTGAAGTTGTCCTGATCCTGGAATACTGTGTATGTGCCTAAAAATCATGAATACACCAAGTGAGCACCTCCTAGACTCTACATTATACCATCCGAACACCAAAAGTTAAAACCTTGGTATAGTCACAAAATTGCACCTAAAATGTCCCAAAAAAAAAAAAAAAAAACAACTCAAAAAGAAGAGAAAAAAACAGACCAAAATAAAGATACGTGTCCCCCAATGTATTGGAATCCCCAGACACAGGTCTGAACTTGGCTTTAGAATAAAATATTTTATTCAAGTAACTTTTAGCTCCTGTTCTAATGGGAGGGAGTATGTGGTTAAAAGATACATCAATTGCATCACAAAATATTAGTCATTTGCCAGGTTGTAATGTTTGTGCAATACATTGGTTGTTACTCAAACTAGCAGGAATGTATTACAAATTCATGCTCTTTCAAAGTTTGTACATAGGGGCGATGCGCAAGAATTTTTGTGCATGGGTAGTGAATGAGATTTCGACCTGTGAAAAAAGCGAATCATAGGAAGAAGTAGCTCAATAGGAAAAGCTAGTGGATATTCATATTGGGCACACATTCCCCGGAGGCTTAAACCTTATTCCATTAATCACTATGATAGTCAGGGGGGTTATCTATCATGAGGCAGGCTCCTTGGGACAGTTTTATGTCTATTTCCGGAGCAGTACTGATTCATTAAGGTGACTTTGGCCTTTTACCCCTTACTGACATGTGACATAGTATTTTAGTCACATGCCAGCTGAGGGGGTATGGAGAGGGCTCACAGGATGAGCCCTGCCCATACAAGGTGGGCGTTTGCTGCATATTGCAGCAAACACCCACCAGTAACATCCACGGTCGGTTCTGGCACCGATCACAGGTGTTAACTCTTGCCTCTGGCAAAGTTCTATGTTTACGCCAGATTAATGTGCCAAAAATAAGTGACAAATAAGCCCAGGAAAACCACTTAAATAACTTAACTTAAATACAATACATAATAATGGAATATAACTATTAAATTGTAACATGACATCTAGCTGAGCAAGTATTGCCCTTTTAACCAAGCAAGTATTGGAAATATGCTGTAGGACCACAAGCCTCATCATGTTGTGCACATACTATATATTCAATTTACCTTAGCAAGTACTTTATACCATCTGTATGATTACAAGTCTCAGCTTGCATTGACTAAGTCGGAACTTAAAATACATTAGTTGTAGGACAATTGAATTAAACAACAGAAAGTAGCTACTAGATAAGATAATAAAATGATTGCATACTCTAATAACTGTTACCTTTAGAAACATGTGCCACTAAGCTAGCGATAAACATATAGAATGTCTGCTGGATGTATAAATATAGATAATACATTCAGTGTTACAATGAATTAGGCCTTCCGTAATGTGTTTATTTTTTCAGCATAACATAGTCAATAGAGATGAGCGAACATACTCGTCCGAGCTTGATGCTCGTTAGAGCATTAGCGTACTCGAAACTGCTCGTTGCTTGTACGAGTATTTCTCCAGCTCGAGAAAATGGCATCTCCCGCCGTTGTGATTTTTGTCGGCCAGAAACAGAGCCAATCACAAGCATGACGTGGTACCCTTACACGTCGATAGCAGTGGTTGGCTGGCCTGATCAGGTGACCCTGGAATAGACTAGCCCCTGCCCGCGCTGCTCGGATCATTCTCTGTCTGGATGCCGCTAGGGAGAGAGCTGCTGCTGGTCAGGGAAAGCGTTAGGGTGTTCTATTAGAATAGTGTTAGGCAGGAGTGATTCTACAAGAACCCAACAGCCCTTCTTAGGGCTACAATAACGTTATATTTTACTTTTTTTTGGTTTGCTTGTGGCTGGGCTTGCTGGCACTAGTAGTGCAGCTAGTACCATATTGTGCGGAATTTGCAGGGAGACTTGCGACCGTTGTGTTTAGCTCTTAGTGACAGACATATCCATCTCAAACACCGAAGTGGGACAATTTATTAGGGGTTTGATTTGAATTAGGCACAGTCTGCTGATTTATCTTTTTTTACGTTTATTTCTTTTTATAACTGAAAGTCATCAGTTAGGTTCATCATGTCTCAAGTTACTGGGACTCGTGGTAGAGCACTGTTGAGGCCAGAACAGTGCGAAGAGGTGATGTCGTGGATTGCGGACAATGCTTCTAGCCATTTGTCCATCAGTCAGTCTTCCACGCAGTCCACCCATGTCACCGAAATCAGCACTCCTCCACCTCAGCCTCCTTCCCCCCAGTCTGCCCCCTCCCAGCAAAATTTGGCATTTGAACCGGCATACTCTGAGGAACTGTTTTCTGGACCCTTTCCACAGTTACAAACCACTTGTCCGGTTGCTGCTGAGCTATTTTCCGATGCCCAGGTTTTCCACCGGTCGCAGTCTGTGGGTGATGATGACATTATTGACGTAGTGGAAGAAGTGTGTAAAGAGGTGTCGGACGATGAGGAGACACGGTTGTCAGACAGTGGTGAAGTTGTTGTCAGGGCAGGAAGTCCAAGGGGGGAGCAGACTGAGGGATCGGAGGATGATGAGGTGACAGACCCAAGCTGGGTTGATAGGCTGGGTGAACACAGTGCTTCTGAGATGGAGGCGAGTCCTATACCAGAACAGGTTGGAAGAGGCAGTGGTGGGGCCAGATGGAGAGGCAGGGCCAGAGCTGGTGCATCAGCGCCAAATGTTTCACGTAGTCAAGCTCCCATGGCGAGGGCTAGATTTTCAGAAGTCTGGAGGTTCTTTAAAGAAACACCGGATGACCGACGGACTGTGGTGTGCAACCTGTGCCAAACCAGGATCAGCAGGGGTTCCACCACTACTAGCTTAACTACCACCAGTATGCGCAGGCATATTAATGCTAAACACCCCACTCAATGGCACCAAGCCCGTTCACCTCCGGCTGGGCACACCACTGCTCCTTCCCCTGTGTCATCTGCTAGTCAGCCCCCTGCCCAGGACCCCGGCCCATACACCTCCAGTGCGAAAACCCCATCTTCGCCTCCACGATCCTCCACAGCATCCACCAGCGTTCAGCTCTCCATACCCCAGACGCTGGAGCGCAAAAGGAAGTATAGTGCAACCCACCCACACACCCAAGCCCTCAACGTCCACATCTCCAAACTGCTTAGCCTGGAGATGCTGCCCTATAGGCTGGTAGAGACCGAGGCCTTTCGAAACCTCATGGCGGCGGCCACCCCTCGGTATTCGGTCCCCAGCCGCCACTACTTTTCCCGATGTGCCGTCCCAGCCCTGCACAAGCACGTGTCAGACAACATCATCCGTGCCCTGACCAACGCCATTTCTGACAAGGTCCACCTGACCACGGACACGTGGACAAGTGCTGCCGGGCAGGGCCACTATATATCGCTGACGGCACATTGGGTTAACTTGGTGGAGGCTGGGACCGAGTCTGACCCTGGGGCTGGTCATATACTGGCGACGCCGAAGATTGCGGGCCCTACCTCGGTCCAGGTCTCAAAGGCCTACTATGCCTCCTGACAGTCAGGACAGTGAGGGGAGTGAATTCTTGCGCGTTGGGACTCTGGCGCATATGGCAGATTTCCTGCTAGGCTGCCTATCCCGTGACCCTCGCGTTCAAAGAATTTATTCCAGCACCGATTACTGGGTATTCACTCTCCTGGACCCACGGTACAAGCAAAATCTTTCCACTCTCATCCCTGGAGAGGAAAGGAGTGTGAGAATGCATAAATACCAGCAGGCCCTGGTGCACAAGCTGAAACAGTATTTCCCTTCTGACAGCGCTAGCGGCAGAGGGCGTACTTCTGCGGGACAAGTAGCGAGGGAGAGTAGGCGAGCAGGCAGCTTGTCCAGCACTGGCAGGGGTACGCTTTACAAGGCCTTTGCCAGTTTTATGTCACCCCAGCAAGACACTGTCACCTGTCCCCAGTTTTGGCAGAGTAGGGCTGATCTTTACAGAAAGATGGTGAGGGAGTACGTAGCTGACCATACCATCGTCCTAAATGATCACACAGCTCCCTACAACTACTGGGTTTCAAAGCTGGACATGTGGCACGAACTGGCGCTGTACGCCTTGGAGGTTCTTGCCTGCCCTGCCGCTAGCGTATTGTCCGAGCGGGTTTTCAGTGCAGCTGGTGGCATCATCACCGATAAGTGTACACGCCTGTCGACTGACAGCGCTGACAGGCTGATGCTTATCAAGATGAATAAAGCCTGGATTTCTCAAGATTTCCATTCTCCACCAGGTGAAAGAAGCTCAACCTGAATAATGTATGCACTCCTCCTCCTCATTGTCCTCCTTCTCCTCCTCAGGAAACTGGCTATTTTTTGCCAGGGCCAACTGGCTCTAGCTACAGTACTCTATGTATTTAATTTTTCTGGAGGGCCGGTCCTCTGTTTTAAACAATTTTTGGGAGTGCCACATACAGGCACTCAATCTATTTAATTTTTCTGGAGGACCACCTACCTGCTCCTCTGGTTTGAAAACTTTTTTGGACTGCCACATACAGGCACTCAATTTATTTAATTTTTCTGGAGGATCACCTAACTGCTCCTCTGGTTTGAAAACTTTTTTGGACTGCCACATACAGGCACTCAATCTAGTTAATTTTTCTGGAGGACCACCTACCTGCTCCTCTGGTTTGAAAACTTTTTTGGACTGCCACATACAGGCACTATCCAAGTTAAATTGTCTCCATAGCAGCCTCCACACGCCGTCTTATTAGCTGCCTCCACACATTGTCTCCATTGCTACCTCCACACGTCATCGCCATAGCTACCATAACCCAAACTTATAAGAACACTACTACACTTGATCTTATACAAAAGGTTCTTAGAAGTGCTGTTTGGGGAGTAGCCGAGAGACAGGGGCTTGGATAGGCGAAAGCTCGCCTGGCAGCGGAGCGCCAGCTCCATCCCAAGATCCAACTAACATAGTTTTAACTGCAGCACCTTTAATCTACTACTACTTCACTGCCTCCATGCCTTATCAAACGAGCTGTGTCAGGCAGAATTTTCAGGTGTTTCACCAGATACATAGTGGAACTCGGCCCATCTGTCGCCGCCATGCTGGAGACCTGAAGTTGCAATCATAGCAGCGCAATATGGATGCCACATACTGTCGCTCTTAATCATGGAACCATTTCCGAAAAAACTATTAAAAATAGAACCACTATGCTATTCCATTATTCCTAGGTGAAATATTCAAACGACCCGGCCTGCTTTGAAAATTAGAATTTTTTCAAAGTAAACACTTCTGGCCCCCAGGCCCATTTTGGGTGGGGAGGAGCCGAGAGACAGGGGCTTGAACAGGCGAAAGCTCGCCTGGCAGTGGACCGCCAGCTCCATCCCAAGATTAGGCAGCCTCAGAGGCATCCATGCATGCTGCCCCTGCTGTTTCCTGTCCATTTTGCCTCCACGATCCTCCACAGCGTCCACCAATATCTCCATGCGCAACTTTCAACTCTCTATACCCCAGACGCTGGAGCACGTGAGGATATGCAGCACATCATCCCCTTATCAAACGAGCTGTGTCAGGCAGAATTTTCAGGTGTTTCACCAGATACATAGTGGAACTCGGCCCATTTGTCGCCGCCATGCTGGAGACCTGAAGTTGCAATCATAGCAGCGCAATATGAATGCCCCATACTGTCGCTCTTAATCATGGAAGTCGTCTCCATGGCTGCCTCCACATGTCGTCCCCTTATCAAAAGAGCTGTGTCAGGCTCATTTTTCGGGTGTTTCACCAGATACGTTATGGAACTTGGTCACAATGTCGCCACCATGCTGTGTTATCGACTAAATATACCGTCAACCTTTTGTTCACATAGGAAATCATTTCAGCGCTTCTTGCTCACCTCCTTTGGTGAAGCCTGAGTCCATTTAGGGTATGTCACCATGACACTCTCTAGCCTGCCACTGCTGCCGCTGCCTCTGCATGCCGTCCCCTATAGTGTCAGGGTCAATTATTGCATGTTTTAGATGCTATCTAGCCTCATTCGGTCACTCTGTCATGGCCATGCTGTTGCCCATAATTTTGGCATAATGGTGCGATTATGCAGCCTCAGAGGCATCCATGCATGCTGCCCCTGCTGTTTCCTGTCCATTTCCGTGGTGTTTCCATCCTTTTCTGAGGTTCCCAGGTGTTTGGCCAAGCTTCCCTGTGCAGAGCCTTGGTCCCCTTGAAAAATGCTCGAGTCTCCCATTGACTTCAATGGGGCTCGTTATTCGAGACGAGCACTCGAGCATCGGGAAAATAACGAGTACCCGAGCATTTTATTGCTCGCTCATCTCTAATAGTCACATATGTTGATATATTACTTAGATACCTAGTATTCTTTGCTAGTAGCTTATATAATATGGGTAACTCAAAAACACAAGAAAAAAGCACCATAAATATGGAGGAAGAGTTTAGCCCTCGGTTTACCAAGGCCAACTGGTGGGAGGCAGTGTTACTTCTTTTATACACACACTGCATTACAAATTTCTGCAGTCTGCTGAAAGGTCATTTGTTAGAATAAAAAAAGGTGGGTCACTCTCTCAGGGAACTTGATAGACCTTTACTGGAAAATCGTGCATGAAGCTGTATATGCGTCAAAATATTAGAATGTAAACAATATATACCAAGTTATAAAATATGTTTTGCTTTGAGTGGGAAACTTCAGACTTTGATCACAGTTATGTCCAGGTTCAAAAAAGTTTCTACTTTCTTTACTGGAGAAAAAAAGACAGAATAGGCGGATTTCTCAGCTATTAATTATAACCTCATTTGGAACTGACTGAGACTTTTATTGACTGTATTTAACAGGTTTCTGCGCTAAGATTGTGTCACACGCGATCGTTTTTTGTCGCAGCTGCGTTAGCTTTCATGCGACACAAATTGTGGGGCGAGCTGTCGGACAATTCGACTGATTGGGACTGAGCGCAGGATTTAACTTTCAAATTGTGTCGCAAGACCAAGCAGAAGGTGAACTCCGGTGGACCTGAGCGGGGAAGCGACACATGCAGGATATCGGGTGCACGATCTTAGTGAATCGCGGCAGAATGCATTATCATCGGACAATGCACTTTTGGTGAACTCCACGGAATAGGGTAAGTAAATGTACCGCATTGTGTGCTTTGCTCCATATAATTTCGCAAATGGTAGTTGTCGTCTTTATAACGTTGTATAAAAACCTCTTTGTAGAATCTCATTTAAAAAATATGCACATTAAATATAGTTGCTTCAACTATATATGAGACAATAGCTAGAACTCTGAGCATTTGAAGTCTCAGCCTGACACCTAATGGTAAAGTATAAGTACTGCATTTACTGTTGTACATAGTGTTACTATTGTTATTTATACAGTAATGCCTCTGTTTGTTTTTTATATTTTATCATGAGCCTATGGTTGGATCTCCACTTGTGCACAAGACCTGTTTCCTCTTAGAAATCTATGACAAAATTGCTGCAGCAATCATTCCTACAGTCAATGGAGGATTTAAGCTTGAATGGGTTGTCCCAGCTTTTTTAAAATATATGTCTGGGGGGGGGGGTCTTTAAAAATAATAAAGAGCGCATCATTCGTGTTCAGCTGCGTCACAGACTGCCACTGCCGGATCTCTTCTTTTCTTGTGGGACATACTGTTATGGTGGTCACTATCTCCATACCTGGCCCCTTATTCTACATATCCTGAACTGTAGATTTTCAGTTGACTTTACAAAATATTCCCAAACTGCAGAGTAATGAACTTTATCCCCACCAGTGTTTGAGGACTTCCTGCTACTGCCTTGATGACCTCTCACACCGCCATGTGTTTTTGTGACACGTAGGCTCCAGCGTAGGAAGAGCTCCAAGCCAAACATGTTTGACTCCAGCTCTGCGACTCTGCTGGCTTGTCTGCCTGTCGGACTCTGCACCTTCTTTCTAGTGCAGACTACTTGCACAGGTATTGAAGAAGTGTCCGAGAAACATATGTGTCGCATGTTACCCTTTTGTGTTGTGGCTGCACTATTCTTCATGCCACACAAATTTCTGCACTGAAGAGGGCGTTCTGGTGCTCAGTTGGACCGTGCGCCAGATTTAACATGCAGAGTCCAACAGAACTGTGTCACACACCCCATATTAAAGGTACTCCAAAAAAAGTGGTGCACTCTGCCAGAGAAGAATATGACACCCTCTGCACTTCTCTTAGTAAATGTGCCACATATTGTTTTATTTGTGTTACCTTGTATAAGTGTACAGTAATATATCTGTGTAAAGTACAATTTTCAGCAAAAATTGTTTGCCGCATCGTGTGGGTATTTAGAATTTTCATTTTTGCATTTTATCACTGTTTGCTGTAAATTATTATTATTTGTCTCCTATTTGTGTGCAAACCTCCTCTTTGATGTAAGTTTTTGTAAAAATTGATATTTCATTCCATTTTCAGCACATATTTTTAAATAATTTGTGTTTGTCACAAAGTTGCATGATGGTGGTACAGGCTGTAAACTGGTAATCAAGACACATGCAATCTCCAGGTTGTCTGCTTTCTAAAATTATCTAGGTTTTAGGGGTGCCTTTATGTTTTAATCCTTTTAAACGCTATAGTTTGCAAGTTGTGGGATTTTATGATGATTTATTTCTGTGAACATATGACTATAATGTATCTGTAATGTATCTATGAACATCTATTACATTTAGGAGGTGTGAAGCAAACTATTTTTTGTTTGAGGTAAATTTTTTTGCCTTTTAAGTCAATTTTTATGCATTTTTTTTATAGAATTTTATACTTTGAATAAAATAAAAATTTCATGATGGTACCTATGGATATTGATGTCATTTTATGTGTTTTATTGTACATGTCAATATTGGAAAATTTGTTGAAGGTATTTGGAACCCATGGATCCATGCACAGGGTTCACAGGGCTCTGACTGTCACCCGTAAGGACATTGGTAGATTACACATGGTACACCAATACGTATGCTTGTTACCACTTTCATCTTTAGCAACCACCTATATTGATCTTGTACTAACTCCATTCTCAGGTTAATCCTCCCCAACCCTTTGCCCCCCCCACCCTTGTTCCCCATTCACTTGTTCAGTTTGTTGAATACAGTTGCTGGTTATGCATCACTCTAAAATAACTTCCCCCTGCGAGGGGCATATGTTATGTCATGACCTATAATGCACTATTATGCTTTTAATTCAATAAAATCTTGTTGAAACTAAAATTGGAAAATTTGCTATAGGCCGCTAATGTGACAAAACGACTGCCAAAGAAAGGGTTAAACTTGCAATAGTGAATCTGTGGAATAGCCTGCCTAAGGAGCTGGTCACAGTAGGGGCTGCAGAGAGCTTAAAAAATTTAGATGCATTCTTGCAGCAAAATAAAATATCACCCATTAACTGGCATTACTTCTTGAGACAACACTACGTTGGCGCAGCGACTACCTGGGGAATTTATATGAACTCTAGGAAAAAAAACATAGGTGAAAGGGGTTAGGCAACATGTATGTCCAATTTAGCCTTGGCCCCAGATATTTGATATGATAGTGATCTGGATGTGAAAATTGATAATATCATCCTTTGCTATTGAAATACAGTATTAGGCCCCTGAAAGTATGAGGGACCAATACCCAGCCAATTTTCATCCAGATATCGGTCCCCATAGAAGTGTTCTGCACCTGGCCACGGCGGTCAGATATCGGTCCCCATAGAAGTGTTCGCGCATCCGGCAATGGCGGACAGATATCGGTCTCGATAGAAGTGTTCGGCCCCCATAGAAGTGTTCGCGCACCTGGCACTGGCGGCCAGATATCGGTCCCCATAGAAGTGTTCGGCACCCGGCCACGGCGGCCAGATATCAGTCCCCATAGAAGTGTTCAGCACCCAGCCACGGCAGCCAGATATCGGTCCCCATAGAAGTGTTCGGCATCAGGCCACGGCAGCCAGATATCGGTCCCCATAGAAGTGTTCAGCACCCGGCCACGGTACAATGACCACACGTGTGTAACCATCCCATACTGTCCACCGTAAAAAAATAGAACATGCTCTATATTTTCCCGTATGTATTGCAGGGCACCATGACTCTCTCCAGTGTGCGGCTGTATGCATACGTTTATGTGCAAGGGACATGACTGTAATTATGCTTTTTCTCTATGCACCATTATTTCAGTGACTATTTTAATTAAACAAAAAAAATTCTACAATGCCTTTGTGTAAGATTGTCTGGTTTTCCTCTTAGTGGTGAAGCTTCTATTCTTTTCAGCCCAGCAGCATTTCCTGATGTGTAAGGTGTTTCCTGTCTCCTGTATACATACCAGCATCCTTTGCAGTACAAAGTAGTTGCAGCAGGCTTTAGCCTGGTTGTCTTACATGATTCTATCTCAGTAAAAGCCAAAGCCTCTTGCCCGTCCCTCTGCTATCATCATTGTGCATCTCCCAGCTCCTCTTGCTCTTCTCACAGCAAACACACTTCTCTAATAAACTTCACTGCCTGTATCTGTGCTGTACTGACTATTATACAAACTCTCTTCATCCACAAATGTCTTATCAATTTCACCCTCTGGTGGCACTGTCCCTGAATGCCTTCTCCCAGCTTTTAAATGCCAGTTTTAAAATTGCCCCTGCCCGCACTCCAGCAGACATATCTACTAAAAGGCTCCAGCCCTGAAAAATGCCCACCCACCCAATGTCCGTCAGCTACCTGCCCCGACATACCCAAAGTGGCATATGGGGAGGAAAAACCCCACAACTGGCAGGGATGGGGATATTTTTATGCCAGGTTGAGAAGGCATAATAATTCTCCCCAGCTGTGTCCTCTAACAACCTTCCAAGAACAATGTATCACACCCATGTGCACAGGATAATAGCATACATCATTAAAAGAGGGCTATTTGGTATCAAGTTAGAGCTGAAAGATTCTTGACATCTGTGGTAGCTTCCTTTTTAGTAGACTGAGCTTTTACTGTCTGTGATTTTCTGTATTATTTTAATATTATGCCTAATATTACTAATATTATTAATATTAATAATTTTACCTATATAGATATCCATAATAAAATTGCAGCTTTGTAGTTACTCTTTTATTGCCCAACTGCGCATGAGTTTCTTTTAAAAAAAAAAATATTAGGACTTGTCCTTCCCTGCAAAAACCTTATTAACCCTGTACTATAATGGTACAGTGTTTTTAAAAGAAAGCAACCACTTTATTTATCAAACAACAAATTACACATACTCACCCCTCGCTCCACTTCATTCTGATCCCACCGCCAATAACCGTTTTTATATGTTGATAGATTGGGCAATTTGAGATGCAGCGTTATCTAACATGTTCAGGATTTTTACTGTTTATTACGCTTTATATCAGTTCTAGGGAAAGGGGTAGTTTTTTAAAACTTTTTATTTGCTACACCCCTACACTCCTTTTATTACACCCCTCAACACATGAAAAAGTACTCTTAAGTAGTTTGTTAACCTTTTAGGTGTTTAATAGAGGTTAAAACAAAATGCAGGTGCGGTCTACAAATTGTAATATTTTGAACCACCCATAAAAACTGGAGGCGTCTCGAGTTCCCATTGCTGTACCACGAACCTGATGGTAGATTGGTTCCTGAAACTCAAATATATTGGGGCACAATTACTTACCTGTCCGTGGAGTTCACCCGAAGTGCATTGTTCCGACGTTAATGCACTCTGGTGCAATTCACTAGCATTGTGCACGCGATATCCTGCATGTGTCGCTTCCCTGCTCAGGTCCACCGGAGTTCACCTTCTTCTTCCCGGTGTATGTAAGTGCATGTCTTGCGACACAATTTTAAAGTTAAATCCCCCCTGGATTTCTGTCGCATGAATGCGCCAAAATCTGATTGCGTGCGACACAATCCCCTTCTAAATACCTGTCGCAGCTGTGCAATCCCCAAAAACGTCTGGAAGTCCGATGGAAATGCAATCCGTGGACCCTTAGTAAATAAGCCCCATTATGTTTGAGTACAAACTCCCAACGTTTATATAGGAAGTCAATTTGTTGCAAGGGTATATTGGCATGTTTGGAAATAAACCAGCGCATGGATTGCAAGCCCAGTTCACGTGGTATGTTTGAATAAAGAGATGAAATATCTAGCGAAAGGAAAAGATAGTTATCGTCCCATATCTTTTTATAGAGATATGTACAAATGTAATTGTCATCTAGGACGTTTTTAAGCTTTTAACTCGATTAGGTGGAATCGAGATAGTATCTTTTGAAGGAAATAGAAATGTTTTTAAATGTTCTTAATGACATAAGTTTACCCATCATCTCTGTCTCCATGTTTATATAGTTTCCTAACCAGGGAAACCCGCCAATTGAACGGTGGTTCCCTGAACTTTGAACTTCGGTAACCCATGCAATTCATCACGTACATTCGGTCTTCTGGTAATTCAGTCTATATAATCTTGTTATTTGTCTTGTCTTATGCCTGATGAAAGCTCCGGTCCGGAGCTGAAACGCGTCACAACCTTCTTTTACATGTCATTTTAAATTTTATTTATTCAAATTAATAATAATTTTATCGATGCCGGATTTCTGAGTGGGTTGTAAAGCGCCGTGCAAAGCGCCCACGCGATCTTTGTCTCCAGTGGAACGTGGACAACACGAACATCATTCAAAGCTCATAGATTCTACATTATCAGGTGAGAGTCCTGAATCATACTTTAACCATCAAACCTGCTGTTACAATATAACACGAGATTTGTGCCCAATTTTTCTTCTTTGCACCTATAGTATCCTGCTGTGGTGTTTGAGATCATCACTCGACCCCTTATCCTAGGTCTCTGGCTTCTTTAATTTTAGGCTGACAAATCTGGTTAAGGACTTATATTTTGTATTGTGTCATGACAGATCATGTCATGACAGATCATGTCATGACAGATGTAAGTCAGGACAAATCCGCCTCTCTCCAACACAACCATTGTGCTTTGGTGGTGATGGAGAGATACGTGTGAGGTGTCCTGTAGGTGCTGTTGCACTATTACACCCTCCTATCCTCTGTTTTTCCTTGGGTTATGCCCCCCATTGTCAATCCCCCCCCACCAACCACACATAAGAGCATTGTGATAGTAGAAGTAGGACTAGTGCATGCGGTGTGTGGAGGAGGTAGTAGTGCATGTGGTGTGTGGTGGTGGTGGTGGTGGTGGTGGTAGTAGCGCATGCGGTGTGATGGTGGTGGTAGTAGTGCACGCTGTGTGTGAGGATGAAGTAGTGCACGTGGTGTGTGGTGGTGGTAGTAGTGCATGCAGTGTGTGGAGGTGGTAGCAGTGCACGCTGTGTGTTTGCAGGAGGTAGTGGTGCACGCAATTTGGAAACTTGCTACTAAAACTATAAACCTTATAAAATTCATTAAAAAAAATAAGCAACCTTAAAACAAAATATGTAAATTAGAAAATGGCAAAAGTTCTCCACAAAAAAATTAGTGGTATGACTTTTTGTAAAAAAAAATAGAACATTTGCAAATCAGAAAATTAAAATTTTTTGCTAATTTTTCCTAAAATTTAGAATTTTTATCCCCCAAAAAACCTGACCAATCAGCAAAATAATACTACTAATA
The DNA here is from genome assembly GCF_040894005.1 of Engystomops pustulosus. Lineage (NCBI taxonomy): Eukaryota > Metazoa > Chordata > Amphibia > Anura > Leptodactylidae > Engystomops > Engystomops pustulosus. Next base: position 140,076,250 of record NC_092417.1, on the reverse strand, counting down.
TAAACTACAACTTGCCATGGGGAAAAAAAAATCAAAATCAGTAAGATAAGTTAAAGTGTTAAAAAGTTATTACGACACAAAGAGACACTGGTCACATTAAAAAAAAAAAACGGACTGAGCCTTAACCTGCAAACTTGCTGCCTCCTTAAGGGGTTAAAGCTTGATGCAGATGACTCAGGAGCTCTGATTTCACTGGGGAAGGCTGTGTAAATGATTTTGGGGTAAGCTGGGGTAAGTAAACTATCACTTAGCGCAGCCACAGTAAGTACATGGGGCTCTTTGGGACTGTCAAGGCTCGGGGTTAGTGAACCCCTGGACCACCACGGATGATGACACAAGCCAACACCAGGGACTGGAATCTAAGTGGCACCCGGTCTTCACCAGAGTCCGCCACAAAGCAGGTTGGTCTTGCCGAGGCATGGTACTACCAGGTCTTTCCCCAGGCGCAACTTGTCCACGGTGGCAGCCATCGAGGTACAGAATCAGCAGGCAATCTCGTAATCAGGGACAGGCAGATGGACAAGGCAGGAGGCAATGATGCGAGGACAGGGACGCAGCAAGAGGTCAGGGCTGGTAGCAGAGCAGCAAAGACAAGAACAAGTCTGGGGTCAGAACAAGGCCCTTCAAATCTAGAAAAGCCAGCGCGCACACACCCTAGGAGTCGGAAACGTGTGGGCATGGTGGAGGGAGTCGAGACAGGAGCCAGGACACGCCAGGGGGGGAAGAGGCGCACGGGTCAACCCGCGACCCACTATATGGGTCGCGGGACCTCCCGTGACAGGGACACAAGTTTACCCACATGCGTGGCTCCTTTAGATTGAGTGAGCACTTTGCCCACCAATGACACTTCTGCTTGCGCAAACTTTGATTGGTTGTGAATAATGAATAAGTAGGATTAGTAGTGTGCATTACCATTTCATGAATGACATCACAAACAGAGGTATCGTTTGGACAGAAATTTTCACACTTTAGCCCCGGCACTTCTGAGGTCGCCACTCAGGTGGCAAAACATGTCGGGGGGGCTGTGGTGTGTTATGATTTTTAGTAAGTATATGTTGAGGGACACAGACAGGAATAGTGTAAAGAAGTGAGAAACATTATAATAGGAGCAGTGTAGACATCTTGGGTACAGTCAGGGTACAAGTATACAGACCAGGAAGGATCAGACGTAAGAGTGTAACTTTCTTTCATACATGTTAGTTTCAGACCTATATATTTAAGTATCAACATAAAAGCATACAATAGCCACTGATTCGCCTAGAAACAACCAATAAGTGTTTGTAAAATCAGACCTTTCTACATTAAGAGCAATAGTGGCACCTATTGTCAGTTAAGTGGTACTGTGTATTCTCCATACTATAGAGTTGATAATATGAGGTTATAATATACCAAACTAATCACACCAACATAGGGTGTTTGAGAAGATCGATATATTCAACTTCTAAGAAATATATATGTGAATCTAGCCTGAACAGTCACAGTGTTGGTGTGAAAAGAACACACATAAAGGGGCAGATTTACTTACCCAGGCCATTCGCGAACCAGCGGCGCGTTCTCTGTGGAGGATTCGGGTCTTCCGGCAATTCACTAAGGTAGTGCGGCCGATGTCCACTAGGTGTCGCTGCTGCGCTGAAGCCCGTTGGAGTTCACCATCCGTTGTTGGGTGCAGGTAAGTGCGTGTAAATTCCGCATTTTTTCCGTATCAGTTTGGTTTTCCCACGCCCACCCCTCCCGATTTCTGTTGCATGCATGCCGGCGCAGATGCGCCACAATCTGATCGTTATTAGCGGTGGGGGTTTTGTGCAAAATGCAAAAACCCCCACCTTTGTATGAAGAGGACTCAGCCCGTGAGCCCTCTTCATACATCCCTTATACCTCTGCGCCGTAGAGCTACGGCGCAGAGCGTTAAGGGGTTAATAATGGTCACTGCGGAAGGAAGAGATCTGGCCCAATCATCTATAAAAAGAAGAAGATTATCTGAATATAATGCAAATCTATCCTCCAAACACCCACACTGAAGCCCCCTAACTTCAGTGTAACTGCACATCTTGGGGACCAGGGGCTCCACAGCTATTAAAAAAAGTAAGGGTAACAGAGGGAACCCCTGCCACATCCCTCTGTATAGAGGCAGATGAAAGCTGTGAGTTCTTCTGCTGAGACTGCCCTGCTGAACTTGCGTCAAGGGAAATTATCTGTCGGTGACTATGCAGTTCAGTTCTGTACCCTGGCTTCTGAGTTTGCCTGGAACAAAGCCGCCCTGCTTGCAACTTTGAAAAAAGTATTGTATGGCCTGATCAAGGACGCCCTATCTGCACGGGACCTTCCGTCCGAGTGAACTAATCTCACTGGCCACTCAGATAGACATCCGGTTTACTGAGCACGCTGAGGAGCTACGTCTGGAACAACCAGAAGTCAGGATCTGTAGTCTGCTCCGCTTGGCTCTAGTCTTCAAAAGACCACCACAGCTGGTCTATCTCCCCAGGAACATTGCAGACAAAGACAGGAGAATCTCTGCCTCTATTGTGCCAGCACAGAGCACTTTCTTACGCCTTGTCCTGTCCGTCCGCAGCAATCGGAAAACGCCCAGGCCTAGGGTTCTTGGGAGAAGCATCCCTAGGTGAGAGCACGGCTTCTCCTCATCTAAATGTCCATGGTCTTCTCAGTTTTGGAACAGGTAACCCGCTTCAAGTCTCAGCCTTCCTGGAGTTTGGCTTTGCAGGGAATTTCGTGGATGCTGCCTTGGTCTCCCAGCATCAGTTTCCTGTGGTTCACCTAGAGAAGCTGCTGGTTATCTCTTCTGTAAGTGGACAGATTCTCCAGGACCCGGTCCAGTATCGTACTGAACCCCTCTCTCTGCAAATTGGGGCTTTGCACAAGGAGAGACTGTCGTTTTATGTGCTCCCCCACTCTACATCCTCTGTGCTCTTGGGTCTCCCGTGGTTGCAGCAACACGCTCCGTTGCTCGACTGGCAGACTGGGAAAATCCTTCACTGGGTACTGGAGTGCCATTCCCGCTGTCTCATGGCTCTTCACCCAGTGTCAGCAATGTCTTCTGTGGACTCTCCCAAGCAGCTGGCAGGCCTTTCCGCTGCTTATAAGGATTTTGTAGATGTCTTATCTGAGAAGAAAGCTGAAATTCTGCCACCGCAACACGCCCCTATGACTGTCACATAGACTTGCTGCCGGGTACTTCTCCTCCTCAAGGTCGGAAATACCAACTATCTGTGCCTGGGACCGTGGCTATGTCAGCATACGTCAAGGAGAATTTACAGAAGGGATTCATCCGCTAGTCGTCTTCTCCCACTGGTGCTGGATTCTTCTTTGTGGCCAAGAAGGATGGCACCTTCAGGGTGCCAAGGTTTTCACCAAGCTGGAAGGGCATATAATCTCATCGGCATCTGTGAAGGTGATGAGTGGAAGACGGCCTTCAATACTTGTGATGGGCATTTTGAGTATTTGGTAATGCTGTTCGGTAATGCGGTGTTCCAAGAATTCGTCAACGATATCTTCAGAGACTTACTCTACAAGTGTTGCTCTACAGTGTTGCTGTCTACTTGGATAATATTTTGGTGTTTTCTCCTGACCTACAGTCTCATCTGACCCAAGTTCGGCAAGTTCTCAGGCCTTAAGGGCCAACCACTTATATGCCAAGCTCGAGAAATGCCATTTTCATCAGCGTAGTCTTCCGTTCCTGGGATACATCATTTCTGACAAAGGACTACAGATGCATCCTGCCACCACGGACGAAGTGGCGCCTGTGGAGCAATCTGGTCAACCTACCACGCCACAATAACCTGCTTTGCAGCGGGCTCTGGTGAAAACCGGGTACCACTTAGACTTCGGTCCCAGGTGTCGGCTTACGTCATTGTCCGCAGTGGTACAGGGGATCCAATATCACCGATCCTGACAGTTATAAAACTTTGTGGAGTTTTTTGTCATTTAAAACTTTGTGACTGTTTAATTTTTGGCCAAAATTAATGTATTGTCGAGAAAAAATTCCAGCTTGTAAATTTTTTTTTAACCCCTTTGAAACATCCAAAGAGTTAACACAATTCTTAAAGTTGATTTTTCACACACTGAAGAGTGCAGTTTCTAAAATGGTATAATTTATGGGGCTTTACTGCTATTTAGCCCTTGAGCAGTCACTTGAGTAGGTGGCTCTAAATAAGAGTTTTTGCGATTTTCATAAAAATGAGAAAAATTGCACCCACAATTCTGAACCTCCTAACAACCTAAAAAAGAAAGAAGAGGCATCAAAAGCCATGCCGATATAAGGCAGACATTTGGGAAATGTAAGTTATAAAGTTAATAAAGTTAATTGGGTACTACAACTATCTGCCTGAAAAGAAGAAAATTTTGAACTTAATTTTTTTTAATTTTTAGAAATTTTCGCCAAATTTTTTTCATAAGTAAACACAAAAGATATAATCAAAATGTCTTTGATTCTTTGAGGTATAACCTGCTATAGTAACACAGGGTAAATTTTAAAAATAAGGCTGGTCCTAAAGCCCTAAAATGGTTTAGACCAGAAGGGGTAAAAAAAATTAAATAAATAAAAAATTAAGCAAAATATCAAATCATTAATTATTATTATTGATTATTTGCGAAACACAACATACTATAACATCATGGTGCTGGTGGGGGATAAATGGAAAGAGCTCACCGGCTCTCCATACATAGCAGACATCTGGCACCTGCATGCTGCAGTTGGTGCTGGCGATGCGGCATTTACAGAGCAGAGGTCAAAACGGAGTGTGGCACCTAATTAAACTGGATGGCCGATCACCACCCCACCCCCTCCCCGTGACCTCATCAAAGTGCACCGATCAATTGCTCTGATTGCCTACAGTCAGACTTGATTTTTAACTGGCCATTTCACTTCTATTGGGACGGCCGCACCGCAAATCTGTCCATAAATAGGACATGTTTTATATTTTGTGATGTGGCCGCCTGGTCGGGTCAGGATGCGGTAAGACACTGTTTGCTCATCGCATCACGACCCGGATCAATAGAAGTCTATGGGGGGCCGTGATCTGGTTGAAAATGAGAATGAGGCCTTAGTGAAATTTCAACACTCCAATTAAATGCTGGGGTAGGACACAAGCTTGACCTGCTGCTTCATTCAATTAGTATGAACAATGGAACTGTTATAATGATGAGTCGGTTTCCCAGATTTTGTGCACCCACCAGATTGTTATCCACTATCCTGTGGATAGACGATAAAAGTCTAAGTCTCAAAGTCAGTACAACCAACTAAAAAGATTGTCATGAGCTGCTGATAACAATCCAATTCCTGGGTTCTTCTCACAGGTCCATAATCCTAATATGATCTGAAAGATCTTTAATATGATACAAAAAACATAGTAAAGAGCTCAATTGATTGTGGCATACAGGTAGTCCCTGATGTCCAACTTACAGATGATCCCTAGTTAACAACGGACCACTATGACCTCTGGTGAAGTTCTCTGGAGGAGGATAATTTAAGGAACTTAATGGCTGCAATTGTCAACATAAGAGTCACCCATCGCTATGGGTCGCAGGCGCACCGGTGCCTCTCTCTGCTGCCCCGGTCCCCCAGCGAGTAGCTCACCTCGCGGCGATCCAGCACCTCCTACGGCGTGCGCGCCACCTTCAGTAAATTTGAAGCCCCTGGCCATTTTTAGAAAAAGTACTTAAGCCTGCCTCTTCCTACACTTTCTGCCGGATCTTTGTGCTTATGCCATTGAGAAAGCTTCCTTGTGACAATTCCTGAGTATTCCTGCGTTGCCGTGTTACCAGAGTCCCCCCATGTTGCTGTGTTCCTGCGTTGCTGTGTTCCTGAATTCCGTTCCCATCTGCCTGGATCTCCCGTTGCTGACCCCGGATTGGACATGACCTTGCATCTCTGCCGTCTGACCCTGGGCCTGGACCCGACTATGAGACTGTCTTTGCTCAAGGTACCTCGACCTTGGCTGCCATTGCGGGCTAGTCGCACCTGTGGAATGACCTGGTGGTACCCTGCCGCAGCATAACCATGGCGCTTTGCGGCTGGCTCTGGTGAAGACCAAATGCCACTTAGATTCCGGTCCGAGGTGTCGGCTAGTACCACCTCCAACAGTGGTCCAAAGGATCCACAGATACTAGACCAAGACAGAAATGTTTATTGATAATCCTTGCTCCCAAAACAACTCAAAATTTTGAAAACCCTTTTTTCACAGGAATGAAAAAATTATTTGGAGCTAAACCTACAAAATATACCAGTTCCGGCTTGAATACAAATTCAACCGAAAGGACATCTACCAAAGTCAAGCATTATAAACCAGGGACACTTAAATCCAGCCACTGTGACTGTAGTAATCTTATATTTGTTATCCATGTTTCCTTCCTTTTAAAATAAACTTTTACAATTATGCGTATGAGCCTGAGGGGCTCTGGAGCTTGTATTTACACTCATTGTTACAATGAAAAGAACATGTCTGACCAAACCCCTACTCTGTTCCCCTTTGCCTGTGTAATCTAGCAGCAGCATGAAATGCAGGGGGAGGGGAGACCTGCTCAGTCAGGGAAGCTACAACACTGAAGGGCACTGGGATCAACTCCCTGGAGTCCTTCCAACTCATTAGGATAATTTTAAAAGTTGATTTTAGGAAAAGGCAATGTTTAACAAATCAGGATCTATAAGCATGGGGTTTTAACGTAAATTAATGCTAGAAACAATATTTTGGACACTGATGGGCTGGTAGTTTAGCGGGGTAAAAGCTATTACTCGTATCCTTTAAATAACTCTGCTGCTGTGTCAACAATAAAATACAGATAGTGGGCATGTGGATTTTGTTTCAAGCGTAATTAAACTTTCAACAAAAATGAGATTTATTATCACCGTTAATGTAGTTTCCATAAGTCCACCATGATGACCCCACCTGAAGAATGACCCCTTGACCTCTATAATAACAGGAAGCAGAGAGGATAATTAACCCACCCCCCTGCATCCACACTCCAGTGACTACCAAATTATTACACAATGGCCGTCATGGTGGACTAATGGATAATAATTCTCATATTTCAAAGACTCCCATGATGACCCTAGATGTTTCAAAACACTTATTTAGGGAGGGACTACAGCATGCAAGACTTTTCTACCAAAGGCTAATTCTCTAGCATTCTGAATGTGGTGTCTGTATTACTGAGAAAAAGTCAGGTGATTTAACCTAGTAGTAGCCCTATATATTTCCTCAATGGATGCCCCCCTTTACTCAGCCCAGGAAGTTGCCATGACTCGGGTTGAATGAGTTTTGATTGACGAAGGGTTGGAAAGATGCGGGAATTTATATGCTTCTTTGATGACAGCCTGGAACCACCTAGCACAGTGATGGGCAACCTTTTGAGCTTGGTGTGTCAAAGTTTGCCAAAAAAACGAGCATAACTCGGGTGGTGTGTCACCTTTAGAAAAAAAAAAAACAACAAATTTGGTGATATTTAGAGTTTAAATAACAAATATGTATAATTATTTATGCCATCACATGACCCCAATAACGAAAAAGCTAAATTTTTATAGTCTACAAAAGGGGCCAATCCTAAAATCCTGGCAGCTGCAGGGCGCTCCTTCCTTTCTGCGACTCGCGGTGCCCCCATAAAACAAGTAATGGCCACATGCGGGGGGCCCCTGTACTCAGGAGAAATTGCATAACAAATTGTAAGATGGGTTTCCTCTTTTTATCTTTTGGAAATGTGTAAATTTTAGGCTAAATGAACGTATAACTGACACAATTTGACCCCCTTCCCTAAAGCAGTGCACATTAACCCCCGCTGTCTAACGCCCTTAGACAGAGACAGGACTGGCAGTGCCCAAAAAATCAGTGTACCTTTTAACTAGTTTTAAGGACATTTGTTTCCTGAGAAGTGCCCCCCATAGCAGTGTACATCACAGCGCAGCCGGCAGAGCTCAACTCAATAAATTCACTTACCTAACTGGCAGAGGTTCCAATGACGCCTCCGTTACTCCTCTTCAGGCCGCTTCAGCTCCTGTGTAGCTGATGTTCCTGCGTCTGTACGAGCTGGGGCTGCTCTTACTCCACGCTCCACTCTGACGTCTTGCGCAGCCTCCGCAGAGCAGAATGGCAAGACAGGAGCAGCAGCTGCGATCTCTCTGACTGAGATGCAGCCGCTCACTGCAGAGCACATCACTGGCCGGACCCGCCAGACAACGGCGACCGACAGCCCCGATCGGTCTGCCACTGCACTACAGCACGGCAAGCGCCGTTTCACTGATAATGGCTACGCGTGTCAGTGCTGACACGCGTGTCATAGGTTAGCCATCACTGACCTAGCAACTGCCCTTATTTTTGCCTCTGAATTGTAGGAGGAAATTAAAGTCTTTTCGCCAGGTCCCCATGTTTTCTATGTAATGGAGAAGGGTTCTTCTCACAGTCTCTTTTGGAGATGTGGGATCTTTGCAAAAAGACCTTGGGGATAAAAGTGTTGTCGAGAGCTAGAGTGACTTTATAATTGGAAACCATAAAGGTAAGGTTCTCTGACCGAGAGTGCCTTTATCTCCCACAAACTCCCAGTTAATGTTATTGCAATTAAAACAGTTACTTTTAAGGTTCGTTCCCTAATATTAGCAAAATCTAGTGGTTTAAAGGAGGAATAGCTGGATAGTCAAGAACTAGAGAGGGATCCAAGGCTGGAATTTTCTGTTTAAAACTTGGTCTTAACCTGGAAGTGGCTTTCACAAACAGACTTGAACCACAAAAGGATACACATTTCTTCCATATTTTAGAATATATTGAGAAATAATTCTATATATTGAGAGATTGAGGGTTTGGCTGGTAAATAGAAACCTGGAACAGAAGATCTCTCTGAGCAGAAAGAAGAATTGGGTCATCTTTTTTTTTAGAGTAGAACAAGATCTTTTTTAACCATTATGGGACTATTGCTTTATCCCTTTGAACATTTTGTACCACACTTGATAATATTTGGATTAGGGAAATGCATACATGAGTAGAGCTAAACGCGTCCACTTGAGAGATCACTTCAGTTTTGTCCATAGAGAAGAAATGTTTGACCTTGGTGTTTGTCTTGGTGGCAAATGGATCTTTTACTGGGTGCCCCCAAGATCAAGTTTGTTTCAAGAAGACTTCATCATTCAAGCATCACTTGTTCTGTTCTATGATGTTTCTGCTCAGGAAGGCTTCAACTCTGTTCTTTTCCCCTTTTAGGTGGATTGCTGTTAATGAAAGGACATTGTCCTCTGCCTAGGAAAAAATATTTCTTGATAGATGAAGAAGATCCAAATTCCTTGTGCACCCCTGATGACACTACCATGGTAGTATGGCCAGAATACATTTTGATATTAATATTACTTAAGTTTAGAGTGCTGTTATTCAATGCTTGCCAGACAGCCCTTATCTCACCGTTATTTGATTTTGAACAGACATGGGCTATTGACCTTGAAGAAGACTTTTCCCCCAGACTTGCACCCCAGCCTGACAGGCTTGCATCCATCTGGAGGTCTATGACGGGTCAAGGATGCAAAAGTATACCTTTCTTTAGGTGGAATGGATTTGTTCACCAGATTAGGGATCGCTTGACAGAAGGTGGTAGAAGAATATTCTGGTATAAATGGAGTGGGTTCTTATCCCAAGAGGCCAGAATCCAATTCTGGAAGAATCAAGTGTAACTTTGACTCCACAGTACAGATTGTATGCAGGTGGTCAGTTGACCCAAGACTTTCATAACGTCCCTTATAGTGCAATTGTGAAGTTTCAGGGAGGAAAAGAATTGTTGAATTAATTTTGTTCTTTTCTCTGAGGGAAGGACATCTGGAGAGTTAAATTCAGTAGTGTACCTAGAAACACAGTCTCTGTACTGGGGGGCAAGGTAGGACTTTTCCCAGTTTAGGAACCACCCGAGTTGTTGAAGGGTTGTAATAGTCAAATTTCTTTGTTGAATCAGTTCTTGCTCTGTTTGACTGATTCTGAGAATCAGATCTAGAATAATCACTACATTCTTCATCCCCAGGAAAGCAATCACCTCTATCATACTTTTGAGAAGGTTCTTGGGGCAGAGGATATCCAGAACAGGAGAGCTTAACAGTATTAAAGAGATTAGAAGCAGGCTATATTTCCATCTCGAGTAAGGACTGCGAACCTGATGAATTGAAGAAGTTGGAGGATATATTGCCAGATGATAATATGCCTCTCTCAGGTCTATAATGCACTTGATGAATCAAGGTGGTGGTAGAGCTTTAATTTTCTGTGAAGGATGTGTCAGATTTTTTTAAGTTGAAAATCAATCGGAAGAAACCATTTGGCGTCATTAAGAACAAGGGGGAATTGTGCCCTTTTTCTGGTGTTTTTAAAAACTGAAACTATTACATCCATCTTTTGGAGTTTCAGGATTTCTTGCCATAACTGCATAGTCTGAGAAGGTTGCTGGGTATAATGAAATTTGACCCCCTCAGTGGAAGCATTAGCAATAAAAGCGGTAGCAGACTTTAGCATAGGTAGGGTGTCTAATAGCACCACTCTTAGTGTTCTGTTCCTGATATGGTTTTCTAGCTTTGTCAGCTAGAAAAAAAAAAGTGTGGGGGAGATGGATGTTGTGGCTATGTTTGATTTTAGGTTTAACATTTCCGACTCCCAAGTCTTTTTTAACTCGCTGTTCGCTTTTCTGTGCATTGGTTCCTTAAGTTGCATCTTCGATTGGGACATCTGTTTGTTTTACAATCTTTGTTACCTGGATATCGAAAATCGATTCTTGAATTCTTTAGATGAAGAGATTTGAAAAGATTTTGAGTCTCAGCTCTGTAAAAAAATAAAACTTTCTTTTATTGAAGCATATTAAAATACAGCAATATGACTAACAGCTGACGCGTTTCGAGTGTTTCTTAGTCATGTGATTTTTCTTTTGCCACTTTTTTTTTTAGTCACTGGAGCCGGCAGTGGTGCTGGCTCCGCTCTTCTATGCATCAAGATGATTCAGCGCGATGCTGTGAGGAGCAGAGAAGGTAGAAGCACAAATAAACGGCATCTCCCTTGACCCTAGGGTCTCCGGGTGTCAGAGACTAGTGCAGGAGTAGAAGAAAACTGCAGACTCGGGATCTGCTCCCACTGACGTGTAAAGTTAGCGGGCGGTCCAGATAGAGTTAATCAAAATGATATAGAGGAATTGTATCCCAACCAACACCAGGTACACTGAAAGCACTCCGAGGAGCTATAGGTGGGGGATCTAGAAAAGAGATGTCCATACTGAGGCATTTCGAGCTGCAAATTGTTGTCTATATAAAAAAAAAAAAAAATCAACACATTAGAATGAGTGACATATAAAACGTAAAAGGACATCTACCACCAGGATCAAGGATGGTAAACAAAGCCCACTAACATACTGGTGGGAAGCCCCTCTAGTAGGATTCTCTATCCCTTTAAGTTCTTATGCCCTTGTTTTGTAAAAAAAAAAAGCTTTTAAAATCATGCAAATGAACCCGAGGACCTTCGGGCTCCAGAGATGTCAATGGAGCCTGAAGCCCCTCAGGCTCATTTGCAAAATTGGAAGGCCTTTTTTTCTTAAAAACAAGGGCATGGGATGCTTAAAGAAAAGCAGATCCTGCACGAGGTGGCACACACCAGCATGTAAGTGTATTTGGTTTAAAAGAAATACCACCAGGATGAAGGATTGTAAAGGATACAAACTTTTAGGGAGAGTGGGCTCAACTTAGACTGCTGTTAGAGAAAATCACCTCCATAATAGAGTTACCTAGCCCACACTCAGGTACCTGATCAGAGTAACAAAAGGGATTTGGTGGAATGTAAAAGGAGCAGAGACCTCAGAGCAGTGTGCAAGCCTGCTCACTTTACAAACTTACTACCCCACGCTCCTGTGTCTGGCTCCTTGTCTAGGTGACCTCTCTTCTAGTGAGTGCATTAAGGCATAAGTCGTCATCCTGGGAACAGCCGGAAGTCATGTTCAGTTGGCTGCATGGGGTGTCGTTGGCATCACGGAGATGCAGACAGACAGTCAGAGGCCCCAGCAGAAGGCAGGGAAGGATGCCAGTGGCACCGATCATAGCTTAGGACTAGTAGGGTAAGGGCACAGACATTCTGCACTTGTGATCCCTCATATTGTATCCCCTGGAGGAAGAGAAGGGGAGAGGAAACTATACTCTCTGCCCTGTATAGGGACAGAAAGCTCGACAGAGATGTGTGCCCACCAGGGAATATTTAATTGGTGTAAAATAGTTATTTCCTTTATTTTGATGTCCAAAATGTATGGTATGTTCCCATGTCCTTCTTTGTACAAGGTCTTTCTTTCGTATTCAGCAATTTGATATGTCTAGTGACTTAGCTCTTAACCGTCACTGCATAGTCTTATCACCTCAGAGAGATGAATCACCTAATCATACATTCTATAGCTATGGAAACCGTAAAATATCCTGTCAATATGTGTCGGAACAACCTCAAGTAGGTTTGAAATAAGTGGGAAAGAAAAGGGTAAAGAAGCCGCATTTACTTGATGAACTATATTACAAAATGTACTACCACCAGCACTAGTCTATTCTGAAAATTAAAGTGCCACTAAACCTTCCAAGCTATATTTTTTTTAAGGCCAGCTGCACATGCTCAGCCCATTACAGTTTGGTGCTGCTGTTCTGAAAGGAAGGCAGGGAAATCACTAAAAAACAACTCTCAGCACTGTAATCAGTCCAGAATTTCACCAGCACACGCTGCGGTTCAAGCAAGGTTGTGTAGAGCCGTCGTAACTTAATTTTCTTTTCAATTTATTGAAATTATTGAATTTATTGTTTTTTTGAGAGTGCAAAAACATGACTTGTTACTGTAGTTTTTTTTACCATTTTCTGTATATAATTATGGGGGTTACCATCTTAACTGAGCTCTGTTAATCGCATTGCATTACAGCAGTTTCATTGCCCTATACAGTTACACACGTGAGCCATCATGAATCAAACAAAAATTCAATCTTGGCTTAAACATAGGTAAACAGCTAAAAGTCATCCACTTGTGAGGCCAGATGAATTTAAAAGAGAATCATTCATTTCCATGGTTGCAATGTTAAAAAAAAAAATGGAAAACTTATGCAATTCACCTGATCTGAGTGCAGTGACTGAGTATATCAGTTCCCTGCATATTCAGTGGTTACTGCTTTGCCCTGCCTCCTTGTTCCTGATTGACAGGTATCCCTGCTACACAACATGCTGCTCTGTGGATCATCGAGAGAGCTCTGTTACATTATTGGCCACTTTATATCATGACTAGGGTGATGTCATCTTTTAAATTTGCAAAATATCTGATCACATCAATTCACAGCATGAATCCATGGAGTAATGGGGAGGAGTAGAAATCCATGAAGGCATTTGATCAGATACATATATGGAATAGACATTGTAAATGTAACTGGGTAAAGGACCTTGGGTGACATTCGGGTAACATGACATGCTAAGAAGAGGTAAGGGACATGGGAAGGAGTAGATGGGAGAAGCCAGGTAAACAGGACATGCCCCTGTTACCAGGTAAAGAGAGAAAGTTTATGGAGACGCAAGGGAAATTTTTTTTTAGCAAAAACAAGGAAGAAACCCAGAGCAGATCAGGAGGGGTTTTGGCGCTCAGACAAATCTTCAGGAAGCCCACAAATACTCTTTATATTTAAATAATAATTTTCAAATCAAAAAGCTACACGTTTCAGCTCAGTACGTGAGCCTCCGTCAGGCATATGCATGCCAAAGGCTCACGTACTGAGCCGAAACACGTAGATTTTTTTTTTTTATTTATGTCTGAGCGCCGGAGCCCCTCCTGATCTCCTCTGGGTTTCTTCCATTTTCACTCTGCGATCCTGTCCCTTGGAACGGGAGACGCTGATGCTTCGGATGCTGCCATCCTGTGATTTTGTACAAGTGCATTAGCTTATGCAATAAGTTGAGGAGCTTTTTACCTTTTTGCCATTTATTGTTTTCTAAACGTACTACACTAGGCAAGTGCTTTTTGTCTGTCTCTTTGTTCCTCTTGCTTCCTGGAGATTTTCCAGCAGTACATGGAGGCTCCACCAGTTCACTACCGAACAAAAACAAGGGTGTCAGTTAATAGGGCTTTATGGGAACCTGTCAATAGCTGTATTCGTGAAAATGTGGCAAAATGTTCCCTATAATAAGCAGAGAAGTCAAGAAAAGCAATTCATTAAAAACAAACCATTAATTAGATTTTTATTTTTAAAACTTCCTATTTTATTGGCATGAGTACTTAACTTAGAAACTTATCTGTTTTAGTAAATCAACTTTATGGCAGAAATGTAAATCCTAACACCACACATATATACAGTATTATGTACACTTTTTACAAGTATGACCAAAACATACCTTATACTTCCCTAAACTGCCAAATGACATTTCTAAATGTTAAATCCGATTGAGCTGCTTAAAAGTGCAACAAAAAAAATATATATAACAAAATATCTATAGAAATAAAATGACAGTTGACTTTTTACTGGTACAAGTCTTCCTTAAATCACATTTTTTATTTCACAGCATTGTATCCATGAAAAAAATAAGCACCAATTATTCTTGCAAAGAACAATTTTGTCTAAAAATTGTTGAAAAAAGTGTTAAATACAAGTGTTGTGGTTTTATTTATACAACAAGCAATAAATACATCATATCCAAACTTATATTCTGCATACGACTAGCCCTGTACATCAAATGTGCCAAAAGGATAAGCAAACACCATTCTTATTTTTTTTTGTCAGTTTTCTCCATTTTTGAGAAAACATTTTGCTACCAACAAAGGCCACGGACAGTACTTTAAGGATAGTATTACAGTATAAAGTAGACTTCTGAAGAGAAATTATAAAGACACTGAGCAAATAAATTTGTAAGCTGTAAATGCATTGCTGGTGATAAAAACATATGAGAATATGTTCATGTGCTGTGACTTCTTTTTATGATGACAGAGATCCCATGAGCTTTAACAAGTACGATCGGGTATCCACAATATTACTTTATTGTCATGTGTGGAAAGGTTATAACTTATATACATTTTCTTCCCACAATATACAACAGTACCCACTTTTTCTATTTTTTTGTTTTGTTTTTAAACTCAAAATTGCACGTAAGAAGACTGTTAAAAAGCACTGTAAAAAAAAAAAAAAAAAATCAAGTCAATTTTCTGTACACTTTCTACAATTTTGAGTGGACTAACAATACAGAAGTGCAGTCTCTAAAATTTACAGTTTTCGGGTAAGGAATAATTCAATGGAATATTTTCATAAGTGAGTACAAATAACTTTCTGGTCAAAAAAGGGAAAAAAAAAAAAATATGTATGGTTCACGCATTGAGCCTCAATGACTGATCTTCTCTTCGTCTAGAAGATATATCTATGTCTATTGAGTCTTTTCCTACAATAAGCCTCAAACGCTTTGCTGGTGGCAGAGGAATAAAGTCATCTTCAAACTCATCATCATATTCATCATCATCATCTTCACCCTCTTCTTCAGAAGATTCCTCCAAGCTCTCTTCCTCATAATGATCGTAATCATCAACTTCCATTCTTGTTCTCACAAGTGATAGTGTGTCATTACAGTACACCCCATTTTCATGAAGTTCCTCGGGAAAAGACACCCTTGCTTCTTCTTCTCTTTTTAATTGGATCTTTAGTTTTGTAGAACTGCTCCCTGATCCGGAGTTATAACCATTGTTTAACTTTGCTACATACAAACTGTTGTCCTTTTCATTATCTTTGCTTAATTTAATGCTAATTTTTGAGGAGCTCATGTTGTCATTTTCCTTCTCCGTTTTACTGCTGTTGCTGTCATGACGTCTACGAAGGGTTAGTTTTGGAATTCCAGTGCTATTTTCCAGAATCAATTGTGCGTCATATCTTGTGATTCTTCTGCTTTTTTTGTTTTTAACGGTTCTTAGGTTATCTTTTGTCCTTATTTCTGAAGTGACCACAGGGCAATCATCTGAAGAGTTTCTTGTATCTTTATAATGGAGTGAGCCATCACTGACAACATCCCCTGCACCTGAGTCACAATGTGAGCTTACCAAGTCACAAAAGTCATCTTTCTTAGAGGAATCAAAATCAGAGTTTGACATTTCTGTGTTCAGAACACGTTTTAAGTGTCTGCTTCTTCTAGACTTACAGAACCCATTTCTTTGATATCTATTATCCCGTTTTCTTGCAGTTTCTTGCTCATTTTTATGAACTGACTGACGTTTAGTATCAGTTCTGTGCACCTGTGTTAAGCTCCCACTGCTGCTACTTCTATAGCCATCTGAAGTATTTGGTGAAATATTGGCATCGGTTTCCATGGAGCTTCTTGTTCTAATAGAACTTCGCGTGATATATGTACATGAATTTTCGCCTTGAGCACCTTTCATTGAATTCAGTTTATATTCTCTAGCCGCATGTCTAGTTAAGCAACCTGTAGTTTCTTTTAGCTTTGCTGCCGCTTCTCTCTGTTTATCCTTTTTAATGGCCTCATTCTTATACAGTACTACTTTGGGTTCTTTAAGAACAAGGTTACCCACTTCAAGCTTTCTTGAAGCACTTCTTTGCTCTGATCGCCTGCAATGATTTCGCATTTTAATTTTAGAATGAAAAGGCTTTACAGGCTTTCTCAGTCTCTTTGGTACCCTGGAATTATTTATGTGAGAGAGTTTAGATGAGGTAGAAGAGGATGAAACTGGAATTCTTGACATGGACTGTCTTCTCAACGTTCGACTTTTCCCATTCTTCTTCACAACAACTGAAGATTTTCTATTTCTTGCTATTGAAAAATAGAAAACGAAAATAAAAATCAAATCTGTGCTGTAATTGGTTGCCAAATATCTGCATTAAGTTCAATGGAACCAATAACAATCAATCTGCTGGCAAAGGAAATATGAAATCTCCAAATGAAACATTCTTGCTGACATTTGGGGGATGCTAACCTATACTTATCTGGGCTTAGAGTCAACTCAATAAATACTAGAAGACAAGATAAGCGCCACTATCAGTCTATTTCCCAATTTCCCATTTCAATAAATACAACCATAACCAAGTAAAGGTGTGTGAGCGAAAACAACTTAGGCTGATATAACTGCAATATCATAGATTGTTGGATTTAGTTATTTGCTGAAAGGAAACGTTTTATAATACAATATACTTTCTGTATCAATTCCTCAAAGTTTTCTAGGTCTTTGTTTTCTGTCCTTCTATAGGGAGCTTCACCGTTTTTTCCCTGTGGATATAAACCAATCCCTGATCACGTGATGTCACACAGGCGCACGGCTTGTTACACTACTCTCAGAGATACTAACAAGCTGTGCACCTGTGTGACATCACATGACCAGGGACTGGTTTATATTCACAGGAAGTAAACAGTGAAGCTTCCAATAGCAGGACAGCAAGCAGAGACCTTGGAAACTCTGAGAAATTGATACAGGAAGTACACTGGAAAATTGTAAAATTGTTTCCTTACACAAAAAATATCAATTATTGTGGACAAGCCCTTTAAGCATGCATACAGAAAACAGTTTTGTATACAATATCTGTTTCCATCTTTACAAGTTGAAACCTTTGAGAAGACCTCTTCCCTGAAAGCCTTTTCAACTATTGTACTCATTGCATTCTGCCGCTCTTATGAAAAGAGAACATTCTGCCAACTCCTTCAACAATGTAAAACATTTTTATTTTTTGTATAATGTCAGTATACAGAGTTCCAGGAGTAAGAGTAGATAAAAGAAAAAAATATATATCACATAACTGTATTAAGAATGAACACTTACATGATTTTTCCTGAGATGTGTCTGCGTCAGTGTTGGAGCTTACTGACTGGCTGTCTGAGTTTTTGCCATCACCGAGCTTTTTGAGTCTGTTTAAGCGTTTGTCTGTTTCCCTTAGCCCATACTTGCTGTTGATAACAGGAGCCGGCTCGTTGAGTCCAACTCTTGATTTAAAAGCACCTGTTGCTCTCCTGGTAAAAAAAGACAGAAGCATTAGGACTCACAACAGGCATGTGTTAAAACATCAAGAAAGTTACACTTTAAACAAAATTTCATTAACAAAAGGTGGTTTTAATTAATACTTGAGCATCTTGTGAGTGGTGCAGCAGAATCTCTGATGAGGAATTTGATGTAGCCTAAAACAATGTCACAAAATGCTTTATTAACCCCTAAACAATGTGTGATGTATTACTATGTCACCCAGGCTGAGCCCTCTCTATAGCAACCTGCATGTTTGATGCATATTGCAGCAAACTCCCACCCGTAACACCCTCCATCGGTGCTAGCACCAATCGCAGATGTTAACCCTTCCATCGCCACTGGCAAAGATGCCTGCGGCATTAAAAAGCAGTTGGCGCTGCCATGTTGGTATAGATTGTCGCTCCCCGTGGCGTCATCGGGGAGCAGCTATCTGTTGCTATGGCAGCCTTGGGTCACACAAAAGACCCAAAGCTGTCTCGTTTCACCATGTATTACATGTGCGATTTTCACATTGTAATAGAGGATGTGGAAAATCCCCATATTCTGCAATACTGTAGCATGGCAGTATATGGCAGGATCAGATAACCTAAGGTTAAAGTACCCGAGGGGGTCTGAAAAATAGTAAAAAAAAATTCAAATCAGGGAGCTCTTTTATGTATGGAAGACAAGTCCTGAATTGTAGAATAGTTTTTTTGAGCAAAACCACTCAGTTCAGGGAACAAACAAGATATATTTCTGCATCAGTGTTGCTACAGCATTCTGAAGGTATATTTGGCTTATAATGAATACAAACAAATGGTAGATCCTTTTAAAAGAAAAAATAAGTAGGTGGGGAGGGGAGTGCAGCTGCAGTCTCTATTCCTCTATGTAAAAAGGGATTGAAAGCAGATGTGGCAACAACTTACCTTGTATACAAGCATGGCACTAATTTTGAAATAAAACCACAATATAACTGTTGGCAAACTCTGTCTAAAACCTTAGGTGCAAACTTATATAATTGTTAAACAGATTTTTACTTTATTATTGCAAATGGAATATAACTGTAAAATTAACTAAAACCACACCTTTCACATGTATAGCATTCACAGAATTCATTGTTTTCACCAAAAAAGCCATCCCCATAATAACAGGAGATCTCCTCGCCAGGCTCTATATCCCTTAATGCTTTTACACAAGCAGTGTCACGGCCAGTTGATACAAACTGCAATAATAAAGCACAATTAGATATTATCATCTAACCAGAACCTTTAAATATACATAAAGTTTTAAGATAAGTATTTTACTTACTTTACAGTTAGGTCTGCAATCTAGAGAAAAATAAAAAAGAAGAACAATTTACTTTAATATTAAAGCTAAAATACCTTTCATTTCATATATAATAAAAAAACCTTATTATTCCATATATAGACAGCTTAAGCAGAACAACTAGCAGTCTGTGTCTTCTATGCACTCTTCCTCTACTCCGCACTCATACACCTCCCTCCCCACTTACAGTCATGTGCATTGAGCAGGGGAAAGGGGATTGTGTCGAGGAGAGGAAGAATGCATTGAGGAGACACAGGCACACAAAGGCTGCAGCTGCCCCGTCCCCCGGGACTCACCAGATGCTGCTGACAGGGAGCCAGGTAATGTGAAATAAAGTTTAAGTACTGAAATTATTCAGAATCCTGACAAAGCCAATTTTTGAATCAGCATAGCATAGGCCATTGAAACCTGTCACAAGCGAAAAATAACATTTCTGGTGACTGGTTTACTTTAAAATAACTGATGCAAACTGGCAATAACTCCAAAAACAGTATATTTACCTAATTTACGCATAAATTTTATGGATTGTGAGCCATTGCATAGTCATACATACAAGATTCATCAGACCAAGCTTTTCTTCTATCCTTGTTGCACGATCCAGTTTGGATGCTTACATGCCCATTTTTGCACCTTTCTGGCTAACCAGTATTACCTTTACAGCAATTTGTGCTATAGGAGATCTTCTGTGGAATCACACCAAATGGACAAGCCTTCACTCCCCATGCGCAGTGAGCCTTGGAAGCCTATGAAAATGATGCTGGTTCACTAACTGTTCTTCCTTGGGCTAATTTTGGTAGGTACCACCAAAGTAGGTTCTACCTAAAAGTAGTCACCAGGAACACCCAACAAGACCTGAAATTTGTAGATGTTCTTAATCAGTCTACCTATTATAACGTTGCCGGTCAAAACACTCATAACATTGCACTTGCCCATTTTCCAGCTTCCAACATATCAACTTTAAAAAAAAGGACCCATCAACAGATTTTGACCACCCTGAGAAACAATGCCTGCTGATAAAGGGTTACAAGTCCTCTCCATATAACCTTAAAATTAGCTGCCAGTGGGGCCCTGTACCTTAATTACAGACGTTTTAGCTTTTGTGACTCTTCTCTCTCTCAGGCTGTCAGTGAACCACGCCCCATTATTTTGACTGACAGCTCTGTGTCTCTTCAAATTGCAGCTCTGCCTCCTTGTATTTAGGGTCCTTCTGCTAATATTTAACTACAGACGTAAAGTGCTATGTACAGATGAGAAATATTGTGTCATTGTGTTTTTTTTGTGTTTCATTTGACATATGACCAGTGACATCGCAGGTCCTTTAGCTGTTTAAGTATAGCAAACTGTACACCATGTATGAAACTACATGAAATCCCTACATGGTCAGATACATGCATAGGGTACAGTTTGCCATCATTAAGAGGCTAAAGGACCTGTGAGGATGTCCCTCTGGTCTCATGACATGAACGGTGACCGTTCAGGCATAAGGCATGGGGAAAATTAGATGGGAGGGGCCTGCTCAGCAGGCCACGCCCACTGTTGCCAGGTAATACAAGATAAAAGGTGATTTATGTATATAAAAAAAAAAAATTAAAAAAAAAATCACACCCTAAATTCTCACTTTAAACGTGAATATCTCTGGTTCACTGGCACCTAGAAACACAGATTCATTAGAAAGAAGAGGAAAAAGTAAGTGTGTTTCTAGGTGCCACAGAGCCGATGTTATAGCCCACTGAAGTGAGGACGTACCACATACATCCTTGGTAAAGGGTGCATCATATCCATAGCCGGAAGCTACTCTTGGTAAACCCCTTTCATTACTCAAGTAACCTCATCAAGATGCCTTGGCATTTAAATTGACCAGTGTGACATTTGCGTTTCTCGAGACCAGATATTACGTATTACAATTGTGCTGGGTTTTTAGGTTTTCTTTTTAAACATATACATTTAAGTATCACCAAAACTTAACCCAAATTATATAGTTTAAACAGCATTTTTTTAAGCCCAGTTTTTAAAAAAAGTTTGCTTTTCTTTCTTTATTATATACATGTTGAATATAAACAACAAGTAAACCCAGCCTCACAGCGATAGATTTCAACTAATATGCACAGTTTTCCCCATGCATTTGGGGTCTCAAGCTTGATTTGTACATACATACCATGGTTAATGAAGGCAGCTGGCCCAAGCCACAGCTGAGCACAGTTTTTCCTGGTGGAGTACATGACACTAAAGTCATTCTCCCCATGGCGTAAAAGCATATTCTCTTCCGCTTCAGACAGTTCAGCTATACAGCCCACAAGAAGTTCTATTTTGTCATTTCGTTTCCTATTGTAAACAAGAAAATGAAAAAATAACGCATAAATCCATATATATATATATATATATATATATATATATATATATATATATATACACACACACTACATTTTTAGGTATATACTAGAGCATTGGTGGCGAACCTATGGCACGCGTGCCACGGAGGGCACGCAGAGCCCTCTCCGTGGGCACGCGCACCATCTCCCCTGCCGTCTCTATATTAATCAGTGAAGCTCAGGACAGGCAGGAAAAGCTGCCGATCGCCGAGAGCTCCAGTGATATCTCTCACTGTAGGCTGCTCTGTGCTCACTAGTGCTGCCGTACACTCTCTCACTCCCTCCCCCTCCTCCCCTGCAGCCCAGAAACACGAGGAGAGTACAGCAGCCTGTAAAGATAAGTGCAGCAGGAGGGAACAGGCAGGAGCTGCTCTGTGTGTATGTCAAAGGCAGCTTCTTACTATAGGACGCACCCCAGATTTAGGCTTCCAAAAAAAAGGAAAAATATATTTTACACCAATTAAAATATCCCTATTGGTCGCACTAAAGCACAGCACTCACAGACAGCTCTGCGTCATCCATCCACATGCACACTCAGCTCTGCGTCATCCATCCACATGCACACTCAGCTCTGCGTCATCCATCCACATGCACACTCAGCTCTGCGTCATCCATCCACATGCACACTCAGCTCTGCGTCATCCATCCACATGCACACTCAGCTCTGCGTCATCCATCCACATGCACACTCAGCTCTGCGTCATCCATCCACATGCACACTCAGCTCTGCGTCATCCATCCACATGCACACTCAGCTCTGCGTCATCCATCCACATGCACACTCAGCTCTGCGTCATCCATCCACATGCACACTCAGCTCAGTTATACACACACAACCACACACTCAGCTCAGTTATACACACACAACCACACACACACACACAACCACACACTTCCCCCATTCCCCTTCTTCTTACCCTGTCCCAAGGCAGCATGGAAGTATGAGACCTGTGGTGATGTAAGAAGCATGTGATCAGTCACATGATTCTGATATCACCGCAGGTCCTGGAACTGTCGGAAGAGAGAAGTACGGAGGCTCCTATCTGGGAGATCGGGTGCAGCTCTATATCAGGGCATCACCCGATCTCCCTTACAGCGGTCAGGAGGGTCTGGCAGTGCAGGATCCTCCTGACCTCAGGTCTATAAGATGCAGGCACTTTTTAGCAAGATTTTTTCTTGCTAAAAAGTGCGTCTTATAGTCAAGAAAATATTGTACAATATTGAACTTTTTTGAATGCAAAGACTAAATTTTGTGGCAAACAGATTACACCCCAAGTTACTGAGAGCATGCCCCTTTTTCAGAGGAGTTAGAAAACTGCCTAAAATGGTCTAAAAGCTTCAATAAAATGTGCCAACCAGCATTTCATGTGCAAATTACTCCAGTTTTCTGGTGTAGACAGATTGAAACATCTTTCCCGCTGTGTAGCAGCAGTGCTTTTAGTTGACAGGGACCGCACCATTCACAGAATCATAATCTATCCGATGGATATACAAGTAAAATGTGTTGGGTAGGGAACATTTAAGCATATAAATATTAAAAGCCCTACCATTCTTTAGTTGCAACTATTTTGGCTCCATTTTGCTCAGAAGAATATCTGTTGCAAGGCAATATTTCAAACCCGCTGCTGACTGCAAACATTCTCAAGTAGATGAAAACCTGTGGCAGTGGAAAATAAAATGTGAATTAAAAAAAACAAAAAACAAATTCTAGTTGAAAAATATCTTACAGTAACAGCATTAGGCTTCCATCATGTAAAGCAATTTTGAACAAATCTAACCTAAAAGTAAATCATTTGTTTTTTCAATAGTTTTCCCTACTTGAAATCAAAGTATATTATATATATTATTTATTCTCATTGTGGGAGGAGAACCTACATGTTCCTTGAAGTGCTTTTCCTGCATTTTATTCTTGTTCAGGAAATAATGACGCGCCCATTCTCCAGATACCAGATTTTTAAAAGTTTTCTCCAAGTGTTCAGATTTTTTGAAATTTTCAATTACTTCTTTCAGCTCCTCCTGTCTACCTTTAATAGGGCGAAACCTGAAACAAAAGATAACATGATTGCTGATATATATAACCAATCCCTTTAAAGTACTTTTTGTAAGTGCTGTGTAACAGGGGAGTAGACTGTACAATGACAACTTATTCTTATGGCATAGTGTGGTTTCCAGGATAATGCAATACACTATAGAAACACAGTCTGTTACCTGGTATTCATTTTGTGTGTCTGAAACCCCAAATAGGGGTCCAACACCAGGCTTGTTGCAAGGTCATCGTTTTCACATAGCTCTTTTGCACTCATTCCCGAGGAAGGTACATAGCGAGTCTGAGTTGTTTCAAATGTAGATCCATTGCTACCTAGAATTGTACACAGAGAACCAAATACTTTGAGATTATGGGATACAACATTGGGCCTATTCATAGAATGAAAAAAGAAAAAAAAAAACAAAAAAAAAAACACACTATTCTGCCGTTTTCTCAGTTTTTGTTTTAACAATAAATCCTGTGCAATAAAAGTTATGCTAGGTTAACATCACAATAAAAGTTCAGGAAATAATAACATTGTATGGACACGTCGGACGGATTCCCGACATATCCTTACAACATATGGCGTAGACTTATCCCACTGTATGCTTATACAGTGGTATATGTCGCCCGAAGAGAAATAAACAACAACAGCAGTCGGTGATTGGCTGCTGCCAATGTTTGGGGTGATTCCCCAGTGATGTCACTGTCCTTTGCTCCCTCTTGCAGAGTGATGTATCCTCCTAGCGAAGCTTGGGGACATTGCATCCGCTACGGCTTCTGTTGCTTCCACTGAGTTTACTATGTCTCTTAGCAGGAGAAAGCAGGATAGAAACCTTGTTACTGTCTTTTTCACAGGATACGTTACATACTGGACAGACAGAGGCAACAACTATGCCTCAATGTCCTAGTATATGCCAATGGGTATGCTGTGCGTATTCACCAGGAGCTTTCCCGACATATACGCTGAATGTACACTAAAAACGAGGTGTGAATGCAGCCTTACATGTTACCTCTATACAGCGGTTCAACAACATTGCAGCAATGTTAAACTTTAGTTTTTGGTATACTTTGAAAGAGAGGTAGCTGAACATGGATAAAAAAAAGAGGAGGGACTCAACCAAGGTGCAAGTGCTAGAAATTATACTGAAGAATGAAACAAAAAAATTAAATGAAAGGTATGTGGGGAAGGTGGGTTCCCAGTAGGGTATAAAGACAGCAGGAAACCTTTTGAATTTTCATTTCCTCTAACAAAACTTTGGAGCCATATTAAAATGAAGGTGGCTGCTGGGGGATAGAGGTCACGTATGCAGACAATGACAATGTTCTAACTCTGTAATATCTTATTTTATTTGTATTTATGTCCCATGATCTGTAAAGAGATGCAGAATAAAATATCAATATATATATATATATATATATATATATATATGTGTTAATAAGGCTATATTTGCATAAAAATTGCATTGCATTGCTGACTCTTTCAAAGACTCAGATTGTAAGCTCATGCGAGCTGGGCCTTCACTTCTATTGTATTGTATGGTAATGTTATTACTCTGAAATGTCACATTTTATTTGTATATGTTCCCCATGATTTGTAGAGCGTTGCGGAATAGGATGTTGCTAAAGATTTATTATTAATTTTAGATGCTCAAAATGATGGCAACCTCAGAAAACACTATGGACAAAAAATAGTCCATAGTGCTGAAAAACACCACCTTATACAAGAGTATAAAAAAAATAAACTTTCCGTTGCTTCCAGCGGCTCCTCTTGATTCTTCTCTTCATTTGAAACAGGGTGGGCAGAGAAGCTCCCGCCAGTGCACACTTGGAAGTCAGCAACTGCGACAGGGCTGTATCACAGTGTGAGCTGGCGAGCTCTGTTACGAGTGAAGAAAGAAAGCAAGAGGAGCTGCAGGGAGCATCAGAAGGTAAGTGTGGAAGTTTATTTTTTTTTTTTACACGGGGGCACTGCACCACCAGGTGGGCTGCTGCGGGGCATGAAATTATTTGGGGAGGCAATGACCAATGCATATCCCACCCGAGTCAATAAGTTTTCACAGTTATTTGTGATAAAATTAACGGCTAATACCCAAATTTATATGGTAATACATCAATAAGCTGTCTAAACAGTTGATATGGCGCTGCAATATGGCTCCTGAGCCTTCTGCAGCCTCACCAATTTCTGCACAAGGAGAAAGTAGGCGATGATGAAAATATACAGAAATGAATACCTACATCTGCTAGACCTTCGATCAGAAACATTTTTGCTGCCTCTCAAATTTTCTCGTCCTGAAGTCCTTGGCTTGCTCCGGCTCCGATGGCGTTCACTGGACAACCTGCTGCCATGCCTCCTGCCATTCACTACCATGTTCTTGGATTCTCCCAACCACTTCATGCCAACATTGAACCTGGCCTAGTTGCATTTAGCCCCTGTCTTATCGGGCCCTGAAATGTTTCAAATATGCACGCCTGCAAGCAAATTGGAAAAAAATTTAGAGACAAATTCTAGACTTTAATGAGACTCCAGAAATGTAATTATTTGAGCTGCAAAACATGAAAGGATTTTTGAACATACAATTATGCACCCATTTACAGATCTCAAGTTACCATTTCTAATTCCAGCTGAATTCAAGGAAACAGCCAACAAATAAGTAATGATAGTTATACAATTTTCCCAAATACTTAAATTTTCAATTCCTCATGGTTTTCTTGCTCTCTGCTTGCTGTTGTTCTATGGCAAGTTTTATTGTTTTCTTCCTGTAGAAAGGTTCTAGTCAATCCTTTCCTGCTTGCTATGCATATAGTTATGGAACCCATAGAGCTACCTTCTTCAGGCCTGGGGGAAGCATGATTGCCATGTAGCTGCTGGGTTCTGGCGGGGTTTGTGCGGTGTAATGTACTGCAATACAATTGTCAGACTGTGAGCACATACTGCAGTAAGGAACTGGTTAAAAGGGGCCACTATTTGAATTTTAGTGAAATACTGGGAAAAGAATTCCAAAATGAATTAGTACCATAAGAATATAATACCATGAAGAATTTTCTTGCCCACAGTTTCCTAATTATAGCACTGTAATGTGTATGGGAAGCAACCAAAACCTTTCAAAAGTACAAACCACCAAAATAATTATATTATTAATTATGTATGAATAATAACTCGATACCAAGTGGCAAACTGCTCCAAAATTACTCCCTTTCCAAGTA
Source organism: Engystomops pustulosus (assembly GCF_040894005.1). Taxonomy (NCBI): domain Eukaryota; kingdom Metazoa; phylum Chordata; class Amphibia; order Anura; family Leptodactylidae; genus Engystomops; species Engystomops pustulosus. The sequence goes on along the minus strand of NC_092417.1, from coordinate 140,049,392 downwards.
TGGATCAATAATAGGCATAAGTGTCGGCAGCCAATATCAAGTCAGCATTCAGACATTTGACACTATGCTTTTTATTGCCTCATCTACAACAGAGTTCACTTAAAAACATATTATCTCTATTCTAGAGAGAATTTTTAAAATAGATAGCAAAACCATTAGTACTCTGTAAAAGTCCATTTTAAAAAAGAACCTTTCACAACCTTAGTTTTAGAATGTTTTCACATTGTAGGGGCTGCTACACAGATTCAGGGGCACTTTGAATCCTCTTTCTAGCCCTCACTGTTGCAAAGATGTTGGTCCCAGTATCTGACCTTTATAATCCTGTGTTCTGTCAAAGAGGAGGAGCTGGGGCTGGAGGTGGGTATAGCAATAATCATCTCTGTCCAATCAGCAGCAGGCAACGTCAGAGAAGCTACTATGAACAGCAGTGACCTGTGATTTCTCCATGCTTCATCTATGGGCTATTTTCACACACATTCTGCTAATATTCTGTTGATATAGTGTTTAAGCCACACTTTTACGCGATTGCGATGTAAACGGAATGTACATGTAAATGCATATATAATAACATGATGTAAACGTAATGTGAATGTAGACACAGAGTAAACTCAAACACAATGTTACCGCAATAGCGATGAAAACCTAAATGTGATGTAAGTATTCTCAATTGCGCAAACATGACGTTTACTGGACATATGTGCTTACATTGCATTTGCAACGTGGTGTTTTTCAATAACATGGCATTTGCCATTTGACAATTGCATAAACGTTGACATTGCATTTACACTGCGTTTGCATTTACATTGTGATTGCGCTTACATTGCATGTTTGTTTATGTTGCGTTTGCATTGCATTCACATTTCCATTGCATACCAATCTGAATCGCAATTTATAACATTGTGTTTTTTGTAAACACACAATGATAACTGAATAAGCAGGATGTGAACACCAGCCCCCCCTCCCCCGCATTTATAAATGAGTTTGCACCAGTGATCTGGCATAGTTTACAAATAAATAGGGATAATAAATGTGGCCCAGTGTATGAACACAACATCTAGATGAGCATCCAGAGATCACACACTGATTGGACAGTTTGAAAAAAAGATTAGCATAACAAGCGCCTCCTCCTCTACGCCAGCTCTTCCTCTCTGATAGAACACAGATTATAATGGTCAGATACCAGTACTGATATCTCCGCAACCGTGGGGGCTAGAAAGCAAAGTCAAGGTGCTCCTGAATCGGTGTAGCAGCTACTACAGAATGGTATGATCATATTCAGCCACATTTCCATAGCTTAAACTAGATCCTTGCATGCAGAACACCAATATCGCCTAACCCTGGGTTTCACCTTCACAGCTACTTCTGGGGCATGACTAGTGTTAATGAGCTACCCCATGGTGTAAATAATTTATATATATATATATATATATATATATATATATATATATATATATATATATAGGAGAGACTTTTGCTTTATTTCTATACTATAATATAACATATCCACGTTACTCAATTCAGAAGGTCATGTGACTAATTTTACATGATGACACACATTTATGGTCCTACAGCCAATGGGAGGGAATTGCTATTTTTCTAGCTGACAAAACATTGCAGCATTTTTTCCTAATCTAATTTCTATTTATATTAAAACTGTTTTATCCCTGATGGTTAATTCAACCTATTACAATATACTTTGCTGAAAATGTAAAAATGTTCTAACCATTCCAATTCAAAATAAACTACTACGAATGTATTTTCAAATATAAGTCATCCATTTCAGTAGTTCCATACTTCTTCACAAAATATTCAAGATTTGTAGCTGGATTTAAAGCATATGACCACTCTGATCACATGAAATCACAGCATGACTCCATACACTTTTACTCCTCTCCATGGAGGCATGTTGCAATTTTAAGTGCTCGGATACAAAATAGAAAATTTTGGTGACAGGTCATCTTTAACACTGCAACCTTTTATTGAGTAAGATAAACCATAAACAATAACATTTCATAAAAAGCACAATTCACAGAAGTGATCCGTTTACTAAACATATTCATCTGTATTGTGTTTATTGTGCCTTTATTATAAGTGCATGCATACAGCCAATAAAAATTTAGAAAAGAATACAAGGAAGTTCTACAATTGTGTCTCCTAGTTAACACAATTTGATCACATTCTGCTGGATTAAAATCTACTAATAGACAAGAAAGCTGGTCAGACTGGCTTCAATCTACATTATCTGGATCAGTCGCCTGTCCGTACTAACTAATCTATTCTTTGCAACCTCTCCACCAGGAAGCTAAATATACATCACATCCGCAAAGTGACAGGGAAAAGAAATGAAGAAAAAAAAAAAAAAAAAGTCAAGCTAGCAGGCTCATCAGCCAATGAAATTCTATGTGTATTTAAATGTCCTCAAACCACACGCCCAGATATTCAGGGCTGATGCACTGTGGAATGCAACAGTCCAGATACAATCATAGGAAATAATGCGAGACATAATAGGCTTTCAACAATTAACTCTTTCCTGCTGCCCAATGCTAGCTACAAACTGGTTATTCCACCCGTGACATCATAGAGATCAGTGAGAAGATGAAAAACCTTAAGCCCCAGTTAAAGCAGTTAATTAACCTACATACAATGATGAACTGGGTTACCCTACATCACTACATTTCTAACACACAAATTATTCCTTATCATGAATCTATGATTTAGGTCTAAAGATACAATTAAGCTACGAAGAAGCCCCCTGAACATAGTCAGCTGGGTGGATACAGTATTGATAGTGTGGTAACTACTGGAAACCATCAGCATTATAGAACAAAGGACAATTGAACCTAGTGATGGATTCAAGTATCATAAAGGAGGAATACAGAGGATGTGCTCTTCATGGACAAACTGCTGAGGGGCACCTTACAAAACTGGGGGAGCAAGGAGCATTACATGACAGATTAATAACCATTGTACAGAAGCCCTGGCTGGAGCATAAATTGTCTTTTTTTTTTTACAAATAGATCAGGTAGCATAAAAGGTCGGGGTAGCAGGAAGCCTGCCCCCTCCACTATTATTGGTCAAGGTAGCAGGATGGAACCCCCCCTCCACCATTATAGGTCGGGGTAGCAGGAAGGAAGCCCCCCCTCCACCATTATAGGTCGGGGTAGCAGGAAGGAAGCCCCCCCTCCACCATTATAGGTCGGGGTAGCAGGAAGGAAGCCCCCCCTCCACCATTATAGGCCAGGATAGTAGCAAGCCCCTCTCTACACATTAAAGGTCAGGGTAGCAGGAAGGTCCCCCTCCACCATTATAGGGTGGGGTAGCAGGGAGGCCCCCCCTCGATCAATATAGGGTGGGGTAGCAGGAAGGACGCCCCCTCCACCATAATAGGTCGGGGTAGCAGGAAGGAACCCCCCTCCTCCACCATTATAGGCCAGGATAGTAGCAAGCCCCTCCCTACACATTAAAGGTCAGGGTAGCAGGAAGACCCCCCTCCACCATTATAGGGTGGGGTAGCAGGGAGGCCCCACCCTCGATCAATATAGGGTGGGGTAGCAGGAAGGACGCCCCCTCCACCATAATAGAGTGGGGTAGCAGGAAGGACGCCCCCTCCACCATAATAGGTCGGAGTAGCAGGAAGGACACCCCCTCCACCATTATAGGTCGGGGTAGCAGGAAGGACACCCCCTCCACCATTATAGGTCGGGGTAGCAGGAAGCCCCCCCCCCTCGATCAATACAGGGTGGGGTAGCAGGAAGGAGGCCCCCTCCACCATAATACAGTGGGGGTAGCAAGAATGCCCCTCCCTCATAGTAGGTCAGGGAAGCCAGAAGGCCCCTCCCCCATAACTGACACCCCCCCCCCCCCCCATACCACATCATCTAGCAGGAAGCTCCCCCCCACCATAATAGGTCGGGTAGCAGATTGACACCCCCCCCCCCCCCCCTTTACTCCATAACAGATTAGGTATCAGAGTGTCTACCCCCCCCCCCCCCCAAAAAAAAAAAAATAATAGATCGAGTAGCAGGGTGAAAGCCAGCACGCCCCCCCCCCTCCACTTATAGCCACCGATAATGTAAAGCCAGGCCTTAAAGGATATTCAGAGAATAAGGCCTGTGTATGGAGACGAGCCGCGCATCCTACAGTAACACAGGGCCGCCCATACAAGTACACAGCCGGAGCTTTAACCCCAGTAATGCCGCAAACAACTTCTAAGCAAAACGTAAATAAACGTAAGAGAAAAGAAGGTAAAACAGTACCTGGGCTGGAGATCGTACGTCACACAAATCCGAGAAGAAATGGAACGCTCTAAAATTTACAGGAAAAAAACCGGATGGGGATGCAGTCAAAATAATGTTTTGTTAGCGATGTGACTGAAGCGTGTGGACGGGTCGCGATTTTTGGTTTGTTTTGTAGATTTACCAGAATGAACAGAGCGAGACGGAAAGGGTTAATGTCACCACTGATGAACCGGGAGTGAGGGGGGATATATTTATATATATATTTATAGGGAAACATTAACATTCAAGATGGCGGCGAGGCCGTGGCCGCAGCACAGCCTCCATAACAAATAGTCCCTCACACTCAAAGTATCCTTCCGCCGGCGATAGCCGGTCTCGACGAGAACGGTAATGTAAAAGTCAGAACTCGGAAATTGTAGCAGAAACGGCTCTAATATCTTACCGTTTTCCAGTGCAGAACTCTAACGGTCTACCTCGCGTCTCATTGTCCGGGGCCAGTTACTTCCGCCTGGTTAGGACTGCAGCTGGATGGCTGTGTCTGAGGCGGAGAGCGCGGATGAATACGAGATTAAGAACCGGCCGGGATAGAGGGAAATGCTCCCACCCACAGTAATACGGTGCTGAACGTTATACACATGTATGTGTTGGGCTCGTATCCGCTCTATATGTAACAGTGTTGCACGAGGTGAAACTTTCACTGCGATATGGCTTTCCTGATGATTGTACATGCTTACCGTTGTATGTAACATGTGGAAGTGTTCCTCTCTAGTGCTGTATTACAGGCAGAGGTGAGCGCACACCTCAGACGGTAACTGTGGGCCCCCTCCACCACCATCCCCAGTCCTTACATTTTCAGAACCAGTTTTTATAGCGTCTCCCTCCGCATTATTCGTTAGAGAAGGGTCCCTAATGATGTATGGCACCCATAAAGGACATCACCCACCAGTCTGATAGTAGATGTGCAGAACTTACCTGCTGGCAGTGTTATTCAGGTACTGGACCTGTTCTCAGTTAATGCAGAAACAGCTTAATTTGTTAGAGAAAAAAAAAAAGTTTTAAAAAATATGCAGGTTCAGGGTGCAGTCACACGTTTCAGTTAAAACGGCATCGCAGTCAGCTATGAGGTGGCTTTAGGTGCAGTTTTGTTAGTGTAACATGTCAAAGACATTTGTGGAACAGGTTTTCCCCTCAAATTCACCCGTTCAGTTCATGTTTTTTCACCTGTTATATTAACAAAACTGCACCTAAAACCACCTTAAAACTAATTGCGATGCACAAAGCCGGCTTATCATTGGAGCCAGAGGTCGCATTAACGCCTCACCACGCATCATAGACGCGTGATGAGGCGCCATTACCCCCCAAAATAATTGCCATGCGTAAAGTTATGCTTGGCAATTATTCCTTGTAGCGCGCAGGCTGAGCGGTTCGGCGCGCGCTGCAAAAGAGGTAAATGACGCGCGATCACAGCGCGCGCCGGGCTGCTCAGCGGGACACGTGACACAGTGATCTGTGTCAGCAGCGCTCCAGAGCGAGAGCGTAGGCCTCGGGAGACCTGTGGACAGCGGGGCTGCTGCTCTCTGTCCTGCTCCTTCTCTACCTGCCCGCAGATCCCGACGGGACTTAAGAGCAAGGCTGGGTGAGTGTGTGCAGTGTGTGCAATGTGTGTGTAGTGTTCTGTGTGTGCAGTGTGAGTGTAGTATAGTGTGTGTAGTGTTCTCTGTGTGCAGTGTAGTGTGCGCAGTGTTCTGTGTAGTGTAGTGTGCGCAGTGTGAGTGTAGTGTAGTGTGCGCAGTGTGAGTGTAGTGTGTGCAGTGTGAGTGTAGTGTAGTGTGTGAGTGACACTACACTACAAAACTTTCATACTCCTCCTCGGGTAAAAATACTCCTCAAAAATGGTGAGAGGAGTATTTTTACCCTTCTGGAAAAATGGTAGTGCGACCTCTGATTGGAGCCCTTTCTCAAAGATGGTCCAGGGCCCGGGGCTGGTTCTCCAAGAACACCATGGGGCTCACTTACTAAGGGTCTGAATCGAGCACTTTCGTTGGGTTTCCCAACGATTTGCGCCAAATTGCCTCAGGATTTTGGCACATCAGTGCCGGCTTTCACACTACAGAAATGGGGGGACATGGCCGTCGGACAACCCGACGGTTTCGGAAAAACCGCGTAATTTAAAAAAGAATTTGTGTCGCAAGATCAGCACTTACATGCACCTGGAAGAAGCAGGTGAACTCTGGCGGACCTCGGCGCAGCAGTGACACCTGGTGGATATCGGGCGCACGGACCTTATTGAATCCCGGCAGACCCGAATCCTCGTCAGAGAACGCGCCGCTGTATTGCGACTGTTCCCCCATATGTTACTTTTATGGTACAATGTACGGCTCCAAAAAGATACAAGAAGGGAAACCAGAATTTAGGATTTTCTTTTCCTCCGTACGTTAGAGAGTTAATAAAATCTCATCAATAAGCTAATGAGCAACTAAAATGAAGTATTTGTTAAGTGCCATTAATGTCGCAGAAAATAAGCCCTTATATGTCCAAATTGCCAAAATAATAAAGATTGTATAGTCCTTAAAAAGTGACAATGAAAATCTGCCCTGAATACTGCAGCTTCCCTTCGATGCCCTGGCGTGTGCCCGTACAGCAGGTTACCACCACATCTGGGGGATTGTTATACGCAGAAGGGATTGGGTATCAAACTTTGTAGAGCATTTTGAGATTTTGTCCACTGAGAATTTGTAAATTTTTTGAAAACACATTCATTTAGCCAAAAAAATTTAAATTTCAAAATTGCACACAATTTTGTTTTATCCCCTGTTAAACAATGAAAGGGATTACAAACTTCATGAAAGTTGTTTTACATATGTTGTATGGTGTGTTGTTTCTATAATGGGGTAATTTATGGGGTTTTACTTTTATTTAGGCCTCTTGAAGTGACTTGATAACTGAGCAGGTCCCTCAATAGCAGATTTTTGTGTTTTTTATGAAAATGTGAAAAATCGCACCTAAAGTTCAAAGCCCCATAACCTCCTACAAAAATGAGGGCATGTATAAAAACCAGGGAGAGATTAAGCAGACATTTGGTTAATTTTAGCTATCAAGTTTTTTTTTTGCTGTTATGACTATGTGTGGAAAAGTTGTACATTTTGAATTTCGAAAATCAAGAATTTTTCCAAATTTTCACCATGTTTTTTTCATAAATAAACGCTAAACACACCACAACAATTTTTCAACTAACATGAAGTACAAAGTGTTACAAGAAAACAATCTCAAAATCCCCTGGGTATGTTAAAGTGTTCCAAAGTTATAACCACTTATAGTGACATAGGGCAGATTTGAAAAAATGGTCCTTGCCAGAAAGGTGAAAAGTGGCTTCAGCATTAGAGGTTAAAATATTCTTTTCTGTTTATTTGTATGTCTGGGTTTAGTAATATGAGGTCATACACTCACCGGCCACTTTATTAGGCATACCATGCTAGAAACGCTTTGGACCCCCTTTTGCCTTCAGAACTGCCTCAATTCTTCGTGGTATAGATTCAACAAGGTGCTGGAAGCATTCCTCAGAGATTTTTGTCCATATTGACATGATGGCATCACACAGTTGCCGCAGATTTGTCGGATGCACATCCATGATGCGAATCTCCCGTTCCACCACATCCCAAAGATGCTCTATTGGATTGAGATCTGGTGACTGTGGAGGCCATTTGAGTACAGTGAACTCATTGTCATGTTCAAGAAACCAGTCTGAGATGATTCCAGCTTTATGACATGGCGCATTATCCTGCTGAAAGTAGCCATCAGATGTTGGGTACATTGTGGTCATAAAGGGATGGACATGTCAGCAACAATACTCAGGTAGGCTGTGGCGTTGCAACGATGCTCAATTGTTACCAAGGGGCCCAAAGAGTGCCAAGAAAATATTCCCCACACTATGACACCACCACCACCAGCCTGAACCGTTGATACAAGGCAGGATGGATCCATGCTTCCATGTTGTTGACGCCAAATTCGTACCCTACCATCCGAATGTCGCAGCAGAAATCGAGACTCATCAGACCAGGCAACGTTTTTCCAATCTTTTACTGTCCAATTTCGATGAGCTTGTGCAAATTGTAGCCTCAGTTTCCTGTTCTTAGCTGAAAGGAGTGGCACCCGGTGTGGTCTTCTGCTGCTGTAGCCTATCTGCCTCAAAGTTCGACGTACTGTGCGTTCAGAGATGCTCTTCTGCCTACCTTGGTTGTAACGGGTGGCGATTTGAGTCACTGTTGCCTTTCTATCAGCTTGAACCAGTCTGCCCATTCTCCTCTGACCTCTGGCATCAACAAGGCATTTCCGCCCACAGAACTGCCGCTCACCGGATGTTTTTTCTTTTTCGGACCATTCTCTGTAAACCCTAGAGATGGTTGTGCGTGAAAATCCTAGTAGATCAGCAGTTTCTGAAATACACAGACCAGCCCTTCTGGCACCAACAACCATGCCACGTTCAAAGGCACTCTAATCACCTTTCTTCCCCATACTGATGCTCGGTTTGAACTGTCTTGACCATTTCTACATGCCTAAATGCACTGAGTTGCCGCCATGTGATTGGCTGATTAGAAATTAAGTGCTAACGAGCAGTTGGACAGGTGTACCTAATAAAGTGGCCGGTGAGTGTATATGTTTGGGCTCTGATCGAACTAGTGATTGATACTGTATATATGTATATTTAACAAGCTGTTATAGATATGAATATGTAATTTTGCTATGGAATCGTGTTTTTAACCCCTTAAAGGGCACCTACCACCACGATTCTACCTATAAAGGTAGATCGGGAGGTAGGTGGATGAATGGGACGTGAGGATAGCTTTCACTGTGCGCCACAAATAACATGTCTACTTTATTCTTTGGGTCGGTGCAATCATGGGATACCAAATTTATATTGGTTTTATAATTTTACATTTTAAAAAAATTTAAATCTCCTGTACAAATTTTTTTTTTTAATTTTGCCATCTTCTGACGCCAATAACTTCATACTTTCATACTTTAGTGTACGCAGCTGAAGGTGTAGTCATTTTTTGCGACTTTTGATGGCGTTTCGTTACTATAATTTATAGGACTGTGCAACCTTTTGATCACTTTTTATAAATTTTTAAATATTTTTCAAAATGGTGAAAAGTGCCATTTTCGACTTTGGGCGCTATTTTCCGTTACGGGGTAAAAGCGCGAAAAAACGTTATTATATTTTGATAGATCGGGCACTTTCGGGCGCAGCGATACCTAATGTGTTTTTGATTTTTACTGTTTATTAATATTTATATCGGTTCTAGGGAAAAGGGGGTGATTTGAATTTTTAGGGTTTTTTATTATTATTTTTAAAAAACTTTTTTTATTTTCTACTTTTACTATTTTTCAGACTATTTTACTTTAACCCTAGCTTAGCTGATCGATCCTATCGTATACTGCCATACTACAGTATGGTAGTTTATGGGGATTTTCCTTCTCATTCATTACACTGTGCTGATAGCACAGTGTAATGAATGGGTTAAAACGATACAGCCTCGGGTCTTCGGTCATCTTTTTGAAGCACCGGCAGCATTGCCGGCGGCGATCGTCGGTGCTAGCACTGATCGCAGGTGTTACCGGTAAGCCTTTCCTGCAATATGCCGCAAAGACTTACCGGCTATGGAGAGGGCTCGGCCCGTAAGACCCGGCATGCACCGAGACCCGGCATGCAAGTTGGGAAGGGGTTAATCTTGCGTCAACCACGCCCCATGATGTCAGGGGAAGTAAAGGGGTAAAGTGTGCCTTGCTTTTCTTTTTTTATGAATAGAGGGGGAAAACACAATAGATCATGACTAAGGCCATATAGGCTGAAACGCGTAGATCTTACCTGTTTTTCCATATGCATGCCAAGGAAGATATGTGAGCCCATTATAATGATTATGAATTTTAAAAAGAAACATGAATAGAGTTAAGTAAGACAAGTTTACCTCTTGACTACAACGTGCTGGACGTTTGTTTTACTCATTGGATTTCACCTGGGTCTTGGGCCAGCCCGTGCAAGCCGATGTGGAACAGGGTTTAGTGGAGAGCTGGTGCGATGTGTTTGTTGGACTATTTTTGCAGAGACTATAACTGTGCTCCCATACCCTATATCTTAATACTTAAGGCTTTACATATTCTTGGATGTTGGTTGTGCAGATGGTGGTATAACAGAACCGGCTAGTGACAAACGCTCTTAACGCAAACTAAGAGCACCAGAGCTATTTCAAGATGTTATACCGGCACACCTGTCATCAGCTGAATTCTAACACAAATTATAATCTGTTTAAACAAAACCTGGAGAAAGAAATGAGAATATGGTGAGACCCTGGACAATTATGTATCAGTGGGGTCTGCGTATCAAAAAATACCCCACAAATGTTTATTCAGATGAATTCTTCATAGCTTGGAATAAAATTTTGTCAGACTAATGAAATTAATTATAATACAGGAAAGCCTAGTTTTAAAAGACTTACAAAAACAAATAAGTCAAACAAAGAATTCACCAAAAATCTATTTCTCCGACAAAGATATTGACAAAATTGCACAAGATCTTAAAGCTCAAGTAAAATAAATTAAAAATAATCTAATGGAAACAAAAAGAACAAAGTTTAATAGAGATCTGTTGGACTATAAAAATAACAAAGTATATAGTTAGAGAGAACAGAATGATTCAGACTCCACTATGCAACTAAAATCTATTCCTAAAAATTGGTTAGTAAAAAGCCTTACTGGAACTTTAAAAATAAATCAAACGTGAATTTACAAGAATCAAGGTAGTTCCATGTCATATAGTTCAGAGGACAAAGAAATTGATCCTGAACACTCGGATAGGAAAGAGAAGAACAGAAACAAAAATACCATTCAGCCCTCCCAAGATCGCTTAAAAAAAGAATGACTACAAGACAGGAGGGTCAAAAATCTGAAATAACAGAGACTGTCATTAATTGTTAAGCTTTTACTTTGTCTGAAGATCATATTGGAGTCCTGAGTAGGGGTCTCAATTTTGAGCCCTTTTAGGACTTCAACTTATTTGGTACAATATTAGATGTTAACAAATTTGCACAGGGAAGCATGTGCGACATGACGTAACACGCTGCGTCCGTGGAGCCGCCTCCTCCCCTCTCGTGCTAACCACTCCAGTTGTCATGTGCAGGAACTGCCTTCTTGGGTCCTGCTCGACCGGGAGATCGTCCGGCGTGGCGGGACCAAACTAAGCCCTTCTGTCCGCAGAGACAGCTTTCTCTTCTGAGATTATTGGTCGGGCTGCGGATCCTCCACCGGACTCATCATACTCAAGGCTAAAGCAGGTGGAGCCCTCTAGCGGAGGCGGCGGACGCTTGTGGCACCAGCGATTTCCACCGGCTATCACCACCCTGGAGATGGTGTTCGCTCATTGAGGCGGCTCGTGGAAGCTGCTTGAGGCTATTTGAGGTTGGAGAGTTCCAAGTTGACCTGGCTCTGGCTGCACTGGGATATTTTACCTTGACAGACCCAAAAGGATACACTGAGGCCCTGAAAACGAGAAGTGAGAAGAGCTGCCAATCTGAGCGAGAAGGGTCTGGTAAGATGAACTGAAAGTACCCATCCTTATGTTGTTACCGTCCATTAACATTTTGTTGAAGCGAGCCTAGAGCTTTTTGTGTATAACAGCTTGAAGATATTATCTAAGCAGAGGTTACTTAATTGGAGGACTAGTTAGATCTTGAAGAAATTCTTAAGGCTCATCAGCTGGCCGTTGCACTGTCCTCAGCGATTATCCTGCTATAGTAACGCTTTTGGAGGGACTATATTGTGATGCCTTGACTGAAGTATTCTTTATGAGCCATCATCTATGTTGGACTGTTCTCCTCCTTGCCTCACTATTAGTTATGTTAACAGCTAAATTACAAACTGTGCATTCTTAACGGGTCTTGGTGTGTCAGGTCCTTGACTCTATTGACCTGATGTGACTCAATTCACCTTGGTGAGATATGACAAGGGATGATAAACAGCGCTGCCTACCTGGGCGGAAAAAGAATGTAAAGTCAATCTGTCGTTAATTTCCCTTTTAGGTTGTGATCTCGCCCTTTGGATTTGTTTGTAATGGGCATGGTTGTTCTCTGATGGCACAGCTTATGTTTTGTATCAATGACTGAGCACGCACACAACGCCCAAACAAGTTACTGATTCCCCTTAAGTTCCAAGGTTTAGACTTCGACTGGGAGAGATGGGAAAAAGGGAAGAGGGAAAAGAAAAAAAAAAATTCTGAGGACATTAACACTCTACAACTTATCAGATTTCGCTGTCAACATATCGGTGACGATATCCATAAGGCACAGCAATCTGTTGGTCCCTTCTGCTGAACTTCACTACGATGATCATTGTGTCATAAATTTTCTTGTAAGGACGGTACCTCTAACGCCGACGTAACATTTATACTGGACTCTCCCTTTTTATGCACCTTATTTTATATTTCAACTGACAAAGTGTAAATGGAGCATCTTTAGATTTTGTCCCCTTTTAAGTGTTTCAGGTGTCTTCTATTACCTGATTTATTTTGTGGTGTAAACCCCCTGATGTTTAGCCAGTTGTGCTATCTGCCCCAGGGATTTTGGTGATACTTGTACTCTTCTGACAGTCCTGGTACTAAGTTAATTTTTTATTATTTTTTTTGTCTAGGCAACAGAATCAGGATTTAAGGATCTAGGTATTCTACTGTAAAAACAGAGGGAGAGGAAAGATGTGAAAGTAACCCAGCTATTTGGGAAGAAATCTTATTAGCCGTTAATAAAACAAATACGGCAATGGAAGGGTTAAAAGATCAGTTGGAGGACACAAAAAATGAAATCTCATGCTTACAGGAAGATTTAAATAAAATCAGAGACCGTATTAAAGATCAAAGTGACAGATTAGTTAAAATTGAAGCAGGGGCAGAGAAAAAAAAAATCTAAAATAGAAGCTGAAAAAAGGGACCTGCAGGCTAAGATCACCGATTTGGAAGATCATTCAAGAAGATCGAACATTCGTTTTGTGGGTTTCCCCGGGCAGAACAAAATGATACAGGGCAATTTATCTATCCTGGTTGACAGGGACATTGGGTAAGGAGCACCTCTCCCCGACCTTCGTCATTGAAAGGGCCCATAGGGTCCCCGGATTGTCGGCTTATACCTGGCTCTTTTCCATCTACAATTCTGGTTAAGTTCCTATGCTCCAGGGATAGAGACTGGGTCCTACGAGAATTATGAAATAATTTTTTTTCCCTCTTCTGGTTCCTCTTGTACATCCTGCCATCTGTTTTCCATCCCCCTTCCCCTCAAACTTAAAAAGCTATAAATGATATCAATTATCACATGGAATGTGCGGGGACTGGGGGAAAGGTTAAAACGGTGTGTAGTTTTCAATGTTGTGCAACGACACTTACCAGCAATAATATGTCTGTTAGAGACCCATCTTGATGGTGAAAATTTGAACAAGGTTAGTAGGAAATGGGCATCTAAGGAATTCCATTCTGCTTTTTCTACCTATTCCAGGGGGATAAGTGTCTTTATACATAAGTCAGTAGACTTCCAAGCAATATCAAGTAAAATTGATTCAGAGGGGAGGTACATTTTTTTGTATGGGAAGCTGTGTGGAGTAACATGTATTATCGCTTTCATTTATATTCCTCCTCCTTTCTCTCTGCAAGTATTGAGGTCTCTATTGTTATTTGTTGACCAAAAGGATAATTGTCCATTGTGGATACTTGGGGACTTCAATTGTGTCCTGAATCCATCTTTAGATTGGGTTAGTGAAAGTGGGGTTAGTAGCCTGACATCCTCCCCCCATTTCTAAATTCTGTACAGAAATGTGCCTAAGGGACTTATGACGTGTCAAGTACGGAGATAAAAAAAACTTTTTCTTGCTTCTCAAAATCTTTTAGGGCAATGTCCCGAATAGATTTAATCTTGGCCCCAGATAAAGCGTTGACAAAAAGAATGAAATATGAGGTGGCAAGTCGCTCAGATCACGCTATGTTGGTTCTAGAGCTGGAATTTGAAAGGGTAAATAGGGGAAGACCCCCCAAGATCAATCCTCACTGGTTTACACTGTTGGCCGTGGACGAGGAAGTGAGGGAGAAAATCATACATTTCTGGAAAATTAATATTGGGTCAACTGAGTGGTCTGGGACGCCCTTAAAGTCCATTTGAGGGCATGGTGGCAATATAAAATTAAATGCAAGAAAAGATCCTACCGCCAAAAAGAAGAAAAGCTAAAATAATTATTGGATAAAGCTCAGGAGGATTATAATAGTTCCCCCTCAGAGAGTTAAATGGAGGCTCTTAAGAGCAGTAGAGCTGATTACGATCGCTATATAGGGGGCAAAGTCCAGCAGAGGGTGTTTTTTGCAGGACAAAGACACTATATTGAAGCAGGTAGACCTGGCAAGTTACTTGCAGAGTTGATACAAGGGGAAAGTAAACGTATTCACCAATTGCGAAATGATGCCAGAAAAATAGTAACTTCAACTGATTTCATCAGTGAGGTTTTTGTGGATTTTTTTTTCTAGACTATACACTACTGAGTTAAAAATGAACAGCAACAACTGGAGGACTATGTGGCTAACATACCACTGCCCCATGTTTCCTCTCTTGATAAGGAAATTTTCAACACCCCTTTAACATTGGAAGAGTTAATTCTCACTGTAAAATCTATTTCTGGTAATTCTAGCCTTGGAATAGATGGGTTACCTTTTGAAGTTTACAGAAGATACAGTGAGACTTTATTGCCCTTATTACTGGAAGTATTGAACTCAAGTATGTCACAGGGAAAACTACCCAGGAAGCCCTAATTGTCCTTATCCCCAAAAAGGTAAAGAAAAAACAGAAAAGGAATCATATAGACCAGTGATGGCGAACCTTTTAGAGACCAAGTGCCCAAACTACAACCAGAATCCACTTATTTACCATGAAGTGCCAACAACACATTTCAAGCAGTAACTTATTGCTACCTGTTCTTAAACATCATTCAATTGTATTGGCTCTCCTAAGGCCACCAATGCAGTTGAAAGAAGGTGGGCAAATTCAGACCATCATTGTAGCTTCTCTCCAGGAAGAACAGTGGGTCCAGCAGGATTGTCCAAAGACAATGGAGTTCTGTCCACACCTTCTCACTTTTCCTGCAGTTTCAAACAGCCAGTGAAATGTCGCTTTAAAATAACACTGAGTGCCATGAGAAAGGGCTCCGAGTGCCACCTCTGGCACCCGTGCCATGGGTTCGCCACCACTGATATAGACCAATATCCCTATTAAACACAGATGCTAACATTTTTGCCAAAATGCTTGCACTAAGGCTGCAGAGAGTGATCTGTGATCTTATCCACCCCGATCAGTCCAGGTTTATCCCGGGGAGGGTGATCAGCGACAACCTGGAAAGGTTGTTCCTGAACATCCAGTTGGGTTTGGGGGCGGGGGGGTGTGGCAGCGGGCGCTCCATTCTGTCGCTTGATGCTCCTAAGGCATTCGACAGGGTGGAGTGTCCCTTCCTATGGACTTTTAGGCATAGAATGGGGTTAGGTGATCAATATATATCATGGGTCAAGTTGTTATATAAACATCCAGTGGCTAGTATCCTGATTAATAACTCAGTTTCGGATAAATTTGACTTAAAAAGGGGCACTTGTCAGGGTTGTTTCCTTTCTCCTATTTTGTTTGATATTTTCATTGAACCCTTGGCTTCATTAATTAGATCTAATGAATCTGTGGTGGGATTTGGTTGTGAAGGTAAATCGGATCTAATCCTGCTTTTTGCCGATGATATATTATTGTGTCTGGGGGACTCAGATTCCTTGATACCGATAGTCATGAAGACAATTCAAGAGTTTGGAACGTATTCTGGGCTACAAATAAATTGGCAAAAGACAGTGCTACTTCCGTTAGATAAATCAAATAGTTTAATTCAGTTTGGTCTGCAGGTACTGGAGCCACAATCCTCCATGGAATATTTGGGGGTACGGATTTCGGCTGATATTAATAAATACCCTGAATTTAATCTTCTGCCAATAATTGCTAAAATTTGATCTAAGATCTCGATTTGGGTGAAACTCCCTCTTACCAGAGCAGATAGAATCGGTTTTTAAAAATGGTGGTTTTGCCACAATTGTTATACATATTAGCAGCTGCCCGGTGTGGATAGAGGAGAAATTCTTCAGGTTGATCGAGAGGCTATGCAATGAACTTATCTGGGGGAGAAAACATGTGTGAATAAAAAGTAATTTGCAGACTGGTCAGTGAGAGTTGGAAATATATTAAGAAAATAGCAAGGGTGAATGGTGCTTTAGAATGCACCCCATCGTGGTATAACAAAATTTTAAAAGAGGTTTGGAAAATGATTGATGTGAATATTTGGGTTAGAATGGGTGTCACTAAAGTCTCTAAAATTTTTGTAAATGGCACATTTTTATCATGTAAAGAGATAGAAAGGTTATTTGGGATAGTTAGGAATTTTTCTTTTCACTATTTGCAGCTGAGAGACGCATATATACAGACAGTGGACAGTTTTTACTGTCAATAAAAACACGATGGTTGATAAAATTTTCTTTAAGTGAAAACGGAAATTCACAATTTCAAATATGTATAACTTGAAGAGAGCACAAAGGAAATAGTTTTTAAAAACACTGCACAGTGGGAAAGAGATGGTGTTTACTGCACAAAAAAGCAATGGAAGGGAGTATACTATAATATTCCCCACTCCTTGTTGAATATGAATCACAGAATGATCCAATTTAATTTTATACATAGATTATACTACACTCCCTTGCTGCTAAGTAAGTTTAAAAAAATTGGGAGAGATGACAAGTTCACATGCCCTCGATGTGAGAACTCTAATGTAGATTTTGTCCACATGTGTTGGTCGTGCCCCCACATTGGCAAGTTTTGGCAGAAGGTACATACCAAGATTGAACATAGTTTGGGACGCTCAATACCACGTTCCATTGAGACTTTAACCTTAAACGAATTACAACACAATAGTATGCCCTTTCTCTCCAGACTACAAAAGACCACTGTCTGCAGGATGTCATCGATAGCTAAGATATTGATAGCAAGAAAATGGATGGAACGACACCCCCCGTCCTTTGCTAACTGCCGGTGTTAAATTTTAAAAAAATGTAAAAATTTGAAAAAATACATTAAAAAAACAATAAATTGAAGGAATGGGAGGGGATCTGGAGAGAGTAATGAGTGGGGGAACCGTTTTCTTCTTTTTTTTATATCTTTTTTTTTTTTCTTCTCTCCTTTCCTCCGGGCAGAGGGTAATGGGTTGGGGAGGGGGGGGGGGGGCAGGGATAAGAACAAAATGCATTTGAATGGTTTTTGTGTAGTAATTTGTATTCAGTTTAACATTGTGAAGTATAATGACGCTTCATGCTAATTATTAATTGAGCGAGAATGTAGACAGATACTTATGCTCTGTTTTATCATGTATGTCTATTGTTACAATAAAATAAAAAATAAAAAATTTGCACAAAACATTACGGTAAAAAAACACTTCTCCAATATACAAGAGATGAGGATAATCCGTACATAACATTTAGAGAAGAAAGAGAACATCCAGATTTTTATAAAGTGGTTTCCCTTACTCCTGCTTTGGACAGATTTCAGGATGCTGTAGAAAAAGAACTCACTGAATAAAAAATGAAAGATAAAAAATGTGAGCATCATGATAATGGGGCACATTTACTTACCCGTCCCTGTGTGTTTCCCAAGGTGCGTTGTCCGACAAGAATGCACATCTCCCACGATTCACTTACATTGTGTGCCCGATATCCTGCATGTGTCACTCCCCGCTCAGGTCCGCCGGAGTTGCCATAGTCTTCTCAGTGCATGTAAGTGCATGGCTTTTAACACAACTTAAATGTTAAATCCGGTGCTTAGTCCCAATCAGTCGGATCGTCCGACGGCCCGCGCCCCCCCCCCCATTTGTGTCACATGAAAGCCGGCGCCGATGCACAGACCATTAGTAAATGAGCCCCAACGTGTCCAAAGGGGAGAGAGTAGTGGCAGACAAAGAACACTCCTATGAAACTCCTCTATGTGGATTTACATTTAGATGTTCCAATCGTGTAGGTAGAAAACATAGGCTACACCCTAGGGTATATTATCCAAGTGTATTTCAATATCACTCTTTAACCCCTTAACGACCTGGCCCTTTTTTTGTTTTTTCATTTCCATTTTTCACACCCACCTTCAAAAATCTATAACTTTTGTATTTTTACACGTAAAGAGCTGTATGATGGCTTGTTTTCTGCGTAACAAATTTCATTTCATAGTGATGGTATTGAATATTCCATGCCATGTACTGGAAAGTGGTAAAAAAATTCCAAATTCAGTGAAAATGGTTTAAAAACGTATTTGCATCGTTTTCTTGTGGGCTTGGATTTTACGGCTTTTACTGTGTGCCCCAAATGACATGTCTACTTCATTCTTTGGGTCAGTACAATCATGGGGATACCAAATTTTTATCAGTTTTATAATTTTTTTTTTTTTATTTTGCCATCTTCTGCCACTAATAACTTTTTCATACTTCGGTGTACGGAGTTGTGGGTGGTGTAATTTTGTGCGACTTTTGATGACTTTCGTTTTCACTGCTACCATTTTATGGAGTGTACAACCTTTTGATCAACTTTTATAAAAATTTTTATATTTTTCAAAATGGCAAAAAAGTTCCATTATAGACTTTGGGCGCTATTTTCCATTATGGGTTTAAACACAGTGAAAACCCGTTACTATATTTTGATTTTCAGATGTGACAATACCCAATGTGTTTTTTTTAATTATTATTTTATTATTTATTTATACCAGTTCTAGGGAAAGGGGGTGATTTTTTTTTTTTATTATCATTTTTTTTTCTCAAACTTTTTTTTATTTTTACAATTTTTTTAGACTCCCTAGGGTACATTAACCCTACCAAATACTGCCATACTGTAGTATGGAGATATGAGACAGCCAGGGGTCTTCGAAAGACCTGAGGATGTCATGGTGACTGATCGCTGCTCCCTGATATCATCACGGGCGCCGCCATCTTTTTGAAGCCGCCAGCAGCTTCCACCGATCGCAATTGTTACCGGTAAGACTTTGCTGCAATATGCAGCAAAGACTTACCGGCTATGGAGAGGGCTGAGCCCATGAGCCCTCTCCATGTACCCTCACCCGACACGCACCATACTATTACGGCATGCGTCAATAAGGGGTTAAAATTATACTCACAAAAGTATTTTGTAAAAAGGCCTATAATTAATACGTGTTCAATGCACCAAACGATCCTAGCTCTGAGTATATAGTGAGTATAATTTTAAAGAGTCATATTAAAATACCCTTGGATAATCCTTAGGTGTTGCCTAAGTTTTCTACCTTGTGGATTTGGGCGAGTTACACGATTGGAACATCTAAGTGTATGAACAATCCACATAGAGGTGTGCACATAGGAGTCTTCTGTCTGCCACTATCTTGGATAAGGAATTGTTTCCTGGTTTCTCGTTGGATTTTCCACCTGTGCAGCGAGTGAAGGAGTTCTTTGGGGCGCAACCACGAATATAAGGTAAATATAAGGCATTGGGAAATGAATTTATTTTTTATGAATATGCATTCATATTTTGTGTGTGTAGTTTTTTTTACCTTATATGTCCCCCACAAGGTCACAGAAGACACCTGGGGACATTTTCACAGTTTTTTTTTCTTTTACAAGTATTTATAGATTTATAGCTCTTACAGATGCCTCAGTTACAGGGGGCACAAACACTGTGACTGGGGATTCTGATCAGAGCAGCTCTGGTTAACCCCTGTAGACCCGAAGGTCATGTGAGCCGGATCTGCTCCTCTCTGCATCGTGCTCCTTCAGCGCAATGCTATAAGGAGCGGAGAAGGGAGAAGTGGTAATGAACCGCATTTACCATCTTCCTACGGTCTCTGGGTGTCCCTGACACCCGGAGACCCGGTCGGGCTCTGGTGGCTTGAAAACTGCAGCAACATCAGTGGGCGGTCCAAAGGGAGTTAAAGTACAGAGAGCATCATGAAGACCAAGGAACACACCAGACAGGTCCGTGATTCTGTTGTGGAGAAGTTTAAAGAGGACCTGTCGCCTATAATTTCGGCACTAGGAGCTGCTTACTAAAGTAAGCTTAAACAAACTCCACAGTGTTAGAAGGATAGCGTTACTGGAAACCTCCGATAACGCTATCTAACACTGCTGCAGAGAACAATGTAATCGTCGGACCACTCGAAAAGCGCTCCGATGTATTCATGAGGGGGCGGGGTTGGGGCGTGATTAGGGATGGTGACTGCCACATGACATGCGTCAGTCACCGCCACCCTATGGAGCGAGCAGGGTGGTCCGGGGACCGCCCCCTCATGAATACATCGGACCGCTTTGCGAGCAGTCCAACGATTACATTGTACTCTGCAGCGTTTGTTTAAGCACTAGGAGCTGCTTACTTTTGTAAACTGCTCCTAGTGCCGAAATTATGGGTGACAGGTCCTCTTTAAAGCCAGTTTTGGATACAAAAAGATTTCACAAACTTTAAACATCCCAAGGAGCACTGTGCAAATGATCTTATTGAAATGGAATATCACAGCAAATCTAACAAGACCCGGCTGTCCCTCTAAACTTTCATCTCAAACAAGGAGAAGACAGATCAGAGATGCAGCCAAGAGGCCAATGATCATTCTGGATGAACTGCAGAGATCTACAGCTGAGGTGAGAGAGTCTGTCCATAGGAAAACAATCAGTCGTATACTACAGAAATGTGGCCTTTATGGAAGAGGCAAAATGAAAGCCATTTCACAAAAATATCCATCTTGTTTAGAGTTTGCCACAAGCCACCTGGGAGACACACCAAAGATGTGGAAGAAGATACTCTTGTCAGATGAAACCAAAATCGAACTTTTTGACCGCAATGTCAAACGACATTGCGTGAAAAGCAACGCAGTAGTGATTAAAAGTCTGGCTCTTCTTAGCTGGATCATGAAGCTGCGCTCACTGAGAAGAGCCAGTCCAGCCAGTCACTCCACACCACTTTTAACCCTATTATATTGGGGTAAAGGGGGCGTGGCCAGTCATTTAGGGACTGGATTATATTAGAAAACTCACTGAGGGGAGCTGACTCCTGTCGTTCACAAGAAGGAGCCAGCTCTTTCTGCTGGCTTGTTCGCAAATGACCCATTAGTACAACACGGCTCATAGCCCTGAACACACAATCCCCACTTTCAAACATGGTGGTGGCAGCATCATGGTTAAGGCCTGCTATTCTTTTGCAGGAACAGGGAAGATGGTGGAAATTCATGGGTAGGTGGATGGAGACCATTCCAGAAGAAAACGTGTTTATGTTCCAACAAGACAATGATCCCAAACATAAAGCAAAATATACAATGGAAGGTTCAGACTGAAACGTATCCAGGTGTTAGAATGGCCAAGTCAAAATTTAATCGCTGCGCTCGGCAATTCCTGTCAGCTCCATAGAGATTCTCCATCGTGTTTTTGCAATCTGTAAAGGTCTCTGCACTGAGACCCCCACTGATCAGCGAGTAAAGCCCTATCCAAGGCCTAGATACCTAACATGTTTGTGATGTTTACTGTTTGTTACTTTTTATATCAGTTCTAGGAAAAGGTGGGTGGTGCAGAAACCAAACAGCCAATGGGTCTGCCGAAGACATTTGGGAAAGTGAGGATTGCATCAAAGACGGCGGCACCATGCAGGGACCACAAAGGCAGACACAGAAATGGAGACTGAGAACTTAGCAGGTACCTGAGAGGATAAGGAAGGCAGGAACTGGGACATCTGCCTCTGAGAGTCTGGGGGCTCCCAGAATCCACAGGAGAATGGGGGGATGGCAACATATAAGGGGGTCCAAGGCTCAGCCTGAATGTGGATGGAGTTGGAGAGAGTGCTGAAACCTGCATTTCACTGCAAGCATTTGTGAGGAGAGATGATGGAGCGGTGCTGGGGTAAAAGGTCTCTAGAGTGAGAATGGCAAAGCCAGTGGGCTAGGAGAGGAAGAGCAGCCATGCCTTCATGGCATGAGGTAGAAGGAGCGGCGGAAACTTGGATGCAGCAGAGGCCGCATTAAAATGGATTGACAATGTGGTGCTATAAGGCAGGGTCTGGGAAGGGACTGGAGATAAAGGGCTAGACATTGGGTCCTGAGAATAAACCACTTGCCAGCTGTCCCTGCTACTGCCCATCCTACCCTAAGCAGTAGGTAGTAGGTAGACTAGTTGACGCTCCATGTCAAAGTTCAGACATGGAGACAAAGACAAGACAAAACAAACAGTGAGGGTTGGTCGCCAAGTACAGTTCAAAGCCATTAAGATAAATACTGTACAAAATCACAAGGCAGATAGTCAGAATCTAAGCAAGGCTCAGATATTAGAATACAGAAGGTAGTGTATGGTAGTGTAATGGATTCATTACTTTACTTGAATATGGACCAATTTACCCAGATTGAACACCCGCAAAGCATCCTCAGGACATGGAGGATTTTTAGTTTTTGCCTGATGTTGTTTTACGGACGTTGTTTAACTTTCGTTGAAATGTCATTTAGGCAGAGGGTTTTACAGACTAAATGGAGGGGATTGGTCAGAATTGTCTGAGAGCAAAACAGTTGTATTTGCTCATGAAGCTAATCAGAGCTTGGCTTTAATTTTCCCACAGAAATGTATAAATAAAAGTTGAGCTCTGATTGGTTGTCATAAGCAACTCGAACAGTTTTGTTCTCAGACACTTCTGATGAAGCTCCCCTAATGTCTCTGAAAGATAAAGATTTGGTGGTGAACCCATTATTACAGAATAACAGTGATATTTTGGTCAAGGAGTTTACTCCTAATTTAAAGAAAACTCTGCAAGTAGAAGAAAGTAACTCCAATTCTCCTGGGCATCGAGACAAAATACCTTAAAAATTGCTCCAGTGTTTGATTCAGTCTCTCTTTCTGCCCAAAGGCTTTTGAATGAAATGTGGATGAAAAGGACTGAGAGATCCCATACGGCCAAAATATTCTCTGCAGAACCTAGAGACTAATTGCACCCCCTGGTCAGAGAGGACATTTTCATGAATACCATAAAGGCGGAGTGTGTGATTTATGAACAAGGATGGTAACAGTTTATCGCTAGAAAGTTTATTGAGGGGTACCAAATGCCACATTTTAGGGATTCAAAATCAACAGTTTTTACTTGGAATTAGGCAAATCAGTAATGAAATGCATAGAAATGGGATTACCATGGTTTTCAGAAGAGGGTGGAGGAGATATTTGGTTTCAGAATACCAGTGTATTTAGATAATACTTGGTTAGTATAAACAATTTATCTGCAGGAGTATTACCAGGAGCTAGATTTTAGCAATCAAAGTGGCAAGATCATGATTAATGATTCAGGTGCAACTTCTGGGGTATTGTTGGTACAAATACTGCAAGATAGGACATCTGCCTTGATATTTTTAGTACCAGAACAAGTGGTGACAATGAAATTAAAATGAGTAAAGAACAATGCCCAGCCTGCTACTCTGAGGGAAAGTCTCATTATCTAAGTGCAATAGGTTTTTATGATCAATGATAACGGTGACTTAGTGTTTAGCTTCCTCATGGAAGTGTCTCCACTTCTCCTATAAACTATCTGGTTTGATGTGCATCTACTTCTTAAATGAGGATACCCCAACTGTTTGTTGAAATATTGCAGACAATCCATAACTATTTTGTATCTGCCTAGGATTATTTTTTACCGATTGCTGATTTTATGCAGGTTTTCTATAATTACTAGAAGTGAAATACAATTACCTTTGTTACAGAAGCACTGCAACAGTAAAATAGGGGAATGTATACTATCTTGTGGCAGAAAATCAATATTCATAATCAGGATTCCATACAAAACTGGAATCATACCATACAGTATATGATCTCCTGAATTTGTTAATATACACTTCAATTGTCCTTTGTAGTGATCTATACTATGTAAGTTTTTGTGAGAAAACATGGATTGTGTGCGGACTTGCTAATTAACCCCTTAAGGACTCTGGATTTTTTCACAAATATTTCGCTCTCCACCTTCAAATATCTAAAACCTTTTTATTTTTCCATGTACAGAGCTTTGTTAGGGCTTATTTTCTGCATAACACATTTTACTTCTCAGTGACTTTATTATTCCATGTACTAGGAAGCTGGAAAAAATCCAACGTTGGTCAAATTGGCAAAAAAATGCATTTGTGTCACTTTGTTGTGGGCTCAGTTTTTACAACTTTCACTGTGCGCTCCAAAAAACTGCGTTATTCTTTGGTTCTGTACAATCATGGTAATACCAAATTTATATAAGTTTTATTGTGTTTTAATACACTTGCAAAAATTAAACGAATGTGTATGGAAAAGAAAAATGCACAAAGCCGTGTGAGGTGTCATTTTTTGCTAAATGAGATGACGTTTTCTTTGCTACTATTTTGAGGACTGTGCAACCTTTTAATCACTTTTTAATACATTTTTATGTGATGTAAAATGGTGTAAAAGTAGTGTTTCCGACATTTTTGCACTATTTTCTGTTATTGGGTTTACCGCTGGCAATAACCGTTTTTATATTTTGATAGGTCGGGCATTTTGAGACCCAAGACTGTCGTGACAACCTACATACCGCTTCCCGATGACGATCGCAACAAAGATGGCGGCGTCCATTGCTGGCGGCAACAGAAAGATTAATACACAAAATTGGTGCTGGCTGTGCCACCTTTCCCCCCCGGCCATCGGCACTGCTGTATCGGATACCGGGTTGCCGATCATCTACATGGCAACCCTGAGAATCGAGCAGTGCAGTTGTCAGCCTATACATCTTTATAGGCTGACCGGTTTAATACACTGCCATGCAACAGTATGTGTCCTGCCCCCACTTCACGTACCCCCAGGGTCTATGCAGAGCTCGACAGGCAGTTAAACGCCTTCCTACAGTTCAACAAATGAGACTGGGTAAAAGTCCGTAGCTTTATTAAACTGATGTAGGATTAGGGTGAAACTGAAGAAAACAGGAATGTACAGGAATGAAAGCTCAGTTGTGATTGGTTGCCATGGGCAACTAGAAATATTCTGACTTTCAGACATCTTGGTAAATCTGCCCCTGTGTGTAGTGTTTACACCTAGGGATGGATTCCTGCATCCTTGTCAGCATCCACAAGTTCAAATGGGTTAAGATCCGTAGTGCCGTGTTCTGTGCTTTATAGAGAGGCAGGACCTGTAAACCATGTAGTGTCTTTAAGGTGGCTGGCAGCAACAGATCTAGTTGCTTGGTCTGCAGGATTTTGATCAGTAGGAACAAAATGCCATTGTTTTGGCAATGTTGACCTCCTGATTCGTAGAACCCTGTTGTAGACATACACGTAGAAGCGTCGGCTTTTGTTGTAGATATATCTCAAGACTTCCTTGCTGTCTGTGTAAAACACAGCATCTTTGATCTCCAAATGCATCACTGTTGTGATCTTCTCAGCTAGCTCAACTACTAATACTGCAGCACAAAGTTCTAGTCTCTGTATAATGTGCTCAGGGAGTGGTGCAAGTTTTTCTAAGTATTGCTTTACTTTGGATGGTAACAGTAGCTGCAAACCCTAAAGGATCATACAGGCTGTTTATAGCAGATAGTACTCCTCTCTGGGTAAAGGGTTTCTCTTCCCCGCTGACTTGGAAGGTGAAGGTGTCAGACTTTAAGTCCCAGAGCAGTCCAAGACTACATAGTATGGAAAGAGTGTCAGAACTTAAGTCCTTTAACCCCTTCCCGACATTTGACGTAATAGTACTACATGGCGGGAGGTGCGTTCCCGCAAAATGCAGTACTATTATGTCAAGCTTCTGGCCCCAGCTCCTAAACGGAGCCGGGGCCACAAGCTGCGGGTGTCGGCTATATATTATAGCTGACACCCGCCTCTAACACCCGCGTTCGGAGATTTCTACGATCGCGGGTGTTAACCCCTAACACGCTGTGGTCGCACTGACCGCGGCGTGTTACGGGCATTTCACAAGAATCGGACCCCCCCTGCGGTGCTTACCGGGGGGGGTCCGTGGTTCCGATCGCAGCCCCGGGACTGCCAGTGCCCGGCTGTAACACACTGAGCATGCGCAGCATGTTACATTACACAGTGTAATACATCTGTATTACACTGTGTAAGGTGAAGAATAGCTTGAACAAGCGATCAGTGGATCGCTTGTTCAAGCTTACCTGTAAAAGTGATAAAACACAGTTAAAAACATTTTAATAAAAACATTTTTTAATAAAAAGAATTAATTAAATAAAGTTAAAGTCCCCTAAACACAAACATTCCCTATACTCATGCAATAAAGTAAAAAAAAACACACAATCTCCAAAAAACTCCACATATTTGGTATTGTCGCGTCTGTAACAATCCTTACAATAACTCAGAAAGATTATTGGACCCGCTAGGTGAACACCGTAAAAACAAAACCCGAAAAACTCGCTAAAAATGTTAATTTTTCATAAAATCTCTTCACAAAAATGTTCTAAAAAGTGATGTGCCCCAAAATGGTATCAATTGAAAGGACAACTCAACACGTAAAAAATAAGCCCTAAACTAGCTCTGTCAACAAAAAAATATTAAAGTTACGTCTCCGAAAAGCCTTTGACAGGGTCGAGTGGGGGTTCCTATGGGAAGTGATGGACAGATTTGGGGTCGGAACGGGTTTTGTAAAGTGGGTAAAGTGTCTATATAATTCCCCAAGGGCTAGGATAAGTATTGATGGCAGTGAGTCGGAATGTTTCCCCCTTGGTAGAGGTACGAGACAGGGCTGCCCCCTCTCCCCCCTCCTCTTTGCCATTTTCATTGAACCCCTGGCCATTAAAATAAGGGCCCATGCTGGTATAAGAGGAGGGGGAAGTGGTGGTTTGGAGGACAAGTTGAGCCTATACGCGGACGACATTTTGCTGTGCCTGCGGGACTCGCCTGTGTCAATTGCCAATGCAGTAAACACAGTGATAGAATTTGGCCAGCTTTCGGGCTTGGAGATTAACTGGAGCAAATCAGGTCTGATGCCCCTGGATGGGAATAAGATAGAAGATCTAGAATTAGGAATTAAAATGAGTAGTCAGGTTTCATTGAAATATCTTGGGATGCAGATCTCAGCAAAAGTGCAGGATTTCGAACTATTAAACCTGAAACCCCTTATCAACTCAGTTAGGAGCAGGGTCCACATTTGGGATAGACTCCCACTCTCCTTTTCGGATAGAATTGCCCTTATAAAAATGGTCCTGCTACCACAAATTTTGTTCTTTCTGACAGCATGTCCGATTTGGATTGACAACTCCTTTTTCAAAGCAATGGAAGCGCTTTTTAATGAATTAATCTGGGGAAGGAAGCGAGCCAGAATCAAAATCAGTTATTTATATAGACCCTCAGGAGAAGGGGGATTGGGGATACCTTTTTTGCAGGGCTACTTTATAGCGACCCAGATGGCCCGGATAGTAGGATGGAAGGAGAAGGATAAAACACTGAAAACTTGGAGCATGGAAGACGGGAAAGCCCTTACAGTGTATGAAGCATTGGAAAGGGGGGTAGTGCAGAATAACAAGGATTTATATACAAGTACAGAGGTGATGCATAAAGGATGGAATCTGTTGAGGAAGATTATCAACATATACGGTATTACAGAAGATACTCCACTGTGGAACAATCCCCTCTTCCCCGAACTTATTAACCTCCCCGATCCCACTTTTTGGGAAAGGAGAGGGGTTCGCCTCTTTGCTCAGATACTGGAGAATGGAGCAGTAATGACCTTCTCTACACTTAAAATTAAAATGGGTTTGAATAATGGGGATTTTTTGAGATATGCACAATTAGTACACGCAATTAAAGCAATAAGGGTTCGTAGAAGTATAAAATTAGAAACACACCCATGTATAGATTTTATTAAAAACACTGAAAAGAAAAAGGGTTTAGTTGCGGGGGTGTATAGACTTTTGATAAAAGGTATGTTCTTAGGGGTTAGACACAAGTCACAAGAACGTTGGGAAAAAGTGGTAGGTCAAATTGCACTACACGAGTGGGAGGGGATTTACAGGAATGTGAAAGTAGGATCTATTAGTGAAAATCACAGAGTTATCCAGTTAAAAATATTGTTTAGACTATACTATTCTCCAGATGTGCTATACAAGATGAAAGTGCGGAGTGCGTCGAATTGCTTCAAATGTGGAATAGAGGAGGCGGACTTCCTCCATACAATCTGGGCATGCCCCAAGCTTAAAGGTTTTTGGGATGAAATTCACTTGCAGATAAACAGAACCTTAGGAACGTCCCTAACCCCATCGATCAATCTGGCAGTTATGGGACTATTTAGGACTTGTGATAATGTGAAACAAAAGGAGAGAGCATTGATATTAAAACTTATGACAACAGCAAAGGTTCTGATAGTGCGAGAATGGGGGAGTGGTAGGATTCCTACGATGGATCACTGGTTTGCTCTTACACGGAAGATTAGAAGATACGAACAAATCCATTTTGATAAATGTGGATCCAGGGGGAAATGGCTGGAGATCTGGGATAAATGGAAATAGGACGGGTCCTCCTCCCCCTTTTTTTTTTTTTTTTTTTTTTCTCTTCTCTCTCTCTCTCTCTTGCCAAAGGGGTGGTATGGATAGGGTGGGGGGAGGGTGCTCTAGGGTACTTTTTAAGATAAAAGTGGGTGTGCCAGACTTGCCCAACTTTACGGTATGGCCGTGGTAATGTGCATAATAGGGCCTTCATCTGTTTAGGCGTAAGTTGGCACGTGCTGCCATTCACAGGCCACGACCAGAATCACACAATGCACACGTCTGTACAACCCACCACGTGGTTATATTTGCAATGTTAGGGGGAAGGGGGGGGATGTTTGATTATGTGTTTTTGTATTTTCTTGGCTTGTATTGGTATTTCTATGCTTTTTAAAAAAAGATTAATAAAACTGATGGTTAAATTAAAAAAAAAGTTACGTCTCCGAAAAGATGGCGATGCAAAAACAAATGAGATTTCCTCTATATTAGTTTTTTTTCCAGTAAAATTGTAAAAATGAATGAAAAACTATATAAATGAGGTATCACCGTAATCGTAGTGACCTATAGAATAAAGATAATATAGTATTTTCAGTGTACGTTGTACGACCCCCAAAAATACAAAAAGAAAGGAAACCAAAATTGACAATTTTCTTTTCACCCATACATTCAAGAGTTAATAAAATCTCATCAATAAGCTAATGACCCACTAAAATGAATTATTTGTAAAGTGCATCTCATGTCGCAAAAAATAAGCCCTTGTATGTCCAAATTGCCAAAAAAAATATAGATTGTGTAGCCAATAAAAAGTGACAATGCATAATCTGCTCTGAATGGCGCAGCTTCCCTTCGATGCCCTGGCGTGTGCCCATACAGCAGGTCCCACCACATATGGGGTATTTTTATATGCGGGAGGGATTGGGTATAAAATTTTGTGGAGCGTTTTGGTATTTTATCCACTGAGAATTTGTACATTTTTTGAAAAACACATTAATTTAGCCAAAAAAAATGTACTTTCAAAATTGTATTCGATTTTGTTTTAACCCCTGTAAAACATTTACTGTATATACTCGAGTATAAGCCGACCCGAGTACAAGCCGAGACCCCTAATTTCAACACAAAAAACTGGGAAAACCTATTGACTCGAGTATAAGCCGAGGGTGGGAAATGCAAATGCCTCCCAGTATATAGTCTGCCAGCCCCTGTAGCATACAGCCTGCCCAACCCCTGTAGCATACAGCCTGCCCAGCCCCTGTAGTAGGAAAAAAATAACACTGTACTCATCTTTCCGACGTCCCCCATAGGTCCTCTTCTGTCTCAGACAGAAGAGGACCTACGGGTGACGTCAGAAAGGTGAGTTTTGTCTTTATTTTTTTAGTTGACTCGAGTATAAGCCGAGTTAGGGTTTTTGAGCACAAATTTTGTGCTGAAAAACTGGGCTTATACTCGAGTATATAAGGTAAAGGGTTAGCAAGCTTCATAAAAGTTGTTTTATGTACGTTGAGGGGTGTAGTTTCTATAATGGCGTAATTTATGGGGTTTTACTTTTATTTAGGCCTCTCAAAGTGATTTGAAACCTGAGCAGGTCCCTCAATAGCAGGATTTTGCGGTTTTTATGAACATGTGAAAAATCGCACCTAACGTTCAAAGGCCCATAACATCCTACAAAAATAAGAGTATGCATAAAAAACATGTCCACATAAAGTAGACATTTGGTTAATGTTAGTTATTAAGTTTTTTTGCTGTTATGACTATGTGTGGAACATTTTGAAGTTCTAAAATTGAGAATTTTTCAAAATTTTCACCAAATATCTGATTTTCTCATAAATAAATGCAAAACATACCACCAAATTTTTTCAACTAACATGAAGTACAATGTGTGAAAACAGTTTTAAAATCACTTGGCTATGTTAAAGCGTTTCAAAGTTATAACCATTTATAGTGACACAGGGCAGATTTGAAAAAATGGGCCGTGTCAGGAAGGTGAAAAGTGGCTTCGGCGTTAAGGGGTTAAATCATTGCTGTAATCATGAGAAGGAAATGCTTCCAAAAAATTTTTCGCTGTTGGAGGCAATTTTATGGAGTCTCAAATTTGAATTTGCAAGCAGTTCTTGAGCTCTCTTAGGAAGACTGATTGCAGACTCATTTGTAGGTAATGATTTTAAACAGTCGTCCACATAAAAGTCCTTTTTGACAAACTGTGTAACGTCTGAACCATATTCTGTCTCACCCTCCCTGTTTGAATGTTTAAGTCCATATATAGCCACTGATGGGGAAGGGCTGTTACCAAAGATGTGCACACGTATGCGATACTAGATGGGTTCTTATAAGGGATTTTTGTCTTTGAACCAAAAGAACCTTAGGAAATTTCGGTGTTCCTCTTTAACAAGAAAGCAGTGGAACATTTGTTGGATGTCAGCCATAAATGCAACAGAGTCTCTTCGAAATCTGAGAAGCACTCCAAGGAGTCAGTTGTTGAGGTCTGGACCTGGCAGTAGGACATAATTTAAGGAAATATTCCCCAAATTTGGCACTAAAGTCAAATACTACCCTTATCTGTCCCAGTTAGTTTCTTTGGGTGATAAACTCCAAATATAGGTAGATACCAGCATTCCTCTGAGTCTTTTAAGGTTGGAGCTATCTCTGCATGAGCGTTCTCAAATACTCTTTCCATAAATGTAAAGAAGTGGTCTTTCATATCAGGCTTCTTCTGAAGATTCCGTCTAAGGGAAGCAAAGTATTTATAGACTTGTTCTCGATTGTTAGGCAAACGGTGCTTTTTAAGTCTGAAGGGAAATGGTGCTATCCAGCTATTTGATTTGTCTTTAAATATTCATTGCTCCTTTATTTCTAAGAACAGTCTATCCTCAAAGTACATTTCCACTTGATTGTCTTCTTTTGTTCTCTGGAAGACTGTGCATCCTAAGTGGTCATGGTCACTAGTACAGGTATGGTTGTCACAAAGGTTGCTAGTGAAAGGACATGGTAGAGGAATGTTGTGTGGTAGCTCTTTTATGAAGATGTTACTGTAACAAGGTTGAAAGAGAGAAGGGCGTCCATTCTCTAATGTGCTGGTAATGTGCATGTTGTTCACTGAAGTGGGTCTGTGCAAACCACCTATACAAACATCACCTACAATCACCTACCCTAGGTCAAGTTTCTGGGCAAATAGAGCATTGTGAGGACCATTAATTTGACGTCTAGGCTTTTTGGGCAGGACCTGCCACCTACAACTCCTTTACAAACCTCAGTGCATTGTGAAGTAACGTCTGGTGTCTCTGTTTCAGTATTCCTCTTCTTTCCACTTGGTTCCTGGCCACTTTGTATATGAGACGAGGTCCACGGTGGTGGCCCAGGGTGTAAAGCTGAGCTGTGATGTCAAATTCTGTGCATTTTACACTGACCTTACAGTCCTTTGCGAAGTGTGATGTTGCTAAGCAGCACTTGTAGCAGATTTTGTTCTTCCTCAGGAAAGCTTTGCGGTCCTCCTTGGACTTCTCACTGAAGCCTCTGCATTTCAGTAGGGAATCTGGCTTCTTGTGCAGGGGGCACTGCTTTCTTCTGTGGATTTTCCATCCTGGTGGGATGAGTTAGAAGGCCTGTAAGAATTACTTTTAGAAGAAACATTTGTTTTGTGAACTGCTACCAGAGTTTTTTTTAATGTTTAAGACCAGATGGAGTAGCACAGGACAGTAAAATCAAAACTGGGATCATTTCTAATTTTTGCTTGCTGAGTAATGAATTCCACAAACACACTGAAGGGTAGAAACTTTACATCATGTATTTCCTTGTATTTGGAACTATGATTAACCCACTTATCTTGTAGGTTGTGAGGAAGTTTTCGTACTGTAGGGTTGACACCTCTGGCTGTGTCAAGAAATGCAAGTCCCGTTAAATCTTCCTCTGACTTGGCAACCTGTAGTTCCATTAACAAATCGCTTAGTTCCCTAAGTTTTTGGTAGCCTTTACTAGCTGATGACGGAAGTCATCAACTCTTTTGAATAATGTATTTTCTATAACCTCTGCTGAGCCATAACACTCATCGAGTCTATCCCAGATCATCTTTAAGCCTGTTTCTGGATAGTTTATGTTAGTGGCTCTGATCCTCTTGGCATGCTCAGCAGATTTATCTCCAAGCCATTTCACCAGCAACTGGCCTGTGATCTTGTCTTGATAGAAGACACTTGGCTTTGTGAAATGCTTTGACTGTTTAGAGATTGCTGTGTTGCCTCTTTGCAGGTGATTGCGTAGACAGTAGCAGACCTCTGTGTAGTCTAGATCTTTCCCTCTTGTTTCCAGCAGCCGTTTCACTGTCCTGCCCCCATTTCAAGTACCCCCAGGGTCTATGCAGAGCTCGACAGGCAGTTAAACGCCTTCCTACAGTTCAACAAATGAGGCTGGGTAAAAGTCTGTAGCTTTATTAAAATCATGTAGGAATAGTGTGAAGAAAACAGGAATGTTCAAGCTATTAGAATAGCACAATAAAATAATAGGAGCATGTTACATATATGACATTAACATATAACAGGAAACAAGCTGATACAGATCCAGTCTGGGACCAAACATGGCCGACCATGAGGTTGGGCCTATCTGTGCAATAACAGATCTATACATTACACTTCATATAGCAAAGTTTATACAGAGTGGTCATATAACTGCTAGTAGCTAGGTGATTCTTATAGACAGTCTCCTTACCGGCTATACTACAACAAGGGTTAAGATGGGTGAATATAAGTCTTCTCTCTCTGTAGACATGAAGGGAACTTCCCTTCTCCTACCCACAATCCTTTGTATCTGCTAGTGGGTGAGGAAAACAGAATGTAAGTAATTATTAACTTTGGCCATTAGATGGCGCCTGCAAACAAACATATGTTACATAAAGGACAAAATTATGAACATCATTTAACCTGCCTAACATTTGCCAGTGGGCAGCACAGTATGTCAGGGTATTAATTTAAACAAGTGATTAGATGATCACTTGTTCAAGTCCCAGAGGGGGACTAAAGAAAAATATGAAAAGAAAAAGTTTAATAAAAATAAAATTTCATACACAATAAGTGTGTCTCCTAAAGGCCCGATATAGTCTAAAACTTGCAAACACAATAAAAAGTCACATTTACCCCTGCAATATTCCATTGAAAAGTACAACTTGTCCCGCAAAAAATAAGCCCTAAAACAGCTCATAAAATAAAAAATAATTAAAAACATTACGCCACTTAGATGGCAATCTCCAAATCAGTTTTTATTATGCAGAACAAGTCAAACATAAAAAGCTATATAAATGGGATATCTCTGTAACAGTACTGACCCATAGAACATAGGTAACATGTTATCTATGCTATTTGATGTGTAAAACATAAAAACGGTAAGAATCAATTACAGAACAGTTTTTTTTTGCATCCCTTCCCAAAACAAGCTAATAAAGGTTCCAGTAGTCATGCTGCTTTCTGGTGATATGGAAAAGTTACAGCACCACATGCAGACTGTTATAGTTGGTGATAAAGGCACCCAAGGATCAAGAGACTCAGGGGCAAGTTATTCTCTAGGTCGCCTTGAGATGATAAACCCTGAGGACATCATTCCAGAAAAGACTGTAAAGGGGATAACTGGGTGCCATCCATGAGTGCCAAGGTTTTTATGGACTGGGGTTCTAATCGAGTTATCAGAGAGGTGGGCGTATCAAAAGAATTGCCTGTGGATGTATTGTTGGGAAATGATTTTGGGAAAATTACATCTGTGTACAGTCATGGCCATAAGTTTGGGGAATGATACAAATGTTAATTGTTAACATTCCACTGCAGTCTACTAATCAAGTTTTATAATGGCAATTTGCATATACTCCAGAATGTTATAAAGAGTGATCAGCTTAACGGCAATTAATTGCAAAGTCAATATTTGCCCCCAAACACATTTCAACTTCATTGCAGACCTGCCTTAAAAGGAAACCTGTCACCAGGGACCTCATTTCCACTAAAGACAGACTGTAAAAGCCCATGACACCTGCAGTGCCAATCTGCCTTTTATAAGCATTTGCATTACAATATACACTCACCGGCCACTTTATTAAGTACACCTGTCCAACTGCTCGTTAACACTTAATTTCTAATCAGCCAATCACATGGCGGCAACTCAGTGCATTTAGGCATGTAGACATGGTCAAGACAATCTCCTGCAGTTCAAACCGAGCATCAGTATGGGGAAGAAAGGTGATTTGAGTGCCTTTGAACGTGGCATGGTTGTTGGTGCCAGAAGGGCTGGTCTGAGTATTTCAGAAACTGCTGATCTACTGGGATTTTCATGCACAACCATCTCTAGGGTTTACAGAGAATCCAAAACATCCAGTGAGCGGCAGTTCTGTGGGCGGAAATGCCTTGTTGATGCCAGAGGTGAGAGGAGAATGGGCAGACTGGTTCGAGCTGATAGAAAGGCAACAGTGACTCAAATCGCCACCCGTTACAACCAAGGTAGGCAGAAGAGCATCTCTGAACGCACAGTACGTCAAACTTTGAGGCAGATGGGCTACAGCAGCAGAAGACCACACCGGGTGCCACTCCTTTCAGCTAAGAACAGGAAACTGAGGCTACAATTTGCACAAGCTCATCGAAATTGGACAGTAGAAGATTGGAAAAACATTGCCTGGTCTGATGAGTCTCGATTTCTGCTGCGACATTCGGATGGTATGGTCAGAATTTGGCGTCAACAACATGAAAGCATGGATCCATCCTGCCTTGTATCAACGGTTCAGGCTGGTGGTGTCATAGTGTGGGGAATATTTTCTTGGCACTTTTTGGGCCCCTTGGTACCAATTGAGCATCGTTGCAACGCCACAGCCTACCTAAGTATTGTTGCTGACCATGTCCATCCCTTTATGACCACAATGTACCCAACATCTGATGGCTACTTTCAGCAGGATAATGCGCCATGTCATAAAGCTGGAATCATCTCAGACTGGTTTCTTGAACATGACAATGAGTTCACTGTACTCAAATGGCCTCCACAGTCACCAGATCTCAATCCAATAGAGCATCTCTGGGATGTGGTGGAACGGGAGATTCGCATCATGGTTTTGCAGCCGACAAATCTGCGGCAACTGTGTGATGCCATCATGTCAATATGGACCAAAATCTCTGAGGAATGCTTCCAGCACCTTGTTGAATCTATGCCACAAAGAATTGAGGCAGTTCTGAAGGCAAAAGGGGGTCCAACCCGTTACTAGCATGGTGTACCTAATAAAGTGGCCGGTGAGTGTAATTGTGTGTTATAACTTACTCTTGCATCCTGGAAAAATCCTGGGGTAGTCACAGGGGCTGTACTTTGGTTTGAATGCATTTCATAAATTAACATGTGACTTGTCTGAGCTGCAGGCTGCCTCCATCTTTGTGCTCCTGTACAA
The DNA here is from genome assembly GCF_040894005.1 of Engystomops pustulosus. Lineage (NCBI taxonomy): Eukaryota > Metazoa > Chordata > Amphibia > Anura > Leptodactylidae > Engystomops > Engystomops pustulosus. Next base: position 140,013,235 of record NC_092417.1, on the reverse strand, counting down.
CTTGTCCCTCCCCCACTGATGTCCTCTCACCAGGCTGTGACCCCTGAAAAGGAGCAGGAGGAGGAGCTGTATAGGAGCACAAAGGTAGGGGCTAAGATCTGAGGAGTGAGTAAAAGACAAGTCACATGTTGTTTTTTGAAATGCATCCAAACCAAAGTCCAGCACCTGTGACTACCACAGAATTTTGTCAGGATGTAAGAGTAAGTTACAACACACAATTATATTGTAATGCAAATGCTTAGAAGAGGCTGAAAGGAAGATTTGCACTGCAGGTGTAATAAGCTTCTACAACCTGTCTTTAGTGAAAATGAGGCCCCTGATGACAGGTTCCCTTTAAAAGGAGCAGCTAACATCGTTTCAGTGATTGCTCCATTAACACAGGTGTGGGTGTTGATGAGTACAGGGCTGGAGATCAATCTGTCATGATTAAGTAAGAATCACACCACTGGACACTTTAAAAGGAGGCTAGTGCTTGACATCATTGTTTCTCTTCTGTTAACCATGGTTATCTCTAAAGAAACATGTGCAGTCATTATTGCACTGCACGAAACTGGCCTAACTGGGAAGAGTATCGTAGCTAGAAAGATTGCACCTCAGTCAACAACCTATCGCTTCATCAAGGAATTCAAGGAGAGAGGTTCCATTGTTGCCAAAAAGGCTCCAGGGTGCCCAGGGCGGATTGGGGAAAATAATCACAAAAGCTAGCAATAAGCTAGCATTTGCGATTATTTCAGGGCCTCTGCGCCACTGGCGGTGCGCAGAGGTCCTGATAAATATGCCCCTTTGAGTCCATGGCCTGGAAACTCCCCAGATCTTAATCCCATTAAGAATGTCTGGTCAATCATCAAGAGATGGGTGGACAAATTGTGACAAAATGCAAGCATCGATTGTGCAGGAATGTACTGCTATCAGTCAGGATTGGGTCCAGTAGTTGATTGAGAGCATGGGTCAACACTGCAAATATTGACTTGCATTAACTCATTCTAACTGTCAATAAAAGCTTTTGTTATTCATAATATGATTGCACTTGTATTTCTGTATGCGATAAAAAAAACATCTGACAAACACACATAAAAACCAGAGGGCAACAGATCTTGTGAAAATATAATGTTTGTGTCATTCTCAAAACTTATGGCCATGACTGTATGTGCCTCTTGTACAACAATCATAAGAGAAAATGGGCAGAAGCCCAAGGGGACAGATCTGGGAGGGAGGACAGAATAGCAAGAGCAAGCCTATGCCTACACCAGAACCAGAGGCATTCCAGTATGAGGAAGCTAAGAGGGAGGGGTTGGTGAATGGGCCCCTAGAGATAACCCTGCAGGCAGCAGATATGGTGACTGGTGTGAGAGGCTGCCACGAGTCTCTGAATCTGCACCTCAAAGCTCTAAGGTCCTGAGTATGGATCTGGTTAATGCCATTACTCAAGGAGAGGTCCTAGAGCAGACCAGGGGTGTCTGGATGAGTAAGGCTCAGAGCATGAGCCACAAAGATGCCTCTACTCAGACTGGGGAGAAGAAGTGTGCTGAGAGTGAAGTGAAGTTGGATTGCCAGTGGTGATTGTTGCCAGTGCAGTTTTGGGGAGCGGTCAGGAAGTGGAGCAGGGGCATAGGGACTCTCATGAGAGCGATTAGCCAGTGGCCCAACCTAAGCCTTGTAGTTTAAATGGTAAGGAGAGGGACTCCAATAGTTGTACAGAGGGAAAACTAAAACACAATGGGGAACATTTACGGAGTTCACCTTCTTCTTCCTGGTGCATGTAAGTGTCAAGCGACACATATTCTTTTTTAAATACTGCGGTTTTTCCGAACCCGTCAGGTTTTCTGACAGCCACGCCCCCGATTTCCGGATGGGGCCGATGCGAAACAATCCGATCGTGTGCGCCAAAAACCCGGGGCAATTCGGGGACAAATGGTGCAAAACGGTAATATTCTGGAAACCCCGCGATTCGGCCCCTTAGTAAATGAGCCCCAATGTAACTTGGTACAGTAGTCCTACACTTTAGCTCCATTTTCATTCTGTCCAGCAGGAAGAGGGTTAATTATTTCACACTTTCGTAGAGATGACGCAGAACTTAGTGTTTCTGCAGCACATAGCTGTAAAGTCAGCAAGGGGTCCAAGTGACTGACAGCAGTGTACAAGTGACCAGGGGTGACATTACTTGGCCTTATACACAGGACAAAGGACCAGATGGTTGATTTTGACAGGTAATCACATCTTATGGAAATTATTTTTATGGTACTGAACTTCGGCAATGTATTATTGGAAATTGGCTTTGGAAAATTTAAAATGGTTTGGGTCATTTTAAATTTGCACCAAGGAAATGTCAAGGAATTATTAATCTTGAATGTGTAAGATTTGTTGAGCCATAGGACAATTACTAACTTGGTTGAACTATATGATAATTTGCATCTTTTGAAGTGTCCAGGTAGCTTTTTATGACATCCTGGAGTTTTTACAGCCGGTTAAACGCTGACCTGAAGACTGGTCTGTGCAGACCCCAAAGGACACTATTCAAGCTGTCACGCACCCCACTTGCGGGAGTCCAAACACGGGGTTCGCTTACGCCAGGGGACCACCAAATTAGCCCTAGGCTCCGCCCACTCACACATTGGTGTCCTTATGCCAATTCCTACTCCCCTAGCACACAGCAAACCCACTCAGCTCATTTCTCATCTCAGGGAAACCAAACGCATCCGAACCCCCGACACTACACACGCACAGCCCAGGGGGTGCACAACCACACAATGTACCCTCCTACCACTTGCGTTCCTATGAAACGCTACTGCACAGAGCCACTCTGCACCCCGATACAGTCACCCGTTCCATACAACTTCCAGTAACAGTAACACAGCTGCTACCACTGGTAATTACAGCTTACGAGACGCCCACACCAGGACCGCACACATACACCCAGATACACACCCTTCTATATGCAATACGGTTCACCTGGACACACCCTGCCTATAGCTACTGCTAGAACAGACACACACTGCCTATAGCTACTGCTCGCTTACAGACACACACTGCCTATAGCTACTGCTTGCTTACAGACACTAGACAACAAGAATTCAATGCTGGTGTTAAGTAGATCACACTGTTTTTGTACTCCTTCTTGACTACTGTCCGCCATTTTAAGTATCAGCCAGGGGTCAAGCACTGTCCAATTAATGTCATGATTCAAACTTCATTTTATGTAACCGGTTTGCTCGCTTGCCAGCTAATTCCCTTTGATATGTAATGAGAAGCTAGTCTGCCCATCATTTGTTATATATCTTTGTTCTAGCGCAGCTTATCTTCTTCTCAGGGAAATTAGTATAAACATGTCTGTGAACAAGGCCTATTAACTTTTTCTGAGAATGTGCTGATAAATTCATTATGGCCAATAGCATTACAGTTTTCTTATCTCCTTTTCTATGCCCCCAATGCTGCTTATTCTGTTTTGATACACGACTGTGTTTTTTGGAAATAAACATTGTGATTTGAGTGCAGCTGAAGACGGTGTCTGCGTCTTGAGTCTGTTCTCTCCTCCCTGGTACCGGAAGCCATGAAATATTTAATTTGAAAGTCACCATGCAATGGGGGGGGGGGGAGGGGGGGTTGGGGGCGGATTGAGCCCCAGATAAAAATTCCTAACATTAATTGGCGTCCCTGGGTGGGCATACTATTATGGACATCTGACCATCGAGGTGACCTCCGCAGGAGTCCAGGTGGCCAGTGACCAGAACTGACAATGAGCGCTCGGGGTAAGTCTATGTTTTTGTCTGACTTGAATGATACTTCTGTTTCACTGGCTTGATGGATTGGGTAAGGTCATCTCCTTGTGTGATATTATGTACTTTGCCTTTAAATGTCCATATATAACAGTATGCTCACTATGTGGCAAAGAATCACTTGTATGGTGACCGACAGAGACTGGACAGTGACGGATGGTAAAACAGTCTGTGATGTTAGCTTAAGCTGTGAGACTGGAAGGAGTAACCCTTAGATGTCTGCAATGCTAGAGTGGGAGGTATTCTGCTGTGATTGTCGAATTATCATAGTGTCTGGGATACTATTTGTTTGGGACTGTTTTTTTCCCATAGATTGTGACAGAGTTCAGATTGCGGAGACCCGTAGTGTCCTTTGTGAGAAATTCTCTGGTAGCTAGTTTCTTTGTCAATAAATCAAGGTGTTGGCATCCGCTGAATCTTTGGGGATGTGTCTCTGCAACGGTATCGTAGTTGTAGACACAGATAGTGAGCAAGGTAAATTGGAATTGAGCCAAGTTTATTGCGGACAAGGAGGGAGATTGTTTTTCACATGAAGGGGAAAGATGCACAGACAGAAGGTTGGTTGTTGAGTTAAGTAGGACTGTTGGAAAAGTGCAAAGTTGACATAATCGGACATGGTAGCATTGGTGAAAAGAAAAGTAGTGACGGTTTGAAAGTTTTGGGATGTGTCAGATGATCTGATGATTGTGCAAGTAAGAAAACTTGATCAAATTTGCAAACAGACACTTAGAGCCTCTGACTTTGGCGGATGGACCAGGACAGAGTGAGAGGGATCCTTAAGCGTGCCCATTGAATAAAGAGAAATTGAAGGGGCATTTCAAAGTTTTTGATGTAGAGAGAAATTGAGAAAAAGAGATTTTATTATATTTTACTCAAGAGAGAAAGACGGCACCTGGAATGCAGACTCCACCCCTGTATCTGGTGGTTAGAGAAGATGACACACCCTACCATCCTTCAGTGGTGTCCATCTTAAGACAGTTATATTCCCTTCAAGTCCCTGAAAGTTAATTGTCTATGACTCTACTCTGTTGACAGCCATAAAAGCTGGTTGAGGATAGCAGCTGAGCACCCTTGAAGTGTCTTGGCAGATGTCTGAAATAAATGCCGGCATAAGGTGATATTTCATCTAGATTTCAGACTTCTTCTAGAGATCTTGAGAGCGGGACGTTGTTTGTTGGTTTATTATCCAGTTAAAACTTATTTGATCCTGACGATTAGAGAAAAATTACTAGAAAAAGTGTTGCAATGTCTTTGGTACCTGCTTTTAAAAGGGTTAACTAGGCAGAGGGTAGGGGCAGAAATCTGCATTTTGTTATGTGAAGAACTGACATTCAAGTGGCCTTGAAGCATGCAGATAACACAGGATTTCTCCATATTGAGATGTTGGAGTCTGGTTACAATTTTGTAGAAAGCACAGAACGCTGACCTAGAGATGGTTAAGAGAGTCCCGTATGTCTGAATGAGATGAAGCAGAGATGTAAATGGTAATGAAGAAGTTCCACGGGAACTGTTTACAGCTTTAGGACACATGAGGGATGACCTGACAGTGTAGTAGTATACATCTGTTTTTTGTTTATTTTTAACGATTTGTTACCAAAAGTGTTAACGGACTAGAGACATCTCTGCCAGACTTGTGTACAGAGGGACTGATAAGACTGTGACTGAAAGCCAGAGGGAAACAAAGACCAGTTTCACAGACCACGCCAAAGTGAGACTGACAACATTTCCGGAAGTCTCAAACGACCCACCCAAGTGAGCGTTGCGGGGAGGAGACATTACTGAAGTGAGTGCCCACATTCTGGGAAACGGAGATGGCGCCAACAGGGCAGAACTGGGGGTGTTAGTTAACGAGGACGTCAGCACGCACAAGAACTAATGTGAGACTCTCCTCTGCTAGCCCGATGATGATTTAACCCATTCCCAGTCAAGAAAAAGACCCAGAAAGAACAGCCGGATACATTTAGGATGGTCCATGACCTCCAAGCTGCCAATGAGTGTACTAAAGCCCAATGGTCCCTAGCCCAAACTGGAAGCAGTCCCCGAGAGTGACATATTATTCACTGTTATTGATTTGGCAAATGTTTTCCTGCCCTTACTTGAATATTGCCAGTACCTATTTGCCGTTACCAGTTCAGTATTCCAGTATACCTGGTGCAGATTCCCACAAGGGGGGTAAAACTCACCCAGCCAGTACTACTGGGAGTAGATTGACAGACTAGCCCCTTACTGGATGTTGTCCTTTTACAGTATGTGGATGACCTACTGTTTCTGTGCCTCCATTTTACAGATTTGCCAGAATGCATTTATTGACCTTATGTGTTTTCTGTTCCAGAAGGGTTGCAAAGTTTCCAGAGACAAACTCCAGTATTGCCTGGAGGTGGTGGTCTTCCTAGGCCACTGCTTTTCTGACAGAGGGAAGAAAGCTGGCAGTCCAGAATATACCCCTGCCCTGAGGCCCTAAGCCTCTCCACATGTTTCTAGGACTGGCTAACTCCTGCAGTCCTGTGGGCGGACTGAATTGCCTCTACCCCATTTGCCCTTAGTCAGGAGGCAATTGATGCATTCCATAGCCTTAAGTTGGCAAATCCTGTCTGCCCCGGCCCTAGGCACACCCCGCTGAATCAGACCTTTTATTTTATTTTGCACTGAGTATCCAGTCCACGCCACAGGTGTCTAGTCCAGAAACGTGTTGGCCTCTCCAGTGGCCCAATATTAGGCCCGGTTAGCACCTCATGTATTAGTAGCTGCAGCCAGCAATCTGCTCAGCAAGGCCAGTGAGTTGATCCTAGACCCTAGATCACTCAGTGACTGTGCAAACCCCATATACCTTGCACAGTGTCCTAACCCAAGTACAGCCCAAGCATCTGAGCAAAGGCCACACAGCTCAGACTCAAGTGTACACTCCTGAAGCCCCAGGATACACTGAAAAGGTGCACAGCTCTGAATCTTGCCGTTCTGTTGCTAGACTTCCAGGATTCAGAGAGGGGGAGAAGGGTGTTTAACCCAGATGTTGAGTTTTTTTTCTCATAGATGGCTACAGGTCTGCAGGAGAAGACAGATGGTTCTACACTGGATATACAGTGGTCAGTGGCACTCATGAGGTAGCAAAAGCAGAACCGCTCTCTCAACACGGGTCAGTGCAGGAGGTGGAATGACGGCACTGAGGGAAGCACTACAGCTGGTGGAAGGTAAAAGGCCAAACATCTATACTCAAGGTCTAGTTTTGAGGTCTAAACACGACTATGAGGCTAGAGATTTCCTCACCTCTGCAGGGACCCCCTTTAAGCATAGCACGCTGATTAAAGAGCTCATGAATGCTCTTTTATTTCCACGAGAGGTGGGGATCTTAAAAGTAAAAGCACACACAATTTGGTAACTGAGAGTCTGGAGCCCCACTACGTTGGTCCTTTCCAAGTCCTGCTGACCAGCGCCACATCTGTGAAGCTAGAGGGAAGCCAGCGTGCTTCCACGCTTTCTATTGCAAGCTTACTTATTCTTCTTGCTAGCTGGTCTCTTCTGACTGACTGTATGCTTAGGGACATGCCAACCATGACTATCACTGCATCTAGTGGGCTGACCAGGATGCCCCCCAGGGTAGGAGACTTTACCTACGGTCGGTGCAACAAGACAAGGACCTTCTTTAGCATTGACAGCACAGGTAACCATGTATTAGCAGTGTCTGATGTGTACTGAATTTGTGGGGATAGGAGAGTCAGGTCAAGCCCCCCCCTAGAGGCTGGGAAGGTGAGTGTACTGTGATAAAACTTGTGCATTCCTTCCTCGTGATCCCCAAGGATAAGTTTGATCAGACACATAATAAAAAAGGTAGAGAATCCCAAAAGATTCTGAAGGTCTAAGAGAGAAGCACTTAGATGACAATGTTTATATAGATACAGTAGGAGCACCAGGGGGGGTTCCAGATGAGTACAAGGCCCACAATCAGATATGGGCAGGACTAGAGTTCATTATTCCCCACATAGATATGAGCAAAGATGTTGGTTGGGTTAACTGTTTTTATCAACAGAGATTTGTGAATTGTATCCAAGATGCTTTCCAGAACCGCATGGCTTTGGACATGACCCTTGCTGAGAAGGGAGGAGTCTGTAAGATGGTGGGAGCGCCTTTTTGCATGCACATCCCGATGGCCGTCCAGGTAAGCACCACAACAGGAGAAGTGCCCGGAGCGGAGGATGATGCCGCCTGTTGCAGAACCAGCCTGTTTACAAACCTATGAACTATATGTGACTGGCCTCCAGGGGATCTGGTGAAGAGTTAATAAGTCCAGTAGTTAAGGGCTTAGCCTACCTGTGGGTACCTGGAGCTTGAGTAGGTTGCTCAGGATGGAGTTACAAGCTAGCAAGACTCAAAAGGGGGGAATTGTTGAGATCGCACTGGTTTCAGACGCCATCTTGACTACTGTCCACCATTTTAAGTATTAGCCAGGGGTCACGGCGGGGGTCAAGCACTGTCCAGTTAATGTCATGATTAGAGATGAGCGAGTATACTCGTCCGAGTATACTGCTCGGTCGAGTATTAGCATACTCAGACCGGCTCGTTACTTGGACGAGTATCTCGCCGGCTCGAGATCGAGCATTAAATTAAGTGAAGAACAGTATTTTTATTACATAATAAAATATTCAAGATGTTTACTGATGTTTTGCTTGTAAGAACACATTGAAATAACACTATTCTTCACTTTCCAGGTGTTTGCGCGTGTCTCCCGCTAAGTTAGGAGATGTTCGTGCACATCTCCTAACTTAGCGGGAGACACACACGAACACCTGGAAAGTGAAGAATAGTGTTATTTCAATGTGTTCTTACAAGCAAAACATCAGTAAACATCTGGAATATTTTATTATGCACTGTTCTTTTAATCTTCTCTTTTACTAAAAAAATGCTCTGGTCTCCCATTGACTTTAATGGGGTTCGTTATTCGATACGAGCACCCGAGCATCGGGAAAAGCTCGTATCGAATAATGAGCACCCGAGCGTTTTAGTGCTCGCTCATCTCTAGTCATGATTCAAACTTCATTTTATGTAACCGGTTTACTCACTTGCCAGCTAATTCCCTTTGAGAATTAGAATGAGAAGCCAGTCTGTCCTTCATCTTTTGTTATATATCTTGGTTCTAGCGAAGCTTATCTTCTTCTTCTCAGGGAAATTAGTATAAACATGTCTGTGAACAAGGCCTATTAACCTTTTCCGAGAATGTGCTGGTAAATTCATTATGGCCAATAGCATTACAGTATTCTTATCTCCTTTTTCACGCCCCCCTCCCAATGCTGCTTTTTCTGTTTTGATATACAACTGTGTTTTATGGAAATAAACAGTGTGATTTGAGTGCAGCTGAAGACGGTGTCTGCGTCTTGGGTTTGTTCTCTCCTCCCTGGTACCGGGAGTCATGAAATATTTAATTTGAAAGTCACCATGCCATGGGGGGTTTGAGCCCCAGATAAAAATCTCTAAGTCTGGCGTGTTACTTTTAACTACACACTTGAGAGGGGCGTAGCTACACCTGTATCAAGGTGAAAATCAGGGATATATTTCCAACATATTTCCAACATAGTGTTTGTTATATCTTTTCCCAAGAGTCTCCTGAAAAAAAGATATACCCACCACATTTCAAAGCATGAATTCACAAATCTAACAGTACTAAACACTATTATAAAATGTTGGCCCAATGGCCTAATAGTCATTATCTTGGCTCCCTTCCTCTAAAATCCTTTGGGCTTGACACCCCAGGACTATAAGAGTATTCTGATCCAGATCCGTTGACCAGAAATTGAAATATTTGCTTTATGACTAAGTTTTCTTTGAAGTATAATTTTTTCATGTTCTTAAGGAGTCATTTTAACCAGAGCAGGCACGGGTGCACCCACGATCCCTACCGAGGATCGCAGGTGTAACCTTGACAGTACCCCCCCTCTCCCTTAGGGCCCCTCTTCTCTTCTTCTTCAGCCTCTTCTTCTTCCAATTTTTCTCAGTGACGGAACAGAGACTCTGGAGTGGACACTCTGGAGTGGCCTCAGGGAAGACTGGTGGAGACTGGAGTGCCCTCAGGGGAGGCCGGTGGAGACTCTGGAGCGGCCTCAGGGTAGGACTCAGGGGAGGCCGGTGGAGACACTGAAGCGGCCTCAGGGGAGGCTGAGGCAACTTCTGGAGAGCCACTGGGGCAGCACTGGCAAGATGCGGAGGCTGGGGCGACTTCTGTAGAGCCGCTGGAGCAGCACTGGCAAATTGCTGAGGCGCCACTGGAGCAACACTAGCAAGCTGCTGAGTCTCTGGAGCAACACTGGCAAGCTGCACTGGCAAGCTGCGGAGATCTTGTAGTAGCTCTGGGAAGCTGCTGAGTCACGCGAGCAGCTCTGTGAAGCTGCTGAGTCACGAGAGCAGCTCTGGGAAGCTGCTGAGTCACGGGAGCAGCTCTGGGAAGCTGCTGAGTCACGGGAACAGCGGGAACTTAGTGCGTTCAGGGGTGGACTGGGTGGACATCAGTTCAAGGTGCTGCAAACACTGGGAAACAAATCTCCTGCAAAATTTGGGATTGCCATAAAATTTGTCAGGCAAAAAATTTTTGGGTCTCTGCTGCCGGAAAACATGGCTGGGAAGCAGAAGCAACCGGAGGAGTCGCAGGAGCCTGCTGCTGGGAGGCAATCATCCGAAGAGTGGCTGTGAGTTTGTCCAAGAGTTCTTTTTGCGCTGCAATCTCTTGGGACTGCTGGGAAATAGTGCTGGGAAGGTCACAAAGAAGCTGGTACGGGTCCTTGACACCGTCCATGGCTTTTGCAGAGATCATGACCTTGGCGGAGTCCATGGCCGGATCTTACTGTCACAGTCTATGGAAATAGTCCCTTGGGACTAAAATCAGTGGACTCCCTGGACCACCGTGGGAGATAACGATGCCAGCCGCAACCCGAGAGCGGCCTCAGGGAAGGCCGGTAGATATTCTCGAGCGGCCTGAGGGGAGGCCGGTGGAGCTCTAGAAAGCTGTGGAGGCTCCGTACTGAGGAACCGTGACAATAAAGATATAGACCTGAAGTGATAATACACGGATGGAGGCAGTCATGCCCGGACATATATAGGAGATGTATAGTAAATGGTGTAAGATCTGGTTACAATGTAATAACTGAGCCCCACATATTTAGTGCATTGATGGTAGGTATTGCACAGCCAAAGCTCATGCCCGACACGCACTGAGCCAGTACAAGCCGAAACGTGCGCTGTGGACGCAGTTATCCCTGGACATTGGAGTTGCATTACACTGCTTCCTTACTGGTAAGGACTGGGATGTTACTATATGACCCCTGTTGCTAATTAGTACAACGCACGAGCTTTGGCTGTATAATACCTATCATCAATGCACTAAATATGTGGGGCTCAGTTATTACATTGTAACAAGTTCTATCTTACATTATTTACTATACATCTCCTATATATGTTCGGGCATGACTGCCTTCATCTATGTATTCCCACTTCAGGTCTGCATCTTTCTGTTACATCAAATCATTGTTTTTTAAGTATTTATTATATAGACTTGAATATGTATTTACGCTAATAAAGATTGCTATTTACTTTCACTTCATTGTATTGTTAGAGTCCTGCAGGGGCGTTGCTAGGGTAGCAAAAGATCCGGGGCACGGGCCCCAATGCATATGTACCAAATTTTCTGAACTGTCCACTCCTGTGCATAACCCCCTTAAATGTTCTTGCACCAACAATAACTGTACCTATACAGCTACAGGGAACACAGGCGAAATCCCTACCTATTCCATTCACTGAACGCAGGGGACATGTCCTCACATTATACCTGTTCTCTATCTTCTCCATTAGGCCCGGTATCACCATGTCTCCTCTTTCAGCAATGTTATGTTATTCAGTTTCCTCTTGTCCCTAAATCTCGGTCCCCCACAGTGTGATTCAGCTGCTGCCCCTAAAACTCTGTAACAGTATTTTTAAGCACCAGTGTCAGTATACAAATAATGCTTCCTAGTAAAATTCCCCCCATTCCAGGCCCTACATTGTAAAAAGCCCTCTTTACAATTCCTGAGCTGTATAACACCCCCCCCCCCCCCCCTCCCCTCAGTGTGGCCCCCATAATTTATAATGTGGGACATTGTGGCAGTATACTGTCCTGATTTTGGCTCCCAAACATAGTAATGACCCACGAGCATTAACCCCTTAACGCCGAAGCCACTTTTCACCTTCCTGACACGGCCCATTTTTTCAAATCTGCCCTCTGACACTATAAATGGTTATAACTTTGGAACACTTTAACATATCCAAGTGATTTTGAAATTGTTTTCTCGTGACACATTGTACTTCATGTGAATTAAAAAATTTTGGTGGTATGTTTTGCATTTATTTATGAGAAAATCAGATATTTGGTGAAAATTTGGAAAAATTAGCAATTTTCGAAATTCAAAATTTTCTACTTTTTCCACACATGAGTCATAACACCAAAAAACATAATAACTAACATTCACCGAATGTCTACTTTATACCTCCGTGCATACTCTTATTTTTGTAAGATGTTATGGGGCTTTGAACGTCACGAGCAATTTTTCACATTTTCATAAAAAAAGCAAAATCCTGCTATTGAGGGACCTGCTCAGGTTTCAAGTCACTTTGAGAGGCCTAAATAAAGTAAAACCCCATAAATTACCCCATTATAGAAACTACACCCCTCAACGTACGTAAAACAACTTTTATGAAGTTTGTTAACCCTTTAATTGGTTTACAGGGGTTAAAACAAAATCAGATGCAATTTCGAAATTACATTTTTTTGGCTAAATGAATGTGTTTTTCATAAAATGTACAAATTCTCAGTGGCTAAAATACCAAAACGCTCCACAAAATTTGATACCCAATCCCTCCTGCATATAACAATATCCCATATGTGGTGGTAACCTGCTGTACAGGCACACGCCAGGGCATCGAAGGGAAGCTGCGCCATTCAGAGCAGATTATGCATTGTCACTTTTTATTGGCTATACAATCTTTATTTTTTTGGCAGTTTAGACATATAAGGGCTTAATTTTTGCGGCATGAGATGCATTTTACAAATACTTCATTTAAGTGCGTCTGTAGCTTCTCGATGAGATTTTATTAACTCTTTAATGTATGGAGGAAAAGAAAATTGTCAATTTGGGGTTTCTTTTTTTTGTATATTTTGGGGGTTGTACACCATACACTAAAAATACTATAATATTTTCATTCTATAGATCACTACGATTACGGTGATACCTCGTTTATATAGTTTTTCATTTATTTTTACTGGAGAAAAACTAACATAGAAGAAATCTCATTTGTTTCTGCATCGCCATCTTTTTGGGAACTTAACCTTAATATTTTTTGGTTGACAGAGCTAGTTTAGGGCTTATTTTTTACGTGTTGAGTTGTTCTTTCAATTGGTACAATTTTGGGGCACATAACTTTTTTTGATCACTTTTTAGAACATGTTTGTGAAGGGATTTTATGAAAATTTATATTTTTGGCGAGTTTTTCGGGTTTTGTTTTTACGGCGTTCACCGTACGGGTCCAATAATGTTTCTGACTTATTGTACAGATTGTTACGGACGCGGCGATACCAAATATGTGGGGGATTTGGGGGATTTTCAGGTATTTTTACTTTATAACTCTATTTAATTAATTATTTTTTATTAAAAATTGTGTTTATTCGGTGTTTTTAACTTTTTTTCTTTACTTTTACAGGTTAGCTTGAACAAGTGATCCACTGTTCAAGCTATTCTTCACATAATACAGTGTAATACAGATGTATTACACTGTATTATGTGACACACTGAGCATGCTGCTGATGCTCAGTGTGTCACAGCCGGGTCCTGCCAGAAGGCACGGACCCGGCACCCGGAAGAAGATCGCGCAGCCCCGGGCACTCCCGGGGCTGCGATCAGAGCAGCGGGAACCCCCCCCCCCCCGGTAAGCGCCGCGGGGGGGTCCGAATCCAGTTAAATGCGTCTGTGACGTCATCTTAAAGGCAAAGTGTCAGCCTATGCATCTGCATAGGCTGGCACTGCTAATACCCGGCAATACATGAGTATTGCAGAGTATAATAATGAACAAGCAATCAGATGATTGCTTGTTCATATCCCATGGTGGATCAAGTAAAAAATGTAAAAAAAACCATAACACAAACCCCACATATATAGTATCATCGCGTCCGTAACAATCCAAATAATAAAACTAAATAACTATTGAACCCATATGATGAACGCCGTAAAAAAAAAACGTTAAAAACCCGCCCCAAAAATTATGATTTTTACCTATTATATCCCACTAAAAATGCAATAAAAAGTTATCAACAAAACATATGTACTCCAGAATGATACTGTTGCAAAGAAAAACATGTCCCGCAAAAAACAAGCCATCAACCAGCTCTGTAGCCAAAAACGTAACAATGTTATGCCACTTGGAAGACGGCGATGCAAAAATGATAGATTTTTCCCCACATTAGGGTTTTATTTGGCAAATTTAGTAAAACATAAGAAAAAATATTCATATCTGGTATCCCCGTAATCGTATCGACCCATAGAATAAAGATAACACGATTATTAGGATATACGGTGAACATGAAAAAAAAAAAAAAGTATAAAAATCCAGTACAGAATTGATGCTTTTCTACTCATGACCTCAAAAAAAGTTCCTAAATTTTCAACAATAGGTGATACCAACCCCAAAATGGTAACACTGGCAAAAGCATCTCATTGCGCAAAAAAAATGCCATCACATGGCCCAAATAACGGAAAAGCGAAAATTTTATAGCCTTCAAAAGGGGGCAACGAGAAAACCAAAATCCTGGCAGCTGCAGGGTGCTCCTTCCCTTCTGCGCCTCGCTGGGCCCCCATAACACAAGTAATGTCCACATGTCAGGGGTCGCTGCACTCAGGAGAAATTGTAGAACAAATTTTATGGTGGCTTTTCTCTTTTTATCTTTTGGAAATGTGTAAATTTTAGGGCTAAATGAACGTATAACCGACAAAATTTGACCATTCTAAATTTCACCGCCATTTTGATTCAATTACTATGAAGATCTCAAGGGGTTAACAATCTTTGTAAATGCTGTTTCTGATAGTTTGTGGGGTGCAGATTTGAAAATGGGTTGGTTATATAGGAGTTTTTTGATGCTAAATATGTAAAATTTTATTTCAAACAGTATTTATCCCCAAAATAGTCAATTCTGAAAATACGGAAAATCGCTATTCGATTTGTAGGCCGCGTGACGTAAAAATAAATTATCCAGACATTTCAGAAATTATGAAAATGTAAAGTAGACATATGGGAAATGTTATTCGGCAACTTATTTAGGTGGTAAATCGATCTGCCTGAAAACGCAGTGATTTTGAATTTCGAAAATGGCAAATTTTTCTAAAAATTCATCATTTTTTTCCCTTTTTTTGTAAATAAACGCAAAACTTATCAGCCAAAATTTACCACTAAAATGAAGTACAACATGTGGGGAAAAAACAGTCTCAGAATCGCTTTGATAAGTAAAAGTGTTCAAAAGTTATAACCATATAAAGAGACGCAGGTCAGAATCCAAAAAATGGGACTGAGCCTTAAGCTGTAAAATGGCTGCGTCCTTAAGGGGTTAAACATTTTTTGCTGTAATGGGACCAAGGATTATCCATAAAGCTTCATTACAGACACTTTACAGCTGATCATTGCAGTTTGGGACTATAGTAAAGCATTAAGAAAGCTTCACCAAAGGTCAGAGGGGTCTGTCTGTAACTATGGGTTGTCTGTAAGTCGGGTGTCCTTAAGTAGGGGACCGCCTGTAATTCCATTCACTTATACCCTGTATACACCACTAATTCCCTCTCACTGTGACTCCTAACACTAACAAATGCCCCCTCAAAGACCCTACACTTTACGCCCCATAATTGTGGCCCCCTCCCCAATTGGTTTCTCCTTCCTAATAATCCCCTTCCCCGATTGTGGCTCCTGTCCTAACATTGCCCACTGAAAGGAACCCCTACCTAAAAGTGCCTTATTCCTTAGTCCACATTGCTTAGTGATGTCCCCAAACTCCTCAGTAATGACCGGTTTATTGCCCACAGTCAATGTAAAATGCCCACAGTAATTCTCTGCAGGCTACAGTATTACCCACACTCTACATTAATGCCCCCCAGTCCAATAATCCCCTTTCTATATAGAAATGCCCCCTTCATAAAGTAATGTTCCCAGTCCACAGAAATACCCCCTCTATATAGAAATGCACCCCTAATAAAGTAATGCCCCCAGTCCACAGTAATACCCCCTTTATAACAAAATTCTCCCAGTCCACAGTAATGTCCCATTTATATAGAAATGATCCCTTTATAAAGTAATGTTCCTAGTCCATAATAATTCCCGCTTATAAAGTAATGCCCCCAGTCCACAGTAATGCCCCAGTCCACAGTAATGCCCCAGTCCACAGTAATGCCCCCAGTCCACAGTAATGCCCCCAGTCCACAGTAATGCCCCAGTTCACAGTAATGCCCCAGTTCACAGTAATGCCCCCAGTTTAGAGTAATGCCCCCCAGTCCACATAATGCCCTCAGTTCACAGTAATGCCCCAAGTCCACATTATGCCCTATGTTCACAGTAATGCCCACATATAAAGTAATGCCCCCAGTCCACATAATGCCCCCATATAAAGTAATGCCCCCAGTCCACATAATGCCCCTTGTCCACATAATGCCCCCATATAAAGTAATGCCCCCAGTCCACATAATGCCCCTTGTTCACAGTAATGCCCCCAGTCCACATAATGCCCCTTGTTCATAGTAATGCCCCCAGTCCACATAATGCCCCTTGTTCACAGTAATGCCCCCATTCCCTATAATGTCCCTTGTTCACTGTAATGCCCCCGGTCCACATAATGCCCCTTGTTCACGGTAATGCCCCCAGTCCACATAATGCCCCCTGTTCACTGTAATGCCCCCAGTCCACATAATGCCCCCTGTTCACTGTAATGCCCCCAGTCCACATAATACCCCTGTTCACAGTAATGCCCGTTATAAAGTAATGCCCACACTGTTAACTAATAAACAAAAAAAATCTCTAATACTCATCTCTGTCTTCCCTGCTTATCCTGTCTTCTGTGTAGGACGATCGGCGGTGATGTCATCACATCGCATCTCCTGCTCTCGGCTGCTGTATTAAGTTGCATGAAGCAGGAGACATAATGACGTCTCCTGCTCAGTGTAGTGCTGCGCGGAGCATAATCCTCACTCCTATTAAAGCAGAGACCCATGCCTTAGGAGATAGAGTCACGCATATAGAAGACAAGATGGGAGACATAGTCAAGTCTCACAACCAGCTTATAGACACTCATTATGAACATGAGGATGTCGTAAAGCAAATGCAGGCGAAAATCACTGACCTTGAAGACCGCTCAAGGCGGAATAATGTTAAATTTCGGGGTATCCTGGAGATTGTACCACAAAATGGACTGGCTTCATATTTACAGAGCATAATTAAGGCCCTACTACCTAACCGCACTGCGCAAGACTTATACATCGATAGGGCGCATAGATTGCCGCGTCCAAAGCATCGAGACAAAACTGTCCCCAGAGATGTAATCACTCGCATCCATTTCTACAATATGAAGGAAAAGTTAATGGAGGCATTCCGGAAACGAGGAAAACTACCCAAGCCCTTCCAAGATATCACGATATACACAGATCTTTCAGCTGCCACTCTACGACTTATAGCCTATAAATGGGGGTTCACAACTAAGCTCCTAGTCATCTGGAACGGAAACACCCTGCTCATCAAGTCACTGGAAGAAGGTATCTAGCTATTAAAAAGATGGGGAATGGCAATTCCTGAAGAACCCCATAACAGGGCACCCCATCACAGATTGGAAGAAAGCTGGCAGACCATGGGGTCCAAGGACAAGCGATGCTGATGGGAGTTCGGTGAGAGAAGACTCCCGTGGTCAGTGTCTTACACCACCTAGAATGGTAGTTGTACGCTTGAACTACTTTTGTTTCCCACAACTGAGCAGCACAAGCTGCTATTTTGCTTGATATGCACAACATTTTATGTTATGTTAAGTTTTTGTTAATTGTTATACCAGGTCTTGACAATAAGAAGAATAGGATCTTACTATTAGCCCAATGGAAACTCTATAATATCACACGAGATATTCGGAACCCCCATTAAACTCTTATCTATAAATGTAGAAGGGCTTAATAGCCCATATAAAAGGTCACAAGTCTGTAAGGAAGCACAACAACAAATATGTAATGTTATATACTTACAAGAAACTCATTTAAAAACATAGATTTAGGCATCCAAATTTCCCTAACATACACCACTCTCATTACCGTGACAAAAGTAGGGAAGTGTGTATAGCTATTAAGTCGCCCATGGCCTTCCATGAAATTAAAGTGTTAACTGACCCCTTGGGACATTATGTCATTCTCAGGTGTACGCTAAATGAAGAGCTTTACATGTTGGTGTTAGTGTATGCTCCAAACAAGCGCCAAATACATTTTACTCGCAAAATGTTTAGACTCCTCCAAAAACACTACCAGGGAGAAACTATTATGGGTGGAGTTTTCAACTTGGTTCCCGACCCTGACATGGATTGATCATCAGGAGCTACACACCGCTCCCCTGGCCTTGCACAAGTGTGGAAATCAGATTTGTATGATATATGGCGGGGTCAACACAGCTAGGAAAAGGATTATACATTTTACTCTGGGGTACATAATTCATATTCCAGAATTGATTTATTTCTAATTAGGAAAAATGTGGTACCAAGAGCAACAGAATCCTCCATAGGATGCATAAGCTGGTCAGACCATGCGGCTATATTCCTAAACATTTCTGATACACATAACCAATCCTCCATGTATATTTGGAGATGCAATGACTATATTCTAAAAAATCCCAGGTATAGAGACATATTTGAAAGAGATCTCAGATAATATTTTGAATATAATCACCAGTAGCTGATCCAACACTGCTGTGGAATGCCAACAAAGTTTATATTAGGGGAACTTTTATTAAATTAGGGATCAAAGATAGAAAATAAAAATAAGAAAATTAAATAAACTAGAAATATCAAATAGACAAAACCCAACCACAACAGCTACAGAAGCATTAAAACACCAGAGAAAAACTTAGATTATTATTAATCCACTTGTACGATAAACAGTTGCAGAAAACCGGGGCATTAAATTATTCTCAAGGAGACAAGGCAGGGAAAATTCTTGCAAATCGCTTTAAGACCAGACATCTAAAAGCAAAAATCCCACACCTTCTCACAGCTGACCTCAAAAGGAAGCTTATAACCCCAACTGAAATAGCAAACAGACTAAAATACTATTATGCCTCCTTATATAACTTAGAGCAGTGAAGGCAAACCTTTTAGAGCCTGAGTGCCCAAACTTCAACCAAAAGCCACTTATTTATTGCAAAGTGCCAACACAGCAATTAAAGCAGTAACTTATTTCCCCTTTTTCTTTGACAACTTTAAATCGTTCAGCCTTCTAAAGACACCAACGCAGTTGAAAGGAGGAGGGCACATTTGCCTATCATTGTAGGAAGATTCTTTGAGTCCTGTCTGGTGAACTTCATTCTGGGGTGATGGCCTGGGTGCCCACAGAGAGGGCTCCGAGTGTCGCCTCTGGCACCAGTGCCATAGGTTCACCACCACTGACTTAGAGTGTGATCCCTTTAGCCACCACCCCCACTAATCCTGAGATTGAGGCTTTTCTAAGCAAACTCCATCTAAAATCTCTAAAAGAAAGGGATAAAGAAAGTTTAAACAGCCAAATCACTGAGGAGATGTGAAAAGCCATCAAAGCGCCCCCTTTGCAAATAGCCCCAGGTTCAGATGGCATAATAGGAGAATACTATAAATTGTATGCAGATCATCTTGATTAATATCTGACCAAAATGTTTAACCAGGCAATGTCAGAGGGAAAACCAAGAAGCATTAATTGTCACTATCCCAAAACCGGGAAAGCCCCCAGATGTGCCTCAGAACTTCAGGCCAATATCATTGTTAAACGTAGATTCTAAAATAATTGCTTCTTGGCTGATGAAATATCTACCCAATCTAATAAGTTCCAACCAAGTCATATTCATTCAAAACATAGACAAGCAGCGGATAAAACCAGGCGGGTGGTAGATTTAGTTCATTACATAGAACAAGTGAGAACCCCTTCAATTCGGATGGCACTGGATGCAGAGATTGGTCATATGCCTTCTCTGTACTTGAGAAGATGGGTTTCGGAGGTAACATACTGAGAGCTATTAAAGCCCTGTACTTAGCCCGAACAGCCAGAGTATATGCTAATAGTGCTTTATCTGATCCATTTATCATCACTAATGGCACCTGTCATAGTGGATATCCCCTTTCTCATTTAATATTCATTCTGTCCTTAGAGCCTCTATCCTATCTACTACAAAACACCCCTTCTATTAGCGGTATCAAAATCGGAAATAACGCACACGTCATATTACTTTACGCAGATGACATCATTTTATCCCTGACAAATCCAGAGGACTCCATCCCTGAGGTCATGGGGATAATTCAGACCTTTGGCAACATCTCATATTACAAACTCAACACCGCAACCCTCAACTCCCAATGTTCCTACCCTGAGGTACTTTGTCCCTATTTAAGAATAAATTTCCATTGGAGTGTAAATCCCATAGCATACAATACCTTCGAATTCAAGTGACACACCCATCAAACAAATTATATTCTGAAAATTATATGGCATCTTAGAAAGAGAGATTAACTCCATGCTCAATAAGTTTCGTGGTTGGAAAGAATTGCCCCCTATAAAAAGTGTGGGTGGATAGGGAGTCCCATGTATTAAAAGCTACTTTTTAAGCAAAAATTCTTCAGCAGGCCTTTCAGTGGTTGACAACCACAAACCCTATAACGTAGATTCAAATTGAGCAAATCATGGCTTCTAATGCAGATGCTAAAACACTGTGCACTGCAAGCCTTTGGGAACTAGCACAGGACAAACCCATGCTTCCTTTAACCTGAAATATGTCCCACATGGGAGCGAATGCATAGACTAGACCATGGGGAAACCGCATCAATACCACTATCTAAACTAACACTAGGTGTAATGGCATACTCCATTAAAGACATAGATCTCCGAAGCCGGGAAAAAGCGGGTATCAAAACGGCAGAGCAACTAACCAAAGATGGTACCACTAAATCTTTCGGGGATCTCCAGCAACAATATCACCTCCCTAACAAAGCAATCTTCCCCTAGCTTAGGGTTAAACATTTCTTAGATTCCATTAGTGGAAAACCTTTTACATTTGATAGCAAGCTACTTAGCATTGCCTCCAATAGAAGGAAAGGTTTAAGGCCAATATATCAACATATATTGGATAATTCAAGATTCTATAGACACTATGCACTTTGACTTTGGGAGAAAGACTTAGGGTGTAGCATATCCACCACAAAATGGAGCAAAATATTTACTATCATCCATAAGGTTCTAAAATGCACAGCCCACATACAAAATGCACTCAAAACCATACTTAGGTGGTACTATACACCAGAGCGACTGCATAAAGCTTATCCCGACACATCTCCAGTATTTTGGAGAGGTTGTGGAATGCAAGGTACCCTAATGCATATTCTATGAGACTGCCCCATAATACAGCCGTAATGGATGGTGGTTTATGACCTCCTGGAAAAATTGACTGGTCCCATTCCCAATAAGACTCCTGCATTGACATTGATTGGATTGGGCCTTCATGCCTTCCCTTCAACATGTAGGGCACTAGTGTGTAAGGTGCTGACTAGAGATGAGCGAACACTAAAATGCTCGGGTACTCGTTATTCGAGACGAACTTTTCCCGATGCTCGAGTGCTCGTCTCGAATAACGAACCCCATTGAAGTCAATGGGAGACTCGAGCATTTTTCAAGGGGACCAAGGCTCTGCACAGGGAAGCTTGGCCAAACACCTGGGAACCTCAGAAAAGGATGGAAACACCACGGAAATGGACAGGAAACAGCAGGGGCAGCATGCATGGATGCCTCTGAGGCTGCTTAAACGCACCATTATGCCAAAATTATGGGCAACAGCATGGCCATGACAGAGTGACAGAATGAAGCTAGATAGTATCTAAAACATGCAATAATTGACCCTGACACTATAGGGGACGGCATGCAGAGGCAGCGGCAGCAGGCTAGAGAGTGTCATGGCGACATACCCTAAATGGACTCAGGCTTCAAACCAATGGGTGGCAGAGAGGAACCAAAGGAGGTGAGCAAGAAGTGCTCAAATAATATCGGTACATGATAAAAGTTTGCCAGTATATTTTGTGGATTACACAGCAGGGTGGCGACAAAGTTAACATGGAAGCCATGAAAACAACCCAAAATTCTGCCTGACACAGCTCGTTTGATAAGGGGACCATGTATGGAGGCAGTGAACTAGTAGTAGATTAAAGGTGCTGCAGTTAAAACTATGTTAGTTGGATCTTGGCATGGAGCTGGCGCTCCGCTGCCAGACGAGCTTTCGCCAATCCAAGCCCCTGTCTCTAGGCTACTCCCCAAACAGCACTTTTGTATAAGATCAAGTGTAGTAGCGTTCTTATAAGTTTAGGATATGCCGGGTGAGGGGAATGTAAACAGATACGCAAGAAGCGCATGATGCGCATGGAGCTGGCGCTCCGCTGCCAGGCGAGCTTTCGCCAATCCAAGCCCCTGTCTCTAGGCTACTCCCCAAACAGCACTTTTGTATAAGATCAAGTGTAGTAGCGTTCTTATAAGTTTAGGATATGCCGGGTGAGGGGAATGTAAACAGATGCGCAAGAAGCGCATGATGCGCATGGAGCTGGCGCTCCGCTGCCAGGCGAGCTTTCGCAAATCCAAGCCCCTGTCTCTAGGCTACTCCCCAAACAGCACTTCTAAGAACCTTTTGTATAAGATCAAGTGTAGTAGCGTTCTTATAAGTTTAGGATATGCCGGGTGAGGGGAATGTAAACAGATGCGCAAGAAGCGCTGAAATAATATCCCTAAATGGTAAAAGTTTGCCAGTATATTTTGTGGATAACACAGCAGGGTGGCGACAAAGTTAACAACTTTGATGTGGAATCCATGAAAACAACCCAAATTTCTGCCTGACACACCTCGTTTGATAAAGGGACGATGTATGGAGGCAGCTATATGGACGACTTTTGGAGGTAGCAATGGAGACAACGTGTGGAGGCTGCTATGGAGACAATTTAATTTGGATAGTGCCTGTATGTGGCAGTCCCAAACATTTTTCAAACCAGAGGAGCAGGTAGGTGGCCCTCCAGTAAAATGGAATAGATTGAGTGCCTGTATGTGGCAGTCCCAAAAATTCTTCAAACCAGAGGAGCAGGTAGGTGGCCCTCCAGTAAAATGGAATAGATTGAGTGCCTGTATGTGGCAGTCCCAAAAATTGTTCAAACCAGAGGAGCAGGTAGGTGGCCCTCCAGTAAAATGGAATAGATTGAGTGCCTGTATGTGGCAGTCCCAAAAATTCTTCAAACCAGAGGAGCAGGTAGGTGGCCCTCCAGTAAAATGGAATAGATTGAGTGCCTGTATGTGGCAGTCCCAAAAATTGTTCAAACCAGAGGAGCAGGTAGGTGGCCCTCCAGTAAAATGGAATAGATTGAGTGCCTGTATGTGGCAGTCCCAAAAATTCTTCAAACCAGAGGAGCAGGTAGGTGGCCCTCCAGTAAAATGGAATAGATTGAGTGCCTGTATGTGGCAGTCCCAAAAATTGTTCAAACCAGAGGACCGGGTAGGTGGCCCTCCAGAAAAATGGAATAGATTGAGTGCCTGTATGTGGCACTCACAAAAATTGTTTCAAACAGAGGACCGGGTAGGTGGCCCTCCAGAAAAATTAAATGCATGAAGTATAGCAAGAGCCAGTGGGCCCTGTCAAAAAATAGCCATTTTCCTCTGCTTTACTGTACAAAGAGGAGGAGAAGGAGGAAAATGAGGAGGAGGAGGAGGAGTGGATCAATTATTCAGGTTGAGCTTCCTTCACCTGGTGGAGATTGGAAATTCTGAGAAATCCAGCCTTTATTCATTTTAATAAGCGTCAGCCTGTCAGCGCTGTCAGTCGACAGGCGTGTACGCTTATCGGTGATGATGCCACCAGCTGCACTGAAAACCCGCTCGGACAAGACGCTAGCGGCAGGGCAGGCAAGAACCTCCAAGGCGTACAGCGCCAGTTCGTGCCACATGTCCAGCTTTGAAACCCAGTAGTTGTAGGGAGCTGTGTGATCATTTAGGACGATGGTATGGTCAGCTACGTACTCCCTCACCATCTTTCTGTAAAGATCAGCCCTACTCTGCCGAGACTGGGGACAGGTGACAGTGTCTTGCTGGGGTGACATAAAGCTGGCAAAAGCCTTGTAAAGCGTACCCTTGCCAGTGCTGGACAAGCTGCCTGCTCGCCTACTCTCCCTCGCTACTTGTCCCGCAGAACTACGCACTCTGCCGCTAGCGCTGTCAGAAGGGAAATACTGTTTCAGCTTGTGCACCAGGGCCTGCTGGTATTCATGCATTCTCACACTCCTTTCCTCTGCAGGGATGAGAGTGGCAAGATTTTGCTTGTACCGTGGGTCCAGGAGAGTGAACACCCAGTAATCGGTGCTGGAATAAATTCTTTGAACGCGAGGGTCACGGGATAGGCAGCCTAGCATGAAATCTGCCATATGCGCCAGAGTACCAACGCGTAAGAATTCACTCCCCTCACTGGCCTGACTGTCCATTTCCTCCTCCTCCAACTCCTCCAACTCCTCTTCTTCTGCCCATACACGCTGAACAGTGAAGGACTCAACAATGGTCCCCTCTTGTGTCTCGCCAACATTCTCCTCCTCTTCCTCCTCATCCTCCTCCACCTCCACCTCCTCCGATATGCGCTGAGAAACAGACCTCAGGGTGCTTTGGCTATCAACAAGGGAATATTCTTCCCCCGTCTCTTGTGACGAGCGCAAAGCTTCCGACTTCATGCTGACCAGAGAGTTTTTCAACAGGCCAAGCAGCGGGATGGTGAGGCTGATGATGGCGGCATCGCCACTGACCATCTGTGTTGACTCCTCAAAGTTACTCAGCACCTGACAGATATCAGACATCCACGTCCACTCCTCATTGTAGACTTGAGGAAGCTGACTGACCTGACTACCAGTTCTGGTGGAAGTTGACATCTGGCAGTCTACAATCGCTCTGCGCTGCTGGTAAACTCTGGATAACATGGTCAGTGTTGAATTCCACCTCGTGGGCACGTCGCACAACAGTCGGTGAGCGGGCAGTTGGAGGCGGCGCTGCGCTGCCCTGAGAGTGGCAGCATCTGGGCTGGACTTCCTGAAATGCGCACAGATGCGGCGCACCTTCGTGAGCAAATCAGACAGATTGGGGTATGTCTTGAGGAAACGCTGCACTATCAGATTTAACACATGGGCCAGGCATGGCACATGTGTCAGTCTGCCGAGTTGCAGAGCCGCCACCAGGTTACGGCCGTTGTCACACACAACCATTCCCGGCTTGAGGTTCAGCGGTGCCAGCCACAGATCAGTCTGCGCCGTGATGCCCTGTAATAGCTCTTGGGCGGTGTGCCTTTTGTCGCCTAGGCTCAGCAGTTTGAGCACCGCCTGCTGTCGCTTAGCGACGGCACTGCTGCTGTGCCTAGAGCTACCGACTGATGGCGCCGTGCCCACGGATGGTAGTTCGGAGGAGGAGGTGGAGGAGGGGTGGGAGGAGGAGGAGGCATAGTAGGCCTGAAACACCTGGACCGAGGTAGGCCCCGCAATCCTCGGCGTCGGCAGTATATGAGCAGCCCCAGGGTCAGACTCGGTCCCAGCCTCCACCAAGTTAACCCAATGTGCCGTCAGCGATATATAGTGGCCCTGCCCGGCAGCACTCGTCCACGTGTCCGTGGTCAGGTGGACCTTGTCAGAAACGGCGTTGGTCAGGGCACGGATGATGTTGTCTGACACGTGCTGGTGCAGGGCTGGGACGGCACATCGGGAAAAGTAGTGGCGGCTGGGGACCGAATACCGAGGGGCGGCCGCCGCCATGAGGTTGCGAAAGGCCTCGGTCTCTACTAGCCTATAGGGCAGCATCTCCAGGCTAAGCAATCTGGAGATGTGCACATTAAGGGCTTGGGCGTGCGGGTGGGTTGCACTATATTTGCGTTTCCGCTCCAGCGTCTGGGGTATGGAGAGCTGAACGCTGGTGGATGCTGTGGAGGATCGTGGAGGCGACGATGGGGTTTTTGTGGCAGGGTCCTGGGCAGGGGGCTGACTAGCAGCTGACACAGGGGAAGGAGCAGTGGTGTGCACGGCCGGAGGTGAACGGGCTTGTTGCCACTGAGTGGGGTGCTTAGCATTCATATGCCTGCGCATACTGGTGGTAGTTAAGCTAGTAGTGGTGGAACCCCTGCTGAGCCTGGTTTGGCAAATGTTGCACACCACAGTCCGTCGGTCATCCGGTGTTTCCTTAAAGAACCTCCACACTTCTGAAGATCTAGCCCTCGCCGCAAGAGCCCTCACCACGGGAGCTACACTAGTTGACAGTGGCGCTGATGCACCAGCTCTGGCCCTGCCTCTCCGTCTGGCCCCACCACTGCCTCTTCCAACCTGTTCAGGTCGAGGACTCTCCTCCGTCTCAGAAGCACTGTGTTCACCCGGCCTCTCAACCCAGCTTGGGTCTGTCACCTCATCATCCTCCGATCCCTCAGTCTGCTCCCCCCTCGGACTTCCTGCCCTGACAACAACTTCCCCACTGTCTGACAACCGTGTCTCCTCATCGTCGGACACCTCTTTACACACTTCCACTACGTCAAGAAGGTCATCATCACCCACAGACTGTGACTGGTGGAAAACCTGGGCATCGGAAAATTGCTCAGCAGCAACCGGACAAGTGGTTTGTGACTGTGGGAAGGGTCCAGAAAACAGTTCCTCAGAGTATGCCGGTTCAAATGGCAAATTTTCCTGGGAGGGGGCAGACTGGGGGGGAGGAGGCTGAGGTGCAGGAGCTGGAGGAGTGGGGATTTCGGTGACATGGGTGGACTGCGTGGAAGACTGACTGGTGGTGGACAAATTGCTCGAAGCATTGTCAGCAATCCACGACATCACCTGTTCGCACTGTTCTGGCCTCAACAGTGCTCTACCACGAGTCCCAGTAACTTCAGACATGAACCTAGGGAGTGTAGCTCTGCGGCGTTCCCCTGCTCCCTCATCAGCAGGTGGTGTCTCACCCCGCCCAGGACCACGGCCTCTGACCCCTGCAGTAGTTGGACGCCCACGTCCCCGCCCTCGTCCTCTACCCCTAGCCCTGGGGTTAAACATTTTTAAAATGAGAGTTATAACTTTTTTTTTTTTTTTTACTTTTTTTTGTTTTTTTTTGTGTTTTTTTGTGTTTTTTGTTTTTTTTTGTGTTTTTTGTTTTTTTTTGAGTTTTTAGAACCAAACAATCCTATCCTATTGCTATGGCTATTTTCTAGCCAAGTATCAAAGGAAGCACACTACTATGCCAGATGAGATGACACTGAGTTAGTGCCTAATAGAAATCCAACCCCTACTGAATTTTCCCACTTCAGCCTTTGCTATGGATATGTGCGCCACTAAGCGCAGAACACAGCGGTCGCAAGTCTCACTACAAATTGCTCAGAATTGGCAAGTACATGCACTGCAGAAACTACAGCCACCAGCAGATCAACCAGAAATCAAATATATAGAACGCTACTGTAGGCTTCAAGAAGCTATTTGTATTCTCCTATGGCTATTTTCTAGCCAAGTATCAAAGGAAGCACACTACTATGCCAGATGAGATGACACTGAGTTAGTGCCTAATAGAAATCCAACCCCTACTGAATTTTCCCACTTCAGCCTTTGCTATGGATATGTGCGCCACTAAGCGCAGAACACAGCGGTCGCAAGTCTCACTACAAATTGCTCAGAATTGGCAAGTACATGCACTGCAGAAACTAAAGCCACCAGCAGATCAACCAGAAATCAAATATATAGAACGCTACTGTAGGCTTCAAGAAGCTGTTTGTATTCTCCTATGGCTATTTTCTAGCCAAGTATCAAAGGAAGCACACTACTATGCCAGATGAGATGACACTGAGTTAGTGCCTAATAGAAATCCAACCCCTACTGAATTTTCCCACTTCAGCCTTTGCTATGGATATGTGCGCCACTAAGCGCAGAACACAGCGGTCGCAAGTCTCACTACAAATTGCTCAGAATTGGCAAGTACATGCACTGCAGAAACTAAAGCCACCAGCAGATCAACCAGAAATCAAATATATAGAACGCTACTGTAGGCTTCAAGAAGCTGTTTGTATTCTCCTATGGCTATTTTCTAGCCAAGTATCAAAGGAAGCACACTACTATGCCAGATGAGATGACACTGAGTTATTGCCTAATAGAAATCCAACCCCTACTGAATTTTGCCACTTCAGCCTTTGCTATGGATATGTGCGCCACTAAGCGCAGAACACAGCGGTCGCAAGTCTCACTACAAATTGCTCAGAATTGGCAAGTACATGCACTGCAGAAACTACAGCCACCAGCAGATCAACCAGAAATCAAATATATAGAACGCTACTGTAGGCTTCAAGAAGCTATTTGTATTCTCCTATGGCTATTTTCTAGCCAAGTATCAAAGGAAGCACACTACTATGCCAGATGAGATGACACTGAGTTAGTGCCTAATAGAAATCCAACCCCTACTGAATTTTCCCACTTCAGCCTTTGCTATGGATATGTGCGCCACTAAGCGCAGAACACAGCGGTCGCAAGTCTCACTACAAATTGCTCAGAATTGGCAAGTACATGCACTGCAGAAACTAAAGCCACCAGCAGATCAACCAGAAATCAAATATATAGAACGCTACTGTAGGCTTCAAGAAGCTGTTTGTATTCTCCTATGGCTATTTTCTAGCCAAGTATCAAAGGAAGCACACTACTATGCCAGATGAGATGACACTGAGTTATTGCCTAATAGAAATCCAACCCCTACTGAATTTTCCCACTTCGGTCTTTGCTATGGATATGTGTGCCACTAAGAGCTAAACACAACGGTAGCAAGTCCCCCTGCTAATTCCTCACAAAATGGTAAAAGATGCAAATTAAAATAAAAAAAGTAGAACGTTATTGTAGCCCTAAGAAGGGCTGTTGGGTTCTTTGAGAATCACTCCTGCCTAACAGTAAGCTAATAGAACACCCTAACGCTTTCCCTGACCAGCAGCAGCTCTCTCCCTAGCGGCATCCAGAGACAGAATGATCCGAGCAGCGCGGCCAGCGGCTAGTCTATCCCAGGGTCACCTGATCTGGCCAGCCAACCACTGCTATCGACGTGTAAGGGTACCACGTCATGCTGGGTGGAGTGCAGAGTCTCCTGGCTTGTGATTGGCTCTGTTTCTGGCCGCCAAAAAGCAAAACGGCGGGAGCTGCCATTTTCTCGAGCGGGCGAAGTATTCGTCCGAGCAACGAGCAGTTTCGAGTACCCTAATGCTCGACCGAGCATCAAGCTCGGACGAGCATGTTCGCTCATCTCTAGTGCTGACACTAGCCAGAACAGTTGTGGCCAGCCTTTGGAAATCCACCATTTCCCACCAATATCCCAACTAATTGCTAAAATAGAGACAACACATTGATACGAGAAGGCACTAATTTTCGGTTTCCTTAGAAACCAACCTATTGAGCGCATTTGGGCTCCATGGGTGAGTATCAGGAGTAAAAACCAAATGTACACATATCTGACAGTGGACCTCTCCAAGAAAAGGGTTTGGCACTGGCTCCCTCCCCTCACCACATACTGTAGGTACAAATTTCAATCCTTTGGAAATAGATGTATATGAGTAGTTAGCTATAACGCCTGCTCACGCTTCCTCTTCAGCGAACCTGCCTGTTTAGAATGTTAATTTGTTGTTAGCTGTTCCATTTAGAATCCTATCCCGAAGTGTAGATACAGTAGATCAACGTAAAGCATCTTCTGTTGGCAGTAGAAATATTCGGAAAAAATCAGGAATAATTATTCACTTAAACCAATGTACTGGAATGAACATAAACATGCTTGGGAAATATCAGTACTAAGTAATCTGTGTCAAAGAAGAACTGTAACCAGCATTGTATATGGAACTTTTATGTTCTACTGTGGTACAAACGCTGTTTATATGAAAAATGCTAATAAAATTGATATAAAAAAAAATGGATGCATCTGATATGTTAACACTAGAGATGAGCGAACATACTCGTCCGAGCTTGATGCTCGTTCGAGCATTAGCATACTCGGAACTGCTCGTTGCTCGGACGAGTATTTCGCCAGCTCGAGAAAATGGCATCTCCCGCCTTTGTGATTTTTGGCAGCCAGAAACAGAGCCAATCACAAGCCAGGAGACTCTTCACTCCACCCAGCATGACGTGGTACCCTTACACGTCGATAGCAGTGGTTGGCTGGCCTGATCAGGTGACCCTGGAATAGACTAGCCCCTGCCCGCGCTGCTCGGATCATTCTCTGTCTGGATGACGCTAGGGAGAGAGCTGCTGCTGCTGCAAGGATATTGTTAGGGTGTTCTATTAGAATAGTGTTAGGCAGGAGAGATTCTTCAAGAACCCAACAGCCCTTCTTAGGGCTACAATAACGTTATATATTTACTTTTTTTTGGTTTCCTTGTGGCTGGGCTTGCTGCCACTAGTAGTGCAGCTAGTACCATATTGTGAGGAATTTGCAGGGAGACTTGCGACCGTTGTGTTTAGCTCTTAGTGACGCACATATCCACCTCAAACACCGAAGTGGGACAATTTATTAGGGGTTTGATTTGAATTAGGCACAGTCTGCTGATTTATTTTTTTTTACGTTTATTTCTTTTTATAACTCAAAGTCATCTGGCAAAGCAGTGTGCTTTCAGTGTAGGCTAGAAAATAGCCATAGGAGAACCCCAACGGCTTATTTAGGCCTACAATAGCGTTATATTTTACTTTTTTTTGGTTTGCTTGTGGCTGGGCTTGCTGCCACTAGTAGTGCAGCTAGTACCATATTGTGAGGAATTTGCTGGGAGACTTGCAACCGTTGTGTTTAGCTCTTAGTGACACACATATCCACCTCAAACACCGAAGTGGGACAATTTATTAGGGGTTTGATTTGAATTAGGCACAGTCTTATGATTAATTTTTTTTAACTTTTATTTCTTTTTATAGCTCAAAGTCATCAGGCACAGCACAAAATCCAGTTGTGTGCTGTCAGTGCAGGTTAGAAACTAGCCATAGCAATAGGATAGCATCGTTTTGTTTAAAAAAAAAATAATAAAATTTTAAGTTTACACTTTAATTTTGAAAATGTTTAACCCAAGGGCTAGGGGTAGAGGACGAGGGCGTGGACGTGGGCTTCCAACTACTGCAGGGGTCAGAGGCCATGGTCCTGGGCGGGGTGAGACACCACCTGCTGATGAGGGAGCAGGGGAATGCCGCAGAGCTACACTCCCTAGGTTCATCATGTCTCAAGTTACTGGGACTCGTGGTAGAGCACTGTTGAGGCCAGAACAGTGCGAACAGGTGATGTCATGGATTGCGGACAATGCTTCTAGACATTTGTCCACCAGTCAGTCTTCCACGCAGTCCACCCATGTCACCGAAATCAGCACTCCTCCAGCTCCTCCACCTCAGCCTCCTTCCCCCCAGTCTGCCCCCTCCCAGCAAAATTTGGCATTTGAACCGGCATACTCTGAGGAACTGTTTTCTGGACCCTTCCCACAGTCACAAACCACTTGTCCGGTTGCTGCTGAGCTATTTTCCGATGCCCAGGTTTTCCACCGGTCGCAGTCTGTGGGTGATGGTGACATTATTGACGTAGTGGAAGAAGTGTGTAAAGAGGTGTCGGACGATGAGGAGACACGGTTGTCAGACAGTGGTGAAGTTGTTGTCAGGGCAGGAAGTCCGAGGGGGGAGCAGACTGAGGGATCAGAGGATGATGAGGTGACAGACCCAAGCTGGGTTGATAGGCCGGGTGAACACAGTGCTTCTGAGACGGAGGCGAGTCCTATACCAGAACAGGTTGGAAGAGGCAGTGGTGGGGCCAGATGGAGAGGCAGGGCCAGAGCTGGTGCATCAGCGCCAAATGTTTCACGTAGTCAAGCTCCCGTGGCGAGGGCTAGATTTTCAGAAGTCTGGAGGTTCTTTAAAAAAACACTGGATGACCGACGGACTATGGTGTGCAACCTGTGCCAAACCAGGATCAGCAGGGGTTCCACCACTACTAGCTTAACTACCACCAGTATGCGCAGGCATATGAATGCTAAACACCCCACTCAATGGCACCAAGCCCGTTCATCTCCGGCCGGGCACACCACTGCTCCTTCCCCTGTGTAATCTGCTAGTCAGCCCCCTGCCTAGAACCCTGGCCCATACACCTCCCGTGCGAAAACCCCATCTTCGCCTCCACGATCCTCCACAGCATCCACCAGTGTTCAGCTCTCCATACCCCAGACGCTGGAGCGCAAAAGGAACTATAGTGCAACCCACCCACATGCCCAAGCCCTTAACGTCCACAAACTACTTAGCCTGGAGATGCTGCCCTATAGGCTAGTAGAGACCGAGGCCTTTCGAAACCTCATGGCGGCGGCCGCCCCTCGGTATTCGGTCCCCAGCCGCCACTACTTTTCCCGATGTGCCGTCCCAACCCTGCACAAGCACGTGTCAGACAACGTGATCCGTGCCCTGACCAAGGCCGTTTCTGACAAGGCCCACCTGACCACGGACACGTGGACGAGTTCTGCCGTGCAGGGCCACTATATATCGCTGACGGTACATTGGGTTAACTTGGTGGAGGTTAGGACCGAGTCTGACCCTGGGGCTGGTCATATACAGCCCACGCCGAGGATTGCGGGGCCTACCTCGGTCCAGGTCTCAAGGGTCTACTATGCCTCCTCCTCCACCCACCCCTCCTCCACCTCCTCCTCTGAATTACCATCCATGGGCATGGCGCCATCAGTCGGTAGCTCTAGGCACAGCAGCAGTGCCATCGCTAAGCGACAGCAGGCGGTGCTCAAACTGCTGAGCCTAGGCGATAAAATGCACACCGCCCAAGAGCTATGCCTGGCCCATGTGTTAAATCACATAGTTCAGTGTTTCCTCAAGACATACCCCAATCTGTCTTATTTGCTCACAAAGGTGCGCCGCATCTGTGCGCATTTCAGGAAGTCCAGCACAGATGCTGCCACTCACAGGGCAGCGCAGCGCTGCCTCCAACTGCCCGCTCACCGACTGTTGTGCGACGTGCCCACGAGGTGGAATTCAACATTAACCATGTTATCCAGAGTTTACCAGCAGGGCAGAGCGATTGTAGACTGCCAGATGTCAACTTCCATCAGAACTGGTAGTCAGGTAAGTCAGCTTCCTCAAGTCTACAATGAGGAGTGGACGTGGATGTCTGATATCTGTCAGGTGCTGAGTAACTTTGAGGAGTCAACACAGATGGTCAGTGGCGATGCCGCCATCATCAGCCTCACCATACTGCTGCTTGGCCTGTTGAAAAACTCTCTGGTCAGCATGAAGTCGGAAGCTTTGCGCTCGTCACAAGAGACGGGGAAAGAAGATTCCCTTGTTGATAGCCAAAGCATCCTCAGGTCTGTTTCTCAGCGCATATAGGAGAAGGTGGAGGAGGATGAGGAGGAGGAGAATGTTGGCGAGACAGAAGAGGGGACCATTGTTCGGTCCTTCACTGTTCAGCGTGTATGGGCAGAAGAAGAGGAGTTGGAGGAGGAGGAAATGGACAGTCAGGCCAGTGAGGGGAGTGAATTCTTGCGCGTTGGGACTCTGGCGCATATGGCATATTTCATGCTAGGCTGCCTATCCCGTGACCCTCGCGTTCAAAGAATTTATTCCAGCACCAATTACTGGGTATTCACTCTCCTGGACCCACGGTACAAGCAAAATCTTTCCACTCTCATCCCTGGAGAGGAAAGGAGTGTGAGAATGCGTGAATACCAGCAGGCCCTGGTGCACAAGCTGAAACAGTATTTCCCTTCTAACAGCGCTAGTAGCAGAGGGGGTACTTCTGCGGGACAAGTAGCGAAGGAGAGTAGGTGAGCAGGCAGTTTGTCCAGCACTGGCAGGGGTACGCTTTACAAGGCCTTTGCCAGTTTTATGTCACCCCAGCAAGACACTGTCACCTGTCCCCAGTCTCGGCAGAGTAGGGCTGATCTTTACAGAAAGATGGTGAGGGAGTACTTAGCTGACCATACCATCGTCCTAAATGATCACACAGCTCCCTACAACTACTGGGTTTCAAAGCTGGACATGTGGCACGAACTGGCGCTGTACACCTTGGAGGTTCTTGCCTGCCCTGCCGCTAGCATGTTGTCCGAGCGGGTTTTCAGTGCAGCTGGTGGCATCATCACCGATAAGCGTACACGCCTTTCGACTGACAGCGCTGACAGGCTGACGCTTATCAAGACGAATAAAGCCTGGATTTCTCAGGATTTCCATTCTCCACCAGGTGAAAGAAGCTTAACCTGAATAATGTATGCACTCCTCCTCATTGTCCTCCTTCTCCTCCTCTTTGTACACTAAAGCAGAGGAAATTGGCTATTTTTTGCCAGGGCCAACTGGCTGTAGCTATAGTACTCTATGTATTTAATTTTTCTGGAGGGCCACCTACCCGGTCCTCTGTTTTAAACAATTTTTGGGAGTGCCACATACAGGCACTCAATCTATTTAATTTTTCTGGAGGACCACCTACCTGCTCCTCTGGTTTGAAAACTTTTTT